>NW_027204270.1:18411380-19611380 GCF_024711535.1 Dipodomys merriami | reverse complement strand
ACCGGCCAGCAGGGGCTCAGGAGTGATTTTACTCACACAAGCAGCCACAGGGCCCACAGCACACAGGGACACAAGAATGGTTCAAAGCCCAGTAAGGTGGCCACACCTGGAATCCCAGTACTCAGGAGGCTGAGGCAGGAGGATTGAGAGCTTGAGGCCAGCCAGGGCTGCCTAGTGAGACCCTGTATCAAAACTCCAAAAGCAATAAAACTCCAAGGAGAGTTCAGAAAAGACCCCTGGCCTGAAGGAGACACCTTTGAATAGACCAGAGGCTTCCTTGGTACATGTATGAAAATAGAAATCAGACCAGAAGAACAGAAAAGAGACTCTGAAATCAGTGTCCGTTGGCAGCGGGAGTCCAGGATGGCTCCCTGGAGGTGGCGAAGCCCTGGCTGAGTTGTTACCTTTTATAGAAGGTGTCTAAACACAGAAGATACTGGTGGTTACACGACCCACAGGACACACATGCCATGCCACGCCAGTTTACTTCTTTGCGTTTGTGTTGGCCATTTATAAATTCTCAACACAGCACGGTATGATGGTACATGCTTGTAATCTCAGCTATTTGGGAGAAAATGGCAGAAGGATCACAAATTCCAGGGCAGCCCCGGGGGGCAAGATTGTATCTCAGACACAAAACACAAGCAAGGGGCTGGGAAAGTGGCTCAGTGGTAGAGCGCTTGCCTTGCATGCATGAGGCCCTGGGTTCGATTCCTCAGCACCACATAAGCAAAAAGAAAAAAGCCGGAAGTGGCGCTGTGGCTCAAGTGGTAGAGCGCTAGCCTTGAGCTGAAGAGCTGAGGGACAGCGCCCAGGCCCAGAGTTCAGGCCCCACGACCGGACCCAAACACACACACACACACACACACACACACACACACACACACACACACACACACACACACACACACACACACAAGCAAAAGGGCTCAGTGTATGACTCCAGTGGTAGAGCACTGGTGTCTGAGGCCCTGGGTTCAACACCCACGATTGCAACAATGAACAATGAACTTGCTGACCCCAGGTCCCTTGGACTTAGAGAGTTAGGGGGTCCCTGTTCTGCTATAGCTGTATAATTATTAAATAATCCCTAACACTGATGAGCACTCTGTGTGCCGGGCTCTGTTCTGCAGGCCTAGTATAGATCTCAAAGTAGCCTCACTGGGGCTGGCTGTTGTTTGCCACCCCATTTTACAGATGAGAAAAGTAAGTTCTGAAGGGCTAGTGACTACCCAAGGTAGCTTAACTAGAACTGAGACTCAGACTTCGGTAATATGGCTCCAGAGTCGGACATGTGATAAGCATGCTTCTCAGAAGACCAAATCTTCCCTGACAAGAGGGGTCGTCCCCTTCTCCCTGCCCTTGGGTGTGGACATGATGGCTGGAACAGAAGAAGCCATCTTGTAGCCAAGAGAATTGCAGAGACATCAGCTTGATCTTTTCTGCTCAAGTTGAAGCTCCATAACCAACAAAAAAAGAAAAGGAAAAGGTAGCCACCATCTTCCTCTGAATGTCTTGACTGTGAGAAAACAAATCCATCTGCATTTGTTTTAGGCACTGTGGTAGATTTCCAGTTACTTGCAACTCAGCACAGTCCTGGTAGGTATTACAGGGATCATGAAAGGGCCCGGGGTCCTGGCTGATGGCGCATGAACAGGATCAGAGCACTGCCGGGAAGGGAATCCAGCAGCTGCTGTTGCCCAGTGAGGGGCAGGTTAAGGTGGGTGACTAATGACTCTGGCTGGTCCTGGACCAATGGAGACTCATGCAAGCTATGTGAAGGCAAGCCACGGCTGGAGAGTGAAGAGCAAAAGCACTTGGGAAATCCTGTGCCACAGTGGGGCCCGTGGGGCCCGTGAGGCTTCAGTCAGGTGACAACTGGGAGCCACAGAGGGTCTTAGAGAGAGAATTGCTGTAGTCAGCCGATGGCTGATGGGGGGGCGGGGGCTTGCAGCCAGCTAGACAGGAGGAAGGGAGGCCAAGCTAGAAAGCCACAAATACCAGCTAGGATACAACAGCTGCGGCCTAGATGGAGGCAGAGGTGGAGAGGAGGAAAGAGGTACTCGGTGAGTAAGAGGCACAGCCAGGCACCCGTGGTTCACAACTGTCATCCTTGCTACTCTGGAGGGCTGAGGGCTGAGGATCACTGTTTGAAGCCAGCCTGGGTAAGAAAGTCCTTAAGCCTCTTATCTTCAAATGACCAGCAAAAAGCCAAAAGTAGAGTTGTGGCTCCATGAGCACGCACGCATGCGCACACACGCACACACACACACACACACACACACACACACACACACACACACACACACACAGAAGAGTCAAGTAAGAGTACAAGGCCCTGAGTTCAAGCCCTAGGAGTGACAGAAGAAGAAAAGAGAAGAGAGAGAAGGACAGGAAATAATGTTAGGATGTAGATTAATGGCCTCCCAGCCCCAAATCAAAACCTCTGGAAATGTGATTGGATTATCAGCTAGTAAGTGGGGATTTGAGCCATAGTCCCTTGGAGGCCAATTGTCAGGTTTAGGGACAAAGTCCCTCATGTTCAATACATGCGAAATTCTGTGACTACTATTGCTTACCCAGTGCATCACTGGGGGGCACGGGCAGAGGGCCCCCCCCACAGCTCAGCCCACCCCTAGGGAAGATGGCAGAAGTGGGAGGCTCTGTGTTGGACTTCCTGGCTCTACTTTCAGCCACAGTTTGTGTTCTCTTAGACAACGTCCACCCCTCACTGCGGTGTGCGGCCACTGTCCCAGGGCTTCTCCCATACCGTGCCATTGAGTGACCAGAAAACCCTGCCCATTATCCCCTTCCTGGAGAAAAGGCCTGAGGCTCCGAGAGGCTGAAAACCTCACCCCAGGGCCACACCTGTCATCATAACTACTCCAAAGGCTTAGAAAAGGAGGATTGCAGTTCCAGGCCAGCTCCGAGAGGAAAGATCATAAGAACTCCTTCTCAACCCATAGCTGGGTGCACCGTCACACACCTGTCATCCTAAGCTATGTGTGTGGGAGGCTAAGGTCAGGAAGGTCACAGTTCCAAGCCAGCCTGGACAGAAATTTCTATGAGGAGGAAGCTGGACATGGTGGATCTGTGAGCATGGCCTGTGATCCCAGTGACAAGAGAAAGACCAACACACTGGCAGAGGGTGGCCCAGGCCTTGCTGGCCCAGAAGCCTTTATCCTAAAAATAATCAGTGAAAAGACAGGATTGGAGCCCAGTGCTAGTGGCTCACGCCTTTAATCCCAGCTACTCAGCAGGCTGAGATGTGAGAATCACAGTTTGAAACCAGCAAATTGGTAAGACTTTTATTTCCAATTAATCACACACACAAAAAAAACTGGAAATGGAGCTGTGGCTCAAGTAGGCCCTGAGTTCGAACCCCAGTACTAGTTACACACACACACACACACACACACACACACACACACACACACACACACGCACATGCACGCACACACACCAAAAAGAAAGAGAAAGGGAGGGAGGGGAGGAGGAAGAGAGAGAAGGAAAGAAGAAGAAAGACAGAGAAAAAGAAAGGAAAGAAAGACAAAGAAAGAAAGAAAGAAAGAGTGAGAGAAAGAAAAAGAAAGAAAGAAAGAAAGAAGGAAGGAAGGAAAGAAAGAGAGAGAGAGAGAGGACTGGGAAGGTGGCTCAGTGGTAGAGAGCTTGCCTTGCATGCCTGAGGCCCTGGGTTCGATTCCTCAGCACCACATAAGCAAAAAAGAAAAAAGCCAGAAGTGGCGCTGTGGCTCAAGTGGTAGAGCGCTAGCCTTGAGCTGAAGAGCTGAGGGACAGCACCCAGGCCCAGAGTTCAAGTCCCACAACCAGACCCAAAAAAAAGAAAGAAAGACAGACAGACCAGGGCTGAAGGTGTGGCTCACTGGCTAGAGCCAGCCTAGAAAGCCCAAGGCCTGAGTTCTAAACCCCAGGACCAAAGTAAATGTGATGGAAAAAAAAAAAAATAACAAAACCTCACCCCATGTCACAGTGCAGGGCAGGGAGCTTTAAAGCCCAGCAGTGCTTGTGCAACTAACACCAGCACCATGCATAGAGTCTCTGGGCCATATCATGTGCGGGGTCCTCCAGGGACCTGGCACGGGGTGGGCTATGGTGTACAGAGACATCTCAGGGAAGCTGGCAAGGGGCCCAGAGACTGAAGCCAGCAGAATCGCCGCCTGTCCCATCTGCTGTGCTCCTCAGCAGAGCACCAGCCCACTCCACCCTACTCAGCAACTGTCAGCATAGAACAAGCCCAGCACAGGCCCTCAGGGCCGGCCAGGCTCTCATCACATGTATGGGCTCCATTAAGGTCAGTTAGGGGGAGTCCTGCAGACTGGGACTGGCTGCACTCCTCTGTTTGAGGGCTTGGCTGGGATTAGCTGAGATGGAATAGGGCAGCTTAGCTCCATGTATCTGTCTGTCTCTCTCTCTCTCTGTCTCTGTCTCTCTGTCTCTCTCTGTCTCCCTGTCTCTCTGTCTACCAGTCTCTCTCTCTTTTTCTCTCTCTCCCTACCTCAGGGACAGCATGGTGTGCAGCAGCACCTGCCCCACCCACATCTCTTTGCTAAAAATCTACAGTCTGAGCTGTGGCAGGATGGAATGCTACCACGGACAGACACTCACCCTGTCTGTGCCTGTCTTCCTCATCTGTAAAATGGACACTAGCTCCTGGTCAGGAGGCTGTAATCAGGAGCACTCACACTGCCTCATGCCTGGCTGGCCTCATGCCTGATCCCTGCTGTCCCTGAGGGGAGGAGACAGCCTTATTCCCAGCAAGCCTTGCAGTCTAGTTCCCAAAATTCACATTCAGCTTGAGACACAATGAGCCAGGGAGTTGTGTGAAGACAGAGAATAAACCCAAACATCATGGCTGGGAATGTGGCTTAATGGTAGAGTGCTTGCCTAGCATGCATGTAAGCCCTGGGTATCAGTATCACTTACACAGAAAAAGCAGGAAGTGGTGCTGTGGCTCAAGCGGTAGAGTGCTAGCCTAGAGCAAAAGGGGCTTAGGGACAGAGCCCATGCCCTGCCTGAGTTCAAGGCCCAGGACAGGCAAAAAAAAAAAAAAAAAACAAGCATCATCTCAAAGCATTCTGTGTCTGCAAAGATGGAGATGAAAGAGGAAAACTTGATGGGGTTAAAGGTGGGGCTCAGGTACCATGCCAGTATGTGAATGAAAGTGTCAGACCTTGAGTTTAAGTCCCAGCTCAACCCTCCCTCCTACTATAGAGAGGGAGAGAGAGAGAGGGAGAGAGAGAGAGAGAGAGAGAGAGAGAGAGACTTGATCTAAAAATAAACCCATCGCCAAGAACTGGTGGCTCACATCTGTAATCTTAGCTACTCAGGAGGCTTGATTTGAAAAGTACAGTTCAAAACCAGCCCAGACAGGAAAGTCCCTGAGACTTATTTCCAGTTAATCATCAAAATGCTGGTGGCTCAAGCTATGGTTCAAGTGGTAGAGCATTAGCCTTGAGGGGAAAACAAAACAAAACAAAACCCAAAACTAAGGAACAGTGCCCAGACCCACTGAGTTCAAACGAATTACTGGCATAAAAATAAAAATAAAAACCTAGCAGCTGGATGCTAATGGCTCATGCCTATAATCCTAGCTACTCAGGAGGCTGAGATCTATGGATCAAAATTCAAAGCCAACCTGGGCAGAAAAGTCCCCATTAGACTTTTATCTCCAAACTAACCACTCAAAAATCAGGAGAGGAGCTGTGGCTCAAAGTTGTAGAGTGGCCGGCACCCGTGGCTCACACCTGTAATCCTAGCTACTCTGGAGGCTGAGGATCGGGGTTCAAAGCCAGCCCAGGCAAGAACATCCGTGAGACTTATCTCCAATTAACCATGAGAAAACCGGAAGTGGCACTGTGGCTCAAGTGGTAGAGTGCTAGCCTTGAGCTGCAGCACCTAGGCTCAGAGTTCAAGCCCCACAACCGACAAAAGAAAAAAAAGTGGTAGAGTGCTAGCCTTGAGTAAAAATCACTCAGGGACAGTATCCAGGCCCTGAGTTTGAGCCCCACAACTGACCAAAATAAATAAATAAAGTTGCTACATTATGAAGTCATTGCATCCAAACCCAGCTCTCCAGCTGAAGAAGATGTGAAGACCTGCTGCTATGATTCTGTGTGCTGGACCCCATATCATCGCTTCATGGCAAATCAGAGCCTGCAAACTGAATCTGTTTTGTAAATAAAGTTTTATTGGATCACAGCGATGGCCATCTGTCTGCTTGGCTCTATGACAGCAGAGCTGACGGTGGTGAAAGAGCAGATGGACTGCCACAAGCCCAAAACATTTACTGTCTGGCCGTTCCCACTTCTGGTCTACTGGGGTCTCATTGATGGAAGAGCTTGAAGAAATCTCTGTTCTCCTGATTTCTGAGGCTGCAAGGACGAAAGGGTTAGGAAGAAGAATAAATGTTGATTGCACATTTAGTACTGCAGGGTTCTAAGTGAATAAATGGTTCATTCTAACCACGGACGCCAGGGATGGATGACACAGACGCTGGCATTGTCTGAGGATGATCAGCAAGAGCCTGTGCTTCTCATACATTACTGTGCAACGATCAGAGCCACCTGGAAACCCTGTGAAGCTGCAGGCGCTGAATCCCTGGGCCAGAATGGGAGGAGCTGTGTTTCCAGCCTTCCCAGTTCCCATGTCTTGCTTCTGCGCTAGGGAGCCAGGGGCTACATTCCAGAGAAGTTATGAACCCATGAGAATGTCACAGCTGCATCAGGCCCCAAGGACGCATCCCAGCTTAGGACTTGACCCACTGCCATCTTGTTGTACAAAACAGCAGCCCTGAGTTCAAAGACCAAACGACCCACCCCCCAAACACACACACAAAATACAATGAGTTACTGAGAGACAGAATGAGCTGTTCTGGCTCCTGGTTCTCCCCTCCCATTCTGCCACCTCCTCTCCTCCTGGCACTGAAGCCTAGATATTATTATAGCATTCTGTTTGCTTAGGTAAGCCTCACCATCCAGGACCAAGGGGGAAGCATGTGCTCCAGGCCTGACCAATCACTGTACTGCATCCTCTCCACCGGGACAACCATTGGTCCAAGGGTAGTCATGTGACCAGATGCAGGTCCAAATGTAGGATAAGTGGGTGGGTAGAGTTTTCCTCCACTCATGTAATGGGCTACCACAGCAAAATGGGAAGGAAAGAGAAGAGGGGATAACTTGCTTCCCAAAGTACATTTGACATTGGCAGACATGTCTGGTTGCCACAACTGGGAAAGGCTACCAGTATCTAGTGCATGGGAGCCAAGAATATTGACAAGCCTCCTACAAAGCCCCCAAAACAAAGAATCAGGCAGCTCCCAAGTGCCGGTAGCTCCAAAGCAGAGAAACCCTGGACCAAAGGGTCTGTTGTATAGGAAGGTGCAGTCTGGAGCTTCGGGCAACTTGGTAGAGCCTGAGAGTGAACACCACAGCGGAAGGCAGAGCCAAACGTTACAGAGAAGCTGAATCCTGGTCATCAGAGCCCTGAAGCCAGTGAAACCTGAATCCAGCTCTACTCTAAAACTTGGTCATTTTAGGACCCAAATGAATGGCTGACGTTTTTGGTGTCTGACCTTTGCAGTCCTTGCAGCCATGTGTCAAGACAGGCTGGGCATATGTTCCTTTCACTTGTTAGGCAGCACCCAGCTGAGAAAGCACAAAGTGATTTGCCCAAGGACACAGAGTCAGCCCATGACAATGTGCCAAACTGATGTTTGTTCCCTGGCCTCACCCTGACAAAACTATTTTTATATTAAAACAAACAGATACATGGGCACAACATGCCAGGTTCACATTAGCCTTGAAGAGAAAATATGGGACTTCAGAAATGGTTGCTCTTGTGACTACTACGGTCAAAACACACAAGGGTCTGAGGGTTTCAGGCACTGGAGGTGGAGTTGGGACCCTGCCCTAGGTCCTGTACTATTCCAACTCCATAGATTCTGCAGCCCAGACCTCATCACCTTGGCATGCCCTTAGGAGATAACAAAGTTCTTTCATCCTCATTTCTTACCCTTACATCAGGCTGACAGTCAGGACTGAATTCTCTCTTTTTTTGTTCAATTTTTTTGTCCCGGTTCAAACAGAGGTTTTGAACTCAAGACTCATGCTCTTATCTGGCTTTTTCCATTCATGGCTTTCCCTCTACCCCTATAGCTATACCACCTCTACTTTTGGCATTTTGCTGGTTAATTGGAGAGAAGAATCTCCGATTTGTCTTCCTAAGCTGGCTTTGAGCTGGGATCCTCATATCTCAGTCTCCTGAACAGCTAAGATTACAGGTGTGAGCCACTGGCACCTTGCTAGTCCTGGGTATTGTGAAACAAAACCTGGGACAAAAATCTTCAGCAGCCTCTCTATTCTCTACTTTAGATGCCAATAGTACCACTTCTAGCCCCAACAACCAAAAACATCTCCAGATGCTATCACACACCCCCTGATGGCTAAACCAGCCCCATAAGAACCACTAACGTCGGGCTGGGAAGGTAGCTCAGTGGTAGAGCGCTTGCCTTGCATGCATGAGGCCCTGGGTTCGATTCCTTAGCACCACATAAGCAGAAAAAGCCGGAAGTGGGGCTGACACTCAAGTGGTAGAGTGCTAGCCTTCAGCTAAAGATCTGAGGGACAGCACCCAGGCCCAGAGTTCAGGCCCCACGACCGACCAAAAAAAAAAAAAAAAAGAACCACTAACGTCAAAAGTAGTAGGTGGGTACAGGTGGTTCACACCTGTAATCCTAGCTATTCAGGAGGTTGAAATTGAGGATTGCAGTTCGAAGCCAGCCTGGGCAGAAAAGTCCATGAGACTTTTATGTCTAGAGAGAGAAAGCCAAAAATGGAGCTGTGGCTCAAGTGGTAGAGTGCTACCCTTGAGCACAAAGGGGCTCAGGGACAGCGCCTAGGCACTGAGTTCAAGTCCTAACCTTTTTTTTCTTTTTTAATTATTATTAAATTAAAATTCCAAGGGCCAACGACTGATATTCTTCTTTTTCTCAACACACAATGTAATCTCTTAAAAGCATGTAGAATCCACATTTCAATACCTATCTTTGGCATCTTTCTCAATGTAATTCCAGGTTAACAGGTGGAAGGCAATGGAAAAACAATATTTGGACAACAGCTCTTTATCTTATCGGAGTTTGAGAAAATCTCCATCTTGTGTGTTCCTCATGCTGATAAGCCTGCTCATAAAACCTGGGTTGAGACAGGGTCATCCTTATCCAATCTCATGCATACACCATGATCAGGACCTTGCTGCTGTCTGTATTGGTGGCTGGAGGTAAGTCCTGTCATCCCATCCTTGGGTCCAAAGAAGGACAGCAAAGGGCAGGAGGGCTCTGACCTCTTGGGGTCCTTCTAGAATGAGGAATTCCACCTTGGTTGGGTACACAGCAACTGTAGTTTTCATTTCTTGGGTCACTGCTTCTACACTCATGATCCTTTCTTTCTCTCCCCACAGCTATCAGCTCTGGGCTTACCGCTTCTCTACCCGACCTGGGCAGGGTGGTTGGAGGCCAGAATGCATCACCCAACAGCTGGCCCTGGCAGGTAAGTCAGTCATCTCTCCATCCTCCCTCCTCACCCCCACTCATTTCTCATCACTCCTTTGTGGGATCTGATAGATTGGCAAAGATGAGAACTAGTAGAAACTCCTGGAAGCAGCAGCAACCTGAGGAATAAATGCCTGGAAGCAAGCGCTTCGATAAGCTGCTGCCCCGCTCACTTCCCTGACACTCAGGTTCACAGCTGTTCTAAATGTTAGCCGCTCAGATGCTCGCTTACAGATAGAGTTATTCCAATGGACCATTCATCATTCCTATGCAAATGTTCTTTGTTTCAATGAGCCAATTGGTGTTGCTCATGCAAATTGATCCCTACTTGTAGGTAAGTCAGTGCTAGCAATGAAAATAAATGTTTCCTTACCTTGATGTTCTGTAAATTCTTGGTATCCTCTGGTATCTATCTGGCCCCAAGGAGACACCATGTAGAGTGTTCAGCACTGAACCTTGGAGGCTTGATTCCACTAAAGCCATGCACCTTCCAACAAACATAAATATAAATTTCTCACTTTGGGGGATACCATTCTCTCTCTCTCTCTCTCTCTCTCTCTCTCTCTCTCTCTCTCTCTCTCTCTCTCTCTCTCTCTCTCTCTCTCTCTCTCTCTTTCTCCTTTCCTTCCTTTCTTGCTTGCTTGCTTTCCTGGTACTAAGTCTGTACTCAGAGCCTTGCACTTGTTCAGCCTCCATGCTCTGCTGATGGTCTAACACTTGAGCTGCACCTCCAGCCCAGTTTTGTTTCTTTTTCTTTTTCTTTTTTGCTGGTTATTTTGGAGACAGAATCATGTAGATTTCCGTGTGCCCAGTCTGGCCTCAAACCCTGGTTTTGTAGATCCCAGCCTCTTGAGAAGCTAAGATTACAATCAGGAGCTGTCACCAGTGCTGGGCACCACTTGCATTTTAGGGAGGCCTATTTTCACAAAATTAATAACAAGGAAACACTGAACAATCACATAATAATTTAAATACAACTGATGATAACTCAAGATTGATGGAGAGCTTCTCACACTAACAGAGCTGTGCCGTGTATGCTGGGAAGCTTTAGTTTTTAGTTTTAGACCTTTTATTTTAAGCCACCCTTGGCCAAAACTACAAGTTAAACGTTTGTGACAAAGGCAGATTTGCTGTAATAATAGTGATATCAATTAAAATACTGGGCAGGACACAAGAGTGGGGCCAAGCAGCTAGAAAGTGGGTTGGCCATGGAGCAAGACAGGGAAGCCTGAGGAGAGGAGGATTGGGAGGTGGGGCAATTTCAAGAGTTAGTTTTTAGACATTTTGAACTGGAGAAATAATAAGATTATATCTCCTAAGGAGTTTCAAGGGAGAGGTTTCCAACAGTTATATTTTAGTGCCCTATATAAATCTCTGATATTGTTTTGAGGGGTTTTTGTTTGGTGGTAGTGTTTTTTTTGGGGGGTTGCCAGTCCTGGGGCTTGAACTCAGGATCTGGGAACTGTCCCTGAGCTTCTTTTGCTCAAGGCTAGCACTCTACCACTTGAGCCACAGTGCCACTTCCGGCTTTTTTCTGTATATGTGGTACTACAGAATTGAACCCAGGGCTTCATGCATGCTAGGCAAACACTTTACCACTAAGCCACCTCCCCAGCCATTCTTGTTTTTTGAGACAGTTAGCCCAGACTAGTCTGAACTCATCATATTCCTGTCTCAGCCTTTGTGAGTGCTGAGATCACAAGCATGCAACCACCAGCCCCATCCCAAAAAGGTTTTGTTGGTTTGGGTTTTTTTAATCGTAGATTGTGTGTGTGTGTGTGTGTGTGTGTGTGTGTGTGTGTGTGTGTGTGTGTGTGTGTGTGTGTGTGTGTGTGTGTGTGTGTGTGTGTGTGTATTTATATAAAGCATTAAGCCCTGCATTAGTGGCTCTTGCCTGTACTCCTAGCTATTCAGAAGGCTGTGCTCTGAGGAACAGAGTTCAAAGCTAGCCCAGGCAGACAAATCTGAGAGCCTCTTATCTCTAATCAACTAGCCAAAAACTAGAATGTGGAGGGGGTTCGAGCGGTACAGCATCAGCCTTGGGTGAAAAAAAAAAACAAAACACTTAAGTGCAATCACAAAAAAAACATCAACCTGGTTTTCTCTTATTGTTGGAAGCTGGGCACCCTCTTAAGCTCTGTACCTGAGGTATGCACTCACCTAGGTCCAGCCCTCCTCTGAGGGAGCCTGGGCCCCCGCTTCCAGCTACCAACACACCTGTGATTCTTCCGCAGGTCTCCCTGCAGTACAGCTCCGGTGGCAAGTGGTATCACACCTGTGGTGGCTCCCTGGTGGCCACAAACTGGGTCCTAACAGCCGCCCACTGCATCAGGTAACTGGTTTTCCCTGGCCACCCCTCCTGCCTAGACCTCTTCTCCAATGGTGGCTGAATCACCCTCTATAAAGGAACCTTGCAAATAGCCACTTGCCTGTCAGAGACA
This sequence comes from Dipodomys merriami, assembly GCF_024711535.1. NCBI lineage: Eukaryota > Metazoa > Chordata > Mammalia > Rodentia > Heteromyidae > Dipodomys > Dipodomys merriami. The sequence goes on along the minus strand of NW_027204270.1, from coordinate 19,599,374 downwards.
CAAATGTCTGTCAATCTATGACATAATGTTGATCAATTCATACATGGCATGGATTGAGTGCTCTGGACCTTGCGGGGAATGCCAGATGATCTGCCTGTGCTTGGAAGTGTGCTCCTTTGACAGGAAGTGTGTTCCTTTGACAACTTAAGTGCCTTATCCAATACTATCTCCTGCAAAAATAGAATAACAGAGAAAACACGATAGCAGAGTTCAGTATGGGCACTCTAGTGCCTGTCACCTAGTATGTGCTCAAGAAAGGTTAATGATAGCACATATACCCATCAACAAGGCCCACAAGGGCTGTGAGCCAATGGTTCACCCTAGCCACTCAGAAGGCTGAGGTCTGAGGATTCCAGTTCAAAGCTAGCCCAGGCAGGAAAGTCTGTGAGACTCTTATCTCCAGACTCTTAACTATTTTTCCAGAAAAAGCTGGAAGTGGTGTTGTGGCTCAAATAGTGGAATGCTAGCCTTGAGCAAAAAGAGCTCAGGGACAGTACCCAGGCCCTAAGTTCAAGCCCTAGGACCAGGAGCAAAAAGAGCTCAGGGACAGCACCCAGGCCCTAAGTTCAAGCCTTAGGACCAGGAGGGGGGAGAAAAGGCAAGAATAAGGCCTGCACTATTCACTTGTCCTCCTCTTTCCCTGGGACTCCAGGGCTGGAATGCCTCCCTTGGTCCTATTGGGCCTGCTACATTTTTGAACCATAGTCCTGAGATCTCAGCCTCCTGAGTTGTTAGGATTACCGGCGTGTGAGCCACTAGCATCCAGATATATTAGCACAACTTTTATTACATGTTATAGCTTATAATTAGTACAGGATAGTTAGGATGATTATAGTTTTGGTTATCCTATTCACTTCATAACTGGCTACCCCAGGGAAGAAAACTCCCCAAGTCCCACTAGACATTCACATAGCAGTAGCTTGCTAGTCCCTTCTCCCATGTTATGTGTTGCGGTGTCCTTGCCTGCAGGGGTGGAGGGGTGTGGAGAAAAGAGGGTGCTGACCTCTTCACATGGCCCCTCCCAGCAACACGAATACCTACCGTGTGGTGCTGGGCCGGCACAGACTGTCCACTGAGGAGCCCGGCTCGCTGGCCATCAGGGTCTCCAAGCACATACTGCACGAGAACTGGAACCCCAACCAGATCTCCCAAGGGTACGTTCTGTCCCAGCACTACAGGGTGGGGGTGGGGCACTGAGGGGGCTCAACCTCACCCCTCTGTTCCTTCCTTCTGAAGGGAGAGAAAGAAGCTCTCCTCCCCAGATTTGGAGCTAGTCCCAAAGTCACCTGGGTGGGGAGCTCATGGGATGAGGGTGGGGAGGAGCAGGAGAGACAGTGGGATACCTACCAGTTATACCTGCAGGTCTCTGAAGCCCCCAGGCTTCCCTTGACCTTGTGTCCAGTCCATGCTGAGGGGACATGGGTAAGGTGCAGACCTAAGAGCAGACATGCCATAGACAGTCTCTCCCACCCCCTTTCAACAAGCTCTTCCTCATTTATGAGGTACCCAGCCCACCCATGCCATCTACTGGGATAGCCTTGGATTATTACCACACACTGAGAAATGACAGAGGAGGGGGAGGGGGAGGCTCCACACTCCTCACATTCTACCTCTTTCCCAATCCAGCAACGACATCGCCCTGCTCAAACTGGCCAGCCATGCCACCCTCAGTAACAAGATCCAGCTGGCCCAACTCCCACCTGCTGGCACCATTCTCCCCAACAACTACGCCTGCTACGTCACCGGCTGGGGCAGGCTGATAAGTAAGTGTGAGCCAGGGTGCTCTCACCCTCTCAGTGATGAGTCCGCCTGGAGTCCAATCTCAGCTCTTCCACTATTAGCTGTTTCCTCATCTGTAAAATAGAGATGATAACCGTACCTGCATCACAGGTTGCTGAGAGAACAGAAAATGTGTCTGTGGGGATACCCACAAGACTGAGATCTGAGGATCGAAGTTCAAAGCCAGAGCAGGGAGACAAATCTGAGAGATTCTTATCTCCAATTACCAACAAAAAGCTGAAAGTAGAGGAGTAAAGTGCTAACCTGGAGTGAAAATGCTAAGGGAGAATGCCAAGTCCCTGAGTTCAAGCCCTAGGACCCACATCCTAAAAAGGATCAAGAACAGGTTAGAACTAAGGACTGCAAACCTGTAAGAAACAAGCTCAACATTCTCTCAGATTTCTTTTCTTTAAGGTCTATCTCATTTTTTTTGCTACATGGAAGAATATAGCAGTCACCACCAACAGCACTCTGGCTGGGATCTCAGTGTCCAGCCCAAATTCCCAGGGGAAGAAGCTCATTGGCTTTAGCTTGAGTCAGGTGCTCACCACTGAACCAATCAGCAATGGCCATAACACTACCCACTCAATGGTGAGGACATAAGTACAGACAAGCACAACTGCTCCTCCCATTGCAACCCTTTGGATGGAAGAAAGGTATGGGTCCAGGAAAACAGTGCTGGCTGGGCGCTGGTGGCTTGCGCCTGCCATCCTAGCTACTCAAGAGGCTGGGCTCTGAGGATTGCGGTCCAAAGCCAGCTGGGGCAGGAAAGTCCATGGGACTCTTATCTCCAATTAATCACGAGAAAACTGAAGTGGTACTGTGGGTCAACGTGGTAGAGCACTAGCCTTGGAAAAAAAACAGCTCAGGGACAGCACCCAAGTCCTGAGTTCAAGCCCCATAAACCCCCCCCAAAAAAAATGGTGCTGGACAAAGCTCAATAGGTAGGTGTCAGCACTTCATTTTTACTCAGGAGTCGCTCTAATGCCTTCTCTCTGGCCTCACCCAGCCGGAGGCCCCAGTCCTGATATCCTGCAGCAGGGCCGGTTACTAGTTGTGGACTTTGCCACCTGCTCAAAACCTACCTGGTGGGGCAGCTCTGTGAAGACCACCATGGTCTGCGCCGGCGGCGACGGGGTGATCTCCAGCTGCAATGTGAGTACACAAAGTTAGGGACCCCCTCTACACCAAGATGTGAGCGTGGGGAAGAGCCCCAGGGAGCCTGCCACCCCCTCCTAGCACCTCTGGGCAGAAACTGTGGGAACAGCTCTGGAGATTTCAGAACTGGACCTTTATCCTTGTGGGGTGGGGGAGATGTTTTGAGATTTCCCTTTTAGTGTCCACCTGACTTCATTACTGAGAAGTCCTTCCTGGGTCTCACTGTGATCTCTCCTTACTGCCATCCCTCTTACACTAAGGAAAGGGGATATGTTCTCTGGGCTAAGGCCTTTCTGAGGTGACTTCCAGATTAGCTGTAAAATTAATCCCATCAGTAGCCCAAGGAGTCCCCTCTTGGAGGCTGCCATGAAAGCCTTTCTGGAGATGGTTTCTTAACCAAAAGAAATTGCTATAAAAGCTGGGCACTGGTGGCTCACACCTGTAATCCCAGTTACTTAGGAGGCTGAGATCTGAGGATCGCGGCTCAAAGCCAGCCCAGGCAGAAAAGTCCATGAGACTCTTTTTTTTTTTTTTTGGGGGGGGGGTCCGGTCGTGGGGCCTGAACTCTGAGCCTGGGCGCTGTCCCTCAGCACTTCAGCTCAAGGCTAGTGCTCTACCAGTTGAGCCACAGCACCACTTCCGGCTTTTTTTCTTTTTGCTTATGTGGTGCTGGGGAATCGAACCCAGGGCCTCATGCATGCAAAGCAAGCACTTTACCACTGAGCCACCTTCCCAGCCCCATGAGACTCTTATCTCTAATAAACCACCAGAAAACCAGAAGTAGCGCTGTGGCTCAAGCTGTAGAGCGTTTGCCTTGAGCTGAAGAGCTGAGGGACAGTGCCCAGGCTCAGAGGTCAAACCCCACAACCGACAAAAAAAGAAAAAGAAGGAAAGGAAGAAATTGCTACGAGAGGAAGAGGAGATACTGTAGTGGAGAGGTCCCTAAATAGCAATCAACTGTACCCCCAAACCCTTCTGATGCACTGCACCCACCCCTCTGCCCTAATAGCCTGCCAGGAAAGGCCTCCATGGAGGAGGGACGTGGCTGTGGTGGTGAAGCCTGGGTGGCAGGCTGGCTGGCAGCGCGTTCTCCACTCCTTCGCTTCCCTGTCCCACCATGGGCAAGGCCATAAGCTCTGAACAAATTAAGGTTTCAGAACGTCCCGTTTTAGACTCCCAGATTTTCCAGGTCCCCTCAGGACACTGCTCAGGCAGGGCAGGGCACATAGGAGACATGGTAGCACTGGTGGTATGATGATGCCACCAGTGCTCACCACGGGGCCGGTTCATAGGACATGGTGACCTACGTAGAACACAACGTGTATGTTGAGAAACAGGGCTCCAGTGGGCTCCCCCTTCCCTCCTCCATCACCCCATCCCTTCACCCCAACTCTTTGATTCCTCAGGGTGACTCCGGTGGGCCACTGAACTGCCAGACAAGCAATGGCCAGTGGCAGGTGCATGGTGTGGTGAGCTTCGGGTCCTCATTGGGCTGCAACTACCCCCAAAAGCCCTCAGTCTTTACCCGGGTGTCCAACTACATCAGCTGGATCAATTCGGTAAGAACCGGACCAGGTCAATGCCCACACAAGCACTGGGCCACACAGTACCATTTCATGTTTTTTTGGAGTAGTTTATTGGAGATAAGAGTCTCATGGACTTTTCTGCTTGGGCTAACTTCAAAGCATGAGCCTCAGATCTCAGCCTCCTGAATAGCTAGGATTACAGGTATAGGCCACCAGCACCCAGCTTCAACACACATTTATTTATAATGACCACCATAACTTTATTTTAGAAAATAATTTATGGGCAAGCCTTGTCATCTCAGCTACTTGGGAAGTGTAGATCTGGAGGACTGTGGTTGAAGGCCATGGGGTGAGGGGATGGGTAGTGAAACCCCATCTCAGTGTGGCATTGTGCATCTGCCATCCCAGTCACCACGAAGCATGAGGAAGAGGATCACGGTCTCAGGCAGGTCCTGAATGAGAATTGTATTTTCCAAAAATAATTAATATTTAAAAAGGAGCGTGGGTATGATTCAAATTTTAAGAGTGCCAGCCTAGCAAGCACAAAACCCTGAGCTCAAAGCCCAGGGCTGACACAATATTTCAATCTCAGACTTAAAAGGCTGAGCCAGCCTTTTAAGGAGGATCAGGAGTTCAAGGCCCGCCTAGGCTATAGGATGCATTCCAAGCCAGAGTGGGCTACAAAGCAAGACCGTCTCCAGAAAACATATGTAATACTAACTTTTAAAGTTACTAGCACCAGTATTCAGAAGTTGTGGGGACAGTGGAGACATGGGACCTAGCGCAGATGCCAGGAGGGAAGAGGGTACTGTGTGAAATGGAAATGTCTTCAAGCACTCCAGCATCATGCTGGGCCTGGCCTCATCAGCACGTTCAAGAGCCAGGGCAGGGGCTGGGAAGGTGGCTCAGTGGTAGAGTGCTTGCCTTGCACGCATGAGGCCCTGGGTTCGATTCCTCAGCACCACATAAGCAAAAAGAAAAAAGCCGGAAGTGGTGTTGTGGCTCAAGTGGTAGAGCGCTAGCCTTGAGCTGATGAGCTGAGGGACAGTGCCCAGGCCCAGAGTTCAGGACCCACGACCGGACCAAAAAAAAAAAAAAAAAAAGAGCCAGGGCAGGTAGGGAAAGTGGTGTTTGCACCTGAGCCTAGGGGGAGCAGGAGGCTGGTTTCATTGCTCCAAGTTTCATTTGCAGGAAGCTGTGAAATGCAATTAAATCCTCACTCTGTTACAAAACCAAATAGGCAGCTGCAACCATGAGCATGTGGTCACAGGGGGCCCAGGACAGCAATGTCCACAGGCAGCTGCTTCCAGCTCCCCCATTCACCCTGTGCCAACAAAGTGGACACAGCCCGAGATCCCAAAAGTTTGGTGGAGAAAAATGGACAATCAACAGTCATTTGTGGATTTAAAACAACAACTGAGAATCCCATGATGGAATCTTGGCAGAGGGAAAGCGGTAGAAAGCCCCAGCACTTTAAAGGAGCCTCGCTGGTCAGATAGGATGGCAGCCAGATCCGTGGCTCCTGTGAGTCATAGAACAGCTGGGCCTGAGATCACTGTCAGGGTCCTGGTAGGGGCCAGGACAACTGTCCTGGCCTTGGGTGTCAGCTGCTCCCAGTCACACACAGGCTCATCAGAGCAGGCCAGCCAATGGAGACAACAGGGAAGCAAACCTTACGGAGCAGCTAGAGGACCTGCAGGCTAGCGTAGATGCTAGGTACCGGTTCCAGGAGTGGAAAGCAGGCAGCCAGCTCCCCACTGGAGGAGGCTGCCCAGCAGCTACACAAAGGCCAGCGGGAACGTGTAGTGGCCCCAGCAGGAGCACATGTCCTGTGTGTACACATAGCCCTGCAGGGGCTGGGACACCTGCCCCACTCAGCCTAGGCAGATGAGGAGTCAAGGCCAGGAAGCTGCCATGAAGACTCGCTCAGGGAGGAGTTGGGAGGCCCAGGCCTGTGCACACACATGCACAAGAGTGCCACGTGGGCTTTCAGCAGTCTTTAGCTTTATTGTTTGTTCAGAAGGTAATACATGGGCTGGGAATGTGGCTTAGTGGTAGAGCGCTTGCCTAGCATGCATGAAGCCATGGGTTCGATTCCTCAGTACTACATAAACAGAAAACACCATAAGTGGCACTGTAGCTCAAGTGGTAGAGTGCTAGCCTTGAACAAAAGAAGCTCAGGGACAGTGCCTACACCCTGAGTTCAAACCCCATGACGGGCAAAAAAAAAAAGGTTAATACATGTCTTTGCAAAAGTACTAATAGAGGAGTATATCGGGCACAAAAATAGAAGTCTCAGCCAGGTGTTAGTGGCTCACACCTGTAATCCTAGCTACTTAGAAGGCTGAGAGCTGAGGATCATGGTTCAAAGCCAGCCCAGGCAGGAAAATCCATGAAACTCTTATTTCCAATTAGCCACAAGAAAACCAGAAGTGGTGCTGCAGCTCAAAGTGGTAGAATACTAACCTAGAGCAAAAGAGCTCAGGGACAGTGCCCAGGCCCAGTTCAAGCCCCATAATTGGGCTGGGGGAGAGGGAGCGAAAAGTCTCCATCATTCCATTCTGCAACATTAATAACTCTGTGTGTGGTCTTCTGGTTTTTATGCCCATTTTTTAAATGCCTACATGTAAAGTGGTGGCACAAGCCTGTAATCCCAGCTACCTTGGAGGCAGAGATCAGGGAATTCTGGTTTGAAGTTCACAAAACTCCATCTCAACCAACAGTGGTACAGGCTCAGTGGTACAAGCCTATTATCTGTGCTATGAGGAAAGCCCCAAGGCTGGGTGTTGTGGCTCACGCCTATCATCCATGCTCACACAAGAAGCATGAACACTTTAAGCCAAGGCTTAAAATGAGACCCTAACCTGAAAATAACCAAAGCAAAGCAAAGGGTCTGGAGGTATGGCTCAAGTGGTAGAGCATCTCTTTTCCAAGTGTGAGGGCCTGAGTTTAAATACCAGTACTGCCCCCACCCCCAAAAAAAGAATAATAAATAGCTCCCATGTACTCTTCTTACCAAAAGAAGGTTTTATTCCCAATCCACAACTTTTCTCATGCAACCGAGGTCCACTCTATGCATCACCTTTCATATTTTCACCATTCTGGCCCAAACAGCTCTGTGATTTCTTCATGTATGAGGGCTCCATGCTCTCCCTGGTGAATCATGATGGCGGCTTCCATCTGGCCCCTAGTTTACATTTCTATGTGGCTGCTGTGGTCCTGGACACGTGCTCACACTCTGGTCTGCATCGCTGCTATATGTGTAGCATCTTCGCTGCTCCAAAATGGCCTGTTAAAATGTGTGGGGACTGCAAGTGTGACTGAGTGGTCACAGCGTGTGCTTAGCAAGTGAGAGGTTGTGAAAGCAAATTGCAGTTCCGCTGCAGTGTGTGACCGTGCCTCAGAAACAGCAGCAGGAAACTTAAAATCTCATCCATCTCATGCATTTGGCATATCATTTTTAGGGGTTCACAAATAAAACACCCCTGACCACACACCCAAACAGGACTCTCAGCTAAAGAAGACCTCAGAAGGTCAATACAAAGCTATGATCATATTTTTCTAGAACTCCTCAGAAAGCACAGCCCTCTGTGATGCATGGAGACAGAATCAGGCAGGAACGTGCTCAGTGCAGCTCTACCAAGAGGATTAACCTGTTGTTTGCTTGCATGTGTCCTGCAGGTGATGGCAAGGAACTAAATGAGGATGTCTCTGAGATCGTCAGACGAAGGAGGAAAGTAACAATAAAGTAACAATTCAATGAATCTGATCTCAATGAGTCTTATTAACAGGGAATCAGCCCGGCTTAGGGCAGCCTACCACCCCGGGGGGGGGGGGGGGGGGGGCAGCTTTCTCTGCAGTCTGGAACAGGGTCCCGTTGGGATTCCAGAGACCCAGGCTCAGGTCAGAGGTCCCCTCCAGACTTGGAAAGAATGGAGAAGAGCTCAAGCTCTCTGAGCTTCATCTCCTATAGGACATAAAAAAAGCCATGGAGAAATGTTTGGGGAAAAAAAAAGGAAGTCAGCTGCCAATGGCTCATGCTTGTCATCCTAGCTACGCAGGAAAGAGACCTGAGATCTAAGAATTGTGGTTCAATGCCAGCCCAGACAGTAAAGTCCATGAGACTCTTATCTCCAATTAAACAGCAAAAAGCTGGAAGTAGAGCTGTGGCTCAAGTGGTAGAACACCAGCCTTGAAGGGCAAAACCAAGGTAGCCAGGCGCCGGTGGCTCACACCTATAATCCTAGCTACTCAGGAGGCTAAGATCTGAGGATCGCAGTTCAAAGCCAGCCCGGCAAGGGAAGTCCGTAAGACTTATCTCCAGTAAACCACTAGAAAACCGGAAGTGGCACTGTGGCTCAAGTGGTAGAACGCTAGCCTTGAGCTGAAGAGCGCAGGGACAGTGCCCAAGCCCAGAGTTCAAGCCCCATAACCGACAAAAACAAAACAAAAACAAAAAAACCAAGGGATAGCACCCAGGCCCTAAGTTTAAAAAAAAGAAAAATCACACACAAACAAAAAAAAAAACCCACAACCCTCCACTATTAGGAAGAACAGAGCAGGAGCAAGGTGGAGGAAAATAGGTAAGACAAAATCCAGAATCACATAAGATTTATTTTCTCAAATAATTTGAGGGGCTGGGAAGGTGGCTCAGTGGTAGAACGCTTGCCTTGCACGCATGAGGCCCTGGGTTCGATTCCTCAGCACCACATAAGCAGGAAAAAAAAGCCGGAAGTGGCGCTGGGGCTCAAGTGGTAGAGCGCTAGCTTTGAGCTGAAGAGATGAGGGACAGCGCCCAGGCCCAGAGTTCAGGCCCCACAACCAGACCCCCCCAAAAAAATAATAATAATAAAAATAATTTGAGAAAGGGAAAGTTAACCACCTTTGAAACTTCGTTGGGAATCCCAGTTGTTTAGGGCTCTAGCACAGTTGCTGGTTTGTCAGCAGGCAAAGATCTCTGCAGACCCATGGCTCCTAAGCTGGAAGGGAGTGTGCACGGGTCTTCCACGGTGGCGTTCTGCACCTCTGTCCCCAGCTGGGAAGCTCAAGGCACATCCACATCCAGGAGGGAGCGAGCGGACCCCACAAGCTACAAGATCCTTAGCATCCAGTGAAGTAGACGACTCAACCTCCCGGAGCAGGAAGGTTATAGGGGTGACCAACAAGGCAGGAAGAGTGGTCCCAGCCTTAAGTTTTAAAGAAAAGCTTTTTCCGGAGGAAATTGAAACAACCAGGAATCTGTTTATTGTAAACCCCTCTCTCTGCAACGGCATTCGCAACCTGCAAACACAACCACAGAGGCACCTGTGAATTCAACCTCTTCCCAGAAGCAAGAAAAGAGGGGGAAAAAGAGAGGACCCACTAAAGGTGCCCTTTAAAACACAGCTTTAGCTGTAGCATCCTGCAGGGGAGCTACCTAATAAAAATCTCAACTGCAAGTATAAAAACACAGAAAGCCTGGGGCCAGTGGCTCACAACTGTAATCCTAGCTACTCAGGAGGCTGAGATCTGAGGATTGTGGTTTGAAGCCAACCTGGGTAGACTAGTCTCAAGGACTTTTTTTTTTTTTTTTTTTTTGGTCGGTTGTGGGGCTTGAACTCTGGGTGTGGGAGTTGTCCTTGAACTATTTTGCTCCAGGTGGGAGCTCTACCACTTGAGCCACAGTGCCACTTGCAGTTTTCTGATAGTTAATTATAAATAAGAGTCTCATGGACTTTCCTGCCCAGGCTGGCTTTGAACTGTGATCCTCAGATCTCAGCCTCCTGAGTAGCTAGGATTATAGGCATGAGCAACTAGCATCTGGACCTTAAGAATCTTATCTTCAATAAAATACTTAGAAAAAGTTGAAAGTGGCATGGCGCTGTGGCTCAAGTGGTAGAGCGCTAGCCGAACAGCATCCAGGTCCTGAGTTCAAGCCCTAAGACAGGACACACACACACACACACACACACACACACACACACACACACACACACACACACACACACACACACACACACACACACACACACACACACACACACACACCACACACACACACACACACACACACACCAACCAGACTGAGATTTGAAGATCGAGGTTCAAAGCCAACCCAAACAGGAAAATCCGTAAGACTCTTAAAAGGCCAGAAGTGCTATATAGCTCAAGTAGTAGAGCACTAGCCTTGAGTAAAAGAGCTTAGGGATAGCAGCCAAGCCCTGAGTTCAAGCCCCCGAACCACCGCAAAAAAAAAAAAAAAACTCAGTTGGGTGCCAATGGTTCATGCCTGTAATCCCACTTAGGAGGATGAGATATGAGGATCACAGTTCAAAACCAGCCTGGGCAAGAAAGTCTAAGAGACTCTTATCTCCAATAAACCACTAGAAAAACTGGAAGTGATGCTATGGCTCAAGTGGTAGAGCACTTACCTTGAGCTGAAAAGCACAGGAACAGTGCTCAAGCCCAGAGTTTAAGCCCCACAACTGACAAAAAGAAAAAAAAAAAATTACAGATGTGGAGGCTCTCACCCGTAATCTCTTTTTTTTTTTTTTTTTTTGCTTATGTGGTGCTGAGGAATCGAACCCAGGGCCTCTGGCATGCAAGGCAAGCGCTCTACCACTGAGCCACCTTCCCAGCCCCTCACCCATAATCTCAAGAGGCTGTAGTAGGAGGATCATGAGTTTGAGGCAAACCTGGACTACATCGTGAAACCCTATGTCAAAAAATAAAAGAGCTGGGTGCCAGTGGCTAGTGCCTATAATCCTAGCTACTCAGGAGGCTGAGATCTGAGGATCATGGTTCAAAGCCAGCCCAGGTAAGTAAGTCCATGAGACTCTTATCTCCAATAAACCACCAGAAAACCGGAAGTGGTACTGTGGTTCAAGTGGTAGAGCGCTAGTTGAACTGAAGAGCTGAGGGACTGCGCCCAGGCCCAGAGTTCAAGCCCCACGACCTTGACAAAAATAAAAAATAAAATAAAATAATAAAAAATTTTAAAAAGCTGGGCACTGATGGTTCACCCCTGTAATCTCAGCTATTCAGGAGGCTAAGATTTGAGGATTGTGGTTCAAAGCCAGCCCAGGCAGGAAAGAAAGTCCATGAGACCTTTTTTTTTTTTTTTTTTTTTTTTTTGGGGGGGGGGGTCCAGTCATGGGCCTGAACTCTGACCCTGGGTGCTGTCCCTCAGCTCTTCATCTCAAGGCAAGCGCTCTACCACTGAGCCACCTTCCCAGCCCCCATGAGACTCTTATCTCCAATTACCACCAAAAAGAAGCCAGAAGTAGAATTGTGGCTCATGTGGTAAAGTGCTAGCCTTGAACAAAAAAGCTCATCGACAATGCCCAGCACACACACACACACACAGACACACACACACACACACACACAGACAGACAGACACACACACACACACACACACACACACACACACACACACACACACACACACACACACACACACACACACACACACACACACACACACACACACACACACACACACACCATCGACAATGCCCAGCACACATACACACACGGTCATTTACTTCTGGTTTGGGTCTGGGGCTCCCACCGTTCCCACATATGCAGTGGGGCCACGTGGCATCTACATCCTCCCCTGCCCTGGGGAGGACGGGCACTCACCCTCAGCAGGAGGGACTGCAGGTCTTCAGAGTGAGCCCACTGGTCCAGGACGCCATCCAGAGTCTCGATGTACCAAGAGCCGCTCTTGACGTCCCTCCAGGAGACGAAACCTTCGGGAGGAGAACACAGAGCCGCTGCAGAGCTGCCCCTGGCCAGTCGTGCAGGCTGGGACCACATCAAGATGACCCTCCACGTCCCCGTGGTGAGGGCAGCGCCAGTCCCGCAGCATAAGCTCGGGACCTGACTCAACCTCCTGACCCTGTTTTCCCAGCTGCGGAGCAACAGCTCCGAGAAGCACGTGCCTCACCCCAGGGAAGAAGGAAATCCTTCCTTCCTTCTTTCCCACCCTTTAGGGACAATGACTGTCCCCATTTTAAGGTCGAGAGAGCCAAGGCAGGGGGAATCCCTAAGCTGCCCACTCCCCCTGAGTAGAGGCTGCCAGGGGAGGCTGCAGGCTCAGGGGCACAGACGGCAAGGGGCACAGCGGGACTGCATGGGCAGCTGCCTGGGCCGCAGGAGCTCACCTGGGAAGGTGGAGTAGGACACGAGGATGTCACTGGGGGTGGGCAAGCTTGACATGGCATCCAGCTGGTCCGAGGACCTTGTGCCCTCCTGGAAAGGGGCAGCGTCGGGCTCAGGGTCGCTGCTGGACCCCCTGTCTTCAGGGAAACTGAGGGTCACCTCAAAACCATGGTCCCTCTGCTCTGTGAGAGGCAGAAAGCAACACTACGTCACTGCGACCCACACACCACTGCAACACAGGGATTTTTTCCTAACAAGGAAGAAAGAGGCCTCACCATCAGTGTACCGAACACTCAAAGGAAAATTAACGCCAGCCCTTTAAATTTTCCAAATTAGGGGCTGGGAAGGTGGCTCAGTGGTAGAGCACTAGCCTTGCAAGCCTGCGGCCCTGGGTTCGATTCCTCAGCACCACATAAGCAAAAAGAAAAAAGCCGGAAGTGGCGCTGTGGCTCAAGGGGTAGAGCGCTAGCTTTGAGCTGAAGAGCTGAGGGACAGCGCCCAGGCCCAGAGTTCAGGACTGGACCCCCCAAAAAAAAAAAATTTCCAAATTAAAGAGGAAGGAACATTTCCTAACTCATCCTCCACAGACAGCATGATCTGGACAGACACTAAGACACTACAATAAAATACAGCTAAAAGTCTTTAAGAACATTCATGCAAAAATATGTCATCAACATTAGCACACAGCTGGGTGCCAGTGGCTCACATCTGTAATCCTAGTCAGGAGGCTGAGATCTGAGGATCACAGTTCAAAGCCGGACTGGGCAAAAATGTCCGTGAGACTTTTTTTGTTGGTGGTTATTGTTATGGGCTTGAACTTGGGGCCTGGGCACTGTCTCTGAGCTCTTTTTGCTAAAGGGTAGTAGTACTCTACCACTTAGAGCCACTGTGCCACTTCCAGTTTTCTTTTTTGTTTTTTTTTTGGTCTGGTCGTGGGGCCTGACCTCTGGGCCTGGGCGCTCTCCCTCAGTCCTTCAGCTCAAGACTACCACTTGAGCCACAGTGCCACTTCTGGCTTTTTTTTCCCTTGCTTATGTGGTGCTGAGGAATCGAACCTAGGGCCCCATGCATGCAAGGCAAGCACTCTACCACTGAGCCACCTTCCCAGCCCCACTTCCAGTTTTCTAGTAGTTAACTGGAGTTAAGAGTCTCATGGACTTTCCTGCCCAGGTTGGCTTCCAACCATGATCCTCAGATCTCAGCCTTCTGAGTAGCTAGAATTACAGGTATGAACCACTGGTATCTGGATCTGTGAGACACTTATCTCCAATGAACCAGCAAAATGTCAGAAGCAGAGGTATGGCTCAAGTGATAGAGATCTAGCCTTGGGTAAAAAAGCTAAACAAGAGCACAGGCCCAGAGTTCAATCTTCAGTACTGGCACAACACAGACAGACACACAGACACACTCAAGCACACAGAACTCATAGCACATGTAAAGGATCATGTATCCTGACCAAATGAGACTTTCTGGAATGAAGAATGGCTTGATATTTAAAAATTAACCAATTAACTTACCACATCAATAGAATGAAAGGGAAAAACTACATAACTGATGCAAAATAAAAAAACCATTTGACAAAAACAAAGGGAAGGAGAGTAGGCATATCACAGCTCAGGGCCATGCCTAAGTGGAAAGCAAGATCCTCTCCTAAAAACAGCCAGAGAAAAACAGGGCTGGAGGTGTAGATCAGCCTAGCAAATGTGAGGCCCTGAGTTCAAAATCTCCAGTCTCCCTCTCCCCAAAAATGTACTTAATAAAATTCAACAACCTTTCATGATTAACAACAAATACCTTAGGGCTGGGAAGGTGGCTCAGAGGTAGAATCTTGCCTTGCATGCATAAGGCCCTGGGTTCGATTCCTCAGCACCACATAAGTAGAAAAAGGCAGACGTGGCGCTATGGCTCAAGTGGTTGGGCACTAGCCTTGAGCTGAAGAGCTGAGGGACAGTGCCCAGGCCCAGAGTTTAGGCCCCAAAACCAACCAACCAACAAACAACAACAACAACAAAAAAAAACCTCAACAGGCCAAGAACAGAAGTAAAACTACCTCCATATAATAGGAACCACCAGTGAAAAATCTCCCGTAGACATTGCTCTCAATGGTGAAAGACCAAAAGCATTTCCTCCATAACCAGGGCACCTGAGTGCTTTGCACTTCAACATGGCACCACAAGTTCTAGCCACAGCAACTCGGCAAGAAAAGAAACACAAATCATCCAAATTGACAACTATCTCTGTTCACAGATGGTATGATCTGTGAGTATGTAAAAAAATCTTAAAGAAGCTGGGCGCCAGTGGCTCACATCTGTAATCCTAGCTACTCAGGAGGCTGAGATATAAGGATCAAGGTTCAAAGCCAGCCCGGGCAGGAAAGTCCCCAAGACTTCTATCTCCAATAAACCAGTCAGAAAACCAGAAGTGGTGCTGTGGCTCAAGTGGTAGAGCATTCACCTTGAGCTGAAGAGCTGAGGGACACATGCCCAGAGTTTAAGCCCCATGACTGACCAAAAAAAAAAATCCTAAAGATTACAGAAACAAAAACTGTTAGAATTGATCAAATACATAATCAAACTCACAAAATACCTTGAAAAGGAAATTATACCTATTCCATTTACAACCAGTATCAAAAAGTGGAAATACTTGGGAATCACCTTAACCATGGAGGTAAAAAAACATGTACAGGGCTGGGAAGGTGGCTCAGCGGTAGAGCGCTTGCCTTGCATGCCTGAGGCCCTGGGTTCTATTCCTCAGCACCACATAAGCAAAAAGAGAAAAGCCGGAAGTGGTGCTGTGGCTCAAGTGGTAGAGTGCTAGCCTTGAGCTGAAGAGCTGAGGGACAGCGCCCAGGCCCAGAGTTCAGGCCCCACGACCGGACCCAAAAACAAAAACAAAAAAAATGTACAACAAAAACTACAAGACAGTACTCAAAAAAATTAAACATACACATTATTTTTAAAAATGCATGCCATGACAGACTAGAAAACCTAATGCTAGAATGTCAACAGTACTCAATACAATTTATAGATTAAATGCAGTTTCTGTCAGCACTTCAGTACTTATTTGCAAAAATAAAAAATGCTATACTACAATTCAACTGGAATCTCAAGGGATTCCAAATAACCAAAACTATCTTGAATAAACACAAGAAAGCTGGAGAACTCATACTTCCAGAATTCAAACTGGCTACAAAGCTATGCTATTCAAAACCATGTGGTACTAGCATAAAGGTAGATGTGGAGACCACTAGCATAAAAGAACACCCCGAAATCAACTCACAAAAACAGTCACATGGTTTTTCACAGCCGGGTGCTGGTAGCTGGTAAGGTGCCTAGAACCCTAGCTATTCAGGAGGCTGAGATCTGAGGATCAAGGTTCAAAGCCAGCCCAGGTAAGAAAGCCCATGAGATTTTTATCTCCAATTTACCATCTGGGAAGTAATGCTGTGGCTCAAAGTGGTAGAGCAGCAGCCTTGAGCAAACAAAGCTCATGGACAGTGCCTAGGCCCTAAGTTCAAGTCCCACAACCTACCAGAAAATAAAATAAAATTTCATTATTTCCTAGGTGTATAAAACCCGCAGCCACTGTGATATAGTGAAATTGCTTTCTGCCTTCTCAGCATGAGCTCTACAATTCTAATTGAGTGGTAATCTGGCTTTGGCCCCTTGGATCATGCTTCACACCTGGTCACTGACCTGACACATCCGTTTCTAACTTTGAAACATGTTCTTCGGCCCTGGTGCTGCATTATCTCTTACCAAAGGAAGCATGTCTTGTTTTAAATTCTAACAGTGAGTTTCAAAATAGCAACACCATAGTCACCAAACCCAGAACAAGTTTTCTCATGTATGTGAACAGGACATCTGACCCCACACAGACCTAGGGCTATTTTGTGAGTGGATATGGTGCCACCATGTGGCCACAGTATTAAACACCAGATCACAGCATGAGGAGTAAAGCAGACTGAGCTCCAGATGAGGGGGATTCTTAATCCGCCTTGTCCAGCTTTGACATCAGGCTGCTCCAGGGAGTTACAATTTGCCTTGATTTCATGTGAGAGGGGACATTATTTCAAAGTTTCTCTTCGGCCCTGAGCATCCTCAGGAAGCTTAGTTCCTTGCTCCATTTTTCCATTTTGTTTTATTAAAAGGAGGTAATGGAGCCGGTGTGGTGGTATATGCCTATAGTCCTAGCACTTGCAAAGTGGCAGCAAGTTCGAGACCAGCCTGAGCTACACAGTGAAGCCCTAGCTCAAGTAACTCAGGACTGGGGATGTAGCTCAGTAGGAAAGCAATTACCTAGAGTATGTGAAAAACCCTGGATTCCATACTCAGCATTGCTAGAAAAAGTGAGGAGAGCCGGGCACTGGTGGCTCACATCTGTAATCCTAGCTACTCAGGAGGCTGAGATCTGAGGATCACGGTTCAAAGCCATCTCCAATAAACTACTGGAAAACCGGAAGTGTAGCTGTGGCTCAAGTGGCAGAACACTTGCCTTGAGCTGAAGAGCTGAGGGACACCCCCCAGGCCCAGAGTTCAAGCCCCACAATGACAAAAAGAAAAGAAAAAGTGAGGAAAAGCCAGGTACTCTGGTGGCTCACGCCAGTTACTCAGGAGGCTGAGATCTAAGGATCATGGTTCAAAAGCTGCAGGCATAAAAGTCTGTGAGGCTTTTTTTTTTTTTTTTTGGCCGATCATGGGGCTTGAAATCTGGGCCTGGGCGCTGTCCCTCAGCTCTTCAACTCAAGGCTAGCACTCTACCACTTGAGCCACAGTACCACTTCCAGTTTTCTGGTGGTTTATTGGAGATAAGAGTCTCACGGATGGGCTGGGAAGGTGGCTCAGTGGTAGAGCACTTGCCTTGCATGCATGAGGCCCTGGGTTCGATTCCTCAGCACCACATAAGCAAAAAAAAAAAAAGCCGGAAGTGGCGCTGTGGCTCAAGTGGTAGAGAGTGCTAGTCTTGAGCTGAAGAGCTGAGGGACAGCGCCCAGGCCCAGAGTTCAGGCCCACAACCCGACCCAAAAAAAAAAAAAAAAAAAAGAGTCTCACGGACTTTCCTGCCCAGGCTGGCTTTGAACCGTGATCCTCAGATTTCAGCCTCCTAAATAGAGTTCAGGCCCACGATCAGACCAAAAAAAAAAAAAAGAGTCTCACAGACTTTCCTGCCCAGGCTGGCTTTGAACCGTGATCCTCAGATTTCAGCCTCCTGAATATCTAGGATTACAGGCATGAGCCACCAGCACCCAGCCTGTGAGGCTCTTAACTCCAATTAACTACCAAAAAGTCACAAGTGGAGCTATGGCTCAAGTGACAGAGTTGTAGCCTTAAACAAAAAGCTCAGACAGTGCCCAGGCCCTGAGTTCAAGCCCTAGGACTGGCACAAAATCATCAAATCAGGAAAATGGGCCTTTGAAAATTCCAATAAATCCGTTCTTTAGTTTCTCCTTGCTGTTCTACTCCCTTTCTCCAGGTTGGTTTGAATGGGGTCTCAAGATGGCAGAGACTAGAGAGTGACATGGAAAACCAAGTGTTTCTCCATTTGACTTTTTCTACAGAAACTCCAAAGTTGTCTTTTGCCTATAATCTTAGCGACTCAGAAGGCTGAGATCAGAAAAATCATGGTTTGAGGCCAGCTCAAGCAGACAAATTCAAGAGACTCTATCTACAATGAACCAGCAAAATATCAGAAGCAGAAGTGTAGCTCTTGAAGCAGAAAGCCAGCCTTGAACAAAAAAGACAAGTGAGAGTATGAGGCCCCGAGTTCAAGCCCAAGAACTGGCATAAATGTATGTGCAGGCACAACACACACACACACACACTCTCTCTCTCTCTCTCTCTCTCTCTCTAAGATGAAGTTGGCAGAGGGGCCACCACATGACAGTGGTGTGAGTCAGTGGGTACAGGTGGGGGGGGGGGGAGGATGGGACTTGGGAATTGAGGAGCTGCTTACCCCCACCGCAGGCCTGGATGAAGAAGAGCTTGGGCTTCCCGCCCAGGCCAGGGCAGTGGGTCCCATTAAAGATGTTCACAATCCTCTCCACAGACACAGAACGTCCATCTGTGCCATAAATGGCACCCGGGAACTGCAGGTGGCTGGCCTGGAAGCCCAACAAGCTGGGTTACACAACGAGACCTGGGACAGTAGCCACCCACCTGTCCAAAAGCATCATGGGAGCCAAGCTTTCAGAAGGCCCAGGGCAGTGCGAGCAGCAAAGCTCATCAGTGGCCAAGCCTGGAGAGGGCCCCAGCAGGAAAGGGCCCCGTACAGACACAGGGCAAGGGAAGTAGCTGACAACACCTGTGTGCAGAGTACTGAGAAACATCAGGATGAGAGCTCAGTGAGAAGACATGGCCTCTCCCACCTTGTCCTCTGCGGTGAAGCAGAGGGGCAGACAGTGCCTGAGAAAACAGCAGGAGGTGGACAGGACCTCAAAACCTCACCACGGATGTAAGGAGGGATGGCCTCCTGTGTGCCCTCCCAGGACAGCAGACCAGGGGAAAGGGAAGGGGGGAAGGGGAGAAGGGATGCAGGAGGGCAGGCTCCTACCTGACAGCCATGAGACAGGATGACCACCACACAGCAGTCCAGAGCACGATGGTCCCGCTGCGCCAGCTCTGTCAAGGCCTGGACCATTTGCTAGGAGGAGAGGCAGCAGTGGGGAGCACCCTAAGGCCTGCACAGCCACCCCCCCTCCCCCGCCACCACAAATACACTGCTCTCAGGGAAAGGAATGTGTCTGTGTATAGTGCTCATCTAATCCCAACAACCTTATCAGGGCAACTGAGGCACAGGAGGTCACATGGCAGGCAGCACAGAGCTAATCCTCACACTCTCCTTCGCTCATCTGATGCCTGAATCTGTAGCAACTGGGCCATATGCGCACACACACACACACACACACACACACACACACACACACACACACACACACACACACACACACACACACACACACACACACACACACACACACACACACACACACACACACACACACACACACACACACACCCTCTCTCTCTCTCTCTCTCCAGATGTAAAGATGAGGCTTTTTGGGGAGTCGGCCTGCTTTCGGGTCCCTTGGAGGCCTCGGGTCCCTTGGAGGCCTCGGCCCATTTGCCCACCATCCCCCAGGTGGGCAGGGACTGTACCTTGGCAGACAGGTCACACTTGACCTCCACAGAAAAGTGCAGCTGGTGGAAGCGGTGCTGCAGCTTCTCACAGTCCACGTTGGAGCCAGTGCGCAGGCTGAGCCTCGAGGCAGGGCAGAAGTTCACATTGTTGACAATGAGACAGTAGCCACATGGGTCTGCATCCATAACATACGCCTGTCCAAGCAGATATACTGTAAACAAGGGGTGGGGGAGTTCACTGCACTCCTCAGGAAGGCAGGCGAGTCCCTGGTCCTGGCCCTCTCCCACCAGAGTCTGGAAAGCTGGGGCAGGATGCAGAGGTCTGCCTCCCACTGTGGGTCCCAGCTAGATAGTGCTGGGTGAGTGCCAGCTGCCTGGCTTCTCTCTGGAGAGGGCTTGCTTCTGTCACAGCAGTCAGCAATGGGAGCCACTGGCTTAAAAATCTTAACAAGCCAAGCTAGGCACCAGTGGCTCAGGTCTGTAATCCTTGCTGCTCAAAAGGCTGAGATCTGAGGATCTCAGTTTGAAGCCAGGAAAGTCTATGGGACTCATCTCTATTTAGCCACCAAAAACCCCTAAGTGGAGTTGTGGCTCAACTAGTAGGGCGCTGGCCTGGAGTAAAAAGAAGCTCAGGAAGCTGAGTGCTGGTGGCTCAGCCAGCAAGCGAAGCTACTCAGGAGGCCAAAGCCAGACAAGCAGCAAAGTCTGTGAGACTCTCATCTCCAGTTAACCACCAGAAAACCAAAGTGGTAGAGTGCTAGCCTTGAACACAAGAGCTCAGGGACAGTGCCCAGGCCCCAAAATCAAGCCCCATGATCAAGGGGGAAAAAAAAAAAAAGCAACTCAAGGACAGTGTCCAGGCCCTGAGTTCAAGCCCCAGGATTGGCATGAAAGGAAGGAAGGAAGATAGGAAGGGAGGGTGGGTGGGAGGGCAAAAAGAGACAAAGACAAAAAAGACTGAGAGAGAGAACCTTACATGCCACACAGGCCAGCAGTTGTGGCCCAGGGCACAGGTGAGAAGCTCGTGGTGGGCTTGTCAGTCAGCAGGCTTGGCCAGGGTCTGCCTCCAGAGCATCTGGGTCTGGGGTCCATCTGTGCCATAAATGACACCCGGGAACTGCAGGTGGCTCCCCAGGCTCAGACCCTTGGGCTCCCTCACAAGGCACATTCTTGTTTGTGGCTCTTGGTACTTTCTATATTCCCTCTGACAGAGGGGGACCAGAGAAGGTGTGGTGTTGTCCCCTGGTGTCCCATCCAAGAATGGAGCATGGGTGACTTGGCGTGGGGTGGACAGCACAGCTGAGCCAATGCCCCTTGCCCACCCCGTAAGGTCTGACCCTGACCTTCCAGGTGAAGAAGGGTAAGGAGGAACCCATCTACACCAGCAAATACTGCACAGGGTCAGGGAGCCATGGAGGAGGAGCAGGGTTCCCTCACTTCCTACAGCTTCAGAGAAGGGACTGGGATAGAGAGGGACAAGCCCAGAGCCACTGGCCTCCCAACCACACAAAGACTCACCAAATCCGTGTTTCCCCGCAACCTCTCCTGAGCACCTGTCAATGCAGAGAAAGGGAAATGCAAATGTCAGGGTCCCCCTGGGAAAGACCAAAAGATTACAGCAACACCCCCCCCCAAAATGAGAGAGGCTCAGGACCTCAAGGACCGCAGGCTCTGCTGGTGGGAATCAGCAGCACAGCCCCATGGAGAATGGTCCAGAAATTTCCAACAACATTAAACACATACTCATCCTCTGAACTATGTCCGGACCTATTTCCAAGAGAAATGGATGCACCTGGAGATAGCCACGAAAAGAGCTGTTGAGATACTCACTGTGGCTGTGGTAGATGATTCATGTGGTAGAATGAATGCCCATCAAGTACTGAGTTCAAACCCAGTACTCCTGAGAGAAGGGAAGGGAAGAGGGAGGAAAACAGGAGGGGAACAGAGAGAGAAAGAGAGAGGAAGGAAGATGAAAGAAAGAGAGAAAGGAAGAAAGGAGACAGAAAGACAGGGAAGGGGGGCAGGTGCCTGTAATTCTCGCTACTCAGGAGGCTGAGATCTGAGGATCACAGTTCAAAGCCAGCCCAGGCAAGAAAGTCCATTAGACTCTTATCTCTAATAAACCACTAGAAAACTGGAAGTGGCGCTGTGGCTCTAAGTGGTAGAGTATTAGCCTTGAGCAAAAAAAGCTCAGAGACAGCTGAGTTCAAGCCCCATGACCAACAAAAAAGAAAGAGGAAGAAAGGATGGGAAGGAAGGAGAGGGAAAATAGGCTTATGTTTTTGAGCTATGCTCAAAAGCCCAAAAATGGGCCTATGCTGGGAACTAAGGCTGGTCATGGTGACTCACATCTGTAATCCCAGCACTCAAGAGGATTTTCAGTTCCAGTTCATTTCTGGAAGGCCCTGCTCTAATTAACTTCTGGTTAACTTCTGTAGTTAACTTCTGGTTGAACCCTTGGTTACCCACCAACCACTGTACCAAAACTCACAGACATCACGGAATCCTCCAGAAACAATGTCCACTGGCCTGGGTAGTTCTGGTCTGAGAACCTCTGGCCTACGCTGGGCTGGTGTGAGCTCCTCAGGTCCCAGCACCATGGGGGTGAGCTTTCCTTGGGCTGGCTGCCACAGATCCCGCTTTGTCACTCTTGGTTCCTCCGTTTTGCTCCCAGTAGGTGCCAGGACCACTGGCACCAGGGCCTCAGGGTCCCTTGACACTGCTTGCCGACTCGTTCGCAGGAACGAGGCCAGTGTGTCCTGGCCCGTGTCCTCTAAGCAGGAGATGAACAGGGGAAGGGCCTGCTTCCCTCGGGTCTCCAGATCTGTAACCAGCTGCCTGGCTTGGTCCCGCCGGGACCGGGAGCCTGCATGCTGTAGGGAGAGAAAGATCAGACCTTCCTTACCCAGCTACTTCTATGTGGCTCTCTCCTGCCTCGCTTCCCATCTAGCATGTTTCCACATGGGCAGAAACAGACCTGCAGGTACACTGAGCATGGGTCTGTCAGTCTCCCTGCACTGTACTTATCTATCCATGAGTATTTCAGGGCATCTACTACATGCCCAGCACTGTGCTCACAAAAATCTTGTAGCAAACAGGGCCGTGAGTCCTATGTCCAGCACAAGAAGGAAAAGGAAAAAAAAGGGAGGAGGAAAGACTAGATTTTAATTACTCCCGAAACCCATGAGGAAACACCAGTTTGAAGAAGAAAGTGACAGAGATCTGCCTCAAAAAAAAAAAAAAAAGAAAAAGAAACATGGTCCCAGCAAGGGGGAGGACAATGGACAGGAGGCAGCCATGGCCACGTCAGGAGGCAGAGCGAGAATGACAAGACAGAATGCAGAGAACGTGGGCACTGACTGTGTGCCCAGGAGGTGGACAAATGGACAGGGGTGCAAACCATCAGAATATTGGGGCCACTGAGGAAGATGGAGCAGAAAGAAGCACCCAGTTGTCTGCTGCCTGTTCCTAGAAAGCCAGCTCTGGCAAACTGCAGGCTCCATAGATTTCCTATGCAGCTGCTCCAGAACTTTCCCTGAAGACAGAGATGCTCTGAACTGAGGCTCTACAATGTGGTCACTGGCAGCCAGATGTGGCTACGGAGCATGTGGGCGCATGAAGGAAATAAAAATTTTCATTTTACTTCACTTTTTTTTTTTTTTTGGTTTGGGGGATTGAACTCAACATCTACCATAAGTTTACTTAAGTCTATTGTTTAACCTCATCTCCATTCATTTTTGTCCTATTTTTTTCACATTGAGTCTCACATTTTTGCCCAAATTGGCCTTCAAATGTGAACCATTTCCATAGCCATTCCTGGCTTGTTAACTTTTTGCCTCAGCTAGCCTTAAACTGAAATCGTCCCAATGTCTACCATTACAGGATTCCGTCACCCTGACCAACATACTTTGTTAGAAGCTTCAGGCACAGCTCAAACAGTAGTATGCATGTCTAGCATTCATAAAGCCCTGAAATCAAACCTCAGTTCTGTCAAAAACAAACAAACAAACAAAAAAACCTGAGGGGCTGGGAAGGTGGCTCAGTGGTAGAGTGCTTGTCTTGCATGCATGAGGCCCTGGGTTCCTCAGCACCACATAAGCAGAAAAAGCTGGAAGTGGTGCTGTGGCTCAACTGGTAGAGCACTAGCCTTGAGCTAAAGAGCTGAGGGGCAGTGCCCAGGCCCAGATTTCAGGCTCCATGACCGACAAAAATAAATAAATAAATAAACAAATATTAAAAATCTGACTCTGTTGCTAACATTTTTTTTTTTTTTTGGTCTTGGGGCTTGAACCTCAGGTCCTAGACTCTGTCTCTGAGCCTCTTTACACTCAAGGCTATAGTGCTCTACCACTTGAGCCACAGCACCACTTCCAGCTTTCTCTGAGTAGTTTTTTGGATATAAGAGTCTCACAAACTTTTCTGCCCCTGCTGGCTTCCAACCTCAATCCTCAGACCTCAGCCTCCTGAGTAGTTAGCATTATAGGCATGAGCCACCAGGGCCAGGTTGTTGCTAACATTTTAAGTCAGAGAAGGAAACAAGGAAACCAAGATTTCCAGCCTCTTTTCAAGTGTGAAATATCTGCTAACACTGGGAGGACTGGTGAAGGGAACCGGGCAGGGAAGTCCATTACAGCACCCAGAGCGTGAGGACTGTGAACCCTTGGAATGGACTTCAGGGATTACCGTCCAAGTCACTTCCACTCCACCACACAGAGGGCATTCCTGACTCCTTTATTATTAATCACTTCATTGTGCCAGGCCACTCATGGGTGGGTGGGTGGGTGGATGGATGGATGGAGGGAGGGATGGAGAAGGTGGAGCCCCCAGGGCAACGCGGGGGCCTTCAGCCTGCTCCTCAGGGTAGGTCTGTGTCCTCACAGACCTGTGGGGTGCTAGGACAAAGATCTTAGAGTGCTTTATTTATATATATATATATATATACACACATATATATATAAAGATATATATATCTTTTATCTTTATATGTATATCTTTATATATATATATCCTTATATATCTATATATCTTTATATATATATAAAGATATATAGACACATAAATATATATCTATATATCTTCACAAGGGTCGGTCAGGGTGGTGGCTCTCGTCCGTAAAACCAGCTACTCCCAAAGACCAGAAAGCTCTCCATTAGAGTCCAACCTAGGCAAAGTTAGCGAGACCCCTGTGCCACACCACGGTTCCCCAAAAGGAGTGAGTAGGGATCATGAAGCGCCGGAAAGGGGGGTGGCAAAGGCTGTGGCAATCGCCGCGGTCCCCACCCTCAGCCAAGAAGTCTGCGCGCAGCGCGGGAGGCCGGGGAGCGGGGATGGGGGGCGGGGCAGAGGGAGACCGCGCGGGAGTCGGGGAGCGGGGACGGTGGGGGAGTGCGGAGGGAGGCCGCGCGGGAGCCGGGGAGCGGGGACGGTGGGAGAGTGAAGAGAGAGGCCGTGCGGGAGCCGGGGAGCGGGGATGGGGGGCGGGGCAGAGGGAGACCGCGCGGGAGTCGGGGAGCGGGGACGGTGGGGGAGTGCGGAGGGAGGCCGCGCGGGAGCCGGGGAGCGGGGACGGTGGGAGAGTGAAGAGAGAGGCCGCGCGGGAGCCGGGGAGCGGGGATGGGGGGTGCGGAGGGAGGCCGCGCGGGAGCCGGGGAGCGGGGATGGGGGGGCAGAGGGAGGCCTCGCGGGAGGTAGGGGAGCGGGGATGGGGGGGCAGAGGAAGGCGGCGCGGGAGGTCGGGGAGCGGGGATGGGGGGCGGGGCAGAGGGAGACCGCGCGGGAGTCGGGGAGCGGGGACGGTGGGGGAGTGCGGAGGGAGGCCGCGCGGGAGCCGGGGAGCGGGGACGGTGGGGGTGCGGAGGGAGGCCGCGCGGGAGCCGGGGAGCGGGGATGGGGGGTGCGGAGGGAGGCCGCGCCGGAGGCCGGGAAGCGGGGATGGGGGGGCAGAGGGAGGCCTCGCGGGAGGTAGGGGAGCGGGGATGGGGGGGCAGAGGAAGGCCGCGCGGGAGGTCGGGGAGCGGGGATGGGGGGGCAGAGGAAGGCCGCGCGGGAGGTCGGGGAGCGGGACGGTGGGGGAGCGGGGATGGGAGAGCGGAAGGAGGCCGACGGGAGCGGGGGTCCGGGGGAAGAGGCCGCGCGGAGCCGGGCGCACCTGGATGTCCTCGATCATGTCGGGCGTGAAGAGCTCGCGATTCAGCAAGGCGTCCCAGAGCGAGGCCACCTGCAGCTCGCCCACCAGGCGCACCCGGCACCGCCGAAGGAGCCTCCGGTCCGCGTCGTCCATGGCCTGCAGGCGGATGGGCCCGGAATTCCGTCCGCTTCCGGATCTTGGGCCCGCCCCTCCCGTTCCTCAGGTTCCGCCTCAAGCCCCACGCCCACCCGGCGACACTGCCCCAGGTCCCTTCCGCACCACCCGGGGGCCCCGGTCCCTCCCTGAGACCCCAGGAACTGTGCGGCCCTGCCACGGCTCTCCTCCGGCCCGCCTCAGGACCCTGCCCGCTGCTTTGCCCCCTCGCCCAGGAAGAGCCTGCAGGACACGCCCCTTCCCAGTGCCCCACCCCCTCGCCCTGGAAGAGCCTGCAGGACACGCCCCTTCCACTGCCCCACCCCCTCGCCTTGGAGGAGCCTGCAGGACACGCCCCTCCCACTACCCCACCCCCACGCCTTGGAGGAGCCTGCAGGACACGCCCCTTCCACTGCCCCGCCCCCTCGCCTTGGAGGAGCCCGCAGGACACGCCCCTCACACTGCCCCGCCCCCTCGCCTTGGAGGAGCCCGCAGGACACGCCCCTCACACTGCCCCGCCCCCTCGCCTTGGAGGAGCCTGCAGGACACGCCCCTCACACTGCCCCGCCCCCTCGCCCTGGGGGAGCCCGCAGGACACGCCCCCTCCCACTACCCCGCCCCCTCGCCCTGGCGGAGCCCGCAGGACACGCCCCTCACACTACCCCGCCCCCTCGCCTTGGATGAGCCCGCAGGACACGCCCCTCACACTGCCCCGCCCCCTCGCCTTGGAGGAGCCTGCAGGACACGCCCCTCACACTGCCCCGCCCCCTCGCCCTGGGGGAGCCCGCAGGACACTCTCGGGTCACTACCTCCCTTTCCCGGGAGGAACCTGCAGGACCTGGTGTCGTTTTCCCGTCCTTCCTCGCCCTCCTCCCCAGCTCAGATCAGGCTCCTGGTCCCTCCCTTAATCCCACCCCTTTCCCGAGCACAGCTTTGCATTTGTGCTTTCTCTTCCTGGCCCGGACACACGCCGCCTCTACCTTTACCGGGACTCCGGGGTCACACTACCAACAGGAGAAAGTTATGCCTAGACCCTTCGCGTGTTCCGACTCATTTCAACCTCCGCGAACCCCACATAGAAGTCTCCCTCCCTCCTGAATAAACTGCAGAGAGAAGAAAAAAAAAAAAAAAAGAAGTCTCCCTCCCTCCCTGGTACTGTGATCTAGACTCAGTTTCCTCTATGAACCCAACCTACAGTAGTCTAAAGTTGCTCTCCCCTCTGCCACCCTAGCACCCCCCAAAAGGAAAAGAACGGACAAAAATCTAGTCCTCTAAACTCAAGTTTTGCTCAGCTCGTTTTCAAAAATAATTGTTCCTGTTTATTAAGTTTTAAGTTCCGGCTATTGTGGTGAGCCATTCTTCGTAGCTTTTCATTTATTCCTGCTACCAAGGAAGTCATCTTTTCTCTGCCAGATATGGAAACTGGCTCGGGTCACAAGTGAAAACAGCCAGAGAGATTCAAACTAAAACTTGACTACCTATCCCTAACCACCTTAGAATAGGCCAAAAGACAAACTTACCATAAATTAAAAGACCTTAATTTGTCTCATGGTTCTAAGAATCAAGGAACACTTCATTCCATAAAATAGAATGAAAGTCCCTTGAGCTGAGCAGACAGGTTGATTTTTATAGACACAAGGCTAAAGCAGGAAAACAAAAGTGGATTGTTTATTTCAAAGTTAACTTTCCTGGAAAGTGTAACTAAAGCGGAAGAGATGTATGTTGGTCAGCGACTTGCCTGATATCTTGCTAAATTTGTCATAACCTCAGATATACAAACGTCCATTTAGTGATGGTGGGTAACAGAATCTTTAGTGTTTGGGCCTAGCAGGCCCAAATACTCACATTTATCTTAATACATGTAATCATTTTGAAACAGATGGTAGAGATCCACCCCTTCCTGGGTTTTTGAGAGATTAATTGAAGAGAAGAGTCTCACAGAGACTTTTCTGCCCAACTGGTTTCAAACCATGCTTCTCAGATCTCAGCCTCCTAAGCTACAATTTTTTTTTTTTTTTTTTTTTGTCGGTCATGGGACTTAAACTCTGGGCCTGGGCACTGTCCCTCAGCTCTTCAGCTCAAGGCGAGCACATGAGCCACCAGCGCCTGGCCCCCTGTAGATTCTTTTTTTTTTTTTTTTTGGTCGGTTGTGGGGCTTGAACTCTGAGCCTGGGCACTGTCCCTCAGCTCTTCAGCTCAAGGCCAGCGCTCTACCACTTGAGCTACAGTGCCACTTCCGGTTTTCTGGTGGTTTATTGGAGATAGGAATCTCACGGTCTCTCCTGCCCGGGCTGGCTTTGAACCGCGATCCTCATATCTCAGCCTCCTGAGTAGCTAGGATTACAGGCGTGAGCCACCAGCGCCCGGCCCCAAATACTTTTTTTAAAAATATTTATTGGCAGCTCATATGTGCCTAGATCTGTGCAGACCCAGAGAATGTAGATGTGAAAAAAATAGGTAAGAAATCTCTGTCCTCAGAAACTTACATTCCACGGAGAAGAAACAGGCAATTAAAGTGAAGAAAGAAAAGCAGTATGAAGCCTGGCACCAATGCCTCACACCTGTCATCCTAACTACTCAAGGAAGCTGATATCTGATGATCACGGTTCAAAGCCAGCCTGTGAGCCGCTTATCTCCACATAATTATCAAAAAGTGGAGCTATGGCTCAAGTGATAGAACGCTAGCCTTGAGCACAAAAGCTCAGGGACAGCGCCCAGGCCTTGAGTTCAAGTCCCAGGACCAGCTTAATGATGCAAACTACTTTTTAAAGGATTTTTTAAAATGCACAGGGCAAGGATATAAGAAGCCTCTTTCTTTATATCCCCAAGAGATCTCTCATTGACAAAAAGTTTACCAATCCCCTTTCCCCTCCCTACCTCCATTTCTAATGGATCTGGCATACTATAGGGTAGAGATCTCTTTAACAGAATTAGGACTCCTAGATTCTAGATTTTCGGAAGTCCCTGCCCCTCTCGGTGTCTCAAGATAGGAGGAGATGGACCAGGAAGGATCCCTAAGGTCCTTTCCAACTCTGACGCTCCAAGGTTCTATGAATAGGGTTAAGGAGAACTGGGACCAGCGATAGCTTCCCCATCCTAGCAACTGTTGCTAGACAGGGGCCGCCTCCTGGTAGGAGTAAAAACCCCTCCCTGAGTCCGGGAAGTCTTCCTGGCATCCCACAATGCACAGCGACTTTGCCTAGCTAGGAAGCACGTTTTGACCTCTTTGGTCACCACCAACCCTTTGGACCCAGCCACCATAGCGCGCCTCGTTCCTATAGCAACCGCGCCAGGTCCACGCGCCGACGGTGGATGGTAAGGGCCAAAAAACAGTTGCAAAGTAGAAGCCGTAGACTCGGCGAGTCGGCGCCGTCGGCGCGCGGGCCCTTTAAGAGTCACGTGACTCCTTCGGCCGGGTCCCCGCCTCTTTCCCTTCCCCAGGCCCGGGCGAGCGCTGGTGTGGACGGGAAGCTGCCGGCCCGGCGGGCTAACTGGAGCGCGGACGCTGCAGCCGGTTGGGCCGGTGCCCTTTCCCGGTAACTCCTTCCCGGCATGACGCGGGGAGCCGCGGACGTGGCGGGTCCGGGATCTCCCGTCAGTGCCTTCTCGTTCCCGGTGCCCGCTGGGCCCGGGGGTGGGGGAGGATCGGGAAGCGACCCGGCCTGGCCCCGGGTTCTCGGGGCGGCGGGGAAGGAGGTCGCCTCCTGGGATGGCTGCGACCTCCGGTGGGCGCTCGAGGAGGGGCTCAGACCCAGAACGGGTCCCCGGGAGCCTCTGCCTGGGCCTGGGGCCCCGGCCCCCAGGGCGAGCAGCCTACCTGTTACAGGGCAGGTGTCACCCTTGGCCCGGGCCCCCAGGGCGGGCCGCCTACCTGTTACCGGGCCGGCCCAGACCCATCTGACTGACCCAGGTGAACGCCAAGTAGAAATAACAATCCCACCACTTGGTGGCTGTTGACTCCATCCATGCCTGGTAACCTTTGACATACATTAATCCCGGTGACGGCCCTGCCTATTTTAGAATGAGAACGCTTAGGCCCAGTGAAATTAACTTGCCCAGAGTCATGGAGAGGTGTAGGACCCATCCCAACTTTAGTCTGATTCCAAAGCCCGTGCTTCATCACCTTCACGGTTTTTGCAGGTCAGATCCGCTTGTTTTAAAGGAAAAAAAACTGGTTAGGATGTTACTGGTTATGCAGTTATAAACATCAATCATCAGTTGAGTCCATTTTTCAAGGACTCCCAGGCAAGCGTTAGGCTTTCACTTGTAAAAACCCGCCACTTCTAAGATGTCATATTACACATTTGCATCTGGACACTTTATGACAAGTCAAGATAAATGTGATCCACAGGGGGAGTGGAGAGGGGATTGTGTAATATAACAAAGATTATGCTCCTGAATTGAAAATGTCTGTTATATCTCACTGCCAGCCAAGATTATTTCCAAAACCCTCAGTGAATTCAATCCTGAGGCTCACCAAACGTGGAGCTTAAAGCATTTTTTTTTTTTGTCACTAATTCTCATTCACCTGCAAAACTAAATTTTTCCCTATTTTTTTTCTCCCTGGAGTTTCTCCTTTATTATGACTGTTATTGCTAATGGAACAAAAGAAAAGCTGGTCATTTTCATGTTAGAATGGACAAAACAAATGGAACAGAATAGAATTGGTGTATCCTAAGTCTTAGCTGCCAAGTATTTTAAGAGTGCTTTATTTTAACTTTATTGTCAGGATAGATGAAATCTCTTATTTGAGAAACAGTCACCCTGATTATCTGTTTATATTTTCATACATACACTTATTATTTCTCCATCTCATTCATTTTTCAGTCATTTTTAAAGCTTTTCTAACCCAAAGCTTCTGGAGAGTCATTCTTATCACTAATCTTTTTCTCTGTAGTGGGTCTTGTAATAATCCAAAGTAGTAGCAAGATTCCTGATTTATTTAAAAGGTAATGGGTTTTCATCTGTCTATCTTATCCATTCCCCTGCAAAGCAAAACTGTCGGAGATTCTGCACTGAAACTTACTACTTCTTCAATCATTGCAGCTCTGGGAAGGAAGAGAGATGGAAGTGAGGAAGTTGAGCATTTCCTGGCAATTCTTGATAGTTCTGGTTCTGATCCTGCAAATTCTGTCTGCGCTGGATTTTGACCCATACAGAGTCCTAGGGGTCAGCCGAACAGCCAGTCAGGCTGACATTAAAAAGGCTTACAAGAAGCTCGCCCGGGAATGGTAGGTGAAACAGAACCACAGTTTAATGTAAGCTAAGTAGTGTTAGCAGGGCGATGAAGAATAATTAGGATTGGCTTTTCTCTGTCTCTATTCTGTATTTCATGTGTATCTGTCTCTCTCCCTAGATAGGAATATATCTGTCTAGAGTATTTAGTGTGAAACTAAAAGGAGCAGCTTTATTTTTTTTTTTTAGAACATAGTAACCAACTGTGGGTAAAATACTCTACCCTTTACTCTTTTGGAGTAAAAATACTAAGGAGCCCACTGTCCTATTCTCTAAAAATGTTTATGCATTAAGCAAGTTTAGAGTAGCACTTTTTATCTTCAATTTAAAAAGGATGTTTAGGAACTGAGAATCTTAAAGCAAATATTATGGATGTATCCTGGTTTTGTCAGTAGTTCCTTGGATGGTAATTAGCAGAGTATCAATAAATCTAAAGCTTTTTTTGGACAGTCATCTTGGGTTTCTCCCACCAAAGAAACAGAAATGTTGGGTGATAGAGCTTGAGGAGGAGCTACATGAGGAAGAGAAAGGCCTGTGAGAATACTTTCAGGTAACTTCCAGGTGGCTGAGACAATCAAAAGCAATGAGCAGATTTGCACGGATAGGCTCCAAAGTAGGCCATTACTGCATGCTCAGGTCCAGGTTCTGTGTGTTTCAATTCACTGAACCTTATAATTAGCCTGTGAAGGAGGATATTGTTGAACCTGTCTTACAGATGAAAAAAACTGAGGCTCAGAGTTGGTAAACT
This sequence comes from Dipodomys merriami, assembly GCF_024711535.1. NCBI lineage: Eukaryota > Metazoa > Chordata > Mammalia > Rodentia > Heteromyidae > Dipodomys > Dipodomys merriami. The sequence continues at coordinate 19,567,367 of NW_027204270.1, read as the reverse complement.
TGTAAAACCTTAGGGTTCTGTTGTCTGTTGTGCACCAACTGACTCTATTGGTGTGATTTTTAAAGCATTTTCTCATCTCAGTGGAAAGAGGGAAAGGACCTGATGCGAGCAGGAAGTTCGACAGGAGTGACACTGCCATATGTGGGTGGCACCCATACATGAGTCTGCCTGGTACCACTCTTCTTAGTGAGCAAATAGACCCTACTGTTATTAAGCTGATTGCAAAAGAAAGAGGTAGAAGCCCACAACAGTGGCTCACACCTGTAATCCTAGCTACTCAGGAGGCTGAGATTTGAGGATCGAGGTTTGAAGTTGACCCACACAGGAAAGTCCATGGAATTTTTTTTTTCTTTTTTTTTGCTGGTCGTGGGGCCTGAACTCTGGGCCTGGGCGCTGTCCCTCAGCTCTTCAGCTCAAGGCTAGCACTCTACCACTTGAGTCACAGCGACACTTCTGGCTTTTTCTGTTTATGTGGTGCTAAGGAATCGAACCCAGGGTCTCATGCATGCAAGGCAAGCACTCTACCACTGAGCCACTTTCCCAGCCCTGCATGGCATTCTTATCTCTAATTAACCACCAAAAAGCTGGAAGTGGAACTGTGGCTCAAGTGGTAAACTGCTGTCCTTGGCAGAAAAAGCTAAGGGACAGCATCTAGGCTCTGAGTTCAAGCCCAGTACTAGCACCAAAAAAAAAAAAAAAAAAGGAGGGCTAGAAGTATGGCTTAGTGGTAGACTGCATGCACAAATGAGGCCCTGAGTTCAATTCCTCAATACCACATACACAGAAAAAGCTGGAGGTAGCATTATGGCTCAAGTGGTAGAATGTTAGCCTTGACAAATGAAGCTCAGGGACAGTGGCCAGGCCCGGAGGTCAAGCCCCAGGACTGGCAAGAAAGAAAAAAAGATAAAATGCAATATAATATAATGCATTCAATAAATATTTTAGGTCATATTAGGAATCTAGAATTACTGGACACTAGAAAAAGGCAATCTCTAATTTTACATGGCCTCTTTCCAGAGTCTCTATACCAAACTTGCTTTTGGTAACATTTCAAACTCTTGTCCCTTTATGTAAGAACTATATATAAACCTGCAGTTAATTCATAAAGTAACAGCATTCTTTTGGACAGTATACAATAGCTTAAGGATGCATAGCTCTTTGCCCTGTCTGTCTTGTGGAGCTGAAAGGTGTGTTATGGTATTGAGTAAATCAATCATATGATTCTTTTCCTTAATTAGATTCTAACAGTAATTCATCACCATAGAAATATAGTGTCATCTAGTGACATGTGCAACTCTATTTTACATGTACATTTCCACTGTACCATTACTTACTGCTGCTTTGATTGTGACTGTGTTTTAGTTTGGAGTAGTTTCAGTGTTATATCATAATGGGCTCATTTACACTGAAGAAAACAGTGTTTTTCAGCTTGACATTTCATAAGGAACTGTAGCAGGGAAACTGGTGAACTATTAGATTGTATTTTACTAGGTGTTTCACTAAGTATTGCTCAGTCTTCTCAGGAATTTTCCCTTCCTTGCTTGGTGAAACCATGTGAAATTGTTTTTTCCTCTCAGAAAAATTATGTTTCCCACCCAATAATTGTTTATTTTATTTTTCATAGATACATTGTGTCTGTCATCTAGGCTAGCCAAGTAACAACTCCTTTGACCCCAAGAAAAGTAAATAGGGTTGGATGCCCATGGCTCATGCCTGTAATCCTAGCTACTCAGGAAGCTGAGATCTGAGGATCTGAGTCAAAGCCATCCCGGACAAGGAAAGTCCATGAGACTCTTATCTCCGATATACCACCAGAAAACTGAAGTGGCGCTGTAGCTCAAGTGGTAGAGCACTCTCCTTGAGCTGAAGAGCCCAGGGACAGTGCCCAGGCCCAGAGTTCAAGCCCCATGACCGACAAAATAAACAAATAAATTGGCCTAACATGGTTCAGCCAGCTGCGCAGGAAATGAATTTGTTTCCTTCTTGCTGTATTATTGTTTCTCCCTTTATTTTTGTTTCTTCAGAAGTCACTAGCTGCCATGCACAGGAGTTCAGAGTTTCTTCATTTTGTAAGGGAATGTTTGCATATTGTAGTTGGTAAAAGAATTTCATATTCACTGAAATTCCAGCATTGGAGGATACTTTCCTTCCTAGGGCGGAACTTCCCCTTTTGTATCTGTGTTTCACTTTATATTCAGGGACCCACTCCCTGTGCACAGACTGTGTGTGATTTCCTTAGTGCTGGGTACTCTCTCTGCTTCAGTCTCCTAAGAAATCTTTTCCTACCCTTCTTCACCTAGAAAGTTCTTTATGTTAAATCTTCATTTGAAGGATTGCATAATTTTCTCCACTCAGTCGTTAGCCTAAGTTTGAATAGTGAAACCCCTTTTTTTTTGGTCATTCAGAACATTCTTTGGACCCACCATCTCATTTCCTTCCATCATGCTGTTTTTATTGTATTTAACAGAGATATTCCCAAGGATTTAACCTGAAGGGCAGAATGATGTCAGAGATGAGAGTATGTGCTCTATATCATTCAAATACATTGAATGAGTTCATTAAATTCTAAGATGTGGGGTGTTTTTTTTTTTAATTATTCTAATGCGCTTGGCATATTTTTAGTAGTTATTTACTTCCCTGTGGATTGTTTTATCTTTCCAGAACCTTTGCTAGAAGAAATTTAGAAGAGGTTAACAGAATTGATTCCATAGAGAATAAATGTGGGGCCAAGTATGGTGGCACATGTTTGTAATCTCAGCCATCAGGAGGCTGAGGCAAGCAAACCTTGAGTTGCAGGCTGGCCTGGGCTATAAGGGAGACTGTCTCAAAAGATAAACACACAAGCAAACTCTGTCATTTGTGTGTGTGTGTGTGTGTGTGTGTGTGTGTGTGTGTGTGTGTGTGTGTGTGTGTGTGTGTGTGTGTGTGTGTGTGTGTGTGTGTGTGTGTGTGTGTGTGTGTGTGTGTGTGTGTGTGTGTGTGTGTGTGTGTGTGCGCGTGCACCTGTACTGGGACTTGAACTTAGGTCCTGGCACTCAAGGCTGGTGCTCTACCATTTGATCCACAGTTCTACTTCAGGCTTTTTCTTCTGGCTAATTGCTGCTAGAATCTCTCAGCCTCCCAAGCAGCTAGGATTATAGGCATGAGCCACCAGTACCCAGCTTGTCATTACAGTCTTTTAGTGTAGTGAATATATACTTATGGAGATCCTAGGGTCTGGCAGGGAAGCAAGACTAGCCCCCGCTGTCCAGGGTTTTGAAATGCCCTCCCCACCAAGAAAATCGGTATAAGCACACACAAAAAAAATTACAGAATGATACATGAACTCAAGATTGAGGCAGTTAGTCATTGATGACAGCAAATGCTTAGTGTTATAAGATGAGTGGAAAGAACTTTGTGTTAACTACAGACACAGCTTAAACATGGGCTGAAAATCATGTGTGTAGCTACAAGGCAGTCCCAGGCAGGTGATGGCAGACTATGAAGCATTCTAACATGAAGGTCATCAGTAAAATACTCTGTGCATCCTACAGCCATCTCTAATGCCCACCTGCTTGTTACCAGAAGCAGTGCCTTAAGCTGAGCACCAGTGGCTCACACGTAATTCTAGCTATTCAAGCCAGCTTGGGAAGGAAAATCTGTGAGACTCTTAATCTCCAATTAGCCAACAACAAGCCAGAAGTGGAACAGGGGCTCCAGTGATAGAGCACCACACTTGAATAGAAAGAACTAAGTTCAGGCCCTAGTATTGGCACCAAAAGAAAAGAAACAGTGCCTGGTTCCAAACCACTAACGTGGGAAGGAACAGCCACCAACACTTGCAGTTAGGTGTACACAGAAGCAGTTTAGCTTGAGCTGCCAAGCTGGATTCGCACATCTGCACTTGTCTTCCATAAGACACTGCAATGTTTTCTGCTGCTGTGGAAATGTGCCCAGCTCCAATGCTTTGGGAGGAGGTGACCTGATATAGACTTTCCTGTTTCAGAGTCTTGTGAAGCATCCGATTGCTTCTAGCATTTATTTTAGGAGACCTCTCCTAAGAAAGCGACCCCTGATGTTGGTGAATGTGTGTCTGAGGATGTTACATGACTGGGAACACATTGAGCCCATTCTCACTGGCTGCCCATTTGTGTTTCAGGCATCCTGATAAAAACAAAGATCCTGGGGCCGAAGACAAGTTCATTCAGATCAGCAAGGCTTACGAGGTATTGTCTCAGACTTTGTAATACCGCCATGAGTTCCCATCAAGTGTGCCTTAGGTAATCAGCTCTAGAATATTCTCTCTGAAAGAGCAGATTCCCCAGGTTCTGACCCAGTTTCCACATGACAGTGAGCAGAACATATTTGGCCCCATCCAGCATATTGAAACAAGTATGTAAAGACTTCAGCTCTTGGAAAATCTGGCCTATTTTAAGGGCTCTAATTAGAATTGCGAAATTACCCAGCATATGTCTCTCTTAACCATTTTAGGTAGATTTTTAAAGAATCACACATCAGCCAGGTGCCAATGGCCCACCCCTGTATCTTAATTACTTAGGAGGCTGAGATCTCAGAATCACAGTTCAAAGCCAGCCTGGACAGGAAAGTCTGTGAGACTCTTATCTCCAATTAACCACTAAAAAGCCCAAAATGGAGCTGTAGCATAAGTGGTAGAGCAATAACTTTGAGCACAAAGGGTCAGAGACAACACCCAGGCCCTGAGTTCACGCCCCTGACCAGCACCAAAACAAACAAATGTGTTATACACTTTACATTTAGTCTTTCTGTGTCATTAAGCTGCTTACAGAAAAGCCTTTGGAGGCTGAAGATAGAGCTCAGTAGTAGAATATTTGCTTAATATGCACAGAGCCCTCGGTTCGATTCCCAGCACCACAGAACAAAAGTCTTCTAGGTGAACCTCGTGGTTTACTTTGGATTCCTTATCTTTCTTTCTTCTTGGTAGATTCTTTCCAATGAAGAAAAGAGAATGAACTACGATCACTATGGGGATGCTGGAGAGAACCAAGGCTACCAGAAGCAGCAGCAGCGCGAGTATCACTTCCGCCATTTCCACGAAAACTTTTACTTTGATGAATCATTTTTCCACTTCCCTTTCAATTCGGAGCGACGGGACTCCATTGATGAGAAGTATTTATTGCACTTTTCCCACTATGTGAATGAAGTGGTGCCAGACAGCTTCCGGAAGCCCTACCTCATTAAGATCACCTCTGACTGGTGCTTCAGCTGCATCCATATTGAACCAGTGTGGAAAGAAGTCGTTCAGGAACTGGAAGGGCTGGGTGAGACCATTTTATTTAATTTATTGCTCTGTTTTCTAAGAGGGGAACTATATACAACCCATTTTAATTTTGAGTTTCTGATTTGAAGCTTTATATAGTGTCTAGAGGTCAAGCATCTATCTGAAGGCCTAATACACAGGCAAACTTGAAAATTATTAGTTGCACCAGGTGCTAGTAGCTCATACTTGTAATTAGTTAATTAGGAGGCTGTGAATAGGAGGATCATAGTTTGAGAACATCTCACACAAGGAAGTCCATAGGACTCCATATATATCAGTGGAAGAAGCTGGACTTGGTTCATCATCTAGATCAGGAATAAATAGGCAGATCAAGGTCCAGGCCGGCGTGGGCAGGAAGGAAGACCCTGTCTCAAAACTAACACAAAATAGGGGTGTGACTCAGGGATAGAGTACCTCCCTAGCAAATGTGAAACCCTGAATTCAAACCCCAGTTGCTACATCAAAATGCCACAGCTTTTGTGGCTTGAATCCATAAGTTTATTCTTTCCCAGTTTTAGAGGCAGAAAGTCCAAGACGAGAGTGTTAATAGCTTTGGTTTCTTCTGGGGCCTCTTCCTGGTTTGCAGAAGCCAGCTTCACAGTATCTGGTCACATGGCCATCACTGATGCCAGTGTCTGGAATCTTCTTTTGCCCTTTCCTCTTACTAGAATACCAATCACATTGAATTCAAGCCTGTCTTATGATCCATTCTAAATGTCCTTTCTTCTTTTTTTTTTTTTTTTTTTTGATCAGTTGTGGGGCTTGAACTCTGGGCTTGGGCACTGTCCCTCAGCTCTTCAGCTCAAGGTGAGCACTCTACTGCTTGAGCCACAGCGCCACTTCCGGTTTTCTAGTGGTTTACTAGAGATAAGAGTCTCACGGACTTCCCTTGCCCAGGTTGGCTTTGAACCATAATCCTCAGATCTCAGCCTTCTGAGTAGCTAGGATTACAGGCGTGAGCCACTGGTGCCCAGCTTTTCTTTCTTCTTTAAAGGCTTTTAGTTTAGGATGCCATAATAAAATACTGTAGTCTCAGGCTGGGAAGGTGGCTCATTGGTAGAGTGCTTACCTCGCATGCATGAGGCCCTGGGTTTGATTCCTCAGCACCACATAAATAGAAAAAGCCGGAAGTGGCGCTGTGGCTCAAATGGTAGAATGCTAGCCGTGAGCTGAAGAGCACAGGGAGAGCACCCAGGCCCCGAGTTCAAGCCCCACAACCAAAATATATATATAGTAGTCTAAGCCAGACACCAGTGGCTCATGCCTATAATCCTAGCTACTCTGGAGGCTGAGATCTGAGGATTATGGTTCAAAGCCAGCGTAAGCAGAAAAGTGTGAGCCTCTCATCTCCAGTTAACCATCAAGAAAGCCAGAAGTGGAGGTGCAGTTTGAGTGGTAGAGCACCTTGAGCAAAAAGCTAAGGGACAGCACCCAGGCATTGAGTTCAAACTTTAGTACCAGAACAAAAAAATAATTGACTAAAAGAATCAGTATTCCCTACTATCTCTCATAGTAAAATAATTTCACAAGAAGAGGCATGTTCTCAAGGACAAGAGGACTGTGCCTTTCTTCTCTCCTGTTGGTAACCCCTAGGTTGGTTGTTTTATTTTGAGTTGTTTACCATTGCTGAGTTGTCAGACCCCTTGATCATCCACAGATTTTTAATTCTTTTTTCTTTTCTTTTTTTTTCTTGCTGGTTGTGGGGCTTGAACTCTGGGCCTGGGCGCTGTCCCTCAGATCTTCAGCTCAAGGCTAATGCCCTACCACTTGAGCCACAGCACCACTTCTGGCTTTTTCTGCTTATGTGGAGCTGAGGAATCGAACCCAGGGCCTCATGCATGCAAGGCAAGCGCTCTACCACTGAGCCACCTTCCCAGCCCAGATTTTTATTTCTTTTAAGTAAAAATACCACTCATACTTCATTTAAATTATTTTCTCATGATTTGCTTCCCAAATTAGAAGTCACAGGCCGAAGGAATATTGTAATACTGCCAGAATGAAAACCAGGAGTGTTAGCACATCCTGTAATGCCAGCACTCAAGGAGACTGAGATAGGATGATCATGACTTTGAAGTTAGTCTAGGTCACATAGTTAGATCTTATCTCAGGAAAAATAAATTTCTTTTTTTATCAGATTGCTTTGCAGAAACACTGAACAGTGCAGACTTCCTGCAAGGAACAGATCTGGGCAGTCTTACCACTATATTCCCTCCTGTGTGGTTGGCTTTAATTTTACCCTGAAATAATTACACATTGGCATTTCTTCCATTTGTCCTGGGGTGCCAAGCAGCTTCAAATAGCTCTTCTGTATTTTGCAGGTGTGGGAATTGGTGTTGTCCATGCAGGCTATGAGAGGCGCCTGGCCCATCACCTGGGAGCCCACAGCACACCCTCCATCCTGGGGATCATAAACGGGAAAGTCTCCTTTTTCCACAATGCGGTCGTCCGGGATAACCTCCGGCAGTTTGTAGAGAGCCTTCTTCCAGGGAACTTGGTGGAGAAAGTAAGTGTCTATAGAGGAGAATGTGGATAGCTGACTCCCCCAAACTGTGTCTGTGACCTCTCAGACCTGACTTCCACTGAGCACAGGCACAACACACATTAATGAATTAATTATTCACACTGAATCATTTAAATCATAGGCAGTAGGAAACTGAAGACTTAAGCAGGTAAGGTGGAAGCTGAAAGAATGCCTTGGTGTAAATTGCCATCTGGCAGATTTCTCCTTCATTGGAATCTGAACTGAAAACAGCAGTGACTAGCCCAGCGCTGGTGGCTCATGCCTATAATCCTAGCTATTCAGGAGGCTGAGATCTAAGGATCATTGTTCAAAGCCAGCCTGGGCAGGAAAGTCCGTTAAACTCTTATTTCTAATTAACCACCAAAAAACCAGAAGTGGAGCTATGGCTCAAAGTGGTAGAGTGCTAGTCTTGAGCAAAAAAGAGCTTAGGGACAACTACATCGCCCAGACCCCAAACTCAAGCCCCATTAGCCACAAAACAAACAACCAAAAAACACTTTCCCAAACAACATTAGTTCAGGCCAGACATTGGTGGTTCAGGCCTGTAATGCTAACTAAGGAGGCTGAGGTCTGAGTTCAAAACCAACCCACATGGGCTGGGAAGGTGGCTCAGTGGTAGAGCACATGCCTTGCATGCCTGAAGCCCTGGGTTCGATTCCTCAGCACCACATAAGCAAAAAGAAAAAAGCCGGAAGTGGCGCTGTGGCTCAAGTGGTAGAGCACTAGCCTTGAGCTGGAGCTGAAGAACTGAGGAACAGTGCCCAGGCCCAGAGTTCAAGCCCCATGACCGGACACCCCCCCAAAAAAAAAACAAAAAAAAAAACCAACCCACATGCTGGGCACCAGTGGTTCACGCCTGTAATCCTAGCTACTCAGGAGGCTGAGATCTGAGGATCTCGGCTCAAAGCCAGCCCGGGCAGGAAAGTCCGTGAGACTCATCTCCAGTAAACCACTTGAAAACCGGAAGTAGCGCTGTGGCTCAAATGGTAGAGTGCTTGCCGTGAGCTGAAGAGTGCAGGGACAGTGCCCAAGCCCAGAGTTCAAGCTCCACGACCGACAAAAAAAAAACCCACACAGTAAAGTCTATGAGACTTTTATTGCCAATTAACCACCAGAAAGCCAGGAGTGGTGCTTTGGCTCAAGTAGTTGAGCATTCAGAGCCCTGGGTTCAAGCCCTAGTACCAGCAAAGGAAAAAAGAGAGAGAGTTAAATTCTGAAATTAACGTTTTATTTCCAATTTAAGGTTACAAGCAAAAATTATGTCAGATTCCTCACTGGCTGGCAGCAAGAAAATAAACCTCATGTCCTTCTGTTCGACCAGGGACCCTCAATACCGCTGCTCTATAAGGTATTTTACACGCTGGGAGGATGGTCTGGGTTTTTTGGTGGAAAGTTGGAACATCTTTTTTGTAAATAGAAGTTGAGCATCCCTAATACAGAAACCCAAAGACTGAAGTTTTCTGAGTGTTAACATGGTACCATAAGTAGAAACGCATAGAGGTGACTGACCTCATGTCATAGTCAGAATGCAGGCACACTGGAAATGCTATGTAAGATTCCCTCAGGTCATGTGTACAGGGTGTGTGTGAAGCAAATGAATTTTGTGTTTTGACTTGGTTTCATTCCCAAGATAACTCATTATGAGTGTACTAAGAAACTGAAACACTTCATCTTGAGCATCAGGATGAGAGATTCTCAACATCTAATAGTTTCAAACATGAGGAAGACTCAAAGCCAGAAACTTTATTGTCCTGCCACTGCCTTCAGAAGTCACTGAATCCTCAGCAACACCTAGTGACAGGGTCTTAGACCAAGACAGGTACACATGCATACATATAAAGGTGTACAGTGGCCTTGCGATGTACCCAGGGTCTCGCTGCACTGCTGTGTGGTGAGTACATGACGCCCCTGCAGCCTGTGTACCCCTACACCACAACTCCAGCACACCTCATTGTACTGTGACATGGGTGGGAGAGGACTGTCCCACATCAATGCCCGGACACTCCATGCCTCACACCCATGTTCAGTAAATGATTATTTTGCTTTCTCTTTAAAAGAAGGAATGAGGTGGTATTTAGCTCTGTAGCTATAAGTTTTTGTAGCTGCAAAGCTACAGAACTCCTGGATGGGTATGAGGTACCCATCCCACTGGGGTCTTCACCCCAGTGTGGATGTGAATGGGTCCTATTTTCCTTGTAAGTGAAGTACCATGTTACCGACTTTACTTTCTTCCTCTCCTTTTTCCCTCACAGTTGACTGCTTTTGCATACAAAGATTACTTATCATTTGGGTATGTGTATGCCGGCTTTCGAGGGGCTGAGGAGATGGCAAGACAGTACAATATCAATGTCCAGGCCCCCACCATCCTCATCTTCAAGGAGCACATAAACAAGCCAGCTGACATGATTCAGGTATGTCAAGCCTTCATGCCACTAAGCAGTAAAATGAGCAGAGCAGCAAGTGCCAGTGACTCATCCTGCAATCCCAGCTACGTAGGAGACTTGAGCGGGGAGGATTGTAATTAGAGGCATCCTAGGCATATAGGAGACCCTTTTTTAACCAGTAGCTGGGTGCTGTGATACCTGTCTGTCATCCCAGCTGCATAGAAGGTTAAGATCAGTGGAAGGGAGTTCCAGGCCAAGCTAGGCAGCTAAGTACTCAAGGCTCCATATCAGGAGAAGAAGCTGGGAGTGGTGACATCCCAGCTAGGACAGGAAGCCTAAAATAGGTGGATCACAGTCCAGGCATGCACTTAGGCATTTTTGGCATTTTTAGTGTTGTATATGAAAGCAGAATTTTCCCCATTACCTCTTCTGGTTTTTTATTGTTGTTTTTATTGGTCATGGGGCTTTATTGTCCCTAAGCTTTTGTGCTAACAGGGCCTCACTTTTGTTAGGCATTCTACCCTTGAGCCACTCCTACAGCCCCTTTTTGCATTGGTTATATTCAAGGTTTCGCTTAATGCCAGGTCAGTCTGGACTGTGATCTTCCTTTTGCTTCCCTATATTGCTGGGGATGACTTTTTAGTCATTTGGAAATAGTTGTGATATCTGATAGGAAAAAAATCTGTTCAGTGTGATTTGGCTTTTGGACAAGATCTCTCTTTTTTTGGACGTCCTAGGGCTTGAACTTTAGTGCCTGGGCTCTGTCCCTGAGCCTCTTGGTGCTCAGGGCTACCACTCTATCACTTGAACCACAGCGCCACTTCCAGCTTTTTCTGCTTATGTGGTACTGAGGAATCGAACCCAGAGCCTCATGCATGCAAGGCAAACATGCTACCACTGAGCCACCTTCCCAGCCCCTCCAGCCTTTTCTGTTTATGTGGTACTAAGGAATGGAACCCAGGGCTTAATGCATGCTAGGCAAGCACTCTACCACTAAGCCACATTCCCAGCTCTGGATAAGCTCTTTTTTTAAAAAAATAATTGTTTATTGAGATTGATTACATAAATGTCACAAATTTCACAGTATTGTGGGATAGTGATACTTAAAGTCACAAACATGTTTTAACATTCACAAGGCAAATTGTCATCATCAATGGTCTATAACATTTGTGAATTCTATGAGCTTTGACAGTACAACTATCTCTTCCACATGGGATAATATGTACATTTCTTTCCTTTTCCTTAGAGTAAGCTGTTCCTCTAAAAAAAAACAAAAAGCAACACACACACACACACCACATCACATATTTCTGCCTAGCAAGCACACTGAGCTAAAACACCACTACTTCCATATTGATATGATTAAATTATATTTTATCAGCCTATTTCTAGGAACCTTATCTTTTTATACTGCTAAAAAGAGCATCTTTGGGGCTGGGAAGGTGGCTCAGTGGTAGAGCACTTGCCTTGCATGCCTGAGGCCCTGGGTTCGATTCCTCAGCACCACATAAGCAAAAAGAAAAAAGCCGGAAGTGGTGCTGTGGCTCAAGTGGTAGAGCGCTAGCCTTGAGCTGAAGAGCTGAGGGACAGCGCCCAAGCCCAGAGTTCAGGCCCCATGACCTGACCCAAAATTTAAAAAAAAAAGAGCATCTCTTAAATTTTTTGTTGGGTAAAGTAATGCAGCTGATTTTTTTTTCTCTCAAGGCTAGCATGCTACCACTTGAGCCATAGTCCACTTCCAGATTTCTGTGTTTATGTGTACTAAGGAATCAAACCCAAGGCTTCTTGCATGGTAGGCAAGCACTCTACCACTAAGCCACATTCCCAGCTCTGCAATTGATTTTTTTTTTTTTTTTTTTTGTTGGTCGTGGGGCCTGAACTTTGGGCCTGGGCGCTGTCCCTCAGCTTTTCAGCTTAAGGCTAGCACCCTATCAGTTGAGCCACAGTGCCACTTCCAGCTTTTTTTTTTTTTCTGCTTATGTGGTGCTAAAACCCAGGGCCTCATTCATGTGAGGCAAACACTCTACCACTGAGCCAACTTCCCAGCCCCCTGCGATTGATTTTTAAATATTGACTTTGACTTATCACCCCAGCTATGTGAGAAGTGGAGATCAGGATGATTGAAGTTCAAGGCCAGCTCAGGCAAAAAGTTCATGAGATCCTACCCCAACCAATAAACAGCCCCAGCAGTATATACGTGTCCCTCCAGCTACAGGGGAACTGTAACTATGAGAATCGCTGCCAGCTAGCCTGGGCAAAAACTGAGTCTTTTTTTTTTTTTTGGCCAGTCCTGGGGTTTGAACTCAGCCAGATTCCTAGCCTGAAAACTTGAGTCTTAAGGAAAGACTTTGTGATTACTTTTATCATTATGTAACTGTAACAAGTTTTTCTTTTTTTTTCAGATTTATATATTTTTTAGAAATTACTCCTATCTAATTTTTCAAATTAAAGTAACTTTTTTTTCTTCCAACTTCTGCAACATTTGCTAGCCATTCCTTGATAATAGTTTCTTGTATTTCTTTTTCTTTCTTTTTTTTTTTTGGCTAGGCTAGGGGCTTGAACTTAGGGCCTGGGCACTGTACTTGAGCTTCTTATTTTGTTTTGTTTTTGCCAGTCGTGGGGCCTGAACTCTGGGCCGGGGTGCTTTCCCTCAGTTCTTCAGCTCAAGGCTAGTGCTCTACCACAGCACCACTTCTGGCATTTTCCGTGATTTATTGGAGACAAAAATCTCACATTTCCTGACCAGTCTGGCTTCAAACCATGATCCCCAGACCTCAGTCTCCTGAGTAGCTAGGATTACAGGTGTGAGCCACCAGTACCCAGCTTTACTAATTAATTTTTAATTGTGGCTGTTTTTTGGAACAAAGTCTCACTATTTTATCCAATCAGGCATTGAATTCCTGGACTCTAGCTGTCCTGGCTCCTCAGCCCCCAAGTAACTGGGACCACAACTTCATGTGGCTCAATATTATTTTAAGATTAACCTCCAAGCGCTACTACCTCTGTATCTCAAAGCTTGATAAATAGTATTTATCTAGTAAGTACTCAGGGTTTGGATGAGTGAATGAATCAAAAACCTATCCAATGTTAGAAAACCTACTTCTTAGATCAGTGGCTTATTCAAAATATGTTTCTTAATTTCCAAATAAAGGTACGTGCTTTCATTTAATTAAGTACAAGCAAGTACAAGCATTCCCTTACTTGGCTATATGGTTGATGTGTCATTATTTTTAGTAAGAATGGAGGCAAAATGCATTCCCGTGGGCTGTTTCTACATGGTGGAGGAACAAGAGCTTCTTGATTTTTCTTGGTTTCCCCGCAGGCGCGCGGGCTAAAGAAGCATGTCATTGATGACTTCATCACCCAGAACAAGTACCTATTGGCAGCCCGTCTCACCAGCCAGAAGCTCTTCCATGAACTCTGCCCCGTGAAGCGCTCTCACCGACAGAGGAAGTAAGAACACGGAGCTTGGCCCAGAACAGGGCCTGCTCCTACAGGACAGTTCAGCATCACCCTGGGATCCAATTGATTCCGCAGCCACTGAGTAATGGCTGACTGAGAGGTTAGGGATAGATAGGTCCAAATTGTTGAATGATCAAGCCTGGCATTAGAGAGGCCATCAAGATGCAGATTATCAGAGCTGGGAAGGTGGCTCAGTGGCAGAGCGCTTGCCTTGCATGCCTGAGGCCCTGGGTTCGATTCCTCAGCACCACATAAGCAAAAAGAAAAAAGCCGGAAGTGGCGCTATGGCTCAAGTGGCAGAGCGCTAGCCTTGAGCTGAAGAGCTGAGGGACAGCGCCCAGGCCCAGAGTTCAGGCCCCACGACTGGACCCAAAAAAAAGAGAAAAAAAATGCAGATCATCAGAGTCTTCAGAGTCCAGAAGGCTTGGTTGGTAAAGCCTGGAGTGACAGCTATCCCTGCTACAACATTTCACTCATGCTGAGCCTCTGCGAGTCTTGCAGAGGATCCAGGAAAGGGAGATCACTGAGGACATGATAAATAACAATGGGGAATTGGAAAGGTCAAGGCATACATATTCAATACAATATGTATGCAAAGTATTATTACACAGTCTCTGAAAAGCCTGGAAATACAGGGAAACATTTATTGTACCTTCTCAGACTGATGGATTAGGGGTTCTCAACTTATGGCTATGTCATACGTAAAAGATATCTGGACCAGCAGTTGCCAGAGGCACACACCTGTAATCTCTGAAGGGCCTCATTCAGGCCAGTCTATGCTCTCGTGACTCTTTTAATTCAGGTCTGGGCTCAACATTCCCCTGACCAACCTGTCTGTCAAAATATGATTTCCACCCTACACTGGGCTCTCTCTTCTTCCTTCTCTTCTTTTTGTCCTAGTACTGTGGTTAGCTATTAGGAGATAGCCATTTATTTATTTAACACCTAGCTTCTTCTCTACACTGACTTCCACAAGGGCAGGAATGCAGTCTGTTTTATTTTGGGTTTTTTTGGGGTTTTTTTTTGTTGTTTTGTTTTTGGTCCAGTCATGGGGCCTGAACTCTGGGCCTGGGCGCTGTCCTTCAGCTCTTCAGCTCAAGGCTAGCACTCTACCACTTGAGCCACAGCACCACTTCTGGCTTTTTTTCTTTTTGCTTATGTGGTGCTGAGGAATCGAACCCAGGGCCTCAGGCATGCAAGGCAAGCGCTCTACCACTGAGCCACCTTCCCAGCCCTGCAGTCTGTTTTATATAGTAAATGTGTAGAGTAAGTTTTGGCATATAGTAAGTACTTGATAAGTATTTGGTTGGATGAATGAATGAATGAATGATTAAGCTTCCAATATGACTCGCAAAGGAAGTGGACCTTCAGTAACACAAAAAGCCCCTTAAAAGAAAGTCCTAAAGGCCAAGCTGGAGTTGGGTTTGGGGGAACACCAGCATTCGGGAAAAGGAGAGGGTCACTGGTGAGTTGGGAGTCTCCTTTTCATCCACTGTATATGACAGCTTTCACTGGCAGTCTGTACAATGGGATGGGTCTCCCCTTCTTCTCTCCACTGGCCTTCTGCATCCTGGGCCTGTCCCAAGATTGTGTGTAACCTGCTCTCTTTTGCTTGTACAGGTACTGTGTGGTCTTGCTGACTGCAGAGGCCACCAAGATGAGCAAAGCCTTTGAGGCCTTCCTGTCCTTCGCCTTGGCAAACACACAAGACACAGTGAGATTTGTGCACGTGTACAGTGGCCGGCAGCAGGAATTCGCCAGCACCCTGCTCCCCAACAGCGAGGCATTTCAGGGGAAGTCAGCGGTGAGCCCTAATTCTCCTGACCCTATGCTCTTTTCAAGACCCTGGCCCTCTGTTCCATTTAATCTGGAAAGCTTGAAGAGTGTTCTGGCAGCCTCCGAGGACAGCAGTCTTTCACATCCAGAGATGTATTGGGGCCTCCGCAGAGAGGGCTGGTACCAGGCTTGAACTCAGGACCTTATGCTCTCTTCCCTTTGTTTTTAACTTAAGGCTGGCCTGTACTCCTTGAGCCACACCTCCCTTCTACCTTTTTGCTGGTTTGTTCAAGATGAGAGTCTCTCAGATTTGTCTGCCGGGTCTGGCTTTGAACCACAGTCCTCAGTCCTCAGCCTGTGATTAACATTACAGGCACTAGCACCTGGCGGACCTTCTCACCAGGCTCTCTGTATGTCAGATCAGTTCTGGCAGGTCCCTGATGGATGTCAGATTGTTCCAAATCTTCAGGCCACTGATAATGATCGTGCTTTGGAAATCCGCCCCTTCTGCTTCTTCCATGTCATCTTATTGGATCTCCTTCTTTTCCCTGCTTTGTCATCACTCTTTTTGGATCATGAGTCTTTTCTGTGATCAGGGATGTGGTCAGTGTAGAGCAAGGCCCTGGGCTCCATCATCAGCACCGCAAACAATTCTTCTGTCTCTGTGGTCATTTTGGAAATCATGGAAAAATCTCTATAAAACAAAGGTTTCAAGCCGGACGCTGGTGGCTCACGCCTGTAATCCTAGCTACTCAGGAGGCTGAGATCTGAAGATTGCAGTTCAAAGCCAGTCCAAGCAGGAAAGTCCATGAAACTCTTATCTCCAATAAGCCACCAGAAAACCAGAAGTGGCACTGTGGTTCAAGTAGTAGAGTGCTAGCCTTGAGCTGAAGAGCTGAGGGACAGAGCCCAGGCCCAGAGTTCAAGCACCACAACCAAAAAAACACAAAGGCTTCCTTTCTTGAAAAATCCACATTAAGTCAGAAGTTATAGAACAAAGTGTTTTGGGGGTGGGGGTGGGGGAAGGCCTTGCTAGGCCCCTGTGGCTCATGCCTGTAATCCTAGCTACTCAGGAGGCTGAGATCTGAGCATCACGGTTCAAAGCCAGCCTGGGCAAGAAAGTCTGTGAGACTCTTTTTTTTTTTTTTTTTTTGTCGGTCGTGGGGCTTGAACTCTGGGCCTGAGCGCTGTCCCTCAGCTCTTCAGCTCAAGGCGAGCACTCTACCACTTGAGCTACAGCGCCACTTCCGGTTTTCTGGTGGTTTATTGGAGATAGGAGTCTCACGGTCTCTCCTGCCCGGGCTGGCTTTGAACCGCGATCCTCAGATCTCAGCCTCCTGAGTAGCTAGGATTACAGGCGTGAGCCACCAGCGCCCGGCTCGTCTGTGAGACTCTTATCTCCAATAAACCACCAGAAAACTGAAAGTGGTGCTGTGGCTCAAGTGGTAGAGTACTCGCCTTGACCTGAAGAGCTCAGGGACAGTGCCCAGGCCCCATGACTAACCAAAAAAAAAAAGGCCTTAAAAGTAATTGCTTTCAGGACCAAAGGATCTCTTGACCCTAGGAATTCAACACCACACTGAGCAACTTAATGAGTCTCTATCTCATTAAACAGTAATATTAATTTCTTCTGTCAGAAATTTTTCAATCAGTGTTGGGGATATGGTTCAGGTGGTAGAGCACCTGCCTAGCAAGTACAAGGCCCTGAGTTCAAACCTCAGTTCTGCCCCCTAAAAAAGAAAAAATATTTTAGTCTCTGCAAGTATTAGTCTCCCTAACATTTATATTTGAGCATATTGCTGATTTCTAAATAGCTATAGCACACTTTTGAGACTTCTCTTTTGGTTTTTGGGTTTTGGAGGGCTTTTATTTTTATGAAGCAGTCTACCTATGCAGTCCAGGCTGGCCTTGAACCTGTGATCCTCCCAGCTGCCAATTGCTAGGATTACAGGTATGTGCTAGCACACCTGGCTGCTTTTGAGATTTGTGATGGTTTTCTTCTGTTCTCACAGGTGTCTATATTAGAAAGGCGCAACACAGCTGGAAGGGTAGTGTATAAAACGCTGGAAGACCCCTGGACCGGGAGTGAAAGTGACAGATTTGTCCTTCTGGGTTACCTTGACCAGCTGCGGAAAGATCCAGCCCTTCTGTCCTCAGAGGCTGTGCTTCCAGAGTTGATGGATGAGCTTGCCCCTGTGAGCATCCTGGCCTCAGATCTCGGAGGGGAGGCTGGCCGCCCGGCTCTGCTGACAGCTCTGTGTCAGGCTGAAGCTCTCCCTCTGCATTCAGTCCTGACTGACCATCTCGCTTTCTCTCCCGACAGATGTTCCTCTTGCGGTGGTTCTACTCTGCCTCAGACTACCTCGAAGACATCTGGGATAGCGTGTTTCACAACAACTGGTAGGAAGATAGCTAGCGAGGGTTGCTTTCTGGGTTGATTTCAGCCTTATCATTTATCTTTTGGGAAGAGACCATCCTGTGGATGTCAGTGGGAAACTGATGGTACATTTCCAATAGCTGCTGTCTTTCAGTAATTTAATTGGACTTTTTTTTTTTGGTAGTAGAGAGTTTGAATTCAGGGCCTCACACACTTAGTAGGCAAGTGTTTGCTACTTGGAACACACCTTTAGTCCTTTTTGCTTTACGTTATTTTTTCAGTCTCATGCTTTTTACTTTTCTTCTTTTGTGCTAGTTCTGGACCTTTTTTTTGGTTGGTCATGGAGCTTGAACTCTGGGCCTGGGCGCTGTCCCTCAGCTCTTCAGCTCAAGGGTAGCACTCTACCACTGGACCCACCATACCACTTCTGGTTTTCTGGTGGTTAATTGAAGATCAGAGTCCCACATACTTTCCTGCCTGGTCTGGCTTCAAATATCAATCTTCAGATCTCAGCCTCCTGAGTAGCCAGGTTACAGGCATGAGTCACCACTGTCCACCTCTAGTTCTGGGTCTTACAGGGTCTGGGTACCACTCCTTGGCTTTTTCACTAAAGGGTACCAGGCTACTGCTTGAGCCACAGCTCCACTTCTGGGTTTCTGCTAGTTAATTGGAGATAAGAATCTCATAGGAGATTTGTGAATCAAAGCCAGCCTGGGAAGGAAAGTCCATGAGACTCTTTTTTTTTTTTTTTTTGGTCGGTCGTGTGGCTTGAACTCTGGGCCTGAGCACTGTCCCTCAGTTCTTCAGCTCAAGGCTAGCACTCTACCACTTGAGCTACAGCGCCACTTCCAGTTTTCTGGTAGTTTATTGGAGATAAGAGTTTCACAGACTGGGGCTGGAAAGGTGGCTCAGTGGTAGAGTGCTTGCCTTGCATGCATGAGACCCTGGGTTCGATTCCTCAGCACCACATAAGCAGAAAAAGCAGAAGTGGTACTGTGGATCAAGTGGGAGAGTGCTAGCCTTGAGCTAAGACCTGAAGGACGGCGCCTAGGCCCAGAGTTCAGGCCCCACGACCAGCAAAAAAAGTGTTTCACGACTTTCCTGCCCGGGCTGGCTTTGAACCATGATCCTCAGATCTCAGCCTCTTGAGTAGCTAGGATTACAAGCGTGAGCCTCAGGCGCCCGCCAGTCCATGAGACTCTTATCTCCAATTAACCACCAGAAAACCTGAAGTGAAGCTGTGGCTCAAAGTGGTAGAATGCTAGCCTTGAGCAAAAGGAGCTCAGGGACAGCATCCAGGCCCTGAGTTCAAGGCCCACAACAAAAGAAAAAAATCTCATAGACATTCCTGCCTAGGCTGGTTTTGAACCATAATCCTCAGATCTCTGCTTCCTTAGTAGCTAGGATCACAGGTATAAGCCACCAGCACCTATCTTTAGTCCTGTACTTTTTTTTTACTTAGGGCTAGGGTTGGCCCATAGTTATTTTTGTATGTCTCCCATGTAGCAGGAATTGCTTTATATTCAATGACTATTCCTTTCTGCAGGTTGGGGAAGGGTACCCCAGTTGTACCCCAGCTGGACTTCTAGAAAGCAAAGCTTGGGCCAGGCACCAGTGGCTCATGCCTGTAATCATCCCAGCTACTCAGGAGGCTGAGATCTGAGGATCTCAGTTCAAAACCAGCCTGGGAAGGAAAGTCTATAATGCTCTTATCTCCAATTAACCACCAGAAAACCAGCACTCGCCTTGAGCTAAAAAGCTAAGGGACAGTGCCCAGGCCCAGAGTTCATCCCCACAACCGACAAAAGGAAGGAAGCAAGGAAGGAAGGGAAGTGGGAAGGAAGGAGCTAGGCTTCAGTGGCCCATGCTTGTAATCCTAGCTACTCAGGAGGCTGAGATCTGAGGATCAGGCAGGAAAGTCTGTGACAGAGACTTATTTCCAATTAATCAGCTAAAAGCCATAAATGAAGCTGAGGTTCAAGTGGTAGATCACCAGCCTTAAGTAAAAAAGTCAAGTGCAAATTCCTGGCCCAGAGTCCAAGCCCCAGTACTGGCATAAAGTAAGATGAATAACATAAACTAAAACTATTATATAGGATTTTTTTTTGTTTTTTTGGTCATGGGGCTTGAACTCTGGGCCTGGGCACTGTCCCTCAGCTCTTCAGCTCAAGGTTAGTGCTCTTCCACTTGAGCCACAGCGCCACTTCTGCATTTTTCTGTTTATGTGGTACTGAGGAATCAAACCCAAGGCCTCGTGCATGCAAGGCAAGCACCCTACTGCTGAGCCACCTTCCCAGCCCCTATATAGGAAATTTTGAAAGCTTGATTTTCACCCCTTTGTTCCCTGCTCCACTATTCTGTGCCATTTCTGGATGATACTGTCCAAAAAAGGGCTAGAAGGATGGCTCAAGTGGAGGAACACTTGCCTAGTAAGCGTGAGGCCCTGAGTTCAATCCCCCATACTGCCCAAAATAAGAAAATCAGTAAAACTGAATTCATTCACCAGACTTTTATTCAGTGCGTCCCCAGCATCAGGAGGTTGTTCCAGGAGTAGAGTATAACTGCCTTGTGACCCTTCTTACCACATGGGCAGCTCACTCTGATAATGCCAACATGCAAAACTAGACTTCTGGGATCTGGACTGTGGTTAGAACCCTAAGGAAACAGTCTGCCTCCCCTTCACCATCCCAAAGTAGCCTGTTTAGGGGGCAGTGTTTATTAATGTACAAGCTTCTTAACTCCCAGCCCCTGAGGCGCTAACGCAGCGGTGTGCTTGTTCCAGGCGGGAGATGATGCCCCTGCTGTCACTCATCTTCTCGGCCCTCTTCATCCTCTTTGGCACCGTCATCGTCCAGGCTTTCAGGTAAGTGCCTCAAACCTTCACAGTCATTCATACTTTCCTTTCCTCCTGATACCATGGCTTAAATTGAAGACCTTGCACTCTAACTTGGCTTTCTTGCTCCTTAGCTGGTACTCTTACTATTTGAGCAATGCCTCCAGCCCAACTTTTTGCTCATTAGTGATAGAGTCTTTTGGACATTTCTCCCCAGGCTGGCTTCAAGCTATAATTGTCAGATCTCAGTGCCGTGGGTATCTGTGATTTAGGGGTGAGCCACTGGCACCAGCTCCATCCTCTTTCTCTGAAATACTCCTTTTTACATTCCTCAGTGACTCGAATGAGGAGCAGGAGTCCCAGCCTCCAGAAAAAGAGGAAGTCCCTGAGAAGACCGGGAAGACAGAGCCGAGCTTCACCAAAGACATCAGCAGGTTTTCCTGACACACGGCACCCTCCGCTGCCCTCAGCCCCTGCCATGATGCCCAGCGTGCACAGCCTGACAGCAGGGCCTGTGGGCAGCATAGAAGCTGCCTCCCCCCTGTGTGTGAGAGCTAGATACAGGTTGAGCATCCCTAATTTAAAAACCCTGCGTCTAGAATGATGCACCATGCAAAACTTGTAAAAAGTCACGGGTAAAAAAATGCCACTGTGACAACATGTGGTCACAAATAGAAGGTTCTAGACCTGGACCTCATGGGACAGGTTGTGAACAGACCTGGGATTTCATCTTTTACGTCCATGACACGTGTTTCTTGATCTCATATTGACTAGTGAAGGCAGGAAAGGGAAAGCACATGAGGGAGGTGGTGGATGAGCCAGAAGCAAGAGTTCTAACTCATGACTCTAGATGGCTCTTGAGTCAGCGCACACAGCCCCAGTGAGGGACTGAGTAGACAAAGAATCGGGCTGAGGGGCCATGCCTCCTTCATTTTGTCCTAAAGCAGCCTTGCACCTCTGGAAACCATATCAGAAAGGCTGTTTCAAGTCAGGGTCCCCCATTGAATCTTGCACCCCATACTACAAATGCGATAGACAGTGTTAAGTAGCTTTCCCAGTCTGGTCAGAACACAGCATCTCTAAAGTAGAGGTGTTGTTTGTCCCCCCCGCCCCACCTCTCCTGCCCTACCCTCCCTCTGCCTTCCTACTGTGGTCATCCTTACCTCCCCCACATTTCTCCACAGCAGGATTCCTAAGAAAGGCTTCGTGGAGGTCACTGAACTCACAGATGTGACGTACACCAGCAACCTGGTGCGCCTGAGGCCTGGCCACATGAACGTGGTCCTCATCCTGTCAGCCTCCACCAAGAACAGCCTGCTGCAGAAATTTGCTTTCGAGGTCTACTCATTCACTGGGTAGGTACCCGTATGTGCCCTGGTGTGAGAAAGGGAAGGGGAGGGAGGAGGCCACTTGGGAGAGGGGTGCTGCTAGACCCTTGCACCCTCTCTGGCCACGCAGCACCTTCCATGGAGCAAGATGTTGGCTGGGTTCTCCCAGAGTCCACACCTAAGCCATCATGGGGGACTTTGGGTGTGTGTCTGGCTTAAACTCGGCCTGGGTGCTGTCCCTCAGCTTTTTAGCTCAAAGATGGTGATCTGCCACTTGAGCCATAGTAATTAATTGGAGATAAGAGTCTCATGGACATACCTTCCCAGACTGGCTTTGAACTGTGGTCCTCAGAGACCAGCCTCCTGAGGAGATAGGATTACAGTCATGAGCCACCAGTGCCTGGCTCCTGGGAAAGACTTCTTTTCCCCTTTGACTTTCATGTTTTGTTGGTTCTGAACTGAAGAGATTAAATTCATGTCCCTGCCTGAGCCTCTAACAGGGCTGAGCTTTGCTACTTCTGTGCTCTGAGTTTGACAGGATTCTAGTGCATGGGTGTGCCCAGGAGAGGGGTGATATGGCTATTCCAGACATTGCATGCATGCACACACACGCACGCGTACACACACACACACACACACGCACACACACACATGCACGCACGCACAGAGACGTCCTTGGGCCCCACTGACACAGCCTTTCCCTGTTTCCCCGCTGTTTCCCATCTATGTGGAGTATTGATCACCTGATGAGGAGCATCAGGCCCTGACCCCTTGTGTCCCCCCTGCAGGAGCAGCTGCCTGCATTTCTCCTTCCTGAGCCTGGACAAACACCGGGAATGGCTGGAGTACTTGCTGGAATTTGCTCAAGATGCAGCCCCCATCCCAAACCAGTACGACAAGCATTTCATGGAGCGGGACTACACAGGTTATGTGCTAGCTCTGAATGGCCATAAGAAATATTTCTGCCTTTTCAAGCCCCAAAAAACAATGGAAGAGGAAGAGGCCATGGGGGTGAGCAGCGATCTGGACTCCTCCCTCCACCTGGGCGAGTCTCGGGGGAAGTCTTCCTGCGTGGGGTCCAAGCCCATCAAAGGCAAGTTGAGCAAGCTGTCCTTGTGGATGGAGCGGCTGCTAGAAGGATCCTTACAGAGGTTTTATATCCCATCGTGGCCAGAACTAGACTGAGTCGATTTCTAAAAGAGATGCAAACTCCTCTGATTTTTAACATGCCCCAGGAAACAGGTATTTTCAGGACTCAAGCTATCTCACCGAACAGAGTAGAGATTTAGGATTACTCTTCAGAACAATGCCTAGAAGATTCTTCCTCTGCCCTGCCCTCACCTAGGACAGGTTTGAATTCCCTAAATAAGAACACTTGCCTTTGGGTTCCCCTGTCCTCATCTGAATGCCACACTATTTAAAATAGACTGCTCGTTCCTTCCACTCTGCCAGCCCTGTCCCGGGCTCCCACTCCCCTCCTGCCCCATCCTGTCCCATATGGTGGAGGGCCTGACCCTGAACAGGACCTACCTGTAGTGCAGGTCAGGTGGGATCATAGGCCTTACCCCCCACCCCCACCCCAGGCCACAGCCTGGTCCTGGCCTGTACCTCTGTCACGGCGCATGCTCCTACCAGGGAACGGCCCACTGCAGCCACAGGGCCCCAAGTCCTGAAAACAGCCTAGCTCCACACAATCAGTCTCTGGTGGGATGGTTGTTCTGGGAGCGAGCAGCTGAGAAATGTATTTTGGGGGTATCCCCCACAAGTTTGCCAGGCACGGCTTTGCAAAGAAAGGAATGAGCGGGGGCTCTGCAGATGAGCTGACTTTCTTCCTAGGTAGAGGGAAGGGACTGCTGGGAAGCTCCCCTGGAATTGTGGGTGGCCTCCCCACGGCCCACTGGCCACCCAAGCCAGGGGATGGGGCCTGCCCACCAGATGTACTGTAAGACTGAGCCACTGGCCTGTATGTTTCAGATGCCTTTCTGCCTCCATCAATTTTAGGGTATGGATATTTAGGAGCCATAACTTGTAATCTTGTTCTCTGAACGTAGATAAATAAGCTGCTATAAAGCCAGTAGATGTTAAACCGAAGACAAGTTCTTCCTGCCTGCCTGGAGCCGGGTGAAGCCTCCTGGTTTCCTGGTGTCTTTCTAGTAAAATGCCAGATGCATCTTTGTACCAAGGAACTTAAACTCTCTCAACAGTTGCATTTTGAACATCGTCATCCCCAAAGTGCTGTATCTACAAGTCATTTTGGTTTTTGTTGTTGTTTTTTTTAATGACAGATGAGTCAAGACTCATTCTAGAGACTCCATTTTGAACACTGCTCCCTTTCCACTTGTGGCCCGTGTTTTGGTGTCCCGACTTCACTGATTCACCTTTCCCTTACACGCCGTTCCCAGTGTCAGGTCACACCCATCATCAGCTCCCTCAGCTCCAAAGGCCCGCTGTGCCCTCAGTACCCTGGGCTCCAGCCAGTCATGACAGCCCCACTAGAGGGCACTCTGTTTTTAGCACCAGACCACCAGCAAGTTTGGACAACTTACAAAAGTGGTCTTGTTTTACTGTCACAGCAAATACCCTTTCACAAGGTGAAGGGCACAAATCAGGGATGGGACATTGATGAAGTTACTATTTCTTTACTCATAATCGCTTTCTCAACAAAGCCACTCGGATCCTAATCATTTGAACATCAAGCTACAGTGGTTAAGTGGTAAAATCATTTTGAACCTAAGAATTCCTGTAGTTTTCATCAAATCTATAGCTTTATTAAAAAAAGTAATTTTAAAAAACAAACAAAAAAAAATCACTGCCAGGCTTCATTCTTCATTGGTCCTCTGAACATGGACGCTGACTCTGGTGCCGCAAGTCAGGGTCCCTGGCTCAGGTAGAAACAGTAAAGTCCACTGGGCCCTCCATATGCAGACTTGAAAATTATTTCCTGAAGGCTGCAGATATAGTTGAGTGGCTGAGCATATCCAGCCTTGAGTTCTAGTCCCCCTCTCCCCCCTAAAAAAAGTAATAAGGTAGTTGATAAATATATATTGGTTTTTAATGGTCAAGCTGCTCTTGAGTAGTTTTGGTTCAGTGGTAGGTTTGTATTTTAAATCTTTGGTACTAATGAACTTTCTGACTTATAATTTCTGAAAACCAAAACTTTTCCCAGATTTTTTTTTTTTTAAGTTTGTATGTAGCCAAAAGAAAAAAGCTACCCCTTCTGTTTACCCAAGAGGATGGTGGTGATAGAATTGACAATATTCTTGGCAAATGTGTCAGCGCAAACTCAGCACACACCTATTTAGGGACTAATAGACATGTGCCCCCAGGGGACACTTGGGAGCTTTGCTGTCCTAATTTTGGGGTTTGTGAGAGGGTCTCACTGTGCAGCGCAGGCTGGCCTCGAGCTCACCATCCTTCTGCCTCAGCCTCTCGAGTGCTAGAATTCCTGGCATGCACTGCCACCTCAGCCTGTTCTCCTGAATGTTGTTTCCGGGTATTTGTTTACTTCTGTGTCAAATGTGAGCCAAACCATGCTCAGCCAATGCCAGCATTTCTCCTGATTTCTGTAATCATACAGGACCCAGCTTTGGTTTTAAATCCTTGGTCTTCGTCTATTGACGTATCATGTTTAGTAGCTGAGTGAACACTGACCTAAAGCTAGTCTTAGTAAAATCCGTGCCCACATCAAAAGATGCTTTTGTGATTGCACAGGTATTGTTGCACAGTTTGTCTCACTCAGAGGTTGTGGGCCCTGAGCAGCATTTCAGTGAGCAGGACATCCTGCCTACTAGAAGATACCTTACTCTCTCCTCCCAACATGGTTACCCCAGACAACTTGGTCATAGTTTCCATGAGTTGCTCTTGTCATCCACAGCCTCTTCATCCTCATAGCCTCTTATTTATTGCCATTCTAAAGAATTTGTAACCCTCCTCCATACATAGTTTTGTGTTTTTTTTTTCCATAGGGAGCCAGGTGCCAGTAGTTCATGCCTGTAATACTAGCTACTCAGGAAGCTGAAATCTGAGGATCACAGTTCAAAGCCAGCCCAGAAAAGTCCATGAGATTTATCTCCAATAAACCACCAGAAAACAGGAAGTGGCACTGTGGCTCAAGTGGTAAAGCACTAGCCTTGAGCGGAGGAGCTGAGGGACAGCTCCCAGGCCCAGAGTTCAAGCCCCATGACTGACAAAAAGAAAGAAAGAAAAGAAAGAAACAGGGAGCCAAGTACCTGTGGCTTATGCCTGTAATCCTAGCTACTCAGGAGGCTGAGATCTGAGGATCAATATTCAAAGTCAACCCAGGGTATCTTATCTCCACTTAACCACAAAAAAAAGACAGAAGTGGAGCTGTGGTTCAAGTGGTAAGAATGCCAGCCTTGAGTGAATAAGTGGAGAGATTACGCCCAGGCCCTGAGTTCAAGTCCCAGGACTAGCACACACACAAAAAAGAAATAGGGCCAGACTGTGCTTTCTTTTGTTTTGGTTGGTTGTGGGGCCTGAGCTCTGGGCCTGGGTGCTGTCCCTCAGCTCTTCAGCTCAAGGCTAGTGCTCTACCACTTGAGCCACAGCACTACTTCTGGCTTTTTCTACTTATGTGGTGCTGAGGAATCGAACCCAGGGCCTCATGCATGCAAGGCAAGCACCCTACCACTGAGACACCTCAACCCCCAGACTGTACTTTTAAGTGGCTTGCTTTGTCTGGCAATAAAGATCAGAAGTAAACACTGAAACTTTTTGTTTGTTTTCCCAAAGTAAAATCCCAGGCTAGAGGATATAGCTCAGGCAGAGTGCTTGTCTAGCATGTATAAGGCCCTGCGTTCCATTGGAAAATTAAGAATAAAGTAGGAGTCCTTAAAAGTAGATACAGGGGCTGGAGATGTAGCTCCGTGGCAGCACACTTTCCTAGCATTCTTGGGACTCTGGGTTTGAGCCTTAGCACCACAACAATAAAATAATAAAAGTTGGTGTCGAAGAAATGTAGTTCCTATCCAGATATCTGCCCAAGGCCCTGGAGAATACACACAAGTGTCATGGCTGCTGCCTCAGCCTCAGCTGGTTAGGAGAGAGGACTGCACTTGGAACACACATCTGAGAAGAAGGTGACTATATTTTGCACTTTTGATACTCTTAGGAGTAACTTAATTTGGCAAATTGTCTTTTTTTATGTTTGAGGATTTTCTTTCAGTTTTTTGTTTTGAGGTTTTTTTTTTTTTGTATTGTGAAAAGCACTGAAGCTGATGTTATTTTGTTTTAAGAATATTATGGACTGGAAACAAATAAACTATTTTAATGTGTGATGACTATGGGCTAGCTCTTGCGTTGTGTGAAGATAATTTGATCAGATGCATCATCCATAAAACTGAACCAATGTGTAATACTACACATGCTTACAGTCAGCACAACAGTTTTGGAAAGGGTTATCCACAAAGAGAAAGTGGTGGCTTGGAGAGTAGATGATGGAAAACTGAGTCTTACAGGGCTGGATTAGATGTCTAATTAAGGCTTTGCCGGTGTCTGGTGCTGAAGGCACTCACTCCATGCACTGCTAGGCTGAGCAGAAAGTTTCTTACAGGGATCTGCATGCTATTTTCTTTTCTTTTCTTTTTTTGTCGATTGTGGGGCTTGAACTCAGCCTGGGCGCTGTCCCTGAGCTCTTCAGCTCAAGGCAAATGCTCTACCACTTGAGCCAGGGCACCACTTCTGGTTTCCTGGTAGTTAATTGGAGATAAGAGTCTCATGGACTTTCCTGGGCTGGCTTTGAACCTCAATCCTCAGATCTCGGCCTCCTGAGTAGCTAGGATTACAGATGTGAACCACTGGTGCTGGGCTACGCTATTTTCTTTTTTTGCCAATCCTGGGGCTTGAACTCAGGTCCTGCTGTCCCTGAGCTGCTTTTGCTCAAGGCTAACATTCTACCACCGGAACCACAGTGCCACTTTCAGCTTTTTCTGTTGTATGTGGTACTGAGGAATTGAACCCAGGGCTTCATGCATGCTAGGCAGGCATTCTACCACTGAGCCACATTCCCAGCCCTATGCTATTTGCTTTTCTTTTGTATGTTTTTTAATTGTAAAAATACCATAGAGGGGTTACAGTTTCATGAGCAAGGTACTGAGTACATTTCCTGTCGAGCATTTTTGCCTTCTCTTTTTTTTTTTTTTTTTTTTTGTTCTTTTTGTTGTTGTTGTTGGTCATGGGGCCTGAACTCTGGGCCTGGGCGCTGTCCCTCAGCTCTTCAGCTCAAGGCTAGCACTCTACCACTTGAGCCACAGCACCACTTCTGACTTTTTCTAATTATGTGGTGCTGAGGAATCGAACCTAAGGCCTCCTGCATGCAAGGCAAGCGCTCTACCACTGAGCCACCTTCCCAGCCCCCTATTTTCTTTTACACTGACTTATGCTCACATGCTTCTAAGACCAAGATATAGCCATGAATTCCTCAGAAGAGGAGCTGTTGTTTTGTTTCGTTTTGTTTGTTTGGTGCTGGTCCTGGGACTTAACTCAGGGCCTGGGCACTGCCCCTTAACTTTTCTGCTGGTACTCTACCACTTGAGCCACATCTCCTCTTCTAGCTTTTTGGTGGTTTATTGGAGATTAAAGTCTCGGGTCTGGGAATGTGGCTTACTGGTAGAGTGCTTACTTGCCTAGCATGGATGAAGCCCTGGGTTCAATTCCTCAGTACCACATAAACAGAAAAAGTCATAAGTGGCGCTGTGGTTCAGGTAGTAGAGTGCTAACCTTGAGCAAACGAATATCAGGGACAGTGTCCACAGGCCCTGAGTTCAAGCCCCAGGACTGGCAAAAAATAAAAAAAAAGTCGTGGACTTTCCTGCCTAGGCTGGCTTCAAACTGCAATCTTCAGATCTCAGCCACCTGAGTAGCTAGGATTACAGGCATGCATCTCCAACGCCCAGCTGAGGAGCTACATTTTAAAGAAAGATACAGAATTATGGAATATTTGTACAGTATTACTTCACAGATTTTTTTTTACAAATTTTATTCCTCTGATTTTGAGAGACCCTTGAATGAAATTCTCCATCCCTTCCTCCGTTATCCTCTGCTATCTTCCATCAAAGGAAGGAAAAAAAATTGAAGCCACGAAAGTGCTTCACTATTTTAAGCAATTCAGACTCCTAGAAATGTTAGTTGCTCAGGTTAGAGTTCAGAGTGTCCTTATTTTATAGCCATCAATGACACTTTTAGTAGAAAGCTTTATTGGCATAAGTGCTTTAGTACAGACTGCTTGCTTATCACTTCTTGGGACTGTGTCAGCAGTACAATCCGCTTTATCTTGAAGGGCACAGACTCAAGCGGTGGTCACTTTAGGAAGAATACACAACATCTCAAAAAGCAGGTTGGCTGCTAGCAGTGCCGTGTTTCCTAGCAAGGAGAGAGCAAAGCATGATGGGAGGACCTCACACCCAGGAGCCCAGGCCCTCCAGACTCCTCAGCCTCTGCTCTGGGCCTCCCAACGCTGACTGGGTACCCATCCTGAGACCACAGAGCATCCCCTTCCTCTCCCCCTGCATTCTGCCACCACCAAGCACCATTTGGAGATAGTATTTGAAAAATTAAGGGTTGTTTGTGGTGAGAATCTGCTTTGTTCCCATAACTCAATGTTGTGCCTGTGGCATGGCCCATTGACACCCCCACACCCCATTCACACACCTTCCAGAATTCTCCCCAGAATCTTACCAGCTAATCCCATTCAAGCTTCACCTCTGGCCTTATCTGACTAGACTTAAATACTAAAACCCCTATGTTCTCTAGGCCTTGTCTCTCTGATGCCTCTTTCTGTTACATGAGTCCCTCTTCAGCACTGGTTAAAACCTGTTCAGATCTATTCAGGTCTTTCTTTGTTTTTTTTCCTGTCAGTTGTGGGGCTTGAACTCAGGACCTTGGCACTGTCCCTGAGTTCTTTTGCTCAAGGCTGGTGCTCTGCCACTTTAAGCCATTGTGCCACTTCCAGTTTTCTGGTGGTTAATTGGAGATAAGTGTTTCACAGACTTTCCTGCCTGGGCTGGCTTTGAATTTTGAGCCTCAGATCTCAGCCTCCTGAGTAGCGAGGGTTATAGGTATGAGCCACCAGTACCTGGCTTAGTTGAAGTCTCTTAACTCCTTTTCTCATCCATCTGATCTTTCCTAACAATTTACCCTTAGTTGTAACCCCCTCAAAAAAAAAAAAAAAAAGGAAGACATGTAGTGATATATACTATATTTATTGTCTACTCTCTAAAGGTAAGCTCTTCTAAATTAAAATTACTGTGATGTGGTCTGCTTTGAAGATCTTAACCAATCAACTACCTGCTTTATATAAACATGCTTTGAAATTTCATTTTTCAATGAAATAGCAAAAGGGGATGGATGGAGTGCTATCACCCCAAACCTAAATTGATTTCTTTCTCTTCCTCTGACTGGTAGGCAAGGTAATAGTACCTCATTACCTCTCCAGGGAGTGTCAGAGCTAATTAGCACATGCTTGGAAGGTGTGCACTAACAAGTTTATTTTCCTCAGTGTCAGAAAGACATCCTCTGCAGGTCCCACAAGCTCTCGAAGGGGACCTATCATCTACTATTCACTAGATTAATATAGTCGACACCCACGGATCACATTCTTCCTGCTTACTCACCAGACAGATCATACATGGGTGACACTTCCACAAGGTCACAGCCCACCACATTCAGACCTTGACAGCCACGGATGATCTCCAGAGCCTATCCAAGATGGAAAGTGAGTTGTTCACAGGAGTGATCATTTGCAGTGAGTGACCAGTACAGGATCCTGTGGGCAGCTCCCAGCCTATGCCCACCCTCGGACCGCCCTCAAGTGTGTGGCCACGTGGGTGAGCCTCCCAGAGAGGAAAGCAACTCGTGTACGGCCCTTCTCCCGAGGGCATCGAGTATGATGGTGGAGATGAGCCATCATCAGCTTGGTTTTGTAGGTTATGGGCTTCAAGGAAAGCAATATAAGCACAGGTACCAGCCTGGAAAGGGGGAGGAGGGCACTAGCCAAGAGCATTCCAGGCAAAAGCACCACGATGGGAAAGGCACAAGGAGTTAGGTGTGGACTGAGGTTGGGGTGGGAGTGGGAAGGAAGGCAGTACCCTTGTCAACCAGGGCTTATCGCCTACAGGCAAAAAAGCAGAGTCCTGGTGGAACTGAGGATTGCTAGGCTGTGAGAGGGGCAGTTAGACCCGCCCCCCTTTCTTAGGAGATAGGTGACCTGAATAGGTGTAGTCAGTCTGCACTCCCTCACAGACATCTCAAAGGATCCACTAATTATATGTCAAGGACAGGGTAGGAATCAATCAAAGGCCTGCCTTCCGAGCTCAGCATGCAACTGAAGCTAGAATCCAGGGTGGCTAAAATCCTTGGTGTAGATGGTTAATCCCACTGGGTGCACCTTTAAAATTGAGTGTAGTGTTTTGGTGCTAGAGATTAAATCCAGGGCCTCATGTGTGCTATGTGTGCTAAAAAAAAAAAAAAAAAAAAAAAAAAAGTTCTTTTTTTTTTTTTTGGTCATGGGGCTTGAACTCTGGGCTTGGGCATTATCCTTGCGCTCTTCAGCTCAAGGCTAGCACTCTACCGCTTGAGCCACAGCGTCACTTATGTTTTCTAGTGGTTTAATGTAGATAAGAGTCTCACGGACTTTCCTGCCTGGGCTGGCTTTGAAACACGATCCTCAGATCTCAACCTCCTGAATAGCTAGGATTACAGGCATGAGCCACCAGTGCCAGGCTAATGTTCTTATGATGAAGGTACTACAGTAGTGTCCCAGTGAATTCATTACAGATGAACCAGAAGCAAAAAAAGACCAAATAAAGGACTTATATCACTTCCCACAGAAAAAAAAATGATAGTGCTTGTGAAAACTAGTCCTTTCACACCTATCCTCAGCCTTGAGAGCAGCAAAAGCCTCGGTACTCTTTCTTTCCTTCTTTCTTTTTTTTTTTTTTTTTTTTTTTTTTGGTGCCAGTCCCGGGGCTTGAACTCAGGTCCTGAGTATGTCCCTGAGCTTTTTTGCTCAAGGTTAGCTAGCACTTTACCATTTAATCCACAGCTCCACTTCCAGCTTTTTGGGTAGTTAAATGGAGGTGAGAGTTTCAGGGACTTTGCTGCCTAGACTAGCTTTGCACTGACCCTCGATCTACAACTCCTGAGTAGCTAGAATAACAGTCAGGAGTCACCAGGTCCTGGAAGTACTCTTATTTTGTTTATGTATTTATGTATTTATTTTACCAGTCCTAGGGCCTGAACTCAGGGCCTGGGCACTGCCCCTGAGCTTCTTATGCTCAAGGCTGGCACTCTACCACTTGAGTGAGCCACAGGGTTTCCCCACGCTAAGCAAGCATTCTAGCACTAAGCCACATTCCCAGCCCTGTACTCGCCTTTTAAATCCTGCCTGGGCAGAGGATGGAATGCAGAGATAGAGGACTTACCTAACATTCATGCGGCCTTGGGAGGCCCGGGGCTCCCCACCACCACACAAAAACATGATCATGGCTCCTGCAGACTCACCACACGTCTCAGCAAAGTGGAGAGTTAAGTATGGCCACCCCCAGACACCTCCCCCAGGGGAGCCTCCTTACCTGACTTGGGGTGAGACCGGCAATTTCAGGAGTCCCAGTTCCTGGGGCATAGGCAGGGTCCAGGGCATCTATGTCAAAGCTGATGTAGAGAGGCTTGCCTCCCATCTGCTTCCTGACCTCTGCCATCAGAGGGACCAGAGACTTCATCCAGCAGTCCTCGGCCAGGACCACCCGGAAGCCCTGAGGAGGAGGAAGAGTTAGAGATCAAGGACAAGCCCACACCTTAGCTCTTCCGGGGCACAGTATGTCTGACCCTCAGTCTTTATGAGGGGGAATTATAATCTCCATTTTACAAGTAAGGCAAAGAAAAAGGGTCAAAGCTACCTCTCTTATCCTTGGGGGTCAGGATCAGAAAGAGGCTTTGCTAAAGCCAAAAGTGAGAAACTTGGGTGGTTCATGCTAGCATTTTCCAGCTACCTCTGCCCAGAACACAGGCCTTGGTGCATTCTAAAACCAAACCACAGGGAGTCAGGCACTCATGGCTCACACCTGTAATCCTAGCTAATCAGGAAGCTGAGATTTGAGAATGGTGGTTTGAAGCCAGCTTGAGTAGACAAATCTAAGAGATTCTTATCTCTAATGAACCAGCAAAAAAGCCGAAGTAGAGAAGGTTCAAATGGTAGAGCACCAGCCTTGAAGGAAAAGGCTGTGTGAAGCTAGGTGCCAGTGGCTCACACCTATAATTTTAGCTACTTAGGAGGCTGAGATCTGAAGATCACAGTTCAAAGCCAGTCCAGGCAGAAAAGTCCCCAGCAGACTCTTATCTCCAAATAACTACTCAAAAAAAGAAATGGAAGTGGTGCTGTGGCTCCAGTGGTAGAGCAATAACCCTGAGCACCAAGAGGCTCAGGGACAGCGCCCAGACCCTGAGTTCAAGACCAGGACCAGGAAGAACAAAAAAGTGCGAGGCCCTGAGTTCAAACCCCAATATTGGCACAGATAAAGGGACGGAGATCTTCTCATGGGGGGTCTTGTGCCATTTTCTTAAGGGCTTCTGCCTGGTGAGGATGAGGATGAGAATAAAGGAGCTAGCCTTGCTGAACCTAGTTCAGACCTCTCCTCTCTTTCCAGCCAGCATTTTCAGAGGGGGCTACTGCCTCTGTCTCATTAATGTCTGCCTGTCCACTAGTATGGCCATTTCCACTCACACTTTCTGAACCTTGCTTTCCTGCAGTGCTAGGGAGGGAGCCCAGGGTCGGCCTCAGGCTGGGCAAGCGCTCTACCATGGAGGCATCTCCCAACCCTTGCTTTCTGCACTTGACCAGTAACACCCCTGAGGAAACTATAGAAAAGGCAGCACTTTGGAGGAGCAGGGGGGGAGTGGGAGGGATATCTGGTATGTCACCTGGCTCCGGTTGTATCTGTAAGGGTCCAAGGTCATGGAAGGGCCCCGGATGCCAATCTGTACCACGTGCTTACAATCCAGGAGTCCCTCGTCCACGCAGCGGCGGAAGGGTGTCCCATGGTACAGCTTCTCCCCCAGGGCCTTGTCGGCTGTATCCGTGTGGGCATCCACATGCAACAGCCCCACAGGGCCATGCCTGGTGACAACAGGGCAGCTCAGAGGCCAAGGATCCCCTGGGAGGGCCCCAGGACATGCACCTTTCAGATCACCAAACCTTAGGGCCAGTCGCAACTGGGTGTCAGTGACCTGTCTTCACAAATGGTTTCTCTCTACATTTGTTAAAAAGTATTCTTATACTAGGCACCATGCATGTAATCCTAGCTACTCAGAAGACTGAGATCTGAGAATCACAGTTCAAAGCCAGCCTGGGTCCGAAAGCCCATGAAACTCTTATCTCCAATGAATTACTCAGAAAAAGCCAGAAATGGTGCTGTGGCTTAAGTGGTAGAACACTAACCTTGAGCATAAAGAGGCTCAGGGACAGCACCCAGGACATAGGACAAAAACAAACAAGCAAACAAAGTATTTTTATGCCAGGTGCTGGTGGCTCATGTCTGTAATCCTAACTGCTCAGGGAGCTGAGATCTGCGGATCCTAGTTTAAGGTCAGCCCAGGTAGGGAAAATTCATGAAACTCTTTATCTCCAGTTAACCACCAAAAAAGCTGGAAGTGGGGGGTGTAGCTCAAGAGGTAGAGAGGCATAGCTTGAACAATAAAGCAAAGGAAGAGAATGAGGGCCTGAGTTCAAGCCCCAGTACAAGCACAAAAAAAGTTATTTATATTTATATGTATATGTGTACATATATGTGTTAGCACATATTAATCATACAAAAGAGCTTTCATTGTGATATTCCCAGCCATGCACAAAATATATTTTGATCATATTCACTCCTCTATTCCTCTCTTCCCTCCACCTCCTGTTTCTGTCTTCAAGTCACTCAGTATCTAGGAAGAGCAACAGACTTCAAGAAACCCATGGGAAAACAGTTGTACTGGGACTGCCACCCCTACTTCCTGTCTGCTATTACAGGAGGATGACAAGGAGGGTGCAGGCTGACAGAAGCTCAGTGGAGACTGAAGTAGTGCCAACCCTCCATTGTCCAGCCGTGGCACTAGCAGGAAGCTCTGCCCCTCCCCCATTCTACAGCACCTCCATCTCCCAGCTTGAGGCAAGGCCTGCCCCCACCATCTCTAACCAGGATGCTGCCTACCCACCAGCCCTCCCCAAAATGAATTCAGGAGCTGCCACCCACCACCCCAGCCCTTCTATCTCATCCTATCTCTTTCTCTTGATCATTTAGCCATCATTGATAAATCCTTATAGATTTCTACTTTTGAAAATCCAGACCGGGTGCAGGTGGCTCATGCCTGTAATCCTAGCCTGTAATCCTAGCCTGTAATGCCTCCTCCTAGCAGGAGGCTGAGACTGAGGATGATGATTTGAAGTCAGCCTGGGGAAGGAAAGTCTATGAGAATCTTTTTTTTTTTGGGGGGGGGGGGGCGGTCCGGTCGTGAGGCCTGAACACTGGGCCTGGGCGCTGTCCCTCAGCTCTTCAGCTTAAGGCTAGCGCTCTACCACTTGAGCCACAGCACCACTTCTAATTTTTTCTTTTTGCTTATGTGGTGCTAAGAAATCGAACCCAGGGCCTCAAGCATGCAAGGCAAGCGCTCTACCACTGAGCCATCTTCCCAGCCTCCTGTGAGACTCTTATCTCCAGCTAACCACCCAAAAAACAGAAGTGGAGCTGTTGCTCAAGTGGAGCTGACCTTGAGCACAAAAGCTCAGAGATAGTGCTCAGGCCCAGAGTTCAAGCCCCCACCTCCCAAAAATTAAAATCCAGCTTCATTGTTCAGGCAAGAGAGGGGCCACTCATTGGAAAACAGTGCTGCTCCTGGGGTCATTCCTATTCATCCACTAACATGGCCCACAAGGTGATCAATTCTGGCTTCCAGCTGTGATAAAGGCACCTGGAACTGGGCCTTCTGTTTCCATCTGAGAAGCAGCTGGGGGGAGGGGGAATTTCCCATCACCCCACCCCATAATCCACACCGACAATAGTCACTTAGGATCACCTAGCCACATACAACCATCTTTAGCTCCTGAGTTTGGAAACCCCACTGGGGCTAAGCTGCCTAGAACTTACTTTTTTTTTGGGGGGGTGGGGGAGGGTTGGTTGTGGGTCTTGAACTCTGGGCTTAGGCGCTGTCCTTGAGCTCTTCAGTTCAAGGCAAACGTTCTACCACTTGAGCCACAGTGCCATTTCTGGTTTTCTGGTTAGTTGGAGATAAGAGTCACAGGGAGCCGGGCATCAGTGCTCATACCTGTAATCCCCTAGCCACTCAGAAGGCTGAGATCTGAGGATCATGGTTCAAAACCAGCCCAGGCAGAAAAGTAGATGAGACTCTCATCTCCAGTAAACCACTACAAAAATCAGAAGTGGCGCTGTGGCTCAAGTGGTAGAATATTGGCCTTGAGCTGAAGAGCTGAGGGACTAGAGCCCAGGCCCAGAGTTCAAGCCCCATGACTGACAAAACAAAAACAAAACAAAACAAACAGTCTCAGGGACTTTCCTGCCTGGGCTTGCTTTAAACTGAGATCCTCAGATCTCAGCCTCCTGAGTAGCTAGGATTATAGGTGTAAGCCACCATGCCCGGCTAGAACTTACTTTTTTGCTATGGCTTGCAATATGGGGTAAGTGATGGTGTGATCTCCACCTGCAAAGAAAAAGGAAAAAGCATCAGAAATGTAGGTAAAATTATTCCATGAGTGATCCTTACTTTTGCCAAATTCTGCCATCTGTTCAATTATACCAGAGCCAAACTGCCACCTTGTTCAGTAGTGTGACAGTTGTTTTGTTTTGTCTTGTACAGGGTCTTTGTGCATAGCTCAGGTTGGCCTTCCCTGCATGATCCTCCTGCTTCAGCTTCCCAAAAGCTGGTATTATAGGCATGCACCACCACACCTGTCCCAAAATTGTAAATATCTTCTCCCCCCTGCATTAAAATGAATGAATCAAAATGTCCTTTTACTACTGTTTTCACATTCACAGTGGTTTGCCCGTGATAAATAAACCCTGCAGCACAGTGCAGAGAACTACACTGGCGCTTGTCAGTGGCCATTACCCAATGTCAGAGGAATGCAGCCAGCTGCTACAATTTTCTGATAGGCCTCTTGAATTAGCCGGCAGCTGTCTTGTAGGTTGTAAAGATTGACAGGCACATCACCAAGGTCTGCCACCATAAGGGACTGGAAGGGGAGGGCCCCGGTGCTAGGATTGACAGTTCGGAGCAACACAGATTCCTCCCGGATGCGTCGGGGTCCAAATCTAGAGAAGAACCATCTGTCAGCCACTGCAGAGGTGTGCTGGGTTGTCCGGTTTGATTTTAGAGGTGGGAGGATG
The DNA here is from genome assembly GCF_024711535.1 of Dipodomys merriami. NCBI lineage: Eukaryota > Metazoa > Chordata > Mammalia > Rodentia > Heteromyidae > Dipodomys > Dipodomys merriami. The sequence goes on along the minus strand of NW_027204270.1, from coordinate 19,530,013 downwards.
TCTATGCAGCTCAGGTTGGCTTTGAGCTCTTGATCTTCCTTCCCCCAGTGCCACCATTACAAATAGCCACAGTAGCGTGCCTTCAAACCTCTGCAGAACATTTAGCAGTATCCTGGCTTGTACCCACTCCCTGTCAGTAGCATCTCCTCCTCACCCCTGTACCCCAAGTCAAAACAAGCAAAAATGAGTCTAGACATCACCAGACATCCCCTGGGTAAAAAACCACCTTCAGGAACCACTGATCCAGCATGTATGTGTGGCACTGAGGATGTAACCCAGACTTGGTGCATGCTAGACAAGCACTCTACCATTAGGCCATATCTCCAGTCCTTTTTAATGTTTTTTTTTTTTTTTTTTTTTTTGTCGGTCGTGGGGCTTGAACTCTGGGCCTGGGCGCTGTCCCTCAGCTCTTCAGCTCAAGGCGAGCGCTCTACCACTTGAGCTACAGCGCCACTTCCGGTTTTCTGGTGGTTTATTGGAGATAGGAGTCTCACGGTCTCTCCTGCCCGGGCTGGCTTTGAACCGCAATCCTCAGATCTCAGCCTCCTGAGTAGCTAGGATTACAGGCGTGAGCCACCAGCGCCCGGCCTTTTTAATGTTTTGAGGCAGCGTTTCACTAACTTGCCCAGGATGGCCTCAAACTCATTAAGTAGCTCAGGCAGGCATTGAACTTGTGCTCTCTCAGCCTCTGAGTTGTTGGGATTACAGGCCTGCACCACCACACCCAACTCCTAATCTTCAAGGTGAAATGATAATTATGTCACTCTGTTGTAAGAGTTAAATACAGTAATCTTTGCAACTGTGTCTTGCAATAACTGATGCCTCCTAAATTGCAGACCTACACAGTAAAAATGTAAGGAACTGAATCAGAAATGGCTGATCGTCAGTAATTAGGAAAATGGATTTGACTTCCTCTTAGGAAAAAAATTCCTTATGTGAGCAATTTTAGGGTCAGGAGAGCTGGAGAAAGGGCAGCCAGCTTCCTTTCTCAAATGCTACCATCCCAGCAAGGTCAGGGGCTGGAGACATGGAGAAGGTGGCTGGGGTTCCCAGAAACCCTCTATCTACTGATGATTACTTTAGATACAAGATTCGGTCCTATAGCCCAAACTGACCTCCAAGTCCCAATCCTCCTGCCAAAGCCTCCGTTGTCCCAGCTTTCATCCTGACCTAGGAGAGCACAAGCGCCTGACCTGGAGCCTTCAACACCCCTTGGCTTGCAGGCCCTGCCCTCCTGCCTCACCTTACCTGGCTCCAGGCCTGTTGGAGGTACCAATGTCCAGGGGCACTCCGATGAAGGCGGCGTCCAGCCCCTCCGGGGAGGCCTGCATGGGCAGACGCATCATGGAGCAGACGCCCACAGGCCGGGCTACGAACTCGGAGCTGGGAGGCTGGTTCCGGGGAGCTTTGGAGGCCTGGTGGCCCAGAGGTCGTCGGAGGTGGCAGAACACCGGAGCAGGACCCGTGCCCATGAGGGCCCGTGTACCCTGGGTGCAGCTGGATGCCAGCAGCCGCAGCATGCCACCGCTCCCAGAGCCTCTCTTGGCAAAAATGGCAGGGCCAGGCAGGCAGGGCGCCCTCGGTCACAGGTGAGGGCCGGGCTGTCCTCCCCCGCCCATTCCCCCCCCCCTCAGGACTTCAGCCTCCCCACCCTCAGTAAACAACCAGGCTGTTCTCACCCAGATCCACACGCCCTGACCCGGGGTCTCAGCTCTGTGCCTCCGGCCCTCACTACCTGGCCTGAGCAACCTCTTCTATCACTCAAAGGATTTCATGACGAAAATCCTAGCTGCCCAGGAGGCTGAGATCTGAGGATCGGGGTTCAAAGCCACTGTGATAAGAAAAGACCCGGTGAGACTTACCTCCAATTAACCACTCAAAAACCAGAAGTGGAGCTGTGGCTCAAAGTGGTAGAGCGCTAGCCTTGAGTAAAAGAGCTCAGGGACAATGCTCAGGCCCTGAGTTCAAGCCCCATGACAAACAAAACAAAACAAAAAACAAGAAATATCTGGGTATTGGAGACATGGCTCAGTTACTAGAGCAGTAGTCAATGAATGAAAGTATCATGTACCGAGTTCAAGTCCCAGCCTCAGACTGGTAGGGGTGGGGGGAGTTCTGGAGAATTCTAAGGAAGCAGAACTAATTATCTGTTGCTGATATTGAGGCTTGAGATGCAGAACTCCTGATCTCATAGCACTCTATCACTTGAGCCAGGCCAGAACTTCTGGACTTTTGTTGGATACCTGCAGAAAATACTCCCAGATTTGTCTGTTTAGGCTGGCTTGCAACTGAGATCATCAGATCAGAGCCCCCTGAGTAGCTAGCTGGAATTATGACTATAAAGAGAGTCTATACTGGGAGTATGGGATGGGGGTGGGAGAGATATAATTTGTAATGGAATTAGGAGAGCCATTTGGCAATATTTTTTTAAATCTAGAGCCCCAGTTTGCATTAAAGGTCACACATCACATTCCAGAATATCCAGGGTCCACAGGGCAGGATGGGGCAAAGTTCTCCAATAGTCAACAATAGGTGTTGGTGGGAGAGATATCCAAGGGTCTCGGCTATCTTCCAGAGCAAATGCAGCTATCTCTAGTATTCTCAACACCAGATTCGGCCACAGAGCCTTCCCTGTCACTTGTCCTGAATTTGTCATTTTACTCTTAGACTTTTCTTTTTTTCTTGTTTTTTTTTTTTTTTTTTTTTTTGGTTGGTTGTGGGGCTTGGACTGGACCTGGGCACTGTCCCTGCGCTCTTCAGCTCAAGGCGAGTGCTCTACCGATTGAGCCACAGCAGCCACTTCCAGTTTTCTAGTGGTTTATTGGAGACAGAAGTCTCATGGATATTCCTGCCTGGGCTGTCTTTGAACCACGATCCTCAAATCTCATCCTCCCGAGTAGCTAGGATTATAGGCGTGAGCCACAGGAGCTCAGCTGTAGACTTTTCTTGTCTATGGATTGTGTGTGCGCCTGTCCAGGGCTTGAACTCAGGGCCTAGCGCTGTCCCTGAGAAGTCAGAATTACAGGTGTGAGCCACCAGCACCTGGCACTTTCCCCCTCTTTTTCCCTCAAGTTTTCTGCCCTCCCCTCCACCATCCAGAAGATATACACATAAGAACACCATATATAAGGTAGAGAAGATAGAATCATCAAAAACTAAAAACTGGGGAAAAAAGACTCTTGTTTCCATATTGTGGAGTTTGTTTATATATATATTATTTTATATAGATATGAAGAGGCACTTAGGCATTGTGTCTTTGTGTTTTTTTTTTGGTCTTACTGTATGTATCTAAAATCCTGTATAACTTATCATATCCCAGTGCATTTTAGATCTAACTTCTGCATTATCAGAGAGAACATATGCTGTTTGTCTGAGCTTGGCTTACTCACTTAACATGATTTGTTCTAGTCCCATCCATTTTCCTGAAAATGACATTTTATTCCTTCTAATGTGTAAAATTCCACTGTGCATAGGTACCACATTTTTTGGATCCATTCATTGATTGTGGGGCATCTGGGCTATTTCTATATCTTGGTTATTGTGAATAGTGTAGCAATGAACATGGATGTGCAGGTGTCCTTATCATATCTTGGTTCATGATGTTCAGGATGGATGCCTAGGAATGGTAAGGCTGGGTCATAGGGAAGGTCTATATTTAGTCTTTTGAGGAACCTCTGGACTGCTGTCCAGAATGGTTGTACTAGTTTACATTCCCACCAACAGTGCAGTAGAAGTCCTTTTCCCCCACATCCCTACCAACATTTGTTGTTTGAATTCATGGTGTTGGGCAATCTTACTGGGTAAAATGGAATCTCATAGTTGTTTTGATTTGCATTTCCTTTATGGTCAGGGATGATGAACATTTCCTGATGTATTTCTTTGCTATTCTTACCTCTTCTTCTGAGAAGTTTCTCCTTAGCTCCCTTTCCCAGTTAGTGGTTTATTAGGTTTGGGAGAGGTTAGTTTCCTGAGCTCCTTGTATATATTGGATATTAGGCCTTTGATACGTTGCTAGTAAAGATCTTTCCTAGTTTGTTGGCTGTCTTTCTAGTTTAGTAACTATGTCTTTTCTGTACAGAAACTTTTTATCTGGGATTCTAGTCAAGAAGTTTCTGCCTATACCTATAAGTTCTAATGTTTTTCCTACTCTCTTGAGGTAGTTTCAACATTTCAGGTCTGGTGTTGAGGTCTTTGATCCACTTTGAATTCATATTAGTGCATGGTGACAAACAGGGATCCACTTTTAGTTTTCTGCATATGGATGCCCAGTTTTCCAAACACCAATTGTTGAAGAGGCTATTTTTTCCCACTGTACAACTTTGGCTCCTTTTTCAAATATAAGTGGACATGTATGGCTTTATTTCTAGGTCTTCTAATCTGTTCCATTGATCTTTGGGACTTGACCACTCTTGGGCCATCTGTTGACCACTGTCTCTGGTGATCTCTATCATCCTCTCCTGTCAGGTCTGTAGGCTCACATTTGTTTTTTTTTTTTTTTTTTTTTTTTTGTCGGTCGTGGGGCTTGAACTCTGGGCCTGGGCGTTGTCCCTCAGCTCTTCAGCTCAAGGCGAGCACTCTACCACTTGAGCTACAGCGCCACTTCCGGTTTTCTGGTGGTTTATTGGAGATAGGAGTCTCACGGTCTCTCCTGCCCAGGCTGGCTTTGAACCGCGATCCTCAGATTTCAGCCTCCTGAGTAGCTAGGATTACAGGCGTGAGCCACCAGCACCCGGCTAGGCTCACATTTTTGTGAGGTTTGACCTCAGTGTTGCTGACTCTGCCACTTGCTGCATGAACCCATCAGGCAGTGAGGCCTCGCTTCATGACACCCATCCCTCCAGGTACATTTGAGTCCATCTGATAAGCTTTCTCCAGAACTCCTCCCTGTAGAAGAGAGCATCCTTGGAAAACCACCCAGCAGCCAGCTATAGCCAGCTTTTTTTTTTTTTTTTTTTTTTTTTTTAGCCAAGTCACAACATTTGGGATAAGCATCTCTTGATCAATGAAAGGTTGTCTAGCACAACAATTTCTATCCCCACAGCATGTTTGTTCTGAGCAGATCTCTGCTGGAGTGGTGCTTTGAGCTCCAAGCACAATACCAAGCCCAAAATCCTTGTGATCGCTGAGGGCAACAAGCACATAGATGCCTAGTGATCCTAGGCCCCAGCTACTCAGAGCATGGGACCGCTTCTTGGCCTGTGTGCCCATGGGCTCTGTAATCCTCCTTTTTTAGGCTTCCTGTAATTGCTTGGAAGAGAGGCATACGCCGTAGCATCCAGCTTTCCTCCACTGACATGGAGTCTTGAGTACTTTTCTGCCCAGGCTGGAACTGAGATCCTCCTGATCTCTACCTCCCATACAGCTTACAATGGCAGGCCAAAGCCACAGGTGCCTGGCTCGCTTCTTGCTTTGAAAGGGCTTTCCTTCCTTCACACTCATGGCCATTCAGTATGGTACTTCTGAATGACCATCTTATCCACAGCATCCTAGTCACAAAAGCAAAGACCCCTTTCTTCCCACTGCCTTGGTCAGCCATGACTTCAGTCACTTCAATTTCCCCAGAGTGTTCAAAATCTTCTCATAGGTGATGTTCTCATAGGTGATGGTCTTTTCCACAGTGCAGTGGGCACCTGAAGCCCCACACACCTCATGATTCCCCATCACTCAGAAGGCCTCTCAGACTCTGTTCTAAAGCTCAGCCCTCGGATGAAAAGCTTCTGCAGCTGTGTAGCTCTTTAGAGGTCTCTGAATTAGATACAACAGCAAAGGGAAGAAAGACTTTCATGATGCTAGACAGAAAGGATTAAGCTGGTGTATGCCTGCAATTCCACCTACTTGAGCAGACTGAGATCTGAGGATTGCAGTTCAAAACCAGCCCAGGAAGGAAAGTCTGTGAAACTTTTATTTCTAATTAACCATTCTAACAGAAGTAGAGCAGTAGCTCAAGTGGTAGACCACCAGCCTTGAGCAAAAAAGCTCAGGCAAGGCACCCTGGCTGTGAGTTCAAGCTCCAGTACTGGCACAAGACCAAAAAAAAAAAATGATATGATACCTTGAGGTAAAATCAAATCAGTTGAACAATAAAGTATTTGTTCTCTTTGATAACTTGATTTTGCATCCCAATTTACTCCTAAATTTAATATTGATATATCCTATTGTATTGGTGCTTTCAAAGTCCAATAATGTTTTATTTATGTTTGGTAAGGGACTGAAGTGGTAAACCAGCAAGTCACTGTATCAGGACAGTAATAACTCCCTCCCAAAGACCAGGAAATGAGAGCTGCTCTTAAATGTTTGGTTTGGGGAGATAAGGAGTCTCAGCACTTACTGGACAACTAAGACAATGAACAGATCCCCTATGATGACTTCATTCTTGGAGCTATGATAAACAGGAAGCAGAGGCAGAAGGATCCCAAGTTCAAGGCCAGTTTGAGCTAATTAATTGAGTGAATTAAGACTGTCTCAAAAAGAAGAAGAAGGAAGAGGAGGAAGGGAGGAAAAGGAGGAGGAGGAAGAGAAGGAGGAGGGGAGTGGGAAGGAAGAAGAGGAGGAGGAGGAGAAGGAGGAGAGGGAGGAGGAGGGGATGGAAACAATGGGCGCTGGTGGCTCTCATTTGTAATCCTAGCTGCTAAGGAGGCTGAGATCTGAGGATTGCAGTTCAAAGCCAGCCCAGGCAGGAAAGTCCATGAGACTCTTATCTCCAATAAACCACCAGAAAACCAGAGGTGGCACTATGGCTCAAGTGGTAGAGAGCTAGCCTTGAGCTGAAGAGCTGAGAGACAGTGCCCAGGCCCAGAGTTCAAGCCCTGCAGCCAACAAGAAAAAAAATTGTTTTTGGAGCATTACCTTTTTTTATTTTTAAAGATAGGATTTCACTATATTATTCAGGCTGCCTTTAAACCTGGGTTCAGGATCAAACCCAGGACTTTGTGTATGTTAGGAAAGGTTTTGACCATGAGCTACATTCCCAGCCCTTAAATGCAGCTCTTAAAGGGTACTTTTTTTTTTTGATAAGTACAATCATACATAACAAGTCTCAGAAATGTCTATTTTCTTGGCTTACATTTGCTGCTGGCAGGCAAGAAAACTGCAAACACGCATCAACACCATATGCTGATCAACAGCTGTTTGCTCAAAATAGTTTATTCATTTACAGCTTCCCAGCCTCAGCCAAGTGCCAAGCTTTGGTTAAGTCTGACAAGGATATAAAGCAGGATAATAGCTGTCTTCCCTTGCGAGGAATTGGGTTGTAAGTTCAACAATATCTAAACTAACTTAAAAGAGCTTCAATACTCAATGGTGAGGGGTGGTAAAGTATTCCAGATGGGTCATAAGGAGGGAGGTACAAGGGGTAGAGACCATGCCTAGCAAGCACAAGGCCAAGTTCAATCCTCAGTGCCACCAAAAAGTTTTCCAGATATAATTCACATTTTCCCCCCCTGGAACAGACCAACCAATATATGGGGGGGGGGGAATGGAGGGAGGCAGGCAGGTGCCCTACTCCTTCTTTTTATGTATCAAAATATGGTATCCTCTGCAAATAACTATTCAAAACAAAAATGGGCCGGGCACAGGAGGCTCACGTCTGTAATCCTAGCTACTCAGGAGGCTAGATCTGAGGATTGTGATTCAAGACCAGCTATGGCAAAAAAAAGTCCCTGAGACTTTTGATTTTTTGCCAGTCCTGGGGTTTGAACTCAGGGCCTGGACACGGTCTCTGAACTTGTTTTTGCTCAAGGATAGTACTCTAGCACTTGAGCCACAGTGCGACTTCTGGGCTTTTCTGTGTATGTGGCACTGAAGAACGGAACCCAGGGCTTCATGCATACTAGGCTAGCACTGTACCACTCAGCCACCTTCCCAGCCTATGTGAGACTCTGATCTCCAACTGACCACCAGAAAGCCCGAAGGGGTGTTGTGGCTCAAAGTGGTAGAGAGTTCGCCTTGAGCAAAAGAGCGGAGGACAGCGCCCAGGCCTTGAGTAAAGGATGGGCGCAGGAAGCGCCGTACAGGTGCACACCTCCTCTCAGGCCGAGCACGGAGGTCTGGCCGGATCCGTGGGGAGGAGGCCTGAACCACGCCGGGGATAGTCGCGCCCAGGCTGCTCACCCCACATTTAGCGTTGCACCCCCGGGTGACGCCCGACGCCCGGGAGGGCTCAGGCCAAGACGGAGGCCAACACCCAGGAGGAAAGCGGCCACCGGAGAAGCGCCCCGCCGCACAAGGTCCGGAGACGTCCGGGGACGTGCGCCGGGGATGAACCGATGAACCGCAAAAAGCCTGGTTTGCAGCTGTCAAAGCCCGCCCGGAACTGGGTCGCCTAGCAACCAGAGCCGCTCGCGGACAGCCCTCATTGGCTGCTTGCATCACGTGAGCCAGCGCAGCGGGCCCATTGGGAGCGGGCCTGAGCGCACGTGACGCTCGCACACGCAAGCGCGTAGCTGGGCGCCGGGGCGGGTCCGGGTCGGCCCCCGGGTGCTGCGGCCTGCGGTTCCCAATCTCGGTACTGTTTGGACTTTGCAGCCTTTGGCCGTGGCCAGGGTGAAGCAGTCAAACGCAGCGGGATGGGAACATCTCGTCTGGCAAGACTCTGACGTCAGGGACTAAAATCTGTGTCCTGAGGGAACACGGAATGGACGCGGACAACTGTTGGGCCCCGAAGGAGTCTTGTGCAAGGGGCTGGGGGGGCGGGGGGGGGGGGGAGGCCTAGCGGGACACTGTTTATCCAGCGCGGTCTGGAAGAGTTTGATTGGACCGGAAAGACGTCCTGGAGACTCAGTAAAAGGAGAAGTAGAAGTTTGTGTTATCCACGTGTCGGTTCCTGAAATCCAGACCCTGCTACCCGCGGTCCAGGATGATCCACAACCTGGTCCCCCAGACCTTCCCGGGTGAAAAGATCTGAGATCTCGGGGTGCAGCCCTTCCTCTTAAATCCACCTTGGAGGTGGTAGTCGATGCTCTCTGTCTCTGTCTCTCTCACACACACACTTTGCTGACACCCTAACACCCTTTAATTAGCACCTTGGGGACGACTTCTCCTAATGATTGGGGTCTGTTCATTTTACTTCCCAAAGCATCGGGGACACCTGAAAGCAGTGGGACAGGTCACTCCCGTAGTCCTACCAAATTTTCCAACATGAGCTCTAAGTTGACTGTTCCAGAGACACCCCATTGGCTTGCCTGCGGTAAGACTCTCCAGCTGACTGATTTGCAGTCAAAGGAAACTGACTTGCTTTGGAATAGGGAGTTTGGGTCTGGCTGGATGGTGGATGGTAGGGTCTGGCATCTTGTCTTCTTGGTGGAGGAAGGTAAAGCCCCTGCTTCTTAGGTGATGGGCATGCCTGAATCTCTGGAGCTAGGGGTAGGCACTTGGCTAATAGGTTACTAAACCTGTCAGTCCAGTTCCTGGGACTGGGAATTTCCTGTGACCCTGCCCCCTGACCTGAGACTATTTAGGTCTGGACCAGCTCAAGTGCCATGGTGCCATGCCATATGTGCCTCCGTGTTGGTGTCCTGCCTCCTGTCTCCTGCCTCTCTTCTGGTCACCATGGCATCCCAATTTAGCTCTTCTTTGGAGCTGAACTGGTTTGTTAGTATTGTTTTTTCTTTCCTCTCGGGCCTTTATGTTAAGTGTATTTTCTGGATGCTAGTCTACCATGCAGTTGCCAGCCTTTGAATAATACTCCAAGATTCAACCTCTCAAATATTCAACCTTCTCTTAGCTGGGCACTGGTGGCTTATGCCACCAGCTACTCAGGAGGTTGAGATCTGAGGATCGCAGTTCAAAGCCAGCCCAGGCAGGAAAGTCTGTGAGACTCTTATCTCCAATAAACCACTCAGGAAACCAGAAGTGATGCTGTGGCTCAAGTGGTAGAGCGCTAGCCTTGAACTGAAGAGCTGAGGGATAGCGCCCAGGCCCAGAGTTCAAGCCCTACAACAGACACCCCCCCCCCAAAAAAAAAAAAAAGTGGCTTCTCTATCTTCTCACCTTATAACATCTTGTCTACTGAAATTGGGCCTCAGTATCATTTAAACAATGGCCTGGAACCTTCCATTTTAAGATTCTTACTGATTTAAACAATTCTCCAACGAAACGGCGAGGGGTCCAAGGTCCACTATACCCATATACCCATACCCCCACTGCTGGTCTTGTTTTGCTCACCAAGTCCTTCTCTGACCTCCGCTTCAGATGTCCCCCCCCCCACCCTCCAAGCTCTCCTGCCTTGCTCACCAAGCCCTCCTCTGCCATAAGCCTCCCAGCCATCTCCTCTATAAAGGTAACTCTCCTTATCTTGTAGCAGCTCAGTCTCTCTCTCCTCTCTCTCTTCTTTGATGACCTTCAGACCAGAGATCTTTTTCTCCTTCCTTGCTCTTATAGCACAATCTGTCTGTCTGTCTGTGTCTCTTTCTCCTTCTCTTCCTCCTTTTATGACCTCCAGACTGGAGATCCTTTTCTCCATCCTTGCTCTTTTAACTACATTCTTGCTTTTTGCAGTTGGTCCAGATTCTCTAAGCTAAAACCATCTGTCCTGTAAGTAAACTTCCTTTATCGACCTTTGCTCCTGTGTGTGTGTCTGCCTGTCAGTGTAGCTGACTCAAAGTGGGGGCAGGCATAAGCCTCCAAAGGTAAAACAAGCTAACAACCCTGCTTAAACTCCCTCTAAGCAAGCCCTTTTCTTTTTCTTACGAACCACTCACTCTTTAACTTCATAGGACAGACAATCATATTCCCTACCAACCTCAATCCTCTGAAAAGTCAGAGACCTAACAAAACCCTTAAGAAAATTTTAACCCAATTAACTGTGGAGTTCAAACAAGACTGTTAGGTTTTGAAAAAGAGGTAGCCAAGTAAGAACTGCACCACGCGGGCTGGGAAGATGGCTCAGTGGTAGAGCACTTGCCTTGCATGCCTGAGGCCCTGGGTTCGATTCTTCAGCACCACGTAAGCAAAAAGAAAAAAGTCGGAAGTGGTGCTGTGGCTCAGGTGGTAGAGTGCTAGCCTTGAGCTGAAGAGCTGAGGGACAGCGCCCAGGCCCAGAGTTCAGGCCCCACTACCGGACCCCCAAAAAAAAAAAAAAAAAAAAAAAAAGAACTGCACCACGCATGTGGTATTCAGGTAGGGGTATCAATGCACATGAGACTTCTCCTGACTCCATCTAAGAATTCAACCCCACCAAGGGACAGCTGCTGCTCACTGCCTTCTCTGGGAGGAGACCAAATTCCAGCCTTTTACCCCTATTGTCGACGCCCCTTGTCAGCAGGAAGTAGCCAGAGAGAATCCGCGCCCTATTTCATGATTATTAAAAGGCTGGAATGTAAGGTCCGCTCCTGGTTGGCTAGCAGACTCCACCCTCCTTGCAGCAAAGTCTCCACCCAGTACCTGCGTTACCTAGGCAACTGGGACACCTGGAAGAGGTCACATCTGCATCCGCTGAGGTCACATCTGAATTTGATGTGGCCACACCCTTCTCCGCCCATACCCTAGATAAGGCCTAGAGCAGGCCCAGAAGCTCTCTCTCTGTTCTTTTCTTGCTCTCTCTGCTCTTTTCTAGCTCTTTTCTCTCTCTTTCCTCTCTCTTTCCTCTTTCTTTTGCCAGCCGCGTGGAGTGCCAACCTTGCCTGGTCCCAGCAGGTCTACTGAATAAACCTACCCCTACCTGAATACCCCGTGTGTGGTGCAGTTCTTACTCGGCTACCTCTTTTTAAAAACCTAACAAAGACTGGGTTAAACTTTTACCCCTAGCACTTCTTTACCCTTCCCCATAAACCTTGCTAAATAAGCCCCTTCAAACTTACACATTTCCCAATTATCTTCTCTGGCTAATACACCTTCTTCCCTGTAAACTCTAAATAAATGGGTCTCTGCTCTGGCTCTTTCACTAATCTATCACTGACAGTGGCCAGCTGGCTAACACCCTAAGCTAGCTTCTCTCCTTTCACCACCCCTAAATTTCATAATAAAAACAAACCACTTTTTTTTTTTTTTTGGTCTTAATCCATTCCTTTTCTCTTTCCTTAGTCTACTCACTTCAGAATTTGGATTCTTAGTTTCTCCTTTAAGGCAATCTCCTCTAGGAGACTGCTAAAGGTCCCCTAGAGAAACTCCTTCTCCCCTAGTTCTCTCTGTAGGTCCTAGAGACTGATGGCCTAGAGAGAGACAAAGGCCACATGATAGGTTTTTCTTTTTCTTTTTTTTTTTTTGGGGGGGGGGCGTCTGGTCATGGGGCCTGAACTCTGGGCCTGGTTGCTGTCTCTCAGCTCTTCAGCTCAAGGTTAGTGCTCTACCACTTGAGCCACAGTGCTACTTCCGGCTTTTTTTTTCTGGTTATGTGGTGCTGAGGAATTGAACCCAGGGCCTCATGCATGCAAGGCAAGCACTCTACCACTAAGCCACCTTCCCAGACCATGGTGGGGTTTTCTGCAACCCCCAACCTTCCACTAAGCTTACTCTGTCTTCATCCTTCTAAGTGTTCAAAATCAGTTTATATACTAATGTGCCTCATTGTCTTAAAGGTTTTCTGTTGTTGTTATCACTGTTTAAACATGAAAATTGTGTTAAATTCTCTTTGTTGTTGGCAGAAGTTAAACTAAAGTGCCTCTGGCTTGTTGTGTCTTGAGTTTTGCCTTGTATTTTGTTTGGTGTTGTTTATTTTTCTAGCATTGACCATATGGTTCTATAATAAAATGGGCAAAAATATCTTTGCCATTGAAATTCCAAAAGCCTTATGGCCAATTTTCATTTTTTTCAAAACCTAAGCACACCTTAAAACTTTTGTGTACAAGTGTGTGTGTCTGTGTGTGAACATGTTCAAAGGAACCTCATTGAAATACATAAAAACTGTTATCATGGTATGAGAAAAAGTAATTTTTTCTATTTCTTGGTACTGGTATTTCCTAGAATTACTTGCTTTTTGATTGCAATTGTAACTAGTAGTCATGTGAGGAATGTGAACCTTGTATTATAAAGGAGTTAATTATCAAGTGTGCTGCTTGTTAAAAGGAAAAATCTTCTGAACAACAGGAACCAATATACAAGGACATGTGCACCTCCATGTTTATTGCAGCACTGTTCACAATAGCTAGGATATGGAAACAACCTAGATGCCCCACCACAGATGAATGGATTCAAAAATTGTAGTATCTATACATAATGGAATATTATGCAGCCATTAGAAATGACAAAATAATGGCATTTGCAGGGAAATGGATGGAGCTAGAAGGAATCATGTTGAGCAAGGTAAGCCAAGAACGAAGAGACAAATGGTACATGGTCTCCCTGATAAGTGGATGCTAAATCCAAAATGTTAGGTGATATGACAAAACTAACAGGACTTAAGAAACAAAGAACTCCCACTCATCTGGTTGAACCACTACCAAATATCCCCATGCTGCTGATCACATATATGGTATATAACATGTGAGCACCGTTATATATTACAGAATGTGATAGACAATTTGCTCCAGGAAAGTTAGAATGAACTTGTGACTTTAAATGAGCATCATTATTCCACAATACTGTGAATCTCCGGAAATTATGTAATCACTTAATCACAATAAAAAAAAAAAAAGAACCTAGGGGAAGGGAGGGAGGGAGGGGATGGTAGAGGGAAAACAATGGAGGGGGTAACAATGTTCAAGAGGAAGTGTACTCATTACCTCACTCATGTAACTGTAACCCTCTGTATAGTATTTTTACAATAAAAAAATAAAAATAAGCTGGGCGCTGGTGGCTCACGCCTGTAATCCTAGCTACTCAGGAGGCTGAGATCTGAGGATCGTGGTTCAAAGCCAGCCCGGGCAGGAGAGACCGTGAGACTCCTATCTCCAATAAACCACCAGAAAACCGGAAGTGGCGCTGTAGCTCAAGTGGTAGAGCGCTCTCCTTGAGCTGAAGAGCTGAGGGACAGCGCCCAGGCCCAGAGTTCAAGCCCCACGACCGACAAAAAAAAAATAAATAAATAAATAAAAATAAAAATAAAAAAATAAATAAAGGAAAAATCTTTATCAATGGAAGTAGTTAAAGGAATGAGACCCAGTCCTGGTCCTAACCAGTCAGGAGATAAGGAAATGTAAAAAAAGAGAAAAGTGTTAGGTGCTGGTGGCTCACTCCTGTAATCTTGGCTACTCAGGAGGCTGAGATCTGAGGATCCCGGTTCAAAGTCAGCCCAGCAGGAAACTCCGTGAGACTCTTTTTTTTTTTTTTTGTAGGTCATGGCATGAACCCTGGGCTTGGGTACTGTCCCTATGCTCTTCAGCTCAAGGTGAGCACTCTATTGCTTGAGCCACAGCTTCACTTCCAGTTTTCTGGTAGTTAGTTGGAGATAAGAGTCTCATGGACTTTCCTGTCCTGGCTGGCCTTTGAACCTGAACCTCAGATCTCAGCCTCCTGAGTAGCTAGGATTACAAGTGTGAGCCACTGGTGCCCAGCTCCAGCTCTGTGACACTCTTATCTCCAATTAACCACCAGAAAACTAGAAGTGGCATTGTGGCTCAAGTGGTAGAGCACTTTCCTTGAGCTGAAGAGTTCAGGGATAGTGCCCAGGCACAGAGTTCAAGCCCCACCACCAACAAAAAAATAGAAAAGAGAGAGGCCGGGCGCCGGTGGCTTATATCTGTAATCCTAGCTACTCAGGAGGCTGAGATCTCAGGATCACGGTTCAAAGCCAGCCAGGACAAGAAAGTCCGTGAGACCCTTATCTCCAATAAAACCACTAGAAAACCAGAAGTGGTGCTGTGGCTCAAGTGGTAGAGCACTTGTCTTGAACTGAAGAGCTGAGGGAAAGCGCCCAAGCCCAGAGTTCAAGCCCCACGACTGACAAAAAAGAAAAAGAAAAAAAAGAGAAGTCAGTATGAGTAAAGTTAGTAAAGTTGATATGTAATCAAGTTGGCTATTATATAAATAAGATCAAGATTAATACACTGATGTAAAACTAGCATTTCATTCTTTATGTCCATCTATGAAAGTGATTGTTTGTGCACTCTTAAGTTTGTCACACAAAACTAAGTGGCAACTGAACCAAAGTTCACTTAAGTGTTTGTTTTTGTTAAGGTCCTTCAAATGAACACCTTTCACCTAAAATGCCATTTTGCCCTATTTAATGTCTGTTTCCCAAGTAATTAGTATCCTAAAGTGCTATGTTAAGTAAATATTAACTAGATTATTTAATCAGTTGCAGTGTCAAAGATCTCATGTTTGCTAAGTTTGTCATTACAAATTTTATCCTATGTAGCATTTATACTCACAGAGGGACAAATGACTTACAAGTTTGTCAGATTTAACTTTGATTCTTATTAAGTTTCAGGTAAGCCCTGTTTAAAAACAATTTCTATTGATCTCCTTATTGCTTAAATTGGCAATAAAAGGGGTACAGATTCTATCACCCCCTCCAGTGTGGGATTCAGCCAACTAGCACATGTCATTCTAGCAACGATCAATGGCAAGTATCAACTCAGCAAGAAGAGACCTCCCAGACCCACCTGAACATTTCTGGTGACCGGGACCACACAGGGGCAGTTGGGAAGAACTGCTCAGCTAAGAAAGGAAGGTGTTGGATCCTGAATAGAGTCACTGGTGCTTATCCTTTCAAAAGTAATCAAAAGCCAGGAAATCAAGAGAAAATAATTTATAAGCATGCCTCTCTAATATCCATACCTGTCTACCTTCTAACTGGACAGGAACTTACATTCTTGCCTTTGGTACCTGCTATTTCTATTTCACATCCATACTATATAGAATCTATAGTCTAGTAATATGGAAATTCCTCCTTCCCTATAATAGGCTACAACTGGGATGATGCTCCAAATAGAACTTTTCTGGCATGTGCCCAGGTGTGTTTTCCTGTGCCATTCATATCAACCAGTACTGTTACCTTGTCAGCCTTTTGCCTGATCTCATCTTTTTCAAGTTTTTCTTTAACAGGTTAACAGCCATCACTCAGGACATTACCTGGGAGCACTTCAAGGCAATCCTATTACTGCAGGCAACCAGAGGCTTCACTTACAACAGCCTGTGCTGCCCAGCACCGATGTGGACTCCTTGATGCCCCCATGTCAGCAGGAAGTAGCCAGAAAAGACCATGACATCTCTCAACTTTTTATTCTTCAGGGTTTCAAATGATGGGAATCTGCTTTGTTCTTATAACTCCATGTTGCTCCCCTCTCAGCCCATTCTTTTTATGTATCCAAAGACCCTATATGAAGGACTTGTCTCTCCTCTCTTGGCCCATTCTTGGATATGCATCCAAAGATAGATTATGAAGGTTTGACTCCCACCTTGTTTTCTCAGGGGCATACAGATACCAGGCAAGCTACCAAACAATATGCAAAGACTGCCTGGCACAGGCAGGGCAATCTACCTAAACCTGGCTGTAAGAATTCCATTGTGGGCCCAACTGAAACCCCCATCCCCACCAACCTAGACCTTATAGCTTTTTCATTAACCTCTGCCTCTTTGCTCAGATCTCATAAAAGCCCAACTCCTGTTCCACCTCTTTTCTCATTCTCCAAGCCCTAGAGAAGGCTGTGCCCCTTGCTGTTATGACTCAGTAAACAATCCTTGCCTGTGGAAGATCAAGTCCAGCCTGTTTCCTTCCTTTTTCCTCCATTTTCCTAACAGAGAACAGTTTTGAAAAGGAACACTAGGGGCTGGGAAGTTGGCTCAGTGGTAGAGTGCTTGCCTCTTATGCATGCGGCCCTGGGTTCGATTCCACAGTACTACATAAGCCAAAAAAAGCCAGAAGTAGTGCTGTGGCTCTTCAGCCTTGAGCTGAAGAGCTGAGGGACAGTGCCCAGGCCCAGAGTTCAAGCCCCACAACCAACAAAAGAAAAGAAAAGGAACACTAGACAACTCAGGAGAGTCAGGTGGAGAAAAAGCCTAGGAGCAGAGGAAGGGGCACCAAGTTGAACTTGCTGAGGATGAACTTTGCCCTATTTTGTACTTTTGTCTAGGCTGGTTCTAACAAGCAAAATACTTATTGATTGATCTCTAGCCTCAAATTGGTGAGTCAGCAAATCATGGCATCTGATGAACCAAGTTCAGAATTATGTGATTTTTGTTGTTGCTGTTGGTGGTGGTGGTCATGGGGTTTGAACTCTAGTCCTAGGCACTGTTCCTGAGCTCTTCAGCTCAAGGCTAGCGCTCTACCGCTTGAGCCACAGTGCCACTTCCATCCTTTTCTGTTTATGTGGTGCTGAGGAATCAAACCCAGGGCCTCATGCATGAGGGGCAAGCACTCTACTGCTGAGCCATCTTCCCAGTGCCCCATTTTTTTTTTTTACAGGTGTGAGTCAACAGCACCCAGCACTTGAACTTTTTTAAATACCCAATGAGTTCAAGTTCATTGGAAAGGGTTAACTCAGAGTACAGTGGGACTCATCTTGCCTGTAGGAATCAATCTGGTGTCCAGGTCAGAGAGGATCACTCTAGGGGGCTCCAGTGTGTCAGAGCTGGCCACTCACCCCAATGTGCGAAGTAAAAAGGCTTGCTTGTTTTGGCAAAGGGTAGAAAAAGGGGACTTATTCAAACTTGGCTGCAGGAAGATGGAGAGTAAGCATTTCAAGCCATCTTCCTGGTACTGTTATGAGCTTGAGATTTAAATAGAAGAATTGGGGATTGGGCTAGGAAGGTGGCTCAGTGGTAGAGCGCTTGCCTTGCATGCCTGAGGCCCTGGGTTCGATTCCTCAGCACCACATAAGCAAAAAGAAAAAAGCCGGGGGCTGGGAAGGTGGCTCAGTGGTAGAGCACTTGCCTTGCATGCTCGAGGCCCTGGGTTCGATTCCTCAGCACCACATAAGAAAAAAAAAAGCTGGAAGTGGCGCTGTGGCTCATGGTAGAGTGCTAGCCTTGAGCTGAAGAGCTGAGGGACAGCGTCCAGGCCCAGAGTTCAGGCCCCACGACGGGACCAAAAACAAAAAGAAAAAAGCCGGAAGTGGCGCTGTGGCTCAAGTGGTAGAGCGCTAGCCTTGAGCTGAAGAGCTGAGGGACAGTGCCCAGGCCCAGAGTTCAGGCCCCACAACCAGACCAAAAACAAAAAAAAGAAGAATTGGGGCTTAAGACAAGAAGTATGCATAAATAAGCAGTCTTAGTCGAAGCTACCTCCAGTAGATCAGTGTAGGGCACATGGGCAGCAAAGATGGTGCTGAGAGGGAGTTCAGTGGGCAGAGCCCGATTTACTGTAGAGCTCATGGGCAGCAAAGATGGCGCTGAGAGAGAGTAGAGTGGGCAGAGCCCAATTTGCTTTACGTTCAGTGCGTAACCAGCCCGTGGAAGTTTAGGTGCATGATAGAGTGCGACTTTGACAGTGATTGGTTCCTCTTCCTCCCCTGCCATGCCACCGCTCTTTTTTGCTTTAAAAAGGGCTGCTCTTTGTTAATAAACGAGTTTCTTCCTGCTTGATATGACTCCCCGCTGCATCTGATTGTCTCCCGCGCTGAGGGAGGCTGGGGAATGGGCGAGGGGCCGCACTTACCTTTCCTTGGACCCCGTCTGTCTTTCGTGGGACAGACAAGACCCAACAGATCAGTATCTCAGAATTGGTATAGTGGGGTTGTGTCACCATAAGAGTTATTGTTGCCTGGGGATGGATTAGGTTCTTGTCACAAGTATTTGTCCCTTGGACTGGGAATGTGGCTTAGGGGTAGAGTGCTTGCCTACCATGCATTAAGCCTTGGGTTCCATTCCTAGTACCACATAAACAGAAAAGGCTATGAGTGGCCCTATGGCTCAAGTGGTAGAGCACTAGCCTTGGGCACAGAGAGGCTCAGGCACAGTGCCCCAGTCCTGAGTTCAAGCCCCTTAAGAAAAATCTTAAGAAAGATAAGCAAGAAAGGGAGCTGGTATTTCATTACACAAAACACAGTATGCTAGCCAAAGAAATGGAAAGTTTTTGTGTTGAAAAGAGTAAAATGTAGGGCTGGGAAGGTGGCTCAGTGGTAGAGTGCTTGCCTTACATGCATGAAGCCCTGCGTTCGATTCCTAAGCAGCACATAAGCAGAAAAAGCTGGAAGTGGCACTGTGGCTCAAGTGGTAGAGCACTAGTCTTGAGCTTAAGAGCTCAGGGACAGAGCCCAGGCCCATAAATTCAGTCCCCACAACTGACAAAAACAAAAACAAAACAGAGTAAAATGTAAACTGAGCACTGGTGGCTCACTTCTGTAAATCATATCTACTCAGGAGGCTAAGAGCTGAGGATCATGGTTCAAAGCCAATCCCAGACAGAAAAATCTGGGAGATTCTTTATCTCCAATTAAACACTCAAAAGCCAGAAGTGGAACTGTAGCTCAAGTGGTAGAGTGCTAGCTTTGAGCAAAAAAACTCAGAGACAACACCCGAGCCCTGATTTCAAGTCCCAGGCCTGACAGACAGACAGACAGACAGACAGACAGACAGACAGACAGACAGACAGACAGACAGACAGACACACACACACACACACACACACACAAGTAAAATAGTAAAATGTAGCAGCTATCTACTGCTTTTTATGTGCTAGAATCAGGGAGGCAGTGAGAGGCTGCTTTGAGCACCAGAGCCAGGAAAGGGGCTCCTTGGCTCCTCTCCTTTTTGCCCTTTCTTGTTCCTTTATGCCTAGTTGGTGAAAAGGAAATCTCATTGTGTCATCAACCAATAGCAATAGTATGAACTAACTTGCAGAATAAAAATATGTCTGGGGGGCTGGGAAGGTAGCTCAGTGGTAGAGCGCTTGCCTTGCATGCATGAGGCCCTGGGTTCGATTCCTCAGCACCACATAAGCAAAAAAGAAAAAAGCCGGAAGTGGTGCTGTGGCTCAAGTGGTAGAGCACTAGCCTTGAGCTGAAGAGCTGAGGAACAGTGCCTAGGCCCCAGAGTTCAGGCCCCACGACCGGACCCCTCCCCCCAAAAAACAAAACAAAACAAAACAAAAAATATGTCTGGGGTTGGGAATGTGGCTTAGGGGTAGAGTGCTTGCCTATCATGCATGAAGCCCTGGGTTCCATTCCTTAGTACCGCATAAACAGAAAAGGCTGGAAGTGGTGTTGTGGTACAAGTGGCAGAGTACTAGCATTGAGCAAAGGAAGCTCAGGGACAGTTCCTAGACTCTGAGTTCAAGCCCCAGGACTGGCAAAAAGAAAAGTCTCTCTGAAAAGAAAATGGGCCTCACACCTAAAGTCTAGGTGGAGCATTTCTTTTTTTTTTTTTTTGCCAGTCGTGGGGCCTGAATGCTGGGTCTGGGCGCTGTCCCTCAGTTCTTCAGCTCAAGGCTAGCATTCTACCACTGGAGCCACAGGACTACTTCCAGCTTTTTCTGTTTATGTGGTGCTGAGGAATCGAACCCAGGGCCTCATGCTTGCAAGGCATGCACTCTACCACTGAGCTACCTTCCCAGCCCCTAAGTGGAGCATTTCTTAACAGTTACAGGTTAGGCTAGATATTGGTGGCTCACAGCCTAGAATTCTAGCTACTTAGGAGATTGAGATCTGAGGATCAAGGTTTGAAGCCAGCCTGGGCAGGAAAGTTCATGAGACTCAGATTTCCAATTAACCAGCAAAAAGCTGAAAGTGGAGCTGTGGCTCAAGTGGTAGAGTGCCAGCATTGGATGAAAAAGCCATATGAGAGCATCAATCCCTGATTTCAAGCTCCAGTACTGTTTTGTGTGCGTGTGTGCACATGCTCACACACACACACACACACACACACACACACACACACACACACACACACACGAAATAGATAGTCTTATTCTTCAGTTCGGAGAGTTTGCTACTCAATATCTGTGTGAACTTATTAAGTTTCCTCAGATTCCTTATACGTGAAATAGCCATCATTCCCCTAGGGTTATTTAGAATACAATGAGGTCCTATCCATAGCAGTGGAGCATAGTGGTTAAGACTGTGGGTTCAGTTAGATAGCTTGGTTTGAATCATGGAGCTCCTATTTACTTGTATATCCTGGGCAAAAGACTATTTTTCTTTTTCATTCGTTGTGAAGCTTGAACTCTGGGCCTGGGGCTGTCCCTCAGCTCATCAGCTCAATGTGAGCACTCTACCACTTGAGCCACAGGGCCACTCCCGGTTTTCTGGTGGTTTATTGGAGATAAGAGTCTCACAGATTTTTCCTGCCCAGGCTGGCTTTGAACCACAATTCTCAGATCTCAGCTTCCTGAGTAGCTAGGATTATAGGTGTGAGCCACTGGCCCCCAGCAAAAGACTATTTTTTCCTGTGCCTCATTTTCTTCACCTGTAAAATGGAGATACTTCATAGGATTTTTGTTGTTTTGTCAGTTGTGGGGCTTGAACTCAGGGCCTGGGCACTGTCCTTGAGCTTCTTTTGCTCAAGGCTAAGAGTCTACCACTCTAGCCACGCACCACTTTCCAGCTTTTTCTGTTTATGTGGTACTGAGGAGTGGAACACAGGGCTACATGCATGCTAGGCAAGCAATCTACCACTAAGCCACATTCCTGGCCCCATCCCTGAGTCTTTTTGTGCTCAAGGCTAGGGCTCTACTATTTGAACCACAGGGCCAACTCTTCTTTTTTTTTTCTTTTTTTTTTTTTTTTGTCGGTCGTGGGGCTTGAACTCTGGGCCTGGGCGTTGTCCCTCAGCTCTTCAGCTCAAGGCAAGCGCTCTACCACTTGAGCTACAGCGCCACTTCCGGTTTTCTGGTGGTTTATTGGAGATAGGAGTCTCACGGTCTTTCTTGCCCGGGCTGGCTTTGAACCGCGATCCTCAGATCTCAGCCTCTTGAGTAGCTAGGATTACAGGCGTGAGCCACCAGCGCCCGGCTCTTCTTTTTTTTTTTGTCGGTCGTGGGGATTGAACTCTGGGCCTGGGCGCTGTCCTTGCACTCTTCAGCTCAAGGCGAGTGCTCTACCGCTTGAGCCACAGTACCACTTCCAATTTTCGAGTAGTTTATTGGAGATAAGAGTCTCATGGACTTTCCTGCCTGGGCTGGCTTTGAACCGCAATCCTCAGATCTCAGCCTCCTGAGTAGCTACTTCATAGGATGAAGTAGCCTGGCTACTTCATAGGATTTTTTTGAGGACTAAATGACTTGAAACAAAGTACTTAGTAGAATGCTTGGCAAAAAGTGAAAACTTTGTAAATGTTAGAAATCATTTCTAAGGTGCTTAACATAGCAGTGATAGATGATTGAGACCTATTTTCTGTGTGTGTCTGGTCAGTACTGGGACTTGAACTCAGAGCCTTATGGCCTCACTTTTTTTTTTTTTTTCTGAATACTGGCCTTCTAGCAGTTGAGCCTCGCTTTCACTTCTGGCTTTTTTCTGGTTAATTGGAAATGGTAGTCTCAAGTACTTTTGACCCAGGCTGTTTTCCAACTGTGATCCTCAGATCTGACTCCTTAGTACTTAAGATTAGAGGCATGGCCACCAGTGCCCAACTGATATCTATTCTTGGTAGCACTGTTGGTCTAGTGCAGGATTCCAAATTCTGGCTAGCTGTTCTGTGTTTGGTATTGAACTCAAGTCCTTGGTCATGATAAAGAAAGTGCTCTAAAGCTGGGCACCAGTATTATAATCCTATAATACTCAGGAGGATGAGAACTGAGAATCATAGTTTTAAGCCAGCCCAGGGCTGAAAAGTCTATGAAACTCTTAATCTCCAATTAACTACTAAAATGCTAGTAAAGCTATGGCTCAATTGGTAGAGTGACAGCCTTGACCAAAAAAGCCAAAGGACTGCATGCCCAGGCCCTCAGTTCAAGGCTTAGTACATACACACACACACACACACACACACACACACACACACACACACACACACACACACACTTCAGCTGGAGTTTTCCATTTTTCTCGCACCATACCTACCTACTTACCTGCATCCACAGCCATTCTTCCTGTTTCCCTCCTTTTACACAAGAGGGTCCAGCTCCTTGGACCAGGGGAGTGGGAGTAAATGGAAATGCTATTCTCACCTCTATTTTTATATTGGTCTCTCAATTTGGCTTTTCTCATCCATCCTCTTGTCTGGTTCTCTACTACATAGTCTTAACTAGGTCATTAAAGTAGCCAATATTACTGAGTAGATTGGAATCTGTGCCTAGTAAAGGCACTGTGTTAGATACTGGGGGCTACCAGGGCTGGCAAACAGCTGCAGTCCAAGAGGGAAGAAACGTATTTACAAAATAGAGGGATGGAGCCTTAGAGGAAGTGAGCCAGCAATGTAGCTACAAGTTCAGGAGGCTGAGTGGACAGGTAGGCAAGAGAGCTAGTTGGCTTCTGTAGACAGACTCATGATTTTGGTTTTCATGGTACATCATTAAGACAAAAGTGAATTAATATCTCTATGAGCCTCCATTTCTACCTCGAGAGAAGTAAATTTCAGAACTATCTGCTTAGTTATTAGCTGCAGTACTAGGTCGATAGTTAAGGGCAAGGTCATGTATGGGTATCTATAGTATCCTTAGCGCCTAGTTCACTACAAGGACTTTATAAACTGCTGGATGAATAAATGTGAATGTGGAGGCTGCGTAGCATGCCCGTAATTCCAGCTGCCCAGGAGGCTGCGGTCTGAAGATCACGATTGGAAGCCAGCCAGGGTAGAGAAATCCATGACACGATTACCTCCAAGTAACCAGTAAACATCCGGAAGTGGAGCTCTGGCTCAAGTGGTAGCTCCTTGAGCAGATAAAGCGATGCGACAGGGCCCAGGACCGGGGTTCAAGTCCCAGAACCAGCATGCATAAATTAGCAAATAAATATAATGAGATTGTGGAGTCTCTTGGAGTTGGGTTACTATTAAATCAGCCAATATTGTACCCCACCCCCACCCGCCCCACGTTTCCTGCCCGCAGGCCACGCCCCTCCCCCCGCACGCTCCAATCTTCTCCAGGCTTCCCGCCTCCCCTTTTTGGCCCCGCCCCCGACTGCCTGTCGCGAAAACCTGGGGAGAGCCGGGCGGGCTTTACGGCAGCCGCGTTGCGGCGGGGCGGAGCGGCGGGCGCGCTTGGCGGCAGCCGTGGGAGGCAGGCCGGCAGACGGACTCGCAGGCGGGTGGCGGCTGCGGCGGCGCTCGCTCGTGAGGGCGGGCGGGCCGACTGGCGGGAGGGAGGCAAGGAGAAGGAAGGGAGGGCGCCGCCGAGCGAGTGTGAGGGAGGGCAGCAGCGAGCAGCCCGCGCCGTGCGCCGCAGCGCCCTCCAGGCCCCGCCGCCACCCCCGCCTCTCCGCCCCTCCGCCCCGCGCCCGGGCCGGGCCGAGCCGGACGGGCCGGGCCATGCTGCTCACCGTGTACTGTGTGCGGAGGGACCTCTCCGAGGTGACCTTCTCCCTCCAGGTCGACGCCGACTTCGAGCTGCACAACTTCCGCGCGCTGTGTGAGCTCGAGTCCGGCATTCCCGCCGCCGAGAGCCAGGTACGCCCGCCGGGCAGCGAGCGGGGCCTCCCCGGCCCGGGGCCTCCGGGGGGGGGCGGGGAGTTGGGAGGGGTGGCGGGAGCAGACAGCCTCGTGCCCGCCCGCACGCCCCGCACGCCCGCCCCGCAGCCCTCACGGAGAGGTCCGCGTCGGCGGCTGCCCCCACGCGTCCCGGGCGTGCGCTGGGGGCTGAGGAGGAGGACAGAGATCTCGGCCGCCGGCGGCCCCCCCACCCCCCGCCCGGTGCAGAGAGGGGCACGGCGGGCGGTTCGGTGGACACCTCTCCCTCCATCCTTCCCAGACTTCCGGCTCTCGGGCCCCTTCTCGCTTCTCGATCCAGAGTTTTGGGGGGTGTCACCGTGGACCCAATTAACAGCCACGGGTTTTGCAAGCATCAGAGTGCTTAACTCCTGCTTCTCCAACCAGAAATACCAGTTTGGATCCCGGCAGAGAGACATCCATCTGCTGCTTGGGCAGAGTTCCTGCTTAAATATACGCAGTTTACCTTTAAACGTGCAGATTGACACTTTAGGGTGAGGGGGGTGGGAAAGTTTGAGACACACTGTCTGGTTTTGAGGTCTTTAAAAGTGCTTATTCTTGTCACCGCAGGCTTTTCTAGATAGATTCTTTTTGAAATAATAATAATAATAAAGTAATCAGTTTAACCTAAGCTATTTATTTCTCTCGATCCTTTTCTGGTGGCAAGCCAAGTCCCACCTTCTTTCGGATCACAATTCAGTTCACAGTTGAGTTGAGTCGGTTCAAAGCTCAGTGCTTTATAAGGATATTAGCTTGAAAATTGTTTACTTTCTTCTTCATGGGACTTGGTTTTCATTACCCTCTCCTGCTTGCGGGGAAAGGAGTTAAGCTGTCTTACATTTTAATTATCAACGTAATTTATTCTCAAAGTGCTGTTGGGCTGCCACTATGATTATGAAACAGAATGGGTGTCAACTGTAGGCATTACAGCCATCCCTTAGGTTATACCTTGAGAAAGTGGGCTTTCTACTTGATAATGTCTAAACATTAGGAGACAGAAGACTTCCCAGGTCTCAGAATGTAAATCTCGATTTTTACTGCAGTTATGAAGTAGTTCCAAAAACGGTTGCCCAACTACAGCTTGTTCTTTCCTGGCTTACGATAAACAAATGTGTCAATATTTTTTTCAGAAGTACACAGTATGAACTTTAGAACCTTAGCATAAACTCAGTTCGGAAAGAATTTATTCCAAGGCACAAGGTGTCAGTTATGTAGTATGGCAAAATCTACACAAAGAAATTGGTTTTTAAGGGGTTTGTTTTCTCAGCTTTTTTTTCTTTTAATCCACAAAAACTCAGGAACCAGTGGGGAACCAGGAAAGAGAGGGGAAAGTAAACCAGATTTTCAGGGTGACTTCTCAATGGTTCTTTTCCCTCTGGCTACTAATTTACACCTATTGTAATCACTAGCTGGTTGGAGAAATAAAAAATGAAGATGTGATTTTTTTTTTTTAAGATTTAGGAAAGAACAGAAATTGATATTGTTTCTCTCCACGCCTTTTTTTTTGTGTGTGTGAAGTTCTAGGGGTTGAATCCAGGTCTTGTGAAAGTACTGCTTACACAATGCCCAGCTGCCCCTCCAACCTGCTGCACTCTAGATTACTCAGATTAAACAAAAAGTTTAAGTGGATTAAAAGGGGTGTTGGATTGGAAGACGGTTGTATGATCCAGATAGGCTCTGCCCTCTGCCAGTTGGAAATTTAGGAATACATTTATAATTGAGCAGTTAGGCTGGCTCCAAATTCTTCCTTGTTCATTATGTCAAAGTTCTGGCATTTGCTTTCTTCCCAAGCCAAATTAGCATAAAGAAACCTGGGCTCCAACTAGTGTTAAACCGGGATTTGGTAGCTGTAAACAGCGGCCTGTTTTTCAAGTTTGTTCTGTTGGCTCTATTGTAACCTGACAGCATAGTGTCTATTTTAAGATGTCTGGTGGTCGGTTTTCTTTCACTGGCTTGTCCATCAGGCAGGAACAGGATCCACCCCAGACACTTGAGTCATTTCCTTCCATCAAATCATAGAAGTAAACATAGTTTTTACCCGGGTTTACCTACCAGGACTCTGCTCTCCTTCCTCTCCATTCTCTTAATCTGTTTATCTCACTGGGGTCACTTCCCTTCTCATTTCTTCACCTCCCATTCCTGACTCAGTTCTATAAGGACTTTTTGAGGGGAAATAGGGGAGGAGAGGCAATGCCAGTCCTGGAGCTTGAACTCAGGGCCTGGGCACTGTTCCTGGGCTTTTGCTCAAGGCTAGCATTGTACCACTTGAGCCACACCTCTACTTCTTTCTGCTGGTTAATTTGAGATAAAAGTCTTTGTGGACTTTGCTGCCCTGGCTGGTTTTGACCACGATCCTCAGATCTTAGCCTCCTGAGTTGCTAGATTACATGTGTGAGTCAGCCATGCCTGGTAAGTGCACTTTTGTTGTTTTGAATAATCTACTCCCCTCCTCGCAACAGTCCCTAAACTCAAGGCCTGGGTACTGTCCTGGAGCTTCTTTTGTTCAAGGCTAGCATTCTGCCACTTAAGCCACAGTGCCACAGCTTTTTCTGAGTAGTTTATTGGAAATGAGAATCTTGTGGATTTTCCTGCTCCAGCTGGCTTCAAACTGCCATCCTCAGATGTCAGCCTCCTGAGTAGTTAGGATTACAGTTGTGAGTCATCGGTGCCTGGCTCCTGAATATTCCTTGTGTGTTCAGATCACACTGGTCTCCAGACATGTTCTTTCATAAATCCGTATCACTGAGATGTGTCAGGACATCCTCCATGTTCCGAATATATATAATACATTACTGTGTTATATATAAATGGTCCTTTATGTTTTGTATGTGCATGTTTATGCAGCATTTATTATGCTTTGTGATTCAGCTACATTATACCCATGGACTAATACATATTGTATATGAAAAAATAACAAAACAGTTTGAGGATTGATAAAATAAATGGGAATGAAAGTTGTAGTATTCTGTTTCTTCCTATTGTTGCAAGGTAGATTCAGTTGTAAGAACATAGAAGCCACCACTTAAAAGACTGAATATGGAGTCTTTCCTAGCTGGTGGCAAGGAGACTCCTGTCACAAAGCCCTACTGCCCTGAATACAACTAACAGAGCTTATATGGCCAAAAACCATATAAAGTGCATAGAAATTAATCTTAACAAAATAGAAAGCAGCTCAGATAGGAGCACAAAAGTAAATTTTTAAAAAGTGAACACTTAGATCTAACAAAGATGTTAAATATAAGCCAAAACAAATCAAATGACATATTTTTTTTTTTTTTTGTCGGTCGTGGGGCTTGAACTCTGGGCCTGGGCGCTGTCCCTCAGCTCTTCAGCTCAAGGCCAGCGCTCTACCACTTGAGCTACAGTGCCACTTCCGGTTTTCTGGTGGTTTATTGGAGATAGGAGTCTCACAGTCTCTCCTGCCCGGGCTGGCTTTGAACCGCGATACTCATCTCAGCCTCCTGAGTAGCTAGGATTACAGCCACCAGTGCCTGGCTTTTTCAAATGACATAATTAAAGGTAATCAAGAATCAATCATCTGGGTTGGGATTGTGGCTTAGTGATAGAGTGCTTGCCTAGCATGCATGAAGCCCTAGGTTTGATTCCTCAGTACACATAAACAGAAAAGGCAGAAGTGGAGCTGTGGCTGAAGTGGTAGAGTGCTAGCCTTGAGCAAAAGAAGCTCAGGGACAAAGCCCAGGCTCTGAGTTCAAGTCTCAGGAATAACCCTCCCCCCCCCCCAAAAAAAAAAAAAAAGAGGAACTAATTTTTCATTTTATTTATTTTTTGTTGGTCATGGGCCTGAACTCTGAGCCTGGGTGCTGTCCCTGAGCTCTTCAGCTCAAGGCAAGCGCTCTACCACTTGAGCCACAGCACCACTTCCAGTTTTCTGGTGGTTAATTGGAGAGAAGATTCTCACAGGCTTTCCTGCCCAGGCTGGCTTTGAACGGAGATCCTCAGATCTCAGCCTCCTGAGTAGCTAGAATCACAATTGTGAGCCACTGACACCAGCAAAAGAATTATCTAAACAGAATAAGACTTTTGTGGAGCTTATCAACTCAAAACACATTTGTAAATTAAAGAATGTCTTCTATTAATTAATGGCTTTGCTTAGACCCAGTCTCCTTCATTATACCCACCTTGGAGGTGGATTATGGGCTTATAATCCATCTTTCATGTCAGTATCACTTGTACCTTAGTAAACAAATGGAAAGATGATCATTTTTTCTTTTTCTGCCAGTCCTGGGGCTTGAACTCCCTGAGATGCTGCTGCTTTTTTTTTTTTTTTTTTTTTTTTTTTTGTCGTGGAGCCTGAACTCTGGGCCTGGGCGCTGTCCCTGAGCTCTTCAGCTCAAGGCTAGCGCTCTACCACTTGAGCCACAGCACTACTTCTGGCTTTTTCTGCTTATGTGGTGCTGAGGAATGGAACCCAGGGCCTCATGCATGCAAGGCAAGCACTCTACCACTGAGCCACCTTCCCAGTCCCTGTGGTTTGTAGAACTAGTAGAAACTGAAACTTCATGTTGTAGTTAGTTTGGGCAAGTTTATTTTCTCAGGTGTTTTTCTTGTATATGTTTCTGGTAAATTACAGAAAACTTATAATAATAGAAAACGATTAAGGATACAGTTTGTGTTGCTTCATAACCCAGAGATGAGAGCGCTTGATCTTCTCTGTTGTTGACATTTTGAGTCAGGGTCTTGCCATGTAGCCCAGGCACTGCCTCAGCCACCCCAGTGCTGGGATTTATAGATCAGCTAATACTCCCATACTGAAGTGTGTAAAGTATTGTGTTTTCCCCTGTAATGCTGAGGATTGAACTCATGGCCTTGGTGCATGCCAAATAAGCACTTAACTATGTAAGTATAGTGTAATATATTTAACATTTTCTTGTTTCTGGGCATTTGAGTTGGAAAAAATTGGAAGCAGTTCTAACTGATATTGCCACAGACATCCAAATGCTTAGATTTGTCCCCCACTTCTGATTGTTTTCTTAGGATAGGTATTTGGTACTGGGGTTTGAACCAGGGCTTTATGATTTCTAGGCAAGTACTCTACTACTTGAGCCACATCTTCAGTCTTTTTTAAATTTAGGTTTGTTTTTGTTGTTTCTTTTTTTAGATAGTTTTGTCTGGGTTGGCCTGGGCTACAACCCTCTGTCCATGGCCTGTAGCTGGGGCTACAGGTGCATCTTGCCCCACACATCTAGCTTTTGTTGAGATGGTGTTTTGGTAAACTTTTTTTTTTTTTTTTGTCGGTCGTGGGGCTTGAACTCTGGGCCTGGGCGTTGTCCCTCAGCTCTTCAGCTCAAGGCGAGCACTCTACCACTGGAGCTACAGCGCCACTTCCGGTTTTCTGGTGGTTTATTGGAGATAGGAGTCTCACCTCAGCCTCCTGAGTAGATAGGATTACAGGCGTGAGCCACCAGCGCCCGGCTTTTGGTAAACTTTTTAATCATGTTGGCCTTAAACCACAAGCCTTGATCCTCCTGATCTTGAGGATTACAGAATTGCCCAGTCAAAAGCAGATCCTTTCTGAAAGACTTTTGAGTAATTTGCCAAATTGCCTTTCAGAAGGATCATAATAGTCAAGCTGGCTGTTACATATATTATTATGAGTAATTCTGAGTCCATTTAAGTGTGATTCCAAGAGTTTGTGGCCATATTATAGCCCTTAGTGCTAGAAATATTAAATGTAAGTGCTAGAAATGTTTCTTAGTGCTGGGATATAACTCAGTGGTAAATTTCTAGCTTGTGTGAGGACTTTGGTTCAATCCCTAGCATTTGTCCTTTGCAAAAAAAAATTTCTGCTAATCAAAGGCTCTCAGAGACCTCTTGCTTAAAGATTTTGGAGTCTTGTTAATTAGCCTCTGGTTAAATGTTGATTACTATTAGAATGTAGTCTCTAGGGGGACTTCTGCAGTAAGTACAAGCAGCTGTGCCAGTTCTGCAGCTCTACACTTGTGGCTCTATGGCGTCCAATGTATGGCTTATGACTGACATATTGTTCATTGTAGCTTTGGACTTGGGAAATTTGCAAGGCTGAGAGCCCAGCCATTGTGGTGTTCCTTTTGTTTCCACTGGTAGGGATTTGAAGCCACTGTTGTATAATAGCCTGATATCTTGGTCCATACCTAAGGCTGACCTTGAACTCACAACTCTCTCCTCAGTCTCCTGAGTCCTGAGATCACAGGTCTATAACCACCTCAGTGTGAAGGATGTTTGCTCTTTACCCAAGTCCTTGTCTAGTATCACTAAAAAATTAGAGCAGATAGCACTGTTCTTTCCATAGTTCATAAATATGCTTGATGTTAGTGAATACCTGAACCATGCAGCGGGGAGCTGTCCTGGGACTTGAATTCAGGCCCTGGATGCTGTCCCTGAATTCAGTTCTGGAAGGCTAGTGCTCTACTACTTTGAGCCATAGCACCACTTCCGGTTTTTGAGTGGTTAATTGGAGATAAGAGTCTCACCAGGACTTTTCTGCCCAGGCTGGCTTCCAACTGTGATCCTCAGATCTTAGCCTCCTGAGTAGCTAGGATTATAGCCACCAGTGTCCAGCCCTCTGGGCTTTTTTGCTTAAGTCTAGCATTCTGCCACTTGAGCTCCACTTCAGCTTTTTTTGGTGTTTAATTTGAAATGAGAGATTCAAGGACTTTCCTGCTCATGCCTGCTTTGAACCTCAGTCCTCAGATCTCAGCTTCCTGAGTAGCTAGGATTACAGGACAGAAACAAAAAGTAATATTATCTGTTGCAATAAAGATAGAGCAGCTTTGCTGCCCTATTTGGCACATGGCTGTTGTCTGTAAACCAAAATCCAGAAGGCCAGGAGTTGCATAATTCTTTTTCATTTCCTTTTCTTTCTTCCTTTCTCCTTTTCCCCTCGCTCTCCCCTTTCCCTCTTCTCTCCTTTCTTCCCTCCTCTTCCCTTCTAGTGTTGTACCATTGAGCTACATCCCTGGCCCTGCTATTCATGTTCAGTCAAAGGACATTTTGTTTTTTGTGTTTTTTGGGGGGGTCCGGTTGAGGGCCTGAACTCTGGGCCTGGGCGCTGTCCCTCAGCTCTTCAGCTCAAGGCTAGCGCTCTACCACTTGAGCCACAGCACCACTTCCGGCTTTTTTTTTTCTGCTTATGTGGTGCTGAGGAATCAAACCAGGGCCTCATACATGCAAGGCAAGTGCTCTACCACTGAGCCACCTTCCCAGCCCTCAAAGGACATTTTGATTTTGGTGAATGTAGATCCTTGGTGATGATGGATGGCTCCATAGCCCTAGTTAAAGTCACCCCATGATTCATGAGGCCGTGGGTTGTGGGGCTATGTTTGCAGAAGTAGTGTGGCACCAGAGAAGAGTACAGGCTTTAATGACAAGCAAATGTGTGTGGTACTGTCTCTCAGTTCTCAGTAGTTCTGTGGCCTCCATGTCTTTTTCAGCCCATGAAATTGGACAGATAATGCTTCACAAAATAATAGTGATACATCAGTGGGGGATATGAGGACCAAATGGAGACTGAGAGCCTGACTTGTTGCTGGCTTTGTAGCATTATCTCTATGATTGGAAATTGGTAATACGGAAAGAGCCATAATCAGAAGTGGCACTTGGTGCCTGTATTAGTGGCTCAGGTCTGTAACACTAGCTACAGAGACATAGATGGGGATTCAATAATTGAAGCCCCTACATGCCTGGGCATGAAGTTTTGAGATCCCCCTCTTGGGCTGGACATGGGGCCCATGCCTCTCATCCCCAGGGACATTGTAAGCACAAGTAGAATGGTTGTAGCCCAAACCAATCCAGGTATAAAGTGAAGTAAAGAGACCTTATCTCAAAAGTAATCAAGGTAAGCTGGGTGCTGGTGACTCACACCTGGAATAGCCTGCGAGCTAAGGATCAAAGTTCAGAGCCAGCTGGCAGGAAAGTCCTCTGACTCTTATCTCAACCACCAGAAAACTAGAAGTGGAACTGAGGCTCAAAGTGGAAAAGTGCTGGCCTTGAGCAAAAGAATTCAAGCCCCATGACCACTCCCCAAAAAAAGTAAGTTAAAAAGGGACTGGAGGAGTGGCTTGAGTGGTAGAGCATCTGTTCCACAAGCATGAATCCCTGAGTTGAATCCCTAGTACTCCTGAAAAAAAAAAAGAAAAAGTGATACTTGCCATTCAATAACCTATTTTAGTTGACTTTTTTTTGGCGGGGGGGTCCGGTTGTGGGGCCTGAACTCTGGGCCTGGGCGCTGTCACTCAGCTCTTCAGCTCAAGGCTAGTGCTCTACCACTTGAGCCACAGCGCCACTTCCGGCTTTTTTTCTTATGTGGTGCTGAGGAATTGAACCCAGGGCCTCAGGCATGCAAGGCAAGCGCTCTACCATTGAGCCACCTTCCCAGCCTTTAGTTGACTTTCTATGTACTTTATCCAACCAGTGACAGTTTAGTGGTCTTGTGGTCAGGGTCTTACTTGTTTTTTGGTGCCATGGATAGGACCCAGGGGCCTCACACATATTATGCAAGTACTCTACTGCTGAGTTACATCCATCCTGAGTTGCTAGAGTTGTTCCCTTTCTCCTGAGTTTGATTCCTCATTGTAAGAAGTTTTCTCCTATGAGGGACTGGGAAGGTGGCTCAGTGATAGAATGCTTTCCTCGCATGGTTGAGGCCCTAGGTTCAATTCCTCAGACCCACATACACAGAAAAAGCCGGAAGTGGTGCTGTGGCTCTAGTGGTAGAGTGCTAGCCTTGAGCTGAAGATCTGAGGGATAGTGCCCAGACCCAGAGTTCAAGCTCCACGACCAACCAAAAAAAATTTTTTTTTCCTCCTATGACTACAGTTAAGAACATCTATGGGAGCAGGTGGCTCATGCCTAGCTACTCAAGAGTCTGAGGGCTGAGGATCGCAGTTCAAAGCCAGTCTGATAGGAAAGTCCATGAGACTCTTATCTCCAATTATCCACCAGAAAACCAGAAGTGGTGCTGTGGCTCAACGTGGTAGACCACTAGCAAAAGCTCAGGGACAAAACCCAGGCCTTGAGTTCAAGCCCCATTACTCAACACTCCCCAAAAAAGAACATCTCAAGGAACTAATCTTGTCTCTTTATACAAACAGTTGAATTACTGTATATGAGAAGTTAAAAGAGTAGCCATGATGAGTGAACTCAGCCGCGACCACTCTACCACTGAGTGCCCCCTTTGCCTAATTAAATTTAAGTTTTTCATTTTTGCCCTGGCTAGCCTTTAACCTTAGTCCTCTTATCTCTGGCTCCTACGTGGTTAAAAGTTACTAGTATACAACACAACACCCAGCTTGGTTATCACTGTCCACTTCAACCTCAACCTATGACTGTTGTGTGTATTGGTGTTGAGGTCCTCTTTCCCTTGGGTTTTTCCACTCACTGGTGGTGCTTTGCTTTTTTTTTTTTTTTTTTTTTTGGGTCTGGTCCTGGGCCTGAACTCTGGGCCTGGGCTCTGTCCCTCAGCTCTTCAGCTCAAGGCTAGCGCTCTACCACTTGAGCCACAGCGCCACTTCCGGCTTTTTTCTTTTTGCTTATGTGGTGCTGAGGAATCGAACTCAGGGCCTCAGGCATGCAAGGCAAGTGCTTTACTACTGAGCCACCTTCCCAGCCCTGGTGGTGCTTTTCTACTTGAGTCATATGTCTCCTTCTAACTTTCTGCTGTCTCTCAGATTTGTATTTGTCTGCCCAGGGTGGCTCTAAACCTCTATCCTCAGATCTCAGCTTCTTGAGTAGGCAGGATTATAGGCTGTGCCTGGATCCCTTATCACTTCTGATTTATGGTGGTTTTTCAGTGCAGTCTCACAAAATATGTGTTGATTGTAATGTTTAGTAAAATCCTGGTGGTTGAACATTATGCTGTATACTCTCTGGCTTTACTGTGAGATGAATGCATAAGTAAGGGTTTGTGAATGGCATGATCCCAGGGACAGTGTATTAAGATGTCTTCAGCTGATTCAACATGAGAATTTATTTTTTTTTCTAGTAATTTGTGCAACTTGTATGATGAGACCTGCAAGTTCTATAAATCAGTTTTCTACTCCTCTACAGAAGGATTTGATTTTGGAGGATCATTCTACTCTTGTAGGGCACATCTTAAGAGTAGATATGAAGCTGGGTGCCAGTGGCTCATGCCTGTGCTCAGGAGGCTGAAACCTGAGGATCATGGTTCAAAGCCAGCCTGGGCAAGAAAGTCCGGTTTATCTCCAATAAACCACTAGAAAACCAGAAGTGGTGCTGTGGCTCAAGTGGCAGAGCCACTTACCTTGAGCTGAAGAGCTGAGGGATAGCACCCAAGCCCAGAGTTCAAGCCCCATGACCGACAAAAAAAAAAAAAAGTAGATATGACAGAACCAATTTTTGCAGTTTAAATAAATACTGTACTCTTGGTTTCAGTGTACAGGTAACCTGACCAGGAGAACTTTGAGGACAGGTGATGGAACATGGTAGATGATAGTGTACAGAACGAACTGAAAGGGACAGCTGTAACGATGATCTTGCCCCAGCTGCCTGCTTGACTAATGGGAAATGTGAGGCCTAGTCCGGCTGGGTGGCAGGTCTCTCCCAGGGACTTACTAGCAGAGTCAGGACCTAACTCAAGTTGCCTTTTTTCCATGTGGCCCAGTATAAACAAGAAAAAGTCTTAAAGTGAATGCTCCTCTGGAGTATATAATAATGCAATCAGATCTTTGTTCTTTTGTGATAAAATTATAGTATGCCTTTGGGGCTGGGAAGGTGGTTCAGTGGTAGAGCGCTTGCCTTGCATGCATGAGGCCCTGGGTTTGATTCCTCAGTACCACATAAGCAAAAAGAAAAAAGCCGGAAGTGGCACTGTGGCTCAAGTGGTAGAGCGCTAGCCTTGAGCTGAAGAGCTGAGGGACAGAGCCCAGACCCAGAGTTCAGGCCCCACGACCAGACCCAAAAAAATTTTTTTTAAATTATAGTATGCCTTTATGTGTTTGTTCTTTTCCTTTTACAATACATAATGTTACCTTTTTTTTTTTTTTTTTTTTTGGGTCATGGGGCTTAAACTCGGCCTGGGCGCTTGTCCCTCAGCTCTTCAGTTCAAGGCAGCACCAGCCTGTTTTTGTTTTTTATTATACAATATTAAAGAAAGAAGAATTTGCCAGGCGTCGCTCATACCTGTAATCCTAGCTATTCAGGAGGCTGAGATCTGAGGATTGCGATTCAAATCCATCCCGATTCAAAGCCAGCCCGGCAGGAAAATCCGTGCAACTCTTGTCTCCACTAAACCACCAGAAAACCGGAAGTGGCACTGTGGCTCAAGCAGTAGAGCACTTGCCTTGCTTGAGCAGAAGAGCTGAGGGACAGCACCCAGGCCCAGAGTTCAAGCCCCACGACCGACAAAAAATAAAAAAGAAATTTTTTAGAGGGGCACTGGTGGTTCATGCCTGTAATCCTAGCTGCTCAGGAGGCTGATATCTGAGGATCTCGGTTCAAAGCCAGCCCAGGCAGGAACATCAGTGATACTCTTATCTCCAATTAATCACCAGAAATCCAGAAGTAGTGCTGTGGCTCAAGTGGTAAAGTGCTAGCCTTTAGTTGAAGAGTGCAGGGACAGCGCCCAGACTCAGAGTTCAAGACCCACGACCAAAAAAAAAAAGTTTTATTAACTATTGGTTCTACATTCTTCCATCTGTTTTAGTTGATATTTTCTGAATTTCTTTCACTTTTTTTTTTCTCCCCTCTTTCACTTTTATTTTTCCTTCATGGACATAATAAGGTTCTTAAAAGTTTGGGGCTGACTAGGCAGGAAAGTCTGTGAGACTCTTATCTCCAATTAATCATCAGAAAACCAGAAGTGGTGCTGTGGCTCAAGCCATAGAGTGCTCGCCTTGAGCTGAAGAGCTGAGGGACAGCGCCCAGGCCCAGTGTTCAAGCCCCATGGCCAACCAAAAAAAAGAAAAACAAAGCAGCTTGGGGCTGGTTAAGAGGGAAGAAAACATGCAGGAAGATAGTAGAGCTGTCACTGGACAAGCTCATTGTGAAGTGTATACAATATGTATTTGTACTGTAATGGCATACCAAGAATATATCTTCCCCCATTTCTCTTGTTGCTCAGAATTAAATCTTAGATTACATATACTACTTCCATCAGTTCATATTTCAAGAAACAAGTAGCTACATTTTAGTGGGACCAGGAAGGCATTAAACAAGTAAGCAAGTGGATGAGGCAAGGGTACATTTTATAAAAAATTCTTGTGTTGCTGAAGTTGGAACCTAGGGCCTCATGCTTATCTATTAGATAAGTAGGCTTTTTTGTTTTTGCCAGTCTTGGTCCTTGAACTCTGGGCCTGGGTGCTGTCCCTAAGCTTTTTTGCTCACGAATAGCAGTCTACCACTTGCTGCAGCACCACTTCCAGCTTTTTCTGTGATTAATTGGAGATAAGAGTCTCATTGACTTTTAGATCCTTAATCTCAGCCTCTTGAATGGCTAGGATTACAGGTGTGAACCGGCAGCACCCAGCCCCTTCTCCTTTTTATGTAGCAAAGTATGGTATCTTCTAAAAATAACTACTCAAAACTGCTAGGCAAGCAGTTTTGAACACTGAGCTCTAGCCATAGAGAGGGTATTAGAAAACTAAAGGGGCATGACTTGATGGAAGGACAGGAGAAAAGACCCTGCTGAAGTAGAGAAGGAACAAATGAACAGCCCTGAGGGTAGTGAATCCCATTTCTTGAGGACAGCAATCCCAGTGTGAACTGTGGTCTGTGGGCAGCGGAACCCAGTAGATGTTAGGAAGGGCTTTGGGGTTCGTTCTAAGTATAAGAATCATTGGGAGATTTCTTTCTTCCTTTATCTATCTATCTATCTATCTATCTATCTATCTATCTATCTATCTATCTATCTATCTATCTATCTATCTACCTACCTACCTATCTATCTATCTATCTATCTATCTATTTGGGGGGAGGGTCCGGTCATGAGGCCTGAACTCTGGGCCTGGGTGCTGTCCCTCAGCTCTTCAGCTCAAGGCTTAGCACTCTACCACTTGAGCCATAGCCCAACTTCTGGCTTTTTTCTTTTTGCTTATGTGGTGCTGAGGAATCAAACCCAGGGCCTCATGCATACAAGGCAAGCGCTCTTACCACTGAGCTACCTTCCCAGCCCCTCTTCTTTCCTTTTTTTTTTTTTTTTTTTTGGGGTCCGGTCGTGGGGCCTGAACTCTGGGCCTGGGCGCTGTCCCTCAGCTCTTCAGCTCAAGGCTAGCGCTCTACCACTTGAGCCACAGCGCCACTTCCGGCTTTTTTCTTTTTGCTTATGTGGTGCTGAGGAATCGAACCCAGGGCCTCGAGCATGCAAGGCAAGCGCTCTACCACTGAGCCACCTTCCCAGCCCCTCTTCTTTCCTTTTTTAAAGGTCTGAACTGGAACTCAAACTCAGTAACTGATACTTTCATTCATTAGCTGGTGCTCTACCAACTGAGCCACACTTCCAACCTTTGCTTGGGAGGTTTCTCTCTTTTTTTTTTTTTTTTTTGGTCCAGTCATGGGGCCTGAACTCTGGGCCTGGGCACTGTCCCTCAGCTCTTCAGCTCAAGGCTAGTGCTCTACCACTTTAGCCACAGCGCCACTTCTGGCTTTTTTCTTTTTTGCTTATGTGGTGCTGAGGAATTGAACCCAGGGCCTCATGCATGAAAGGCAAGCGCTCTACCACTGAGCCACCTTCCCAGCCCTGCTTGGGAGGTTTCTAATAGGGATGAACCTTGCCTGATTAAGAGGAAAACTGCGATCCTTTGCTTTATGCTGTGTTAACTATTTTTTTTTCTTTTTTTTTAATTTTATTTTATTTGTGAACATACTGTACAGAGGAGTTACAATTACGTGGGCAGGATAATGCATACATTTCTTACCAAGCATTGCAGCCTCCTCCTTTGTTTACCCTTCACATCCCTTCCCAGCCTCCCCCCTCCCCCAATTAAATATTTTTTTGTAGATCGTCCATGCTGAAAGACCACTCACAGACAACCATAGGTCACTGGCTTCTTATGGCTTGAAGGATGGAGATGTTGTGATTTTGCGCCAAAAGGAGAATGCAGACCCTCGGCCTCCAGTACAGTTCTCAAGTAAGATAATCCCTGTGTTTAGCCTCCCCTGACTTGAGCACCTCTAGTGTTTCTGCATTGTGGATTTGCTTTGGGTTCCGCTTTCTAGGGTATAGTTTCCAACTTCACCTAGTGGGTGACCTTGGAAAAGTTGTTTGACTTTTCAGATTGGTTTCCTCTTCTGTAAAGGTAGCTGTCATAATAACGAATCCTAGCCCTGAGAGCTGAGGTGAGACCAGTGCATGTGAAATCTTTGGCACAGAGAGCCTGTGGTAAACATTAGCTTATGTCTTTACCAGTGATAATTAGCACAGTAATCTTTGTCCTAGAGAAGCACTTTGAGAGACTGTGTGAGCCTGTGATTACTGATTGACTTGCTATTCTTGTCTGGTGGTTAGGACTTGGACTTACATTTTTTCACTTAGTCCCTCTTTTTTTTTCTCAGTTGTGGGGCATCACTTGGTTCCTCTTTACTATTACTATTATAAGAAATGAGGCTGGGCGCTGGTAGCTCATGCCTATAATTCTAACAACTTAGGAGGTTGAGATCTGAGGATCATGATTCAAAGCCAGCTGGGGCAGGAAAGTCCATGAGACTCTAATCTCCAATAAACCACTAGAAAACTGGAAGTGGCACTGTGGCTCAAGTGGTAGAGTGCTCACCTTGAGCTAAAGAGCTGAGGGACAACGCCCAGGCCCAGAGTTCAAGCCCCACAACCAAAAAAAAAAGAGAAATGAAGCTCAGATTTCACTGATGTTAGCAGAATGACATAGCTAGTAAATAAAGCACAGAAACTCACCTGATTGCTGGTGGCTCATGCTTGTAGTTCCAGCTACTCAGGAGGCTGAGACCTGTGGAACATAGTTCAAAGGCAGCCCAGGCAAAGAATCCATGAGACTCTTACCTCCAATTAATCATTCAAAAGCCAGAAGTGAGTTGTGGCTTAAAATGGTAGAGAACTAGCTTTGAGCTAATATGCTCAGGAACAACGTCCAGGCCCCATAACTTATCACCACCACCATCACCACTCCCCCGCGCCTCCCCCCCATACCCTGCAAAAAAAAGCACAGGAACTCAAAACTTGGTGCTCTTTCCCTTCACACTAAAACAATCTTGGATGCTCCATTCATAAAAGTTTGGAGTTTGTATTTGGTTATAAGTTCCTTTGGGGGTTGGGAAGGTGGCTCAGTGGCTCATGCATGCATGAATCCCTGGGTTCGAGTTCTCAGTACTTAGATTTTTTCACTTAGTCCCTCTTTTTTTTTCTCAGTTGTGGGGCATCACTTGATACCTCTTTACTATTACTATTATAAGAAATGAGGCTGGGCAGCAAAAGCCAAAAGTAGTGCTGTGGCTCAAGTGGTAGAGCACTAGCCTTGAGCTTCATGAAAAGCCGGGCCCAGGCCCAGGGTTCAGGCCTCACAATCAACAACAACAAAAAAAAAGAAGTTCATTTGTCCCAGAAATACACAGAATTGTGGGCATGTAAGAGCATTTGATGATAGGATCCATAGTTTTCCTTAAGACAGGCAAAGGGGTTCATGATCCATGAAAAGGACACATATATAGTCCTATGTAGTCCAGGCTGGCCTCGAACTCACAATCCTTCTACCCCAGTATCCTGACATCATGGGTCTTGATGTAGAACTACTTGATGAATGTGCTAGTGTTCTACTTCCTGCCATAACTGGTAGAGTTCTTTAAACAATGCTTGGCCACTGGGTGACCTGATTTGAAAGTTACAGTAGATGATAGGTGTTGTGGGTAATGGACTCCAGCTTGAAGCACAGGGCTTCTATTCAGTCTGACACTGGAGCCACAAAGAGCAGCAAGCTCTGGGTCCTTCTCATCTTGATTGCATTAGTCCCTGGCAGGCTACAGCTAAACTTTAGAAAGATAGTGGTTCAAATAACTCCAGTCAGTAAAAACCAAATCTTCACTTTGGCTAATCTGGTGATGTTGTTGGTACTAGCAAGTCGCTGTTTCCATATGGACAGGACAGCAAGTAGGTTTGAGGGAATAGCAAGATCTGGTTTACAGTACACAAGTGTTTCAAAGTTATTTTGAAGAGAATGGACTCTCAGGGTAATGTATAGTGGGTAGGAATCAAATTTCTGACAGAAGGCATGCTCCATAGATGTTTAAACTAGCATAGATAAGCCACTTGTTCATTTTCTTGTTGGATGCATATTCTCCAGCTCCTAGCTGAGTATTTCTTTTCCTGGTCTTGGCTTGAACTCAGCCTGGGCACTGTCCCTGAGCTTCTTTTGCTAAAGACTAGCACTCCACCACTTGAGCCACAGTGCCACTTCTGGCTTTTTCTTTTTTTTTTTTTTCTTTTTTTTTTTTGCCAGTCATGGGGCCTGAACTCTGGGTCTGGGTGCTGTCCCTCAGCTCTTCAGCTCAAGGCTAGCGCTCTACCACTGGAGCCACAGCGCCACTTCTGGCTTTTTCTGTTTATGTGGTGCTGAAGAATCGAACCCAGGGCCTCATGCTTGCAAGATATGCACTCTACCGCTGAGCTACCTTCCCAGCCCCCACTTCTGGCTTTTTCTGAGTAGTTTATTGGCAATAAAAATCTTACTGACTTTCCTGCCTGGCCTGGCTTCAAACCCTGATTCTCAAATCTCAACCTCTAGAGTGTAGCTAGGATTACAGGTGTGAACCACCTGTGCCCGGCTCAGCTGAGTTTGTTTTGTTGGTTGTGGGGCTTGAACTCTGGACCTGGGTGCTGTCCCTGAGCTCTTCAGCTCAAGGCAAGCCCTCTACCACTTGAGCCACAGCACCACTTCTGGTTTTCTGGTGGTTTATTGGAGATAAGAGTGTCATGGACATCGCTTCTCGGCCTTTTGGCTAAGATCAAGTGAAGAGTCTCATGGACTTTCCTGCCCAGGCTGGCTTTGAACCTTGAACCTCAGATCTCAGCCTCCTGAATAGGATTATCCAGGCATGAGCCACCAGCACCCAGCTCAGCTAAGTTTTTGAACATGGTAACTAGTTGAACCCTCAAATGTGAAGTTGAAGCCTTACCCCTGAGTTTAAACATTCCTTTTGATAGTCCCAAACTTGGGACAGGTTGTTTGAGGATACATGTATTTTTGGGATAGAAAAACAACAGATTGACCCAGGCCAATACCCTCATTTTGGCTCTACTTGTCTTTCACTTCTTAGGGTAAGTGCTCCACCAGTTGAACTGTTTTCTCAGTCTTTTGTGTTTTTTGTTTTGTTTTTATGATAGCATGAGGCTTGAATTTAATGCCTCTTGCTTTCATTTGGATTTTTCTCTCATGTCTGGAGTTCTACCACTTGATGCATGCAGGCTGCCAGTTATAGTTTTTTGCTTATTAATTAGAGATAGACTCTCTAGTTTGTCTACCTGGACTGGCTTTGAACTATGATCATCAGATCTCTACCATCTTAGTAGCTAGTATTACTGTAGTATTACTGATATGAGCTATTGATTGCTTTATTTTTGGGGGGGGTGAGGTGGAGAGAGCTGTTGTTTTGTTTTTGCTGGTTCTGGGTCTCGAACTTAGGAGTCAGAGGCTGTTGCTGAGTTTTTTTGCTCAAGGCAGGCACTCTACCACTTGAGCCACTGCTCCATTTTCTGTCCCCCTTTTCCTATCAACTCATTCTCAAGACTACAGTTTTTGGTCTGGGAACATGGCTTAGTGGTAGGGTGCTTGCCTAGCATGCATGAAGCCCTGGGTTTAATTTCTCAGTACCACATAAATAGAAAAAGCATGAAGTGGCGCTGTGGCTCAAGTGGTAGAGCACTATCCTTGAGCCCAGAGAGGCTCAAGGACAGTGCCTAG
Source organism: Dipodomys merriami (assembly GCF_024711535.1). Lineage (NCBI taxonomy): Eukaryota > Metazoa > Chordata > Mammalia > Rodentia > Heteromyidae > Dipodomys > Dipodomys merriami. The sequence continues at coordinate 19,487,750 of NW_027204270.1, read as the reverse complement.
ACCCTGAGTTCAAGCTCTAGGACTGGCAAAAAAAAAAAAAAAGACTACAGTTTTTATAGTCAAAAGTATGATCAAGGGCTGGGAAGGTGGCTCAGTGGTAGAGCGCTTGCCTTGCATGCCTGAGGCCCTGGGTTCGATTCCTCAGCACCACATAAGCAAAAAGAAAAAAGCCGGAAGTGGTACTGTGGCTCAAGTGGTAGAGTGCTAGCCTTGAGCTGAAGAGCTGAGGGACAGCACCCAGGCCCAGAGTTCAGGCCCCACGACCAGACCCAAAAAAAAAAAAGTATGATCAAGTGGAAACATGCTATTATTGCACACTGTGTATGAACTTGTTTTTTACTCATTTGAGTGTATTGTATATATCTTCCCCACAGACTTACCCCGGATAGACTTTAGTAGCATAGCAGTGCCTGGCACATCAGGTCCCCGGCAGCGCCAGTCTCTAGGAGCACAGCAGGCCCACCCATCTCCTAGAGAAATGGCATCATCTCCTCAGGGCTTGGACAACCCAGCTCTGCTCCGAGACATGCTGCTGGCCAACCCGCATGAGCTGTCCTTGCTGAAGGAGCGTAACCCACCTCTGGCTGAAGCCCTGCTCAGTGGAGACCTAGGTAAGCTTGCCTGCTCATGTCAAAGACGGGATTATTTGTCACTAAGCCACATTCCCAGCCCTTAAGCCATTCTTTTGTTAAATAGAACATTTGGTTTTTGTTTTTTTATCTTTTTGTTTTTTTGGGTCCAGTCATGGGGACTGGGCGCTGTCCCTCAGCTCTTCAGCTCAAGGCTAGCGCTCTACCACTTGAGCCACAGTGCCACTTCCGGCTTTTTTTCTTTTGTCTTATGTGGTGCTGAGGAATCGAATCCAGGGCCTCATGCATGCAAGACAAGTGCTCTACCACTGAGCCACCTTCCCAGCCCATTGGTTTTGTTTTTAAGACGGTATCTCCATGTAGCCCAAGGTGGCCTCAGATGCCAACCTTTTCTCTGTGTACAAGCATATGCGTGTGCGCATGAGTGCTGATACTGGGACTTGAATTCAAGACCTCATGTGCTTCTTGGCTGGCATTCTACCACTTGAGCCATGACTCTGCTTTCATCTTTCTGCTTTTTTTGTGTGTATGTCCTGGGGCTTGAACCCGCGGCCTGGGTGCTATCCCTGAGCTTTTTTACTCAAGGCTAGTACTCTACCACTTTGAGCCACAGCACCACTTCCAGTTTTCTGAAAGTTAATTGGAGATAAGACTCCCACACACTTTCCTGCCTAGGCTGGCTTCAAACCATGATCCTCAGATCTCAACCTCCTGAGTATTTAGGATTATAGGCATGAGCCACTGCCACCCGGCTTTTTTTGGGGGGTGTCAGTTGTGGGGCTAAAACTCTGGACTTGAGTGCTGTCGCTCAGCTCTTTCTTCAACTCAAGGCGAGCACTCTATCACTTGAGCCACAGTGCCACTTCTGGTTTTCTGGTGGTTAGAGAGTCTCACAAACATTCCTGCCTGGGCTGGCTTTGTCAGACCTCAGCTTCCTAAGTAATTAGGATTACAGGCGTGAGCCACCGGTGCCTGGCTAGTACTATATCTTTATACTGAAACTGAATGAAGAAATTATCTGGCCTCCAAATAGAAAGTAAATATTCATTGCATAAAAAGGGTCTTTTTTAGGCATCCTTTCTACATCTTTCACAGGTGTTTTTTATATTTTATTTTTCCTTTTTTTTTTTTTTTTTAAATTCTTTGTCATGGGCTGGGAAGGTGGCTCAGTGGTAGAGCGCTTGCCTTGCATGCCAGAGGCCCTGGGTTCGATTCCTCAGCACCACATAAGCAAAAAGAAAAAAGCCGGAAGTGGCGCTGTGGCTCAAGTGGTAGAGCGCTAGCCTTGAGCTGAAGAGCTGAGGGACAGCGCCCAGACCCAGAGTTCAGGCCCCATGGCTGGACCCAAAAAAAAAAAAAAAATTCTTTGTCATCATCCCTGCTTTTGGCCAGTCCTGAGTTTAAATTCACGGCCTTGTGTTTGCTTGTTTAGTTTGTACTCTTGTCTGGTACTTTACCACCTGAGCCATTCCTTCAGCCTAGCCTTTTGCTGGTTATGTTGGAGATGGAGTTTTGCAGACTTTTCTACCTGGGCTGCTTCAAACTGCTATCCTTAGCCTTCTAAGTAGCTGAGATTTTAGTTCTATTTTAAGAAATCATGTGGTATGGAAAAGTAATGATTTTGCTTTTTTTTTTTTTTTTTTTTTTTTTTTTGTCGGTCGTGGGGCTTGAACTCTGGGCCTGGGCGCTGTCCTTCGGCTCAAGGCGAGCGCTCTACCACTTGAGCTACAGCGCCACTTCCGGTTTTCTGGTGGTTTATTGGAGATAGGAGTCTCACGGTCTCTCCTGCCCGGGCTGGCTTTGAACCTTGATCCTCAGATCTCAGCCTCCTGAGTAGCTAGGATTACAGGCGTGAGCCACCAGCGCCCGGCTATGATTTTGCTTTTTAAAAAAAGTATTTAAGACACTTTAAAGTGTTTGGTGCTGGGCGCCTGTGGCTGACTCCTGTAATCCTAGCTACTCAGGAAGCTGAGATCTGAGGATCACAGTTCAAAGCCAGCCCAGGCAGGAAAGTCTGTGAGACTCTTATCTCCAATAAACCACTAGAAAACCAGAAGTGGGCGCTGTGGCTCAAGTGGTAGAGTGCTCGCCTTGAGTTAAAGAGGTCAGGGACAGCGCCCAGGCTGAATTCAAGCCCCACAACTGACAAAAAAAAATGTGTTTGGTGGGCTGGGAAGATAGCTTAGTGGTAGAATGCTTGCCTAGCATGATGAAGCCCTGGGTTCAATTCCTCAGTACCATATAGACAGAAAAGGCCAGAAGTAGTGCTGTGACTCAAATGGTAGAGTGCTTGAGCAAAAGAAGCTGAAGGACAGTGCCCAGGCCCTGTGTTCAATCCCCAGGACTGGCAAAAAAAAAAGTGTTTGGTATCCAACACATTTATCCTGGCTTCCTTCTGATTTTGCAGCTGAGGCTAACAGGGTTTGTGATCATGAAAAACTATGTTGACATATATGTTTGAAATAAAATGTTGCATGTTACACAAATGAGAATGAAAATACAGTGAAATTGAAGATATCCCTTCCTTATTTCTATAGACAGATTTTCTAGGGTCCTGGTAGAGCAGCAGCAGGACCGAGCCCGGAGGGAGCAAGAAAGGATTCGTCTCTTTTCTGCTGACCCCTTTGACCTTGAAGCTCAGGCAAAGATAGAAGAAGATATAAGGTAATGACCCATGGACCTAATGGCCAAACTTTAGAGCAACCAGGGCTGGGAATGTGACTCAGTGGTAGAGTGCTTGCCTTGCATGCATGAGGCTCTGGGTTTGATTCCTCAGCACCACATAAGCAGAAGAAAAAAAAAGCCAGAAGTAGCTCTGTGGCTCAAGTGGTAGAGCACTAGCCTTGAGCTGAAGAGCTGAGGGACAGCGCCCAGGCTCAGAGTTTAGGCTCCAGGACTAGCAAAACAAAAACAAACAAACAAAAAAAACCAAACAAACTTAGAGCAACCAAGTTTCCCCAACTAAATAGTATCTAGTATAAGTTAGATGTCTGTTTGGAGACAGCTTCCTATTTCAAAGATAACCTCAGGGAATCTTAGATAATTTTCTCCTTGGGACTGGGAAGGTGGCTCAGTGGTAGAGCGCTTGCCTTGCATGCATGAGGCCCTGGGTTCGATTCCTCAGCAACACATAAGCAAAAAGAAAAAAGCCGGAAGTGGCTCTGTGGCTCAAGTGATAGAGTGCTAGCCTTGAGCTGAAGAGCTGAGGGACAGTGCCTAGGCCCAGAGTTCAGGCCCCACGACCAGACCCAAAAAAAGATAATTTTCTCCTTGTTCCTATTCCTCATGTTTTGAATCAACTTTGCAAAGATACACTTATTATTGACTTTCTGTTCTAAATTTTTTTAAATAATTTTATTGTCAAGGTGATGTATAGAGGAGTTACAGTTACATAAGTAACATTTCTTGTCTAACTTGTTGCCCTCCCTGCCCACCCCCCCTTCTAAAATATTACAAAGAGTCTCTGACTGGCAGACAACATATCATTAGAGCCAGGTATATAACCCCAATATCAAAAGAAATGACCCTAACAGGTAGAAACTACAAGGCTGATGACAGGCTGATTTGAATCTTTCTCCTTAGAAATATATGAGCCTGAAGATGACTGGATTAGAGTGGCATCTGCACTAATGGAACCTTATCTCATCTTCCTTTTTTCTTTACTGACCCCACTGAATAAACTGCTTGGCAGCAACTCTGGCTTCTGTAATGTAGTGGTTCTCATCTGGAGCTATATTAAAAGCTAGAAGCTTTAAACATGTAGATTACACTAGTGGCTCATGCCTGTAATCCTGGCTATTCAGGAAGATCTCTGTTTGAAGCCAACTTGAGCAGAAAAGTCTGAGACTCCATATCCAATTAACCTGCAAGGAATCAAACTGGAGACATGGCTCAAGTGAAGGAGTATCAGCCATGAGCAAGAGAGTTGACTAAGAACCCGAGGCCCTGAGTTTAAGCCCTGGTTACCCCATCCCCTTGCCCCTGATGTAGATGCTTCAGCTCTTCCTTCTGACTCTGATGAGTCAGAATCTTCAAGAGTGGAACCTCAGCTAGTACAGCGATGTTAATGGCAGTCTTGGCTCTATCATTAGTCACAGCAGAATGCAATTTGAGTAAAAAGACAGCTATTTCTGCCCTACTGCTGCTCCAAAAGTTTTGGAATAGTTTTTTTTAAACTCTAGAAGCAGGAAGTTTATGAAGACATTATATCCGCAAGTCATAGAGTAGAAGTGAATTGGAGCATCTCCAGATAGCTTGTATTCTACCCCATGAATGCTATATTGGAGACTGGATAATGCATTCATTTCTTTGTAAGGGAGAAAGTGCCTCTGAATACAACCCATAACAACCAGAGCAACTGGTTTTATATCAGTGGATTTCTTCTGTTGAAACATACTTGATTTGAGTGAGTATAAGATCAGGTACACAATTTTAGGTTACTTATAAAATTTTTAATAATATGCAGTAGGATAAAAGTGATATGTGATATAATTAGTCTAGCTACTCCAGAGGCTGAGATCTGAAAATCATGGTTTGAAGCCAGCTAGGGAATGTCTGTGAGATTCGTGTCTCTAATAAACTATTCAGAAAAGGCTGAAGTGGCACTGTGGCTCAAGTGATAGAGTACTAGCCTTGAGTAAAAAGAAGCTCAGGGACTATACCCAAACCTTGAGTTCAAGCCCCAGGATTGGCCAAAAAAAAAAAGTGGTATAATTATATCAAGTGTCTATTAAAATTTTATTTAACATGCTGTGCACGGGGCATGTGTGCATTGAGGTACAATAGCTTTTCTATTTGCCTAATTAAACAAGGGTGCCTTTGACTTTCTTTAATATTGTATTAAAGATGGCTGGGTTAAGCCATCAGTTTGGTTGATTACTAAAGCATTATTACTAAAAGGACAGGCACTATAGTTTAGAGGAAAGGATAAGGGGATATTTTCTATAGAGGGAGGTAATAAATATTTTAGGCTTGGCAAGCCATATGATCTCTACCACTCATGCTCAGCTCTGCCAGTGCCATGTGAGAGCAACCACAGTGAGCAGGACAGTGTAAATGCATGATGCCCCCATAAAATGCTGTCCATATAAGCAGATGAGATGTAGTTGTTTTTTGTTTTTGTTTTTTGCCAGTACTAGGGCTTGAAGTGTAGGCCTGGATGCTACCCCTGAACTTATTTTTGTTCATGACTAGTACTTTACCACTTGAACCATGGTTCCACTTCGGGCTTTTTCTATAATTAATTGGAGATAAGAGTCTCAGAGACTGTCTTTCCTGGGCTAGCTTTAAACCACAATCCTTAGATCTCAGCTTCCTGAGTAGCTAGGATTACAGAAATGAACCACCTGCCCCTGGTAGGAAATATACTTTGAAAGTTCCTTGTTCAGTATGGTTAACCTCTAAGTTTTGGGGTACCCTCTTCTGGTACTGTCTCAGTCTTCACTGCTGATCTAGCTTTCATTACTTTTTGGGGGGGGGGGTCCGGTAGTGGGGCCTGAACTCGGCCTGGGTGCTGTCCCTCAGCTCTTCAGCTGAAGGCTAGCACTCTACCACTTGAGCCACAGCACCACTTCTGGCTTTTTTCTTTTTGCTTATGTGGTGCTGAGAAATGGAACCCAGGCAGGCAAGGCAAGTGCTCTACCACTGAGCCACCTTCCCAGCCCTCTAGCTTCCATTACTATTGGTAGTGTTTGATAGTGTAAAGAAAAAGTTGGGAATGAAGACATGAGATAACAGACTTTTATATGCTATTTTTTCTTTTTCTTTTTTTCTTTGTTTTTTTGGTCAGTCAAACTCTGGGCCTAGGCACTGTTCCTGAGCTTCTTTTGCACAAGGCTAGCACTGTACCACTTGAGCCACAGAACCACTTCCAGCTTTTCCTGTTTATGTGGTACTGAGGAGTCAAACCTAGACCTTCATGCATGCTAGGCAAATATTCTACCACTAAACCACATTCCCAGCCCAGGTTTGTGATATTTGTTTTATTTTTGTTATTGTTGTTTTTGGCTGGTTGTGGGCTTGAACTCAGGGCCTGGGCTCTGTCCCTCAGCTCTTCAGCTCAAGGCTAGCACTCCTAGCACTCTACCACTTGGGCAACAGTGCCACTTCTGGTTTTCTGGTGGTTAATTGGAGATAAGAGTTTCAAAGACGTCTGGGAAGGTGGCTCAGTGGTAGAGCACTTACCTTGCACGCCTGAAGCCCTGGGTTCGATTCCTCAGCATCACATAAGCAAAAAGAAAAAAGCCGGAAGTGGTGCTGTGGCTCAAGTGGTAGAGCGCTAGCCTTGAGTTGAAGAGCTGAGGGACAGTGCCCAGGCCCAGAGTTCAGGCCCCATGACCAGACCCCTCCCCCCCCCAAAAAAAAAAAAAAAAAAGAGAGAGAGAGAGAGAGTCTCAAAGATTTTCCTGCTCAGTCTGGCTTTGCACTGTGATCCTCAGATCTCAGCCTCCTGAGTAGCTAGAATTACAGGTGTGAGCCATCAGTGCACGGCTTGGTTTTTGAGTTTTAAGACACCCTGGTCTTTCAGAGTCAAGAGAACTTTTGTCACACATACAAAAAAGCAGCAAGGCTGGGAAGCTGGCTCAGTGGTAGAGTGCTTGCCTTGCATTCATGAGGCCCTGGGTTCAATTCCTCAACACCACATAAACAGGGGGAAAAAAGCCAGAAGTGGTGCTGTGGCTCAAGTGGTAGAGAGCTAGCCTTGAGCTGAAGAGCTGAGGGACAGTGCCCAGGCCCAGAGTTCAGGCTCCATGACCAGACCCCAAAAAGAAGCAACAGCATTCATGAAATTCTAACATACAGCAAAGGATTAACACCCTGATTTCAAGGAGTTTATTTTTCTATTTCTGAGCTTATAAAGAGAGTTCAAGCCCTATGACTACTTAAAAAAAAAATGAACTTTATAAAGATGCACAGTTCCCGGGCACTGGTGGCTCACACCTGTAATCCTAGCTAGCTACTCAGGAGGCTGAGATCTGAGGATCTCGGTTCAAAGCCAGCCCAGGCAGGAAAGACCGTGAGACTCCTAACTCCAGTAAACCACTAGAAAACCGGAAGTGGCGCTGTAGCTCAAGTGGTAGAACACTTGCCTTCAGCTGAAAAGCTGAGGGACAGCGCCCAGGCCCAGAGTTCAAACCCCGAGACTGACCAAAAAAAAATGCACAGTTTTTTTACAGGAAGGTCTTTTTTTAAAAAATGATTTTAGGTCTTCTGCCAGCTCTGTAGCTTGGATCTGCATAGTGTTAATTCCCAATCCTATGGCAAAAGATGTGGACAAATCTGTTTTTAAACATTGTAACTTTGAAACAGACTTTTCTTCCTGGAAGTAGAGTATTCAGTGTACCTTGCTTGTTTTGTTACAGGCAACAGAACATTGAGGAAAACATGACAATAGCTATGGAAGAGGCTCCAGAGAGCTTTGGCCAAGTAGTGATGCTTTACATTAACTGCAAAGTGAATGGACATCCTGTGAAAGCCTTTGTTGACTCAGGTGATGCTCCATCCTTGTGTATCCTGTGTCCTCTAACATCGTTACATGATATGGGAGAAAGGGAGACAAATAGTAAAGAACCATGTGGTTCTTTGGTCTGCCACAAGCATGGAAGTAATGGTTTGCTTGCCAGTCTTCTTATTGGTAATAGGTTTATTTCCTAAACCATTTCTTTTATGTTTATGCATTGTATTTTATTTTCTTACTTTCCTGATTTCTCAGGCATTTCTCTAAAAAAAAATTAAGACAGATCTGGGTAGGTGGGAGAAGAGGCAACGGCCTCTTGTCACCCTAGTTTGCTTACTTTAGGTTAGTAACTAACTAGGAGAAAGGAGGAAGGAAAGAGAATTGCCTTCCCACACATTCCTTTTCCTCTGACTCTGGAAAGTCTAATGAGTGAGATAAGTTCTGGACTTTATCGCTGAGATGAGATCTCAATAGGTGAGCTCAAGACCTGGCCCTTCCTTAAATGCAGGTGAACTTCAGAGAAAGAGCTTAGAAGGGGACACATTACTCTTGCCAAAGTAGACAGTATCATAATGGAAATACGAGGCTAGAGATATGCAGCAGCTGGTGTAAGGTGGGATGTAAAGCCATGGTGGTATGGGTTGAGCTCTTAAAAAGCACAAACCATTGAGGGCTTTGCAATACCTCAGAAGGTAAGTGATTTGAAGGTGAGAGTTGAGGAAGACTGAGGATAGAGACAGATCTGGAGCATTCTGGACCCATAAAGGCGTAGCTGTTAAATTACACATCCACCAAATGGAATGGAAGCAGAGATGTGGCCACATTCAAGTGGTAAGAAAGTGCTAATTGGGCCAATAGCTGTCGGGGGGAGGGTTCAGAAGTAGCAGACTGCAGAGACCTCAGTGAACTGTTTCTCAGCAGGGCTGGGTTAGAGTTTGAGAGCAGAAAGGAAGAAAGAAGAGTAACAGCAAAGTGTGCCCTGGTTTTAGGATTGTCAAGAAAAGTCTTCCATTGGTAAAGATGGAGAAATCCCAAGTAGGAAATACTAGGGTCGGAAGTCTTTTTTTTTGGTCCGGTGGTGGGGCCTGAACTCTGGGCCTGGGTGCTGTCCCTCAGCTCTTCAGCTCAAGGCTAGCGCTCTACCACTTGTGAGCCACAGCGCCACTTCTGGCTTTTTTTTTTCTGCTTATGTGGTGCTGAGGAATCGAACTCAGGGCCTCATGCATGCAAGGCAAGCGCTCTACCACTGAGCCACCTTCCCAGCCCGTCGGAAGTCTTTTATACCTTTGGCTCTCAGAAAGTTAGCATAGGGAGAATTCAGAGAGATGAAAATTGTAGGCAAAGATTAGAGAAAGAGAAGATCTTGTCTATTACAGCTGATTACATGGACCTGGGGGAATAGAAAACTGCCTAAATATTCCTAAATTTAGAAGGAAGTAGGACTGCTTATTGCCACGTTATTGTTGAGTCATCTGCTCTGGGGATTAATCTCAGTGAAAACTGCTCTGAGTGTGAATTGCTGCTTAGCATTGCTGCCAGGAGTCTCATCAGAGTCTCATCATCTTAACTTTTCTTTTGCTCAGTTGTGGGGCCTGAACTCTGAGCCTAGGTGCTGTCCCTAAGCTCGTCAGCTCACGGCTAGCCTACCGCTCTACCACTTGAGCCACAGCACTACTTCTGGCTTTTTCACTTATGTGGTACTGAGGAATCGAACCCAGGGCCTCATGCATGCAAGGCAAGCACTCTACCACTAAGTCACCTTCCCAGCATCTGAACTTTTAGGAGGTCCCTTCCAGGTAGTTCTGCTTTCTATTCCAGCTGCAAATGTTAGGCAGAGCACTGGTAAGGAAATGCAAGGTGAAGAGCTACCAGGTGCAAACAGGCTTCGTTCCAAATTCATTGCTGCTCTTTTAATTGCTGTATTTTGGATCTTGATACAGTGTGAATTGCATTTTTGTTATGTGATGGTTCTGTCTCCTTCCAGGTGCCCAGATGACTATTATGAGCCAGGCTTGCGCAGAAAGGTGTAATATAATGAGACTGGTGGACCGGCGGTGGGCAGGTATTGCCAAAGGAGTGGGCACCCAGAAGATTATTGGAAGGGTTCACCTAGGTGAGTGGAAGCCATTGGGAGTTGCCATCTAAGGGACAATGCCAAGGCTCTGAGTTAAAAAACAAAAACAAAAAAAAACAGTCTTAGACTTTCCTGTCAGGGCTAAATTTTTTTTGGGAGGTGGGGGGAGGTTGGTTGTGGGCTTGAACTCTGGGCTTGGGCACTGTCCCTGAGCTCTTCAGGTCAAGGCTAACATTCTACCACTTGAACAAGCCACAAAACCACTTCTGGTTTTCTGGTGGTTAATTGGAGATAAGAGTCTCACGGACTTTCCTGCCTGGTCTGGCTTTGAACCGCAATCCTCAGATCTCAGTCAGCCTCCTGAGTAGCTAAGATTACGGCATGAGCCTCCAGTGCCTGGCCCTCTGGTCTTATTTATTTGTTTGTTTGTTTGTTTGTTTTTGTCAGTCACAGGGCTTGACCTCTGGGCCTGGGCACTGTCCCTCAGCTCTTCAGCTCAAGGCTAGCACTCTGCTACTTGAGGCACAGTGCCACTTCCAGTTTTCTGATGGTTTATTGGAGATAAAGAGTCTCACAGGACAGGAGGCTAGGAATATGGCTTAGTGGTAGAGTGCTTGCCTAGCATGCATGAAGTGGCTTAGTGCTAGAGTGCCTAGCATGCATGAAGGTTCAATTCCTCAGTACCACATACACAGAAAAAGTCGGAAGTGGCACTGTGGCTTAAGTGGTAGCGTGCTATCCTTGTGCACAGGATGCTCAGGGACAGTGCCAAGGCCCTGAGTTCAAGTCCCAGGATTGGCAAAGAAAAAAAAAAGTTACACAGACTTTCCTGCCTGGCTGACTTTGAATGGTGATCCTCAAAATCTAAGCCTCCTAAATAGTTAGGAGCACCAGCACCCATCTCTCTGGGCTAAATTTTTGTTTTTTGTTTTTTTGGGGGGGTCCAGTTGTGGGGCCTGAACTCTGGGCCTGGACGCTGTCCCTCAGCTCTTCAGCTCAAGGCTAGCACTCTACCACTTGAGCCACAGCGCCACTTCCGGCTTGTTTCTTTCTGCTTATGTGGTACTGAGGAATCGAACCCAGGGCCTCATGCATGCAAGGCAAGCGCTCTACCACTGAGCCACCTTCCCAGCCCCTCTGGGCTATTTTTTAACTACAGTTTCTTCAGATCTCAGTCCCCTGAGTAGCTAGGATTTATAGGCATGAGCCCAATGCCTGGCACTAATTCACCTCTTTATCCCTTTTTCTTTACACTTTGTAGATCTCCTCTAACGGGGTATTTTGATGTATCTGGATGTGGATCTTGCATCTGTGTGGGTGATATTTGATAGCCTTTTCAATCTGGAAACTCTGGCCCTTCAGTTTCTGGGGATGAACCCTGGGTGGACCTAGGTACACATCAAGTACAGTCTTCCACTGAGCTGTCGCTCCTTTCCTTTTCCCTCTCAAAGGAAGGGTAAAGAGCACAGGAGTCAGTTAGGACCTCATGGTGTCTAGACAGACTAGCCTTCTGCTTTCACCATTTTGTCTCTAGTTGTACCATAAATTACATTCTTTATTTCTTTTGTCTCTTCCATCATTTTTGGTCTTAGGAATTTGTACCTTATGGGGGGAAAAACATGTGGCTGGGCACTGGTGGCTCATGCCTGTAATCCTAGGTACTCAGGAAGATCACATTCAAAGCCAGCCTAGGCAGAAATGTCTCTGTGACACTCTTTATTTCTAAAATAACCACCAGAAAACTGGAAGTAGAACTGTGGCTCAAAGTTGCCAAGCACTAGCATTGAGCAAAAAGGCTTAAGGACAGAGCCCAGGCCGAGTTCAAGCCCCATAACCAACAAAAAACAAGAGGTCTGGAAATACAGCTTAATGGTAGTGTAAGCACTGGATCCTATTTCCCGTACTGCAAAAACTACAAAAATCTTTATAACTTTTTAGGAATAAATATCCATGCATGTGTTTAGTTCTTAGTTTTTTGGGTTTTTTGTTTGGGGATTTTTGGTGCCAGTCCAGGGCCTGGGTCCTGTCTCTGAACTAGCTCTACCACTGGAGCCACAGCTTGACTTGTGGCTTTTTGGTACTTAATTGGATATAAGAGTCTCATGGACTATCTTGTCTGGGCTGGCTTTGAACCACAATCCTCAGATCTCAGCTTTTTGAGTAGCTAGGATTATAGGTGTGAGCCAATGGCAAACTATTTTTCAACCATGCTAGGGCTAGAACCCAGGATTTATGATGCTAGACAAGTACTGTACAACTCAGGTACATCTCTCTGATCCATGGTGAGTTCAGGTCTTCATTGGCTTTCAAACTGGTATTTTACTGTTTCAGTGTTTTGTTTTGTGTGGGGGGGGGGGGTCCCTGAACTTTTGCTCAAGGCTAGTGATAGCTTTCAAACTGGTCTTTTGACTGTTTTCGTGTGTGTGTGTGTGTGTGTGTGTGTGTGTGTGTGTGTGTGTGTGTGTGTGTGTGTGTGTGTGTGTGTGTGTGTGTGTGTGTGTGTGTGTGTGTGTGTGTGTGTGTGTGTGTGTGTGTGTGTGTGTGTGTGTTTGAACTCGGCTTTGGTGCTGTTTTGACTCTTTCAGGTGTGTGGGTGTGTGGTGTGTGTAGTGTGTACTCGGCCTTGGTGCTGTCCCTGAAAAGGCTAGTGATCTGCCTACTTGAGCCACATCTCTACTTCCAGTTTGACTGGTTTTTAGGTATCTAACCTACTAGTTTCTGAATTGAGATTTGGCTGTGATTGAGTGAAGGAAACCAGGGCTCAGGATGATGGGTTCACTTCCAGAGCCATGAGTAATCTGTTCTCTTCCTGTGTTTTAGCTCAGGTTCAGATTGAAGGAGATTTTCTTGCATGCTCCTTCTCTATACTGGAGGAACAGCCCATGGACATGCTTCTGGGACTGGACATGCTTAAACGGCATCAGGTGATTAAGAATTTTATTTTTTATATATCTGCTTTTGCTGTGTTACAATTACTACATTTCTGTTGGTGTTACATACAATGGAAAGCCAAGATGAATGACTTTTCAAACCTGTACAAGTGTCTTTAGTCGATTTTGTCATCATACAAAGATGGAGATGATGTGCCATTGAAAAATAGAATCTAAGGGCTGGGAAGGTGGCTCAGTGGTAGAGTGCTTGCCCTGTATGCATATGGCCCTGGGTTCGATTCCTCAGCACCACATAAGCAGAAAAGGCTGGAAGTGGCGCTGTGGCTCTAGTGGTAGAGAGCTCACCTTGAGCTGAAGAGCTGAGGGACAGTGCCCAGACCCTGAGTTCAAGCCCCAGGACCTGAAAAAAGGAATCAAGCAAGTTGAGTCAGTTTGCGGGCACTGAGTTCAAGCCCCAGTACAGCCAAAAGGAATAGGTATATAAGACCTGAATCCTATAATTATTGCCCTGTAGGAGTGAGGTTCGAAGCCAGGAAGGGCAGACAAATCTAGAAGATTCCACCTCTAGTTAGCAAAAATGCTGGATTGGATATATGGCTTGAGTGGTAAATACCGGCTGTGAGTAAGAAAGCTGAATAAGAGCACAAAGGCTGTGAGTTCACCCCAGTACCAGCACATACAAACCAAGAAAAAAAGTTGACAAGACTCCATGTTGAGCTGGGCCCAGTGGCCTACCTCTATCATCCCCAGCAACAGGGACAAGCAACAAGATTGCAGCCCAGGCAAGCCCAGACATAAATCAAGAATTCTACCTTGGCCAGGTGCTGGTAGCTCCCAGCTATAAGTCTAGCTACTCCCAGAGGCTAAGACCTGAGGATCATGATGTGAAGCCAGCCCAGACAGGAAAGTCCATGAGACTTATCTACAGTAAACCATTTAGAAAAAGCCAGAAGTGGCACTGTGGCTCAAGTGATAGTGCTAGCTTTGAGCACAGAAGAGATTCAGGGACAGTGCCCAGACCCTGAGTTCAAGTCCCAGGACCTGCAAAAAAAAAAAAAAATTCTACATTGAACACAGCTAGTTGAGAAAGGGGGTGATGCAGACATGGCTTAAGTTACGTTATTTTTCACAGGTAAGGCTTAAGTGTTTCTGGGGAATTGAACTCAGGGCTTTGTATTGCTAGGCTGATTCTCTTATCTGTAGAGTTACACCCCTGGCCCCCTTTTGTTTTTCTTCTTGTTTACTTTTCACATAGGGTATACTTAGATTATCCTAGACAGTGATCCACTTACATAAACTTCCCACAGGGGATGACAGGCTCTTGACACCATGTCCAGCTGTTGGTTGATAATGGAGTCTTATGTTTATTTGTAGGCTGGCCTCAAACTGTATTCCTCCTGATTTCTTCTCTGCCTTCCTAGTAGATAGGATTGAAACTTTTTGGATTTGGTGGGATTTGGGTTTTGTTTTTATTTTTTGGTGCTGATACCAGGGCTTAAAATCAAGTCCTTATATTTACCTTCTTTTTCACTCATGGCTATTGCCCAACTACTTGAGCCACATCTCCACTCCCAGCTTTTTTGCTAGTTAACGTGGAGAATTTGCCTAGCTTTTAACCTTGACTATTCAGATCTTAGCTTGAGTTTCAGTATTATAGCTAGCATCAAAAGGGTGACCCACCAGCTCCTGGAGTCAGCTTGTGGTTTTTGGTATTGATGTTAGTTTAGTAACTATTCAGCAAGTCTTAGATAGGTGGCAAACAGTAAGGACAAGGTACATTTGATTAAGGACTCCATCTCCACAAATACTTAGAAAGTATATTAATTTGTAGTGATATTTCTATACTGAAGCCTACGAATTTAAGATTCTCTGTGAGTGTACTTTTAAATACCAGATCATGATTTTTCTGTATTCTTCTTTCTAAGTGTTCCATTGACCTCAAGAAAAATGTCCTGGTGATTGGCACCACAGGCTCACAGACTACCTTCCTTCCTGAGGGAGAACTACCAGAGTGCGCACGCTTGGCATATGGAGCTGGGCGAGAGGATGTGCGGCCAGAGGAGATTGCAGACCGAGAGTTAGCAGAAGCCATTCAGAAGTCAGCAGAGGAAGCAGCAGGTATTTGGAATGGCCAGCCCCTTGAATAATGTTTGTGTTACCAGAGAGGGAAAGGACCCTTCTAGTCAGTAATGTATCATTCTCAGTAATAGATAAGGCTTTTGTTTGTCATTTTTCTTTCTCCTCTCATCACTTAATACTCAATGTCAACATTTCAAAAAGCAGCAGTCCATTGCTATGACCAGGATAGATGGTGGTATCCCTTTCTTGGGTTTCCTCAGACTCGTGTTTTTCCCCACAGGAAGTTAGAACAGTAAGCAGACACTTCTGAGTTCAGCAGTTATTTCCCTGAAAATAGCTTTTCATTTTTGTGAACCCATTCATGCTGAAGTGTACCTTGTCACTGGCTAAGCAGTGCTGGCTGTTATAAATTTGGTGAAAGTGCTGTTGCCCCAAAGGGGGAAGAGCCAGCAATAAGAGGCATACTTGGAGGTAGGGACCAGTGAATTCTGAAGATCGAGATTCTAAGCTAGCCTGGGCAGGAAAGTCCATGAGACTCTTAACTCTAATTAACCTCCCCTCAAAAAGCCGCAACTGTAGCACTGGCCTTGAGCAAATAAAACTCAGGGACAGTGTCCAGGCCCTGAGCTCAAACCCAGGACTGGCATGGTATACACACACACACAATGAAAAGATGTATTGAACATGGTGAGATGTAGATTTAGATTGCAATACTGACTTTGGGCCATGGAACAGTGTCAGGTAAGTCCCAAATCTAAAGACAGGGCCAAATCTCTGGGTAAAATGGCCTAGCACACTTGTGTTGGAATCCTGTTACAGAACAGTGACTGAAATGCATTTTCTTTTTTCTTTTTTTTTTTGGGTCCAGTCGTGGGGCCTGAACTCTGGGCCTGGGCACTGTCCCTCAGCTTTTCAGCTCAAGGCAAGCACTCTACCACTGAGCCACCTTCCCAGCCCCCTGAAATGCATTTTCTAAAGCTGAAAAGAAATAACTTTTTTTAAGTTTGAGTAATTTTAAAGTCTTGAGCCAGGCTTATTATTCATCAATATGACTAAGCTCACATATTGCTTTTTATGAACAATAAAATATATCAGAGTTACAAGTTTAGGGAACAGCTTTTTCCTAAAGACAAAAGAGACAATAAACTTGAAAAATAAGCAGCCAGGCTAGGTGTGAGTCGTGGTTGTAATTCCAGAAGAGCGTTTGAGGCCAGCCTGGGCAAAGCTAATGAGACCCTATCTCAACCACTAGGTGGATATTGTGGTGCGTGACCCATCCCAGATACATGGAAGCATAAATAGGATCACATGGAAGCATAAATAGGATCACAATCTAGCCTGGCCTGGCCAAAAACTTTGAGACCCTGTCTCCCAAAAATAAAAAAAGACTAGGGCCAGGCTAAAGTAGTAGACTCTCTATTAGCAAGCATGAGGCCCTGAGTTCAAACCCCCTGAACAGTAAATAGGAATGAATATAGCAAGTAAATAATAAGCAAGCCAGCCAAGCAGACTTTACTGGAAAACATTCCTGTGAACAGTGCACAGGGTGGCCTGACAGAATCTGTCACCTTTTGATCTAGTTTTACATATAAAGTGGAGTTTTGGTTGCAACTATACTGTTTTGAAAGAAGGGAAGAACTTTGAACTGCCAACAGTCATTTTAATCTTCCCAGCCATGTAAGCTTGCTTGAGTTTGACACACCCACTCACCACATTGCGGATAACTTGTCAGTTTAGTCATAGTGTCGTGTACTAATCTTGTGTGTGCAGCTTTTCAAAGTTCTTTTCTTTTCTTTCCTTCCCCAGTCTTGGTATTACTACTGGAGAAACATCAGCTGGTAGTAGCCATGACTTTTTAAACCTATTATTCACAACTGTCTTTGTAGGACAGTGACTTTATTTTGTTTGTTTCTTTTTTTTCTTTTTCTTTTTGCCAGTCCTGGGGCTTGAACTCTGGGCCTGGACACTGTCCCTGAGCTTCTTTTGCTCAAGGCTAGCACTACAGTGCCACTTCCAGCTTTTTCTGTGCATGTGGTATTGAGGAACCGAACCTAGGGCTTCATGCATGCTAGGCAAGCACTCTACCACTAAGCCACATTCCCAGCTCTCCCTGAAACTTTTTTCTCCAATAAACCACCAGAAAACTGGAAGTGGCACCATGGCTCACGTGGTAGTGCGCCCCATGAACAAGGGGAAAAAAATCAAAATGTCACATGGTAGACAAAAGCATTTTGGAGAGCTTTTTCTTTGGTAACTATATCACATTTGAGTATGTTTATCTCTTCTATTCATTGACAAATAATTTAGAGTACTTTGAGTATGTTTATCTCTTGATTCATTGACAAATAATTTAGAGTACTGGCTATATCTGGTATATTTCTAAAAGCTGATCAAAAAGAAGGTAAGGATACAATTTAATCAAAATTTTTTTTATTTTCCTGTAAAAATGAGTCTTGATTCAGGTAGGATGTCTAAAATCACGGCACTAGGGGCTGGGAAGGTGGCTCAGTGGTAGAGCACTTGCCTTGCATGCCTGAGGCCCTGGGTTTGATTCCTCAGCACCACATAAGCCAAAAAAAAAAGCCGGGAATGGCGCTGTGGCTCAAGTGGTAGAGCGCTAGCCTTGAGCTGAAGAGCTGAGGGACAACGCCCAGGCCCAGAGTTCAGGCCCCACGACTGGACCCCCCCCCCCCAAAAAAAAAAAAAAAAAAGGAATATAATCACAGCACTGGAGAATCACAAACAAGGGAATCAGAGTTGAAAGCCACTCTGGGCTCAGTGGAGAGAATGTTTTATAAAAAAAACAACAGTGAATCTCAACTGAGCAAATTAGGAAGTGATTGTTACACATGTTTATTAACCTTTATAAGATTTATTTTTTCACAGTTTTGACAGATTGACTCTTTTCCTGTCCTATGTTTTTGCTTATAAATTATATGTATAGTGTGTTGAAGTTAATTTCTTTCCAAATTCAATATCAAACTAGAATTGAGTATGAATGTGCACGTCTGTAATTCCAAGATCTTTATGGGCTGGAGTGAAAGACCAGCCTGCATTTGTGAAGTCCTGAATGGGGGGGGAGTGGGGAGGCTGTTGGAGCTGACAGACACATTGTTTTACATATGGTGAGAGAATTGAAGCAACAGCACATCTTTGGGTTTCCAAAGGTTAGATGCATCCCAGCGTTGACTTTGTGGTTCCTGGCGAAGGAGTGAAGACTATAACCCTGCATGCTGTGTGGTTTGCATTGTTAACCCGAGTTTGCTTGTCTGTTTCCTAACCCAAACAGAGCGTCCGAAGCCATGATGCATGTAGTGTGTGTGTGCTGCAGCTGGAGTGGGCCCCAGACCAGGTATTTATAGACACCATCCCATTTGTCGCCTGTGATTTCAAGTCTATCTGGAGCATTTTGGAAGTTAGTCTCCACTGTTCAATCTGGTTACAACTAGCCTTGCACATATGTTTGAATGTATGTTGGCATGTATGCATACATAAGCATAAATTGCTTTTTAAATTTTTGTTGTTGTTGTTGTTGTTACTAGAATAGTGGGAGGGAGGTGTCCTTTGTACAACTTCTACATCTCACTGTCGTGAGTAGCATAGCAAGGGTGTTGGTGTCACAGCACCTGGTCAATGACGACTATGCTTTTATGGATTCCATGAGACCCTTGCCTCTGAAAAGCAGAAAGCTCTTTTTTCATAGCATTGCACATGACTACCTGGAATTAAAGGGCAGAAATTTTCATTCTTTTGAAGTGAAAACTTAAGCCTGATGCCTTATCCAGGATAACAGAGTCACTTACATAGGCAGGCCCAGTATGGTAATACACTACTACAATCCCAGCATTCTAGGTGCTAAGGCAGAGGAATCAAAGACCAGTTCTGAGGATGTAGTCCAGTGGTAGAGAATTTGTCTGGCAAAGCTCTGAGTTCAGTCCCTAGCATTGTAAGAAAGTTAAAGACTGGCCTGGACTACATAGCAAGACCATGCCTCTAAAGTAATTCAGGGTACAAAGTAGATGAGACTTTATATTTTCCCATTAACCTATGATGTAAATAAGTAAGAAGATCAGTGTGTCAGCATGAGAAATTAGGAAGAAAGGTGATCTTTCAATGAACTGAGAACTTGAGGGGTTTGGAGACTGGTTATAATTTGTAATCTCCTCTCTGTTCCTTTCCCTCTCTCACTTTCTCCCCCTCTCCCTTCATGTCTCCCTCCCTTTTCCTCCCTCTTCCTTTTACTTTTCCCTTTTCTCCTCCCACCTCCACCTCCCTGTAACAGGTTAAAAGTAGGCACAATTTAATCTTAATACCCATTTCCTCCTCTTCTCCTAATCATCCTATAGTACTGACCCAGTCCTCTCCTACAGTTAGAGTGGGGCCAGTGGACCTGGCTGTCTCAGCCTCAGGAGGACTGCACACTGCTCTCGTAGTGAGTAGAGAGTCTACCGGCTGTGCCACACACACATTACATACATGCTTGTCTGTGACTGGCATGCCTGGGCCACAGTGCTGTTTTCTGTTAACAACAGTTCAAAGTTACAGAGTTAACCTATCAATTAGATTGATAAACTAATACCTTTCTAGATCCAAGTGGGTATTGTTTAAACTGAGACAAGTACTATTTCCCTTTTTACCACTAAATTGTAAGATAACACTATTTCCTAAGAAATTGAGGACTTTCTCACAGTGCTTGATTTTGAACTGTTAACCAGTGTCTGGCTAGAATATTTTAAGACATTTAAATCATAGGTGCATTACTTCATGACTTCTTAAGTGAAGGTCAAACTCTTACTTTGGACATCATAACATTTGAGTTGCCCTTAAGCCTGATTGTGTAATGTGATGGGCCTTGTTAGCAGCCATTTGACTTGTAGTTTAAAGCATGACGTTGCAATATGTGGTAGGAAGGTGGTTGTGATTACATTTGTTTGATCTTCAGCTTTACTTTTGTTGTCTGACTTAAGATGATCACATAGTTTGACTACACTTTTTTGGGAAGTGTGAGTAGCAATACAATTTAATGTTTACTTCTCTATCTTCTGGAAGTCTCCAAATTTTTTTCTCTTTATAACTGTCACTTCTGAATATATTAAGCAGTGTTCACATTTGAAGCACTCATTTTTGTGAGACTTGCTCAGCTGCAAATATTCTCAGAGTTTACAATATGTTCAAGGAGGCTGTTAATGTAGCTTAGTGGTAGAGTGCTTGCCTACCAGGCGTGAAGCCCTGTGTTTGATTCCTCAGAATCACATAAACAGAAAAAGCAGAAAAAAAAAAAGAAGTGCCGCTGTGATGCAAATCGTAGAGTGCTAGCCTTGAGCAAAAGAAGATCAGGGGCAGTGCCCAGGACTGGCAAAAAAAAAAGAGAGAGAGAGAGAAAATACCTGAGGAACTTAGGGGAAATGCAAACTCCTGAATTGGCTTCAAGGATGGCACCTCAGAACTCAAATGCTCACCAAGGCATCTCAGGTGTCTTAGGGCAAGTGGTAGAATAAACACACTTGAAGAAGCTATTCCTGAGTTTTCGATTCATTGAAGACAAAGATGCCTATGTAGCGTCACTGGTCCCAGTACTCAGGAGGTTGAGGCAGGAGGATCTAGAGTTCCAGGCCAGCCTGGAATTCACAGAGACATCTGTCTGAAAAGAACAACAAAAGCAATGCACAAGCCAAGTGTCCTTCAGTCCTGAGTACCATCACTGTAAAGCCATTCTGTAAAGGCTTACTTAAACAGTCACATTGAACTACAATAAAAATAAACAAGTTTATTAAGAATATGCCTACTTCTTACTCTGCTTCTATGATTTTAAGTTGTTTATTATAGAACTTTTGTCTTAAGCTTGAGGTCCTAAATTCAGTCCTCAGTGCTGGGAAAAAAATTGTCCAGCACAGATACTTGTATATATTTCAAACTCAACATGAATAAGAGAAACCTGAGTTTTAAGAACCTGAGTTGGAATCTCCTGTTTAGATTTGTATCCTCTGGTAACATAATGGCCTTTATTACCTGCTTATTAATCTCTTTCTTTCCATTTTGTTAACAGAAAAAAGTGGTAAAGAATCTACCTCACTGGGAATGTCATCGTTACCAACTTCAGATGGATTTAACCATCCAGCTCATTCTTTGGGACAGAGTCCTGAGATTGATAGTCCTCCGAGTCTTGCTCGCTCTGTCTCTGCTTCAGTCTGCCCTATCAAGCCCAGTGACCCAGATAGCATTGAAACTACAGCTGTGAAGGCTGTGAAGGCTTCAGCTGAGTTCCACATGAATTCTAAAGAGAAAGACACTCTTTCTCCACAGGATCTTCCTGACTTCGCTCCCTCAGCAGACCAGACTCCAGTTATGCCTTTGCATAATTCATCTGAAGAAGCAGTCATTACAGATACTCTGCAGAAATCTGAAAAAAACACCCAGGGCCTCGAATTTTATCTCCACACAAGACAGGAAGCTAGTTTATCTGTCACAACTACTACCATGCATGAATCACTGACATTTGTAGGTGAAAAGAATTGGCACCCAGAAAATCAGAGCCTGAGTCAAATGAATGGCCTTCAGCAGCACCACAAGCCAGGGAGTGAACAGCATGAGGTGGCACAGCAGAGAGCTCCATGGGACAGAGGACACCTCTGTGACATGGGGGACCTTGAGCTTCATGAGGAAAGACAAGACCAGCCAAAATTTGCTGATACAGAAGCTGCAATGAAAGAAGATGGGCATCAAGAGAGTGTCCTTCCAGGTGCAGGATGCTTTAGCTGCTCTGATGCAGACATTCTAATGGAAGTAGATGTTGTTGAACAGTCCCTAACTACTGTGCTTGATTCAGCAGGCCATGTGAGCACCAGGATCAAGAACACCGACGTATCGGATCTTGCCTCAGATAGTCTTTCAATGGAAGTAGAACCATCAAAACAAGACTCCTCAGAAAGTTTCAGTGATTCCATCTGCACTCAGCATTTGCAGCCAGCTGGAATTAATGTTGAAATGTCTGGAACAAATAAAGAATATGGCAATTACTCCCCCTCTTTAAGTTGTCAGCCCTCCATGGAATCAGAAGAATCTTGTTCATCTGTAACAGCAGCCTTGAAAGAACTTCATGAACTTTTGGTCATCAGTAGTAAGCCAGCCTCAGAAAATGCATCTGAGGAAACTACCTGCCAATCAGAAACAGTAGCTGAGCGCCAAACAAGTATTGAGGATCTATCAGAAAAGTGGATCCAGTGTGAGCATCTGACCCACTGTGACCAGTGTCCTCAAGTCTCCTGTCACCAGGCCAGTTCTGGTGGCCTATCAGTGAAGACAGGAAACTTAGGCTTAGAAGATGGAGAAAATACTTGCTTTGGAGGTCCAGGTGGCGATCAGTCAGCTGACAAGGAGGGGGTCCCCAGGTCTAGGGGGTCAATAAGCGAGAGGAGTTCTGATACTGTAACTTCAACTAAATCATCTAACCAATTACTCTGCACCTTAAGTATTGTCCCTGGTGAAGGGGGTGCACTCAGTCAGACTTCTGAGCAAACTAAGTCTTTGCCCTCGGGTTTCATACTGGTTAAGGACTTGGGTCAGGGTAGACATAATCCAGCAACAGCCAGGCCTGAAACTGGAGAAAACATCTCTCCTGAAGCTACAAGGTCATTTCTTGAATTGGAACCACCTACCAGCCAGCCACCATCAAGTCCCTCTACTCTTCCACCATTCATCTTTCCTGCTGCAGATATTGACCGGATTCTCCGTGCAGGCTTTACTTTGCAGGAAGCACTTGGGGCTTTACATCGAGTTGGTGGAAATGCAGACCTTGCACTTCTTGTTTTGCTAGCAAAGAACATTGTAGTTCCTACATAACTATGGGAAATGGGCTAGACCGTACTTCATTCCCTTACACAAACAAAGCTCTATATACACACATACACACTCACCACATACACAGTATATGTAGAAACCTGCAAGCAGAATGTTGAGCCAGACTTTTTTTTTTTTTAAGATTTTTTTTTTCCGGCCAAAGTAATTTATGATCTCTTGTCTGATGATTTTTTTGTCTATTCTACTTGTTAAGATTTGGGCCTTTTTAAATGTATTGGCAGTTATGTGCATACAAAAGCTTTTTATTCTCATTAAGATGATGTATTCTGGAATAAAATGAATGGTTTTGTGTATAGTATACCATTTTAGAATGAGAGTGAATGCTTTGAAAAGCATGAGAAATTATGAAAACTCCTACAACCCATGCAGCTAGAAACAGATCCAACTTCCACACTGGCTGTGTGTGTGTGCTGTTGACAGGGTACAGTTGATTGACTCAGTTAAACTGTCAGTTTAGAAACTTAAACAATCGTTTGGTGTTTGAAATTAATACCCAGTGTCTGTGTATGATGATTCACCAGTTATAACAGGAAATGGAAGATAATTCAATAACTCCTAGAGTCCTATGTTTTTATTTTGTGTGCTCAGGGTTTGATATTTTAATAGGGTGAGCGGGAGGGCTCAAAATTCCTCCTATATGGGGGGTCACAGGCTGCTGTGTGGATGGATGGCTAAAAATCTTTCTTAACATTGGGTGGGGTATATTATAGGGGAATTAACAGTGAAAAAGTGGTGCTACCCAGATTTAAAAGGGAACAGGGATAAAAAAAAATTGCATTTAAATGTCAAGGACTGGGTAAAATATAATAGCCTAAATAAACACTGGAATTTGCTTGAGATTGGGTTTGCTAGCCTCTCACCAATAACACCTCAATACTATATGACTGATGACAAAGGGAAGTTCAGCTATAGGTTGATTACCAACAGCTGATCTCCTTTTTGACTCAACCTTTCCTAGGAAAATGATCAAGGGCTTGGTGTGTGGATCAAGTGGTATAATAGCCCCTTGCCTTGCATGCTCAAGGCCCTGAGTTCAAACATGAGTATCATCCTCCCAACCCCAAAGAAGTTCTTCCTTCTGAAGAAATTTTGTTTGAGCTATGATCAGAGGTAAATAGTGAAGTGTGATATCCATCACCATTCATCTTGGTGCTTGGGACATGGGCTGTTCAGCAAGTGTCCTTCATGGCAGTGGAAATAGTCAAGCAAGTTCCGAGTCAAGTGGCCTTTGTAGAGTTCTCCCTTTCTTTCCTCAGGAGTTTCTTTTAAGCAAGATGCATATTTGTATTTCCCATGTCTGGTTAGGGTGGGGCATACTATATAGGTGTATGTATTGTGGCCTTTTTAAATGTAAGGACTAGCCCTTGGAAGTCATTGTCCTGTGGGCCCCACTGTGCAATAATCCTGCTAGATAGGTTTTGGGTAATTCTTTCCTGGAAAATAAACTCTTAGGGACCTAGCAGGATTCTGGAATCTTGCTTTTCTTGAGAAGGATAATTCTTGGTTCCAAGTTATCATTTTCACCATGTTTGAAATAGAAGCTTTGAAAGAGTGATCTCTGACCTTAGTGCTAAATGATATTGTCTGAAGTCTCATTTTCTGAAAGTTGGTTCTTCCTAGTCAAAATCCAAGTCGTCTAACACAATTAAATGGAGGCTTGTATCTCAGGAGTTGTTTCTTTGGAACTTTACTGTGGGACACTTGTCTATCCCAGTTTCTTTTTTCCTTCCTTCCTTCCTTCCTCCCTCCCTCCCTCCCTTCCTTCCTTCCTTCCTTCCTTCCTTCCTTCCTTTTGTATTGCTTGTGTGTGAAAACAGCAGCAGCATGGCAAGTCGCTTAGATTCATCATCATGATCCTTTCTCAAGTTACAGAATGGGTTGACAAGAGTTCAGTTTACTGCTTTCCAGAGGGCTCTCAGAACAGATTGGTCAGTCTGTCTTTAGGATATCTTTTTAGACAGCCTTGTGTTACTGCCTGTCCTACACCAAAGATGAAAAAATGCACAAATCATAGGATTTGTCTGCCAGTTTTTAGAACTGTGATTGTAGTTAACTAGTTGGTGCTTGTGATTGAAGTGAAATCCAGCAGCAGTACAGTGGGAGCTTGAATTTGCTTTAGGGGCGATGATTTGGGAGTGTATTTTAAGCTTACTACTGCTCTCTGGGTGGGATGGATGGAGGAATCTCACCCAAGGTTCTTCCCCAAAGGCCTTCTGTGTGAACAGACCAAACTCTGCCACTGTTCAGCAGATGTCACTAGATTTTTACAATGTGCAAGTTTGGGGCAGTCCCAGGTAGAGTATCTAATATCAGTCTGGCAAAAACCTCTGTACAATAGCTTTTCTCATATATATACACACACATATATATATACATATATATAATGTATGTATATATATATACACATATATATATGAGAAAATTGAATAAGCCTAGAGTTCTTGTTAAGAATGCTTTGAGCTTACACTTACCTACCAAATATCTTGTCCCTTTTGATCTTTTTTTATTGAACCTATAATTGCTTTTGATTTCTTAAATGTTTCCAGCACATATTTTAAAAAGTAGTTAATTGTTAGCATTCTGAATGACAAATTGAGCAGTTCTAGAATGCAAAGTACATTAAAGAAGATTACACTAGGTAGGTGAACAGCTTTTATCCTGTGTTTAACACTTTATGATTCTGGAAGTGCAGAAATTTTCGTCAGCTTCTAAGAAGATCAGGTTGTGAACCTGCCTGGTTGTCCACAGAACATAACCAGCAAGGGTGAGTTGTCCTGGACAGCTCCTTTTCCGTAGCCAGCCACAGGCAGCTGGTGAATAGCTTGTCTTCAGGGATGTCTGTTTATTCACCAAAGAGGATTTTCCTGTAAAATGTGTACTATATCCTTAAATTGCGTCCTGTGTAGAGAAGGTGACGTCAACCATTCCTAAGCTGTAGATTTTTGCTTTTTGACTGTTAAAATCATTTCCAGTTATAACTATGGAGGCCTCAAGATATCTAGCCAGAAGCTTCCAGCCAGCAGGATGTGCTTCATCTAATAGAAAGATGATCAGTTACTTGGCAAGGGAAGTTGAGATGGTGAGTGAGTGTGTGTGTGTGTGAGGGTGTGTGTGCATGTGCGTGTGCCCATGCGTAAGCTAGCTTCTGTACCCATGTTCTCCAGAGCTCCTTGCCTCTATGTACAAGCTGGAGATATAACCCTGTGGCTTTCCCCAAGCACCCCCCTAGCACCAGATGCCTAGGAATGAGATTTGAGACTGTCACTGTTCTTATGATAACCAGTGAACATGGAGTCTGATGGTTCTTAAACCTTTCTATCTAGTGAAAGCTATAAAAATTTATTTGGTTGACTCTTCAGCTCCTGTCTGTACATATCACATGCATCTGGTGATGAATAGCCTAGAGTTCATTCTCCCAAGGCTCAAAAACAAGAGGTTTGTTCTACCTATATTCCTTTTTTTTTTTTATTTGGGCGGGGGAGTCCGGTCGTGGGGCCTGAACTCTGGGCCTGGGCACTGTCCCTCACCTCTTCAGCTCAAGGCTAGTGCTCTACCACTTGAGCCACAGCACCACTTTTGGCTTTTTTTCTTTTTGCTTATGTGGTGCTGAGGAATCGAACCCAGGGCCTCAGGCATGCAAGGCAAGCGCTCTACCACTGAGCCACCTTCCCAGCCCCTGTTCTACCTATATTCTACATGGTAACTTTATCCCGCATGTATGCCATACACTGCCTTGCAAACCACTGGCCAGGACAGGCGGCTCATTCTTGCTTCCTGGAAAGGGAGCATAATGGTTGAATTGCCATGTTTGAAACTTCCCACTGGTCATAGATCCTTAGGCTAAGGAGCGCAGGGGTCAGGCTCAGTGTGAGAGAGTGCATGTTAACATGTGAGGCCTCAGGTTTGATCCCGAGCACCAGAGATAGCTAATACATAGCTAAGAGAAACTAATGAATTTTGCATTCTGCAGCACAAATAAAAAGTTCTCGTGAATTTGGTGAGTGTAGGCTGTGACTGACTAGAAATGGGGATGTGCTTCTGTGGAAGATGAGAGGCCTCCTCAGGAATGTTAGGAATTTCATAAAGACGGCTTTTTTTTCCTTCTTTCCTAAGAATGAATGCCAATTCCTCTTCACAGCACAGTGAAGCTCAAAGCCTGTCCTGAGAACTGTGAGTGAAGCCCCCACTCAAGCCTTCAATGGTACTGGAGCCCCCTGTAGCTGCTACTAGGAGCCTTTGATGTACTTGCTTTTCTTTTGTGCCTTAGTTTCTTTGATTAGCAGAGACATCAAGTTGTGGGGAATGGAAGTGGGGGGAAGGGGTTTAAAGCCCTACTGGAGGTGGAGGGCCTCAGGAGATGTGGCCCTTGGGCTGGCCCATGTCACTGTAACAAGCATCAGGTAGTTCCAGATAGAGAAGACTACTACATGGGCTTTGTATCCAGCATACCAAAAATGGCTTCCAGAGGTTAATTGTGCATTTGTTGTGGTTGGGGAGAAGGCATTACTTGACTGTCTCAACAAATGCTGAGTTGTCCATGCTGTCGGAGACAGCAGACTTGGGGTTCAGGGCAGCTGGAACAGACTTGGAATCTTGCCTTGTGGCGCTTCCAGTACAAAAGGGAGGAAAGCAAATTGTAGCTTCAAACACAATCTATTTTTGCCTGTGAGCTTGATTGTGTTTTTGAAATAGTCTCAACTTGTGTAGCACAGGCAGACATTACTCCAAAAATTTAGGTTTAGAGGTGTTTGTTTTTTTGTTTTTTTAAAAGGAAGGAGAGCTGCGGTTTTGAGACAAGGTCTTGCTATGTAGCCCAGGCTAACCTAGAACTTGAAGTCCTGTCTACTTCCTGAATGCTGGGGGGGGGGGGGGGGGAGGGAAGACTAAAGGCTGAATCAAGTCTGGGAGCATGGCTCAAATGGTAGAGCACAGGATTCAGTCCCAGCACCGAAATAAAACAAGAAATGTTTAAAAATATTTTTTTGAAAGAAGAACTTGGAGAGATGAGGCATTGAGAAATCAATTTATGATGCTGGTGGCAGGAAAAAGATGGACAGAAGTTCAAATAAATGAAAAATGACCCAGCGTATGCCCCAGTGCCAGCTTTCCCTCTGGGGGCTGCCTTTCCCCTCATACTCTGCCCATGCATTGCTCTAGAATCAGGATCATCTGGACTAGCAGGATGGCAGAGGGCTCTGCAAAACACACTATTTCAAAGTGTATGAGGGCTGGGAAAGTGGCTCAGTGGTAGAGTGCTTGCCTTGCATGCCTGAGGCCCTGGGTTTGATTCCTCAGCACCACATAAGCAAAAAAGAAAAAAAGCAGGAAGTGACGCTGTGGCTCAAGTGGTGGTAGAGCGCTAGCCTTGAGCTGAAGAGCTGAGGGACAGTGCCCAGGCCCAGAGTTCAGGCCCCACGACCAGACCCCCCACCCCCCCCAAAAAAAAGTATATGAAAATGGGAGTCTAGATCAAGAAAAAAACAAAGCATAGGAGAGGGTAGGAGGCAGGATTGATATATGGAATTCAAGGCCCTGAGTCTCCATCAGAGAGGTATTCTAACCCATTATTTACAATACCACTATAAGTTGTAATCCTGAACCATAAAGGTAAAATTTCTACATCTTCACTAGTAATTTCAGAAGTTTACAGTTTAAAAGGCTCGTCTTTTTTTTTTTTTTTTAATCAGTTGTCTGTTGGTGATTTGTCATGTGAACCCTGCAGGTTTGGACTGTGTGGGAGGAAGATTACTAAATACAGAGCATTCACTGCCTTATGAAATTTACCCAGGAAATAGCTTAAGGGCATAGGAGTTGGAAAATACTTCTCCACTGAAAAGAGTTCAGCCAACTAGGGATGATCAGATGGTGGTATGGAATACAGTATTAGAACCCTTTTTATAGAACTATCTGCATAGTAAGGTTCTTGTTCACTGATTTGGGACAGAGTTGTGCTGGGATGTAGTTTTGTTTACCAGTTTGTTTTCACCTGCAACCTCCAATAAAAGTGTCTGTGGCGTCTGACTGGCTTGACTGCCAGAGCCAGTCAGATGGATTTATTTGCATATTCTTTGGCCAGATTCCTTTGCTTTCCTTATCCACAGATCTCTTGTGTTTACGAGACCTTTCCATCTGACCGCTTGGGTTGCATTCTCCATTCCCCTGGTCATGTTCTTGAAGTAGCTCTGGTGTGAAGCCTAAAGTCACTCGACATGATTTAATTTGCCTGTACCAATAGTGACAAATGATTTGTGCATTTTTGTTCAGAGTCTCATCTTCCTGGCAAGTCAAGCTAATTAATGCCTTTGCACTCAGAAAAGATGTGTTTACTGGTTTTCTAGCCATATTTGGCAATGTGTAGTAAATAGCCACCCCTGTCTTCTTTCCCTTACCCTTGGAGTTGTTGATGTATTACAAGATTTTCTAGCTTTTCTTTTTCAGCTTTGAAACTACTGCATCTTATGAGAAGAGCTAAGCTTGTTGGCAGAATCAACTTGCCAGTGGCTTAGTTATTCCCCAATGCTTTGGAAATTTTGAGAGTTGGGAAAACTCTGAGAATTTAGGGAATCAAACTCAGGAATCCCAAAGTTGGTTGCATGGTGCCATTGGTTTAGGGGCTGAACACAGGACCGGTCTATAGCTGAGCAAACTACATGCATTTGAGTTTGAACTTTTTTGTCACATACTGAAATGTAAGTCAGCCCTAAATAATCAAAACACTTTATTTTTCTTTTTTTTTAATTGGAACTTTCTGAAGAAAAAGTGGTGTGTAAAACAATTTGATATTTAAGACAATAAAGTTTTTATCATAAGACTTTGGTTTGATCAGTTTCTTTTAAATTGAGGTGGTTGCCTCACTTCTTTCTTTCTCTGTCTTATGCCCCCTTTAAATGCTTACACCCAAGCCTTGTAACCTGTGGCCAGCTTCATGCTTGGGCCAGAAGCAGTGAGTGTCCTGAGACATGGATTTTGTAGCTGTTATGCCATGACACATGGAGCTGACGATGGAGTGCAGTGGTTGAGGCTTGACTGCAGCCAGACTGCCTGGGTATCAATTCTCTATTTGCCACTTAGCTTATATGATGGGGCAGTAATATAAGTTCCTCCGTTTTCTCACCAGTAAAATGAGGAATAATAAGGTTGATTGTAGGAATTTGAACAAGTTCTCATTAGATGTGAGGCAGTGTCCATTGTCTCTCCAGGGATTTGAAGTTGCTCAAAGGACTTACCAGAAGTGCAGCGAGGTCTCTGCCCCAGAGACCTCTGTGTGGGCCCTAGACACCAGGATCTACCTCCTTTAGTGGGTCTCGTCCAAGACTGCCTTAGACGCCAGCACCAGCAGCCACACTAGGAAATGAGTGAGGGTGGTCTTACCATACCAGGCCTAGAAAGTGGTGTGTGATGTGTGAGTCACTTCTGCCCCCATTTCACTGTTGGGACTCGATCACATGACCATGCTAGGCCACAAGGCAGGCTGTACAGTATAAACTACTTGTTGGTTTTTCAGACAGGGTTTTGGTATGTAGCTTAGACTGGCCTAATGTTTCCTGCTTTGATGTCTTCTGGGATTACAAGTGTGTGCTGCTATACCCAGGTAAGAAGTTGTTTGGTTTTTCTTTTCTTTTCTTTTCTTTTTTTTGTCGGTCATAGGGCTTGAACTCTGGGCCTGGGCGCTGTTCCTCAGCTCTTCAGCTCAAGGCGAGCGCTCTACCACTTGAGCTACAGCGCCACTTCCGGTTTTCTGGTGGTTTATTGGAGATAGGAGTCTCACGGTCTTTCCTGCCCGGGCTGGCTTTGAACCGCAATCCTCAGATCTCAGCCTCCTGAGTAGCTAGGATTATAGGCGTGAGCCACCAGCACCCGGCTTTGGTTTTTATTTTCAACCCCTTGAGGTCCCACATATTCCTACTCTATTCATTGTTTTTTGTTTGTTTTTTTTTTGTCAGTTGTGGGGCTTGAACTCAGCCTGGGTTCTATCCCTCAGCTCCTCAGTTTAAGGCTAGCACTCTACTGCTTGAGCCACAGTGCCACTTCTGGTTTTCTGGGTGATTTATTGGAGATAAGAGTCTCATGGCTGGGCGCTGGTGGCTCATGCCTGTAAACCTACCTACTCAGGAAGCTGAGATCTGAGGATCGCGGTTCAAAGCCAGCCCAGGGAAGAACAGTCTGTGAGACTCTTATCTCCATAAACTATCAGAAAACCAGAAGTGGCACTGTAGCTCAAGTGGTAGAGTGCCCGCCTCAGAGTTCAAGCCCTAATGCCAGACAAGAAAAAAAAAAGTCTCACAGACTTTCCTGCCTGGGCTGGCTTTGAACCACAACCCTCAGATCTCAGTCTCCTAAGTAGCTAGGATTACAGGTGTGAGCCACTGGCACCCTACTTCAATTCCTTGTTATACCTGTTTATGATCAGCCAATTCTCTCTCTTTTTTTTTTTTTTTTTGGATCCGGTAGTGCGGCCTGAACTCTGGGCCTGGGTGCTGTCCCTCAGCTCTTCATCTCAAGGCTAGCGCTCTACCACTTGAGCCACAGCACCACTTCCAGCTTTTTTCTTTTTTATAATCAGCCAATTCTCTACTGAGCTTAGGTCCTTCTGAAAAGACCATAACATAGAAGCCAACATACTACCATGATGGAAGTTTTTCTTCCTAATGAGAATTTTAGGCTGTTGGAATGTCCAAGTCACCACAGGAGGCAACCATTTCAGTGTTTTGTCGTCCTCAGTAACATGGATCTCCATTTTTGCAGCCTTTTTTTTTTTTTTTAATTTAGCCAGGGGCTAAATTGAACTCAGGGCCTCACATTTGCTTGGCTTCTTTGCCTGATTGGTATTCTATTACTTGAGTCATGCCTCCAACTCTGCCTTTTGCTGGATTTCTTTTGGAATGGAATTTTATGGATTTTCCAGGCTAGCTTCAAATATCAATCAGATTTCCAGCTTTCATGTAGCTAGAATTACAGGTATAATCAAGCCACCAAGCCAGTGTCAGCTTTTTATGACAAACCAAGTTCCATTTCAGTAACAATTTCTGTGTGAATTATGGCAAGCTAACTGCTGCAGCAAACCAGCCGCAAATGTCAGTTTATCAATTAAACCTTACTTCTGGGGCTGGGAATATGGCTTAGTGGTAGAGTGCTTGCCTAGCCTGCCTGAAGCCCTGGGTTCGCTTCCTCAGTACTACATAAACAGAAAAAGCAGCTTTTTTTTAGTAGTTTACTGGATATCAGAGTCTCACAGGTTTTTTGAGTAGTGTATTGGAGATAAGAGTCTCACAGAGGGTGCTGAGAATGAATGTAGCTTAGTGGTAGAGTACTTAGCATGCATGAAGCCCTGGGTGTGATTCCTCAGTACCACATAAACAGAAAAAGCTAGAAGTGGAGTGGTGCTGTGGCTCAAGTGATAGAGCACTAGCCTTGAGCACAGAGGCTCAGGGATATTGCCCAGGTACTAAGTTTAAGCCCAGGGCCGGCCAGCGACTTTTCTGTCTGGGCTGGCTTCGACCATGATCATCAGATTTCAGTCTCCCGAGTAGCTAGGATTATAAGCATGAGCCACTGGTGCCCAGCCCAAGCTATGTTTTTAAGATTCTTGAAGAACTTAAATTGTCTTGGGGGAGTTAAATAACCAAGGTAGAATAATTGTTTTGTGCTTTGTGTTCCACGAGGTCTTTATTTGAGAGACTCAGTGTACAGACAGCTAGCTGGCTAAGCAGGGAATGGCTCAGATAAACCCCTGCCTCTGTGGTTGTCCTTCCTTACCTGCCTAAAAGTATGAGCATAGAGGCTATTTCTAGTTGCTGTTCAGATTTCAACCTTTGCTATTCAGTTTCATTTGAAATGAGATTTATAGTATTTGAGAAAGAAAGAGCTCTGGTTAGTAAGAGTAGAATGGAAAGAGGGTATTCTTGACTGAGAAAAAAAAGGGAAGTATTAAAACACCATGAAGACTGGGTTGGGCTCAGTGGTAGAGTGCTAGTTGAACAATTCTCACACCTCAAAAATAAACTAGGCTCAGCACTGATGGCTTATGCCTGTATCCCTAGCTTCTCAGGAAGCCAATATCTGAGGATTAAGGTGTTTTGTTTTTTTTTTGGGGGGGGGGGAGTCCGGTCATGGGACCTGAACTCTGGGTCTGGGCACTGTCCCTCAGCTCTTCAGCTCAAGGCTAGCGCTCTACCACTTGAGCCACAGCGCCACTTTGGACTTTTTTCTTTTTTGCTTATGTGGTGCTGAGGAATCGAACCCAGGGCCTAAGGCATGCAAGGCAAGCGCTCTACCACTGAACCACCTTCCTAGCCCATGAGGATTAAGGTTTGAAGACAGCCCAGGTTTAAAAAAAAAAATCTATAAGACATTTATCACGCCGGGCATCGGTGGCTCATGCCTGTAATCCTAGCTACTCAGGAGGCTGAGATCTGAGAATCGCAGTTCAAAGCCAGCCCGGGCAGGAAAGTCTGTGAGACTTATCTCCAATAAACCACTAGAAAGCTGGAAGTGGTGCTGTGGCTCAAGTGGTAGAGCGCTCACCTTGAGCTGAAAAGCGCAGGGACAGTGCCTAAGCCCAGAGATCAAGCCCTACCACCGACAGAAAAAAAAAAAAATTATCACCAATGAACCAGCAAAACACCAAAAGTGGAGGTGTGGTTCAAATAGCAGAGTACTAGCCTTGACTGAAAAGGTTAAGGGACTGCTGGGCGCCAGTGGTTCAAGCCTGTAATCCTAGCTACTCAGGAGGCTGAGATCTGAGGATTGCGATTCAAATCCAGCCCAGGCAGGAAACTCGGTGAGACTGTTATCTCCAATAAACCACTAGAAAACCAGAAGTGGTGCTGTGGCTCAAGCGGTAGAGCACTTGCCTTGAGCTGAAGAGCACAGGGACAGTGCCCAAGCCCAGAGTTCAAGCTCTAGGACTGACAAAAAAAAAAGGGCGGGGGACGGAGATCAGGCTCATAGTTCAAGCTCCAGTACTGGCACCAAAGATAAACACACAAGCCTATAAAAAACAAAGAATCAAGGAGGAAAAAGCATGGGGGAAGGGGTGGTGATTATAGCCAAAAATCCATGCCTATAGCTTCCAGGAGGAAAATGTAAGGGTAGACAGTCATTTATAAGTAGGAGCCAAGGAAATAATGCTGTGGCTTAAAGTGGTAGAGTACTAGCTTTGAGTGAAAATGCCAATGGACAGCACCCAGGCCCTGAGTACAAGCCCCATGACTGACAAAAAATTAAAAATTAAAAATAAAATTTCAAGCTTGGCACTGGTGGTTCACACCTGTAATCCTAGCTACTAAAGGGGTTAAAATCTGAGGATTGCAGTTCAAAGCCTGCCTGGTCAGGAAAGTCCATGAGATTCTTATCTCCAGTTAGCCCTCAGAAAACCAGAAGAGGAGTTTGTCTCAAAGTAGTAGCACACTGGCCTGTCCCTGAGTTCAAGCCCCAGGACCAGCAAAAAAGATAAAACAAAAATAAAATTTGGACTCCTTTCTTCCCATCCTGTGTCCAACCCATCCAACTTCAAGCTGTAATAGAAACCTGAACCAGTAGGCAGCATCCCTCCTCACCCAGGGAAGCAGCAGATCCCCCCTGCCCCACCCTCCTTCACCTGCATGCTGTCCTGAGCTCTCTGCATCTGTGAGAGTGTACAAACCCAGCTGGAATGCCTCCAAAGCCCCTCCTTACCCCTCTGCCTTCACTTCCTACTTTCCTCCCCTCCCCCTCTCTGTGATCCTACTCCCAGCCAGGGCCCTGGAACTGCTCTTCCTTCACCTAGAATGCTCCTCCCTTAGATGCTTCCTGGTTTCATCTCTCATTTCTTTCAGGTCTGAGTGTGTGTGTGTGTGTGTGTACTGGAGCTTGAACTTGGGGCCTTGTGCTCCCTCTCAGCGTTTTCACTCAAAGCTGGCATTCTACCACCTGACTCACACCCCACTTCTGACTTTTTTTTGTGATTTCTTGGAGTCTCATGGACTTTCTTGCCTGGGCCTAGGCTGGTTCAAACCATGATCTTAGCCTCCTGTAAAGCTAGGATTACAGGTGTGAGCCAACAGTGCCCAGCTCAGATCTTTTCTTAAGCTTTACCTGTAAGGTCCGCTCCTGGATGGCCAGCAGACTCCACCCTCCTTGCAGCAAATTCTCCACCCAGTACCTGCGTTACCTAGGCAACTGGGACACCTGGAAGAGGTCACATCTGCATCCGCTGAGGTCACATCTGAATTTGATGTGGCCACATCTTTCTCCGCCCATACCCTACATAAGGCCTAGCGCAGGCCCAGACTCTCTCTTGCTGCTCTTTTCTAGCTCTTTCTATCTCGCTGCTCTTTTCTAGCTCTCTCTGCTCTCTCTATGCTCTAGCTCTTTCCTCTCTCTTTCCTCTCTTTCCCAGCTCTCTCATTCCCAGGCCTTTCCCAGCCACGTGGAGTGTCAACCTTGCCTGGTCCCAGCAGGTCTACTAAATAAACCTATCCCTTACCTGAATACCACGTGACTGGTGCTGTTCTTACTCGGCTACTTCTTTTTAAAAACCTAACATTACCTAATAAGGCCTTTCGCCTACTTCTTTATCTAAAATTGTAGCTGCTATCTAAGGGACAGTTCCCAGGTCCTGAATTCAAGTTCTAATACCAGCAAAAAGATAGATGAAAAGATAAAGATATAGATAGACAGACAGACAGAGAGAAAAGATAAAGAGAGATAATAACTGATATATTACATATATACAGATCTCATTATATTCCCAGGCTGGCCTTTAACTCCTAGGCTCAATTCCTCCTTCTATATCAGTGTCCCAAGTAGCTAGGACTACAGGTGTATGTAGCCCTAAACTCTTCACCTCTTCCCCAGGGTTTTTTCTTTGTCTTGTTTTTGTTTTTGCCAGTCACAGGGCTTGAACTCAGGACCTGGGCACTGTCTCTAAGCTTCTTTTGCTCAAGGCTAGCGCTTTACCACTTGAGCCACAGCACCATTTTCAGCTTCTTCTGTTTATGTGGTACTGATGAATCGAACCCAGGGCTTCATGCATACTAAGCAAGCATTCTACCAGTAAGCCACATTGCCAGCCCCAACGGGTTCCTGAGATAGAGTCTGGCTCAAGCTGGCTCACAGTCTTTCTGCTTCAGCATCCCAAGTGCTATGCCAGGATTACAGGTGTGCTCTACCATTCTGATTTCCTTTTCTTCTTTTAAATAACCCTCTCGAATGACTTTTTAGAGATGAAACTGACAGAATTTTTTTCCTGCCTTTTTTCTCTCTGAGGCAGTCTACATCACTGCAAAGAGCACTAGTGGCTCACATCTGTAATCCTAACTATTCAGGAAGCTGAGATCTGAGTATCCTGGTTCAAGACCAGCTCAGGCAGGAAAGTCCCTTAAATGTTTTTTTTTTTTTTCTTTTGGCCAGTCCTAGGGCTTGAACTCGGCCTGGGTACTGTCCCTGACCTTTAGCTCAAGGCTAGAGCTCTACCACTTGAGCCACAGTGCCACTCTGGCTTTTTTGAATAATTTATTGGCGATGAGTCTCACAGACTAGCTGGGTACCAGTGGCTCATGCCTGTAATCCTAGCTACTCAGGAGGCGGAGATCTGAGGATCGAGGTTCAAGCCAGCCTGGGCAGGAAAGTCCAGGAAACTCTTATCTCCAATAAACTACCAAAAAACCAGAAGAGGTGCTGTGGCTCAAGTGGTAGAGTGCTAGCCCTGAGCTGAAGAGCTGAAGAACAGTGCCTAGGCCCAGAGTTCAAGCCCCACAACCGACAAAAAAAAAAGTCTCACAGACTTTTGGCTGGCTTCACACCGCAATCCTCAGATCTCAGATGCCTGAGTAGCTAGGATGACAGGCGTGAGCCACCAGAGCCTGGCTCCAATGAGACTCATCTCCAATTAACCATAATCCAGAAGTAGCTATGTGGCTCAAGTGGTACAGGGCCAGCCTTCAGTGAAAAAGCTAACTGAAAGCATCCAGGCCCTGAGTCCAAACCCTAACACAGGCACCAAAAAAATAAAATGGAATATTAAGAGGCCCCCACACCCCTCTCTAGGTTCTTTTTTTTTTTTTAATTTTATATTATTTTATTTGAGAACATACTGTACAGAGGGGTTACAATTACATGGGCAGGATAATGCATACATTTCTTACCAAGCATTGCAGCCTCCTCTTTTGTTTACCCTTCACCTCCCTTCCCAGCCTCCCCCCTCCCCCCCACTCTCTAGGTTCTTGCCTGGCCTCCCATCTTGCCTCAACTGATGGCACTGAGCATTGTGAGACTTACAAGAAGACAATATTAAACACATACACATTGAAATCCTTTGTCCTGTGTCACTGATTTGGAAGCAAAGGCGGAGAATGACTTGCCTGTGGCCTTGGCATGAATCAGTCCAAGCTTTTAATTCTTGTTGCCTTTTGACTCAGAGTCTCATGCACCTCCCATGTGACCAGCCAAGTCTTGCACAACAAATAAATGGGCTTCAATTGTAAATGTAAATGACTCCCAACAACAGAACTAAGAGGCATTCTGTGTTTTCCTGGCAGTGTATGTCCCCTGTCAGAACTCGGCACAGAACCATTACCTATGCAGGAACACACCTGACCTCTTCTCAGGCTTGTCAAGCCAGTCATCTCTCTCTTCTCCCACCACTGCATTCCAGTGCAATCTTAGGAAACCTGGTGGGTAGGGAAATGGTAAGTCCTTCTAAAAGCTGGATACCAGTGACTTGCACCTGTAATCCTGACTATTCAAGAGGCTGAGATCTGAGGATTGTGGTTTGAAGCCAGCTCCTGCTGGCAGGAAAGTCCATAAGAGTCTTTCTTTTATTTTTTTTTTTGGGTCCAGTCATGGGGCCTGAACTCTGGGCCTGGGTGCTGTCCCTCACCTCTTCAGCTCAAGGCTAGCGCTCTACCACTTGAGCCACAGAACCAGTTCCGGCTTTTTCTGCTTATGTGGTGCTGAGGAATTAAACCCAGGGCCTCATGCATGCAAGGCAAGGACTCTACCACTAAGCCACCTTCCCAGCCCCTCCATAAGAGTCTTATCTCCAATAAACCACCAAAAAGCTCAAATTAGAGTTGTGGCTCAAGTGGTAGAGCACTAGGCTTGAGTGAAAAAGCTCAGGGACAGGGGCCCATCAACTGCCTGGACATTGATGAAAATGAACTAAGCAACTGGAGAGTGGTGATGGGAGGGAGGGAATGAGAGAGAAAGAAGGAACAGCTGGTACTATGCAAAAGGATAGAAAAGTATGTAACACCCGATTTGGAAGAAACTGTCTTATTGTTAAAGTTTGTAGAGTTCATAAACTTTGTAGATTAAGATGATGAGGATTATCACAGTGAAGGTTAAAATGTGTTTGTGACCTTAGCTAAGTATAACTATGCCACAGTATTGTGAAACATATGTAGTCACTTAAATTCAATAAAGAAATAATTGGAGAGAAAAAAAAAAAAAACTCAGGGCCAGAGGCCAGGCCCTGAATTGACCATTTCCCGCCCCCCTCCCCCCCAATGTACATGGAAGAAAATAATACAGCAGAAATGTCACCACCTTTCTTGTGTACATGACTAGCCAAATGACACCTCTGGCATATACCAAGGAAGATAAATCCTTGAATCATCAATGCATTCCAGTCATGAAGAGCCATTTGTTAGAAGATTGTGTCCAGCACTTGCTATTCAACAGCAGAAAAGAATCACAAAGCTTCCTAGTTCCTCTTTGGGGCTAAGGAGGTTTTCATGAGCCAGCATTATATCCCACAGGTTGGGATGTGCAGACTCAATGGCCAGGAGGGAGGAAGTAAGAAGGGAGTCATTCAGGCTGAACTTCTTCCACCTTGCCACACTTTTTTTTTTTTTTCCAGTCTTGCAGCTTGTACTCAGAACCTGGAAATGTCTCAGTGCTTTTTTTGCATAAAGTTGGCACTCCACCACCTGAGCCTCAGGGCCAGTTCTGGCCTTTTCTGTTTATGTGGTACTGAGGAATCGAACCCAGGGCTTCATGCATGCAAGGCAAGCAGTCTACCACTAAGCTACATTCCCAGCCTCCACAAATACCTTTGTACATCTGGCTAATTTTTCATCAGTCAATGTAATGTGTTCTCTCTGCCCAGATATCAACTGTAGTCTTGATTTTCCTTCTTTTTTTTTTTGGGTGTGTGTGTCTGTGTGTCAGTCATGGGGCTTGAACTCTGGGCCTGGGTGCTGTCCCTTAGCTCTTCAGCTCAAGGCCAGCATTCTACCACTTGAGCCATAGCACCACTCCTGGTTTTCTGGTGGTTAATTGGAGATGAGTCTCATGGACTTTCCTACCTGGGCTGGCTTTGAACTGTGATCCTCAGATCTCAGCCGCCTGAATAGCTAGGATTATAGGCATGAGCCACCGGTGCCTGGCTCCCTTTTTTTTTTTCTCTTTTTTTTGGGACTTGAACTCAGGACCAGGGTGCTGTCCTTGAGGTGTTTTTGCTCAAGGCTAGTAAGCCACAGCTCCACTTCTAGCCTTTTTTGGTGCTTACCTGGTGCTTAAAGAGTCTCACAACCTGGCTGGGAAGGTGGCTCAATGGTAGAGTGCTTGCCTCACATGCATGAGGCCCTGGGTTCAATTTCTCAGTACCATATAAGCAGAAAAAGCCAGAAGTGGTGCTGTGGATCAAGTGATAGATTGCTAATCTTGAACCGAAGAGCTGAGGGACACCTCCTAGGCCCAGAGTTCAGGCCCTACAACCAATAACAACAACCACAAAAGAAAAGAGTCACAACTTGCTTGTCCCAGAGGGCTTCTAACTACAATGCTCATATTTTAGCCTCCTAAATTGTCAGGATTACAGGATTACAGGGTCTGTAATCCCTCCTGTAAAAGGGATTGGATTTAATTGCTCAAGCAGGTATTCTACCGCTTGAGCAGAACCCCCAGTACCGCTTTTTTGCAAGTTATTTTGGAGATTGGACCTCAAGGACTTTTTTTGGGGGGGGAGGGTCCGGTTGTGGGGTCTGAACTCTGGGCCTGGGCACTGTCCCTCAGCTCTTCAGCTCAAGGCTAGAGTTCTACCACTTGAGCCACAGCACCACTTCTGACTTTTTTCTTTTTTGCTTAAGTGGTGCTGAGGAATTGAACCCAGGGCCTCAGGCATGCAAGGCAAGCACTGTACCACTGAGCCACCTTCCCAGCCCCACCTCAAGGATTCTGCCTACATTGTCTTCAAAACACAATTCTCGGGCCGGGCGCTGGTGGCTCACGCCTGTAATCTTAGCTACTCAGGAGGCTGGGATCTGAGGATCATGGTTCAAAGCCAGCCTGGCAGGAAAGACCTTGAGACTCCTATCTTCAATAAACCACCAGAAAACCAGAAGTGGCACTGTAGCTCAAATGGTAAAGCACTCGCCTTGAGCTGAACTTGAGCTGAGGGACTGCGCCTAGGCCCAGAGTTCAAGCCCCATGAAGGACAAAAACAAAACAAAACAAAACACAATCCTCTGGGTCTCAGCCTCCTGGGTAGTTAACTAGGAATGTCACCCAAGGCTTCCTATCCTTATTTTGTCCTCTTCCCAGACCCATGGAAATTATATTTTATTTTTCTGAGTTCTGTGTGAATAGAAAATCCTTGGGTTTAATTGCTATAGAAATTTTTTTTCCGGGGCTGGGAAGTTGGCTCAGTGGTAGAGTGCTTGCTTTGCATGCATGAGGCCCTGGGTTTGATTCCTCAGCACCACATAAGCAAAAAGAAAAAAGCCGGAAGTGGCGCTGTGGCTCAAGTGGTAGAGCGCTAGCCTTGAGCTGAAGAGCTGAGGGACAGCGCCCAGGCCCAGAGTTCAGGCCCACGACTGGACCCCCCCCCTGCCAAAAAAAAAGAAAATTTTTTTCCCCTAAAGGTTAGCCCAAGTCCTAGAAGTTGACTACAGTCTGCAAAACTGTGAAGACATTCTTGGCCCAGAAAAGTAGATAAATATTGGGATCTGAATCCCGGGTTTGTGTCTGGGCTCTATCACTTGCAGTATGATTTTCAGGCAAATTCCTGAACTCTTGACTCTTGAGGTGTTTGTAGCAGAGGCTGGTGTGAGTCCACAGGAGGCAGAGTCATGGGTTCCCTGCAGGGTAGAAAGTCTGACCTTCATCATTCGTGCCAGGAACTCCTGCAGAAAGGCCCAAAAGACCTAATGAATGTAATAATCCAGGTTTTCTTTTTTGTTTTCCTGAGTTTTTTGATGGCCCCTTATCCAGTGACATAAAAAGAAAAAAATTTGGGCTGGGAAGATGGCTCAATGGTAAAGTGCTTGCTTTGCATGCATGAGGCCCTGGGTTCGATTCCTCAGCACCACATAAGCAGAGAAAGCAGGATGTTGCACTGTGGCTCAAGTGGTAGAGTGCTAGCCTTGAGCTGAATTGCTGAAGGGCAGTGCCCAGGCCCAGAGTTCAGGCCCCATTACTGGCTAAATAAATAAATAAAATTAGAAGGTTGTCCCACTATCTTTGGAAAACAAGGATTTGGTGAGGGGTTTGGATGTGGAGGTGGAGTCCCTCTCCTACTGGCTTTCAGATTTGGAGGTGTCTTGGGGCTCAAAGTAGCTTGAACAGAAACTAGGGAATGGTGTGCAGTCAGGGCAGAGAACTGGAGGTCTGAGAATTGAAAGAAGGGACTAATGAGTATTAGGAGTAAATACTTTATTTGGGGACCAAGTAAAGCTGGAAGACTGCGAACTCTGTAGAGTGCTGGTGAGTTTGGAAAGAGGTTGACATGGCGGGTCTCGGGTCTGGGGGTCTCAGGTATGGAGGGAGGACCGGGGCCCTCGGGATAGGGAGGGGCTGAATTAGTGGGTGAGAGTGGGAAGCAGAGCCAGGCCGCTGATACCCTCAGGCCTGGAGGGGCTGCTGGTCTGGGCAAGTCCTGGGGGTCTGTGTGGGCCTGGTCTGTGTGAGTCTCAGTGTTTGTGGGGGGAAGGAAAGGGGGTCCCCAGATGTGTGGGTCCCAGGGCCTATTGGCCCCACTTCTTTGGGTCTCCGGACTTGTGGGACCCCAGGTCTGTAAATCCCTGGGATCGGTGGGTTCCAGGTTTATAAGTCTGCTGGTCTCTGGGATCTCTGGGTCCCAGGTCCGTGGGTCATGGATCTGTTGGGCCCTGGTATTTATGGGTCCCAGGTCTGTGGGCCCAGGATCTGTGGGTACCGCGTCTGTAAGTCCCTGGGATCTCTGGGTCCCAGGCCTATGGATATCTGGAATCCGCGGGTCCCCGAGATGCGTGGGTCCCGGTCTGCGGGCCCCGGCCCGGGAATCGCGGGCGGGCGGCGGGGCGCGGGTCCCCGTGGCGCCGCCCTGCCTGACATCAGTTCCGCCGGCGGCGCGCGCGGCCTCCTCCCTCCTTCCCCGCCCGCCGCGCTCGGAGCCGCCGGGCCGGGGTTGGAACGAGGCCCGGGCGGGCGGGCGGGCAGGCGAGGCCGGGCGGCGGGCGGCGGGGCCCGCGGCCGGCACGACGGAGCCTCCGCACGGCCGGCGGCAGCGGTTGGCGGCGGCCCGGGGCCCGCGGCGAGGGCGGCGGCGGCGGGGCGGCGGCGGCGCCATGGAGCCGCGGGAGGTGAAGGACCGGATCCTGGAGAACATCTCGCAGTCGGTGAAGAAGGTGAGCGCGGCTGCGGCCTCCGCGACCCGAGGGACCCGGAGGACGCGAAAGACCCGGCCCCGCCCGCCCGGGCCTCCGCGGCCCCGGCACCCGCTCCGGGCCGTCGTTGAAGGCCGGCACCCGGGTCCGGGCAGCCCCGGGCGGACGGGGGGAGCCCGCAGCATCCCTGCATCCCGGGCGCAGGCCGCGGGACGAGCCCCGGCTTCCCCGCCCCGTGACCCCGCGGCAGCCCCGCGGTCCGCGAAGTCCCCGGGCGACCTCGCCGGGATCGCGGTTCTCGGGCAAGGTGACCGCGGGCTGTGCCAGCCCCACGGCGGCAGCGAGGCGGGTTGCGCGGTGATCCGACCGCGGGCGCCTGCTCGAGGGGCTGGCGGAGCCGGGGTCGGGGCCGGGCACCGGGCCGGTGGCCGCGCCTGCCACCCCAGCCCGGGGAAGCCCGGCCGGAGGATCCAGTTCAAAGCCAGCCTGGCTTTGAACCCGGGACCCTGGCTCAGAAAAGAACGAGGAAAGCTAGCATTTACAATGAAGTCAGCGTGTCGGGGAGAAAAAGCCTCACCGTGGATGAATTCACATCCGCTGAGAACCCAAGTGCTCAGCCAGAACGGAGCTTTTTTCTTTCCCTATTTTGATTTCTTGGTTCACCTGCTTGGCTGAGGAACGGGTGAGAGTGTGAGAGTGTGTGAGTGTGTGTTAGGTAGAGGGACTCAATAGTTATTTTACTACCTACAGGCATCAAAACAAGAAAATTACACACACACACACACACACACACACACACACACACACACACACACACACACACACACACACACACACACACACACACACACACACACACACACACACACACACACACACACACACACACACACACACAACTGGGACCCCTCCATTTAAATTCCTCAAAATTAACACATGGAAGCAATCTTATCTTTTGTTAAAGAAGGAAGGAAAGGAGGGAGGGAGAAAATAATCTTTCTAAACTGCACCACTCAAAGTGAGAGGTGACCTGCAAAGGTCCAAGGAGAGCTTGGTTTCTCTATGCTTGGCCAATGCAATGGGTATAGTTTTTGCTTATTCAAGGAAGGCACAGTGAGCCAATCCTTCCTTAAGAAGCAACATGTCGGGCTGGGAAGGTGGCTCAGTGGTAGAGCGCTTGCCTTGCATGCTTGAGGCCCTAGGTTCGATTTCTCAGCACCACATAAGCAGAAGAAAAAAAGCCGGAAGTGGCGCTGTGGCTCAAGTGGTAGAGCGCTAGCCTTGAGCTGAAGAGCTGAGGGACAGCACCCAGGCCCAGAGTTCAGGCCCCATGACCGGACCCAAAAAAAACCCCAAAAAACAAAAAAACAATATGTCGGGTTGGGAAGGTGGCTCAGTGGTAGAGCGCTTGCCTTGCATGCCTGAGGCCCTGGGTTTGATTCCTCAGCACCACATAAGAAAAAAGAAAAAAGCCGGAAGTGGCGCTGTGGCTCAAGTGGTAGAGCGCTAGCCTTGAGCTGAAGAGCTGAGGGACAGCGCCCAGGCCCAGAGTTCAGGCCCCACGACCGGACCCCCCAAAAAAAAACAAAAAAAAAACAAAATGTCTTGCCAGGCACAGGTGGTTCATGTCTGTAATT
This sequence comes from Dipodomys merriami, assembly GCF_024711535.1. Lineage (NCBI taxonomy): Eukaryota > Metazoa > Chordata > Mammalia > Rodentia > Heteromyidae > Dipodomys > Dipodomys merriami. The sequence continues at coordinate 19,443,598 of NW_027204270.1, read as the reverse complement.
CTAGCTACTCAGGAGGCTGAGATCTGAGGATCACAGTTGGAAGGCAGCTGGGCAGAAAAGTCCCTGTGAGACTCTTTATCTTCAACTAAAGTAGAGCTGGGGCTCAAGGTGATAGAGCATTAGCGTTAAGCAAAAGAGCTTAGGGATAGTGGCCTAGGCCCTAAGTTCAATACCTAGGACTAGCCAAAAAACAACAAAAAAAAGCATTTCTTTCCTAATGGCAGAGGAAAAACTGCTGAGCTTCCCAGTCTAATCTGTGACGATCATAGCTGCAAAAAACCAAAGGATTTTTTTTCTTTGGGTTTCAAATAAATGGGGAAAGTCTTCAATTACAGATCTGGTAGACATAGACACCTTGTCACAGATGTAAGCATGGGTCGGTCATTCAAAGGCAGTAAATCTTTTTAGTAAATCTTTTTCTTTCCTTTTTTTTTTTTTTTTTTTTGCCAGTATTGGCAATTGGAACTCAGGCCTAAGTGCTGCCTCTTTGCTTTTTTGCTCTGGGCTGGTATTCTACCATTTGAGCCACACTTTCACTCCCTGCTTTTTGGTGGTTCATTGGAGGTAAGAAGCATACAGACTTTCCTTACCTGGGCTGTCTTCAAACCATGATCCTCAGATCTCAGCCTCCTGAGTCATTAGGGTTATATGTGTGAGCCATCAGCGTCCTACCTGAGTCAGTCTTAATAAATGGTAGCTCTTCATTTGTGGTGGAGCCAAGCGCTTGCTTGCACAAGTCCTGTAGATAGTACCTCTCACCTACATGTGGTTATGGATCACCACCTCCTTTGTATGCCAGTTTCAGACACCTGCCATGATTCTTGCATTGTGAAGTGCATTACATTTTCAAAATCAGTCGCTACTTCTAATTGGAATCAGATGGGTTGGGGAAGTGAGGTTGAGGACTAGAAGTTTTTTTTTTTTTTTTTTTGGGTCCGGTCGTGGGGCCTGAACTCTGGGCCTGGGCGCTGTCCCTCAGCTCTTCAGCTCAAGGCTAGCACTCTACCACTTGAGCCACAGTTCCACTTCCAGCTTTTGTCTTTTTGCTTATGTGGTGCTGAGGAATCGAACCCAAGGCCTCAGGCATGCAAGGCAAGCGCTCTACCACTGAGCCACCTTCCCAGCCCCGAGGACTAGAAGTCTTGAGGTCAGACTTGCCCTTGAATATCAACTTCACCCAAATTCCTGAGAGTTGCTTTGTCTGTTTTCTCCCTCGTCCTAGTAAGATGGTCTTACTGGTCATTTTTTTTCTTTCTTTTTTTTTTGCCAGTGTGGGGCTCAAACTCAGACCCTGGGTGCTGTCCCTGAGCTTTTGTGCTCAAGGCTAGCCACCTGAGCCATAGCTCTACTTTGGTTTTTTTTGGTGGTTTACTGGGGAGCTCTCCTGCCCAGATTGGCTTCAAAACATGGTCTTCAGATCTCAGCCTTCTAAGCAGCTAAGATTTCAGGTGTGAACTACTGGTGCTTGACACATTTTTTTAAAGGATGTTGCATTAAAAAAAATGAGGTATATTGTATATTACTGTATTTTCAAGGAGTATTTCTGAACTTCAGTTTGATTGTACGTTCGGGAAAATACACAGACACTAAGAGTATAGCTGAATAAGTTTTCATATAGTGAACAACACCCAGACTGAGAAAGACATCCTTCTTGTGTCCCCAGCTATGTTCTCAAGGTCACCCACTACCCACGCAGTGCTGTTGAGTCCAGCTACTTTTCCACTTAGACATTGCTGTGGAAACATACTTTGTAACTCCAGAAAGATGAAATACTGGCTACCCCACCTAAGTCCCAGGACCTGTGTTCTCAAATGGAGATAGCATCCATGGGTGCTAGAGAGTTTGATAGTACAACTGAATGAAAATAGTAACAATGCAAAGTAAGCTCAAGCCATGTGGTGTCATACAGTCCTGTAATTCTAGCACTCAGGAGGCTGAGGCAGGAGAATTGACAATTCAAGTCCAGTGTTCATCTCAGCAGCACATATATAAAATTAGAATGATACAAAGAAGATAAGCAAGGTGCTGTGCAGAATGGTATATAAAAGTTTCTGCTTGGCGCCGGTGGCTCACGCCTGTAATCCTAGCTACTCAGGAGGCTGAGATCTGAGGATCAAGGTTCAGAGCCAGCCCGGGCAGGAAAGACCGTGAGACTTCTATCTCCAATAAACCACTAGAAAACTGGAAGTGGCGCTGTAGCTCAAGTGGTAGAGCGCTCGCCTTTAGCTGAAGAGCTGAGGGACAGCACCCAGGCCCAGAGTTCAAGTCCCATGACCGACAAAAAAAAAAAAAAGTTTCCATATTTAAAACAAACGAATAAAAAAGCTGGGTGCTGGTGGTTCATACCTGTAATCCTACCTACTCAGAAGGCTGAGATCTAAGGATTGTGGTTTAAAGCCAGCCCAGGCAGGAATGTCCATGAGACTCTTAGTTCCAATTAACCACCAGAAAACCAGAAGTGGAGCTGTGGCTCAAGTGGTAGAGTGCTAGCTTTGAGCAAAAGAAGCTCAAGGACAGCACCCAGGCCCAGAGTTCAAGCCCCATGACCGACAAAAAAAAAAAGTCACCTTGGGCTATGTAGCAAGACTCTTATCTCCAAACAAACAAAAAGCTCTGTATGTTTTTGAAAGGAAGCTAATAGGAGAAACTACCCAGGTGCTGCTAAAGAAGCTCACAGTTACTGTGTTGGTAGTAGAAATGTATAGCACAAGGACAGAGATGGCATTTTATTATATTCATTTTATGTATGAATGTTTGTAGGTATGTGTGTGTGTGTATGAATGCTGGTCATGGGCTTGAACTCAGGGCCTGGGCATTGTACCTGAGCTCTTTTGCTCAAACCAAGCTACCACTTTGAGCAATAGCTCCACTTCTGGTTTTCTGGTAGTTAATTGGAGATAACAGTCTCATAGATAGGCTGGGAATGTGGCTTAGTGATAGAGTGCTTGCCTAGCATGCATGAAGCCCTGGTTTTGATTCCTTAGTATCACATAAACAGAAAAAGCCAGAAGTGGCCCTGTGGCCTCAAATGGTAGATTGCTAGTCTTGAGCAAAGGAAGCTCAGCGACAGTGCCAGGCCCTGAATTCAAGCCCCAAGACTGGCAAAAAAAAAAAAAAAGAGTTTCCTGCCCAGGCTGGCTTTGAACCACGATCCTCAGAGCTTAAGCCTCCTGAGTAGCTATGATTATAGGTGTGGGCCACTAGTATCCAGCTTTTTTTTTTTTTTGGGTCAGGTCGTGGGGCCTGAACTCTGGGCCTGGGCACTGTCCCTCAGCTCTTCAGCTCAAGGCGAGCGCTCTACCACTTGAGCTACCGCACCACTTCTGGCTTTTTTTTTCTTCTGCTTATGTGGTGCTGAGGAATCAAACCCAGGGCCTCATGCATGCAAGGCAAGCGCTCTACCACTGAGCCACCTTCCCAGCCCCTATCGCAGCTGTCTTTGTGCATGCCATCGGGCTGTAGAGCGAATGTGGACATTGTACATGCCATCACATGTCCAAGTATTCTGTCATTTGAAATATCACTGGGCGCCTTCCCTCAGCCCCTCGTGTTCCAGGCCTTAGGAAGGCCCCGTGAACTCCACTCTCATGGAGGTGGCAGTCTAGTAGAAGAGGAGTCAGTCAGTAGACAGAAACATCCTGCGCTGGATTCAGGTTGTGGCTGCTGTTGCACTGGTATCCAATAGAACACATGACAAATGCTTGGCCAGGGAAGTGAGCTTGGAGGGGGTGACCAGGGAAGACTTCCCTAAAGCAGTGGCAGTGTATGCAGCAAGGAGCACTGGCCAAGATGAGAGAAGGAAAATTATTCTAGGAAAACAGTAGCACCAGGCCTGGTGGTTCACACCTGACTCATGCCTGTAAGTCTAGTTATTGGAGAGGCTGAGATCTGGAGGATCATGGTTTGAGGCCATTCAGGGCACAAAAGTCCTTGATCCTCTTATCTCCAATTAACCAGCAAAAAGCTAGGCTGGACACATGGCTCAAGTGGTAGAACATCAACCAAGCAAATAAACCAAGCAAGGCCCTAAGTTTGAATCCTAGGATTCAGTGGTAGACAGAATGCAAAGTAACTGTCCCCTGTACCCCTCCCCTTTAAGCAGGACATATGAGCCATGAGAAAGTGGCAATGGTGCAGTGGCTGGGGGCATGCCAGCCCTCTCTAGTCATTGGGACAGACGCCATCCCAGAATCTAGGCTCTGAGAGGAAATTCTATTTCTGGCCGGTGAGCCCCCTCCGCAGGAGGCTCCCTGTGGACGGCTGGATGGCTGGGATGAGGCTGCAGCTGTTGCCCAGTCTGGCTAGCCAGGGCCGCTGAAGAGGCCACCCTGGGGAGTGGGCTTTCCCCATCTTCTTGCTCCTCCACACAGGTTAGCTCTGCCAGGACATTAAATTTAGCCAAGGCAGCTCATTCCTGCAGACAGCTCTGTCATGGGTCATTGGTTTTGGATGAGAATTACCTTGGCCATTTAGTTTAGATCAATAGTTTTGTTCTGTCTCGCTGCTGCTGGTGTGTGTGTGTGTGTGTGTGTGTGTGCGCGCGTGCACGCGCGCGCACACAAGCTGTAGGGGGAAGTTCTAAAAACCCCCAAGGATCTGAGTCACCAGGGCAGCAAAGACCCAAGCGACTTAATGCACATTTTCTAAAGAGAGCGTGTTCTCCCTGCTTCCTCTCCCTGAGGGTCTGAATTCTGTTTGAAGCCCATGACACTGTGGGCCTTCCCACCCCATCATAGAACATTCCAGGCCCTAGCTCTCAGGGCTGGGCCCAGCCAGGTGGAAAGGTTCTGCATCATGATTTGAGGCCAGGCAGGAACTCCTTTGCACCAGGCCTTGGAGTGAGCAGGTCACCTGCGGGCCGTGATGGGCTTCCTGGGCAACAGGTAGACCAAGGCCAACTGTCTGCGGTCAGGTGGAAGGCTGGCTCACTCTCTGGCTGGCTCTGTGGCGTTTCCTGTGGGTCTTCCTCAAAACTCATCCAGCTGGAGCCCAGTGCAGAAAGGAATTTCATGGGTAAAAAAATGGAAAATCTGCTCCAGCTGGCAGCATCGCTCAATCTGGAAATGTAACGTGTTGTGTAAGCAGGAGAGGAGTTAGAACTTGGAGTCTGGAAGTCATGGGGAGGGGAGGCTGGCATTTCTGGTCCCTTAGGCCCCTGGGTCGGTGCTTCTTCCCTTCCCTGATCTACAGTGCCCATCTCAGCCTCAGGATTCACCACCTTGGCAAGGGCATATTGCTGCCACTGCTGGCAGCATTCTGTTTTCAAGGGGCTCTCCTACATGGCCCTTGCAGCCTTCTGGTGGCATCTGAAACCTAGGCCTGTCCCTGAAGTAGGCAGCTGTGCCCAGAGCCAGTCCTCTGGAGAGGCCAAGCTAGGCCAGTGCTGGTTAGCTTAGGCGATAGTCTTCCCTGCCTCCTCTGCCTTGCCTAAGGCGTGGGTGTTCTGGAATTTCTGTGTGTGGCAGAACAAGGACAGCTTCTGGGAGAGTTCCTGAGGCTGGGTCTGAAAGTCAGGTCACTGTTCCTTCATTATTGTGACCACTCAAGTCCTGAAAAAGGTCCTCCTCCACCCCACTTTCTTGCTCCGTGTGTGTGTGTGTGTGTGTGTGTGTGTGTGTGTGTGTGTGTGTGTGAGAGGGAGAGAGAGAGAGAGAGAGAGAGAGAAAGAGAGGGAGAGAGAGAGAGAGAGGGAGATCTTCCTTGGTTTTTCTACTTGTGGCTAGTGCCATACTCATTAATTGGAGCTAAGAATCTGATGGACTTTCTTGCTGGGCTGTCCTTGCACTGTGATCCTCAGATCTCTGCTTTCTGAGCAGCTAGGATTACAAATGTAAGCCCCTAGCAGCTGGCAAACATCTCCTCTCTTGTAGCCAAAGAGGTAGCTGGCTCTGCCACAGGGACAGTCTCCCCATTTTGCATATTTGCTCCCCTTACTTTTTTTTTGTTGTTGTTGGTAGTCATGGGGCTTGAACTCAGGGCCTGGACATAGTCCCTGATCTCTTTTTGCTCAAGGCTAGTATTCTATCACTTTGAGCCATATCACCACTTTTTTTCTTTGTCGGTTGTGGGGCTTGAACTCTGGGCCTGGGTGCTGTCCCTAAGCTCTTCACAACTCAAGGCTAGCACTCTACCACTTGAGCCACTGCACTACTTCTGGCTTTTTCTATGTATGTGGTGCTGAGGAATTGAACCCATGGCCTCATGCATGCCAGGCAAGCACTCTACCACTGAGCTATCTTCCCAGCCCCACTTTTCTGGTGATTAATTAGAGCTAAGATTCTCATGGACTTTCCTGCCTGGGCTGACTTTAAACTTTGATCCTCAGATCTCAGCCTCCTAAGAAGCTAGAATTACAGGTGTGAGCTATCAGCACCCGGCTCCCCTTGCTTATAACGGAAAACACTATAGAATTGCACAAGGAAGAAAGTGTTAGTTTCCCATAACCCCCTTCTCCATGGATAGCTATGTGTGAGCACAGCACAGGGAAATCCACAGAAATCCCCCACTGGTTTCTGGGAGTCTTTCCTAATTGTTCATGTAATTTGATGAAAGTTCTTTGTTTCTACGGTTCTCAGCTGCTCAAACATGTTGAGAGTAAGGGAATCTCCCACCATCTGCACATACACGCGCACACACACACAAGCACACACACACACGCACACACACAAACACACACACCCCACCCATGTCCACAAGCCCTTACACACACACACACACACATACACCCCACCCATGTCCACAAGTCCTTACACACACATGCCTGTGCACACACACACACACACACACCCCACCCATGTCCACAAGCCCTTACACACACATGCGTGTGCACACACACACACACACACACACACACCCCACCCATGTCCACAAGCCCTTTCCCAGTCAGTGACAGCATAACTGGCAGGGCTGGCTCCTGCTGCCTATTTTAGTGCACAGGGAAATGATGTCATGATGTCTAGGAACATCTAGTCATAAAGCTCATAAGGTGCAGAACTGGGCTCAGGACCATTTTTCCAGTTCCTACTTTCTCATTTCTCTGTTTCTATAATGTCCAGTCATTCAGAAAGTGACCTATGCATTTGACATCTTTGTTGACTGAAGATTGTGCACTGAACCAATCCTGGGAAGCCTCTATCCTGAGGACTTAACATTCTAGAAAAAAAGATATTAAGCAGCTAGGTACTGGTGACTCATGCCTCCTAGCTACTCAGGAGGCTGAGATCTGAGGATCGTGATTCAAGGACAGACAAAGCAGGAAAGCCCATGAGATTTTTTTTTTTTTTTGTCGGTTGTGGGGCCTGAACTCTGGACCTGGGCGCTTTCCCTCAGGTCTTCAGCTCAAGGCTAGCGCTCTACCACTTGAGCCACAGCGCCACTTCCAGCTTTTTCTGCTTATGTGGTGCTGAGGAATTGAACCCAGGGCCTCATGCATGCAAGGCAAGCACTCTACCACTGAGCCACCTTCCTAACCCCCCCCCCTTTTTTTTTTAAGTATAACTTGCCAGGTGCTGGTAGCTCACACCTATAATCCTAGCTACTCAGGCTGAGATCTGAGGCTCATGGTTCAAAGCCAGCCCAGGCAGGAAAGTCTGTGAGACTCTTAGCTCCAAAAAAAACCACTAGAAAACCGGAAGTGGCGCTGTGGCTCAAGCAGTACAGTGCTCACCTTGAGCTGAAGAGCATAGGGACAGCACCCAGGCCCAGAGTTCAAACCCCATAACTGACCAAAAAAAACTTTTCCCCAGAAGACAGTTGTGCAGTCCTTAAGGATCCAGCCCCTTCCATGGGTTTTGGTGGAGGTTGGGGGCAGCCCCAGTGTGTGTAAATCAGGGTGGAAGTGTTGGGGCTTTCTGGGCATCACAAGATCAATTGCTGCCCATCCTGCGCTGAATGGCACAGCTCACACAGTAATGGAGCTTTGCATAGAGTTGGGGAAGCCCAGAAGCTTCCTGAGTAGAGGCTACAGCCCCTACTGTGCTCTGAATGACAAACTTCGTAATGGCCTTGGCGCTGGACACACATTGGGTGCAATTTGTACAGTGATTAGGTTGCACGTGGTCTCGGCCCTTTGTGGCTCAACTGTTGTTCCTTCTTTTTTTTTTTTTTTCATCATCTTGGGCTCGAGGACAAGAGAGAGCCATGAGATTCTTATCTCCAATTAACCACCAGAAATCCAGAAGCAGAGCTGTGGCCCAAGTAGTAGAACACTAGCCTTGAGCAAAAAAATTTCAGGGACAGTGCCTAGTCCCTGAGTTCAAGCCTGAGGAGCAGCACACACACACAGACATGAGAGGCATCCGTTGGAGATTACAGTAGATAGGATGTACCCCACATTCCCCCATAGTGCTTTGATAATTATGGCTGGTGATGGTAGGAAGTTTCCTTCACACTCCTTCACCTGTTAGTATTTGTAGCTCATCTAGTGTCCCACAGTGCTGCCAGGGCCTGGGAATGGAGGTGGGGTCCCTGCTGTGTCCCCTGGCCTAGCCCTGTGACAGACACTGAGACTTAGGTAGCCAATTTCCTTTAGCATCCTGCCACTGGGTGGGGGGAACACTAGGGGGTCACGTGGTCAGACAGCTGAGAGAGGAAAGGGGAAGTGAAAGAGGAATACAGAAGCAGCCAAATGCCCAGCTTTCAAAGACTGACCTAAATGAGGCTTAAAGAAATCTCAGCCTCCTGCCAGGGCTCCCATAGCACTTCGGGGGAGTACTCAGGGTTTCTGCCAGCCCCTGCCTCCTGCCCAGCCATGGGAGCATAGAGTAGGTTGGCTGTGCTGGTGATCCCTCAGACGTTGGCTGCTTCTTGGCTTCTGGTGTCTGCCCAGGGACCTGTTGGCAGAGCCTCTCACTACCACTGTCAGAGGCACCCCAGGTCAGAGGCAAGCTCTAATTGCAAGATAGAAGAACGGTGCCATCTTGAGGGTTGGGCACTCCTTCCTAGAATAGGGGTAATAACTCTTTCCTTTGATTTTTTTTTTCTTGTGCCAGTCCTGGGGCTTGAACTCAGGGCCTGAGCGTTTACTGGCCATGACCTTTTGTGCTCATGCTCTACCACTTGAGCCACAACTCCACTTCTGTCTTTTTGATAGTTCATTGGAGATAAGAGTCTCACAGACTTTTCTGCCCAGGCTGACTTTAAACCTTGATTTTCAGATCTCAGCCTCCTGAGTAGCTAGAATTGCAGGTGTAGCCACTGGCACAAAACTTTGATTTTATTTTGTTTTGTTTTGCCAGTCTTGGGGCTTGAACTCAAGGCCTAGGCACTGTCCCTGAGCTTCTTTTGCTCAAGGCTAACACTCTACCACTTGAACCACAGCAGCATTTTGTTTATGTGGTACTGAGGAATGGAACCCGAGGCTTCATGCATTCTAGGCAAACACTTTACCACCAAGCTACATTCCCAGCCTTTTGTTTGATATTTATTTGCTTATTTTACAGTGCTAGGACCAAACCCAGGGCCTTGCCTGCAGGCATGCAATCCACAGTGCTGTTATCTCTAGCCCATGGTTTGAGAAACCATATTCTGTGAAATTGTCCAATTAAACTGGCCTGCCCAATCATCATTGCTCTATACCACAAAGAAAGTGCAGAAAGATGAAATCCAGGGGGCTGGGAAGGTGGCTCATTGGTAGAGCCCTTGCCTTGCATGCATGAGGCCCTGGTTTCAATTCCTCAGCACCACATAAGCAAAAAGCCGGAAGTGGCGCTGTGGCTCAAGTGGTAGAGCACTAGCCTTGAGCTGAAGAGCTGAGGGACAGTGCCCAGGCCCAGAGTTCAGGCCCCACGACCGGACCAAAAAAAAAAAAGAAAGAAAGATGAAATCCATGCACCGTTCTAGCCTTGATGCTTCTCTTTTTCCCCTGGTTATAGAATTGACTCTTGTGTCAGGTGGCAAATATTGGTCAAGAAGCCCAAACTTACTGGGCACCTGTGGCTCATGCCTGTGATCCTAGCTACACAGAAGGCTGAGATCTGAGGACCATGGTTCGAATCCAACTCAATAGGAAAGTCTTATCTCTAACCACCAAAAGGAGCTGTAAGTAGAGTTGTGGTAGAGCACTAGGCCCAGAGTTCAGGCCCCATGACTGACAAAAAAAAAAAAGAAAAAGAGTCTCATGAGCCAGGTGCTGGTGGCTCATACCTGTAATCCTAGCTATTCAAGAGGCTAAGGATTACTGTTCAAAGCCAGACCCTGCAGGAAAGTCTTTAGACTCTTATCTCTAATAAATCACCAGAAAACCAGAAGTAGAGCTGTGCCTCAAGTGGTAGAGTGCTAGCCTTGAGCTGAAGAGCTGAGGGACAGCGCCCAGGCCCAGAGTTCAAGCCTCATGACCTACCAAAAAAAAAAAGAGCCGGGCGCTGGTGGCTTGTGCCTGTAATCCTAGCTACTCAGGATGCTGAGATCTGAGGATCGCGGTTCAAAGCCAGCCCAGGCAGGAGAGACCGTGAGACTCCTATCTCCAATAAACCACCAGAAAACTGGAAGTGGCTCTGTAGCTCAAGTGGTAGAGCGCTCGCCATGAGCTGAAGAGCTGAGGGACAGGGCCCAGGCCCAGAGTTCAAGCCCCACGGCCGACCAAAATAAACAAAAAAAAAAAAAAAAAAAAGAGAGAGAGAGAGGGAGAGAGTCTCAGGCCCAGGATGGCTTTGAACCACATTCCTCAGATCTCAGCCTCCTGAGTAGCTAGGATTACGGATGTGAGCTACTAGCACCTGGCTGAAAAAAAGTTTTTTTGTTTTTGTTTTTGGTCGGTCGTGGGGCTTAAACTCTGGCCTGGGCACTGTCCCTGAGCTCTTCAGCTCAAGGTGATCGCTCTACCGCTTGAACCACAGCACCTCTTCCTGTTTTTGAACAGTATATTGGAGATAAGAGTCTCACAGACTTTCCTGCCCGTACTGGCTTTGAATCATGATCCTCAGATCTCAGCCTCCTGAGTAGCTAGGATTACAGGCATGAGCCACTGGCGTCCGGCTGAAAAAATGTTTTGAGAGCCCATCTTCAGCAATAAAAAAGCTGGACACTATGTATACCTCTGTTTTCCAAGCTACTAGGGAAGCATAAGTAGGATTATAGACCAGGCTAGCCCAGGCAAAATTTGAGACCCTGTTCAAAAAAATAACAAAAGCAAAAAAGTCCCAGGGGTCTGGTTCAATAGGTAGAGTATGAGGCCCTGAGTTCAAATCCCAATACTGCAAGAAAAATAGAAGTAAAAAGTCCACAGAGTGCTGGGAAAGTGGCTCAGTGGTAGAGTGCTTGCCTTGCATGCATGAGGCCCTGGGTTCGATTCCTCAGCACCACATAAGCAGAAAAAGCCGGAAGTGGCGCTGTAGCTCAAGTGGTAGAGTGCTAGCCTTGAGCTGAAGAGCTGAGGGACAGTGCCCAGGCCCAGAGTTCAGACCCCACGACTGGCAAAAAAAAAAGTCCACAGACATAAAGTGTCTGACTCTGAGTTTCAGTTGAGCTTATTTAAGCATGGCTACTATGGATAGATTTTTTTTTGGGGGGGGGGGGTCAGTTGTGGGGCTTGAACTCTGGGCCTGGGCAATGCCCTTGAGCCTCTTTGTTTTCAAGGCTAGTGCTCTACCACTTGAATCACAGAACCACTTCCAGTTTTTGAGTAGTTAATTGGAGATAAGAGTCTCACGGGGATTTTTATACCCAGGCTGGCTTCGAACCACAATTCTCAGTTGTGAGCTTCCTGAGTAGCTAAGATTACTGGTGTGAGCCACCAGCGTCCAGCTTCAAATTACAGCTGCCTTTGACCCAACTGCTAGTGACTCACCTAGAAGAATTTTTGGTGTCAGCCATGGTAAGGGATATTGGAAGGAAGAGACAAGTCCAGAGGCCGGGCTGTGGCGGCTAGAGCCCTAATTACGATGCTCTGGGCGTTTCTAGGCTTGCTGGCGTGTGTCACCTGCACTTCCTCAGCTCACGTTGGCAAGACTGGTACAGTCTCGTGGGATCCCAGTCTTCTGGGATCTCTGTTGTCCTGGCTTTGAGGGAGTCCAGGATGGGCTGAGGGGGTCTCTCTGGGCCTGGTGAGAAGACCCCAGCAGTCAGGGACAGGAAAGTAACTTAGTCAATCTGGGGATGGTCTGGAAGCACGCCTTTGGGACAGAGGCTCCAGCATTCATGGGCTTTACTGTAGAACAGAGGCTCCAGCATTCACAGGCTTTACCACAGAACAATGTTTTTGTTTGTTTTGTTTTCCTTTGGTTTTCTCACTCTTGCTTGAGTGGCAAGCCTGGCCAATCAAGCTCTACCCCATCCACAACCTTGGTTTAAAATCAAGCCCTGCCACTGCCTCACTCTGACCTACTTCATGGGATTGCTGTGATGATGAAATGAAGTCACGCTTCTGAGTTGCCTCTTGTAAGCATTTGCAGGGCGTTGGGCCCTTTAATGGACATGCTCTTATCTACCTTCAAGACAGCCCTCAAGACACTGAAGAGTAAACTGGTATAAAAGATGGTAGCCAGGCGCTGGTGGCTCACGCCTATAATCCTAGCTACTCAGTAGGCTGAGATCTGAGGATCATGGTTCAAAGCTAGCCAAGGCAGGAAAGTCTGTGAAACTCTTATCTCCAATAAACAACTCAGAAAATCTGAAGTGGTGCTGTGGCTCAAGTGGTAGAGCGCTTAGCCTTGAGCTAAAGAGCTCAGCGCCCAGGCTCAGAGTTCAAGCCCCACAACTGACCAAAAAAAAAAAAAAAAGGATGGTAAATGAAGCCAAGCACCAGTGGCTCATGCCTGCAATCCTAGCTCAGGAGGCTCAGATGGATGGATCTTGGTTTGAAGTCAGCCTGAGCTGACTTGAAGTAACCACCAAAAAGCCAGAAATGGCAGTGTGGCTCAAATGGTAGAGCACTAACCTGAGTAAAAAAGCTAAGGGACAGCGACCAGTTCAAGCCCCAGGACCAGCATACACACAAAACAATGGAAAATGGTGTTTGTTTTACTGGGTCCATAAGTTCTGCCACTGTGGTCCTTATTCATGGGATGCTTGTTCCCCTTCCCCGCCTGCTGGTCCTGCTGGTCCTGCTGGTGTGGGAAGCACGGGAAGCAGATCACTGGCTGTGGGTGTTTGTTGACCTTGCTCTGCTGACTAGCTCCCAAAGTATGAGCTCAAGCTATCAACATAGCAATTCAGCAGGTTGGTGCATCGTTGATTCCCGGACCCTCTTTTTCTTCTTTCTGCTCCTTTGAAGATCAATGCAGGTTGTGGTGTTGATTCAGGATTTTCTTGTCCCCTGAGATGAGGGAGACCCTTTACCAACCTTGCCGTGGAGCCTTCTGGAAAAGACAGTGAGCCCAGCCACATGTAGCTGATGGGTGTTTGAGATGTGGCTGGTGCCACAAGAGCTGAAGTTTCAAGGTTGTTTAAGATTAATTTAAATAGTCATATGTGGCTTGAGGGTTCAAAGCAGTCCAATTCCAGAAAGGTTTTTTGTTTTGTTTTATTTTGTTTTGTTTTGCTTTGCTTTTGCTGGTCCTGGGGTTTTATCTCAGGGCCTGAACATTGTCTCTACTTTTGCTCAAAGCTAGCACTCTACCACTTGAGCCACAGTGTCACTTCTGACTTTTTCAGGGTAGTTTATTGAAGGTATGAGTCTGAGACTTGGGCTGGGAATGTGGCTTACTGGTAGAGTGCTTGTCTAGCATGCATGAAGCCCTGGGTTCCATTCCTCAGTACCACATCAACAGAAAAAGCCAAAAGTGGCACTGTGGCTCAAGTGGTAGAATGCTAGCCTTGAACACACAGAGGCTCAGGGATAGAGCCCAGGCAGAGAGAGGGAGGGAGAGAGAGACAGAGAGGAGAGGAGAGATAGGGAGAACTGGATAAATGGAGAAGGAGGAGATCCATGCACGCATGCTCCCAGTTAGGAAGACATGTGATTGCAAAGATGCCAGTTCTCCACCCAAATCTCTGCAGTCAGCAGTGTTATATAACACTGGGTACACACCCGGAAAAACTGCGTGAAATCTGATTAAGAAAGAACAGGCTAGAATAATCAAAACCACTTTTTTTTGAGGCTTCACACTTTCAATTCTCTTGCTTCAGCCTCTCAATGTTGGCATAACAGATGTGTACCACAACACTCAGCTCAAAATAGTTTTGAAGAAGGATAGGTGGATGGGGAGCTAGGGTAGTCTTGTATTCATATCAAAGTGCTGATAAAAGTGGCAATAATTGGGCAGGGAATGTGGCTTAGTGGTAGAGTGCCTGTCTAGCATGCATGACGCCCTGGGTTCCATTCCTCAGTACCACACAAACAGAAAAGGCTGGAATTGGCGCTGTGGCTCAAGTAGAGTGTTAGCCTTGAGCAAAAGAAGCTCAGGCACAGTGCCTAAGCCCTGAGTTCAAGCTACAAGACTGGTAAAATCAAAACAAAACACAAAAGTGGCAATAATTAAAAATGGGGCCGGGGCTGATACTGGAGTAGATAATAGACCAATCACATAGTCTAATCATGGATTAGTAGGAGAAACTGGGCCATTAATCAATATAGGGAAATCAGTATCCATCCAGAAGTTAATGAATATAAATTCTTGATGTCACAGATTAAGATCAAAATATAGCGGGCACTGCCAGCTCACGCCTGTAATCTTAGCTACTGAGATCTGAGGATTGCAGTTTGAAGCCAGCTGGGCAAGAAAGTCAGTGAGACGCTTATCTCCAATTAATCACAGAAAAAGCTGGAAGTGGTGCTCTAGTGCTAGCTTTGAGCAAAAGGAGCTCACAGACAGAGCCTAGGCCTAGAGTTCAAGGTCCAGGACTGGCAAAAAGAAAAAAAAAAAAAAAAGATCAAAGCATACAAAACAAACTGGACACTGGTGGCTCATGCCTGTAATTCCAGCTACTCAGGAGCTAATTCCAGCTACTTAGGCTTGAAGGCAGCCCAGGCAGACAAAACCTAGATTTTTATCTCCAATTAACCAGCAAAATGATAGAAGGAGATTTGTCTAAAGTGCTAGAGCACCTGCTTTGGGAGGGGCAGGTAGCTAAGCAAGAACATAAGACCCTGAGTTCAAGCCCCATTTCCAGCACACATAAAACAAAGTTGCATAGATACAAGCACCTCAAGCTACTGACAAGGGGGACTAGGAAGCAAGAGGTCTTCATGCTTGGTGTACCCTTTGTGATTGCTTTTCTTTGAAAAAAAAAAAAAAAAGGTTTTTCAGTAGTGGAGTTTAAACAAGGATTCATACTTCATCTTTACATCTTTAACAATAAGCAAATATGGTTTTATGTTTTGTGTTTTTTATTTGTTGTTTTTGCTAGTACTGAGATTTGTACTTAGGCCCTTGAACTTCCTTGTCTGGTGTTCTACCTTTGAGCCATGTCTCCAGACTGGTGTTTTTTTTTGGAGGGGGTGTCAGATTTTCTTCACCTGAGAAGAGTTAGTTCCTTCCTGGTCTATCACTTAGTGGAAAATCATTTTGAGGGATTTAATCACTTTCTTGTTTATAAATATATACGTATGCATGCATACTTTTCCTTGTTTCTCATGTTTTTGTTGTTTATAATCAAGAATGTGAAGCTGGGTGCAAGTGGCTGAGGCCTACAATACTACCTACTCAGGAGGCTGAGATCTGAGGATCACAGTTCAAAGACCAGGCAGGAAAGGCCATGAAAGTCTGATCTCCAATTAACCACCAAAAAAGCTAGAAGCGGAGCTGTGGCTCAAGTGGTAGAGTGCTATCCTTGGGCAAAAATCTCAAGGACAGCATCAGACCCTGAGTTCAAGCTCCAGAACCAGCACCAAACAGCTGCTGTTTACTTATTGTTTATTTAATTTATTTTGTGCTCCTGGGGTTTTTCCAGGGCTATCCATGCAATCTGAGCTATATTCCCAGCCTTGTTTTACTTTTTGTTTTTTTGCCAGTCCTGGGCTTTGAACTCAGGGCCTAGGCACTGTCCCTGAACTTCTTTTGCTCAAGGCTAGCACTCTACCACTTGAGCCACAGCACCACTTCTGGCTGTTTGTTTTGTTTGTTTTGTTGTTGTTGTTTTTGTTAATCATGAGGCTTGAAAGTTGTCCCTCATCTTGTCAGCTCAAGGCTAGCACTCTACCACTTGAGCCACAGTGCCACTTCCAGTTTTCTGAGTGGTTCATTGGAGATAAGTGTCTCACAGACTTTCCTGCCCAGGCTGGCTTTGAACTGTGATCCTCAGATCTCAGCTTCTTGAGTAGCTGGGATTACAGGCGTGAGCCACCAGCACCCAGCTTTCTGGCTTTTTCTGTTTATGTGGTACTGAGGAATTGAACCCAGGGCTTCATGCATGCTAGGCAAGCACTCTACCACTAATCCATATTCCCAGCCCCCTGTTTTACTTTTAAAATAAGGAAGTTGAACTTCACCAGTAAGGATCCTTCTAGCTCTAGGATCAACCTGAGATGCTCTGATCTCAGATTTTGAAATAAAAAAAAAAAGCAACTCAATTCAGGTTGTCCACTGAACACTACAGTGTGCATGTGTGCCCTTAGCCATTGCTAGGAGCCGGTGTGTGGGCATTGTGTGCTTATCTCTGTATTCTTGCAACTCTAGAAGACTTTGCCTCATCCACCTGCCTGGTAGGTAGGCAGAGGAGCCCTCAGGACCGAGGTCTGTCCCCAATCAGCAGGGTTGCTGGGCTTGTCTGGGCCACACAGAAGAGAGGCTGTTTTGTGTTGTGGGGGTTGAATGGTGGCCTCTCTCCAAGAGCACATGCTCGCTGGTGTGGCTGATGCCACTTGCCTCCTGTGCAGCCTTCCAGAAAACACGAGGACATAGTTGTCCCAGGAGCTCACACGACAAGTCAGGAAAGGTAGCAGCCAAGCAGGCCATGCTGATGTGAGCTAGGTGAGACTCTTCTCAAAGTTTTTGCCTGAAAGGGGCCCTGGGTACCTGCCGCGGCAGAGCGCTCAGCTGAGCCTTCCTCATGGGACCGGGCCCAGGCGCCAGGGAGTTAGCCGTGTGCTCACTCACCTCACCTGTGGCCCAATCTCAGGCCTAGGAACAGTGTCCTTCTTGGTACCAGGCTTGACAGGAATCTGGCACACACCCAGATCTGTGGTCAGCCTGGCCAGTCTCCTTGGGCAAAGCCAGTGCCCATGTCAGCCTCTGGCAAGAAGGTACTGGGAGAAGGCGATCAGCTGATCAGCTCTGAGTGTGTGGGAGGGTAGCTCTGAGCAGGCCTGCAGTGTTGTGTACTCTGTGTGTGCGTGTGATTTTCACAGACAGTGCTGTTGGGATGGGTCCCCAGACTACAGCATCATGCAGACCTGGCCTAGTCTCAGCAGACGCCTGTGTGGGGACCTTGGGGCTGGGCTGTGAGGAGGCAGCTTTTGCTTTCTGGAACTCCAGGGCAGGGTCTGCAGCGGGGCAGGGCAGTCTGAGGTAGACTTGGTCATCGTGAGCACATGGCCTGTCCAAGGTTCTCTTAGCTCCCTTCTTGTTCTTACTTCTTTTTTTATTTTGTGCTAGTACTGAGGGCTTGAACTCAGGGTCTAGGTGCTGTCCCTTAGCTTTTTCACTCAAGGCTGGTACTCTGGCACTTGAGAGCCATACTTCCCCTTCTGACTTTTTTGGAGGTTAATTGGAGAGAAGAGTCCCATGGACTTTCCTGCCCAGGCTGGCTTTGAACCATGATTCTCCGATCTCAGCCTCTTGAGAAGCTGGGATTACAGGCGTGAGCCCCCAGCACCTGACTCTCAGTGCCCTCTTTGGTTTCAGAATGTTCACTCTTCCTTTTTTCTCATTTCCTGTTTGTTTTTTTCCTCTTAGCTTCAGAGCTACTTTGCTGCATGTGAGGATGAGACCCCAGCCATCCGGAACCACGACAAGGTCCTCCAGCGCCTGTGTGAGCACCTAGACCACGCGCTGCTCTATGGGTAAGAGCAGGCTTCCCAGGGCTAGGCATGCCCAGGCGCGCGCAGCAAGCTACAATGCCCTCCAGAGAGGGTTCCCGGGCCTGCCTTGTCAGCCTTGATCTACCGAGTAGAGCACTAGGCAGACATGGGGATGAGAGAGGGGTGGTGTGCTGGTGTGTGGTTGTGGGACCTGTTAACCACAGCTTCCTGGGTCCCAGCACTGCTGCCCTGCCCTCACAGATTGCAAGACCTCTCCTCCGGCTACTGGGTGCTGGTAGTTCATTTCACCCGCAGAGAAGCCATCAAGCAGATTGAGGTGCTGCAGCACGTGGCCACCAACCTGGGGCGCAGTGAGTAGAACCAGAGACCCGCCACACCCTCCCTGTGGACAGGATGGCTTGGGATGCAGGTCCAGCTGGGGTCAGCTCCAGGAGGCTGACTGCCTGGTACGGTCCAATTGCAGTAAGGTTTCAAAGGCCAGTGCCTTCCACATGGCGTCTGTTCTCCCTGCAGAGGTCAGTATGTGGATGTGGCCATGATATGCAGGAGAACTGAATGGGGCTCCTTGGGATTCCAGCACAGGAGTCTGGATTCCTCCCTGAGCTAGGAGCCTTAGGCCTGTGGGATTGAGGCAGCATGCCCCTACATCCCTAACCCATCAGGTTGGCTATAGTAGTTCATTTCACGACGGTGTAGTAGTAATCCTAGCTACACGGGAAGCTGAGACCTGAGGATCATGGTTCAAAGCCAGCCCAGGCAGGAAAGTCTGTAAGACTCTTACCTCCAGTTAACCACCAAAAAGCTGGAAGTGGAGTTGTGGTTCAAGCGGTAGCATACCAGCCTAGAGCAAAAAAGCTAAATGACAATGCCTAGGCCCTGAGTTCAAGCCTCAGTATCAGCACACACACAAAAAATAGTCTTCCACCTGACCTCTCTCATCTGCCCTGGCCTACCACAGGTTAGGGCCTGAAAGCTGTTAGACTACCTGGTCCCACACTTGCTCACTCCTTTTTTTTTTTGGTCAGTTGTGGAGCTTGAACTCTGGGCCTGGGCACTGTCCCTCAGCTCTTCAGCTCAAGGCTAGTGCTCTACCACTGGAGCCACAGTGTTACTTCCAGTTTTCTGGTAGTTTATTGGAGATAAGAGTCTCATGGACTTTCCTGCCTGGGCTGGCTTTGAACTGTGATCCTCAGATCTCAGCCTCCTGCGTAGCTAGGATTACAGGTGTGAGCCACTATGAAGCCCGGCAATACACTTGCTCTTTCTTTTCCCTGCTTGCCAAAGGGGGAAAAAGTCATACCTGGCTAGACATCCTCACAGTCATTCCTGCTTCCATTCCCAGGCCGGGCCTGGCTGTACCTGGCTCTCAACGAGAACTCCTTGGAGAGCTACCTGCGGCTGTTCCAGGAGAACCTGGGTCTGTTACAGAAGTACTACGTCAGGTGAGTCGGGAACACTCCGCCTCCCCTGGCTTTAAGTTCCCTGAGCTCCTGTCACATGCAGACACCACAACTTGTGACAGCAGAGGCTCGTCTGGCATCGCATGCTGAGGACATGTCTGTGTGCCCTGGAGCCCTGCTGGCAGTGCAGCGGCTTCCTCCAGAGTACCCGGTCCCACTTAGGTGTTCTGCTTCTGCCTGATCTTCCACCCAGGCCTCAGATGACCAAACGCCCAACTTTTGCCTCACCCTTTGCCAGGGTTACTACAGGGACAGAGTATTTATAGAGCCCCTAAGAGCCTGACAAACCTTTTATCTCCGGAGACACAGGCCACCAAGGGCAGTGCATCTCCAAACCCAGGAGAATGCTGGAGAAAAGTGCTGGGGACACCCAGGTCAAGCTGGGTGCTGTGCAGAGTGGGCTGTCACCAAGTTCCACACGTGTGCTTTTGCTGGTGAGGTTGAGCCAGCAGGTCACCAGACCCAGAAGCACCAGTGTCGCTCCTCATGTCTTGCAGGAATGCCCTCGTCTGCAGCCATGATCACCTGACACTCTTCCTGACCTTGGTGTCTGGACTGGAGTTCATTCGATTCGACCTGGATCTGGTGAGGCTCCAGCATTCTGGCTGCTGTGGGGGGCAAGGAAGGAGAGGAGGAGAAGAGGAGCACAGGGGCTTTATTTTTGCCATTTGTCCAAAGCTGGTTGGATATGGCTGAGCTTGGCAGCGCCTGTTTGCTCAGGTGATAGAAGGCTTCAGGATTGGTGGCATTGAGCAGGGAACTTCCGGTCTCTCTTCCCGCCTGGGGGAAGTTCACATTGCTTTAAATATCCTAGCCCAGAGGGTCTCACCTCTGTGCTTAGGACATGAATGTCTAAGAGAGACAGATTCATGTGGTGTTTTCTGGGGCTCTGGCACATGTCGTCAGCCCCACACTTCCCCCACTAACATGCTCCTGGTCACCCTCCCTCGCCACCATGCACTGTGCAGTGGTGCCCACCTCACAGGGCAGGTGTCCCAGGTCCCCAGTGGATGCCTGAACCCACATATCACACTAAACCCTGGGCACACTATTTTCCTGAATGTACCTACTGTGGTAAAGTTTTCCCTATAAATTAAGCGCCACAATTACTAATAGTAGCTGGGTGCCGGTGGCTCACACAAGTAATCCTAGCTATTTAAGAGGCGGAGATCTGAGGATCATGGTTCAAAGCCAGCCCGGGCAGTAAAGTCTATGAGACTCTTATCTCCAATTAACCGCCATAAAACCGGAAGTGGCGGTATGGCTCAAGTGGTAGAGAGCTCACCTTGAGCTGAAGAGCTCAGGGACAGCACCCGGGCCCAGAGTTCAAGCCCCACGACCGACCAAAAAAAAACAAAAACAAAAAGGGGCTGAGAAGGTGGCTTAGTGGTAGAGCGCTTGCCTTGCATGCAGAGGCCCTGGGTTCGATTCCTGACCACCACATAAGCAGAAAAAGCCGGAAGTGGTGCTGTGGCTCAAGTGAGAGTGTGCTAGCCTTGAGCTGAAGAGCTGAGGGACAGCGCCCAGGCCGAGTGTTCAGGGCCAATGACCCACAAAAAAAAAAAAAAAAAAGAATAGTAAGATAGGATGATTAAAAACAATAGCTATAATATACGTTATTTAAAATGTGAATTGAGCCACCAAAAAGGCAGATGACAGTAGAACTCTGGCTCAAGTGGTAGAGCATCAGACTTGAGTGAAAAAGCCAAAGGACAGTGCCTAGGCTCCGAGATCAAGCCCCAGGACCAGCACCAAAAACAAAACAAAACAAAACACCACAAAAGTGTTTTATTTCTCGAAGTTTCCATTTACTGTTGGACTCTGAGTAACCAAAACCACAAAACCTCAGACTTAGGACATGATAACCTAAAGCAGCTCGGAGTGCCTCCAGTGCCTCATGAGTGCCCAGGCTCCCGAGGGCCGGTGAGGCCGCGCACGTGACCCAGTCCCTCCCTGGTGGGAACTGAAAAAAATGACAATTATCAAAAGATCATAGCTGAGGGTGTCCTTGGGTTCTGACAGCCTTCCTTTTCTATGTCTTGGGGTCCTGGGATGGAGGCCAGGGCCTCGAGCAGGCCAGGCAAGTGTGTGACCATGGTCCTTTCATCTGTCAGCCCCGAGCCTGTGGTTGTTAGGAGCCACAAACATTCCCCTTCCTCTACATCCTCTCTTTTAATTAATCCATTCCTCTCCCAGAGAGGACCCTGCTTCCTGGCTCCCCCGAGGCCTCCCACCCCATGGCCTTCTCGCACTCTCTCCCCAGGACGCCCCCTACTTAGACCTGGCCCCCTACATGCCTGATTACTATAAACCTCAGTACCTACTGGACTTCGAAGAGCGCCTTCCCAGCTCAGTCCACGGCTCAGACAGCCTCTCCCTCAACTCCTTCAACTCTGTCACTTCCACCAACCTAGAATGGGACGACAGCGCCATCGCCCCATCTAGTGAGGGTAAGTGCCCAGGGCAGAAAGGAGCAGAAAGGAGGCTGAGCGCCTCAAACAGACCCAGGAGCTCCGGAGCCCTGGCCAGCCATGCTGGGTGACTTCTGGACTCATTTTGGTCTGGAGGTGGGGATGTGCTGCTGAACAGAGCTGGCCATCCCAGCCCTTTATTTCCATAGACCTTACGGTGGCTGAAAAGGTTTCCAGCTGGGGACCGCTGGCTCACACCTATAATCCTAGCTACTCAGGTGAAGGCTGAGATCTGAGGTTTGTGGTGTGAAGCTAGCCCAGGCAGGAAAGTCTGAGAGACTTTTATCCCCAATTAACTACTCCCAAGAAAGCTAGAAGTGGGGATATGGCTCGTAGGTAGAATGCTAGTCTTGAGCAAAAAAAGCTCAGCAATAGCACCAAGTCCTGAGTCAAGCCCCAGGACTGGCGTTTAAAACAAAGGGAGGGATTTTCAGGCACAAAAAGCCTGAAAGCAGGAATTTCTGAATGTTCAGTACATTTCTGGAAACATGTCCAGGGACTGTTGTCTAGAAGAGTCAGGGTTAGTAGCAGCGTGCCCTGGAAACTTGCCCGACATCGAGGGACTGTTACCTGCTTTGGGGAGCACTTCCTACCGAGGTTCTGAGAGGGAGGAAGGAGGCTGAGCAAGTCCCTGAAAATAGACATGGAGAAGGTCAAGTCCTCCACCCAAGCTGGCTCCTCAGGACAGCTGACCTAGTACCACGGAGGCCAGGAAGACTCTAGGTCATTCTGTTGTCTCATTCCAGCTTTTTTCCCCCTCTGGTACTGGGCTTTGAACTCAGGGCTTCAGGCTTGCCAGACAAGCAATTTTTTACATGAGAGATGCTCTGTCTAGCAATTTATTAGAACACCGAGGGCTGGTAGCATAGCCTGGCTCAAGTAGTATAGCACAAGACACTGAGTTCAAAGCCCAGTACTGTTTAAAAAAAAAATGGAAAAGCCGGGTGCTGGTGGCTCACACATGTAATCCCAGCTACTCAGGAGGCTGAGATCTGAGGATCGAGGTTCAAAGCCAGCCCGGGTAGGAAAGTCCATGAGACTCTTATCTCCAATAAAGCACTAGAAAACTGGAAGTGGCGTTGTTGCTCAAGGGGTAGAGCGCTTGCCTTGAGCTGAAGAGTGCACGGACAGCGCCCAGGCCCAGAGTTCAAGTCCCATGACCGGCCAAATTAAAAAAAAAATGTGCTAGAGTGGTGGGGCAAGAGACTCACACCTGTTACCCCAGCTACACAGGAGGCTGAAATCTGAGGATTGCAGTGTGAGGCCAGACAGGGCAGACAAGTCTGAGAGACTCTTAACTCCAATTAACTATCAGAAGAAAACCGGAGAAGTAGAGGTGTGGCTCAAGTGGTAGACTGTTAGCCTTGAGCAGGAAAGTTAAGCAAGAGCCTGAGGCCCTGAGTTCAAGCCTCAGTAGCAGCAACACACACACACACACACACACACACACACACACACACACACACACACACACACACACACACACACACACACACACACACACACACACACACACACACACACACACACACACACACACACACACACACACACACACACACACACACACACACACACACACACACGCTTATACAACATCGTATTTTCGCCCTGAGTTCAAGCCTCAGTAGCAACACACACACACACACACAAGCTTATACAACATCTTCTTTTCTCCCAAACTATGGTGTACATAAAGATGGCCACAGCCCCACTTCATGCCCTGAGAGGTATCGATCTGCTCAGTCCCTTGAGCTCACCTCCATCAGAGGATGTGAACAGATCTTCAGCCTCTGGGCTCCATGGAAAGGCCTAGCATCGAGACCTTACCTCTTCCCTCTTCCCTTACTTCTGCTTGTGCCATGAGTCATATGACCCATGAGTCACTTCAGACTTACTGTCCACAGAATGACATTGCTTATTGTACAACTAGATACCTCAGTCTCTTAGGCTGGCCCATCGGCTGCCAGAGAGTGCAGACACCAGGTCCACTAGTCTCAGCAGCTCAGAGGCGAGAGCAGGACTGCATAGCCTACGAGGCACAGAAGGAATGGAGGTCAGACGTGTTGGGGAGCAGAGCCCAGGCTTTCCTCTGCTGACCAAGTGCTGGATTTAGAGTGGCCTGGCCTCCAGAGGCTTTCCAGCTGGTCAGGAGCCCTGGGCAGCGTACAGCCAAGCAGCTAAGCACTCTGTCGTTTCCTGTGACATTGACATAGGACATATAGAAAGCTCTTTTCAGGTGGGAATGTGGCCTAGTGGTAGAGTGCTTGCCTAGCATGCATGAAGCCCTGGGTTCCATTCCTCAGTACACGTATGTAGAAAAAGCTTGAAGTGACGCTGTGGCTCAACTGGTACAGTGCTAGCCTTGAGCAAATGAAGCTCAGGGACAGTGCCCAGGCCCTGAGTTCAAGTCCCAAGACTGGCAAAAAAAAGACAGCAAGCAAGCTCTTTTCCTCATCTGCTTTCCTCCCCGATTTCCCACCATTGCCCTATCCTCCTTCCACTGCCCGTGTTTCTAATCCTCAGTTTTGTCCCTCGTTTTGTAGATTATGATTTTGGAGATGTGTTTCCAGCAGTGCCGTCTGTCCCCAGCACAGACTGGGAAGGTGGGATAGAGTCCGCTGTCTCCCTCTTCCTGTTCTGCATCATGCCCATGCCAAGCTCGCTGCATGTCTCAAAATCAGCTCCTCCTTATTATTTATAATCACGTCCACGGTCTGGTGTTCTCACAGATGGAATTCTGCAGCAAGGCCTTGCGCTGTAGGCAGCCCCTTTCCCAGGGCAGCGCTGCTGCCTTTGTGCAGGGCTCACAAAGCGACTGTGTTCAGGGGCCACCAGAGCTCCCTTCCTGATTCCAGTGCCTGCTAACCCCTGCCAGAGGCACAGGGAGCTTGTTCTAGAAAAGTGATGGTCCAAACCTGAAGGCTGTAAGCTCCACAGGCTCAGCCAGACAAGCACCTAGGAGAAAGGTGTTCCTCTCAGGTGTTATTGAGAGATCCAGGTCTGCATCAGGGGGCTGCACTGGAAAGGTGAAAGGCCCTATAAGGAGAGTCTCTTTTTTGAAGTTTTATAGCAAATTAAAATAAGTATCTGTCACATTTCCACCCTGTCTTTAGGCAGTGGCCATGCCTGGGGCATTTCTCTGTTGCTATAAACTTATGTGAAGCAGTTCCCCATGCTGAGGTCTTGATAAGGCAAATCTGGTTTTAAAGCCAGGCTCTGGTAACTCACGCCTGTAATCCTACCTACTCAGGAGGCTGAGACCTGAGGATCATGGTTCAAAGACAGCCCGGGCAGGAAAGTCCCTGTGAGACTCTTATCTCTAATTAACCACTCAAAAACTAGAAGTGGTGCTATGGCTCAAGTGGCAAAGCTTTAGCCTTGAGCTGAAGAGCTGAGGGACAGCGCCCAGGCCCTGAGTTCAAGCCCCATGACTGACAAAACAAAAAAATATCTGGGGATATTCCAGACTCCTTAAAAAGCTTCTGCCAGCCAGGTGCCCATGGCTCAGGCCTGTAATCTTAGGAATTCAGGAGACTTAGAACTGAGGATTATGGTTCGAAGTCAGCCAGTGCAAGAAAGTTCAGAAGACTCTTAACTTCAATTAACTAGCCAAAAAAAAAAAAAACCTGGGAAGTAGATCTGTGGCTTAAATGGTAGAATGCTAGCCTTGAGCACACAAGCTCAGAGATAATGCCCAGGTCCAAGTTTAAGCCCAGGACAGGCACCAAAAAAAAAAAAAAGCTATCACCAGGCACTGGTGGTGGTTTATACCTATAATTCTAGCTACTCACCTAGCTACTCAGGAGGCTGAGGTCTGGGGATCACAGTTTAAAGCCAGCCCTGGCAGGAAAATCCATAAGACTCTTTATATTCAATTAACCACCAAAAAGCCAGGAGTGGAAGTGTAGTTCAATTGGTAGAGTGCCATCTTTAAGTGGAAAAAGCTGAAGAATAGCTGAAGTTCCAGCCCCAGTACTAGCTCCTGACTGGGGACCCCCTTCCAGCCTCGGAGGGGTTGTCCTGAGCCAAGGAGCAGAGGGTCCTTGCATTATTAGGGCATGATCTCTGAGCAGTGAGTGACAGACCATCTTTCCCAAGTAATGAGACTATGAAAGTCCCTAACTCTGAGAGAAATAAGATGGAGCACTGGGGGAGGCAGGTTGTGCCAGCTGCCCAAGAGAACAGCGTGGCGGGGCTCCTTGTCTCAGCTCCATTAGCTTGAAGCCCAGAATTCCATCATGACATCACTTACCCTTGGGCCTCCTGCTGCACACACGGTGGACGTGGGTTCTCCCTGTGATTCTAACTACTAACCCCTCCTTGATGAGCCTGGAGGGCGGGGCCTGGCCTCCTCGCAGCCTCAGAACTAACAGCCACATTGCAATGCTTGCTTACATTGGGCCCCTGAGCAGGGGGAGCATTTTCTCGGCCATGATCTCCTGCTTTCCTGAGTTCTTCAACACCAGCCAAACTCAGCTGGGGCTGCCTTATCTTATCCTGGCTCTGAAAAAAAGCAGGAGTTGGGGGCAGCTCTAGACTGGGATCCTGGTGGAGGGGGAGGGCCCTACCATGGTCTTTTGGCTCCTCTGAAGAACTGTAGCCATCACCACCTCAATACCCCCACTCCTGGGTCTACACGCTGCCTCAGGACCCCTCCCATGAAGTGAGCTTCCATGACGCTCCTACAGGCCGCACTCCATGGAGCCGAAGGGCATGGTTTACTGCCCCTGAGAACTAGGCCCAAGTCCTAATAAATAGGAAGGACCTCATAGGTCACTTGTGTTTTCCTGGCAGGGCTGTAATTACCTGATTACTTTTAGCTCCGCCCCTTAGCGCCTTCTAGCAGAAGTAACTTTTTTAATGAGTGGTATGCTGCACCAGCTGGCAGCTGCCAGTGGTTTCCAGGTCCACCGAGAAGTTGACAGCAGGTTGGCCCCTTGCAAGGGACTGGGCAGCAAATAATGGGCATATAGGGCAAATGGAGCACAAGCAGCCTGTCCCCAGGCCATCTACCAGTCAGTGATCGTGTGCTTGTCACTGGTGTTCCTTGTCTGGAAGCTTCCAGTGATCTGGGATGGAGGAAGGGTGAGGGGGGGCCAGGGAGACCAGCCCCTCTCTGGAAGGGCAGCATCAGCCCCCAGCTCTTGCCAGGGAGAGCCATGGGTGCGCTTGTGACCAAGCCCGGCTTAAGAAATCCAATTTTCAGAAGCAGTGCTGTGGCTCAATTGGTAGAATACTAGCCTTGAGCAAAAGGAGCTCAGAGACAGCAAAAAAAAAAAAGAATGAAATCCAGTTCTGAACACCACCCTTACAGGCGCTCCTGATCCTGCCCCTTTAGGAGGGCTGTGGGGAGGGAGGGGCCACAGGGGTTTGTGAGGACAGCCCTCACACCCCTCTTCTCTCAGCTCACCCTCGTGGCCCCGTCTGCCTCTCCTGGTGCCTATTCTGTGCTGAGTCCTTCCTGGCCCTGTTCTCCCCTCCTCCTGGCCCTTGCCTCAGTCTCTGCTCCCCATTTCCTCTGTTCTTTTCACTTCGTGTTCCCTGTGCTCAGGGGCCCTCCAAAGGCCCAGGGAGTGGGGCTGAGGGGCTGCTGGGGGTCTGCCATCTGACGGGCTCTAGGGATAGCCTAGAGCCTAGCTATTCTTGGGGTCTCCCAGATCCCAAGCTCACCTTACCTGGGGGTGGAGGCGGGAGGCGGAAGGATCCACCCTGGATCCTGCAGCATGAACTTGGCCAAACTGTGCAGTTGAAGATAACCCAGGACCAGGCTCCTAAAGCACAGATCTATCCCGCTGTGTTCCATCTTCGGCTCTGGAAGCAGGGCTGCCCTGGTCAGACTTCCTGGGGAGGAGCTCCCCTGCCTCCCCTGAAACAAGGCATCTTCTAGGGCCCAGATGGTGATTGACTGGCAGTGTCCTTCCTCCTTGTCCTTCTAGATGGCGACGTGACGGACACTGTCAGCGGGCCCCGCTCCACCGCCTCAGACGTGACCAGCAGTAAGGCCTCCACCAAGAGCCCCACCCAGCGCCACAACCCCTTCAACGAGGAACAGGCGGAGACTGTGTCCTCCCCAGACACCACTCCCGTGCACACTGTCTGCCAGGAACAGGGGGAGGCCCCGGCCCTGGACCTGCCGGACGCCTGCACGGAGCTGGAGGTCATCAGGTCAGCCGGGAGAGGGTGGAAGGATGGTATCCGCCCATCTCTGCTGGCCTGGTGGTGTAGTCCGGGGTAGATCAGGCCTGCCTGGAGGGCAGTGGAGCTCTTTGGGGAGAGGAGAGTAAGGAGTCGCCTGTCTCGGCCCTGAGGCAGTTCTCTGATCCAGACCAGCAGGGAGTGCTGGTCCTCTGTGAGCCGGTGCCATTGGGTGCCACATGGCCAGTTCCTTGAGAACCTTCTTCCAGAAGGACCCATGTTCTCTCGTGCCTCACACAGACATGGCAAAGCAGGGAACGGCTCAGGTTGATTTTTTTTTTTTTTTTGTCAGTCATGGGGCTTGAACTTGGCCTGAGCGCTGTCCCTCAGCTCTTCAGCTCAAGGCGAGTGCTCTACCACTTGAGTCACAGCGCCACTTCTGGTTTTCTGGTGGTTTATTGGAGATAAGAGTTTCACAGACTTTCCTGCCCGGGCTGCCTTTGAACCGGGATCCTCAGATCTCAGCCTCCTGAGTAGCTAGGATTACATGCGTGAGCCACCAGCGCCCAGCCTCAGGTTGATTTTTATGAGGCGCCATCCCTGTTGGGAGGCAGGTGGACAGGCAGTGGCTGTTTCTGGCACTGGATTGAGCCTGAGCCCAGGAGCCATTTTGTGTGGTCCACCCAAGAGCAGAAAACTCTCTCTGCCCAGAATCTTCCCTCGGGAGTTCTTGGATGTCTGCACAATTTCTGAGATTCGCGCCAGGTCTAGCTCAGCACAGGGACACAGATGGGTGGGAGCAGGTGAATGAAGTTGTGGATTTTGGCTAGAGTCTTCTCAGCTCCTTGACCCTGCTTTTGGAACTCTCCACACCAGCTGACAGGAGAAGCCTGTGTGCCCTGTCATATTTGCTGGCCCTGGGCAGGTGCCCAGCTCCCCAGGTCTGGACCCCAATTAAAGAATAAAATGGTTCTAATGGTTCCTCATCTAGAGTAGGGACAGGACATTGAGCCCCAAAACTTGGAGTGCATTTCTGTGTATTTTCCCATGAGACTCAGTACCCTGAGAGGAGGGCTGCACAGAGCTGGTTGTTGGTCAATCAACCATGGTGGCCTGCTTTTGTTTCTTAGACAGACAGCTTAGCTCAGGTTTTTGTTTTTGAGACAGGATCTCACTATTTAGCCCAGGCTGGACTTGAATTCATGATCTTCTCACCTTAGCCACCCAAGTGCTTAGATACTGCGTATCACCATGCCCAGCTTCTGAGTTGTTTTGGTGCCAGTCTTGGAGATTGAACTCAGGGTCTGGGCACTGTCCCTGAGCTCTTTTGCTCAAGGCTAACACTACCACTTGAGCCACAGCACCACTTCCAACTTTTTTTCACAGTTAATAGGAGGTAAGAGTCTCACAGACTTTCCTGCTCAGGCTGGCTTTGAACTATGGTCTTCATATCTC
Source organism: Dipodomys merriami (assembly GCF_024711535.1). Lineage (NCBI taxonomy): Eukaryota > Metazoa > Chordata > Mammalia > Rodentia > Heteromyidae > Dipodomys > Dipodomys merriami. The sequence goes on along the minus strand of NW_027204270.1, from coordinate 19,414,217 downwards.
AGCCTTCTGAGTAGCTAAGGATTACAGGTGTGAGCCCCGGCACCCAGCTGTAGCCGAGTTTTATCAGCTGGAATTAGTGGGATGTGATTAGGACCTGTGCGTTCTCAGCCAGCCTGATCCCCCTTGTCCTGGGATCTCGGGTGTTAATGCCCCCTTCTGTCACTGCCATCTCAGGGTTACCAAGAAGAAGAAAGCTGGCAAGAAGAAGAAGCCCAGGTCAGATGAAGAAGCAAGTCCACTACACCCAGCCTCCAGCCAGCAGAAGTGTGCCAGGCATGGGGACAGTGACAGCCTTGTCAGCAGCCCAGGCCTTGGCCGGGACTCCCCAGACACCACCCTGACCTCCCCGCAGGAGGAGGGAGTGGGGCCTAGCAGCACGGCCGAGAGCAATGAGCACTCAGAGCTCGGCCACATGGACTTGCTCATCCCCGAGATGAAGGACACCTCCATGGAGCGCCTGGGACAGCCCCTGAGCAAGGTCATTGACCAGCTCCACGGCCAGCTGGACCCCAGCACCTGGCGCTCCTACGCAGAGCTCCCAGACCAGTCCTTTCGGACCCGCTCTCCCGGGGAGACCCCGGAGAAGGCAGCATTTGGCGACCTTAGTGAGGGGCTTCCAGCCCCCATGGACTTCTACCGCTTTACCCTCGAGAGTCCAAGTGCTGTTACATCAGGTGGCAGCGACCATGACACTGCAGGGCCTGGCCAACCGCTGCATGTTCCTGGTAGCCCTGCGATTGCTAGCCAAGAAGAAGGAGGAGGAGGAGGAGGAACAGAGGGACAGGCACAAACGGAAGCTCAGCCAGAACCCCAGGAACTGGACACCCAGTCACCCCTAACCAGCGAGGAGCCTGTGCTCCAGCCAGTGTCAGGGACCCAAGAGGCTCTTTGCCAGCTCAAGCGAGACCAGCCCAGCCCGTGTCTGAGCAGCGCTGAGGACTCTGGGGTGGACGAGGGCCAAGGGAGCCCTTCTGAGATGATGCATTCCTCAGAGTTCAGGTGAATACTGTCCTCTGCCACTGGCACCAAGCTAGGCTGTGTGTGTGAGTGTGTGTGTGATGCTGGGACTTGAATTCAGAGCCTGGGGACTGTCCTTTAATGTTTTTCTGTTGGTCGTGGGGCTTGAACTCTGGGCCTGGGCACTGTCCCTCAGCTCTTCAGCTCAAAGCTAGCACTCTGCCACTTGAGCCACAGCGCCACTTCCAGCTTTTTCTCTTTATGTGAAGCTGAGGAATCAAACCCAGGGCCTCATGCATGCGAGGCAAGCACTCTACCACTGAGACACCTTCCTAGCCCTGTTTGTTTTTTTTTGTTGGTCGTGGGGCTTGAACTCTGGGCCTGGGCGGGTGCTGTCCCTGAGCCTCTTCAGCTCAAGGCAAACGCTCTACCACTTGAGCCACAACACCACTTCTGGTTTTCTGGTGCTTAATTGGAGATGAGTCTCACAGACTTTCCTGCTTGCGCTGGCTTTGACCGGCAATCCTCAGATCTCAGCCTCCTAAGTAGCTAGGATTATAGGCATGGGTTACTGGCCTCTGCTCACGGGTTCTTGAAGTAGAAGACTGGGCCCTCTGACCTCCCAGCAATGAGGCACAGCTGGCGGATGACCTGGCTTGGAGGGGGAGGTGGAAAGACATGTGGCCCCAGCCCAGCCTGATCTCCTATCCTCCCATGCCTGTCCTTCTCACAGAGTTGACAACAATCACTTACTCCTGCTGATGATCCATGTGTTTCGAGAAAATGAAGAGCAACTGTACAAAGTGAGTGCCAGGAACTCCTGCAAGAGACACGGCAAGGCCAGGCAGGGTGGGCCCGGCCTTGCGCAGCGGGGCATGCCAGGCCTGACTTCTGCTTGCTTTGGGCTCTCAGATGATCCGGATGAGCACGGGCCACATGGAGGGCAACCTGCAGCTGCTGTACGTGTTGCTCACAGACTGCTACGTCTACCTGCTCCGGAAAGGTGCCTGCCACCCCAGGCCAAGAGCAGGTTGAGGTTGAGAGTCCCATTCCCCCTCTCCCCTGCTAGCTGAGCCTGGGGACCTGGCTCCTGTGGGTATTTTCTGTCATGCTGCCACCCTGTCATCTGATTACAGGACAAAATGGGTCCTCTCTGCTTAGAAAATGGGGCCAGGGAGGGAAGCCAGCAAGGTAATAGGCATTGGGGTCTCCTCTCTCAGGGGCCACAGAGAAGCCATACCTGGTGGAAGAGGCCGTTTCTTACAATGAACTTGACTATGTGTCGGTGAGTGCGGGCTCCGCAGTTAGGGGTACCCGCTGTAGTACAGGGGTACCACCCACCCCCTTGCTACAGAGCAAGGCACATCCCAGGGCTGGGTATCCACAGGATTCAGTTCCTGGACGTGTGCTGGGTGCAAGAGCCAAGTGTGAGGTTGCCTCTCCTTGCACCAGATTTCCAACCACCCGCCCCTACCTCGTGCTGGGCCCCAGGCCTCGGGGGACCTCACCCCATGGTGTGCTCTCCAACCTCCCTGGTCCTAGCCAGCATTCGGTCTGGCCATGACGCCCCTTCTGCCAAGCAGTGGCCAAGCCCTGTATGGTTTCCTCCAGGTCGGTCTCGACCAGCAGACGGTGAGGCTGGTGTGCACCAACCGCAGGAAGCAGTTTCTGCTGGACACAGCTGATGTGGCCCTGGCTGAGTGAGTGTCAGTCTCGCCCCTCAGCAGCATCCGCTTTGGTGGGGCTGGGGGTGGAAGGTGTAAAATGGGAGACCCGCAGTGGGCAGCACACATCTCTCTAGAGTCAGCAGTCCGGCCAGAGATGCTGGGGAGGGGACAGTCACCCATGGACTGACTCACATTTGTCTCAGTGACCTAAGCCCCTGCTGACCTACAGAGAGGAAGGAACAGTATGAGGGCACACGGGGCCTGCTGTGCCAGGCACTACCTCAGATGCTGTGCGAGATCACAGCATCATGTGTCCATGGGATCCCACTGACCATTACCTATACCATCTGAGCATTGAGCGCCATCTCCAGCTAAGCCCCTCCCCCTGGCTCTGCACCCCATCTCCCGGGGCACAGGGCTTATCCTCGGGCCTCTGACAGCAACCCCCATCCCTGGCACAGGTTCTTCTTGGCTTCTCTGAAGTCGGCCATGATCAAAGGCTGCCGGGAACCACCCTACCCCAGCATCCTGACTGATGCCACCATGGAAAAGCTGGCACTGGCTAAATTTGTGGCCCAGGAATCCAAGTGTGAGGTGGGCAGGCAGCGGAGGAGGCAGCTGGGAAGCAGTCTGTGAAGAGCTGGGGTGGGCAGCCTTGGTTGATGCCTGGGTGATGCACAAGGTGTCTAGCCTGGGCCTGTCCCCCTGCCTCCCGGCTGTGTCCCAGGCTGAGCACCTATGCCTGGAGCCGGGCTATGGGGTTGCCGAGTCCTGACCCAGCACCTGCCTGGCCAAAGCCTCACCTGCTTCATCTGCTGTCCCCATCTCCAGGCCTCCGCGGTGACTGTGCACTTCTACGGGCTCGTGCACTGGGAGGACCCCATGGATGAGTGCCTGGGCCCCATGCCCTGCCACTGCTCACCCCCAGAGGGCGCCATCACCAAAGAGGGCATGCTGCACTACAAAGCGGGCACCTCCTACCTGGGCAAGGAGTACTGGAAGACTTGCTTTGTGGTACTCAGGTGGGAGCCCCCACGGCCCCAAGTGGAGCGGGGGTTGGCAGTCAGGGAACTCTGGCTGGTCACAAGAAAGGCCCAAGGGAGGCTTTCCCTTCTCCACAGGGCATTGGGGAACACACCCAGGATGGAGGGGTTCCTCTGGGCCCAGACATCCTCAGGTACTCAGATGACGACCTGGGCTGCTGGACCTGGTGTCCCAGGTCTACTGAGGGCCAGCATTCCCAGCTGTCCCTCTGAGTCCACCCACCTCCTTTCCATAGAAAGCAGGCCCTTGGCTTGCTTTCCTTCTGGGGCACCCCTGGGATCTGGCCTCCAGTTCCTTGGCTGGATCTCACCCGCTGTGCTGCACCCCCACAGCAATGGGATCCTCTACCAGTACCCTGATCGCACGGATGTCATCCCCCTGCTCTCCGTGAACATGGGGTGAGTGACCCCCCATGGCGTGCTGGGCGGGGCTTGGGGCCAGATGCCTGCCTGGTCACCAGCTTCCATCTCCCGTCTGGGATGGCTGTCCCCCTGTGGTTTCTACCTGCTCCTTTCCCTCCTCCTCTACCCCTCCAGCCCTGACCGGTGCCCTGGGATTTGCGGAGCTCTGCCACAAGGCATGATGGGGAAGGGCGGAGGAAGAGGTGTTGCTCCCCTGGACAGAGTACAGGAGCCAGTTCACACCTGTTCCCTGCTCAGGTGTGGGTATCTAATGGGAGCTTGTCGATTCTCGACGTTAAAGGTGTTTGACAGAAAGGGCAGGCTTCAGGCCATCCGGAAGCCACCTGAGAGCCAGCAGACCATGAGTCCAGGTCTCCGGCCCACCCCAGGGGCTCCCACACTGGCCACCGCTGCCTCCTGTGTCTCCTCGCTCCCATTTCACCCTCCTCCTCTGGCCCAGGGGGGAACAGTGCGGTGGCTGCCGGAGATCCAACACCACGGATCGGCCCCACGCCTTCCAGGTCATTCTTGCCGACCGACCCTGCCTGGAGCTGAGTGCCGACAGCGAGGTTGAGATGGCCGGCTGGATGCAGCACCTCTGCCAGGCTGTGTCCAAAGGGGTGAGTGTCTCAGCCCCCAGCGCCCCCAGCGCCCAGCCCCCGGCGCCGGCATCACTCACAGAGATGCCTGTGAGGACGGAGATTGGGGGCCCCGTAAAGGGCAACTGGGGAACAGCCTGGAATGCGGGGCAGCCTGTGGTGGGGACCACTCCCTCCTCACCCTCTTCCCACCTACACTACTAAGGGGGACAGAGCTAGCCAGACCCCCAGAGGCGGCAGCGTGCTGGTACCTAGCACCCTGGGAAATGCCCTCTGCCACTCCTGCCCCCTTCCCACGTCCAGGTCATCCCTCAGGGGCTTGCACCCAGCCCCTGCGTCCCTTGCTGCCTGGTGATCACTGAGGACCGCCTGTTCACGTGCCACGAGGACTGCCAGACCAGCTTCTTCCGCTCCCTGGGCACAGCCAGGCTGGCAGACGTCAGTGCTGTCTCCACAGAGCCGGGCAAGGAGTACTGTGTCCTGGTGAGCTGGCGGGATGGAGGGGCTGGTGGGGCTAGGGGCTGGTGAGACAGGGGTGCAGGCCCCGCAGAGAGCTGTGTCCATCCGCTCACCTCAGCTCCATCTCCCCAGGAGTTCTCCCAGGACGGCCCACAGCTGCTCCCACCCTGGGTCATCTACCTGAGTTGTACTTCTGAACTGGACCGCTTCCTGGCTGCACTGAGCTCTGGGTGGAAGGCCATCTACCAGGTACTGACTCCCTCCTGGGAAGAGTCCTGGGGTCAAACTGTGCCAGCAGCTCAGGGACAGACACAGGGGTAAGCCCTGGCTCCTACTGAGTCTGTGACAAGAGCTGAAAAGGATACCAGGAGATGTCAACCAAGAAGGGGGGGGGAGGGAGCCGGGGAAGGTGGCTCAGCGATAGAGCGCTTGCCTTGCATGCATGAGGCCCTGGGTTCGATTCTTCAGCACCACATAAGCAGAAAAAGCCGGAAGTGGCGCTGTGGCTCAAGTGGTAGAGCACTAGCCTTGAGCTGAAGAGCTGAGGGACAGTGCCCAGGCCCAGAGTTCAGGCGCCACAACTGGCAAAAAAAAAAGGGGGGGTTGTACATAGTACTCACTCAGATGGGGATACAGGCTGGCAGGACCCTCCTCTGCCTGGAGCTAACTGGAGTGGCAGGGAAGGGCTTTTTCCCCTGGAGCCTGGGCCTCTGATCACAGGTACCCGGGCACAAGCCTAGGGCAAAGGCAGGACAAGACACGCCACGCAGCGGCACTACTGAGAAAGGACAGGGCCACTCTTGGTTGAGGCTGAGTGAGGCCTTCCCCTCCTGCTCCACCCCTGCAGCAGCCCGGAACCCCACCTCCTGGCCCTAGGAGCCCTCATGTTCCCCACTCACCCCAACACAGGTGGACCTCCCCCACAAGGCGATCCACGAAGCCTCCAGCAAGCAGAAGTTCGAGGATGCCCTTAGCCTCATCCATAGCGCGTGGCAGCGGAGCGACAGCCTGTGCCGAGGCCGAGCTTCTCGAGACCCCTGGTGCTGAGGCGGCAGGTGGCGTCCAGGAGGGCGGGGAGGGGCCGCAGCTGACCAGCAGACACACTGTTGTGTGTCATCATGCTGTTCAGGAGCCCGCCCACTCTTGCCCGGGGGCAGACCCACCCACCCCCAATGTGGCCTGAGACCGAGTCTCTCCACTCCCAGGGATCCAGAGTGGTGCCCACTGGACATCATGTCCGGTGGGCCACAGCTTGCGGTTGCTGGGGGCAAAGGTCTGAGCCCCGTGGGCTCTGCAGACATGCTCTGACCGCCCTGGGTCCCCGCCTCGGTTCTGGCCATGGAAATGATGCTGTCTAAGGAAGAGGGAAAGAAGCAGGAGGACAGGGGCCCCCTCCTCTCCTGGGTCAGGAGCCTGGGCAGAGGCTCAGGGCCCCCTGGGGGTCCTGAGTGCCCGGCAGTCCTTGTTCGTTTTTGAACACTCTCCCAGCTGTGCAGGGAAGCGGGAACACTAGGTGTCTGCATGCTTCCTCCTCACCAACCCACCACACATTGCGGCCTGCCTCTGGAAGGCTGCCCAGAGGCCCTGCATGCCCAAGGCCCTGCCCTGCCCTGCCTCTCCTCCATCCTTTGGAGCCTACCTAGGGCCCAGGAGCGAAGTGGGGAGAGGAGAGCAGAGCCACGCTGACATCTGACTGTCCCTGGCCTGGCTGGAGCTGGCCCTTCCTGAGTGCTTTGTACGAGCCCTTGAGAGCAGGGGGCAGGTGGTCTGGGGTTTGTTTTTGTTTTTTTTTTTAAATAAAATAGATATGTTATATTGCCAAGATTTGTCACTGGCTCTTTTTGAGCAAGATGGGGATGAGGGGTCTCCAAACCCTCCATCATCTGCTCTGTGCCCTCACAACAGACACACAGATTCACCGCCAGGGCCTCTGTCATCCGCTCACATTCACAGCACTGGGTCAGCCTGAGCTGTGGGAGGCTTCAGGCCCTGGGGGGGGGGGGGGGGGGCTGACCCTTCCTGCTTCATGCACTGCTGCCACGAGGAGGCACTAGGAAGCAGGTGCTAATGTCAAATGGCTTGAACCAGGAAGTCCCTCTTCATACAAAGGCCCTGATTTGTCTACTTCTATCCCACCCAGGAATGAAGTATTCGGGAGAGCAAGGGAGAAGTGGTAGGAGCTGGTGGCTCACACCTATCATCCTAGCTACTCAGGAAGCTGAGGTCTAAGGATCATGGTTCAAAGCCAACCTGGGCATAAAAGTGCCTAAGACTCTTATCTCCAATGAACCAGCAAACAAAAAGCCGGGAGTAGAGGTGTGACTTAATATTGGAAAAAGCCGAGCGAGAACAGGAGGTCCTAAGTCCAAGCCTCAATACAGGCACACACGCACACACACCCAGTCAACCAGTCAGCAGCCCCTAATCAGCATCACCTTCCATAGTTCAGGTCAGTGGCCGTTCAAAATATGGAAATGGGAAATTCCAGAAACAAGCAAGTGAGTTTTAAACTGTGCCCATTTTGAGTAGTGAATCTATGATGCCAACATCCCTCTGTCCAGCATCTCCCTCTGTGTACCTGGCCCACCTGTTAGTACTGTGGGGGTGTGGCAGTACCTGTTTCAAGTGGCCCTTACTGAGTGGTGTTCCCAAAGCCCTGACAATCTAGACATGCCAGAGCAGCCAGGAAGTGGGTCCTGGAAATGAAAACCTGAAAGTGCTCTACTTAAGGAGAGAGAAGGAAGTCATAGGCTGTGCTTGCTAAAATTTGCAAGAACTAAATAGGGAAAGTAGGCAGTTCCAGGAACCCACTCACTGGGATCCCATACAGATCCCGCCCTCTGGGGGCACAAATGGAAGACTCAAGCTCAGAAAGGAAGTGACTGGGCACGGTCCCATGCTCCTAGCACCTATGATTCAGGGTTGAGGGGTGTAGTTCAGTAGCGAGGGCCTACCTGGCATGCTCAATGTCCTGTGTCCAGTCCCAGCACCACCAAAAGAGCAAAAGCAAAAAGCAGAATACCTCTGCAGGGCTCCAGCGCCTTGCTCTTCCTTTGCTGTTGCTGAACATAGAACCACAGCTTTTCAGTGCCAGATTGGAAGGCTTGAGGCCTGGGAAGGGCAGTCACACCAATTGCGGCCCAAATGAGACAGTTGCTGAGTTGTTGTGAACCCTGTGCCCAGCCTTGCCAGGACACTTGCCTTGGGCCCAGGGCTCTGAGCTGGAGCAGAACAATGTCTAAAAGGAGAAAAGACCAAAGAAGAAAGAGCTCAACCAGCTAATTAGCACCTAGTCCCCACCCCCAGTCTTCTTCCAGTCCCAAGTGAACTTTGCCCCAGATCCCAGGGTTCAGGCCCGCCCAGGCCAGAAGCAGCTACGATTGGTCAGAGGTGGAGGAGGCGTGTCCGGGCTCCAGCACACAAAGCTAAGCAGAGACCTGCAGGTGGATTTCCAAGACACACCAGGCAGGGCCGATCTGATCCGGACCCCTGTTCTTTCGACATGACCCTTGGTCTCTGCCGTCTCCAGCCCTGTGGCCCTGCGGAGGTACAAGCAGCATAATTCCTGCCATCCTATGGCCCTGACTCCTGGCATGGAGTCTGTGGAGACAGTGCCTCCGGCTGTGGACCTGGTGCTGGGTGCCTCAGCCTGCTGCCTGGCCTGCGTGTTCACCAACCCCCTGGAGGTGGTAAAGACGCGGCTGCAGCTGCAGGGGGAGCTGCAGGCCCAAGGCACCTACCCACGGCTCTACCGGGGTTTTGTGGCCTCAGTGGTGGCTGTGGCCCGGGCTGACGGGCTGTGGGGCCTGCAGAAAGGACTGGCTGCTGGCCTTCTCTACCAGGGCCTCATGAACGGCGTCCGCTTTTACTGCTATAGCCTAGCATGCCAGGCCGGCCTCGCCCAGCAGCCAGGTGGTACTGTGGTGGCTGGTGCGGTGGCTGGGGCCTTGGGAGCCTTCGTGGGTAGCCCTGCTTACCTGGTAAGTGCCTTGTCTCCATTCTCTGCCACCCCAGCTGCACAGACACTCCAACCACTAACGCTCTGGGATCCTGGATGGGGTGGGACAGGGTGGGGCCAGAACAGGTGGGGCTACTTCTTGGGAAATCTCTGACTCAGGTGTGTAATCTGCTCTGGGCTCTGGGCACCAGGACCTTTCCTAGATCCTAGATCCCCTGGGTTCCTTCTGGTCCTTGCCTGGGGAGAGGGCAGAGGCTGGCTGGCTGAAATCTTGGTTTGACATTTCTTCCTTCTTTGTGGTCTAGTGTATGTTCAGAAGAAAAGCCTCTGAGCTGGGCTCTGGTGGCTCATGCCTGTAATCCTAGCTCTGAAGGCTGAAATCTGAGGATTGAGGATAGGAAAGTCTGAGACTCTTATCTCCAATGAACCACCAAAAAGCCTAAAGTGGAGCTGTGGCTTAAGTGGTAGGGGAACAAAACCAAGTGGGAGCTCAAGGTCTGGAGTTTGAGCCCCAGTACCTGCACAAAAAGCACAGCTTGAAGCCAGGTGCTGGTGGCTCATGCCTATCATTCTAGCTACTCAGGAGGCTGAGATCTGAGAATTGAGGTTCCAAGCCAGCTCAGGCAGGAAGTCCCTGAGACTCATCTCCAATTAACCACCTGAAAACTGCAAGTGGTGCTGTGGTTCAATGCGGTAGAGCTAGCCTTGAGCAAAAAGGCTAAGGGACAGGGTCCTAGCCCTGCGTTCAAGCACCACAACCCACCAAAAAAAAAAAGCAGAGTTGCCTCTAAGCAAGGATCCCAGGTCCTGTTAGGGGGCAGGGCACAGCACAGTCATCTTCTCACTCAGTTCTCACTCTAGGAGTGTTAGATTGAGGCTCAGAGTTGGCTGAGGAACTTGCCCCAAGTACCAGCAACATGCCAGCCCAGGCCAAACCCAGAGCCTCACCGCTCTCAAGCTTCAGGTTTGGGGCTGGGGCTTCTGGGTTTGGGCTGTTCTCTCTGCAGGACAGGTGCCTGTACACAGCCACCCAGCTCCACCCCAGACCCTCAGGCCCTCTGTTTCATAGGTAAAGACACAGCTGCAGGCCCAGTCTGTGGCCACAGTGGTCGTGGGGCACCAGCACCAGCACCAGGTGAGCCCAGGGGCTGTTGCGGGGGGGGCTGGACTCCAGGCCGGGCTGAGGCTGGCTAGTGATCTGCATCCTCCCCTCCCCACAGAGTGTCCTAGGGGCCTTGGAGACCATCTGGCGACAGCAGGGCCTGATGGGATTGTGGCGAGGTGTGGGTGGGGCCGTCCCCCGAGTCATGGTGGGCTCAGCTGCTCAGCTAGCAACCTTTGCCTCAGCCAAGGCCTGGGTACAGGAGAAACAGGTAAGGGGCCGGGGTGCCTGGTCACCCACACAAATGGGAGCAGGTCACCGGCCTCCTACACAGGGAAGTCCAGGGGAGCTGACAAATGAGAGCCCTTCAACTAACCAAGTTGTGGCCTGGCCCTTGTGCCCAGCAAGAGTTAGGGATCAGCAGTGACCATGAAGCTGTGGAGGATGTTGGGGTGGCAGGGTAGGGGTGGGAACAGTAAGAGGATCTCATCTGCTACCCTTACCAGCCCTTTCCGTGTTGGGGGGGGGTAGCCACATGGGTGGTACAGGGCAGAGGTGGGGTCAGAAGCCTATGCCTCCCCTACAGTGGTTCCTGGAGGACAGCTGGCTGGTGGCCCTGGCTGGAGGCATGATCAGCAGCGTGGCTGTGGTGGCCGTCATGACCCCCTTCGACGTGGTCAGCACACGGCTGTACAATCAGCCCGTGGACGGAGCAGGCAGGGTGAGCAGGGGTGATGGAGGAGAACTGGAGAGTCGGGGGTCCCCCAACCCAAGCACCTAGCCAAAGGCATGAGGACGCATGCCGGGTAGGCAGCCATCCCATTGAGACTGTTGCCTGAGTACCTAGGTCCCAGTCATCTGTGCGGAGCTTTTTTTCCTTGCCAGTACTTGGGCTTGAGCTCAGCTAGGATTACAGATATAAACCACGGTACCTGGCCCAAGCATTCTGATATGAAGATTTCTATGTGTGGAGCTGGGAATGTGGCTTAATGGTAGAGTGCTTGCCCTGCAGGTATAAAGCTCTGGGTTGGGTTTCTCAGTACCACATTAACAGAAAAAGCCTGAAGTGGCGCTGTGGCTCAAGTGGTAGAGTGCTAGTCTTGCACAAAAGAAGCTCAGGGACAGTGCCCAAGCCTTGAGCTCAAGTCCCGGACTGGCAAAAAAAAAAAAATGTGTGTGTGGGGGGGTGTGTATGTGTGCACACTGATACTGGGGCTTGAACTCAAGTCCTGGGCGCTGTCCATTAGCTTTTTCACTCAAAGATGGCACTCTACCACTGAGCCACACCTCTAATTCCAGCTTTTTGTTGGTTAACAGAGGATAAGAGTCTCATAGACTTTTCTTCTCAGGCTGTTTTCTTTGTGGGGGGGTCCGGTCGTGGGGCCTGAACTCTGGACCTGGGCACTGTCCCTCAGCTCTTCAGCTCAAGGATAGCACTCTACCACTCGAGCCACAGCACCACTTCCAGCTTTTTCTGCTTATGTGGTGCTGAGGAATCGAACCCAGGGCCTCATGTGAGGCAAGCACTCTACCGCTGAGCCACCTTCCCAGCCCCTTAGGCTGGTTTTAAATGGCAATTTTCAGATCTTAGCCTCCTGAGCCACTAGCCTTACAGGTGTCCAGCACTGGTTCCTGCTGAGGATTTCATTCTTTGCCCTGTTGCTGAATTTGAGGGTCAGAGAGTTCAAGTGACATTCTTGAGAATGTCACTCACCATCTGTAAACAGAGGAGCCAAGGCTGAACAGCTGCTTTCCCCTGGCACTGCTGGCCTCCATGTGACCAAGACAAAGGTGCCCATGTGCCATTAGCCCTGCTGCGCTCCCTGGCAGGGACTGTGTCTGTCTGAAGGCTCCTGAGCGGTCACTTATCATCCTCCCAGCTGGACCAGAGCCTTTTCTGATGTGCCAGCCAGAGCCCTGAGCACTCAGACACTTGGCTGTGCCAGCGGGGGGCCTAGCAGCCCTTGCAGTGACCCCTGTCCCTGTGTGTTCCCAGGGTGAGCTGTACAAGGGCCTTGCTGACTGCTTGGTGAAGACCTGCCGGCAAGAGGGTCCTCTGGCGCTCTACAAGGGTCTGGGCCCTGCCTATCTGCGACTGGGACCCCATACCATCCTCAGCATGCTTTTCTGGGATGAGCTACGGAAACTGGCCAGGAGGAGCCAACACCAAAGCACCTAGGCCTGACACTGGCCAGACCCCTACCTCCTGATACAGTCTGGCATTTGGACAGAGGACATGGCTTGCTCCAGTAGGACCAGCCACAGACTCAGGCCCAGGCCCTACAAACAGATTGGGAGAGAGTGCAGACAACCCCAGGCTCCACTCTAAGCCTTCAAGTCCCTTCTCTGTCTTGGGTCACTGATTCCCAGCACCTTGCTTGTTATCATAGTAAGAGCTGTGGCAGGAACAGCATCATGAGCTGAGTGACTCTGTACCAGTTCTAATGTGATGCTAAAATCCTCTTTGACTACAAAGAAGCTGAGGCTTAGCATGGCACAGCCCTGGCCAAAGCCACACAGCTTTCAAGTGGCAGGACAAGGGCATTACTATACCAGGACCATGGGGCTGGGTGTCCCTTAGGGGGCACTGTCCACACGAGGAGCCCCAAGGATTCCCCAGTGAGGCCGTGAGGTCTTCCATGGCTGCCCTGACTGGAACTACAGAAACTGTTCTCACATTCAGGAGGCTGGAAGTCTGAGATCCAAGCATTAGGGAGGGTTTTATGTTTTTTTTTTTGGTGGGGGGGGGGGTTCGGTCATGGGGCCTGAACTCTGGGCCTGGGCGTTGTCCCTCAGCTCTTCAGCTCAAGGCTAGCGCTCTACCACTTGAGCCACAGCGCCACTTCTGGCTTTTTTCTTTTTGCTTATGTGATGCTGAGGAATCGAACCCAGGGCCTCTGGCATGCAAGGCATGCTCTCTACCACTGAGCCACCTTCCCAGCCCAGGGAGGGTTTGTTTAGTTTCATTACTTTATAGCATGCTAGGCATATGCTGTGCCAGCCTAATGTTCTACTCTGTTCTCTCCTGACCACCCCACTGTGTGTATGTAGGTCCCAGCTGTTTCTTAGCAGCCCAGGTGGGTACTAGTAGCTCACACCTGTAATCCTAGCTAATCAAGAGGCTGAGCTCTGAGAATCAAAGTTTGAATCTAACTGGCACAGACAAATTGGGGAGACTCATCTCTAATTAGCCAGCAAAAAGCTGGAAGAGATGTAACTCAAGTGGTAGAGCAGCAGCCTTAAGCAAATAAATACATAATAAATAAGTGCTAAGGGGGAGCATGAGACTCTGGTTCAAACCCCACTACTGGTACAAGAAATATGAAAAGCTTAACAGTCATGTTGGACCCAGGACCTCATGTTAACTGACAGAGGCCATTTCCTATCTCTAGTGGGGCAGGACTGGGCTTCAGCACTTCATCTGGCTTTTTTTTTTTTTTTTTTGCTAGTCCTGGGCTTGAACTCAGGGCCTGGGCACTGTCCCTGAGCTTTTGCTCAAGACTAGCACTCTACCACTTGAGCCACAGAGCCACTTCTGGCTTTTTCTGTTTGATACTGAGGAATCAAACCCAGGGCTTCATGTATGCTACACAAGCACTCTACAGACACTAAGCCATATTCCCAGCCCTCAGCACTGAATTTGAGAGGACACAGTTCAGCTCAGACACTACCCGGGGTTTTTTGTTTTTTTTTTTTTTAATTGAAGACCTACTGGCTGACTCAGAGAATAGAAGGCAGAGTCTAGTAAGACTCCATACTACAGCCACACCCCACCATGGGCTACTTTAGAAAGCTACAGTTAAGTTTTGCACTACAGAGACACCAAGCAGGACAAGGCCAGCTCAGGGTCAAGCAGCTTTTCCCCAAGGGTGAGGAGCTGTTCCCAGAAGCAACCCCCATGTACACTCCAATAAAAGTATTTTTTTTTTATTTTGTTTACTTTGTGTCTCTTCTGTACTTAGCTGCTCTCGTGAAACCTCATCCTAGCTGTGGCTCTTTCTGGGAAGGAAGGGAGGGTGGAGGACTGGAAAGGTTTCCAACAGCCAGCCCTACCTCATCTGGCCCGGTGAGGCCTGCCACCTAGTGGGCGATGGAAGAATGTAAGCGCCAAGGTCACAGCGCCCCTGCAGTGACCTCAGCTGGGGAAGAGTCCAAACCTGCCTGGCTGGAAGCAGACTCGAGCCTGACAGCTGGCCGTGGACCCAGACTTGGGCTGAGGGCAGAGCCTGATCTCAGTTTGGGAGAGATGTAGGACAAAGCCTGGCCACTGGGCGCTAGATGGCAGAACCTGACACCAGGCAGTGGGAGGCCTCAGGCCTCATGTGTAGAGAGCAGACCCTGACCTCGGGCTTCATGGAGCCCCTGGGACAGAGCCTGGTGTTCGGCTAGGGGAGACCCTTACTTCACCGCGAAGGACAGACCACACCTAGGCTGAAACTGCGCAGGACCGGCATAGGTGGGCTTCAGAAAGGAGTGTAGGCTCAAAACCCTGAGGGAGGAGAAAGAGGTGGACGCCAGACTTGAGTAGGACAGAGGCCCATAGACACCCCTGTGCCTACTGCCCACATTGGACAGGGCAGGGGGGCAGCCAGGGCCCTGAACCCCAGCCTGGGCCTTCCTTCCCACAGCCCTCAAGGGTTAAGGCCCCTGGCTCCCCCCACTTGGCCTTTGACCTCTCCTGGCTCCTCCCCACTGCCAGTCCCCATACCTTTGCCCAGTGACATCACTAGGTCTTGTCCCTGGGCCCAACTAGCTGGTGGCTGGGGCCGGTCCCGGCTGCCATGTTCTCCCTGCCGTCCCTCTCTGCCTGGCTCCCCCGCCTCCCATCCCTGGAATGGGGCTCCAATCTCCTGGACAGCCTCCTGCAAGGTGAGTGCCCCCTCCATTCCCGCCTGGGCCCGGCCCCTGTCAGGTGGGCGTGGCAGGTCCCTCCCACGTGGGCTCCCCCTATCCACGTGGCCCTGAGCTAACCTGTGCCTGCACCCACACCCCATGCCTCCACCTGCGGCGGCCTCCTGGCCTCCTCTGGCCCTGCCTACCCCGTCCCAGGCCTGGTGGGAGCATTTGGAGTCTCAGTTCTGAGCAGCGTCTTGAAAGTGTACTTCTTCGTGGGCTGTGCCAAGTGAGTGGGAGGGAGGGGGATATGAAGGGGGAGGGGGTCATGTGGGGACCCTGGCCACTCTGGGGAGGGCTGGGAGGAGCACGCCTCCCCTGGTGGGTGACTGGGCCCCCCCCCGGAGGGGGTGCTGGCACTTGCTCCCTACAGTGCCCCCTCCCCACGGTGCCCCCTCCCCACAGTGCCCCCCAGCGGCAGCCTGAGAAGGAGCGCCTGCGGGCACAGTGGGCCTGGCTGGAGCCCGTGCACCTGGTGGGGCTGGCCCTGATCCTGACGGTGGTGGGGGCCCGGGTGGCCGCCCTGGTGGTGCTGGAGTTCTCCCTCCGGGCTGTGTCCACACTGCTGTCCCTGAACAAGGTGAGAGCACAGGAGTGGACTGAGGAGGATTGTTCACTGGAGCCCCTTCCTCCCTCCGGTTCAGACCAGGAGCAGTTGCCTATTCCCTGGGTTGTTGAGGGTTAAGTCACATCTGCACTCCCAGCAGATACCAAGAAAAAGAAGCTGGCTCTGGATACCAAGCTTCCCAAAGCCAGGCTTGGAACATCATTCATTCATTCATTCATCAGCATTCATTAATCCCCACAGCCTGACTGGGGATTAGTGGCTCAGGCCTGTAATCCTAGCTACTCAAGAGGCTGAGATCTGAGGTACCAGGTGCAAAGCCAGCTCCAGCAGGAAAGTCAGTGAGACTCTTATCTCCCATTGACTGCCAAAAAAAAGCCAGGAGTAGAGCTATAGCTAAGTATTAGAGCTCCAGCCTTGAGTGTAAAAGCTAAGTGAGAGCATGAGGCTTGAGTTCAAGCCCTGGTATACCCACACAGCACGCTCATGTGCGCACCCCCCACACACACACACAGTCCCCATAGCCATAGGAGCAAAGGGCTTGATGTGATCTTTTGTTCTAGGTAAAGAAACTAAGGCTCAGCTGGAGCCCACAGTCAACAGCCAGCAGGGATGGAGTCTAGGAGGTTTTTATTTTAAGACAAGCTTTTTTTTTTTTTGTCCTGGGGTTTGAACTCTGGGCCCGGGCGCTGTCCCTCAGCTCTTCAGCTCAAGGCAAGCGCTCTACCACTTGAGCCACAGCGCCACTTCCGGTTTTCTGGTGGTTTATTGGAGTTAAGAGTCTCATGGACTTTGCTGCCAGGGCTGGCTTTGAACCGAGATCCTCAGATCTCAGCCTCCTGAGTAGCTAGGATTATAGGCATGAGCCACCTGCACCCATGCTGAGACAGGCTTTTTTTTGTTATTGTTCTGGGGTCTGAATTTTGGGTCTGGGCTTTTATATTCAAGGCTAGTCCTCCACCACTTGAGCAATAGCACCACTCCTGGGTGTGTGTGTGTGTGTGGTTTAATGGAGAAAAGAGTCTCCCAGATTTTCCTGCCTTGGGTTGGCTTCAAATTGTGATCCTCAGATCTCAGCCTCCTAAGTAGCGAGGATTACAGGAGTAAGGCATCAGTACTTGGCCAGACAGGCTCATGATCTGTAGCCCAGGCTGGCCTTGACCTCATGATCCTTTTTCCTTAGTGCTGGGATTACAGGTATACCCATCCCATGCAACTTGAGTTTGAAGCCAAGTCTTCTGGGCTCTGATGGTCATCCTCCAGGAGTCAGATGGGCGAGTGGAAACCCTCCACTAGGGCCCATCCCAAAGACAGGGCTCCCCCTCTTTGGAAGGCTCTCCAGGTCCTTCAGCCCCTCCAGCCTCCTGCAGTGGAGCCTGTGTGACATGACAGCCCCCAGCAGCCGCCTCTCCCACAGGGCCCTGGGAACACAGAACACCTGAAGCTCTACCTGCTGTGCCAGTACTCACTGGGCTGCGGCCTGAGCTGCGGGCTGAGCTTCCTGCAGGAGGGCGCCCCTCACCGCACACTGAACCTGCTGCTGAGCCTGGGGCTGGCTGCACTGCTGCGCTCCAGCGCCCAGCGCCTCCGCCGCCACGTCCTCTGTCTCTACGAACTGCACAGCAGCCAGAACTACTGCGGGGTCTGCCTGGGCCTGCTGGCCGGTGCTTACCGTCTCCCCAGGCTGCTGGGCCGCTCTCTGGCCGTGGCCTTTGCCGTGGGTGACCTGGCAGCCGTGGCCCTCATCAACCGGGACTTCCTGAGCACCTCAGAGGCTGTGCGTTTCTGGACACCACTCACCATCTGCTATGCACTGCTGGTCATCTACATGCAGGGTGAGGGCCAAGAGGCTGCGTCCTCCCGACTGGTGATCACAGCCCACTGTTTGCCCCAGGCTCAGACCCCAGCTCTGCCATCCTGGTCTGGGACAGACACAGTCTGGTGGGGCATTTCAGAGCAGCTGGAGTTGCCCATGTGCAGCATGCACCAGTATACCCCAAGGGCATGGGGTAGAGGTGTTGGGGAAGGCTGGCCACATTCTTAAAGACCCCATTGATCAACCAGGCTGGGCAGTGTGATGAGAAACCACTGCAGAGTCCCAAGCAGGCAAAGGGATCTGGTTAGATGTGGTGTCTGGGATAAGCCACCTGGCTGCAGAGTAAGGAGGGGGTGGGAGCTTCAGGACCAGGCAGAAAGAACAGCAAGTGCAAAGGCCCTAAAGTGGGAATGCGCTCAATATGTCCAATGAGCAAAAAGGAAGTGTAGGAAGCAGCGGGGAATGAGTCAGCTACAAGTTGGAAGTGGCTCAGGCCACAGCAAGCAAGACCTTGCATGTCAGTATCGCGAGGTTTGGATTTTACTCTAAACTCAACAGGAAGTCCTGGGAGGGTTATAAACAGGGGAACAGCTTCATCTGGTTGATATGGCTAAAAGGTCACTTTAGCTGATCAGTAGAGACTGGATTATAATGTCAGGAACAGAAGCCAGGTGAGCATAACGGCACTTGCCTGTATTCCCAGCACTCAAGAGCTAGAAGCAAACACGATCTTGCATTTGAGGCCAGTCTAGACACAGGTGGAGAGATCCAATTCAAAGAAATGAAAAAACCATGTGGGGTGCTGGCCGCTCACACCTGTCATCCTAGCTATGTAGGGAGGCTGAGATCTGAGGATCACTGTTTGAAGCCAGCCTGGACAGGAAAATTGGTGAGACTCTTTATCTCCAATTAACCACTAAAAAGCTAAAGTACTGCCGGGCGCTGGTGGCTCACGCCTCTAATCCTAGCTACTCAGGAGGCTGAGATCTGAGGATCTCAGTTCAAAGCCAGCCCGGGCAGGAGAGACCGTGAGACTCTTATCTCCAATAAACCACCAGAAAACCGGAAGTGGCGCTGTAGCTCAAGTGGTAGAGTGCTCGCCTTGAGCTGAAGAGCTGAGGGACAGCGCTCAGGCCCAGAGTTCAAGCCCCACGACCGACAAAAAAAAAAAAAAAGCTAAAGTACTAGCCTGGAGCAAATAATCAGATTAGAGCAATGCCCAGACCCCAAGTTCAAGCCTGAGGACTGGGGGCATATGCATAAAAGAAAACAATAGAAGCCAGGAGCCATGAGAGGCTTTGGAGAGAGGAAGGTGGAAGGGACAAGGGTGTGGTATAGGAGCGTGGACTTCCATTAAGCTTTGGTGAAGTGGCTGGGGTGATCAGCAAAGGTTTGTGCAGCCAGAGGTAGGCCTGGGTTCCCCGTGCTGCTCAAAGAGGAACTGGGTTGAGGAAGGGCAGGGAGGAAGGCTGGGAGCAGGCTGGGCAGCTAAGAGAGCCAGGCCTGGGTATGGCAGTGGTTGGTGGTGACAGGTGGGGCCTGTCTTGTAGAAGAGCAGCGGCATCAGCGCTTCAGCCTGCAGAGCCAGGTCCAGACAGTTCTTGTGCGCATGGGCGGCCTCTTCGTGCTGCTGCTGACTGTGGGCCGCTGGCTGGACCTCCTGGGCATCCTTGTCTCCCTGCTGGGTGAGCTCTGGTGCCTGCTGGACGTCCATATCCTGCTGGACCTCTGCCAGATACAGGTGGGCACCCTCCTCCATATACTCCCCAGAATCTACACCCAAATCTTTGTCTCCCTTTTTCTCTCTCTCTCTCTTTCTTTCCTCTTTCTTTCTTTCCTTCTTTCCTTCCTTCCTTCCTTCCTTCCTTCCTTCCTTTCTTTCTTTCTTCCTTTCTTTCTTTCTTTCTTTCTTTCTTTCTTTCTTTCTTTCTTTCTTTCTTTCTTTCTTTCTTTCTTTCTTCCCTTCCTTCCTTCCCTCTTTTTTTTTTATTTTGTTGGTCATGAGGCTTGAACTCTGGGCCTGGGCACTGTCCCTGCTCTCTTCAACTCAAAGTGAGCACTCTACCGCTTGAGTCACAGCACTACTTCCAGTTTTCTAGTGGTTTATTGGAGATAAGAGTCTCACGGAGTTTCCTGCCCAGGCTGGCTTTGAACCATGATCCTCAGATCTCAGCCTCCTGAGTAGCTAGGATTACAGGCATGAGCCACCGGCACCTGGCCCATCTGTCTTTCTTTCTTTCTTTCTTTCTTTCTTTCTTTCTTTCTTTCTTTCTTTCTTTCTTTCTTTCTCTCTCTCTCTCTCTCTCTCTTTTTTTGGGGGGGTCCAGTCAAGGGGCCTGAAATCTGGGCCTGGGTGCTGTCCTTCAGCAATTCAGCTTAAGGCTAGTGCTCTACTGCTTGAGACACAGTGCCACTTCCAGCTTTTTTTTTTTTTTTTTTTCTGTTTATGTGGTGCTGAAGAATCGAACCCAGGGCCTCATGCATGCAAGGCGAGTGTTCTACCACTGAGCTACATTCCCAGCCCTCTCTCTTTCTTTCTTTCTTTCTTTCTTTCTTTCTTTCTTCCTTCCTTCCTTCCTTCCTTCCTTCCTTTCTTTCTTTCTCCACTGTAGGGCTTGAAATCAGGGCCTGGGTGCTGTCTCTGGAGATCTTTTACCCAGGCTAGCGCTCCACCACTTTTAGCCATAGCTCTACTTCCAGTTTTCTTTTTTTGTTTTTTTTTTGGGGGGGTCCGGTCATGGGGCCTGAACTCTGGGCCTGGGAGCTGTCCCTCAGCTCTTCAGTTCAAGGCTAGCGCTCTACCACTTGAGCCAGAGCGCCACTTCCGGCTTTTTTCTTTTTGCTTATGTGGTGCTGAGGAATCGAACCCAGGGCCTCTGGCATGCAAGGCATGCGCTCTACCACTGAGCCACCTTCCCAGCCCCCTACTTCCAGTTTTCTGATGGTGAATTGGAGATGAGAGTCTCAAGGAATTTCCTGCCTGGGCTGGCTTTGAACTGCAATCCTCAGATCTCCAGCCTCTTGAGTAGGATTACAGACGACATGAGCCACTGGTGCCCAGCTATTCCTGAATCTATACCCAAGTTCAAAAGGAGCTGGGAGGGGCTGGGAAGGTGGCTCAGTGGTAGAGCACTTGCCTTTCATGCATGAGGCCCTGGGTTGATTCCTCAGCACCACATAAGCAAAAAGAAAAAAGCTGGAAGTGGCGCTGTGGCTCAAGTGGTAGAGCACTAGTCTTGAGCTGAAGAGCTGAGAGACAGTGCCCAGGCCTAGAGTTCAGGCCCCACCATTGGACCCATCCCCCGCCCCCCAAAAAAGAGCTGGGAGCCAGGCACTGGTAGCTCACACCTGTCATCCTAGCTACTAAGGAGCCTGAGATCTGAGGGTCGCAGTTCAAAGGCAGCCTGGGCAGGAAAAACCATGAAACTCTTTATCTCCAATAAACCACCAGAAAACCGGAAGTGGTACTGTGGCTCAAGGAGTAGAGTGCTCACCTTGAGCTGAAGAGCTGAGGGACAGCACTCAGGCCCAGAGTTCAAGCCCCATGACCAACTAAAAGAAGAAGAAAAAGAAGAAGAAGAAGAAAAAAAAAAGAGCTGGCAGCCAGGGAGAGTGGGCTGGATCTCCTGATCTTCTTGCCTCTTGGTAGCTGAGCTTTGGGGTCCCTGGGAGGGAGGAGGTGCAGCAGCACCCCACCCTGCTCAGTACCCCAGAAGCCAGAATGGAGGAAGGTCTCAGTTAATGGGGGTCCTGAGGCCAAGCGGGGGGGGGGGATGGAAAATGGGTGGTGTTGCATATTGCTTTTCTCCCCTCCTTCCTTCCGACAGAGTTTTCCATCCCTGAGACCCTCGGCTGGGGCAGCACCACGCCAGCCCCCATCTCCCACTACTACTACTACTACCCTGGCAGCCCCGTCCCAGAGGATGGCCTCTCCTGACATCCCCAGGGAAGCCCTGGGGTCGGCACAGGCACTCGAGAGCTGACCAGCCAGGCCTTCTCAGGATGCTGCTCAGGAGGTGGAGTGACAGGGCGGAGCCCATCTGGACATGGGGTTGGGCCCTAAGGGGAAGGGGGACCTCAGTGGACAGGGCTCTTAGAGCCCCCCATTAGTTCCTCTTGTCAGAGTGAGCAGGGATTAGGGGTGACTGTGTCCTCAGACTAGCATCTCCCCCTCCCACCCCCCACCCCCGTCCCGCTGTCCTCGTCATGAACAATAAAGATGGTTTTCTCATCCTGTGCTTAGAATCCCAGATAAGGAGAGGGAGAGATACATGTATCTCCGGGCTGGCACAGGTGGGTTTCCTGGGGACAGTGCTCCTTGCAGAAGAGAGACTGGGGCCTGGAACAGGGTGGAATATCATACTGAGGTGCAGAGGAGCCCCGGGGGATGAAGGGAGTAGTGCCTGTCCCATCCCATCCCCGAGTGGAGCTGGAGGGAGCGTGACAGTGCTGTTGGTCCCCAGCTCCCAGCCTTGGCTTGTGGAAGATCGTGGATGTCCTTCCCATCTCCGCCCCATTCAGAGGCAAGAGGAAGGCCAGCAAAGCGCAGTGTTGGGGACCAGTTCCTCCGTCTCCCTTCGTGCAATCTCAGCTAAGCGCTGCCCTTCTTGAGCTTTTGTATGTTCCCTGCTTCCCTCTTCTGGTTGAAAATTGGGGGCCAGGGAAGTTCACAGGGCTAGCACTTCCTGAGAAATAGGTAGGTACATTCCTGTAAGGTTCTAGAATATCCTTGGCAGCTTTCTTTTTTTTTGGGGGGGGGTTGTGGGGCCTGAACTCTGGGCCTGGGCGCTGTTCCTCAGCTCTTCAGCTCAAGGCTAGCATACTACCACTGAACTACAGCCCCACTTTTGGCTTTTACTGCTTATGGGGTGCTGAGGAATCGAACCCAGGGCCTCATGCATGCGAGGCAAGTGCTCTACCTCTGAGCCAACTTCCCAGCCCAGAACACCAGCCTTGAGTGAGGATGATAAGATATCTACTCAGGCCCTAAGTTCAAGCCTCAGTCTTAGCAAAACCAAAAAAGCAAAACCAGCCACACCATCTAGGACTACTTACAGGGTATGAGTCAGAGGCAGGGCCAGGGGCTCTGGGCTTGCAAAGCCCTGGGTGGTTTTAGCACCTACAGGGTACCTGAGCATCCTCCTCTAGAATGGGGGATCCCCATGGAAGCCCCACCCCTGCCTAGGCACCAGTGCCCTTCCCTCCCGGCGGGCAGGCAGCTTGCTCCGTGTGGAGGAAATGGCTCAGCTGGGTGGGCATGGGGCCAGCTCTACCAGACCCAGACGGGGCTCTGGGCTCCAACCGGGGCCCAATGTTTTTGCTGGAAGGTGTTCCAGCCTTCAGCCTCTGGCGCTGCTGGAGACCAATTGGGGACAGGACACCACTGTCCTTTTCTTTTTATGGGCACTGGGATCGTTTTCCAAACAAAAATGTGAACATGTGAGCTGGGATAGGATTCTTTCCTTATCAAATTATTTTTGTAGGCATTATTTTGTCTGACAAGGGTATAAAAATGGCATCTGAGGGGCTAGGAAGGTGGCTCAGTGGTAGAGCTCATGCCTTGCATGCCAGAGGCCCTGGGTTCGATTCCTCAGCACCACATAAGCAAAAAGAAAAAGCCGGAAGTGGCGCTGTGGCTCAAGTGGTAGAGCACTAGCCTTGAGCTGAAGAGCTGAGGGACAGCGCCCAGGCCCAGAGTTCAGGCCTCACGACTGGATCCAAAAAAAAAAGAGTCTCACGGACTTTCCTGCCTGGGCTGGCTTTGAACCGAGATCCTCAGATCTCAGCCTCCTGAGTAGCTAGAATTACAGGTGTGAGCCACCAGTGCCCAGCTTTCTCCTCTCTTTTTTTACTTCTTTATTTATGTGTTTTTTTGTCAGTCATGGGGATTGAACTCAGTGCCTGGACACTGTCCCTGAGCTCTTTTGCTCAAGGCTACCACTCTACCACTTTGAGCCACAGCTCCATTTCCAGTTTTTGAGTGGTAATTGGAGATTGGTAATTGGACTTTTCTGCCCAGGCTGGCTTCAAACTGTGATCCTCAGATCTCAGTCTCCAGAGTAGCTAGTATTATAGGCATGAGCCACTAGCACCACGCTGTTCCTTCCCTTTCCCTTTCCTCTTCTCTTTCCTATACTGGGGATTGAGCCCAGGGCCTTCTGGTACTACTTGAGCCTGACCTCCAACCTTTCAGGCTGTTTTTGTTATTGCTTCTTTTTTTTGTTTGTCACCATGGGGCTTGAACTCAGGGCCTGGGTGCTGTCCCTGAGCACTTTTGCTTAAGGCTACCACTCTACCATTTTGAGCCACAGTGCCACATACAGTTTTCTGGTAGTTAATTGGAGTAAGAGTTTCATGGACTTTCCTACCCAGACTGGCCTTGAACCGTGATCTTTAGACCTCAGCCTCCTGAATAGCTAGGATTACAAGCATGAACCATGGTGCCTGGCTTCTATTTCGTTTTTTAGATAGGGTCTTAATAACTTGCTTAGTTTGGCCTTGAACTCAAGCTCCTCCTGCCTTTGCCTCCTGAATAGCTGAGAGGTTGGAGTCATTGCATCCAGCTTTAGACTAGTTTTTTGTTGTTGTTGTTTGTTTGTTTTTTTAATAGAGATGAGAGGAAACCAGGGATCTGTGCAACTACCAAGATGGAGGTCCTGGGATAGGGTGACATTTCTTTTTTTTTTTTTTTTTAATTTTCATTGTTATTATAAAGGGGATGTACAGAGGGGTTACAGTTACATAAGTCAGGTAAAGAGTACATTTTTGTTTGTTTGTTTGGTTGCTTTTGCCACTCCTGGAGACTGAACTCATGGTTTGGGCACAGTCCCTGAGCTGCTTTTGTTCAAGGCTAGCACTCTACCACTTGAGCCATAGCACCACTTCCTGCTTTTTCTGTTTACATGGTGCTGAGGAATCAAACCCAGGGCTTCATGCATGCTAGGCAAGGCCTCTGCCACTAAGACACATTCCCAGCCCCAAGAGTACATTTCTTTTTGGACAAGGGGGTGACAGCTTTCTAAAGAGGCGGGAGAAGCTGGGCACTGGTAGCTCATCGGACAATCAACGTTCAAAGCCAGCATAGGCAGGAAAGCCCCTGAGATTCTTATCTCCAATTAAACACACACACACACACACACACACACACACACACACCACACACACACACGCACACGCACACGCACACACACACACACACACCCCAGAAGTGAAGCCTTGGCTCAAGTGGTAGAGCACCAGCCTTGAATGAAAAACCTAAGGGACAGCGTCCAGGCCCTGAGTTCAATCCGCAGTATGGACACAAAATTACAAAAAGTAGGAGGCAGATGGCATGGCTCAGAGTGGTTACTTAGCTTGGGGAAACTGGGTGGGCCTGCCTCCCCCTTCTGAGATCCTTTACTGGTTTTTCTGAGATAAGACAGTGTCCCTGCGGGTGTCTTGCATCATTTAGCCAGTAAGTCACCACTCTGACTTTTCAGGGGCCAGACACCAGGCAGGCTCAGAGGATGCTGGGATGAGTAATTCACACACCCTCCCTGGGCCTCCAGAGGCTACCCTCCAGGGGGAAGGATAAAAACAGCATGACATCTGGGGACAATTTGTGCTGCAAAGAAAAATGAAGCTGTGTACGGGGTTAGCAGACTTGGAAAAGTGTATTTGTTATCTGCAGCTGTGGAACAAACACTGCCTCCCCAGCAACCGCAAAAGCCCTAGGCCTCACTTTTTCAATGGGTCGGGAATCCAAGTGCAGCTCGGCCATGACCCCTGCCTCAACGTCTCCCACAGACTAGGACGCAGCCTGAACTGGGTGTCCCCTGTGGTGGGGAGCCTCCTCCTCTTTTTGCAGGGGCAGCTGGCTTCCCTCAATCAAGGGAGAGGGCAAGACAGGACTCAGGCTCAGGCTGGAAGCAGCCATCTTTGGGTCTTGGGGTCACCGAGTATGGGAAGTTGGGAAGTGACTTGCGTTTTTTGTTGTGTGCTGATTCCGGTGTTTGGCTTTTTTGTGTAAGCTTGGTGTTTTGCCATATGAGTCATGAGCCATTCCTCCTCTTCTGACTTTTTGCTTTTTTCTTATTTTTTTGCCAGTCCTGGGGCTTGAACTCTGGCCTGGGTCCTCTACCTGAACTTCTGTGCCTGGGTGTTGTGCTCTTTTGCTTGAGGCTAGCACTCTATCACTTGAGCCACAGTGCTATTTCCAGCTTTTTCTGTGATTAATTATAGATAAGAGTCTCACGAACTTTCTGCCTGGGCTGGCTTTGAACCAGAATCCTCAAATCTCAGCCTGCTCAATAGCTAGGATTACAGGTGTGAGCCATTGCCCCCTGGCTTCTTTTTGCTAATTAAATGGAGATGAATCTGCAGATTTTTCTGCCTGGGCAGGCTTTGAGCCTTCATCCTTAGATCTCAGTCTCCTGTGTAGCTAGAGCCACCAGCACACCCCACTTGACAGCCATGTTTTTTGCCACACTGTATTATAAGAATGTCACCAGGCTCCACCACCATCTCCAGTGAGGACTAAACAAAGGGGTAAGCCTGGGCCCTCAGGAGATGCTTGAAACTTGCCCACATGTGAGTTCAGGGCTGAAGGTCCTCGTAAGGTACGAGGCTGTCACTGAGGTAAGATTTCAGATCTAGGGAGACAGTCTGGCTGGAGAGTTGATTGGGAAGTCAGAGTAGGGATGAAATCAAATGCTAAGAAATCCCTTTAGGAAAAAAAGCACATTTTTCTTGGCTGTACTGGGATTTGAACTTAGGGCCTTACGTTTGCCAGGCAGGCATTCCACCACTTGAGCTACAGCTCACATTCCTTTAGGAAAGGGAATTGCAATTCATTATTGGAGAGGTGCAGATTGGAGTCCATTCTTCTGACATCTTTCTGGGCCGTTTGCCAGGAACGGCTAATGGAAAGGTTTTCTGAGTAGAACCCGGCCTCCCTGCCTCCCCCACCCCCACAACCATACCCTTACCCTTCCCAGAGGCCTCACAAACACGTGAGTTCTATTAACTTCGCAGTGAGCCCACGGGGGACCAGGCAGGAGTTTGGTGATCAGAACCCACTGGGGGCTAGTTTCCCCTGTGCTGAAAGAATGAGGCTTTGGGGATTAGGGTGCTGGGAGACACCTGCTAGAATCTGCAAGATTCATCTCCAGTTAATTAGTAAAAAGAAGCCAGGTGGCAGTGGCTCACACCTGTAATCCTAGCTACTGAGGAGGCTGAGATCTGAGGATCACAGTTCAAAGCCAGCCCAGGCAGGAAAGCCTGTGAGACTCTTCGATTAATCACAGGGGGGTAGATACTATCAGGAGTGGAGGTGTCCAGTGGGAAGGAGCTCAAGGAGGGTGCGGGGATCTGTGAGGGGACAGAGGTAAAATGCTGAGGGCTTGGAGTCCCTCCAAGTGAGGGTTGCCTCCTCACTGGGCACAGGAGCTCTGACCACAAGGCCTGGTCATCCCCCACTCCTCACCCCTCACTCTGGGGTCCGTGGGAACCAGCAGGCTTGGTCAGGGCTGGCTTAGGCTCCGGAACCAGGAGGGGATTAACACATAGACATGTTGTCACAGCCAGGGCACTGCCTAGTGAGGCAGATGGCCACAGACTTGGGGCCTGGGAATGGGCACTCGGTGTGGCTAGACCTATGGCTGGGTCATTGCCCTCTAATCTATTTTTTGTTATTGTTTCGAGACAGACTGGATCTTCCTATGTAACCCAGACTGGGTTTGAACTCTCTATCCTCCTGCCTGCTAAGATTACAGGTATGCAATACCATACACTGTCCTTACTTTCCCAGCATGGCTCTTGAGCAATAACTGCTCTAAAACTTGGTTTCCTAGGTCCAGGGGCCTGGAGCCAGACTGTGTGAGGAGCTCACGAATGGATGACTGTGAGCAAGTTATTTCAGGCCTTGTTTTTGTTTTTGCTTTGTTTTGTTTTGGTCCGGTCGTGGGGCCTGAACTCTGGGCCTGGACACTGTCCCTCAGCTCTTCAGCTCAAGGCTAGCACTCTACCACTTGAGCCACAGCGCCACTTCCGGCATTTGTCTTTTTGCTTATGTGGTGCTGAGGAATCGAACCTAGGGCCTCATGCATGCAAGGCAAGCGCTCTACCACTGAGCCACCTTCCCAGCCCTTTTTTTTTTTTTTTTTAGGTTCTTTAGTTTTTGTGCCAGTCCTGGGACTTGAACTCAGAGCCTGAGCACTGTCCCCTGAACTTATTTTGCTCAAGGTTAGCACTCTACCACTTGCACCACAGCTCCACTCTGGCTTTTCTCCTTCTCTCCCCCCCCTTTCTTTCTTTTCTTTCTTCCTTCCTTCATTAACTATTTTTTTGTCAGTCGTGGGGCTTGAACTCTGGGCCTGGGCGCTGTCCCTCAGCTCTTCAGCTCAAGGCGAGCGCTCTACCGTTTGACCACCACACCACTTCTGGTTTTCTAGTGGTTTATTGGAGATAAGAGTCTCACGGACTCACAACTCTGACCTGCTACTTTGGTGATGATTGTTGAGTCCATGCTCAAGCTTGCAATAAATGGCTCTCGTGTGCTTGCATCGGATTCAGCTCCTTGGTCTTTTGGGGTCTGCGGCCTGGCACAACAGTCTCACCCCAGCATTGACCATGTGGCAGATGCGCCATCTTGGCATCATGGAAGCTCAGCTGCTGTTTCGGGCCAACTCAATTTCGCACCAACTAGACTTGATTCTGTGACCCTCCCCCCTGACCTGACCAGCCCTGGCACCATTATGCCATGCCACATGTCTGTGTCTTGTCTCCTGTGTACTGAAAGGTTTCTTGTTGTTGGCAAAGTTTTGTGTTTTAAATTGACCATGTGGTTCCATGATAATTAAGCAAAGTAATACTGCTAGAATTCCAAAAACTTTAAACGGCCGATTTTAAAATCTAAGCATGCTCCATCATGTGTGTACCAACATGTCTGTCGATTTGTCTATCTGTAAAATATGAATAAACGGTTATAGTTCCAAAGTTTAAAAAAAAAAAAAAGAGTGTCATGGACTTTCCTGCCCGGGCTGGCTTTGAACCGTGATCCTGAGATCTCAGCCTCCTGAGTAGCTAGGATTACAGGCGGAGTGAGCTACTGGCACCCGGCTAATCTTTTTTGTTTCACGTCTCCACCCGTCCCAGTTCCATTTCCCACAGGATGTACACCAATAGTCTGGCTCAATTCCTATTGGCTCCCTGACGCCTGCCTCAACTGTCCAGCCGGTGCTGGATAGCAGTGTGGCCAGCACACGGCCTCCATGGCCCTGGATCATGCCTCAAATCCTCCCTCCCAGTCCCTGCTGCCCAGGGTCTGGCTGACATGGCCTCAATAGAAGTCTAGTCCTTTACCTGCTGGGGCATCTGAAAGGGGAGAAAGCTGGGCTGAGCTGGGCAGGGAGAGGGGAGGAGGGGAGCTTGGCCTCAGTGCTGGCACACAAAGGGCGTGTGTTCTCAGCTAGCACACTTCCTGGGTTTCCATTGCAGGAAGTTTGGCACCTGCCTATCAGTGACACTGACACCCAGGCGCTGCCGGAGCCTTGGCCAGGACAGTCCTTTCCATTTGGAGCAGCAGCTGAGGTAGGACGGAGGCCAGGGGTGCTGCAGAGCCGGTGAGTGGTCTCAGGGGGACCCCAACACTCCCCTCTGCAGTTCCCAGTTGGACTCAGCCCAGGCCAGAAGCAGGAGGCCTGGGTCTTAGCCTGAGTAGCTTTGACCTTGGGTAAAGCCCCAAGTCAACTTTTCTGTGGTGAGGTATAGCTTGGGGTATGGAGATCTGGGGAGTGGGGGGTGGCTCCATTTCAGTCTGACAAACCTCTGGGGTTCTGAAAACCCACTGTGACTGTGACTCCAGGCAGTGCCTCAGAGGCTCCTTCCTCCTCCTTCGGAGGCAGTGTGTCTCTTCTATATCGTGGCAGAGCCAGAGGCCGCCTTCCCAGGCTGAGATGCGCAGCGCAGTGGGCACAGGCTGTGTGGACAACTCAGCACTAGACTCTGAGTCATGGAGGGGGGCAGAGCAATATGCCCAATGGCAGGCTTGAATTCAGCTCAACCTCTGACCCCCAGCCGGGCCTGAGCCTCTCCAGTGGCAAGGTCCACTTGCCTGAGAAGCAGGAGCAATCAACCCTGGTGTGAGGAGTCTGGGGGGTTGAATGAGAGGTCTGCACCAGGCACACAAGCTCCTAGAAACCCAGCCACTGCAGCTACTGCCTTTGTCACTGCAGAGGCCAAGGGTCATATACAAAAAGCTATGACAAGGTGCTCCAGGGAGGGGCTGGCAGGTAAGAGGTGAGGGACCTAGAGAGGAGGGAGGAGGGGGCGGGCGCCCAGGCACCCCTCCATTGACACATGGACACCACGGAGCCCCTCACCAGAACCCCAGAGCCTCGCTGGGGGTGGGGGGTGTTGACTGTTGACTGGCTGCAATGGCGCTGGGCCCTGGGCTCCCCTGGCCTCCTCCGATGTGCTTTAATCAAAAGAACGATCTGTTTGCCTCTGAATCAGACCCAGATCCCTTTTCCCAGCAATGTTCTCTGGCCTCCAGGGATCCGGGCGGCCCATCCCGCTTCCCCCTCCCCTCTTCCCCAGCAGTTCCAGGACGCAGAGGAGAGGTGGTGAGGGGGGCCAGTAAGCTCCCCCTACCCGAGTCCTCCTGAACGCCGGAGCGAGGCGGAGAAGGGGTCAGTGGCTGGCCTAGGGGCAAATCCAACGACCTGAGCGGCCGCCGGCCCGGCCCACCTGCGGAGGGACGAAGGGGGTCCAGACCCAGGGGCAGCCCAGGACAGCAAGTCAAGGAGATCCGCTCCCCGGGGCGGACGCCCCTGCGGAAGGCCCTAGCCCATCATGTAGTCACCGATTGCGTCCTCCGGGGCCAGGCTGGCGAGGTGGGCAGTGTCCCCCGGATTACCAGCGCAGACATCGAGGCTGGTGGGGGGGAGTGACCACCTGGTCCCAGGGTCTGGGCCGCGGTCGCCCACCCAGGGGCCGGGGGGGCGGGGCCACTCGGGGGCACCGAGTGGGGGGGAGGGGGCCGGGGAACAAAGGGAGGGGGCGGGGAGGCGCGGCCGGGCAGGTGGGGGCGGCCCCTCCCCCGAGCCTCACCTTTTATGGTCAGGCGCGCGGGCGCCGGGCCGGGGGCGGGCGCGGGGAGCGGGGGGCGGGCGCGGGGAGGCCCGAGGCCGCTCCGTCCTGCCCCGCCCCGGCGTCCGGCCGCGGCCGCGGGAGCTCGGGCGCAGGTAAGGGGTGCTGCGGGCCCGGGCGCGGGGGGGGGTCCCGTCCTTGCGCCCCCGGCGGGCGGCACCCCGGTGGCGGATCTGGACGAACGCCCCGTATCCCCGGCCGGACCCCAACCTCGGGGGACCCCATAGTGACCGCTGTCCGTCCGTCCGTCCGTCCGTCTGTCTCAGCCCTCGGGTCCCGGTCCCGGGGTGGAGGTCGGAGGCTCGGTGCGGGCGCCAGCCGGGTCCCGCACAAAGGCGCCGTTCCCCGCCAGGCCAGGGAGGGCGGGAGGGTCCGGCCCCAGGTGCGCACCGGGCCGGGGCGAGCGCGGTCCGGGCTCCGCGCCCTCGGCGCCTGCCACGGGCGGGGACGGCGGCGCTGCCCGCTGCCCTGGGCGCAGCGAGGCCGGGGCCGGCTCGGTGCCCCGAGCGCAGCCTCTCCCCGCGGGGACCGGAGCGCTGCCCGCCGCAGGACCCCGAGCGGGCGCGCCGGGGGCGGACCCCGCCGGCGAAGTTTATTCCGGACCCGAACTTAGGCTCCGGAGCGGAGCCCGAGGGGTGAGGGGGAGCGGGAGGCGGGAGGGGCTGGGGTCCCCCGCAGCCCCGTCCCACGCCCTGGCGCCCCCGCCAGCCGGCCCGGGCGCGCTGGAGCTCTGCCTCCTTCCTTCCTCTTGACAGGAAATGACTTTCCTTCCCTTTGTTCCCACTTTCTCCGCTCACCGACGCTCTCGCTGCTCGCGTCCGGGGGAGGGGGTGGGGTCCCCGGCAGGCGGGGGGAGGGGGGAGGCCGCCCCACGTGGACCCTCCCCACGGAGCTCCTCGCCCGGGTGCTAGGGGGGACGGGGACAGAGGAAGGCGCAAGGCCGCCTTTCCCGGATGGGCTTGACAGGGCTTTGAACCGCCCCCCCCCCCAGCCGCTTCCCCTGGGGCCCGGGGTCCCCTCAGTGACCCTGGGGAGGGAGGGAGGGAGAAGGAGGGACGTGCCAGCTGCAGACATCTGGCCCGGCCTCTGGATGTTTCTGGGAAAGCAGGCAGATGTAACTCCCGGAAGAGTGGGGTAGGGGTCAGGGTGGGGAGGGGCGCCCCTGGAATATGCCCATCACCAGGAAAGGGCCTGGGTTGCACCATGCTGGGATGAGAACAGACCTTGGAGTTGGGGAAGCCTGTGGTGGCCTTGGGACCCAAAGCAAGCCAACTTAGGCTTGCCACCATGATGCTCTGGTAGAATGCCAAGCCATGCATGGCCTTGGAAATACACTTGAGGCATAAAAGACCTCATCTCAGATGATTAGAGGATCATGGGAATTGTGAGGCATGGTGTGTGTGTGTGTGTGTGTGTGTGTGTATGTGTGTGTGTACACACCCAGGGCTGGTGTTCTATTTGAGCCACACTTCCAGTCCAACATGGTAAGCTTTTTGTTGTTGTTGTTTTGGGTCATGGGACTT
Organism: Dipodomys merriami; assembly: GCF_024711535.1. Lineage (NCBI taxonomy): Eukaryota > Metazoa > Chordata > Mammalia > Rodentia > Heteromyidae > Dipodomys > Dipodomys merriami. Next base: position 19,382,105 of record NW_027204270.1, on the reverse strand, counting down.
GAACTCTGGCCTTGGACCCTTTCCCTATGCTCTTCAGCTCAAGGCCAGCACTCTACTGCTTGAGCCACAGCTAGGATTACAGGTGTGAGCCACCAGTGCCCAGCTCCATTTAGTTTTTTGAGGAACCTCCTTACGTTTTCCGTAGTGACTGCACTAGTTTACACCCCCACCCACAGAATGGAGGCCTTTTGCACTCCCACTCCACCCCCAGCCCTTGTCTAGCATTTGTTTTCTTCGCCTTTTTATTTGTGCCAGTCCTGGAGCTTGAACTTAGCATCACATTGAAGTGGCCCAGATAGGAAGAAGTGCCCTAGGCCCCATTGTTGGGTGCCTAGTAAAGTTACTTGGTAGGGTGTGGCCAGTTTACCCCAACCTGCTCCCCTCAGCCTCAGGTGCCCTGTGGCTGCTGTCTGCGAAAGCACTTTAAGGTGCTGCCTGTGCTTTGATGTGGCTTGCTGTGAGCCACCTTTGGGCACCCAGAATGCAGACACCAAAAGCAGACCAGGTTATGGGATGGGGGGAACACACAGCACCCTGTGGTGGCAGACAGCTCTCTGGGGTGAGACCCTGAAGTGGGAGGCTCCCTGGAGTTGGGGATTGAGCTGGACTTAGAGGCCTAGCTGAAGTTAATTCTGCCTGTGCAGGCCAGAAAGGAAGAGCAGATGGGGGGACTACTGAAAGGGGGGTGACATGGCAGGGGGATGTTGCTCAGGGGAGAACAATTGACCAGCTTCCCCAGAACCCAAAAGAAGTTGAAGCTGCAGGATCTGCGATTTTCATCCTGAGACTAGGAATCTTGGAGCGCGCGCACGCGCGCATGTGTGTGTGTGTGTGTGTGTGTTTGCATGTGTGCTAGTACTGGTACTTGAACTCAGGGCCAGGATGGTGTCCCTTAGCTTTTTTGCTTAAGACTAGTTCTTCCACTTGAGCCACAGCTCCACTTCAGACTTCTTTTCTTTTTTTTTTTTTTTTTTTAACCAGTCATGAAGCGCACCTTGAACTCAGGGCCTGGGCACTCTCCCTGAGCCTTTATTGTTGGCTTTGAACTTCAGTCCTCAGATTCCATCCTCCTAAGTAGCTAGGGTTACAAGAGTGAGTCACTGGCACCTGGCTGTTGGAAGACTTTTGAGTAGAGGAGAAAATCAGATTCTGCTCTAGAAAGATGAGGGGTTGGAGGCAGGATTAGAAGTGATCTAGCTACCTTCTGCCTACAAGGCCTAGGCCCTGAACCAGGGCCATGGTGGGTTTGGAGATGGGGCAAAGAGAGATTCTGGCATAGAAGGCAGACAAAAGGAATGTTGGCTTATAAGTTGGGTAGAGAGAAGACTAAGCAGAATCAAGTGGCCACAAGATCACAAGCTCTGGGTTCACATGTCAGCTCTTGCTGTGTGACCCTGGACAAATGATTTGACCACTCTTGAGTCTCAGAGATAGTCCCTAGGCAGATTTCCAAGTTAAGCATCAGGGACACAGAGTGGTGCAGATTCAGAGCAGGTTTTCCTATTTGTTTTTACCTGCCCTGCTTCCTGGATGGAGCTTAGGCCCTCTGATCTGAAATTGCTGCTCCTGTTCTCTTTCCTTCTACAGCTGAGCTTCTAGTCACAGGTGTGGAAGGGGACTGGTGCAGGGACAAGTGTCAGCTGTGCTGTAGCTGGGTGCCAGAGCACCGTCCTTTGGAGGGAGGGTCTGTCCTTTGCTCCCTAAGTGTGCAGGCTGTGGGGAAGGAGAGTCAGGGAAGATTTTGTGCACCTGCCTGTCTCCTTCCCAACCTTTTTTCTTGGTTTTCTTCTTTTCTTCTCCTCTTTTCTTTTTCTTTCTCTTTTTTTTTTTTTTTTGCCGGTCGTGGTGCCTGAACTCAAGGTCTGGGTGCTGTCCTTCAGCTCTTCAGCTCAAGGCAAGCACTCTACCATTTGAGCCACAGCACCACTTCTGGCTTTTTTCTGCTTATGTGGTGCTAAGGAATTGAACCCAGGGTCTCATGCATGCCAGGCAGGCGCTCTACCACTGATCCATCTTCCCAGCCCTTCTTTTTCTTTTTCTAGTCAGTTGTGGGGCTTGAACTCCGGGCCTGGGCACTCCCCCAGGCCTCTTTGGCTCAAGGCTAGCATTCTACCACTTTGAGCAACAGCTCCACTTCCATTTTTTTGGTGGCTAATTGGAGATAAGAATCTCTTTCAGGAGCCAGCTGCCGGTGGCTCACTCCTGTATTCCTAGCTACTCAGAAGGCTGACATCTGAGGATCAAGGTTCAAAGCCAGCCCAAGCAGGAAAGTCCAAGATACTCTTATGTCCAATTAACCACCAGAAAACCGGAAGTGATGCTGTAGTTCAAGTATAGAGCGCTTGCCTTGAGCTGAAGAGCTGAGGGACAGGGGCCAGGCCCAGAGTTTGAGCACCATGACTGACAAAAAAAAGTTATGGGAAGAGGGAGGCTCTGAGCCCTTCTGGAGTCTGAATCCTTTTCTGCCCCTAGCAGGAGCCACGGCCATGGCCTCCAAATCTGAGAAGAGGGTTGCCTCCTCTGTTTTCATCACCCTGGCACCCCCACGCCGGGACACGACTGTGACAGGGGAAGTGAGGCAGGTGGCTCGGGAGACCCGAGGCCGGCCCTGGGAGGCCCCTGCTCCTGGGAAGGCTCCTGGGGGTGGCCTGGCCGGGAGGCCCAGCCCCTGGGCTCCCACCAGCAAGGCTGCAGCCTGTGACCCAACTGGGCCTTCTCAAGTCTCCAATGGAGGTAAGAGGGTGACTGCAAGGGAGGCAGCCAGAAGGTGGGGAGGGAAGGCAGGCTTGGTCTTTTCTTTTTTTCCTCTCTGCTTCCCTCCCTTCCTTTCCTCACTCATCAGTTCATTCATTCATTCATTCACTGATTTACTCATTGACTTACTTGATTGTTCATTCATCTATCCAGTCATTTATTCATCAGGTTCCTACTATGTGCTAAGCAGAGCATGGGTGATGAGCTTCCTGAGTAGTTGGTATTACCCGTGTGAGCCACCAGTGCCCAGCTGATAGTCATGGGGCTTGAACTCTAGGCCTGGGCACTGTCTCTGAGCTCTTCAGCTCAAGTCGAACGCTTTACCACTTGAGCCGCAGCACTACTTCTAGTTTTCTGGTAGTTAATTGGAGATGAGTCTCTTGGACTTTCCTGCCTGAGTTGGCTTTGAACCTTGATCCTCAGCTCTCAGCCTCCTGAGTAGCTAGGATTACAGGAGTAAGTCCACGTAAATTTTATTTTTTCATTTATTATCTTACTATTTTATTGATTGAGTGATTGCCAGTCCTGGGCTTGAACTTAGGGCCTGGGCACTGTCCCTGAGCTTCTTTTGCTCAAAGCTAGCACTCTACCACTTGAGCCACAGCGCCACTTCTGGCTTCTGTCTGTGTGGTGCTAAGGAATCAAACCCCGGGCTTCATGCATGCTAGGCAAGCACTCTACACTAAGTTACAATACCAGCCCTATTATTATTATTTTGTATATGTATATGCTAGTCCTAGAGCTTAGATTCAGGACCTGGGTGCTGTCCCTGAGCTCTCTCTTTTCTTTTCTTTTCTTTTCTTTTTTTTTTCAGTTGTGGGGCTTGAGCTCAGGACCTGGGTAGCTTTGTGCTCAACGCTGGCATTCTACCACTTGAGCCACAGCTCCACTTTCAATTTTTGAGTGGCTAATTGGAGATAAGAGTCTCACAGGAACTTTCCTGCTTGGGCTTCAAGCCTCTTTTCTCAGATCTTAGCCTCCTAAGTAGGTAGGATTATAGGCTTGAGCTGTTGGTACCTGGTTTTTTTTTTTTTTTAATCAGTACTAGAGCTCTACCAGTTGAGTCACAACTCCACTTTTGGCTTTTTGTTATAGGTGTTGTTGTTTAATTGGAGATAAGATTCTCACAAATTCTGGTCACCGGTGGCTCACACCTGTAATCCTAGCTACTCAGGAGGCTGAGATCTGAGGATCACGTTTCAAAGCCAGCCCAGGCAGGAAAGTCTGTGAGACTGTTTATCTCCAAAAAACCACTCAGAAAGCCGGAAGTGTTGCTGTGGCTCAAGTGGTAGAGTGCTAGCCTTGAGCTGAAGAGCTGAGGGATAGCACCCAGGCCCAGAGTTCAAGCCCCACGACCGGCCCCCCAAAAAAATCTTGGGCTGGGAAGGTGGCTCAGTGGTAGAGCGCTTGCCTTGTATGCATGAGGCCCTGGGTTCGATTCCTCAGCACCACATAAGCAAAAAGAAAAAAGCCGGAAGTGGCGCTGTGGCTCAAGTGGTAGAGCGCTAGACTTGAGCTGAAGAGCTGAGGGACAGTGCCCAGACCCAGAGTTCAGGCCCTACCACTGGACCCAAAAAAGAAAACTCCTGCAGAACTTTCCTGCTGGGCTGGATTCAGATCTCAACCTCTCGAGTAGCTAGGATTACAGGTGTGAGTCATTGGCACTCAGCTATTTAGTTGGTTGTGGGGCTTGAACTCAGGGCCTGAGTGCTGTCTCTGAGCTACTTTGCTCAAGGCTAATGCTCTACCACTTTGAGCCTCAGCGCACTTCTAGTTTTCTAGTGGTTAATAGGAGATGAGTTTCATGGACTTTCTTGCCTGGACTGGCTTTGAACTGCAATTCTCAGATCTCAGCCTCCTGAGTAGCTAGAGTTACAGGTGTGAGCCATCAGCACCAGCCCAGCTATTTGTTTTAGAGATAGAGTCTCGCTGTGTTTTGCAGTCCCCTCAAGCTCCTGGCTCAAGCAGGCTCCTCCTGCTTCAGCCTCTTGAGTAGCTGAAAACTACTGTCATGGACCAAGCTTTTACTTTTTTTTTCTCCTAGTGCTAGGATAGAACCTGGGGCCTTACTGTGTTCCTGATCTCCATGCACCCTACCTAGTACACCCTTGGATGGTGATGGCTAGGGATGTGGTTCACTGGTTATGTTCTGACTTAGTTTGCACAAGGCTCTGGGTTTGATCCCCCAGCACCACACACACAAAAATTGACCCATAATAATTGTACACATTTCTGGGTACAATGTGTGCTGCGTGTAATTAGCAGGTTGGGGCAAATGGCACACCTGTGCCTCAAAACCTGGTCATATTTCTGTGTTAGGGACAGTCAGAGTCCTCTAGGTGAGCTATTTTGAAATATGTGACTAATTATTGTCAACTGTTACTACCCTCTTGTGCCATAAAAGCATGTATGTGTGGAGAACACATACAACCCCAGCATCCAGGGGCTGGTGCAGGAGAATGGGAAGTTGGAGGCCAAGCCAGTCACCTGTGGCTCACACCTTAATCCTAGCCACTTGGGAGGTCCACAGTTTGAGGCTAGTGTAGATAGAAAAGCCCTTGAGACTCCATCTCCAAAGTAATCAGCAAAAATCTGGACTGGAGGTACGATTCAAGTGGCAAAGAACAATTCCAAGCAAATATGAGACCCTGAGTTAAAACCCAGTACCAGGGGCTGGGAAGGTGGCTCAGTGGTAGAGTGCTTGCCTTGCATGCCAGAGGCCCTGGGTTCGATTCCTCAGCACCACATAAGCAAAAAATAAAAAAAAAAAAAAAAAAAAAAAAAAAACCCAGTACCAGCAAGAAGGAAGGAAAGTTGGTTCAAGACCAGCCTGTGTTACTTAATGAGGCTTTGTCTTTAAAAGAAAAAAAAAAAAAGCTTTCTGTGGCCAGGCACCAGTAGCTCATGCTTATAATCCTAGCTACTCAGGAGGCTGAGATCTGAGGATTGCAGTTAGAAGACAGCCCAGGCAAGAAAGTCCATGGGACTCTAATCTCCACTTTAACCACCAGAAAACCAGAAGTAGTAGCCTTGAGTAAAAAAGCTTGGGAACAGGGCCCAGGCCTTGAGTTCAAGCCCCAGGAACGGACAAAAACAACAACAACAATAAAAAAAAACTTCCTGTGTCCAGCTCTGCCCCATTTTGTTGACACTGGATATTTATTGAGGTAGAGAGTTACTGTTTCCAGTCCAGAGATCTCAGGTGAGACTTTAGGCTAGAACTGTGGCCCTCAGCCAGCATTGCAAATTACCTGAAATCCAGCTTCTCAGGGCTGGCCCCAGGCCTGGTAAATCAGAAACTGGGTGGAGCTGAGCTCTGGGGGTTGGAACAAGGGCCCCTGCTGATTTTTTGTTGTTGTAGCTCATGGGGCCTGAACTCTGGGCCTGGGCGCTGTCCCTCAGCTCTTCAGCTCAAGGCTAGTGCTCTACCTCTTGAGTCACAGCACCACTTCCGGTTTTCAGGTGGTTAATCGGAGATAAGAGTCTCAGGACAGGGGCTGGGAAGGTGGCTCAGTGGTAGAGCGCTTGCCTTGCATGCCTGAGGCCCTGGGTTCGATTCTTCAGCACAACATAAGCAAAAAGAAAAAAAGCCAGAAGTGGCACTGTGGCTCAAGTGGTAGAGCACTAGCCTTGAGCTGAAGAGCTGAGGGACAGCGCCTAGGCCCAGAGTTCAGGCCCCACGACCAGACCCCCACCCCCCCAAAAAAAAAAAAGAGTCTCAGGACATTCCTGCCTAGGCTGGGTTTGAACCTCAATCCTCAGCTCTCAGCCTCCTGAGTAGCTAGGATTACAGTAGCGTGAGCCACTGGAGCCAGGCTCCTTTGTTTTTTGTTTTTTGTTTTTGTTTTTGCCTGGCATGTCCCTGAGCTACTTTTTGCTCTAGGCTAGCACTCTACCACTTGAGCCACAGCGCCACTTCCAGCTTTTTTTTTCTGCTTATGTGGTGCTGAGGAATCAAACCCAGGGCCTCATGCATGCAAGGCAAGTGCTCTACCACTGAGCCACCTTCCCAGCCCTAGTCAGCCTTCTTAGTGGCTAGGATTACAGGTGTGAGAGCCACTGGTGGTGTCTGGCTTTAGTGCTTTTCTTTCTTTCTTTGTCACTGAACTGTAGTCTAGAATACCTTCCTAGCCTGTGCAGTCCTTTCAGCCCTTGGGTGAGGCCAGAGACATTGCCTTGCAGTTGAGAAGTGGAAACCCAGAAAGGTGCCCCAGGAACTTAGCTGGGAATGGGGTTACCACCCAGTCTTTGGGCTTTTTTTTTCCATGGATGTGTTGGGCAGGCTTTCACTGGGGCCTGATTTCCCTTGTACCCCTATGACAGTAGGTAGAGTCCCTGTGTCCCTTTCTGTCTGGGCCACGGTGCTCACCCTGTACCACAGTGGACACAAGAGGTTTCAGGCTGTCCAGCTCATGTCCATCTTCCTCCTGTGCATGGAAGGGGAGGGGGGATCCCAGGAGAGGAAGTTGCATGGGAGCCCAGAAGTCTGTGGTGACAGACCAGCACTGGGGATCCAGGGCCCTGCCCTGCCTTGCTCACTCAGCCTCAGCTCCTGGGAGTGGTTGTGGAGCTGAGCTGATAATGCAGTCATTTTGTGCATGTGCGTGTATGTGTGGGCATGCATGCATGCATGCGTGTGTGCATTTAGGAAACCTTCACGTGCACACAGGCGTGGAGAGTAGAGCCAGAACCCCCGAGTGGGCACATTAGGTCCACCGGTTGTCAGTGTTCAGCCATACTTGCTTTGTCTGTGCCTTGTCTCCTTTGATTTTTAGACAGGGTTCTCACTTTCTCAGGCTGGCCTGGAAGTCACTAAATGGCCCTGGCTGGCCTCAAACTCATGGTTCTCCTGCCTCAGTCTCCCTTCAGGCATGTGCTACCATGCTTCTCCCCATCTCCTCCCTCCCCTCCTGGTCCTGGATGGGCATTGTCCTTGAGCTTTTCACTCAAGGCTGGCACTCTACCACTGGAGTAAACATTTAGCTCCATTTCCAGCTTCTTGCTGATTAACTGGAGGTTAAGAGTTTTGTGGACTTCCCTGCCTAGGCTGGTTTCACACTTTGATCCTCAGATCTCAGCCTCCTGAGTAGCTAGGTTACAGGTGTATGCCATCTTCTCCAGCCCAGAGGACATCTGGTGATATCCATGCAGCCAGCCAGAAAATGCAGCTTTAATCCACTGCCTTAGGGGCTAGCCGTGCCTGTGTCCCCCTCTCTACACACAGGTTCTCCAGCAGGTGGGCCTGGCTCCCAGCGGGGCCGGCTGATGTGGAGGCTGACCAGAAGGCAACAACTGCCGGCTGAGTCACTCACTTCAGACACCTCATCTCCTGCCATTCTCCCTACAGCCACTAGGGGGAAGTAGTACTTTCCAACTGAGAGATGCTGGCTCTGTGTGGGGGACCCTCAGGAGTTCATATCAGAGCCAGATAAGACCAGAGGTGTGGGGCCCTCAAACCTGAGCTCTAACCACTGCTTATGAGCCTTCTGTGTAGTGAGATTCCTCTCTGCCTCTGCAGAGACTCTGCAACACTCTCTTTCCGTTACAGGGTGCTCACTGCCCCCTCCCACCCTGGATGGTGAGGAGTCACTGGCAGACCTCGACCTCCTCCCTCCTCCGCCTCCACCCCCTCCAGCGTTCCTGCCCCCTGACGACGAGCCCCCTGCCCCAGCGGGGGCCTCACTCATTTCAGACTTGGAGCAGCTGCACCTGCCCCCACCCCCGCCTCCGCCACAGGTACTGCCAGCCTCCCCAACTCCTGGACCCTGTGTCAGGGGTCAATTCTTGAAGACAGTCCCTCCTCAGAGCTCTGCCAGGCTGGGCTTAGTGGTAAAAGCCTGTAATCACAGCTGTTCTGGAGAGGTGGAGGTAGGAGGAATCTTGATCCTAGATTAGATCCTAGGGGAGAAAAGTGAAGGCCCTCTCTGAAAAATAACTAAAGCAAAAAGGGTCGGGCATGGCTCAGGGGCAAGAGTTCCTGACTAGAGCACCAAGTCTTGAGTCCCAACTCCCAGTACTGGAAAAAAAACAAAAAACCTCTTCGGTGTCGCTAGGCACACTGGTAAAAATTGTTTGAGTTCCTCAAGGTCCCTGGAAAGGGCTGGTCCCCTTTTGTCCCTCAGGCACTCTCCTCACCCCAAGGAAGACCTGGTCCAGTGTGCCGCTAGAACCAGGTCTTAATCCTCTGCCCCAGGCCAAGGGCTGCATTGTCTACCTCAGCCCCAGGAGCTAAACTGCCAATCCAGGAGGCAGAGCTTTGGCTGATAGGGCAGGGCAAAGGGGGAGGGTGGGCTCTGCTGCCATGGTAACCACCCAGCTGAGTGCTCACTGGGCATCTACCTCCTGTCTGTAGGGTGGGTTCCCCACAAGCAGGGAGGTCCTCACAGGGTCCCATCTGTGTGACTCCTCCATGTCCCCACAGGCTCCGTCAAAGGGTCCATCGGTCCAGCCTCAGCCTAGCCACCTCAAGCCCTCGGAGGAGGAGCTGCCACCACCCCCAGAAGACCCCGTCAGCCCTCCAGAGAGAGAGGCATCGACAGGTAAGGGTGCAGGACTAGCCTGGGCCCCAGGGGCTGGCCTGGGCTTCCCGTGGGAGCCGACCCCTGTGCCTTCCCCAGCTTACCTCGTGGGTGATCTGTAAAACTGTACGTCAGTTTATTGCCTTGACCTGCTTTTCTTTTTTCTTTTTTCTTTTTTTAATGATAGTCGATTTAAACAACCATATAGTTGCTATAGAAGCAAAATGAATTTGTGTATGCCAGTACTGGGGTTTGAACCCACTGCCTCAAGCTCTTACTTCTCATTTTTGCTCAAGGCTGGCATGCTACCATTTGAACCACAGCTCTGCTTCCAGCTTTTTGGTGGTAAATTGGAGATTAGAGTCTCATGGACTTTCTTGCCTGGACTGGTTTCAAACCACAGTTCTCAGATATTAGCTTCCTGGGATTACAGGCCTGAGCCACCAGTGTCTGGCTGAGAATCTGATCTTTATGTGGTCAAATATTTCAGTCTTTTTCAGGCTACTGGATTTTGCGACATAGGCCTCCTCCAAAATTGTCAATAATTTCCTAGTTTTTTCCAATATTTTTTTTGTTTTTTGTTGTTGTTGTTTTTGGAAACAGTTTAGTTATGTAGCCCGGGCTGACCTTGAAGTCAAAATCCTCCTGCCTCGGGCTGGGAAGGTAGCTCAGTGGTAGAGTGCTTGCCTTGTAATGCATGAGGCCCTGGGTTCGATTCCTCAGCACCACATAGGAAAAAAGCCAGAAGTGGCGCTGTGGCTCAAGTGGTAGAGTGCTAGCCTTGAGCTGAAGAGCTGAGGGACAGTGCCCAGGCCCAGAGTTCAGGCCCCACAACCGGACCCAAAAAAAAAAAAAATCCTCCTGCCTCAGTCTCCCTAGCACTGGTATTACAGGTGTGCCCTACTGCATCTGGTATATTCCTCTATGCTCGTAGTATTATGTCTTGATCAATTCTTACAGTTTTATGTCCCATTTAGATCTTGAGGAATTGAAAATGCTACCTTTTGAAATTGACAAATCATCCCAAGACTGCATCTTCTTTTTTTTTTTCTTTTTTTGGGGGGGTCCAGTTGTGGGGCCTGAACTCTGGGCCTGGGCGCTGTCCCTCAGCATTTCAGCTCAAGGCTAGCGCTCTACCACTTGAGCCACAGCGCCACTTCTGGCTTTTTTTCTTTTTGCTTATGTGGTGCTGAAGAATCGGACCCAGGGCCTCAAGCATACAAGGCAAGCACTCTACCACTGAGCCACATTCCCAGCCTGCATCTTCTTCTTTTGATCTGACTTTTTGCTGGGTTTGCTCTGGACTAGCTGGGATTACAGGTTTGAGTCACCGTATCTGGCCTAATTTAGTCACATTCCTTCCCAGTGCCCATCATGACCCCTTGTTTGTGAGGTTAGGAAACTCCTGGAATTGGAGGCTGAGCTCTAAATATATTCTGGGTGGTGATGGTGTACAGTCCTCTTGGGCTGAGCTGCTGATGTCTGTGTCTCCTCTACCCTAGATGTCTGCGGCTTCTGCCACAAGCCTGTGTCCCCTCGAGAGCTGGCCGTGGAGGCCATGAAGAGGCAGTACCACGCCCAGTGCTTCACCTGCCGCACCTGCCGCTGCCAGCTGGCCGGACAGAGCTTCTACCAGAAGGAGGGGCGGCCTCTCTGCGAAGCCTGCCACCAGGTACTCCCCCATGGCCAGGTCCCGGGTGCCAGGCATTTGAGACGGGCGCGTGGGAGATGGTACGTTATTTCCTTCCTCACAGGGCTCCCCCACGGTTGACCCAGAATGCCGCAGATGGGGAAGTGCAGGTTAGCCGGGGATTCACTTCCTGTGGCTGCCGTAAGGTGGTCAGCCTTCCAGCACTAACAGGAAGAAAAGAAGGGTTGTTTAAGCTCACTGTTCCAGGGGTGGGAGCCATTGGCACAGTTCTCGGCTCTCTGCCTCTACGGAGGGAGGATTTCAGGTATGAGCCACCTCACCTGGATTTAGCTCTGAGATAATTTTTTTTTTTTTTTTTTGCCAGTCCTGGGTCTTGAACTCAGGGCCTGGGCACTGTCCCTGAGTTTCTTTTGCTCAAGGCTGGCACTCTACCACTTGAGCCACAGCGCCGCTTCTGGCTTTTTTCTGTGTATATGGTACTGAGGAATCAAACCCAGGGCTTCATGCATGCTAGGCAAGCGCTCTACCACAGAGCCACCTTCCAGCCCTCTTGGCTTGGAGATTTAAAGGAAGTTTCTGCGGAGCCCTAACCTCCAACAGATGGCAGTAAGAATCCAGTAGCTGCCTCAAGGTTCCTGCTCTGGGCCAAGACAGGGCCCGTCATGGCTGGGGTGTGCTTGGCTGTGTGTCAGCTCTGAGGCAAGGGCCCTCTGTCCCAGGACACTCTGGAGAAGTGCGGCAAGTGTGGCGAGGTGGTCCGTGACCACGTCATCAGGGCCCTGAGCCAGGTCTTCCACCCCCGCTGCTTCATCTGCGTTACCTGCGCCCGGTGCATCGGGGACGAGAGCTTCGCCCTGGACAGCCAGAACCAGGTGTACTGCCTGGACGACTTCTACAGGTAGAAGGGGCACGGACAGGGGAGGGGAGGGGGTGACAGGGCAGAAACCAGGGCCAAGCTCCAAAAACCCAGAGTGCCCTGCAACCTGTGGACTCTAGAAGCATTTCCTGCTCTGCTCACCTGCTGGTAGTGAATGACTGAGCTCCTGCGCCATGTCAGATGCTCAGAATTCTGCAGTCAGATGGATGTGCTGAAAAGACTACTGCTGGACACAGGTGCTCATGCCTGTAATGCAAGCTACTCAGGAGACTGGGTCAAAGCCAGCCTATGCAGGAAAGTCCATGAGATTCAATAGCTCCAGTTAACCAGCCAAAAGCCAGAAATGGAAGTATGGCTCAAGGGGTAAAGCACTAATCTTGAACACAAAAGCTCAGAGACAATGCCCAGGCCAAGTTTAAGACCAGTACTGACACAAACATACACACACACAACACACAACACAACACACACACAGACAGCTGTAATCCTAGGTCCTCAGTAGGCTGAGATCTGAGGATGCAGGTTTGAAGCCAGCCTATGCAGAAAAGTCTGTGAGATTCTCATCTTCAGTTAACCAGCAAAAAGCCAGAAATGGAGTTATGGCTCAAGTGGTAAAGCAATGGCCTTGAGCAAAAAAAAAAAAAAAAAAAAAAAAGCTAAGGGAGAGTACCCAGGCCCTGAGTTCAAGTCCCAGTACTGGTACCAAAAGAAAAAAGTGAGAGTCCCAGCCTAGCAGCCCTTCAGTTCCAGCCCTCCCCCTCCCCCTCCCCCCACGTCACTTCTGCCTCCAGCACCCTGCAGCAGGGCTGCTCACTCAGGTCCCCCCTCTGTCCTACCAGGGAGTCAGATGTGCGGCACAGGGGCAGGCAGGTCACACAGTGGCCCAGAATAGCGCTGGGAGGTGACTCCAGCCACCTCAGTCCTGCCAGCTTGTTTCTGCACTCGTCATTGTGAATGCCTCCCAAGCAAGTGTGGGTTTTGTTTTTCTCTCTAGGAAATTCGCCCCCATGTGCAGCATCTGTGAAAATCCCATCATCCCTCGGGACGGGAAGGACTCCTTCAAAATTGAGTGCATGGGAAAAAATTTCCACGAGAACTGCTACAGGTGTGAGGTGAGTAGCATCGGGGACATCCCGCAGTGGCTGCCCGGTCTGCCAGGCTGGCACCGCAGTCCCGGCTAGGACAAAAAGGGTGAAAGCAAGGCTGGTGCTGCTGGTGCTCACACCTACAATCCTTGCTGCTCGGGAGACCGAGATCTGAGGACCACGGTTCGAAAACAAGCCAGGATAAGAAAGTTCATGACACTTTGTAGTAAATAAGCAAAAAGCTGGAAGTAGAGCTGTGGCTCAAATGATAGAGTGCCAGCCTTAAATGAAAAAGCTCAAGGATGGTGCCCAGGTCCTGAGTTCAAGCCCCAGAACTGGTGTGTACACACACACACACACACACACACACACACACACACACACACACACACACACACACACACACACACACACACACACACACACACACACACACACACACACACACACACACACACACACACACACACACACACACACACACACACTGAAAGTAGTTACAAACTGGGCGCCAGTGGCTCACGCCTGTAATCCTAGCTACTCAAGAGGCTGAGACACACACACACACACACACACACACACACACTGAAAGTAGTTACAAACTGGGCGCCAGTGGCTCACGCCTGTAATCCTAGCTACTCAAGAGGCTGAGATCTGAGGATCACAGTTCAAAGCAGCCCAGGCATGAAAGTCCGTGAGACTCTTATCTCCAATAAACCACTAGAAAACCAGAAGTGGCGCTGTGGCTTAGGCAATAGAGTGCTCGCCTTGAGCTGAAGAGCACAAGGACAGCACCCAGGTCCAGAGTTCAAGCCTTGAGACAGACAAAACAAAAACAAAAGTAGTTACAGAGCTAGCCCATCAGTCAGAATTTTGTGTTCATATGAAAACCAAATGCATTCCTGCATGAAGGGAATGTATTGGTTCTTGGTGACAGTGTTCAGGATAGTAAATAGTATCAAGGCTGTCTTTCCATCTTCTGGTCCTGCCTTTTTCCTCCCTTTTTGCTAGTACCTGGTTTGAACTCAGGGCCTCATGCTTGCTCAGCTGGTATTCAGCCACTTGCGCCAGGCCTCCAACTGGGTGTCTTGCTAGTTAGATGTTTACTTTCTTGGAGTTTCTGGGCAGGCTGACTTCAAAACTTGAACATCCTCAAATCTCGGCCTCCTGAGTAGGATTACGGGAGTGAGCCACTGGCACGCAACTACCTGTCTGGCTTTGCCTTTTCTGTTTCTTGCTTCATTTTCTCTGCCTATGGGCTAGCATTCTCTGGGCAAGGGCTTGGGTTTAAACACCCCTGAAGACAGCCAGACTCCCCTAGCTATTCAGGAGGCTGAAACCTGAGCATCAAAGTTTAAAATAAGCCCATAAAGACAAATCTACAAAACGCATATCTCCAATTAGTCAGCAAAAAACTAGGAGCTCAGTTACTACAGTATCAATTGAGCAAGCATAAAGTCCCAAGTTAAAAAAAAAAAAAAAAAGAAAAGAAAGGTTTAAAAAAAAAAAAAAAAGCTTTAGGGGCTGGGAAAGGTGGCTCAGTGGTAGAGCGCTTTGCCTTGCATGCATGAGGCCCTGGGTTCGATTCCTCAGCACCACATAAGCAAAAAGAAAAAAGCCGGAAGTGGTGCTGTGGCTCAAGTGGTAGAGCGCTAGCCTTGAGCTGAAGAGCTGAGGGACAGCACCCAGGCCCAGAGTTCAGGCCCCACTACCGGACCCAAAAAAAAAAAAAGCTTTAAAAACTGCTCTTAGCTGGGCGCCAGTAGCTCACACATATCCTAGCTACTCAGGAGGCTGAGATCTGAGGATCAAGGGTCAAAGCCAACCTGGGCAGGAAAGTCCATGAGATTCTGATCTCCAGTTAACCACCAGAAAACCGGAAGTGGTGCTGTGGTTCAAATGGTAGAGCACTAGCCTTGAGATGAAGAGCTAAGGGACAGTGCCCAGGCTCAGAGTTCAAGCCCCATGACCGACCACAAAAAGAAAATAAAAGCCAGTCTGTGGATACCTGGACACTCCAAATCTGAGCACAGAGCCTTGATTTCCCCATGGCCTGCACCCCAAAAGCAGTGTAGCAAGCCCTGCCTGGGAGTGCCAAGAATCCCTCCTCCCCTTCTTCCCCTGCCAGCCACTTAGCACTGAGGCTTCTCTGGTGCCTGGAGAAAGGGGAGGTTTTCATGGGTGTCCCTAACTGAGGAGTCTCAGGGCAGGTCTCACAACTTACCAAGGAATAATTCTGAGTATGTGTTTGCTCATCTTGAAACAGGTGTATGGGACCAGAAGGGAGTTTCTGGGGCATGGGGGGTGGGAGCAGGCTGGGAGAAGAGATAGGCAGCTGCCCACCTGGCTGTTTGAGATCAAAGTCCAGCTGCTGCTGCTTCTTGGAAGACCAGTGACCAAAGTTACTGCCAGTATCCCTGCTATTGCCCTACGAAGTCCAGTGTGATTAGCAATCTTGTGAGCCTAGCTGGGGAAGCAAATACCCAACACCCCTCATCCCCCACCCCTGCTTGTCCTGTGTGACCTTGACCAGCAGAGGCTGCGGGGCAAGGCAGGACTTGCACTCTGGTGCTTACACTTCAGAAGGTGGGGCTTGCAACCTGGTTCAGGAAATGCTGCCGCTGCCGCCACCTCCTCCTCCTCCTTCTCCCCCTCCCCCTCCCCCTCCCCCTCTTCCTCCTCCTCCTCCTCCTCCTCCTCCTCCTCCTTTCCCTCTTCCTCCCCTCCTCCTCCTCTTCTTCCTCTTCTTCTTCCTTTTTTTCCTGTCAGTTGTGGGCCTTGAACTCTGGGCCTGAGTGGCTGTCCCTCAGCTCCTCAGCTCAAGGCTAAAGCTGTACCAATTGAGTTACAGCATCACTTCCGGTTTTCTGGTGGTTTATTGGAGATGAGTCTCACAGTCTTTCCTGCCCTGGCTGGCTTTGAGCCGTGAACCTCAGAGCTCAGCCTCCTGAGTAGCTAGGATTACAGGCATGAGCCACCAATGTCCAGCTTTTTTTTTTTTTTTTTTTTTAGGTGGTACTAGAGCTTGACCTTGGGGCCTGGGCACTGGCCTTTAGTTTTTTTTGTTGTTGTTTTTGGGGGTATTTTTGCTTGTCTGTTTTTTGGGGGCTTTTTTTTTTATTTTTTGGCTGGTCCTGGGGCTTGAACTCTGGCTTGGGCGCTGTCCTTAGGTGCTTCTTTGTGCTCAAGGCTAGCACTCTACCATTTGAGCCACAGCACCACTTCTGGATTTTTCTGAGTAGTTTATAGGAAATGAGAGTCTCACGAACTTTCCTGCCCAGGCTTTCTTCAGACCACAATACTCAGATCTTAGCCTCCTAAGTAGCTAGAATTACAAGCCCAGCCAATTTTTCTTCTTCTTCTTCTTTGACTATACCTGAGTACAGTTTGAACTGCAGGCCTTTAACTTGTTGAGCTGGCATTCTACCACTTGAGTCATACCTCCAGCCTGGCTTTTTGCTGTTTATTTTGGAGATGGACTCTTTTAGACTTTTTTTGCTCAGGTTGGCTTTGAACTTTGATCCTCCAGATATCAGACTCCTGAATAACTACCATTACAGGTGTGAGCAGTGTCCAGTGTGGGGAGCTCTTTAGGGAGGGAAGTGATTTCCAGGCACTGCCCATGGACGGGCCTTGGCTCTCATTTTTGTTGACTTTGTGGCTCATAATATCTAATACTGAAAGAGTAGCATTTATTACATGGGTGGTACTTTTTTATTTATATAACATTCTTGCATCTATGTCATTTTGGTGTTTTTTTGTTTTCTGCTGGTGGTAGGGCTTGAACTCAGGGCTTGGGCAGTGTCCCTTAGCTTTTTCACTTAAGGCTGGTACTGTACCACTTGAGCCACACCTCCACTTCCAGATTTTTTTTTTTTTTTTTTTTTTTTTTTTTGTCAGTCGTGGGCTTGAACTCTGGGCCTGGGCGCTGTCCCTCAGCTCTTCAGCTCAAGGCGAGCGCTCTACCACTTGAGCTACAGCGCCACTTCCGGTTTTCTGGTGATTTATTAGAGATAGGAGTCTCACGGTCTCTCCTGCCCGGGCTAGCTTTGAACCGTGATCCTCAGATCTCAGCCTCCTGAGTAGCTAGGATTACAGGCGTGAGCCACCAGCGCCCGGCCCAGATTTTTTTTGGTCATGGGGCTTGAGCTCTGGGCCTGGGCACTGTCCCTCAGCTCTTCAGCTCAAGGTGAGCACTCTACCACTTGAGCCACAGTGCCACTTCTGGTTTTCTGGTGGTTAATTGGAGATAAAGAGTCTTATGGACTTTCTTGCTCAGGCTGTCTTCGAACCGTGATCCTCAGCCTCCTGAGTAGCAAGGATTACAGGCGTGAGTTACTGATGCCTAGCTAGGTTTTTTTTTTTTGTTTTTTTTTTTTTTGTCGGTCATGGGGCTTGAACTCTGGACTTGGGCGCTATCCCTCAGCTCTTCAGCTGAGTGCTTTGAGCCACAGCGCCACTTCTGGTTTTCTGGTAGTTTATTGGAGATAAGAGTCTCACAGGCTTTCCTGCCAGGGCTGGCTTTGAACCATGATCCTCAGATCTCAGCCTCCTGAGTAGCTAGGATTACAGGTGTGAGCCACCGGCGCCCGGCTCTGAAGGTATTCATTATTCCCATTTATGTTGGGGAAACCAAGGATCGTTTTTGCCAGGCCTGTCCAGTGGCTGTCTGCCACTCCACAGCTCTTCTCAGACCTCGATGATTTAGCAGGCACTTTGTTTCTCCCTCTCTGTTCTAATTTAGAAAAAAGGTCACATGCGCCTCTTTGGAACTTCAGGTTTGTCACTTGATCCTCTCTGAATGACAAACAAGTGACCCATTGTGAATGACCCAGATACAGGACTTAGTTTCCCCCAGGGGCTAGGGTGGAGTTGCAGAGAGGAGCCACATGAGGGCGCCCTCTCCAAGTGGCCACTGAGAAACCAGGCTATGGCCCCTGGCTCCTGCTGGTTCATGACCAACACCTGTGACCTCAAAGTCATCTCTGTGGAGACAAGACTCTGATGTCACTGCAGCTCCCAAGGGTGCCAGCTGAGCCCAGAATACGGTCTCTGCGCATGAATCTTTCATTCCTACCTGAAGCATGAAGGATGAGGCATGATGGGTGAGGCTCAGATGAGATGTGCGCCAGGGGTAAATGGTGAAGTTGTGTTGGCAGTCTAGGCCCGAACCCCTCTCCTCCTCCTCCTGAAGTCCGTGCTTCATGGTTTTGCTGGTCTTACGGATATGTGACCTGGGAAATAACAAAAAATCCCCCTCCAGGGCTGGGAATGTGGCTTCGTGGTAGAGTGCTTGCCTAGCATGGATGAAGCCCTGGGTTCGATTCCTCAGTACCACATACACAGAAAAAGGCAGAAGTGGCCCTGTGGCTCAAGTGGTAGAGGGCTAGCCTTGAGCAAAAGAAGCTCAAGGAACAGTGCCCAGGCCCTGAGTTCAAGCCCCAGGACAGTGCCCAGGCCCTGAGTTCAAGCCCCAGGACTGACAGAGAGAGAGAGAGAGAGACCCTTCAACTCAGCCTGGCCACCAGCCTGCTGTAGAACTTGCTGTGAGGCCTGAGGAAAACCCCACCCTTCTCAGGCCTCAGTTTCCCCACCTGCCAAGTGAGGAACAGGGCTAACCAGGAGATACGTTCCACAGACATTGGTTGGGAGCCTGTGCAGTGCCACGCTGGAGTCCCAGGAGGACCTGCCTCACACCGCACATCCTAAAAAGGCTGTTGGTTACACCCTGGGACCTCAGCCTCCTGGGACCTTCACATTGCCTTTTTGAGGATCCTCGGCCTCCCCACAGCCAGGCTACCACGTCAGCCACTCACCCCTCCTATGAAGTAAAATCCTATGTTTCTGGTCTTCTCCAGGCAGACCTGGCCCAGGAGGTCCAGAATGAGAAGCTGAACTGCTGCCCTGCAGGGAAGGCTTAATGAAGTCTCTCCCCTGGGTAGGCTGTGTGCTGGCAGTGCCTAGACCCCAGGACATTTGCATGTGACATGTGCCTTTATTTCCCCAGGACTGCAGTGTTCTCCTGTCCGTAGAGCCCACTGACCAAGGCTGCTACCCGCTGAATGACCATCTCTTCTGCAAGCCGTGCCACGTGAAGCGGAGTGCGGCCAGCTGCTGCTGAGACGCCCAGCCCTGCCCTGACTTTGTTTCTCTTCCTCATCTATTCTTGCACACTTTCTTCCTGAGCCTTCCTGTGGACAGTGGGCAGTTCAGCCCAGTGTGTCTATTATGCAGGGGGACTGAGCCCCTCCCACCCTGGGGTGCTAATACCAGTCCCCCACACTTTCAGTTCCTCCTCCTTGCTTGCTAGAAGCATCGTTCATTCCTGGAGGCCTTTCAGGCCTTCTAGTAGATGGCTTTAACCCATGAGGGGAGGGGGATAGCGGAGGGGGAGGACCTTCCCCCCCCCCAAGTCTCAAGATTAGCACCTAGTATCCCTAGCACTGACATCATCCAGTACAGTGTGCTGAGATGCCTGTGGTCAGCAGGTCTGAGCAACTTGAGGGGAAACACCACCATCTTGTAAAAAGGCCAGGGGCTACCAGTGACTCACACCTGGAATCCTAGCTACTCAAGCAGCTAAGATCTGGAGGATCACAGTTTGAAGCCAGCCAAGGCAGAAAAGTCCTTGAAACAGCATCTCCAAATTAGCCAGCAAAATGTCAGACTAGAGGTATGATTCAAGTGGTAGAGCATCTGCCACAAAAGCACAAAGCACTTGAGTTCACATCCTAATATGGACCAAAAGTGAAGGAGGAAAGGCGTTTTTGTTTTGAAAATTGAAGTTTTTTTGTTTTGTTTTGTTTGGGTCTGGTTGTGGGACCTGAACTTGGCCTGGGCGCTGTCCCTCAGCTCTTCAGCTCAAGGCTAGCGCTCTACCACTTGAGCCACAGTGCCACTTCCGGCTTTTTTCTTTTTGCTTATGTGGTGCTGAGGAATTGAACCCAGGGCCTCAGGCATGCAAGGCAAGTGCTCTACCACTGAGCCACCTTCCCAGCCCTGAAAATTGAAGATTTTAATAAGGAATATAGTCTTTGGATTTGGGAGAGACCTTTTTTCTTTTAATTTTCCTTTTCTTGGAAACATCTCCCTTTGATTATCAATGTATAAGAATGGGACCTCGTGGTGACGTGGCCACAGGCTTTGCACCCCTGCAGGGTGTGTCCTGAACACCTTGCAGATGAGGATGGGCCTGGGGGTGGGGGCAGTCCACAGATACCCACTCAGGTATCAGCTTTCCCCCCTCCCCACTCTCCCTGCCGGTGGCTGCATGGAGTGTCTGTAGACACAGATACCCTAGGTGACTCTCGACAGCTGTGACCCCAAATGCCCCCTGTAACCATAGCTCCACAAGGCCATGTCTAGAAGGTTCTCCTTTCAAGGCAAACCACTTTTGCTTTGTAGTTTCTGACATCTCATAGAATAAGTACCCTGTGCATTCCTCTGTGAGCTGCCCCGTCTGTGTTCCTGTGGAAGCCCGGGATTTCTGCAGCGCCCCTTCAATCCCAGACAGCCCCACTTCCTGCCCTGAGCTCGGAGTCGCTGGCTTCTGCCCTTACCGCCGCTATCCACAGCTCTGCCTGCCTGCAAGCGCTTCCTGGATATCTGCCTGCCACTTTCTTTGCTCACTTTCAGTTTGGCTTCGTGCTAAACAATAGATCCAGACATGTGCTGCGTATGAGTTAGGATTTTCTTTCTTACACATAAAAATAAAGATGTCACTAAGACGTATCTGTTGTCTTGGTTTTAACCAGATGAATGCTGGCTTTTATAGGGCTTAAGTTCAAGGCCTGACCACTGACTGTGAGCTCTTCACTCAAGGCTGACACTCTACCATTTGAGCCACAGTTCCACTTCCAGCTTATTGGTGGTTAATTGGAGATAAGAGTCTCATGGAGGCTGAAAACCAATGTCCTCAGACCTCAGCCTCCTAAGTAGCTAGGATTATGGGCATGAGCCCCAGCACCCATCTGAATGCTGGGCTTTGATTGTAGCCCTGGAAAATTGTTATCTGCTGGCTGTGACTCAAGTGTCGGAAGTACCCACCCCCTTTTCTTCCTTCATAGGGGTTCAGCTCAGCAAATCACAAGGGATGCATCCATTCCTGTACCCAGCATTGTTCCGTCATGGATGGCAGGCCTGACTCCTTCCTCCCCCTCCTCATGGGTCCGTTCAGTGCTCAGCAGCCAACAAATCCAGGTTACCAGTGCCTGCTCAGACACAGCACAGAACCATGAGGATCCCCCAAAGCCTGAGGGTCAGGAACAGCCCTGAGTTCAAGCCCCAGGACTGGCACAAAAAACAATGTAGAGCCGGATGCTGGTGGCTCAGGCCTGTAATCCTAGTCAGAAAGGCTGAGATCTGAAGATCACAGTTCAAAGCCAGCCCGAGCAGGAAAGTCTGTGAGACTTAAACCACCAGAAAACAGGAAGTGGAGCTGCGGCTCAAAGGGACAGAGCACCGGCCTTGAAACAGCTCGGGGACTGCCTGGACCCTGAGTTCAAGTCCTATGACTGAAAGAGAAAAGTATTGCAATGATGATGTAATATGTTGTATCATATAAATATTAATATATATAAAGTCTGGTGTGAGGGTACAGCTCAGCAATAGAGTGCATTTATCATGTGGAAGTCCAGTGTTCCATGCCCAGCACACCAAATATCTGTGCACACAAACAAACTAAAATAGTTGCTTGTATGGGGAAGCCAATAAATTGTGACTGCTGCAGGAGCCCTGAGGGGGTGGGCTTCCCCCTCCCTGGGGTCCTGGAGGCCAGGTCCCACTGTCAGCCAACCTTGCCAGTTCTGGCCTCAACCTTGGGACTCCCTAAAGGCAGGTCGGTGCGCAGCCACCAGGCGGCAGCATGGACCAGAGAACAGAGCCCAGGCCGTTGCCGAGGTTCTCACCCCTCTCCCATGCTCTTCCGCACACAGGTTGGCAGTGGTCATCCCGGACCTGCCTGTTCTGCTAGCCCTGGTTAACCGGCATCCCTGGACCTGCCCCACATTGGCCCCTGTTGAAACAAGGCTGAGAAAACAAACTGCATAACTGGAGAAGGAGCGCTGCGGCTGTGAATGGTCGCCTCACCTGCCCCGACTCCCACCTGGGAGGGGCTCATCTGACAGCCCTGAGCTGCTGGGGTGCAAGACTAAACCCTAGTGTTTGGAGGCGCCATGTACCAACTCTCTACCTTGCCACTAATACAAATGGTAGAGAGAGGGGTGAATGAGGAACAGAAGGGAATGGTGAGGGGAGGAGGCTGGGCTGATGGGGACAGATTAACCAGCCTAGAAAGCCTGGACCCTGACATTCTCAACTCAACAGGCAGCTACGGCTGGATCCCGTGGCTCTTGCCTATAATCCTATTCAGTAGGCTGAGATCTGAGGTCTAAGAGACTCATTTCCAATCAGCAGAAAGCCACAGGTGTGGTGCAAATGGTACAGTGCCAGCCTTGCTTGAAAAAGCCAAGAGTGCAAAGCTTTGAGTTCCAGCCTCAGTCCCAGCACAGAAGCTGGGGGGTGGGGGCTTGCTCATCTTCAAGGCGAGCATCTGCCCCACGCTGTACAGCAGAGAGGAGCAAAGCGTATCCAGAGAAATCTTTTTTTTTTCTTTTTTTTTGGGGGGGTCCAGTCGTGGGGCCTGAACTCTGGGCCTGGGCGCTGTCCCTCAGCTCTTCAGCTCAAGGCTAGCGCTCTACCACTTGAGCCACAGCGCCACTTCCGGCTTTTTTCTTTTTGCTTATGTGGTGCTGAGGAATCGAACCCAGGGCCTCAGGCATGCAAGGCAAGTGCTCTACCACTGAGCCACCTTCCCAGCCCCTCCAGAGAAATCTTGAGGTCTCCTTCACAGACACATTTAAGAAACATCTGTGTTCTAGAAGGTTCTAAAGCCCACCAAATGGTAACTAGGACTTTTTATGGATGCAAAATGGAGGCCAAAATGCCAAGCATTTCTCCTCTTCCAGTTAGTAATTCATATCCCTAAGAAAGGACCCAGTGCTGGATGCTTGTGGCTCACCCTGTATTCCTAGTTACTCAGGAGGCTGAGATCTGAAGATCTTGGTTCAAAGCCAGCTGGGCAGAAGAGTCCACAAGACCCTTATGTCCAAATAACCTGCGAAAACCTGGAAGTGGAGCTGTGGCTCAAGTGATAGAGCACTAGCTTTGAATGAAAGAGCCAAGCAAGAGCACAAGGCCGAGTTCAAGCCCCAGTACTGGCAGAAAAGAAAGAAAGAGAAGAAGAGGGACTGGGTTCTGTCTGAGCTTTTGTGTGCAAGGCTAGCGGCTACTACCTTGAGCAATAGCACCACTTCCAGTTTTCTGGTGGTTAACTGGAGATGAATTTCATGGACCTTCTTGCCTAGGCTGCCTTCAAACTTGATCTTCCTATCTGTCTCCTGAATAGCTAGGATTACGGGCATGAGCAACTGGTGCTAGGCCCCAGTGCTTTAAAAAAAAAAAAAAAAGAATTAATTATTTAATTAATTTTTCTCGGTCCTGGGGCCTGAACTCTGGGCCTGGGCGCTGTCCCTGAGCTCCTCAACACAAGGCGAGCGTTCTACCACTTGAGCCACAGCACCGCTTCTGGTTTTCTGGTGGTTAATGAGAGATAAGAGTCTCATTGGTGTCTGGGAAGGTGGCTCAGTGGTAGAGAGCTTGCCTTGGCCCTGGGTTCGATTCCTCAGCACCACATAAGCAGAAAAGCCAGAAGTGGGGCTGATGCTCAAGTGGTAGAGCACTAGCCTTGAGCTGAAGAGCTGAGGGACAGCGCCCAGGCCCAGAGTTCAGGCCTCATAACTGACAAAAAAAAAAAAAGTCTCACAGACGTTCCTGCCAGGCTGGCTTTGAACCATGATCTTCAGATCTCAGCCTCCTGAGTAGCTAGTATTGCAGGCATGAGCCAATGGCACCCAGCTCCCCAGTGCTCTTTAGCAAAGGCTGTTTAGTTTCTAAGGACCCAGTACAGTGTAACACAGATAAGCAAATATGATGGGTGTGTGTGTGTGTGTGTGTGTTTCTTTTTGATGTGTTCAGCTCTTCCTCTTTAAAATGCTGAGTTTAGACCACAGGCCTAGCTGTCATTTCCCCAATTCCTCTAGAAGGGGCCAGGCATCCGGTGAGTGACTCAGGCTTTCTTTGAGGGAGGGTAAAGATTAGGTGGAGCTGTAGAGTGACCCCCCCTCAGCATCTAAGCCTTTTGCAAACAACCCTCTCACAAACCTCCCAGAAAGCTAGGAGGTAACCACCCTACACACCCTCTGGGTTGTTGAATTCTAGCCTTTCCCTTCTTTGAGCTATTTTACAGCTCTGTAAATTATAGGCCGATGAAAATCCCTTCCTTCCCTTCTGGTCCAGTGGAGGTTTCCCTCCCCCTGCCCCTGCAGTGGAAAAACCAGTTTTGCTCTAATTTGCATACTCATTTCAATATCCTGACCTCTAAGATACAAGCCTTGTGGCCAGCATTGCACCTCCCTCCCTTGACAGTTAAGAGCTGTGGTTAAAACCAGGTGCTGGTGGCTCAAGCCAGTGAGCCTA
The DNA here is from genome assembly GCF_024711535.1 of Dipodomys merriami. Lineage (NCBI taxonomy): Eukaryota > Metazoa > Chordata > Mammalia > Rodentia > Heteromyidae > Dipodomys > Dipodomys merriami. Next base: position 19,357,685 of record NW_027204270.1, on the reverse strand, counting down.
CCTACTCAGGAGGTTGAGATGTGAGGATCAAAGTTCAAAGCCAGCCCGGGCAGTAAAGTTCCCAGGGGATTCTCCAATTAATCACTCAAAAACTGTAAGTGGAGCTGTGGTTCAAAGTGGTAGAGTTGAGCAAAAGAGCTCAAGGACAGCACTAGGCCCTGAGTTTAAGCCCCATGACTGACAAAAAAAAAAAAAAAAAAAAAGGAAGAAAGAAAGAAAAAAGAGAGAGAAGTGGTTAATACCCGAGGCTTGTTCTTTAGGTCCAAGCACCAGTCATGATTTTAACTCTTGGAAAATATCTTTTTCTTTTTTCCCTGAGGTACTGGGGGTTGGACCCAGTCTTGGATACAACTCTCAAGCAAGCGCCCAAGCCCTGAGCCACATCCCCAGCATGGAAAACTCTCTCAACCCTTCCTTTGTCAGTTGTTTAGGGGACAGCTTTTTGGGCCTGGGGAAGCAGTGGAGCCCCCTAGCTGGTTAGGCAGCTGTCAGGAGGAAGGGCAGGAGGCAGTCTGTGAAGGAGTGGGCAGAGGGAGGGAAGGCAGAGAGGGAGGGAGGGCTCACTAGGCCTGGGACTAGATTAAGGCAAAGTTCACGATCTGGTTGAGCAGCTAACTAGCTACTTGACCTTGAGGCCACCTCTTAAAACTGTGAAGGACAGAGAAAACTGACTTCCTGGCATGGTTGTGTTTGGCGATCAGGTCCTGTTCCTGCTGGTCAAGTAAGGCTGGGCAGCCTGCCCGGAGGAGGCTGCTTAAGGATGATAAAGTGGACAGCAGGAATAGCAGCAGCCTCAGGCCACAAATTAGACCTCCCTGAGCGCTACAGACGGCCTTCAATTGAGGCTTTGCAAAGGCCCCTGGAGACTCTGTAAGGTCCACTCCTGGATGGCGTGCAGACTCCACCCTCCTCGCAGCAAAGTCTCCACCCAGTACCTGCGTTACCTAGGCAACTGGGACACCTGGAAGAGGTCACATCTGAATTTGATGTGGCCACACCTTTCCCCACCCATACCCTACATAAGGGCTAGCCCAGGCCCAGACTCTCCCTTTTTTTCTCTCTCTGTTCATTTCTAGCTCTTGCTGCTCTTTTCTTGCTCTCTTGCTCTCTCTCTTTCCCAGCCACGTGGAGTGCCAACCTTGCCTGGTCCCAGCAGGTCTACCCCTTACCTGAATACCACGTGAGTGCTACTGTTCTTACCCCTCTCTCTGCTCTTTTCTCTCTCTTTCCTCTCTTCCCAGCTCTCTCTCATTCCCAGGCCTTTCCCAGCCACGTGGAGTGCCACCCTTGCCTGGTCCAAGCAGGTCTACTGAATAAACCTACCCCTTATCTGAATACCACGTGCGTGCTGGTGCAGTTCTTACTTGGCTACCTCTTTTTAAAAACCTAACAGACTCCATTAGTAGATTCTAGTTGGAAGTTTAGCTAAATCTTAGAGCTTTATCTTTGCCTTCACCTCCTCCAGGGGCTGTCCTGTAGCCCCCCAGGACCTTCCTGGTAACACCAAAGGAGAAGAAGCTGCTGTCACTGGATGCGAGTGAGGGGAAGTGAAGTTTCCCTTTTAAAAGTAGGGACTCGGGGCTGGGAAGGTGGCTCAGTGGTAGAGCGCTTTGCCTTGCATGCCTGAGGCCCTGGGTTTGATTCCTCAGCACCACATAAGCAAAAAAGAAAAAAGCTGGAAGTGGCGCTGTGGCTCAAGTGGTAGAGCACTAGCCTTGAGCTGAAGAGCTGAGGGACAGCGCCCAGGCCCCCAGGCCCCACGACCGGACCCCCCCCCCAAAAAAAAAAAAGTAGGGACTCTGTCAACGACTGGTGGTTCATGGCCTGTAATCCTAGCTACTCAGGAGGCTGAGATCTGAGGATTGTGGTTCAAAGCCAGCTCAAAAGCAGAAGAGCAGGAAAGTCTGTGCAACTCTGATTCAAAGTGGTAGAGCACTAGCCTTGAGCAAAAGAGCTCAGGGATAGCACCCATGCCCTATGACCAGGAAAGAAGAGGAGGAGGAGGAGGAAGACGAAGAGGAGGTGGAGGCAGAGGAGGCTGGGAATGTGGCTTAGTGGTGATTCCTCAGTCCACATAAACAGAAAAGGCCGGAAGTGGCACTGTGGCTCAGGCAATAGAAAGCTTTGAGCAAAAGATCAGGGACAGTGCCTAGGCCCTGAGTTCAAGCCCCAGGATTGAAAAAAAAAAAAAATCTCTTGGATTTGTTAGCTAGCTCAGGCTGGCTTCAAATCACAACCCTCAGATCTCAACCTCTGGAGTAGCCAGGATTACAGGTGTGAGCTTCACCGTCTCTTATCTTCCCACACGCATTGAAGACACAGGTGGGTGGACACCTGCAAACTCCTGCAGCAGGAGGAAGGCGAAGAACAAGCTGGGCAGGTGAATTGGGGTCAGTGTTATAAACAGGCAGACCAGGGGCCTATGGTCCTATTGTGGCAAGCAGGGTGGACTGCCTGCGGGGGGGAGAGCGTGAACTGGCCCAGATGGCCTCAGTGTGTCACTAAGGTAGGAGGCTCTTACTTCCTTCTTCCTCTGGGCTTTGATCCCAGTTCCCCGAGGGAGGAGAAGCCTGGATTCCTGGGGGAGGAGGCCCCCAGGTCCTCCACCTGGTCTGCCCTCCTAGAGGCCCAGACCTGGTCCCCGCTGTCAGCACTGCTCCCCTACACCCTCTTTCTGAGCCTTGGTAAGTTTCCATGTTGGCTGCTCCATCTGAGTCAGGCTTGACCTGTCACCCAGGACCCAGGTCACAGGAAGCTGGGAGTTTCCCTCAGTCAGGGCTGAGTTCAGGCACTACGCTTCACCGCCCCACGCACTCCCTCCAGGGGACCATCAGATGTGGCAGTCAAAAAAAAAGAAAAAAAAAAAAAAAAAGACCACAGGGTGGGTCTCCCTGGAATCTCAGTGACTGGGGAACTTCCAGGGCTGACTACTGGAGAAAATAACCCCAGGGCAGCCACTGATTGAGATGTTACTGCCAGCCTGGGGCTCATACTGCCAGAACCAGACCCCCCCCCTCCTCCCCCGGCCCCACCCCATGCCCGTGTGCGAGGAGAGCCAGGGGGACAGCACCTGGCCTCCCGCAGGGCCCCTCAGGCCTCACGCCCTGAATGTAAAGGGAGCAAGCAGGTGAGGTGGCCCTTTCCTCTCAGCTAAGCCTCCTGCCAGCAGGGGGCGACGTGGAGCCGACAGAGGGCGGGGGGGGGGGGGGGGGGTGCGGTCTTCAGGTGATGTAAACAGGTGGTGGATGGATACTAACCCGGGAGAGGGTGGAGGTGGTGGAAACTGACCTTGGGATGTGAGTTGAGCAGGAAGTGCCAGGTTCCGTGGGGGAAAGGGTGAAATCTGCCAGCTTTCTGGAGTTGGGAAACCAGAGGGGAGGAAAGGTGAAGGGAGGGGTGGGTCCTGGAAATCCGGGGAATCTGGGGAGGTGCAGTTACTTGTCGTGAGGTGTGTGGGGCTGTTCTCAGGGTGTGAGCTATTTGCTTTACACCCTGAGAATTGCCGCACAGGCCTGCACAGGCCAGCCTTGGGTAAATATTTATGGAATGAACGAGGGCTGTGTGTGTGTGCTGGTTGGGGTCACTTAAAAGCTTTGTATGTGCCAATCTTGGGGTTTAAACTCTGGGCCTATGTGCTGTTACTGAGCTTGCTGTGTTTTTGTTTTTTGTCAGTCATGGGACTTGAACTCTGGGCCTGGGTGCTGTCCCTCAGCTCTTCAGCTCAAGGCTAGTGCTCTACCACTTGAGCCACAGCGCCACTTCTGGCTTTTTCTGCTTATGTGGTGCTGAGGAATTGAACCCAGGTCCTCATGCATGTGAGGCAAGCACTCTACCATTGAGCCACCTTCCCAGCCCTGGTTTTTGTTTGTTTTATTGTCTGGTTGTGGGGCTTAAACTCAGGACCTGAGAACTATCCCTGAGCTCCTTTGCTCAGGGCTAGCACTCTATCACTTTGAGCAGCAGCTCCACTTCTGGTTTTCTAGTGGTTAATTGGAGATAAGAGCTCCTGTTCCTGCTAGTTTTGAACCACCATCCTCATAGCTCAGCCTCCTGAGTAGCTAGGATTACAGGTGTGAGCCACCAGCACTTGGCTCCTGGAGCTTGTTTTCCCTCTACTAGTGCTATACCACTTTGAGCCACAGCACCATTTCTGGTTTTTGTGTAATTAATTAGAGATAAGAGTGTCAAGGGTTTTCCTATCTGGGTTGGCTTTGAACCGTCTTGAACTTCAGATCTCAGCCTTCTTTTTTTTAATTTTTTTTGGTGGGTTGTGGGGCTTGAACTCTGTGTTTGGGCACTGTCCCTCAGCTCTTCAGCTCAAGGCAAGTGCTCTACCGCTTGAACCACAGCACCACTTCTGGTTTTCTAGTGGTTTACTGGAAATAAGTGTCTCACGGAGGGGCTGGGAAGGTGGCTCAGAGGTAGAGCGCTTCCCTTGCATGCATGAGGCCCTGGGTTTGATTCCTCAGCACCACATAAGCAAAAAAAAAAAAAGCCAGAAGTGGTGCTGTGGCTCAAGTGGTAGAGCGCTAGCCTTGAGCTGAAGAGCTGAGGGACAGCGCCCAAGCCCAGAGTTCAGGTCCCATGACCAGACCCAAAAAAAAAGAGTCTCATGGAGTTTCCTGCCCAGGCTGGCTTTGAACCGTGATCCTCAGATCTCAGCTTCCTGTGTAGCTAGGATTGCAGGCATGAGCCACCGGCACCCAGCTCAGCCTTCTAAGCTTCTAAGTAGCTAGAATTACAGGGGTTAAAATAGATTAATGGTACAAGTGCATGGTCAGACACATGCCAAGCAAGAAATAAATCCTATCTCAAAATAGTGCAGAACAGGACTAGAAATGTGGCTCACTGGTAGAACACCTACCTAGCAAATTGCAAGGTCCTAAATTCAAACCCATATTCAACTCCAAGAATAATTATTTTAACCAAAAAGTCACATAGAAAAATGTTAATAATGGGGCTGGGAAGGTGGCTCAGTGGTAGAGGGATTTATTGTGACTACATTTATCACTGGCACCCAAGTCCCTGTAATGATTAAGATCAGGACATCACTGAAGGTGCAGACACTTGTAGGACCCTTGTGTTAAGCATTTATTTAAAATGAAACCTTCTGGACTGGAAATGTGGCTTAGAGATAGAGCGCTTGCCTAGCATGCAGGAAGCCCTGGGTTCAATTCCTCAGCACCACATACACAGAAAAAGCCAGAAGTGGCGCCATGGCTCAAGTGGTAGAGTGCTAGCCTTGAGCACAGAGAGGCTCAAGGACAGTGCACAGGTCCTGAGTTCAAGCCCCAAGACTGGCAAAAATAAATACATAAGTGAAATGAAACATTCCGTCTCTCTTTGTATTTCAGTGCCAGCTCACAATGCACAGGGACAGAGCTTTTACATTCTTCAATGCTATTCCCACTGTAAAACAATGAAACAGGACACAGAGGAAAAAAAAAAAGGTAATTTTATTTTCTTTTTCCTATTGTTTTAACCAAGTAATCATTGAGATAATAATCCACATATCACAAAAGGTATTTTTCACCAGTAGTTTTTCCTGTGTACAGAGTTACTTAGCCATCACCACTCTGTAAACCAGAGAAGTCCCTACTCAGCCTCCCAGCCACTAACAGCCACGAGTTGACTTTTTGTTTTTATGGATTCGCTTTCCTATCTGTGTGTGTGTCTGTGTGTGCGTGCATAAGTATGCTCACTCTTAGGGCTTTTAACCTGGCTTAGTTTTTTCCACTTAAAGCTGGCACTCTACCACTTGTACCACACTTCTACTTCCTGCATTTTGCTGGTTATTTGAGTTTGCCTGTCCTGGGGTAGGCTCAAACCGTGATCCTTACATCTCAGCCTCCTGAGTAGTTAGAATTACAGGCATGAGCCACTTGGCTCAGCTGACTTGCTTATTCTTGGCATTTCACATATAGAAAGAGGTATGAATGCAATCTTTGATGACTGGCTTCTTTCATGAGTGTTATGATTGCAAGATTTGTATGTGTGGTAGCAGGTGTCAGTCTCTCATTCCTTTTCCTATGAAATACATCCATTGTGCCATTACACTGTGCTGTGCCTGTCTACTAGCTGATAGACACAGGTTATTCCCACATTTGGGCTGTAATGAACAATGTTGCTATGCTCACTCGTATGCAGGTTTTTGTGAAGACAAATGTTTTCTTTCTTTTTTTTTTGATCGGTCATGGAGCCTAAACTCTGGACCTGGGCGCTGTCCCTCAGCTCTTCAGCTCAAGGCTAGCACTTTACCACTTGAGCCACAGTGCCACTTCTGGCTTTTTTTGCTTATGTGGTACTGAGGAATCAAACCCAGGACCTCATGCATGTGAGGCAAGCACTCTACCACTGAGCCACCTTCCTAGCTCAAATGTTTTCATTTCTCTTGGGTATATACCACAATGTAGAATTTTCTGGGCCATCTGGTAACTTCTATCATGTGTATATTGTCCAAATTATTTACAATAAACACATAATATTTCTACAGGCCTTGTATGGAATGCATTCTACTATCCCCTTATTCCTCCTAGTTCTTTTATTATCATGATGATTTGTGGTACTGGGGTTTGCACTTAGGGCCTTCTGCTCTCTAGGAAAGTGCTCTACCACTTGAACAACCGTACCAGCCAGTCCCTTTTTGCCTTGGTTACTTTTGTTTTTGTTTGCTGGGGTTGGAACTCAGAGATGATCACCATGGCCCTCAATATATTCCCAGCCCTGGCTTGGTTATGTTTGAGTTATGCCTAGGTCAGCCTGAGGTTTAATCCTACTTGTAGCTAGGATTACAGGTATGACCACCAGTACTGGGCAGTGAATGGATATTAAAGACCTCATTTATGTGAGATCAAGTGTGTGCATAAAACAGGACTCTGGGGGCTGGGAAGGTGGCTCAGTGGAAGAGTGTTTGCCTTGCATGCATGAGGCTCTGGGTTCGATTCTTCCTCAGCACCACAGAAGCAGAAAAAGCCAGAAGTGGCGCCATGGCTCAAGTGGTAGAGCACTAGCCTTGAGCTGAAGAGCTGAGGGACAGCACCCAGGCCCAGAGTTCAGGCCCCACAACTGACAAAACAGGACTCTGTGATGGGACTTCTGAGTGCACCCTCACGCTGGGTTCTCAGGTTACCGGTGTGAATGGTGGCTTGAATCCCACTCTTTGCCAGATAACTTCAGGCACATTGCTGTGCCTCTGAAGGCCTCTGTTTCCCCATTAGTAATCTGGGGAGGGGCAGACAGTATATCTCCAGTTTTCTTTGCATTCAAGGAGAAAATGACTTTTTTCCCCCCTGGCGGTTCTGGGGATCAAACTCGGGCCTTGAGGTCCACTTGCTAGGCAAGTACTATCCTGCAGAGCGTCCTCTCTCAGCCGTCTGCTTTGCTGCCAGTGGCTCATGCCTGTAATCCTAGCTGCTCAGGAGGCTGAGATCTGAGGATTGAGGTTCAAAGCCAGCCGAGGCAGGAAAGTCCGTGAAACTCTTATTTCCAATAAACCACCAGAATACTGGAAGTGGCGCTGTAGCTCAAGTGGTAGAGCACTAGCCTTGAGCTGAAGAGTTGAGGGACAGTGCTCAGGCCCAGAGTTCAGGCCCCACGACTGACAAAAAAAAAAAAAAGTATATGACCAAGTCAAGCCGGATGCTGGTGGCTCACGCCTGTAATCCTAGTTACTCAGGAGGCTGAGATCTGAGGATTGTGGTTCAAAGCCAGCCCAAGCAGGAAAGTCCGTGAAACTCTTTTGTTTTGTTTTGTTTTGGGTCCAGTTGTGGGGCCTGAACTCTGGGCCTGGGCGCAGTCCCTCAGCTCTTCAGCTCAAGGCTAGCGTTCTACCACCTGAGCCACACAGCGTCACTTCCTGCTCTTTTCTTTTTGCTTATGTGGTGCTGAGGAATCGAACCCAGGGCCTCATGCATGCAAAGCAAGTGCTCTGCCACTGAGCCACCTTCCCAGCCCAGTCTGTGAAACTCTTATCTACCATAAACCACCAGAAAACTAGAAGTGGCGCTGTGGCTCAAGTAGTAGAGCACTAGCCTTGAGCTGAAGAGCTCAGGCACAGCACTCAGGCCCAGAGTTCCCCACAACTGACTCCCCCCCCCACCCAAAAAAACAAAAAAAAAAGAAGTATCTGACCAGCCCTGACATCCTGACATTGGAAAACCTGCACCCATACATACTTGTTTAACCTGATTTTTTTTTCCTCCATAAGGCTAACTTCAGTCTTGGCACAAAAGCGTTAACTCTACTGGAAGTTTCTTTTTAGAGGGATGACGTTTTTGTGTATTTGCCAGTTCTGGGGCTTGAATTCAGGGCCTGGGTGCTGCCTTGTGCTCAAGGCTAGCACTCTACGACTTGAACTTCAGCTTCATTTGTCTCGTGTGTTTGTGTGTGTGTGTGTGTGTGTGTGTGTGTGTGTGTGTAATTGGAGGTAAGGGTTTCACAGACCTTCCTGCCCCAGCTGGCTTTGAACCATGATCCTCAGATCTCAGCCTCCTGAGTAATCAGGATTACAGGCGTAAGCCACCAGTGCCTGGCTCTAGAGGGATGACTGTTTACCTTAGTAAAACTATACAAAATGCTAGGCTATTTTTTTGCCAGTCCTGGAGCTTGAACTCAGGGCCTGGGTACTGTTGCTGAGCTTCTTTTGCTCCAGGCTAGCACTCTACCACTTGAGCCACAGTACCACTTCCAGCTTTTTCTGTGTATGTGGCACTGAGGAATTGAACTCAGGGCTTCCTGCATGCTAGGCAAGCACTCTACCTCTAAGCCACATTCCCAACCCCCCACTCCCCACCCTTGTAACCTCCCACCCCCTAGGCTTTTTTTAGGCAGATTTTTCACTGTGTAGCCCAAGCTGGCCTCAAACTTGTGCTCCTGTTTCTGCTTCTTCCCTGAGTGCTGAGACTATAGGTATAAGCCACCATACTTGATTAGCATTGGACTCTTTAGATTCAGAAGACTTGAGTTTTAGTGCTGGCTTGAACACTCTAAGGACTTAGTTTTCTTCTTTAGGAAAATACTGTCTAAACCATAATGCTCTAGGGCCTGGCACAGGTGGCTCACATCTGTAATCCTGTAATCCTAGCTACTCAGGAGGCTAAAACCTTGAGAATCACAGTTCAAAGCCAGCCCATATAAACATGGAGGTAGGGTGATTGAACTCAGGGCCTGGGTACTATCTCTGGGTTCCTTTTGCTCAAGGCTAGCACTCTACCACTTCTTTGAGCTTTTTATTTTTATTTTTTTTGGTCGTGGGGCTTGAACTCTGGGGTTGGGCACTGTCCTTCAGCTCATCAGCTCAAGGCTAGCGCTCTACCGCTTGAACTACAGCACCACTTCCGGTTTTCCGTGGTTTATTGGAGATAAGAATTTCACGGACTTTGCTGCCCAGGCTGGCTTTGAACCGTGATCCTCAGATCTCAGCCTCCTGAGTTGCTAGGATTACAGCCATGAGCCACTGGTACCCAGAGGGCTTTTTTTTTTTTTTTTTTTTTTAATGGGTACTGAGGAATGGAACCCAGGGCTTCATGCATGCTGGTGTGGTCAAGTACTCTACCACTAAGCCACATTCCCAGCCCATATGTGAGATTCTTAACTCCAATTAACTACCAAAAGCCAGAAGTGGGGCTCTGGCTCAAAATGGTAGAGCATCAGGGTTGAGCAAAAAGCTAAAGGGCAGTGTCCAAACCTTGAGTTCAATGGGGCTGGGAAGTTGGTTCAGTGGTAGAGTGCTTGCCTTGCATGCATGAGACCCTGGGTTTGATTCCTCAGAACCACATACGCAGAAAAAGCCAGAAGTGGTGCTATGGCTCAAGTGGTAAAGCGCTAGCTTTAAGCTAAAGAGCTGAGGGACAGTGCCCAGGACCAGAGTTCAAGCCCCACGACTGGCAAAAAAAACAAAAACCAAAACCTTGAGTTCAAGTGTCAGTATTGGCACAAAAAAAAAGCCCCCCCAAAACCTTCTAGTGGTATCTAAGGGCAGAGAGAAGAACACAATGTGTTGTCCCTAGATTGTATCACTCCATCCCACTATGTCAGGAAAAGAAGTTCTGAGGAGCTTAAGTATTGGGGTATTAGGAAGGACTTTGACACCAGCTGAGGGTGTCATCTGTGGGTGGCAGCTTGTGTAATCAACCCAAAGTCTTTCTCTTAGGCATTTCCTGTGGGAGGTGTAGGTTTTGTAATTCACTTGTCTAAATAACAATGGGAAAAGGTTGGGTCACAACGTGTACATTCACCCTCCATAGAAGACCGGAGATTTTCTATTCTGTTTCTTCTGGGAGTCCTCCCTTTTCTGCTTCTCTTTCTAAGGACTGACTCAGCATGAGAGGGTAATGTATGAATTCCACAGCTCTGCACTGAGCATCTTAGAATCTTGCACTAAGCCAGACTTCTTTGTGTGTGTGCTGGTCCTGGGGGTTGAACTTGAGCTTTTTTTTTTTTTTTTTTTTGCCAGTCCTGGGGCTTGAACTCAGGCTCTGAGCATTGTCCCTGAGCTTCTTTTTGCTTTTGGTGGCACTCTACCACTTAGCCACAGTGTCACTTCCAGTTTTTCTCTGGTTATGTGGTTCTGAGGAATTGAACCCAGGGCTTCATGCATGCTAGGCAAGCACGCTACCACTAACCCACATTCCCAGCCCTCTTTGAGCTTTTGTGCTCCAGGCTGGTGCTCTACCACTTGAGCCACAACTCTACTTCTAGGTTTTTGGTAATTAATTGGAGTCTCACAGATTTGTCTGCTCGGGCTGGCTTCAAACTGTGATCCTCAGATGTCAGCCTCCTAAGTAGCTAGGTAAAGAGAACCCAGAACTGAAGGTCCCCCCAGAAAACAAAGCAGAAATTCTGAGTTGCCATAGAGGGACTGAGAGGTTGAGGGAGAGGTGTGGACTGGTTCACGGGAAACTGGTCCATGTCTTCAGTTCCCTGTGGCAGAGTGCCTCCGGAAGGGTGTGATGCCTCAGAGAGAGAAGAATGCACAACTTGAACTTGTGTAAGACACAGGCCAAAACCAGGGATGGTGCTGTAGCTAGGACTTCTGAGACCAACTGGAGACCAGCAAGGGCTGGTCAGGGTGACATTTTTTTTTGTTGGTTTTATGCTGGTACTGGAGCTTGAACTCAGTCCCTTAGCTTTCTCACTCAAGGCTGGTACTAGCTGGGCACTGGTGGCTCATGCCTGTAATCCTAGCTACTCAGGAGGTTGATATCTGAGGATCACAGTTCCAAGCCAGTCCAGGCAGGAAAGTTCATGAGACTATCTCTAATTAACGACCAGAAAACTGGAAGTGGCACTGTGGCTCAAAGTGATACTTGAGCAAAAAGAGCTCAGGGACAGTGCCCAGGCCTTGAGTTCAACCCTCCCTGCCCCCTCCACCCACGCCCACACCGTCCCCCCTTTCCTCCCCCCCCCCATCACCTCCCAGGATACATAAAAGAAAATGAGCACAGGGAAGGAAAATAAATAAGGGACAAAGGTAGGGTAATGGGAGCAGAGGAGGGGAAAGCATCAGTCAGGCCTAAGGAAGCAGTGTGAGAAATGAGATCGGCTGTTTATGGGCTTCTCATATGCAGATTTGTTGTTGTTGCTGTAGGGCTTGAACTTGGACCCTAGGTGCTGTCCCTGAGCTCTTTTGGTTCAAGGCTTGCTCTCTACCACTTGAGCCACAGTGCCCCTTCTCTCATGGGCTTTCCTGCTTGGGCTGGCTTTGAACCATGATCCTCAGCTTTCAGCCTCCTGAGTAGCTAGGATCATACCTTGCTGATGTTATCAAGGCAGGATTTCCTGTACACCCCTCTCTCTGCCTTTCTCCCACTATCCAATTCTAAGGCATTGATGCTGGTGGCTGCATCAGAAACCTGGCAGGAAACCTGGCAGGAGGGCAGCACTTGTTAGGGTTCTCTGGAATTCAACCTCCTGTTCATGACCCAGAATAGCATATACTGTCCTGGGGCTGGAGGGGTGGCTCAGTTGGTAGAGTGCTAGCAAAAGTGTCAGGTACTGAGTTGAAATCCTAGTCTCTGACCTAAAAAGAACATACTGTCTTATCCTAACAGCAGTGTATGGGTGTGTGTGGGGAGAGAGAATGGCTCCGAAAAGACCTGAGTTGCTTTTGATGTTTATATATACATTCATAGTGTAAATCTCAGAGGCTTTCTTTCTTGCCCAAAGTGAAGCACACACATCTGCACACATTCATCCATACACATAGCTAGTGTGGAAGGAAAAAGGCCAAATCAGGGGCAAAAGCAAGTAGGCATTCAGCTGTGCCCACACTGTTTCCTAACTAGCAAAGGGACATGGAGAGAGGGGAAATTAGTTCTCAGATCCCAAGGGATAGTGTTAAAGAGGTGAGTGGAGCTGAGTTCCTTAACCCAGATTTGTCCTTGAACTGAGCAGGATGAATAGGTTACAGCTTCCATTCTAGGATCTCCAGTCATAAAACAGGGCTAGTAGGGCTTACAGCCTAGTTTCTATGAGGTATTTATGAAATATAATTAATGTTTGTCAAAGGCTTTGAAATCCTTCGGATGAAATACTACCCTCGGCAAGAGGCAAGATGGACTGGTGTTTGAGGGAAGGGGAGCTATGCTTTGTGGGCATCACCCATGGTTGCTGCTGTTTGCTGAGGATGAGATCACATGGCTTTCTGCAAGCTGTAGAACTGGGCCACGGGACAGACATCCACTCAGATTCTCACGTCAGCTGGCACAGAGATATTTCACTGAGGATGCATAAATCCCCAGGGGCAAAATGATTAGCTCCATCATACACAAGCATACACAGGGGGAAAAAAAATCTAGTGGTTGCTAATTAGAAAAACACATTTTGTACTTCCGGTTTTACAAGGAAAGGGACTGAATTTGCATTACTTGGCACAGCACACATATCCTTGCCCTCCCTAAAGTTGGCATCTGAGATTTTTCTGGGAACTGGGTTTCCTCCCTCCTCCCTAATTAATCCTAAAAGGCCTGGTGCTAGGTAACAGCGGGAATGAGGCTGAAAACCTAATTAAGCATCTCTAGATTGCAACACTTCACAACACATATGGGAACCTCAATGAGTTCCTAATGTCCAATTCCTAAATTTAATCCTAAATTGTTCCGCTGAATCCTCTTAGATGACCTTGGCTAATTATGTAATGTGTTGGTCTCTAGTGATAATGAAAAAAATGTGAAAATGGTGCTAAGAGCCGATTCCTTTCTTGAAGATATGTCTCAGGACCAAACACAGGGCTTCTCTGAGGAATACAACCTCAGCAGAGTGCCATGCACTGGTGGCTTATGCCTATGATCCTAGCTACTCAGAAGGCTGAGATCTGAGGATCACAGTCTGAAGCCAGTACTGACAGGAAAGGCCATGACACTCTGTCTCCAATGAATCACCAAAAATCCAGAAGTAGAGCTGAAGCTCAATTGGTAGAGTGCCAGCGTTCTGCAAAAAAGCTAAGAAACAGCCCTCAGGCACTGAGTTCAAATCCCAGAACTTGCACAAAACAAAAGTTGCTTCTTTGAAAATGAGGGAGGAAGCTGGGCGCTGGTGGCTCACACCTGTAATCCTAGCTACTCAGGAGGCTGAGATCTGAGGATCGCAGTTCAAAGCCAGCCTGGACAGGAAAGACCGAGAGACTCCTATCTCCAATAAACCACTAGAAAACCAAAAGTGGAGCTGTAGCTCAAGTGGTAGAGTGCTAGCCTTGAGCTGAAGAGCTGAGGGACAGCACCCAGGCCCAGAGTTCAAGCCCCATGACCGACAGAAAAAAAAAAAAAAAGAAAAAAAAGAAAATGAGGGAGGATTATAATGGTTAAAAAGGGGGGAAAAATCCAGAGTAATATTTGTATGTTTTCAATTTCCTCAATATAATGGATACCACACTTTTTCACTCTTTGAAAAGAGACATAAAACTTTTTAAATTTTTAAATATTTTTCTTGGATCTCTCAAGGAGGTAGAACTTTCTTGAGACATTCTCCACCTACCAGCAGCAGATTCATCCGAATCAGAAATGTATTTTTTTTCCTTAGCAAGGCAAAATTTTATTTTTGTGCAGAAGTGTGCACCATTGGCAAGCAAGCACACCCAGAAAAGCATTTCAAGTCAGCTTGGGTGGCTCATGCCTGTAATCCTAGCTACTTAGGAGGCTCATATCTGAGGATCATGGTTCAAAAAGCTAGCCTGGGCAAGAAAGTCATGAGACTCTTTTTTTTTTTTTTTGGGTCCAGATGTGGGCCTGGGCGCTGTCCCTCAGCTCTTCAGCTCAAGTCTAGTGCTCTACCACTTGAGCCACAGCGCCACTTCTGGCTTTTTTCTTTTTGCTTATGTGGTGCTGAGGAATTGAGCCCAGGGCCTCAGGTATGCAAGACAAGCACTCTACCACTGAGCCACCTTCCTAGCCCGGAGACTCTTTTTTTTTTTTTGTACATTTTTATTTATTTATTTATTTATTTTTTGGGGGGTCCGGTCGTGTGGCCTGAACTCTGGGCCTGGGCACTGTCCCTCAGCTCTTCAGCTCAAGGCTAGTGCTCTACCACTTGAGCCATAGCGCCACTTCCAGCTTTTTTCTTCTTGCTTATGTGGTGCTAAGGAATCGAACCCAGTGCCTTGAGCATGCAAGGCAAGCTTTCTACCACTGAGCCAACTTCCCAGCCCCGGCCCGGAGACTCTTATCTCCAATTAAGCACTAGAAAATTGGAAGTGGAGCTGTGGCTCAAGTGGTAGAATGCTAGCCATAAGCTAAAGAGCTGAGGGACAGTGCCCAGGCCCAGAGTTCAAGCCCCATGAGTAGCCAAAAAAAAAAAAAAAAAAAAAAACAACCAAAAAACAAAAAGAGTCTTGGCTGGAAATGTAGCTTAGTTTACCTAGCATGTATGAAGTCCTGGGTTCTATTCTTCAGCACCATATAAACAGAAAAAGCCAGAAGTGGCCCTGTGGCTCAAATGGTAGAATGCTAGTCTTGAGCAAAAAGAAGCTCAGAGACAGTACCCAGGCCCTGAGTTCAATCCCCAGGATTGCCCCTTGCCCCCCACCTCCAAAAAAAGTTATCTCATGGACTTTTTTTGCCCAGAATGGCTTTAAACCTTGATCTTAGATCTCAGCCTCCTGAGTAGCTAGGATTACAGGTGTGAGCCTCCATGGCCCAGTGCTCACAGATTTTTTTTAAACTGAAGGTACTTTTTTTTTTGTTTTTTGTTTTTTTTTGTCAGTCGTGGGGCTTGACCTCTGGGCCTGGGCACTGTCCCTCAGCTCTTCAGCTCAATGCTAGTGCTCTACCACTTGAGCCACAGTGCCACTTCTGAGTGGTTTTCTGAGTCGTTTATTGGAGATAGGAGTCTCACGACTTTCCTGTCCTGGCTGGCTTTGAAATGTGATTCTCAGATCTCAGCCTCCTAAGTAACTAGGATTACAGGCCTGAGCTACTGGGCGCCCAGCTATGTACTTGTTTTTCAATATCACAAAGTCTCTGGCATCTTCTCCAATCTCCAATGCTGAACTTTCCTGAAGCTAATTTATTGAAAATGTTTTTAGTTCCCTGGAATCAAGCTTTTTCCCCACCAAGAGCTATTGTGGTCAAGGTCACTGACAACTCTCAACTCCCAGGCAATGACTTAATCTCTCAGCAGCATTCTACATGGGGTCATTGCTTGGCTTTCTTTTTTTTTCTTTTTTGACTCTGAACACCATCCTGGCTGGCCTTTCCTCTTACCAAACCTGTTGCTCCTTCTTGGCTCTTTCGCAAATTCCAGTCTCCTTATGACTTAGTATGACATGCCCCAGGGCTTCCTCAATTCTCTTTCCTTCAATCTCTACTTGGGTGATTCCCATCCCGTTTCTAGGCTTTTTATGTTACCTGTTGGTTGACACATCCCCCAAACACACTCACAGGTACAAAGTCTTGCACAGTACAAGATTGTTAGGTCAAATGAAGGACAATATAAAAGAAGGTACTGGGCGGGACGCCAGTGGCTCACGCCTGTAATCCTAGTTACTCAGGAGGCTGAGATCTGAGGATCAAAGTTCAAAGCCAGACTGGGCAAGAATGTCTGTGAGACTCTTTTTTTTTTTTTTTTTTTTTTGTCGGTCGTGGGGCTTGAACTCTGGGCCTGGGCGCTGTCCCTCAGCTCTTCAGCTCAAGGCGAGCGCTCTACCACTTGAGCTACAGCGCCACTTCCAGTTTTCTGGTGGTTTATTGGAGATAGGAGTCTCACGGTCTCTCCTGCCCGGGCTGGCTTTGAACCGCGATCCTCAGATCTCAGCCTCCTGAGTAGCTAGGATTACAGGCGTGAGCCACCAGCGCCCGGCTTGTCTGTGAGACTCTTATCTCCAATAAACCACCAGAAAACTGGAAGTGGTGCTGTAGCTCAAGTGGTAGAGCGCTAGCTGAGGGACAGCGCTCAGGCCCAGAGTTCAGGCCCATGACAGACGGAAAAAAAAAAAAAAGAAGGCACTGTTGATCTCATCTATGGACACTGTGGCCCAGAGTACAGCCTCACAACCGACTATTATCTCCAATAAACCACTAGAAAACTAGAAGTGGTGCTGTGGCTCAAGTGGTAGAGTGCTCGCCTTGAGCTGAAAAGCTGAGGGACAGCAAAGAGTTCAAGCCCCACGACCGACAAAAAAAAAAAAAAAAAAGAGGGTGAACCCAGTGATTCCAATCTAGAGTCCCTTGTAATCAAAGGAATCTGGATAAAAGTTTTGTAGGGGAATATTAGGACTTAGATCTTCAGTTTGGGCATGTGCTATTGGGATGTTTATGAGATATTCAGATGGGGACAGTTGGAGTACACTCCAAAGTTAGTTCTTTTTTTTTTTTGGGGTCCGGTCATGGGGCCTGAACTCGGCATGGGCGCTGTCCCTCAGCTCTTCAGCTCAAGGCTAGTGCTCTACCACTTGAGCCACAGCGTCACTTCCGGCTTTTTTCTTTTTGCTTAGGTGGTGCTGAGGAATGGAACCCAGGGCCTCTGGCATGCAAGGCATGCGCTCTACCACTGAGCCACCTTCCCAGCCCCTTCAAAGTTAGTTCTAAACATAAATATGTGTGTGTGTGAGAGATGTTAACAGAAAGTTAAAAATCAAAGCTGGCTGCCAGTGGTTCAAGTCTGTAATCCTAGCTACTGAGGAGGCTGAGATCTGAGAATCACAGTTAGAAGCCAGCACAAGCAGGAAAGCCCATGAGTGTCATCTTCAGTTAATCAGCAAAAAGCCAGAAGTGAAATGTACTTTTACCTGACTTAACTTTAACCCCTCTGCACATCATCTTTAACAATTAAAAAAGCCAGAGCTGGGAAAGTGGCTCAGTGGTAGAGTGCTTGCCTTGCATGCATGAGGCCCTGGGTTCGATTCCTCAGCACCACATAAGCAGAAAAAGCTGGAAGTGGCGCTGTGGCTCAAGTGGTAGAGCACTATCCTTGAGCTGAAGAGCTGAGGGACAGCGCCTAGGCCCAGAGTTCAGGCCCCATGACCGGCAAAAAAAAAAAAAAAAAACAATTTAAAAAGCCAGAATTGGGCTGTGGGGATGTGGTAGAGGGGTGTGGCTTAGTGGTAGAGTGCCTGCCTAGCATGCATGAAGCCCTGGGTTAGATTCCTCACTACCACAGAAACAGAAAAAGCCAGAAGTGGCTCTGTGGCTTAAGTGGTAGAGTGCTAGTGCCCAGGCCCTGAGTTCAAGCCCCAAGACTGGCAAAAACAACAAAAAACCTTCATGAGAACATAGTTGTGTCATTCAATCATGCATTCGAAGCAGCAGATTAGCATTCTAAGCAGCAGAAGTAGGATTAGCACATGGTTGATACTCAAAAATAGCTAAATAAATGCCTTAAAATCCTGTTAAAAGTCTTTGATGGCTTATGCAATGAAGCTACATAAACCATGATAGTATAATGATAAATGCTCAGGTTGTGTGTCATCTACCTGGTTGTCAGATGGAATTCTACTGTAGGGGGAGGACCATTTGGACTAAGAACAAACAAACACTGGGTGTCTTAGGAATATCTTTCTTATATAGATGTGTTCCACAAAGCTGCTGGCTGAGAGTATTTTTTCCTTGAACTTCAATGCTTCTGAGCATGGAAGCATTTTACAAGCAACTAAGCTGAATGGTTTGCCTCAAGAGGAAAATTCATTACAGCATGTCAGAGTGCAAACTACTGCCAAAAATATTCTGAAGGACTTCCCATATTACTAAGGTCTGGAAAAGACCTCAACTGCCCCTACCAAGAAGTTACTATTATTGCTATTGTTTTAAATTCCCTCTGAAACCAGAATTTGGCAAGGAAAACTGTCCTTTCCTAAAACAATGAATAGAGAAACCTAGGGTTTCTATTGTTCAAAAGAGAAATACACAAAATCTCACTGAATGCCCCCAAATAAATCTGAAGACATGAACCAAAAGGGGCCCAAGCACATGTGATTTCTATTCTGTATGATCTTTAGAAACTGGGTAACACTAAAGGTTTTGGTTAACACCTACCCTCTTTTAGGAAACACAAATTAATTCTGACACCTCCGTTTTAGAACAAGAAAGAAATCTAAAGGAACAATGAATTGGCTGTTCTGGAATTCACTAGTCCTGTCTGGCTGGACAAACTCAAATGAGATTTAGGACTACATATACAAAGGCCTTTTCACTCCTGATGCAGATCATGAGATTGTGGAGATTCAAAGTCTATTTATTTGAACATGGCTCTCTGAACAAAGTTCACCTGTTCAACAATGTTTGGGCTTTTAGGCTTAGGAAGCTGGAAAATGTTTTGAAGCCAATATTAGGATAGGAGGAGGAGGTTATCCCTGGATTTTTGTTCGCCTATTTGCTTTGCAAATATAAGCAACTGGTCATAAGGGAGGTAGGTGTCAATAGCGCAAAAACCTACTCAAGGAAAATACAAATTGGCACCACTTTTGTGCCCCCCCCAAAAAGGGTGGGCTGGGTGCCAGTGGCTTACCCCTGTAATCCTAGCTACTCAGGAGGCTGAGATCTGAGGATCACGGTTCAAAGCCAGCCCGGGCAGGAAAGTCTGTGAGACTTATCTCCAATAAACCACTAGAAAACAGGAAGTGGCACTGTGGCTCAAGTAGTAGAGCGCTAGCCTTGAGCTGAAGAGTGCAGGGACAGTGCCCAGGCCCAGAGTTCAAGCCCCACAACCGACAAAAAGAAAAAAAAAAAAAAGGCGGGGGAGGTATTTTTTTGTTAAGTGTAATGGTTAGTGTCATGACATAGTTTTTCTTTCTTTCTTTTTTTTTTTTTAAACCTGTCCTAGGCTTGAACTCAGGGTCTGAGTGTTGTCCCTGAGCTTCTGTGCTGAAGGCTAGCATTCTACCACTTGAACCACAGCACCACTTTTGGCTTTTTCTGAATAGTTTATTGAAGATAAAGTATCTCACAGACTTTTCTACCCAGGCTGGCTTTGAACCTAGATTCACAAATCTCAGCTAGATTACAGGGGGAACCCACTGGTGTCCAGCTATCCTGTTTTTTTTTTGGTCAGTTGTGGGGCTTGAACTCAAGAGCTTCGGTGTTGTCCCAAGCCTCTTTTGTGGTCAAGACTAGTGTTCTACCACTTAAGCCACAGTGCCACTTCTGATTTTTTTTTGGGGGGGGGGTCTGGTTGTGGGGCCTGAACTCTGGGCCTGGGCACTGTCCCTCAGCTCTTCAGCTCAAGGCTAGCGCTCTACCACTTGAGCCACAGCGCCACTTCCAGCTTTTTTGCTTATGTGGTGCTGAGGAATCGAACCCAGGGCCTCATGCATGCAAGGCAAGCACTCTACCACTGAGCCACCTTCCTAGCCCCCGGTTCTGATTTTTGAGTGGTTAATCAGAGTAAGAGTCTCATGGGGACTTTTTTGCCTGGGATGGCTTTGAACCATGATCCTCAGATTTCTGCCTCCTGAGTAGCTAAGATTATAGGTGTGAGCCACCAGTGCCTGGCTACATATTTTATTTAAAAAAACAAAACAAAACAAAACTAGGGCTGGGACGGTGGCTCAGTGGTAGAGAGCTTGCCTTGCAATGCATGAGGCCCGGGGTTCGATTCCTCAGCACCACATAAGCAGAAAAAGCCAGAAGTGGCCCTGTGACTCAAGTGGTAGAGCGCTTGCCTTGAGCTGAAGAGCTGAGGGACAGTGCCCAGGCCCAGAGTTCAGTCCCCACAACTGGCGAAAAAAAAAACAAAAAAAAAACAAAACTAGAATTAAACAGACCTATCTAGTCTGTACAAAGAAAATTTATCAACCTCTGAATTTCAAGTCCCAAACTTAGAACATATTCTTCCAGTTATTAAGATAATTTCCCTTTTCAATTGTTTTTAAACTTTATATGTACAGGCAAAAAAGAAATCCGCATTAAAAATACAAGAAATTACTGCGCAAGGAAGTACAGATGATCATTTCAAAAGGCTTATTGAATCTTAAGAACACAGTATAAAAATGTAAAGCACCAAGCAGTGTCCTACTCACAATGGAACTAAAAATAAAATCTGGGATAGAAAATGCTCTTCGCAGCATAGTCTTTCATTTGGCAGCAATCAATCCCGTCGGTTACCTCTCCAACAGTTTTTGACCTTTTCGTCTAATTGTGAGCTTTACCCTCCCATTACTGAAACAGCTAACGAATCCCTGTAATTATACAGGGAGTAAAATTCTCCCAAAAGCCTACTATGGATGACACACCAATAGACTTGAGCCAGGAAGGGCTGGGCTGGCTCCTTCACGAGCACGGCCTGTTGTGAAAGAAGAAACAAAACAACAACAACAAAAAAAACCCTAAACCAAAAAACAAAAAACAAAAAACAAAAAAAACCTTGCACAAAAGGCATGGAGATAAATTTAGCAACATTACTCTCGAATTTCCTGGCTTTGTTGATTCGAGGTCAACATGCTACCATTAAAAAAACACCGAGACTCACATTTAAATATTTCCCCTGAAACCGGAAAAAAAAATAGCTCTTTCAAGATGTGAAATGATGTTGCAAGGCATATTTCATTGTATCCGGTGTTAAACACTTATAAAGGATTTTTTAGAAAGGAATTAAAATGGGAACTGCTGTCAGCAGTCAGGAGAGATCCCAATCTATTGTTCAAGCTTATGGGTCCGATGTAATGGGCTACAAACCTTATCTGAAACTATTTGCGCAGTGCGTGCCGAGAGCCAGCCAATGAACGGCCAGCTCAGCTCACCAGACACTCCACCTTGTGTGTGTGTGTGTGTGTGTGTTTAAAGAAACCAACCACCCAGCTACAAGAGATTTCAGCACCTTTGTTAGGTCAAGCACCGTCTCTACCCAGATGATTATCTTCCACCGGGGATGGGGCGAGACGCCCCGATTTCCGAGGATTTGCAACTGAGTCCCGCACGCGCCCGGGTTCACACGCCGCAGGGTGCGCGCTCGCGCACGCGCACGCAGTGGCGGGGGTGGGGACGGGCCCGGAGGCCCGGGCGGAGAACAAAGGGGCCGCGCCTGGCCCCGCCCCCAGGCTCCGCGTGAAATGGCGGCCGCCGCGCCACAAAATGGCAGCCGGCCCGGCCCCCGGCGCGTGGGGGCGTGGGAGACGCGGGGCGCCCGGGGTCCCTCCCCGCGTCGCCACCGTGGCGCCCCGCTCCTTCCCACGCCCCGAAGCTGCCCTCTCCCAGGGGCGGGCGGAAGGGGCGGCAGCCCTTCTCCGGATCCCACAGCGGCAGACGCGGCAGGTGTGGGGGACGTTAACGCGGGTCCCCAGGGCGGGCGGCCCGGGCTCTCCCGCCGCCCGCTGCGGCCCCCGCGCCCTCCTCCTTGGCGCGAGGGTCCCGAGGAACCCGGCCATGGCTTTGATGGTTGGAGGCCGGGCGGTGTGTGTTGGATTTTTCGTTTTCTTCTCTCCGAACCGCTCCGCTTCCCTGCGATTCCCATCCCCCAAGCTTCCCTTTGGTCTCCTCCTTTCCAGAAACTTCTCAGGGAAACTCAGCAAAAAAGCCGCAGGCTCAGCCTTCGCCGCGTTCCTCCTGACGCATGCGCAGTGAGGCGGGCGGAGGAGCGAGGCGCGCGCAGGGTAGGAGGTAAAGAGTGTGAGAGTGGTGCGGGCGCGCGTGTCCTCCTGCGGGGGCAGTTCGCTCTCACAATGAAGGGAACAGGTTTTCCCCTCCCCCCTCCCCCCCCCCCAGCGGTCCGTCACTGCGCAGGCGCACTGAGGCAATTTCCCTAATCTTTGAGAGAAAGGGGGAGGGGCGGCCCGTGGCGCCTGGGCGGGGGCTCCGCGCGCCTGCGCACTGAGTCCTCCTGACCGCGCCGTTTTTGTGTGTGTTTTTGTTTTGTTTTGTTTCTCGGCGCTCGGCTCGGGTGGCGTCTTCGATTTGTAATGTGTCTGAGCAGCCAGTTTCTCCTGGACTCCTCGTTTACTTTACTCCCGCTGGCGGAAACCGCGGGGGGGGGGGTGTCGAGCTTTCCCTTTGTGCCCTCGGGGCTGAGCCGGGATGGAGTCTTGGCTGGCGCCCCTCCCACTCCGGCCCGCGCCATGTTTGCGCGCCTCGGGATTGGCTTCGGCGTCTGGAGAGTGGTGGGACCTCCTCTACGCTCGCGCAGCAGCCCCCGAGGCCGGGGAGGGGCCGGGCTGGCTCACACCTGGCACTGCCGAGAGTTCTCGTTCACCCAGCCGGGACTAGGGTGGCTTCGATGGGTGCCAGGCCGCGCCCGCCCCAGACAGTGGTCACCGCAGTGACCTGACCGCGTGGGGGGAGTTACGGTCAGGGCTGGCGGGGGAGGGGGTGTCTTGGAGGTAATTATTTTTGTATTATCTCGGGGCTTCAGTTCAACGGGCCTGGTTAAGTGCACAGTGCTTCTCCATTCACACACACACACTTATAAAGCATACGCCGACCCTGTGGTCCTGTAATCTGACCCAGAGTTTGAAATCCGAGGTTTCTCGCCTCCCCGAACCCCCTCCCATCACGCGCACACCGCCCCCCACAATAATTGCCTCGGTGGGCGATGGGTCGGTCCTCGTGGGAGCGACGGCTGTAAGAGGGCTGCGAGTGGGTGAAACCGGCACCCCGGCCGCCGCAGTCCGGGCTCCGAGGTTGCTGGCCGTGCTTGGGCCCCGCAGCCCCTGGGGCCGGGCGAACTGGCCGGCAGGTGCGTGTGCGCCTTGACCGCGGCCGCCGGGCGAGGTCAGCGGCTCGGGGCGGGGCCGCCCTGGGGCCCCGCGGAGGGAGGGAGCTCAGTGTCTCCCCGGTGGGAACGGCGGGGTGGTGCCCAGGCTCTACCCGAACTCTAGTTAAATCTGTCCAGAAGCTGTGGATTTCCACTGTTAAGTCACAGAATTCTGCTACTTAGGCTGTGATTTGAGGCTTGGAAAAGGCCAGGCCCAGTGTTCCTCCGATGGAAGACTCGGGTGTAGATTCGGTCTTGATATACAGCAGGGTTACTAGGTTCTTCCGATCGCTTCCCACAGTGAGGCGAACACCATGAGAAAGGAAAACAGCTTTATAGTTTAAAATAGACATATCGGGCTGGCTCAGTGGTATAGTGCTTGCCTTGCATGCATGAGGCCCTGGGTTCGATTCCTCAGCACCACATAAGCAAAAAGAAAAGAGCCGGAAGTAGCACTGTGGCTTAAGTGGTAGAGCGCTAGCCTTGAGCTGAAGAGCTGAGGGAGAGCACCCAGGCCCAGAGTTCATACAAAGGGCAAAAAATATTCTGGTTTAAAGCGTGTGTGTGTGTGTGTGTGTGTGTGTGTGTGTGTGTGTGTGTGTGTGTGTGTGTGTGTGTGTGTGTGTGTGTGTGTGTCCACACACGCATGCGCACCACTATTGAGGCCTGAACTCAAGGGTCTGAGCACTCACTACTGTCCATTAGCTTTTTCTTTTTTTCTGCTGGTCCTGGGACTTGACCTCAGGGCCTGGGCACTGTCCCTGAGCTTCTCTGTGCTTAAGGGTAGTGCTTTACTATTTGAGCCATAGCACCACTTCCTGCTTTTTCTGAATTTACTGGAGGAAAGAGTTTCATGGACTTTCCTGCCCAGGCTGGCTTTGAACTGTGATCCTCAGATCTCAGTCTTCTTAGTAGCTAGGATTACAGGCTGAGCCACTGGCCCTAGCCTTCAGGTGAGTTTTAGTTTTATTTATTTTTAAAAAATTTCATTGGGGCTGGGAAAGTGGCTCAGTGGTAGAGCGCTTGCCTTGCATGCCTGAGGCCCTGGGTTCGATTCCTCAGCACCACATAAGCAGAAAAAGCTGGAAGTGGTGCTGTGGCTCAAGTGGTAGAGCGCTAGCCTTGAGCTGAAGAGCTGAGGGACAGCTCCCAGGCCCAGAATTCAGGCCCCATGACCGGACCAAAAAAAAAAAAAAAAAACCAAGAAACAAAAAACAAAAAAAATTTTCATTGTTGGGGCTGGAAAGGTGGCTCAGTGGTAGAGTGCTTGCCTTGCATGAATGAGGCACTGGGTTCAATTCCTCAGCACCACATAAGCAGAAAAAGCTGGAAGTGGCACTGTAGCTCAAGTGGTAGAGCACTAGCCTTGAGCTGAAGAGCTGAGGTACAGTGCCCAGGCCCAGAGTTTAGGCCCCACGACTGACCAAAAAAAAAGAAAAAGAAAAAAAATTTCATTGTTGTTATAAAGGTGATATACAGAGTAGTTACGGTTACATAAGTCAGAGAGACTACATTTCTTTTTTTTTTTTTAATTTTCTTTTCTTTTCTTTTTTTTTTTTTTTTGTTGATTGTGGGGCTTGAATTGAGGGCCTGGGTGTTGTCCTGAGCTCCTTTGCTCAAGGCTAGCCTTCTACCACTTAGGCTATAATGCTACTTCCAAGAGTATATTTATTTTTGGACAAAGTCACCCTTTCCCTCACTGTCTCCCAGTCCTCCCACCCCATGCCCACTCACAAGTTGTACAGTTCATTTTCAACAGTGTCTAGTGAGTACCACTACTGTTATTTGTTCACTCTTGTACCTCCATTTCTGTGCCCCCACCTTACCCTCTCAAAGACAGATGAATGAACAAACAAGACAAAAAGAAAACAAAAGAGCAACAGAGGAAAAAAAAAACCTCTTTTCTATTTCCTGGAGTTAATTTCAATAAATATTATTTTATGTGATCAGTTGCACATAAACATTGTGCTTTTGTGTTCTCCTAAGTATATCCTCCTTTGGTCTCACTGTGTTTGAATGCCTAGAGTCCTGTGTAATTTATTATGTCCCAGTGTATTTTTAGATCTATCTTTCCCACATGAGAGAAAACATTTGCCATTTGTTTATTTAGTGCCAGTCCTGGGGCTTGAACTTAGGGCCTTGGTGCTGAGCCTGAGCTTTTGTGCTCAAGGCTAGTTAGTGCTTCACCACTTTAGGCACAGTTTTACTTGATGCTTTTTTGGGTAGTTAATTGAAGATCAGAGTCTCAAGGAGTTTCCTGCTGGGGCTGGCTTCAAACTGCAATCCTCAGATCTCAGTCTCTCCAGTAGCTAGGATTACAGGCATGAACCATGGGTGAATTTTTCAAAAAGTAAAGGTCATGTGCTTGGGTGAGTGTTTAACCTGTGGGTATAAGGAAAATATGCCACCTTTCAATCCAACTACTCTTTTAGCCGTTTACATTGACATCTTTAGCTATGACTCTTTATTGATTCTGACTTTTTAATTAGAAAAAGTATTTCAAGCCAGATGCCAGTGGCTCACACCTGTAATCCTAGCTATTGAGAAAGCTGAGATCTGAGGATCACAGTTCAAAGTTGGCCTAGTCAGAAAAGTCCAAGTCTTATCTCCAGTTAACCAGCAAAAAAGCTAGAACTACTGATGTGGCTCAAGTGGAGAGCACCAGCTACAAGTAGCAAAAGCCAAACAAGGGTGGGTGCCCCTGAATTCAGACCTCAGTACACACACACAGATAACACACATAATCACAAAATATTTAAAATATTTCAAATTACTCTTCAAAGAAAGTTTCCCAGCTGGGAGCTGGTGGCTCATGCCTGTAATCCTAGCTACTCAGGAGGCTGAGATTTGAAGATCATGGTTTGAAGCCAGCCTAGGCAGGGAAATCTGTGAGACTCATCTCTGATTAACCACTTGAAAACTAGAAGTGGTGCTGTAGCTCAAATGGTAAAGTGCTAGCCTTGCGCAAAAGAGCTCAGGGACAATGCCCAGCTCCCAGTTCAAGGCCCATTACTCCCCCACCCCCCCCCAAATAAAATTTCTATTTCCTGCCATATTTTCCAAATACCAACCAGATGGATCCCAGGACATTTGTATTATATAACATTAAAAAAAAAAATTCTGTTTAGGGGCTGGGAATGTGGTAGAGTGCTTGCCTAGCATGCTTGAGGCCCTGGGTTCAATTTCTTTTTTTTTTTTTTTTTTTTAAAGAATTATCGTGATTTTGTTTTTATTCTTTTTTATTTTTATTATTATTTTTTTTTTTGGTCGGCCGTGGGGCTTGAACTCTGGGCCTGGGCGCTGTCTCTCAGTTCTTCAGCTCAAGGCGAGCGCTCTACCACTTGAGCTACAGCGCCACTTCCCCTGGGTTCAATTTCTCAGTACTACATAAACAATAAGTAAAAGAAATGAGAAAACAATATAAAATCTGTCTATATGTTTTCTAGCAAAATATTGAAATTGAATGTGTGTGTGTGTGTGTGTGTGTGTGTGCGCGCGCGCACGTACTGGGTCTTAAACTCAGGGACTAGGTGTTATGTCTTTTTTTTTTTTGTCGGTCGTGGGGCTTGAACTCTGGGCCTGGGTGCTGTCCCTCAGCTCTTCAGCTCAAGGCGAGCGCTCTACCACTTGAGCTACAGCACCACTTCCGGTTTTTCTGGTGGTTTATTTGAGATAGGAGTCTCACGGTCTTTCCTGCCCGGGCTGGCTTTGAACCGAGATCCTCAGATCTCAGCCTCCTAAGTAGCTAGGATTACAGGCGTGAGCCACCAGCGCCCCGCTTAGGTGTTATGTCTTAACTTATGTCTTAACCAGCTCAAGGCTGGTACTCGACCACTTGAGCCACAGTTCCACTTCAGTCTTTTTTTTTTTTTTTTTTGAATTTGGTTAGTCATGGGGCTTGAATACAAGTCTTGGGCATTGTCCCTGAGCTCTTTTGCTCAAGGCTAGAGCTCTACCATTTTGAGCCAGAGCACCACTTGTGGTTTTCTTATGGTTAATTGAAGGTAAGAGTCATGGACTTTCCTTCCCTGGGCTGTCTTTGAACCTCAGTCCTCAGATCACAGCCTCCTGAGTAGCTAGGATTACAGACTGTGTCAGCATTTTGACTGCTGGGATTACAGGAGTTTAGTATCACAACATCTGGCAAAACTTAACTTTTTAAAGACTTAAGGGGAAGGAGGGACTGGAGTGAGGGAACAGAAGACACTGTACTCATTACCTGACTCATGTAATCCCTCTATACATCAACTTTATAAATAATAAATTAAGTTAAAAAAATAAGTTCACTTCAGCAGTTTTTCTCTGGGTTAAGAATGACAGAAGCCTGGTGATGGTGGCTCACAACTGTAATCCCAGCTACTCAGGAGGCTGAGATCTGAGGGCAGGAAAGTCCATGAGATTCATCTCAATTAACCACCAGAAAACTGGAAGTGGTGCTGTGGCTTAAGTGGTAGGGCACTAGCCTTGAGCTGAAAAACTGAGGGACAGTGCCCAGACCCAGAGTTCAAGCCCCATGACCAAAAAAAGAAAAGAATGGCAGAAACTTAGGAAACTGACTTCCTTTAAAAAAATCAGCAATTCTATTTTAATTTATGGAAAACTAAAAATAATATAGAATAAATTACTTAGCTTTCCTGGAGACCTAAATAGTAAAGAAGATGCTTATGAAGTACTAGCTTCCTGAAAGATCACTATTATCCTTTCAACCTTTTGCTGTTCAAGTAACATATGTATAGACAATTTTCCCAGCATGAATTTTCTTTTCTTTTTCTTTTTTTTTTTTTTTTCTTTTTTTTTTGGGTCTGGTCCTGGGGCCTGAACTCTGGGCCTGAGTGCTGTCCCTCAGCTCTTCAGCTCAAGGCTAGTGCTCTACCACTTGAACCACTTCCGGCTTTTTTCTTTTTGCTTATGTGGTGCTGGAGGAATTGAACCCAGGGCCTCAGGCATGCAAGGCAAACACTCTACCACTGAGCCAACTTCCCAGCCCCCCAGCACGTACTTTCAATATTGAATGTAGTAGTAGACTGTTCATTCTCACTATTGGCCCTCAGAGATAATAATACAGTGGCATTTGTCTTATCTTCTATGACTGTTACTGTTATTATTATTAGACAGAATTTCGTTATATAGGCCCAACTGGCCTGGCATTTGCTATGCAGGGTAAGTTGGCCTCAAACTTGAAATCCTCCTGATTCAGCTAGGATTACAGGTGTCCATCACCATATTTAGTTGTTATTTTCTTTTTTTCCTTCATTTAAAAAAATTGCTATTATAGGGGCTGGGAAGGTGGCTCAGTGGTAGAGCTCTTGCCTTGCATGCCTGAGGCCCTGGGTTCAATCCCTCAGCACCACATAAGCAAAAAGAAAAAACCCGAAGTGGCGCTGTGACTCAAGTGGTAGAGCACTAGCCTTGAGCTGAAGAGCTGAAGGACAGTGCCCAGGCCCAGAGTTCAGGCCCCACGACCGGACCCCCCTCCAAAAAAAAAAAAAAGAAAAAAATTGCTATTATAAAGATCATATAAAGAATGGTTTTGCCAGGTGCCAGTGGTTCATGCCTGTAATCGTAGGTACTCAGGAGGCTGAGATCTGAGAATCATGGTTCAAAGCCAGCCCCGGCAGGAAAGTCCATAAGACTCTTATCTCCAATAAACCACTAGAAAACTGGAAGTGGTACTGTAGCTCAGGTGGTAGAGTACCTGCCTTAAGCTGAAGAGCTGTGTGTGTGTGTGTGTGTGTGCACTGGTACTGGGGATTGAACTGAGACTATCCATGCTTGCCTTTTTCTTTCTTACTTTCTTTTTTTTTTTTTTTTTGCCGGTCGTGGGCCTGGGCGCGCGCTGTCCCTCACCTCTTCAGCTCAAGGCTAGTGCTCTACCACTTGAGCCACAGCATCACTTCCAGCTTTTTCTGCTTTTGTGGTGCTGAGGAATCGAACCCAGGGCCTCATAAATGCAAGGCAAGCACTCTACCACTGAGTCACCTTCCCAGCCCCCATGCTTGCCTTTTTCTAGGTGGTCTGCCACTTGAGACACACCTCAGACTCAGGGTTTTTACAGGTTAATTGCAAATGATACTCTTGGATTTGTCTGCCCCAAATAGCTTCAAACGTCAGTCCTCAGATTTCAGCTTTCTGAGTATCTATGATTATAGGGATGAGCCACCGAGGTCAATTTAATTAATATATTTGTTTTTTTTTTTTTTTTTTTTGTCGGTCGTGGGGCTTGAACTCTGGGCCTGGGCGCTGTCCCTCAGCTCTTCAGCTCAAGGCGAGCGCTCTACCACTTGAGCTACAGCGCCACTTCCGGTTTTCTGGTGGTTTATTGGAGATAGGAGTCTCACGGTCTCTCCTGCCCGGGCTGGCTTTGAACCGCGATCCTCAGATCTCAGCCTCCTGAGTAGCTAGGATTACAGGCGTGAGCCACCAGCGCCCGGCAGTTAATTAATATATTTGTATATGCCTTTTTGAAAAAATGTTTATATTTTGTGTATGCTTTCTCATGAAACAGCTGAATTTTAATACCCTTGAACCCAATTTGTAACTGAATTCTTGTAATGTATCTGGTAAATGTTTGTATAAATGGCAATATGAATTTATCTGCTCTAGTGACTAGGTTCACATTCAAAGCATGGATTTAAGGCTCAGATGCTTTCCCCATCTGAGCTTCCATTACGCATGACTGAACTCTTTGAGCATGTCTAGCATGCTAAATACAGCAGCTCCTCACAGTGTGAAAATAAGACTTGATTAAAAGCAAATCTATTTTAGTTCCTTTTGCAAATGGCTCTACTTTAATGTCACCTTCCTGAATTCCCTTTAATATTCAAATGAGGGAATTCTTTTTACCACACATTATAGATAAATCACAACCTCACTTTTCTGTTGCTGCTGTTTTTGAGGTACTGGGGATGAAATCCAAGGCCTTTCACACTAGGAAGCTCTCTGTCGCTGAGCTACAACCCCAGCCCCCACACTTTTTGTTCTTCAATGAGCATCAATTATTAATTGTTAAGATTATAAAAACAAACTCATCAGAGAATAACAGAGTAGGTTGCCTTTCTTCTCTTCCTTTGTTTTTCCTTTCTATTGAAAACATACAGGCATACATACAGGCTTATGCAGAAATTCTGCCCTTGTAAATATTGTAACAAGATTCTAAATGGAGTAAAGCTTTTCCAGTGTTTCTTGATGCATCGCCAACAAAAATGAAAAACTCTCACAAATCAAACACTTGTTGTGGAACTGTGCAAAGGGCATGAACTTATCAGAGTTGTTACCAAGAGCTTTTGCAATAGAAAAGGTCAGGAAAAAAAAAAAAAAGAATTGAGCAAATATCTACTCTGCTTTTTTTCCATAGAGAAACAGCACCAAGGTAACATAGCCCTTATGATAATCTAGGAAAAGTACATTCAAAAAAAATTAGTAGGGGCTGGGAAGGTGGGTCAGTGGTAGAGTGCTTGCCTTGCATGCATGAGGCCCTGAGTTTGATTCCTCAGCACCACATAAGCAAAAAGAAAAAAGCCGGAAGTGGCACTGTGGTTCAAGTGGTAGAGCACTAGCCTTGAGCTGAAGAGCTGAGGGACAGCGCATAGGCCCACAGTTCAGGCCCCACGACCGGACCAAAAAAAAAAAAAAAATTAGAAGCCCGGCGCCCGATGGCTATGCCTTTAATCCTAGCTACTCAGGAGGCTGAGATCTGAGGATTGCGGTTCAAAGTCAGCCGGAGCAGGAAAGTCTGTGAGACTCCTATCTCCAATAAACCACTTGAAAACCGGAAGTGGCACTGTAGCTCAACCGGTAGAGCACTCACCTTGAGCTGAGGAGCTGAGGGACAGTGCCTAAGCCCAGAGTTTAAGCCCCACGACCAAACAACAACAACAAAAAATTATGCTGTAGGGTGTGTATGGTGGTACAAGCAAGTAATCACAATATTTGGGAGGCTAAAGTAAGAATTATTTTTTCCAGATGCCCACCAGTGTTTGATGCCTGTAATCCTAGCTACAGCTAGGCTTCTTAGCCACTTTCAGCTTTTTAGTTACTTGGAGATAAAACTTTTACAGACTTTCCTGCCCAGGCTGGTTCTGAACCTTCATCCTCAGATTTTTGCCTTTTGGGTAGCTAGGATTATAGGTGTGAGCCACCAGTGCCCAGTCTTTTCTGGTTTTCATAGTGATACTTTCCCAGAGTTTTAACTTCTTTCTTTTTAGGCAGATTTTTTACTTGGTAACCCAGCTGGCCTCAAATGTTGGATTCTTCTGCATTAGACTCCTAATTGCTGCAATTATAGATATACACTGACATACTCAGCACCTATCTGGTTTTCAGTGAATAATGTACAATGTATTTTAAAGTGTTCCCTAAATTGTGGGCATTTGTAGTGAAATTGTTTCACAGGAAACACATGTCATTTCAGCATTTTCTAACTGCAGCCACAACATAGTAGTCTATAGTTCATGATGATACACACATTGTATCCTATGGTTTACCATAGCAGTTTGACAGAGAAATGGCCAAATGTAAATAGTCAAATTCCCTTCTTCCCTCCCTCCCTTTTTTGAAGGTGCTAGGACTTTAACTGAGGGTCTGAGCTACATCCCAATTTCCAATCCTACATCTTAATGTAGGTTAGTTTTCTTTCAGTTTTGCTAAGGAATCAATTCTAAATTAATTAATCAATTTATTTTCTGCCAGTCCTGGGGCTTGAACTCAGGGCCAAGCACTGTCCCTGAACTTTTATGCTCAAGGCTAGTGGTCTACTACTTGAGCCACAGCTCCACTTCCAGTTTTTAGGTAGTTAATTGTTGTTTTTGTTTTTTTGGTCCATCATGGGGCTTGAACTCTGGGCTTGGGCCCTGTCCCTGTGCTCTTCAGCTCAAGGTGAGCACTCTACCACTTGAGCTATAGCGCCACTTCCTAGGTGGTTAATTGGAGATAAGAGTCTCATGGACTTTTCTGCAGGAGGTTTGAACCAAAATTCTCAGATCTCAGCCTCCTGAGTAGCTAGGATTACAGGTATGAGCCTGTATATAATTTTTAAGATTCAAAGTTTCTAATCACTTAATGATTATTTTGCATGGAGACAAAAATCTCTTTGGAGGCATATACCATAAGTGAATTCAATTGTGAATGAGTTTCAGTATTGTTGTTTACAAATACTAATAGTACTTTCTTTTTTTCCTGTTTCCAATATTTGTTTTTCTGATTTTTGTCTCTGTCTCTTAGCTTCTGGATGAAAGAATGGCATGTGTTTAAATTCAAGCATGTTTTCAGTCTTTAAAATATTTTTCCTTCCTGTTTCTGCTTCTTATGAAGTTAAAACTTCAAACAATTTAAAAACATGTTCAACCAGGCATGGTGGCTCACACTTGTGCTTACATGTTCTCAGGAGTTGGAAATCCTGGAGGATTGAGGTTTGAGGCCAGGGGGTTATAACTGGGAATGGTGGTGCATACCTGTTATCCCAGTAATGCAGGAAGGAAGTCATAGGTAGGAGAATGGAGTTTTGAGACAAATCTCTGCAAAAGCAAAAACTTGACTCATTACTTGAAATTAACTGGGTTTGGGGCATGACTCAAGTGGTAGAGTGCCTGACTGCCAAGTGCAAGGCCCTGAGTTCAAACTGCAGTACAAAAATAACAACAAGAACAACAAAAATCCACCACCAGCAATGTTTTCTAGTAGAAATTATTGTAGCTTGGCTAGATGTGGTATTGTTAAGGCCTGTAATCCTGATGGGAGGGTTTGGAGGCAAGTCTGGACACTCAAAAAAAAAAAAGTGTAGTTTTATCTTTTTTTTTTTTTTTTTGGCCAGTCTGGGCTTGAATTTAGGGCCTGGGTATTGTCCCTGAGCCTCTTTGTGCTCAAGGCTAGCACGCTACAGCCTGAGCCATAGTGCCACATCATGCTTTTTCTGAATAGTTTATTGTAGGTAAAGAGTCTCATGGACTTTTCTGCCCGGGCTGACTTTGAACCGTCATCCTCAGATCTCAGCCTCCTGAATGGCTAGGATTACAGGTGTAAGACACAGGTGTGAGCCTGGTGCTGGCTTGTAGTTTGTTTTTAAGGGCACTGTGAGACCAGATATTTATGTGTTCTGTACCTCTATACCTTAAGTATTTCTTTATTATTTATGTGTATGAAAAATGTTAAGAAATGGGGGTGATGGTGCACTCCCAGCATTTGGGAGGCTGAGGCAGGTGAATCAAGACCACATTTCAAAAAACAAAAAACACAAACCCACAACAACAACCAAACAAAAACTGAATTGCTGACCGTCCTCATTAACTTGGTTCTTCTCCATTCTGTAGTTGCCTTAACTGTGAATTTTCTTCAAAGTCAAGGCGACAGGTTACTGCAAGCTGGTCATTATAGTAAAGTACAACTGAAGCTTTGTAAATTCCTAGACCTGGGGGGGGGGGGCGGCGGAGGAACAATCCACTCCTGTTAAAAACATAAGACACTAAATTACCCCGTGATTGGCGCAGCAGCCGCCTAACTGTCTCAGTTCAGTTCTGTTCCTTTTATACCGTAAGGATGAGCAAGGATATCTTGGCAAGACGTTTCACAAGGTCCTATATTAGAAAGTTGCTTAATGTTACAAGCCAATGATTCTTGGGAGGGATGGGTTTCCGAGGCGGTGGCTGCCGGGCTGGGCGGTGAGCCGGCAGCCTCGTCCTGACCACTTTCCCAAGCAGGCGGGGAAATCCAAGCGCCCGGAAACTGCCAGGCACTGGCTGCAGGGCGAGCAGGCGCAGGGGTTCCGCCTGGTCGGAGCCGCTTTAACCCACAAACGTGTCGGAACCAGCCCGGTTTTCTTTGTTCTTCCCCAGGCCTGAGCCTTGGGACGCATACCCGGCGGGGCTGCAGGCCGCCCCAGCGTCACGCGGCGCGTGTACGGGAGGACTGAACAACGCGGGAGGGCGGGCGGGCAGGCGGGGGCCTCCCGCAGGGCTGCGCGCCTGCGCACTGCGGCCGGGCGCGCGCGCTCCGCTTCCCGGCTCCGCGTTCCTCCTCCCCCGCCCGGCCCCGCGCGCCTGCGCGCCGCGGCTGGGAGGAACTCGGCGTCCCGGCCGCGAAGGGCGGTCGGACGCGCGCGCGCTCGCGAAGAGGGGGCGGCGGCCAGGCGGCGAGAGGCGGGCCGCGCGCGCCGGTGGGAAGCGTCCGGCCGCCACAGCGCCAGCTCCGTCGTAGTCGCGGCCGCCCGGGTCCCGCTCGCCCCTCCTCCCGCTCCCCCCGCCCGCCGCCGCCCGCGCGCATGCGCCGCCGGAGCGCGAGGGTCGGCTTCGGGTGTGTGGTGGCGGCAGAGCGGAGCTGCGAGGCCCGAGAGTCAGAACCTGGGGGAGAGGGATGGTCTCTGCACGGGGGGGAGCCGGAGGAGCCGCCGCCGCTGCCGACGCCACCGCCGCAGCCGCCGCCGCCGCCGCCCCGGCGCCCGCCTCCCGGCGCTGACGGCCGAGTACGAAGCCGGCGAGGGGGAGTCAGCCACCGCGGCCGCCGGCGCGCCGCCCAGCATGGTGCGGGAAACCAGGCACCTCTGGGTGGGCAACTTACCGGAGAACGTGCGGGAGGAGAAGATCATCGAACATTTCAAACGGTGAGTGACACGCGGCCCGGGGCCGCGCTCGCTCCGCGGGCGCCGCTGCCGCTCCGGCCCGTTGCCGGCCCCTCCCCGTGCGCGGAACTGGCGCGGCGATCCCGGCCGCCGACACCCTCGGGCGGTGCGGCCCCGCCAGGCTGTCCGGACCGTCGTCCCCTTGGCCCGCGTCGCGGCGTCGGGCCTCGGCGGAACCGGCCACCGACCGCCGCCTCCCAGCCTCGGAGGGAGGAGGCCGGCGCCAGCGTCCGCGGAGGAGCGGTGGGCGCCGCGCTCTCGCCGAGCTCGCCCGCGGGGTCGCGTCCTTGTTGTCCGCCGCTCCTTGGTCCGGAGCGGCCGGGCGGGGACCCGAGCACGCCGGACAGCCCGGCTCGACGCCGGGAGCCCCGATCCGCACCACTCCCGCGCCGGAGATGTCAGCCCTGGAGAGCGAGAGTCGTGCGGACGCCGAGGTCCCGGTGGGTAACACAGGGCAGGCGGTCCGGCCCCTGGCTCTGAGCCCGCTCACGGGGCACCCGAGGCAGAAGGCCCTGACCGAGTGGCGGACGCTCCGTCGGGTTTGGGGGTGGGGGACTCGTAGGGACGCACCGGGCCGGGAGTGGGGAGCTCTCGCCCTGCGTCCTCCCCGCACCCCACCCGGGAGCCTGGGGAGGCGGGGGGCTAGCGGAGCGCGGGACCGGTGGACGCGGTGGCCTTTGGAGACTGTGGGCTCCCGGAACACTGGAAAGTGCAAACCTTCCCGGGCGGCCGCTGGCGCCCGCCCCGGGTCCTGGGGCGAGCGGAACGGGCGCAAACGTCGCCCTGGCCACGGGTTACTTTTTTGGTCGTGGCTCGCGCTCGCCGAGCGAGCGGAGGAGGCCTCTGCGCACAGCCCCGCTCCCGGGGCCGGTGTGTCCACACGGGCACGCCAAGAAGGAACGCAGCCGTGCGCTTCTGCCGAGGCTCAAGAAAGATTCCACGTCGGGCTCGCTCTTCAGTTCCCCTCTCTGTCCGGAGAGCGGAGGAAATGATGGAACGTGCTCATTAGTGAGTCAACCAGGGAGGAAAACAGCGGCCTGGCTGAGGACGTGGAGCGCGGAGGCCGCCGGGCGCCTCCGTCCCCCGGGTGGAGAACCATTGCTTCTGTTGGCCGTCGCTGTTACCGAGACCCGGTCTTCGCCACGGAGCGCTCGTGTGCGCGTGCCCGCCCGCGTGTGAACAGGAGCCCGCACCGTGAGGCCATGCCTGACCGGCAGGCCGCCCGCAGGCCCGGGGGAGGGTGGGAGGTCCGCTGCTCCGGGCTCGCCTCGGAGCCGAAGGGGCACCGGGGGACGCCGGGGAGACCGCGGCGAGCCGATGGGAACTTTCCGTCTCGGTGGTGCTCCACCCCTTCCTCCTCCTCCCCTTCCTCCTCCCCCTTCCACCTCGTCAGTGTCTCGGCGGAAAAAAAAAAAAACTCAACAAAAAACACTGGGCTGCGGACGGTGGGAGCGGGAAGCCGCGGGATGTGCGCGCATTCTTCTGCTCGGGGGTGGGCCCGGCCGTCGGTCCGCACCGACGTGCTCGCACGTGCACTGCCGCAACGGGGTTAGGTGGCCGGACGTGTCACTTCGCCGTACGCAGGTTCGCGGGGCTCGGCCTGCCTCTGGCGGCAGCCTGACCCCCTGGCGCGACCAGGGCAGGGGTGAGGACACCGAGCCAGCCCGTTCCGAGCGGAGGGTTGCTGCGGTCCGGCTCGTGTGAATGACTCTAAAATGGCGGCCGGGACCCACTTTATGTGGGAATCGGCGGGGCGGCGCTCGGAATGCGCGGAGGGCGGGCGGGCGGCCGGCCGGCGAGCCGCATCCCGCGGGGAGCCCGAGGATCGCGGGGGCCTAGCTGGCACCTTGCTCTCCACTGCATTTAAAGGCAGACCTTACGTATCGCAGAACAAAAGCTACTCATAAAAGCTACTCATAAAAACAGGTTATTTTAAAACTCAGCAGACGTGTGTCCCTGCAACTCCTTTATCTTAAGAGTGATTTTTTTCTCTTTTAAACGAATATACTTTTATTTGAGTAGGTAGTGCATTTTTAGTGGGTTCAAAGAGCATAGAAAGGTTTACAACCAATAATCTCCCCATCACCCCTGATTCTGTTATCTCTCCCTTTCCCCACAAATAAGCTACTGTAGGTTTCCGCTTTCCTGCCTGTCTTCCCCTATAATAGAAATGTTGTTGCTGGTCCAACTTGGCGCTAAATGGACCAGCCTTTTATCCCCATTGTGGAATTTGCTTTACCAAAAAAAAAAAGTGAGTCTGCTACTGGGAGGAAAATCGAATTGAGTAATTTAAGTGAAAGGGATGTGAGGTAGTTGTATCAGAATGATGGCTCTGCAAAGAAAAATTAATGGTATTCACCTCTGGTGTCTTGTAGAAATCACAATGAGAAAAATCATGCAATACTTAGGTTAAAACTGAAGCTTAAGTGCCTCCTTCTGCCCTTTTCCCTAGCTAATTACAACATTAACTAATAACTGTTTTACAGGATTAAGAGGTGTACACTGGGAATACATTATATAAAACGTTTTCAAGATGAATGTTCTCTTAACAATGATTAGGCTTTTGCAGTATTTGGATTAAAAAGAAGGGGGGGGCAAACTAGACAGCTGACATTTTAAAGGGGGGGGGAAGGTCAGAGTCAATTTTTTGTCCAGTTTATATTTTGATCAGTGTCTTTGTTTGACAATACATTGAGAAGGATGCTGATTTGGCTTTTTCCCCTCAGTGCCAAAGGAAGACCAGAGCCTTAGAATATAATCAGAGTATTAAAAAAATTGGCTATGCCTTTTTACATAATAAAAAAATCTATTGTGTTCATTCTCTCCACAGCTTTCTAAATGCTGAAATAAAAAAAAATTAAAGGAAGACTTTCTGAATCGATTTTTAGTTAACAAAGATTCATTACGGGAGCACAATAAAGAAAGTCCTTTCCTTTGTATGTTAGCTGGATTGAAGGGGGAAGGAAGGAGTTACACAATTGGTTGTTGTCTTTCAGTTGTAAAAGAGAGGTGTGTGCAAAGGCGACACTTTGAATTAGAATGAGCAAATGAATGGAACCCTTTAAAGATTCAAAAATTCCTTTTATGTCTAAATTTCAGATTTTTCTCCCCACCCTCTTTTATGGACCAATCCAATAATATCCAGAGGATGATAGATTGCCCCTCATCAAAATTATTTTCAAAGAATAAAACCCACTTAAAAATGTATTTTGTTCATTTTAGTTGTTTTATCATAATGATTCTCTTGAGTTTAAAGACCTGGGATATACATTAGCATATATTCCAGAATCTTTGTCACATAATACAAAGAAGTTTCCTTGTTCCTTACAGTCAGTAGTTATTTATACCCATCATTAGAATATCATTAGAGACCAGACAGTTTCTATGAAACTGTTTTTAGTTTTGAATATGATTTTGAATATCAGTTCTCAGGCAGGATAGGCTTTTGAATATTTTAAAAAGTTACAAAAATTAGCAAAAATTACACAAAAATTCATTTATCTTGAGCTATATTAACATTAACACAGAATGCTTGAAATGCATTTTTGTCTTCTGAGTGGAATTCCTGTGGCAGACTGAGGGAAAATATACCAGTCATTGCAAAGAATGGTGGCATTTGACACGTAGAAGGTGCTTTTTCCCATTTACCTTTGTTGTAGGTTCTTGTTTGGTTGGGATTGTCTGGAATGCTTATAAGGAGAAGAGACTTGATCTATTGGATGTGTGCGTGCATGCGTGCCTGCGCTGGTCACTAGGGCTTTTCTGGCTAATTGTCTCAGACTTTTCTGCCCAGGCTGGGTTTGAACTGTGATCCTCAGATCTCAGCTTCCTAAGTAGCTAAGTGTGAGCTACCAGCATTCATCCGTACATCCATCCATCCATTTTATTCATTCATTCATTCATTCATTCATTCATTCATTCATTCATTCATTTTGGGTCTGGTCGTGGGGCCTGAACTCTGGGCCTGGGCGCTGTCCCTCAGCTCTTCAGCTCAAGGCTAGCGCTCTACCACTTGAACCACAGCACCACTTCTGGCTTTTTTCTTTTTGCTTATGTGGTGCTGAGGAATCGAACCCAGGGCCTCCTCATGCATGCAAGGCAAGCGCTCTACCACTGAGCCAACTTCCCAGCCCCCATCCATCCATTTTAAATCTACCTAGATGGTGGTAATGTGAGTGAAAGTTATTCTGTATGGGCTTCCAAGTCTCTCATTCCCCTTAGTTTGAAATCTGTAAATTAAAGAGAGTATTTAATTTGGACACAAATGTCTTTTGATATTATTTCTCTCTCCTTATCTGTTTCCTTCTCCTATATCCATCTTTTCCTCATTCTCTTCCTTTCTCCCTTCTCCCTTGAAAAAAAAACAAAGAAAAAAAACCTGAAACCTTGGCTTGTAATTTCCAATCTTTTAAAAAAAAAATCTTCCTTACCTATAAAAGGCTAATTTATTATTCACTTAGTAGCTATTTATGTTTTGAATGAAATTAGCATACTCTTACTATAGAAGCCAAATGTAAATGATTAAAAACCATGCAATTTTGGAGTGCTGTATAGCTGGTGACTAGTGTGGGAGTGTAGTGAAAAGATATCCAGATCCATAAAGTACCCTACTTCGGGGTGTTCATACTACAGTGTCCTTGTCTCAGTCAAGTTGGAACGTGCCAGTGTCTAAAATCACAGTGGAATGATTATAATATCCTTACTTAAATGTAGCGATTTTTGTTTCACATTTAATTACTTGTGATTTTATGTCCAGTATAGAGATGAATTTTATGTTTTACATTTTTTTGAGACAAAATCTTACCTGAAGCCCAGGCTGGCTTCAAACTTGCCATCCTGCTACCTCAGTCTCCATAGTGATAGGATTACAGGTGTGCATTGCCATATCTAGCTCATAGATTTTCACATTTCTAGATAGTATAGTGAGCTAAGTGCTGGCTTACTTTGTAATCTGATTTACTCAGAAGGCTGAGATCTGAAGATTGACATTTGAAGCCAGCCTAGGTGATAGCTCCAAATAATCAAAAAGCTAGATTGGAGTCATGACTCATGTGTAAAGCACCAATTATGAGAGGAAAAAGCTAAGTTAAAGAATGAGGTACCAGTACAAACACAAAGATAAATAAAAGTGAATGTCATAGACGCTTGATGCTTTTATTTAATGCATAAATAAAAGGCATGCTGCGCAACTGTGGCTCATGACAATAATCCTAACTACTCAGGAGGCTAAGATCGGTGGGTTGTGGTTCAAAGCCAGTCCAGGCTGGAAAGTTTATGAGACTTTTATCTCCAATTAACTACAAAAAAGAAAGCTGGAAGTGGAGATGTGGCTCAAGTGGTAGAGGACTAGCTTCTAGCAAAATAACTCAGCACCCAGGCCCAGAGTTTAAGCCCCTGTACCTGCACAACAACAGGCATATAACTCTACTAATTTGTATGTATAATAAATTTTTTTCCTTTTTTTTTTTTTTTTGGGTTCGGTCATGGGGCCTGAACTCTGGGCCTGGGTGCTGTCCCTCAGCTCTTCAGCTCAAGGCTAGCGCTCTACCACTTGAGCCACAGTGCCACTTCTGGCTTTTTTCTTTTTGCTTATATGGTGCTGAGGAATCGAACCCAGGGCCTCAGGCATGCAAGGCAAGCCACCTTCCCACCCCTAATTTTTTTTTTGTCAGTCGTGGGGCTTGACCTCTGGGCCTGGGTGCTGTTCCTACACTCTTCAGCTCAAGGCGAGCACTCTACCACTTGAGCAACAGCACCACTTCTGGTTTTCAAGTGGTTTATTGGAGATAAGAGTCTCACGGACTTTCCTGCCCTGGCTGGCTTTGAACTGCGATCCTTAGATCTCAGCTTCCTGAGTAGCTAGGATTACAGGCATGAGCTACCAGCACCCAGCTTAATTCCTTCCTTCCTTCCTTCCTTCCTTCCTTCCTTCCTTCCTTCCTTCCTTCCTTCCTTCCTTCCTTCCTTCCTTCTTTCCTTCCTTCGTCATGGGGCCTGAACTCAGGGCCTGGGTACTGTCCCTCAGCTCAAGGCTAGCACTCTACCATTTGAGCCACAGTGCCACTTCCGGCTTTTTCTGCTTATGTGGTGCTGAGGAATCAAACCCAGGGCCTCATGCATGCAAGGCAAGCACTCTACCAGTGAGCTACCTTCCCAGCCCCATGTATACTAATTTCTGTGTACTCCCTCTCTCCCTCTCCTTCTTTCCCTCCCCTCCCTCCCCCTCTGTCCCTCTGTCTTGTTTGTTTCCATCTCAGCCATCCTGAGTAGTTAGGTTTACAGATGTGAGCCATTGGCAATTAGCTCATTAAGTTTTCTGTTACCAGTCCTGGGGCTTGAACTCTGGGCCTGGGCACTGTCCCTGAGCTCCTTTTGTTCAAGGCTAGCACTCTACACCTTGAGCCACAATGCTACTTCTAGCCTTTTCTGTTTATGTGGTACTGAGGAATTGAACCCAGGACTTCATGCATACTAGGCAAGCACTCTATCACTAAGCCACAATCCCAGCTCCACCTCTGGCTTTTTCTGCGATTAATTAGAGATCAGAGTCTCATGGACTTTCCTGCCCTAGAGAGCTGGCTTCAAACTGTGATCCTCAGATCTCAGCTTCCTGAGTAGCTAGGATTACAGGTATGAGCCACTAGTGCCCAGCTTCATCACTAAGTTTTTATTTTAGGCATTACAAAGGTTATTTTGTATTTTTGTCCTTTGAAATGCCCTGCTTCTTCTAGAAAAAAATTTAGAAAAAAAATTTCTAGGTACTCAGTTTGGCTGTTTTTGCAGAGTTGAGTTCTAATCTTCCCGTTTCCATGTTTGTAAATATCTTCTCAGTGAAATCCTGACTCCCATTATTCATGATACATTTACTTCATTGCTCAGTCAATTGTGTGCCCCTTGGAACTAGTATCCCAACTGCTTTGCCTCCCACTCCTCTGCTACCTCTGGGGACATTGTCTCAATAGCTTCTGCATGGCTTCCCCTTCTTCTGTTCTTCCATGGAAACTAATGTGGGGAGGGGACCAACAAGGAAAGTAAAGGGAGGTGGGAGTGAGACTGTGTGTGTGTGTGTGTGTGTGTGTGTGTGTGTGTGTGTGTGTGTGTGTATGTATGTATGTATGTATGTATGTATGTATGTATGTATGTATATGTATGTGTGGTGCTAGGGATCAAACTCAACATGTTGTGCATGTCCCCAACCCATCAGATGTGGGAGTTAACTGGCTATGAGGGATTAGTTGCAAAACTTGAATGTGCTATTTTCATTAGTGAGGTGTAGTTCTGTTGTTTTGTTTCTAGAATGACTCAGGGAGGATTGTTGTCTTTAGTAGGAGAACTTATGTGCAAATGAAGTATGTGGCAATTCACACTATTGCTTATTAGTAGGTCAGTTGCAAAAGCTGGATTAAAATTGCTATTGCATTCCTATTGATAACCCAGACAATGAAGGTTGCTTGCAGGCTTTTCTGAAAAGGCGCACTGAGGAATTCACTGGGGTTTTAACATACTAATGGTTCCTGCTGTGTCCCCTTCCCCCTTTCTGGGGCATACCAGTGATTTTCAGGTTTGT
Organism: Dipodomys merriami; assembly: GCF_024711535.1. NCBI lineage: Eukaryota > Metazoa > Chordata > Mammalia > Rodentia > Heteromyidae > Dipodomys > Dipodomys merriami. The sequence goes on along the minus strand of NW_027204270.1, from coordinate 19,315,401 downwards.
TTGGCAGTTTTCTCCTGCCAGTACTGGGCTTGAACTTCTCCTGCCAGTCCTGGGCTTGAACTCAGGGCCAGACTATCATTTGAGCCACCTCCACTTCTGGCTTTTTGGTGGTTAATTGGAGTTGAGTCTCATAAACTTTATTGCCCCAGCTCCTCTTCAGATCTCAGTCTACTGAGTAGTGTACATTGGTAATTCTTAAATAAGTTTCTTATGGGGGGGGGCGGTTAATGAAACAGTATTAGAGTCTGGGTGAGATGGAGAACCTTTTCATCTATGGGTTATTGAAAATTGTAAATAAATTTCCTGAGGCTTCTGTTTTGTTCCTAGTATATATCAAGGGCTTAGAACGTCATCTTTTAAAGCCATGTAATTAATAACTGTTAAAATCACAACTGTAGTCTTTTCTCATAGCCTCATTTCCCACTTCCCACTTTGCTCTCAAATGTAAAATCTGAAATCATTGATATACTGAAATCACATTCTTCAGGGAACTGTTTTTCTTTTTTTCCCCCAGCCCTGGGGCTTGAACTCAGAGCCTGGGCACTGTCCCTGAGCTGCTTTCACCCAAGGCTAGCACTCTACACCTTGAGCCACAATGTCACTTCTAGCCTTTTTTGTTCATGTGGTACTGAGGAATTGAACCCAGGACTTCATGCATGTTAGGCAAGCATGCTACCATTAAGCCACAATCCCAGCCCTCTTCAGGGAGCTTCTAAGGACTTTAATACTTACTTTAAATATTGTCAAATGTTGTAAGGAGAGCAAACATTATTTTAGGCAGATTTTTATTATAAATTTAGGAGATATAGTCACTTTTTTGTTGATTGTGGGGCTTGAACTCTGGGTTTGGGTGCTGTCTCTGTGCTCTTCAGTTCAAGGTGAGTGGTCTACTACTTGAGCCACAGCATCATTTCCAGTGTTCTAGTGGTTTATTGGAGATAAGAGTCTTACGGACTTTCTTCCCCGTGCTGGCTTTGAACCATGATTTCAGACTCCTGAGTAGCTAGGATTACATGCTTGAGCTACCAGTGCCGGGCTAGTCATCCTTCTTTATCCAACCAACTATGGATAGAAAGTATTTGGGAAAAATTCCATCTGCAGTGAACATATACAAGTACTTTGCTTTAAAAAAATTTTTTTTTTTTTGGTTCTTGGAATCCAGGTCTGCTTGGATTCTGCTAAGCCTGTGTTCTTTTAGTAAGGTGTAACCCCAGGCTCCGACCCCAGTGCAACAGCTATATGCATTATAATAGATATTCTAAGTATTTAGAGATGGTTTAAGGTACTTGAAAAAGCTACACCGGAAGCTGAGGCAGGAAGTTTGATAGGAGGGTAGGCTAGTCTGGGAAATAGAATGAGACAGCTTTATAAAAAGGGAAGAGGGGACTGGGAAGGTGGCTCAGTGGTAGAGTGCTTACCTCCTCCCATGCATGAGGCCCTCGATTTGATTCCTCAGCACCACATAAGCAGAAAAAGCAGGAAGTGGCTCTGTGGCTCAAGTGGTAGGGCGCTAGCCTTGAGCTGAAGAGCTGAGGGACCCTGAGTTCAGCCCCCACGACCGACCAAAAAAAAAAAAAGGGAAGAGGCTGGAAATATAGTTTAGTGGAACAACACTTTTCTAGCACGTCCAAGCTCCTGGGTTTCTTGACTAGTACCACCATAAAGAAAAAGTATATGGGAAGATGTTCATGTAGTATATATATAAATACTTTGCCTGTCTATCTATAAACTTACCTACCTGTTGGTGTTTGAACAGGACCTTACACTTTCTTAGCTTGCTGCTTGGCTGGCACTCTATGTTCTGAACCACACCTTTAGTCTTACTTTTCTATTTTATATGAAAAACTTGAGTATCTGCCTTTTTTTTTTTTTTTTCTTTTTCATTTGTGTGTTGGTCCTGGGGCTTGAACTCTGGGCCTGGGCGCTGTCCCTGAGCTCTTCAGCTCAAGGCCAGTGCTCTAGCACTTGAACCACAGTGCCACTTTCGGTTTTCTTTTCTTTCTTTCTTTTTTTTTTGTCAGCCGTGGGGCTTGACCTCAGAGCTTTTGGGCACTATCCCTCAGCTCTTCAGCTCAAGGCGAGCGCTCTACCGCTTGAGCCACAGCGCCACTTCTGGTTTTCTAGTGCTTTAATGGAGATTATGTCTCATGGACTTTCCTGCCCAAGCTGGCTTTGAATCGTGATCCTCGGATCTCAGCCTCCTGAGCAGCTAGGATTTACAGGTGTGAGCCACCGGCACCCGGCTCCACTTGGCTCCACTTCAGGTTTTCTTAGTGGTTTATTGTAGATAAGAGTTTGCCAGATTTTTCTACCTGGGCTAGCTTTGAACCATGATCCTCAGATCTCAGCCTCCTGAGTAGCTGGGATTATAGATGTGAGCCACTAGGCCCGGCCAGCTTTATATTCTTATTTAAGAAAAACTTGCATTTTATTCTTAAAAATTACAAATGGGGTGGCTGGAAAAGTGGCTCAGGGTAGAGTGCTTGCCTTGCATGCATGAGGCGCTGGGTTTGATTCCTTAGCACCACATAGTGAGCAGAAAAGCCGGAAGTGGTCCTGTGGCTCAAGTGGTATGATCCTCAGATCTCAGCTTCCTGAGTAGGATAACAGATGTTAGCCACTGCTACTTGGCTCCAGCCCAAGATTTTAAAATTACTCTATTTTAGGTTTAATAACCTATTTTTAGAGTGTAAAAATTGCTTAACAATTGCTTAAAAAATAGTCATGCTTGAGTTATCCTCCCAGTCTTCCTAAAACTTGGAGATAAAGATTCTCTAGCTTTGGGCTGGGAAGGTGGCTCAGAGGTAGAGTATTTGCCTTACAAGCATGAGGCCCTGGGTTTGATTCCTCAACACCACATAAACAGAAAAAGCCGGAAGTGGCGCTGTGTCTCAATTGGTAGAGCAGTAGCCTTGAACTGAAGAGCTTAGGGACAGTACCTAGGCCCAGAGTTCAGAACCATTGACCGACAAAAAAAAAAAAGTCTCTAGCTTTGTCTGTGTGGGCTGCTTTGAACTATAATCCTCTGATTTCAGCCTCTCCTATAGCTAAGTAATTGGCCCTCAGCCTTTTTGAGATTCATTTCAGATAAGTGTTACAGAAAGGTCAAGGAGGGGCTGCAAGGTGGCTCAGTGGTAGAGTGCTTTCCTTGAATGCATGAGGTCCTGGGTTTGATTCCTCAGCACCACATAAGCAGAAAAAGCCGGAAGTGGGGCTGAGGCTCAAGTGGTAGAGCGCTAGTCTACAGTTGAAGAGCTGAGGGACAGCGCCCAGGCCTGGAGTTCAGGCCCCACAACTGACAAAAAAAAAAAAAAGGTTAAGGATAGTTTAGTAAATATTATGTTTAGGAAGTTAATGGGGCGCCAGTGGCTCATGCCTATAATCCTATGTATAATTCTAGTGATCTCAGGATCGCAGTTTGAAGCCAGCCTGGCCAGGAAAGTCCGAGAGACTTTTTTTTTTTTTTTTCTTTTGTGGTTGGGGGCTTGAACTCTGGGCCTGAACACTGTCCATCAGTTCTTCAGCTCAAGCCTAGCCACCTACCACTTGAGCCACCACACCACTTCTGGTTTTCTGAGTGGTTTATTGGAGCTAAGAGTCTCATGGAGTTTCCTGCCTGGGCTGGCTTTGAAATGTGATCCTCAGATCTCAGTCTCCTGAGCAGCTAGGATTAAAGGCGGGAGCCACGGATGCCCAGTTTCTTCCCCCGCCCCCTCCCCCTCCCCCCCAGCTAGGCTCTACCACTGAGCCACCTTTCCAGCCCCCCCTCCCCCCCAGAGTCTTTTATCTCCAACTAACCACCAAAAAGAAATGGAGCTGTGAGTCAAATGGTAAAAAACTAGCCTTGAAGCCTGGTGCTGGTAGCTCATGCCTGTAATCCTAACTACTTAGGAGGCTGAGATCTGAGGATAAAAAAGTCCGGAAGACTCTACCAATTAGACTCTACCAATTAACCACCAGACAAACTGTAAGTGATTTTGTGACTCAAAGTGGTAAAGTACTAGCCGTGAAGGAACAGCTTCCAGACACTGAGTTCAAGCCCCACAGCCACCAAAAAACAAAAACAAAAACGCAAAAAAACCCCAGAACTAGCCTTGAGCAAAGAAAGCCCAAGGAGAATGCCCAGGCCCTGAATTTAAGCCTGTGGACCCCCCCTCCAAAAGGAGAGTAATATAATACTGGGGTGCAAATATTTCTTCCAAAGGAAAATGGAAAACATACTTGTTAATAAGAACTATTTAAAGGGCTGGGAAGGTGGCTCAGTGGTAGAGCGCTTGCCTTGCATGCTCAAGGCCCTGGGTTCGATTCCTCAGCACCACATAAGCAAAAAGAAAAAAGCCGGAAGTGGCGCTGTGGCTCAAGTGGTAGAGCGCTAGCCTTGAGCTGAAGAGCTGAGGGACAGTGCCCAGGCCCAGAGTTCAGGCCCCACGACTGGAAAAAAAAAAAAAAAAAAAAAAAAAGAACTATTTAAAAAGTCATGTTGTAACCTTTCTCCCATATTTATATATAATATAAATTTTCTAAGAAATATTTTAAAAACATTTTGGAAAACAATTGATATGCAATAATAATATGTAGTAATAATGTTGACTTTATTTTTTTCCAGCTATGGCCGTGTGGAAAGTGTCAAAATTCTCCCCAAGAGGGGCTCTGAAGGAGGAGTGGCCGCCTTTGTGGATTTTGTGGACATTAAAAGTGCACAGAAAGCTCACAACTCAGTCAACAAAATGGGAGATAGAGACCTCCGCACGGATTACAATGAACCAGGCACTATTCCAAGTGCTGCTCGGGGATTGGATGATACAGTTTCCATAGCATCTCGTAGTAGAGAGGTTTCTGGGTTCAGAGGAGGTGGTGGAGGGCCTGCTTATGGCCCCCCACCATCACTTCATGCACGAGAAGGACGTTATGAGCGGAGACTTGATGGGTAAGTTCCAAGGTTTCTGTAGGCAGGTGTCTTGTATTTGATGTGGTGAGAACCAGAAACTCATATCTAGGGGCCCCAGATGGATTTAAAGTTTTGGGCATTCTCAATGTTTCCTATTTTGGGTTGGAAACAGAAGTGCTTTCTGTCCCAGTGGCTGGTGTCTTACGGAATCCTAGAGGATTATTTTCTTCAGTGGATTGGATTATCTACTCCTGAACTATAACATGATGGAAGATTTCCTGTGGCAGTATCATTTTTGGAGTTATTTGTCTTCTAGAATTAATTACTCCTTTTGGATATCAAGGCCTTCTGTGGATATATATATACCTTCTACCTGATGGAGCTATTTGGCTACAGGTTTCCTGGTCCTGCTATTTGGAATATTTCTGGAATATTAGAGCTGACAGATCCTTTTAGAAGTCAATACCTGCTTCTTGGTTTTCACTACATGAAGTCTACAAATTGGATTGTCGCGAAATAATCTAGCAGACCATAATGATTCAGCATTTGGATTCTACAAACAATACTTTAACATGGAAATATGTACTTGGATGAGGAAGAGCAAAGGCAGTGTTTGAGTTTTCCAATTTGGATCTACCCGAGTTCTGTGTTGGAATTATATTTCTTGGCTGAATGGGGGAAAGTTGAGACGATGGACATTCATTAATGCTGGAATATAGCTACTTTTTCCTACATGCTGGAATGTATGGGATGTCATGCTCTCAAGACTCCAATTAGCCCAGGGAAAGAGGATTACTATGTCATTCTTAAGCAAGTTGGGTCCAGAGAACTTTAGTATTGAACGCATGGTGATTATCAGTTGTGGATACAGCTGTTAAAACTGACTGGGTTGGATGGCTACAAAGGCAAACAATTGGCGAGCACTCATACTTTCTTCATCTGTTGGAATTTTAAAGGATATTTCCTTTTCTTGCCAGCTGCCTGATCAATACTTAGGGCTGGATATTTATGAATGTGGATCAATTTATAATGTCTACTATCTCAAGAAAGAAGTCTGGGGGTTTGAGAGTTACAGTTTGTTTGGGACTACTTGCTTCCAGTGGAATTATTTTGTCTGGTCACTAAGATTTTTTTTTTCTTGTGGTTCATCTAAATATCATTTTGACACCCTTGCCCATTAAGAAGGTGGATTACCCCTGTAAGAGGGGCCAAAATTGGGGAAGTTATGTTCACAATTCTCTCCCTAGATTTAATTGGGATTATAGGTCGTGTTTCCACAGTTGGAAAAGGTTGGTATGTCCTGACCTGTGTATTTAGTCCCTCTCCTAACCTAAGTCGAACTCTCTTTCCCCACTAACTCTAGAAATGTTTAGTACTAATAGATGAGTCAAAGAATAGCCATTAGATTCAGCTATACTAGCTCTTGTGCCTGCCTTCTGTACCTTCCTAATGGATAAGAATGTTGCATATTTACAGAATATTAGTAGTAGCAGTAATTCTAGAGCTTTTGCCTTTTTTTTGCTTTTGTTATACCATTAATAATGGCTTTCACTGATTAAACATTTCATAGGGTACTAAATGAATTATTTATGAAGTTTTCTCCTAAGTTTCAAAGGAAACCTTGTTAGACATTGAAGTATCCAAATTTCAGAATTATAGCAAAGAGTGAAGGAGAAAATCATTTGGGTATGATTTTTTTTTTTTAGGGGGTAGAGGGTTAGGTCAGTTGTTTGTTACAATAGCAGTAGAAAAAAAGAAAAATAGCCTAGTAAAGTGGGATTGTGGTGTAGTAAAGTGATGGGTGAAAAGAAATGTTACAGATTTCCCATTCTTGGAGAAGACTGGGAAAATAGTATTGCATTTTACAGAATTTTTCCATATACCTTTTGTTGGAGAGATTTAAATTCTTTATCCCAATTTCTTTTTAAAAGTGTTTTTCTTTTTTAGGGGTGGTATTGAGATTTGAAGCCCAGGCTTCATGCTTGCTAGACTCGTGCTCTCCTGTCTTGAGCTGCAGCTCCAGATCTTTTTGCTCTGGTTATTTTTGAGATAGAGTCTTGCCCAAACCTGTAACCTGGAACATGAGCCTACTATTTATGCTTCCTTTCATAGCAGAGGTTACAAATTTGTACCACCATGGCCTACCTTTTCTGTTGAGGTGGAATCTTACAAACTCTTCTTGCTAGGGCTGACCTGGAGCCTTTCTTCATGCATCTGGGATGACAGGTGTGAGCCACTGGCTTGATTCCCTTAATTCTTTTCTATAGAAGATTTATACAAGATGAAGTTGAATAAAAAAAAATCCAAGTGATTTATTTGTCTTTTAAGAAATCAGCTGGGTGCTGGTATCTTACTCCTGTAATCCTAGCTACTCAGGAGACTGAGATCTGAGGATTGGGGTTCAAAGCCAGCCTGGGCAGGAAACTCCATGAGACTCTTATCTCCAATTAAAAACCAGAAAACTGGAAGTGGCGGTGTGACTCAAGTTATAGAGTGTGCCTTGAGCTGAACAGCTACAGTGCCCAGGCCCAGAGTTCAAGCCCCATGACTGACCAAAAAAAAATAAAAAAATGCATGAACTGAATTCCAGTTCTGTGTAAAAATGGAGAACTTACAGTTTCTTATATAAATAGAATTAGTTTTTAACATTAGCACATAATTGCAAATGTTATTATAATGGAATAGTTTTTATTCTCCAAGATTGGTGGCCATTGATAGCCTAGTAAAAAAATTCTGAAGGATTGGGCATATGGCTCAGCAGTGGAGCGCTTGCCTAGCATGTGCGAGAGGGCCTGGGTTGGATCCCCAGCACTGGGAAGGTAGGATGTTGAGGGGTACTAATAAGTTAAATCATTGCTAAAAACTGTAGAGTTAATTTTTATCATATTAAGTATCTATATTAACATGTTGAATCATGACATTATAGATGGTTTAAAAATTACAAGGATAGCACAAGAAGATAACTTTTACTCTTAGGTCAATTTGCATAGAATAACACATAATAGCCAGTATTTTTTATCTCATGTGTTCTTAAGATTTTGTTTTTATTATTAAACATTATTTAGGCAATTTAAGCAGTCCAGTAATTAAGAAAAAATTAATCAAAGCAGTCTCAGCTGGGGATGCTGTGGCAGAAGTGCAAATTCAAGGCAGCTTAGGTTACAGAGCACAGCCCTGTCTCAAAACAAAACAAAGCCAGGTATTGGTGGCTCACATCTGTAATCCTAGCTGCTCAGGAGGCGGAGATCTGAGGATCAGTGTTCAAAGACAGCCCAGCCAGGAAACTCCATGAAACTCTTATCTCCAGTTAATCACCAGAAAACTGGAAGTGATTCTGTGGCTCAAGTGGTAGAGTGTTCACCTTGAACTGAAGAGCACCCAGGCTCAGAGTTCAAGCCCCATCACCACAAAATAAAACAAAAGTTACTGAAAGCTAGGCACCCTTGGCTCACACTTTGTAACCCTAGCTTCTCAAGAGGTGGAGATCTGAGAATTGTAGTTCAAAGCCAGCCCAGCTAGGAAAGCCCATTTGAGACTGTTCTCTACAATTAACCACCAAAAGCTGGAAGTGAAGCTGTGGTTTAACTGATAGAGGCTAGTTTTGAGCTTAAAAGGTCATGAACAGTAGATGCTCCTTGAGTTAAAGCCCCAGGAGTAGTGTGTGTGTGTGTGTGCGTGTGTGTGCGTGTGCGTGTGCGTGCGTGTATGTGTGCGTGCACGTGTGTGCGTGTGCGTGTGTGCGCGCGCGTGTGTGTGCTTGTACGTGTTTGCACACAGAAATGACTGAGGAAAAAGGAAAAAGTTGAACTTACAAATTTTTTATGGTTTTCTTTTGACATTTCTTTTATCTGTAGAATGTGCATTGCATCCAGCTTTCATGTCTTTTGTCTAAATGTAGTGTGCAAATATGGCTGAAAATATTTGCAAGTAAATACAGGTTCTATTTAGATAAGTATAAAAAACTTCTATTTTAAAAAAGATGGTATAGCTGGATATGGTTGTGCATGTCAGTATTTATAGTACTTTGGAGGCTGAGGAAGTAGGATCATGAGTTTATGGCCAGCCTGGACTACATAGCAAGAATCTGATATGAGAGAGAGAAAGAGAGAGATTTTGTTGTGTGCATATGTGTGTGTTTGTGTGTACAAGCCAGAAAATCTGTAATAAACATCTGAGCTGCAGAACATCACTCATGAAAGCCTGATATACAAGTAAAATAATGACCACTCAGCTATGAAAATAATTTTGGGGGTGAAGTATAAAATGTTAAGCTTGTTAGTATTTGCTTACTAAGGTTAATGCTGTTTAGAAAATAACTAGGTGCAAAGACAATTCTGAAGTGAATGTTTGCATGACTTGCTTTTAGTTTTACTTGCTCTATTCTGATTAAATATTTTTTCCCCCTCCTAAATGCAGGGCTTCAGATAACAGGGAGCGTGCTTATGAACATAGTGCCTATGGACACCATGAACGGGGGACGGGAGCATTTGATCGGACAAGACATTACGATCAGGATTACTATAGAGATCCTCGAGAGCGGACTTTACAACATGGGCTCTATTATACATCTCGGAGTCGAAGTCCAAACCGTTTTGATGCTCATGACCCCCGATATGAACCTAGGGCTCGGGAGCAGTTTACACTGCCCAGTGTGGTACACAGGGATATCTACAGGGATGATTTGACCCGGGAGGTACGAGGCAGAAGGCCAGAGCGGAATTACCAGCACAGCAGGAGTCGCTCACCACATTCATCCCAGTCTAGAAATCAGTCTCCTCAGAGACTGGCTAGCCAAGCGTCTAGACCCACCAGGTCCCCTAGCGGCAGCGGCTCTAGGAGTAGATCGTCTAGTAGTGACTCAATCAGCAGCAGCAGTAGTACCAGCAGTGACAGGTAGGTTTTTTTTCCTTATGTTCTAACAGATATACATTCTCAAATTCTCAGTGATCTGTGGTAATGGTTTTTAACAGTTATTATTTTTTTTAAAGTTGTTTTTAAAAAAGTAATCTTGGGATATATATGTATATTGGATAAAAAAAAACCTGAATAGCACTCAGCCAAGTAATTTGCAAATGCTGTTTCATCTTCTGTCGGGCAGGGAACCCCTTTTTTTTTTTTTTTTTGAAAAGGGCCACTGGGATATTTATTTATGATACCATTGGATATTTATGACATCATTTTGGACCATTCAAAATTGTCAATCCTGGCATACAGGCTCTGGGCAGCTGTGGAGAAACATGTATGTCTAACACATCATATACTAAGTGATTTCACAGGCCTTAATTCAACCTTTGGGCCAGACATTCCTTATCCTTAAGATGATAAACATTAAAATTGCCAAAAAGAAGAAAATGGTGACTTCAGCTGTGTGAGACAGATCTTTTTTTGTTTTGGTTGATCGTGGGGCTTGAACTCCGGGCCTGGGTGCTGTCTCTGAGCTCTTCAGCTCAAGGCCAGCACTCTACTACTTGAGCCACAGCACCACTTTCTGGTAGTGATAGAGTCTCATGGAGTTTCCTGCCCCGGCTGGCTTTAAACCACGGTCCTCAGCCTCCTAAGTAGCTAGGATTAGGATTATAAGCAGGAGCCACTGGTGCCTGGCTATGAGACATACTTAAACTGTTGAAGTTGTTAATTTTTTTTTTAGGTGTGTACTACCAATTTACTATTTTGGTTGAACATTGTAAAAGCTGTTTGGTTAAGTGTGTGTTGGTGAAATGTATTGTGGACACATTATCAGTGACTAAATGAATTTAGGTCATGTTTTAACAGGTATGGCAGCCAAATTTATAAATGCAAGTGGAAGATTTTCTTTAATTGCAAGTTGTGATGGCTGAGTCAACTTTTACTAGCTGGGAATTGTTTTTTTTTTTTAACAGGATTCTTCAGTTTATTAGGATTCTTTTTTAAAATTTTTATTGTGAAAATACTGTACAGAGGGGTTACAATTACATGGGCAAGGTAGTGAGTACATTTTTTATCAAGCATTGTAGCCTCCTCCTTTGTTTACCCTTCCCATCCCTTCCCAGCCTCCCCCCACCCCCCCACTCAAACCTTCCCCCCCACCCCCCCACCAAAGTTGTAAAGTTCTGGGAATTGTTTTTTAAACCCAGGAGTGTTCTAAAGATAAAAAATGAGAGAGTAATCATAAGGAAGAGACTACTTTTACTAACCTTGGGACAGTTTACTTATGTTCTTTTTTTTTTTTTGCCGGTTGTGGGTCTGAACTCTGGGCCTGGGTGCTGTCCCTCAGCTCTTCAGCTCAAGGCTAGCGCTCTACCACTTGAGCCACAGTGCCACTTGCGGCTTTTTCTGCATATGTGGTGCTGAGGAATTGAACCCAGGGCCTCATGCATGCAAGGCAAGCACTCTACTACTGAGCTACCTTCCCAGCCCTACTTACGTTCTTTGTGGCTTCATTTTCCCATCTTTTTTTTGGATCAGTGTGGGGCTTGAACTTAGAGACTGGGTGCTGTTCCTGAGCTTTTTTTTTTTTTTTTTTTGCTTAAGGCCAGCATTCTACCACTTTGAGGCACAGGGCCACTGCCAGCCTTTTCTGAGTAGTTTATTGGAGATAAGAGGCTCATGGAGCCTGTAATCCTAGCTACTCAGGAGGCTGAGATCTGAGGTTCGCTGTTCAAAGCCAGCCCGGGCAGGAACATCCATGAGACTCTTATCTCCAATAAACCACTAGAAAACCGGAAGTGATGCTGTGGCTCAGGTGGTAGAGCACTCACCTTGAACTGAAGAGCACAGGGACAGTGCCCAGGCCCAGAGTTCAAGCCCCATGACTGACAAAAAAAAAAGAGGCTCATGGATTTTCCTGCCCAAGCTGGCTTTGAACCACAATCCTCAGATCTTGGCCTATTGAGTAGCTAGGATTATAGGTGTGAGCTGCTGATGCCCTGGGAAAAGATCACGTCTTTTTTTTTTCTTTTTTCTCCTGTCAGTCCTGGGGTTTGAACTCAGGGTTTGGGCACTGTCCCTGAGCTCTTTTTGCTAAAGGTTAGTGCTCTACCACTTTGAGCCATAGCTCTGCTACTGGTTTGGGAGTAGTTAATTTAATTGGAGGTAAGAGTCTCACGGGCACTTTTCTGCCCAGGCTGGCTTCAAACCTTGATCTTTGGATCTCAGCCTCCTGAGTGGCTAGGATTACAGGTGTGAGCCACCAATACCTAGCTGACCAGCCTTATTTTATAAAATTGTTGTGAAGATTAAAATGAATCCTGAAAGTAAAGGTGCTTGTATTGATATCCAGTACATATTAAATAAATATTGCCCCTAATAATAAGTAACTATTATTCCTTACATGTTGCTTACACTCAGATGCTTATAATCTTTGGGCTTATCTATTTCCCTTTTTATTTATTTATTTATTTATTTATTTATTTATTTATTTATTTATTTATTTATTTATTTATTTATTTTATTTGTGAACATACTGTACAGAGGGGTTACAATTACATGGGCAGGATAATGCATACATTTCTTACCAAGCATTGCAGCCTCCTCCTTTGTTTACCCTTAACATCCCTTCCCAGCCTCCCCCCTTCTCCCCCACCCAATCCTCCCCCCCCCACACTGACGTTGTAAAGCTCATTTTTGACATGACAACTTGTACTTCTCATTGTTGCAACAGGTCCACCTTAATCTTTAAATGACTTGTTTTTCCCCATCTCCTCCACAAGTTATACTGACATCAAATATAGTGAAAGCGGGGGTTATACTGTGGGGGAGGGACATACAAAGCAACAAAGAAATAATCTTATAAATGCGTTAGAAACACATGCATGAAAGAAAAAAAAAACATTAAAATACATATCTAAGGGTTCATTTTCCTAACATCACATTCTATTTTCCTTTACTGTTTTTTTTTTTTTTTTTGGTCGGTCGTGGGGCTTGAACTCTGGGCCTGGGCACTGTCCCTCAGCTCTTCAGCTCAAGGCGAGCGCTCTACCACTTGAGCTACAGCGCCACTTCCGGTTTTCTGGTGGTTTATTGGAGATAGGAGTCTCGCGGTCTTTCCTGCCCGGGTTGGCTTTGAACCGCGATCCTCAGATCTCAGCCTCCTGAGTAGCTAGGATTACAGGCGTGAGCCACCAGCGCCCGGCTCCTTTACTGTTGATACTCAGTAGTCTTCAAATCCCAGATGCCCTAGTTTTAAATTTAGGTGATAGTGTTTTAAATTAACATGGTACACCTGCTTTGACCTGATTAAAAAGAACTAGATTATTTTCCTTTAAGTATTGCCTTCCTACTTTTAAGAAAATCAAATAATTATGTACTTCAATGGTTTTTTTTTTCTTTCTAAATTTTATAATTTAAAAGGAAACTTTTTTTTTCTCTCTCCACTCTTCCCTTGCTGGAAACATTTTTTTTTTTAAGCTCTTCTTGCTTAGATATAATTCAAATATTTGGGACCCCCCCCCCCCCCCCCCCCCCGTCAGTCCTGGCCTTGAACTCTCTGGGCCTGGGTGCTTGCTGTCCTTAAGCTCCTTTTGCTTAAGGATAGTACTCTGCCACTTGAGCTACAGCAATCCTCACATCTCAGCTTTCTGAGTAGCTCGGATTATAGGTGTGAGCCACCAGCTCCTGGCTAGGAATTTTTGAATACTAAAATGAGACAACTGGGCTGGAAAGGTGGCTCAGTGGTAGAGCGCTTGCCTTGCATGCCTGAGGCCCTGGGTTCGATTCCTTAGCACCACATAAGAAAAACGCCAGAAGTGGCGCTGTGGCTCAAGTGGTAGAGCACTAGCCTTGAGCTGAAGAGCTGAGGGACAGCGCCCAGGCCCAGAGTTCAGGCCCCACGACTGGACCAAAAAAAATAAAATAAAAAAAAAAATAAAATGAGACAACTGACTGGGAATGTGGCTTAGTGATACAGTGCTTGCCTAGCATGCATGAATCCCTGGGATCGATTGTTTAGTACCACACAAACAGAAAAAGCCAGAAATGGTGTGGTAGAGTGCTAGTCTTGAGCAAAAGAAGCTCAGGGACAGCGCAGAGGCCCTGAGTACAAGCCCCAGGACTGGCAAAAAAACCAAAATGAGACAAGTACTGAGGCTCTGGCACCAGTTTTGCTGCTCTGTAACATGAAGACCCTTAATTTCTTGGTTTCATCTGCTATACTGTCTGGTTAAAGGATTGAACTTCATTTAAATTTTATAAACCATTATAAAATGCTGTGTGTTTCACTTTTTCCTGCATAGAACTGTCTAAAATGCTCAGATTTTAGTCATTTTACTCAAACTTTACTCATGAAGGGACTGCTACTGCATTCTATTGGATTAAAACTTATTGAAAACAATAGCTTATAATAGTAGAGTTGAAGCCAGAGAAGAATTAATGATACTAAGCCTCGAAGATTTTGTACTTTGGAGGAGTTATGAATTATAGACTCAGAAATTTAAACCCAGAGATGAACTGATGCATTTGATGGTGCTAATCCATGTTTATATAAATAAAAGCAAGTCTATGCTTCTGAACATTTTCACTTTTTGCAGTTAACTGCTAGAAAGGCAGGATATATCAAGAAAATGTAACAGAGGACTAAATCATAATAAAAAAGTTGATGAGCCGGGCCCTGGTGGCTCATGCCTGTAATCCTAGCTACTCAGGAGGCTGAGAGCTGAGGATCGCGGTTCAAAGCCAGCCCGGACAGGAGAGACCGTGAGACTCCTATCTCCAATAAACCACCAGAAAACCGGAAGTGGCGCTGTAGCTCAAGTGGTAGAGTGCTCGCCTTGAGCTGAAGAGCTGAGGGACAGCACCCAGGCCCAGAGTTCAAGCCCCACAACCGACCAAAAAAAAAAAAAAAAGCTGATGACTGCAAAGGCTTGATTTACTTTTAAGTTATGGTATGGTAGCTTGGTTTATTTATACAATGAATAGGTAACCTTGACATTTAGAAGGCCTCTGATCAGCTGACAAGTTTAATTTGCCTGTACAGTGTTTCATATTTAAGTTATCATCAATACTTAAAACTTGTAGTTGCCGGAGCCAGTGGCTCTCTCCTTTAATCCTAGTTACTCAGGAGGCTTGGATCTGAGGATCATGGTTCAAAGCCAGCCGAGGCAGCAAAGTCCATGAAACTTTTTTGTTGTTGTTGGTCATGGGGCTTGAACTCAACCTGGGCCCTGTACCTGAGCTTTTTTGCTCAAGGGTAACACACTTTGAGCGATAGCTCCACTTCCAGTTTTTGAGTATTTAATTGGAGATTAGAATCTCATGGGGACTTTTCTGCCCGAGCTGGCTCTGAACTGTGATCCTCATATCTCAGCCTCTAAGTGGTAGGATTATTGACAAGAGCACCTGTGCCCGCCACAAAACTCTTTTATCTTCAGTTAATTACAAAAGGTGAAAGTGGAACTGTGTGGCTCAAGTGGTAGAGTGTTAGCCTTGGACAAAAAAAAAGGCTCAGGAACAGTGCCTAGACCCTGAGTTTAAGCCCTAGGATTGGCACAACAAAACAAAATGAAAACAAACAAAAACCAAAACAAAACCCTGAAGTTTTATTTAAAAGGCCAAATTTGGGATCCTTGTGTGTTTCTTCTCTTTGTTTGCATTGTTGTACTGTAACTGACAAGAAGGTAAGTGTTCTAAAATATACTGACTTGGGCTTAAAGGAAGAACCATCATTCCTTTTCTTTCTCCTGAGTCTGCAGAGATTATTCTTTCTGTTTGTGTTCAGTCTCTTTTCACAAGTTAGAGTTCACTAGATTATTGGAATTTTTTGGGGGTCAACTGGGGGGCTTGAACTCGGGGTGTGGGTGCTGTCCCTGAGATTTTTCAGTCTAGGCTAGTGTTCTACCACTTTGAGCCACAGTGCCACTTGTGGTTTTCTGGTCGTTAATTGGAGATAAGAGTCTCACAGACTTTCCTGCCAGGGCTGGCTATGAACTGAAGTTTGCTTTTTATTTTATTTTTTTATTTTTTCGTTACCTGAACCTTTTTCATTAGCTCATTGATTTCCTTCTAGTTTTACTTGTGACAAGGGTTACATAATGGCACTTTTGTATCTATATATAGAATGGTGGGAGAGCAGAAAGAGAATTATTTGGACTCCTGGGGGAGATCTGAGACTCTGAGGATGTATAGGACTTGAGAAGGTTTTTATTTCAGAGGGGTAATATTGTGGGCAAAAGCAACAACATAGAAGTAGGTAGAAGAATGTTTTGAGACCAGCAGGTAATTTAGAATAGTTTATGCTAATGATTTAGGATTTTATTCTTTACACAGAGATTTAGAATGGTCATAGCTGTTGAAGTCTGTCCTTCAGAAAGGCAACTTGTAGAGTTGGTGTTCAATGATAGAATACTTTGTCAAACCTGTGAGACCCTGGGTTTGATCCAGCAAACTCTGGAGGACAACTTGGATTGCCAAGAGTGCCTATTTGAGGTGGGTGGGACACATTGTGTTGGGTAAGTTTATGCTGGCTTTTTGGCTTTTAGCACTGTCCTGAATTTGACAGACTAGTAGTATAGTTCCTTTCTCAGAGTACTTGCCCAAAATCTACTGAAAGACTTAGATAATACTTAATAAACTGAAGGATAAAGCTGAATTGGTGCACATTTGGCCATTAAATAGAGATAGAAGCCGGACGCTGGTGGCTCACGCCTGTAATCCTAGCTACTCAGGAGGCTGAGATCTGAGGATCTTGGTTCAAAGCCAGCCCCGGCAGGAGAGACCGTGAGACTCCTATCTCCAATAAACCACCAGAAAACCGGAAGTGGCGCTGTAGCTCAAGTGGTAGGGCGCTCGCCTTGAGCTGAAGAGCTGAGGGACAGCGCCCAGGCCCAGAGTTCAAGCCCCATGACCGACCAAAAAAAAAAAAAAAATAGAGATAGAAGCAAGGGTGCCTAAGTACCCTGGTTTTTAGAGCCTATTTCGTGTCCCTGGTTTCATTCTTTTCATCTGATGCCTCTTTTCCTCTACAGTTATATTGAATGCAGAGTGCAATACCTTGAAATGTTATATAAACTCAGAATGTTCAATTTCCTTTTGGAAGAAATAAGCTCTTTTTTGTAATTTTCAAACTTTTACCATAGCAGAATTGTAACAGTTCTAAAATCTCATTAAAGTTGCTTAAAATTAATACTAGTCTGCTGGACAAAATATATCTAGGTTTCTTTTCTGTATCCATGACTGAAGAATTAACAGCCCTTCATCCTCTTAATTGTTGCTGCTTTGATGCAGTGCTTATCAAATGAGTAAACATGGATTAATGGTAGTCTAGTTGTGAAGTCCTTATAAATGACACACCTCCCATGTCTGCACAAGTATTCACAGAATTTAAGTGGTGAGAGAGAACTGGGGCTTCATGACAAACTTTCCTATGCACTGCTTTTGTGTTGCTGTAGGTCTCTCTTAATTAGTCAATTTTCCTTTCAAAAGTATACTGTAGGCTGGGTGCTGGTGGCTCATGTCTGTAATCCTTACTACTCAAGAGGCTGTGATCTGAGGAGTGCTGTTCGAAGCCAGACTGGAAAGTCTGTGAGACTCTCATCTTTAATTAACCACAGAAAAAGCCAGAAGTGGTACTGTGGCTCAAGTAGTAGAGTAGCCTTGAGCAAAAGGAGCTCAGGAATGGCACGTAGGCCCCCGAGTTCAAGCCCAGAAAAAGCCAGAAGTGGTACTGTGGCTCAAGTAGTAGAGTAGCCTTGAGCGAAAGGAGCTCAGGAACGGCACGTAGGCCCCCGAATTCAAGCCCAGAACCGGTCAAAAAAAGAAAAGAAAAGAAAAAAGGTAATTGGGCAGGTTGGGGGATCCCTGAATTTGGAATTGTAAAACACTATATATCTTTTCTCTAACCTGTAACTAATTATGAAATTAGGAAACAAACAGTATGTGGCCATGGCTGGCCTATAATTCTATCTATTCAAGATGCTGAGTTGTTTTTTTTTTTTTTGGGGGGGGGTCTGTTGTGGGGCTTGATCTCTGGGCCTGGGTGATGTCCCTCAGCTCTTCAGCTAAAGGCTAGTGCTCTACCACTTGAGCCACAGTGCCACTTCCAGTTTTCTGGTGGTTTATTGGAGATAAGTGTTTCATGGTCATTCCTGCTCTGGCTGACTCTGAACCGTGATCCTCAGATCTCAGTCTCCTGAGTAGCTAGGATTACAGGTGTGAGCCACCAGTGCCCAGCCCTCAACTCTTCATAGCTCAAGGCTAGTGCCCTTGCACTTTGAGCCAGAGTGCCACTTCTGGTTTTCTAATGGTTGGTTGGTGATAAGAATCTTAAGGACTTTCTTGCCCTGGCTGGCTTTGAACTGTGATTCTCAGGTCTGTGCCTCCTGAGTAGCTAGGATTACATGTGTGAGCCACTAGCACCCAGCTAATTTCCTTCTTATTCTTATTTTACTTTATGCATTAGAAACATTATTCTCAAAACTGTTGCCACATCTTCACCAGATTGCTAGAAAAGGTTCCTGTCACCTTTGTAGCTGGTTAGCTACAGATTCTGTAGCCTAAAGTTTATTGAATGAGTGCTGGAAAATGATGGAAGAGTGATAGGTAGCCAAGATCATCTTGGTCTCACTCCTCTCCTCTAGCAGTTTATTTCTCTTAAATCTCCTTGTAAGCTAAAATTTACTTTAGTTTACATTTGACCATTCATTTAATAAATCTCCCCGCCCCTTGTCCTGTTTTTTGCTGGTCCTCCTGAGGTTTGAGCTCAGGGCCTGGTGCTGTCCTTGAGCCCCTAGCTCTCTACCACTTGAGCCACAATGCCACTTCCTACTTTTTCTGAGTAGTTTATTGGAGGTAAGAGTCTCATAACTTTCCTATCTGGGCTGGCTTTGAACCACAATTCTCAGATCTCAGCTTCCTGAATAGCTAAGATTACAGGTGTGAGCCACCAATGCATGGCTTAAATGCCCTTTTTGTATACCAGGCTTATGAAATAAGATTGATCAGTACAGGTTGGAGGGAGCTCCCTAAGTAGAGCCAGTTTTTTTTTTTTTAATTTTTTGACATTACTATTATTTTTTGGCCAGTCCTGGGGCTTGAATTCAGGGCCTGGGCACTGTCCCTGAGCTTCTTTTGCTCAAGGCTAGCACTCTACCACTTGAGCCACAGCACCATTTCTGTCTTTTTCTATTTATATGGCACTGAGGAATTGAACCCAGGGCTTCATGCATGCTAGGCAAGCACTCTACCACTAAGCCACATTCCCAGTCTAGATATTTACATGTTTTTTTTTGGTCGGTTATGAGGCTTGAACTCAGCCTGGGCGCTGTCCCTCAGCTCTTCAGCTCAAGGCGAGCGCTCTACCACTTGAGCTACAGTGCCACTTCCAGTTTTCTAGTAGTTTATTGGAGATAGGAGTCTCACGGTCTTTCATGCCCGGGCTGGCTTTGAACCGCGATCCTCAGATCTCAGCCTCCTGAGTAGCTAGGATTACAGGCGTGAGCAACCGGCGCCTGGCTC
Source organism: Dipodomys merriami (assembly GCF_024711535.1). Classification (NCBI taxonomy): domain Eukaryota; kingdom Metazoa; phylum Chordata; class Mammalia; order Rodentia; family Heteromyidae; genus Dipodomys; species Dipodomys merriami. The sequence continues at coordinate 19,296,089 of NW_027204270.1, read as the reverse complement.
CTCTTTGTCTTTCTTCTTCCTCCTCCTCCTTATTCCTCCTCCTCTTCTTTTATTTATTTTTTGGAAGAAGAAAGTAGTCCAGGCTGGCCTTGAACTCTCAATCTTCCTGCCTCAATCTCAGCAGGCTGAGTTTACAGGCATGTGCTTCTATATCTAGCCAGATGCTTTGCTATGTTAAGATGGAATTCATTATTGATGTATTACCATTCCATTAGAACAATCTAATTTTTGAAGCTTAGGTGGTAGCACCTGCCTATCAAGTGCAAGGCTCTGAATTGAAACTGCAGAACCACTCACCCTTGCCAAAAATAAAGGAATATTCCTTTTATTGAAACAAGTTAAAATATTTTTACTTCTGGTGGTATTATTTGCAGTGTATATACTTTAAGCCTTATAACAACCAATTTAAAAATCTTTTAGCTGAATATGGTTAAACTGTATACTTACTTATAGTAATTAGAATATTGACCGAGTTCTAGGATTTTTTGTTAGCTTGTTTTTTCTTCTTTCTCTCTCTCTCTCCCTCTCTCTCTCCCCCATTCCCCTTTCTCCCCCTCCGCCTTTCTCCCCCTTTCTCTCCCTTTCTCCTTTTCTCCCTTTCTTTCCCTGCACTCCCTGCACTCCTCAGCTCAAGGTGAGTGCTCTACCACTTGAGCTACAGCACCACTTCCGGTTTTCTAGTGGTTTATTGGAAATAAGAGTCTCAACAGACTTTCCTGCCCGGGCTGGCTTTGAACCATGATCCTCAGATCTCAGCCTCTTGAGTAGCTAGGATTATAGGCGTGAGCCTACAGCGCCTGGCTCCCTTACTCTCTCCCTTTCTTTCTCTCTTTCTTCTCCCACCCCCTTTTTTTTTGATTGGTCATGGGGCCTGAACTCTGGACCTAGGCGCTGTTCCTCAGCTCTTCAGCTCAAGGCTAGCACTCTACCACTTGAGCCACAGTGCCACTTCTGGCTTTTTCTGCTTATGTGGTGCTGAGGAATCAAACCCAGGGCCTCATGCATGCAAGGCAAGCACTCTACCACTGAGCCAACTTCCAGCCCTCCTTGAGCTCTTTTGCTTGAGGCTAGCGCCCTACCACTTTGAGCCACAGCACCACTTCCGGTTTTCTGGTGGTTAATTGGAGATAATAGTCTCATGAACTTTCCTGCCTAGGCTGACTTTGATCCTCAGATCCTCAGATCTCAGCCTCCTGGGTAGCTAGGGTTACATGTATGAGCCACCAGTGCTTAGCCAATTAATAGTTTTATTGACTGTGTAATTAGTGTTTTTTTCTAAAATAGTGCTAAATTCTTTTAAACATGATTTTAGAGGGAAAGTTGTTGGAGAAGAGATATTCTGGAGCAGCCAGAATATCTGTGATTGAAAACCAGTAGGTCTTGACTGCCCTAAAATGACTCTCCAAAATCAAGATTTGGTCTTTCCTGCATGATGCAATTTTAGAGCACAGAACAAGCTTTGGAGAATCCATTAAGAGGAAAATTTCTGATACATCAGTAGCAATCTGCAGGGGTCACCTAAGAGTTCTGTTGTGAAAATATTCCTTTTAAGTTTATTAGTTTTGTTACTACTCAACAAGCTACCCACAACCTTGTCTTTTGAGGTCATATTAGCTAGCCAAACCTTGCTTGTGCTAAATATGGAAAATGGAAAAATGTGTGCTTACTAATTGCTTTGGTGGACATAGGTCTATACTAAACAGGTTGGTTTCCTCTCTGCTTTTTCAGAATGTTGTTGAATACAGAATTTTGTAAGCTTAAAAAATTATTATTGTAGGTATGTTTGTCAGGGCCCACTTGGTGTGACTATATCTTTCAGGCTGACCCATATTTGCTCTGCTGTTAGAGAACTGAGAACTAGGTAGATGAAAATGGCAAGGAGAATCTCAGTGGGCATGTTAGTGCCCGAGTGTTGTAGAGAAGCTGAGAATTGCTTGTGATTTGAACCAGCCTAAACTGGAACCATCCAGTTTTGAGTTGGCTGCTGGCCACCTCCCAGAGGCTTCCTCATGTTTTTTTTTTTTTTTTTTTTTTTTTGCCAGGGATTGTCTGACTGTGCTCAACCTTGAGGAAGAGGGCCACTTCAGGGCTAGAGGGCTGTGGGGCTGGAGGGCAGGGCTGCCTCTGTGCCAGCTGTCTGGGTATGCTGTGGGAGGGAATGGAAGCTGCTGGGAACTGTGATTTTCACTGCTCTGTTCATCTATTAACCCTTTCTTTAACGTTAACTTTCTCTCTTCTGCCCCTTAAAAACTAAGGCTTGAAAATTTGTTTCTGCCCTGGCTCTGCTTTGCTATAGCACTGCAAGTCAAAGTATTTATTACTGAAGTTCCTAGGAACTTTGCTTTTAGTTAGGTTAGTTGTCTCTCCCCCTCCTTTCTGCTTGGGTTGTGCTATAGCTTGTTTTCTTTGTTAGGCTGAAGGAATGAAATTAGGTTGAGGGATAAAGCTATAACTTGATATTTTGTGGGTTTAGTCCTTATGTAAAATTTAATATTGCTTCAAAGATTAACATTAATACATTAATTCAAAAAATTAAAGTTCTAAAGAATGAGTCTTTTTTAAGTTAAAAAAAAAAGTTTATTGCTGGGCGCCAGTAGCTCACACCTGTAATCCTAGCTACTCAGGAGGCTGAGCTCTGAGGATCACAGTTCAAAGCCAGCCCAGGCAGGAAAGTCAGTGAGACTCTTATCTCCAATTAACCACCAGAAAACAAGAAGTGGTGCTATGGCTCAAGTGGTAGAGTGCTCACCTTCAGCTGAATTGCTAAGGGACAGTGCCCAGGCCCAGAGTTCAAGCCCCACAACCAACCAAAACAAAGTTTATTAGAAGAGAAATAGGATAATTTTAAAAATTCCAATCTAAATTGTATTATTTTACTTGGAAACAAAATATACATCATTTAAAAAAGCAGTATTATGCATAAGTGGCAAATTTTTAATACTCTGATTACTTTATAAAGTTTCTCTGAGGAATAAGGGAGTAGATGACTAAGCATGGCCTAATTTCTTATGAGAGTCACCATAACATTACCAAGACACATTATAGCCAAGCTACAAATAAAGGAACACATTTGTTTTTGTCATGTTGGGTGTCAGGTTTGGGCTGTATAGAAAATTCATGTGTCCAAAGCTTTGCGCTCATGTTCGGGAGTGAGATTGAAACCTGTATCAGGTATTTTTACTCAATCTTGTTCTGTTACCCCTTCTGGGTTGTGTTCACTTAGAACCTTTCTATGTTAATTTCAGAAACCCCAGTACAATTTTCTTGCATAAACTTTTATGAAGTAAGGAAAATGACATTGTCATTTAAAAAGGAACACTAATGTTTTCAGAAAATTAGAACTAGCCAAGATTTTTTGTGCATAATCTTTTTTTTTTTTTTTGGGTCCGGTCGTGGGGCCTGAACTCTGGGCCTGGGCACAGTCCCTCAGCTCTTCAGCTCAAGGCTAGTGCTCTACCACTTGAGCCACAGCACCACTTCCGGCTTTTTTCTTTTTTCTTATGTGATGCTGAGGAATCGAACCCAGGGCCTCATGCATGCAAGGCAAGCACTCTACCACTGAGCCACCTTCCCAGCCCATTGTGCATAATCTTTTAAATCTGTACTTTAAAATATAAACTGAACTGGGTGCAGTGGTTCATGCCTATAATCCCAGAGTTCAAGCCCCATGATTGACCCCCCCAAAAAAAAATTATATATAAACTGATTGGTATTACCTACAAAAAACTATTATACTTGCTTAGTAAATGATATATCAGGTAAGTTTACTTCTGACAGTAGGAAATTATTTTTCTAAAATACCTTTAATTTTTTTTTAATGGCAAACTAAACTCTCCAGATAGAAAGAATATTAAGTAAAATAGCTCTTAAAAATTATTTGGGCCTGGTCCCAGCAGGTCTACTGAATAAATCTACCCCTTACCTGAAAAAAAAAAAAATTATTTGGAGCTAATAGTGTTGGTGGCTTACACCTGTAATCCTAGCTACTCAAGAGGCTGAAATCTGAAGATAGCAGTTTGAAACCAGCCCGGGGAGAAAAGTCCTGGTGAGACACTTATCTCCAATTAACCACTCATAAGCTGGAAGTTGGGCTGGGAATGTGGCTTAGTGGTACATTGTTTGCCTAGCACGTATGAAGCCCAGGGTTCGATTCTTCAATACTACATAAACAGAAAAAGCCTGAAGTGGCTCAAGGATAGAGCCCTAGCTTTGAGCAAAAGAAGCTTAGGGAGAGTACCCAGATTCTGAGTTCAAACCCAGGACTGAAAAAACAAAACAAAAACCCAAGCCTGGAAGTGGCGCTGTGGCTCAAAGAACTATAGAGCATTAGGCTTGCGCACAAAGAGGTGCAGGGACCATGCCCTGCCCTGAGTTCAAGCCTCAGGACTGGCAAAAAAAAAGGGTAGAGTACTAACTAGCCTTGAGCACCAAGAGACTCAAGGACAGTACCTGGGCCCTGAGTTCAAGCCCCACAACTGACCACCCCCTCCTCCAATTAATTTGCAATCCAGGCACTTGGGTTCATGCCTGCAGTCTTAGTTACTCGGGAGGCTAAGATCTGAGGACTGTGGTTCCAAGGCAGCCTAGGTATAAAAGTCTTAGTTATTTAGGAGGCTAAGGTCTGAGGACTGTGGTTCCTAGGCAGCCTGGCCACAAAAGTCTGAGATTTTTTTTTTTTTTTTGATCGGTCGTGGGGCTTGAACTCTGGGCCTGGGCGCTGTCCCTCAGCTCTTCAGCTCAAGGCGAGCGCTCTACCACTTGAGCCACAGTGCCACTTCCGGTTTTCTGGTGGTTTATTGGAGATAGGAGTCTCATGGTCTCTCCTGCCCGGGCTGGCTTTGAACCATGATCCTCAGATCTCAGCCTCCTGAGTAGCTAGGATTACAGGTGTGAGCCACCAGCTCCCGGCTTAAGTCTGAGATTCTTATCTCCAATTAATCAGCAGAGAGACAGAAGTGGAGTTGTATAGCTTAAATGGTAGAACACTAGTCTTGAGCAAAATACTCAGGGACAGTCCAGGCCCTGAGTTCAGACCGCAGGACTGGCACACACAAAAAAACTTTTGCAAAGTAGTTTTCTCCTAAAAATCTCACTCATACTATGAATTTTTCTTTAGCATAGAAAACATGATTATAGGGGTCTGGGAAAGTGGCTCAGTTGTAAGAGTGCTTGCCTTGCATGCATAAGGCCCTGGGTTAGATTCCACAGCACCACATAAACAGAAAAAGCCATAAGTGGTGCTATAGCTCAAGTGGTATAGTGCTAGCCTTGAGCTGAAGAGCTGAGGGACAGCGATCAGGCCCAGAGTTCAAGCCTCACGACCAATTACCCTCCCCCCCCCCCAAAAAAAAAGGAAAAAAGAAAACATGATTAGAAATATGTGTTAAGGGCTAGAGCCATGAGTATTTGCTTAATGCAAGACCCCTGAGTTCAAACCCTAGTACTCCTTCCCCTCCCCCCAAAAAAAATGTTTGCTGAGGGCTGGGAACGTGGCTCAGTGGTAGAGCGCTTGCCTTGCATGCATGAGGCCCTGGGTTCAATTCCACAGCACCACATAAGAAAAAAGCCGGAAGTGGCGCTGTGGCTCAAGTGGTAGAGTGCTAGCCTTGAGCTGAAGAGCTGAGAGACAGCGCCCAGGCCCAGAGTTCAGGCCCCACGACTGAACCCCCCAAAAAAACAAAAAAAATAGATCTGGTTTCCTTAATAATTGTTTTGCTTTCTGTTAATACTATTAAATTTTAAAAAAATGGCAGTGGCAAATACCCTGGAGCTAAAATTACTTTCTCCCTTTTCTCTTTTCTCCTGCCCTCCTCTCCTACCCTTCCAACTCTTTTTTATTTTTTGTGAATGTCCTAGTGCTCTACCACTTGTGCCACTTCTGGCTTTTTTTTTTTTTTTTTTTTTTCTTTTGTGGTTGTGGGGCTTGAATTTTGTGCCTGAGCGCTGTCCCTCAGCTCTTCAATTCAAGGCTAGTGCTCTACCACTTGAGCCACAATGCCACTTCTGATTTTCTGAGTGGTTTATTGGAGATGAGTCTCACAGACTTTCCTGCCCCAGCTGGTTTTGAACCTTTATCCTCAGATCTCAGCCTCCTTAGTAGCTAGGATTACAGGCGTGAGCCACTTGTGACCGGTGACTTCCAGCTCTTTTGATGGTTAATTGGAGATCAGAGTCCCATGGGCTTTCCTGCTCATCGGCTATGAACTCCAGTCCTCAGATCTCAGCTTCCTGAGTAGCTAGGATTATGATCTGAGACTGCTGCTCTGCTTTTTACTTTTTTTTTTTTTTTTTGCCAGTCCTGGGGCACTGTCCCTGAGCTTCTTTTGCTCAAGGCTACCACTCTACCACTTGAGCCACAACACTACTTCCAGCTTTTTCTTTTTATGTGATACTGAGGAATTGAACCCAGGGCCTCATGCATGCAAGGCAAGCACTCTACCACTGAGCCACCTTCCCAACTCCTGCTTTTTACTTTTGAGGGTGGTGTCTTTCTTGGGTCTTGAGCTCAGGGCCTTGGCACTGTTCCTGAGCCTGCCTCCTACCCCATCTCAAGGCTAGTGCTTTATCACTAGTGCCACAGCTCCACTTTTTAAAATGGTTAATTGGAGATAAGAATCTCATAGAATTTCTTGCTTGGTCTAGCTGTAACCCATGATCCTCAAATCTCAGCCTCCTGAGTAGCTAGGATTTCAAGCATGAACCACCAGCACCCGGCTAGATGCTCTTTTTTTTGAAATAGTAATTCCCCTCTACATTTCTTCCTTCCTTTCCTTTCCTCCCTTCTTGCCCCCTCTCTTTTTCTCTCTTTTCTCTCTTTCTTTTTCCTTTTCTTTTTTAATTGTAAAATACTGTGTAGGGAGGTTACAATTACATGGGCAAGATAATGAGTACATTTCTTATCAAGCATTGTTGCCTCCCCCTGTGTTTCCCCTTCCCATCCCTTTCCATCCCCCCCCCTTTCTCTTTCTTTCTCTTTCTCCCTTTCTTTCAATTCTTTCTTTCTTTCTTTCTTTCTTTCTTTCTTTCTTTCTTTCTTTCTTTCTTTCTCTCTCTCTCTCTCTCTCTCTCTCTCTCTCTCTCTCTCTCTCTCTCTCTCTCTCCCTCCCTCCCTCCCTCCTTCCTTCCGTCCTTCCTTCCTTCTGCACCCCCTTTTTGTTTTTGCTGTGTTGCAGTGGAGAAGCTCAAGCCTAGGGTATTCTAGTGTGTCAGCAGGCAGTCTACCATCCAGCTATATTCTCAGGGTCTTGGTATGTAGCTCAGGCTGACCTGATCTTTGAGATCCCTGTGGTACCAGGATTGTAGATACAGACCACCATGCTGGGTGGGGTGTGTGTGGAGGAGGAGAGAACTTTAATGTGAAAGTTATTTTAAAGTAATAGCTAATATTTTCATAAGAGTTTTAAAATGTGTCTGTTAACATACGGTGGAGTTTTTAGAAAACAAAGTTAATAGACATGGGTTATTCCTAGACATGGTATATATACATAAATATGTATGTATGTATGTGCGTATGTGTTTGTATATAAAACTAGGATAGTTGTGTGATGGTTGCAGGAGTAGGGGAAGGACAGACACCTTTTGAATGTGCTGTGTGATGGTGCTTGGAGCCATTTTGGACTGTAGCTCTGTTTTATCACAGAAAGAATGGCAGGGAAGTTGTTTGCTGTGACTAGAGTTTGCTATGGGCTAGAGTTTCTTAATGAGTAATTTTTAGGTCTTTAAAAAACAAACCTGTGCCCCAAAGGTAGATGGCTTAGGCTACCTTGTGGGTAGGTACCTTTCAAATCTCTTGATTAGAAATGGAAAATGGCAATCTTTTCTCTCATTTTAGATGGGTTATGAGATGTGATTAGCAACAAAATTAAATTGGAAAAGGACAAAAACTGCAAAGTATATTTACTTACGAGTTTGATAAAGGCTACATGAATTGTATTATGTTGGAATTCCATTTGGGTACCTGTGCTATCTTGGTTTATACTTTTTGAAGCATTTTAGTTGCTTACAGAAGAAATATACCTGATTTTTACATAGTGTGCAAGAGAAGGAGCAAGTCTCACATGTTGTAATCGACAGTAAATTTCTTTTAATCTGTCTCTAGAATCCTTGGGATGCTCTAATACACTACCATGAAAGAAGGTTTTCTTGTTTTTCATGGTTGATGGGTTTTGCTTTGAATTGAGTAGCAGGTTTTCTGAATCTTAAGGGGCTGTCAGCCATAGGCCATGGTTCTTTGGAATTTAAACAAAGTATTTTAGGACCAAGGATTGTTTTGAAAAGTGGTAATGCCTAGGAAAATAATTTTCTACTTTACCTAGTTTGAAGTTTGTGCTTACCACAGTTTTTTTTTTTTTTTTTTGGTCGGTCGTGGGGCTTGAACTCTGGGCCTGGGCGCTGTCCCTCAGCTCTTCAGCTCAAGGCGAGCGCTCTACCACTTGAGCTACAGCGCCACTTCCGGTTTTCTGGTGGTTTTATTGGAGATAGGAGTCTGGCGGTCTCTCCTGCCCGGGCTAGCTTTGAACCGTGATCCTCAGATCTCAGCCTCCTGAGTAGCTAGGATTACAGGCGTGAGCCACCAGCGCCCGGCCTTACCACAGTTTTTATGTCAGAATCTGACCATAGTTGATCTTACATATTCTTCTTTCCTCTTCCTCTTCCTATTCCTCTTCCTCCTCCTCTTTCTCCTCCTTTTCTTCCTTTTTCTTTTCCTTTTGTTGGTTGTGGGGCCTGCACGCTGTCCCTGAGCCTCTTTTTGACCGAGGCTAGCACTCTACCACTTGAACCACAGTGCCACTCCTGGTTTTTGAGTGGTTTGTTGGCGATAAAGAGTCTGTCTCATGGGGACTTTTCTGCCTGGGATGGCTTTGAACTGTGATCCTCAGATCTCAGCCTCTTGAGTAGCAACAATTATAGGTGTGAGCCACCAGCATCTGGCTTGTATATAATTCTTAAAGCTAGCAATGGAATTTTAGTGCCCAGTAAAAAATACCTTTTTGAAAATGTCATGTGATTCATAGTACTAGATTAACAAAGCATAGCCTTTCCATTTTTTGCAGTTATTAGAATAGTTTATTCTGAAACTACTAAATTGTGCCCTCTTTCCCTCCCTTCTTCCCCCTACCCCCTCCCACCCACCCTCCCTCATTTTTTCTATGAGTGTGGATTCTAGGGCTTGAACTCTGGCTCTTGCTTGTGGTTTTTGCTCAAGGCCACCTCTCTACACTTGAGCTACATCTCTAGCTCCTTCATCCTCCTCTTTGCTGGTAACTGAGCCTTGAACTTAGGACTTCCCACTCACTTGACTTTGTTGCTCCACTGGTGCTCTTCCACTGAATCATACTTTTTGCTGGTGAATTGGATTTGGAGTCTCACTAGACTTTCCTGCCTAGGCTAGTGTTGAACTGTAATCCTCATCTATCAGCCTCCTGAGTAGGATTACAGGCATGAGCCACTATACTCAGCAGATTTTTTTTTTGTTTTTTGGTAGTATGGGGGTTTAAACTGAGAGCCTTCTGCTTTCTAAGTTCTACCACTTGAGCCACACACCCAACCACATCAGAAATTCATTCCTTTGTTGAATAATATTCCTTATCATTATCATCACTTATTATTATTATTTTGGCCTTTACTTTATTCTTACTATTTTAGCCAGGCACAGGTGGCTCTTTACAGGTGGCTCACCTGTAATCCTGTCTATTCAGGACGATCTGAGGATACTAGTTCAAAGCCAGCCCAGGCAGGGAAAATCCATGAAATGGAGCTGTGGCTCAAGATCACTAGCTTTGAGGGGAAAAAAAGCCAATAAAGCATAGGGAACTATTTATACTTTCTGGTATCATCATGCTCACTCTCCCCCCCTCCCCCCTTAAGATTGTGGGGTCTTAAGAGCAATTTTTCTCCAAGACTGTTTTAGAATTCTATCTTTCCAGTCTCAGGTGTCCAAAGCTCCTTTCCCCCCAATCTGGGTAGTTAGGTATGTGCTACCACACATAGCTTTTTGTCTTTTTTTTTTTTAATCAGTCATGGGGCTTAAACTGTGGGCCTGGGCGCTGTCCCTCAGCTCTTCAGCTAGCACTCTACCACTTGAGCTACAGCACTTCAGGTTTTCTGGTGTTTAATTGGAGATAGGAGTCTCACTGACTTTTCTGCCTGGGCTTTGAACTGCCATGTTCAGATCTCAGCCTCCTGCTGTAGCTGGAATTAAGGTGTGAACCACTGGCCCCCAGATTTTTGTACAGGTCTGGAGGACTTGAGCTCAAGGCCTAGGCACTGTCCCTGAGCTTTGTCCCTCAATGCCAGTATACTGCCGGTTAAGCCACAGGTCTACTTCCAGCATTTTGCTAGTCAGTTCGAAATAGTCTCACAGACTTTCCTGCCTAGGGGCTTTAAACTCCAGTCTTCAGATCTCAGCCTACTGAGTAGCTAGGATTTACAGGTATGAGCCACTGGTGCCTGACAAGAGATTACTTTTTAAGAGGGTATTGTGTGGCCCACCTGGCCTGGAAGTGCCAGAGCTCTTTCTTTGAGTGCTGGGTCATAGGTGTAGGTCACCATACCCTGCCCATCTCCTTAATCATTGCTGAGGTTGAACAGCTTTTCCTTTTCTTTTTTTGTCGTTGGTCGTGGGGCTTGAACTCTGGGCCTGGGCTCTGACCCTCAGCTCTTCAGCTCAAGGCAAGCATTCTACCACTTGAACCACCGCACCACTTCAATTTTCTGGTGGTTTACTGGAGGTAAGAGTTCACGGACTTTCCTGCCTGGGCTGGCTTTGAACCATGATCCTCAGATCTCAGCCTCCTGAATAGCTAGTATTACAGGTGTGAGCCACTGGTACACGGCGCTTTTCATTTTCTTTTTGGGCATTTATTTATCTCTAGAAATGTGTCTTTGGCTCATGTTTTATCTATGTATTTATTTGCTGGTCTTGGGGCTTGAACTCTGAGTCTGGGCACTTTTTCTTACCTTCTTTTGCACAAGGCTAATGCTTCACTGCTTGAGTCACAGTGCTACTTCCATTTTTTTCTGTGTAGTTTATTGGAGGTAAAAGTCTCCTGGACTTTACTGCCAACCCCACTCACACTCCTTGTTTTGGAATCACAATCCTCAGATCTCAGCCTTGTGAGTAGCTAGGATTACAGACGTGAGCCATCAGCACCTAGTTTGTTGTTGTTACATCATTATTTTTTAGGTAAATTTAACATGTCTCAGAAGGCCTAGGAAGGTGGCTCAGTGCTTGCCTTGTATGCATGAGGCTCTGGGTTCAATTCCTCAGCACCATATAAACAGAAAAAGCTGGAAATGAGGGCTGGGAAGGTGGCTCAGTGGTAGAGTGCTTGCCTTGCATGCCTGAGGCCCTGGGTTCGATTCCTCAGCACCACATAAGCAGAAAAAGCTGGAAGTGGTGCTGTGGCTCAGGTGGTAGAGCACTAGCCTTGAGCTGAAGGGCTGAGGGACAGTGTCCAGGCCCAGAGTTCAGGCACCATGACTGGCAAAAAGTAAAATAAAAAAAAAAACTTTCAAAATGTTTTTGTCTGCTAATACTTGGAATTTGTTATACACAGGATAAAGAACACAAACATTAAAAAAAAAAAACAACCCTTGTAGTTAGAAAAAAACTTAAAAAACTTGTATGTGGTTTAAAGATATAGCAGTTGGTTAGCACGTATATGGACCTGGTTTTATTTCCTTGCATCACAACAGAAGAGGGGGAACTATTTACATTTTACCTTTTATTTATTTATTTATTTTTTGGTCCAGTCGTGGGGCCTGAACTCTGGGCCTGGGCGCTGTCCCTCAGCTCTTCAGCTCAAGGCTAGCGCTCTACCACTTGAGCCAGAGCGCCACTTTCGGCTTTTTTCTTTTTTTGCTTATGTGGTGCTGAGGAATCAAACCCAGGGCCTCGAGCATGCAAGGCAAGCGCTCTACTACTGAGCCACCTTCCCAGCCCTACATTTTACCTTTTAATTCCAAATTCAAATGATGCCAGTTTGTTTTAGATCTCAGCCTCTTTAATCTAACTCTAGAAGTTGACATCTTCCTGGTCCCACCAGTAAGCTTACTTCATTTTTGTCTTAAAGTAGTTTTACAAAGGGGTTTGAATTTACCATGTCAGTTTGAGTACAATGCATCTTTTTTTTTTTTTTCCTGTTGGCCCTGGGGCTTGAACTTGGGGCCTGACTGCTGCCACTGAGCTCTTTGTTTGTTTCCCTCCCCTCCCCTCCCCTCCCTGCCCCTCCTCTCCACGCCCCTCCCCTCCCCTCTTTTTGGTCGGTGGGAGGGGCCTGAACTCAGGGCCTGGGCACTGTCCCTCAGCTCTTCAGCTCAAGGCTAGCGCTCTACCACTTGAGCCACAGCACCACTTCTGGCTTTTCTGAGTATTTGGTGCTGAGGAATTGAACCCAGGGCCTCATGAATGCAAGGCAAGTAATCTATCACTGAGCTGCCTTCCCAGCCACCTGAGCTCTTTTTGTTTAAAGTTAGTGCTCCACCACTTTTAGTTATAGTGCCACTTCCAGTTTTCTGGTGATTAATTGGAGATAAGTCTCATGGACTTTCCTGGTGGGGCTGGCTTCAAACCACAGTCCTCAGATCTAAGCCTCCCTGAGTAGCTAGGATTATAGGCATTAGCCATTGGCACCTGGCTTAATAATTTTAAGTATAATTTTATTGTTATTAAGGTATACAGAAGTGATACCATTTCATTTTAGTAATTTTTATGAAATAGTTAACCTAGAATTCTAGGCACAAGAGCAAATCCAGTGGTTCCCTATGTCCAGTTTGGTCATAGCTCCAGCCATACCAAATGAAGAGCTCAGTAATGTTTGGGTAGAGGAAGTTTATCAAACTACACAGCCTTGGGAAGAAAGTACTTTAACCCATTTGCAACCATCTTCAGGGTACAGACATAAGGTCCCCCCCCTTTGGTAGTACTGGTTCATGGCCTTTAACTCTGGACCTGGGTGCTTTCCTGAGGTTTTTTGCTCAAGGTTAGTGCTCTACCACTTTAGTCAGAGCTCTACTTCAAGCTTTTTCTGGTACTTAATTGGAGATAAGAGTCTCAAGGACTTACCTGTGGGACTGGCTTTAAACCGTGGTCCTCAGATCTCAGCCTCCTGAGTAGCACTAGGATTACTGGCTTGAGCCACCAGCACCTGGCCACACATAAGCTTTTGATTTACTAGAAAAAGGATTAGTGGCTGGGCATGAAAGCTATGCATTGTTATAGTCCCATTCACTGTGAGACCTGATTGATCATTACCTGTTATGGTTTTGGGAGAGGTTCCTGTATCTCATGTACCACTTTATCAGAGTAGTCTGGTCAGGATAAGCAAACCATTGTTGAGTGGTGTGATATCTGTCCCTGAGGCTCTGCTTTTTCCCTTTTGGACCATCCATCCTTATAAATACATTATTGATCATTGCTGTACTTCTGGGATTTCAAGGTGGTTTGCCATTCAAGGTGAATGGCTTATAGCACAGACATCCAAAAATGGAGGCAAAGATGCCTGTCCTTTCTCCTACTTTTAGTTAATGCCTAGGCTCAACTAAGGAGTCAGTGCTAATCAGAAAAAGCAACATAAGTATCTGTTATAACTATCCATTAATACCAAGAAAAGAAAAATTCTGTATTTGGATTACTGTGTGAAATTCACATTGACTTTCAAAAGAAGAGAAAGCAAAGCAATTCTGTTTGCCTGGGTTTCTCAACTATAGACACTGCTCACCTTTGAGACCAGAGAATTCTTTGTTGTGAGGACTGTCCTTTGTACTACAGGACATTAGACAAAATTCCTGGCTTCTCAAATACTAGATACTTACAAAATGCAGGCAACAACAGTTCTATTCCCAATGGGGTAGAGGATTTATAAATGAAATAAAATAGCCATCCAGACCCTGGTCTTTGTTAGACATTTTAATACCAGTGTGGCGCGGCCCACTCCCCCCCCCCCCCCCCCCCCCATTGCTTGGTCTACCTGCTGGTCTATATTAACAGCCTAAAGCCTTTTTGTCAATCAGGTCATTACTTTTTTTTTTTTTTTTTGGTCGGTCTGTCGTGGGGCTTGAACTCGGGACTTGGGCACTATCCCTGCACTCTTCACCTGAAGGCGAGCACTCTACCGCTTGAGCCATAGCACCACTTCTGGTTTTGTAGTGGTTTATTGGAGATAAGAGTCTCACAGACATTTTTTTTTTTTGGGTGGGGGGGTCCGGTCGTGGGGCCTGAACTCTGGGCCTGGGCACTGTCCCTCAGCTCTTCAGCTCAATGCTAGTGCTCTACCACTTGAGTCACAAGCCACTTTGGCGTTTTTCTTTTTGCTTATGTGGTGCTGAGGAATCAAACCCAGGGCCTCATGCATGCAAGGCAAGCGCTCTACCACTGAGCCACCTTCCCAGCCCTCTCACGGACTTGCTGCCCGGGCTGGCTTTGAATTGTGACCCTCAGATCTCAGCCTCCTGAGTAGCTAGGATTACAGGTGTGAGCCACCGGCGCCTGACTTAGGTCATACTTTTTTATGCCAGTCCTGGGGTTTGAATTCAGGGCCTAGGCACTGTTCCTGAGCTTTATTGCTCAAAGCTAGTGCTCTTACCACTTGACCTACTGGACTTTTTTGGAGGTTAATTGGAGATAAGAGTCTCATGGGCTTTCTTGCCCCCAGGCTGGATTTGAACTACTAGATCTCAGCCTCCTGAGTACCTAGGCGTGAGCCACGTCACCTGACTCAATCAGGTTATTGATGGGACTTAAAAAATTACTAATATCCTGCTGGGCGCTGGTGGCTCATGTCTGTAATCCTAGCTACTCAGGAGGCTGAGATCTGAGGATCGTGGTTCAAAGCCAGCCCAGGCAGGAGAGACCATGAGACTCTTATCTCCAATAAACCACCAGAAAACCAGAAGTGGCACTGTAGCTCAAGTTGTAGAGCGTTTGCCTTGAGCTGAAGAGCTGAGGGACAGTGTCCAGGCCCAGAGTTCAAGCCCCACGACAGACCAAAAAAAAAAAAAAAATTACTAATATCCTATGTTCTGTTTGCTACCAAGATTTTGGGGGGAGAGTATAGTGTTACTGGAGATTGAATCAAAGTCCTTGAGTATACATTTGATTCAGTGCATACCAGCATTCTATCACTGATCTGTAGCTCCATCTCAAGAATATGTATGTATCCTTGCTTGGTGCTGGTGGCTCATGCCTGTAATCCTAGTTATTGAGGAGGCTGAGGATGGAGGTTTGAAGCCAGTTTGGGCAAGAAAGTCTGTGAGACTCTTACCTCCAACAAACTACTCAGAAAAAGCCAGAAGTGGCACTGTGGTTCAAGTAGTAGAGCCCTAGCCTTGAGCACAAAGAGGCTCAGGGACAGTGCCTTGGCCCTGAGTTCAAGCCCTATGATCATTCCTCCTCAAAAAAAAAAAAATGTAAATATATCTTGAGCTTCCTGTCCTGACCTTGGGGAGTGGGAGGAAGGGCATTTGTAATCCTAGCACTTGAAAGGCTTCTACAGGAGGATCAGAAATTAAAGTGCAGCCTGGGCTGATAAGGGGAGGCACTGACACACACACACACACACACACACACACACACACACACACACACACACACACACACACACACACACACACACACACACACACACACACACACACACACACACACACACACACACACACACACACACACACACACACACACACACACACACACACACACACACACACACACACACACACTCTCTCTCTCTCTCTCTCTCTCTCTCTCTCTCTCTCTCTCTCTCTCTCCCTCTCCACACTCTCTCTCTCTCTCTCTCTCTCCACACACACACTCTCTCTCTCTCTCTCTCTCTCTCTCTCTCTCTCTCTCTCTCTCTCTCTCTCTCGTACACACACAAATCTGGTTGCTTTCATATTTGTTAATGAAAATCTTAGTCTTAGTAGTCATAATTGTAAGTTATTATTCTTAGCCAGGCACTGGTGGCTCACGGATGTGAGCCTAGCTACTCAGGAGGCTGAGATTTGAGGGTCTGAAAATAGCAGTTTGAAGCTAGCTGGCGCAGGAAAGTCTTTGAGACTCTTTGTTGTTATTGTTGTTGTTGGTCATGGGGCTTGAACTCTGGACCTGGGCACTGTCCCAGAGCTCTTCAGCTCTAGGTGAGCACTCAACCACTTCCAGCGCCACTTCCAGTTTTCTGGTGGTTAATTGGAGATAAAAGTCTCACAGACTTTGCTTTCCCTGGCTGGCTTTGAACCACTATCCTCAGATCTCAGCCTCCTGAGTAGAATTACAAGTGTTAGCCACTCGTGCCTGGCCTGAGATTCTTACCAATTAATCACCAAAAAGCTAGAAGTGGAGCTGTGGCTAAGTGCTAGCTTGAGCCAAAAAGCTCAGGGACCTGGCCCCGAGTTCAAGCCCCAGGACCAGCACACACAAAAAGTTATTCTTTTTTTTTTTTTTTTGTCGGTCGTGGGGCTTGAACTCTTGAGCCACAGCGCCACTTCCGGTTTTCTGGTAGTTTATTGGAGATAGGAGTCTCACGGTCTCTCCTGCCAGGGCTGGCTTTGAACCATGATCCTCAGATCTCAGCCTCCTGAGTAGCTAGGATTACAGGCGTGAGCCACCAGCACCCAGCAAGTTATTCTTCTAAGTAAATGTAAGAAATAATTTATCATTGTCCTATGAAATATATCTAGAAGTGTAACTAGATAATTTTTTTTTTTTTGTCGGCCGTGGGGCTTGAACTCTGGGCCTGGGCGCTGTCCCTCAGCTCTTCAGCTCAAGGCGAGCGCTCTACCACTTGAGCTACAGCGCCACTTCCGGTTTTCTGGTGGTTTATTGGAGATAGGAGTCTCACGGTCTCTCCTGCCCGGGCTGGCTTAGAACCGCGATCCTCAGATCTCAGCCTCCTGAGTAGCTAGGATTACAGGCGTGAGCCACCAGCGCCCGGCGTAACTAGATAATTTTTGTTTTGTTTTTTTCTGCTCTACCACTTGAGCCACAGCTCTACTTTGTATTACTCTCTCCTTGATAGGGCTTTCTGCACTTCCCAGGTTGGTCTCATGTGATCCCCATTTGTGATCCCCAGTGTCAACCTCTGTAGCAGCTGGGACTACAGGCAGACCAACTCCATGTGGCATAGAGTTTCTTTAAATTATGTTTCTTATAAAGTCCTTATCATTTAAAACCAACTCTTACTGGACATAGGTGGCTTAATGCCTGTATTCTTAGCTTCTTAGAAGCCTGAGATCTGAGGATCAGTTTAAAGAGCCTGGGCAGGAAAGTCCTTGAGACTTTTTTTTTTTTTTTTTTTTTTTTTGGGTCCGGTTGTAGGGCCTGAACTCTGGGCCTGGGCGCTGTCCCTTAGCTCTTGAGCTCAAGGTTAGTGCTCTACCACTTGAGCCACAGCACTACTTCCGGCTTTTTTCTTTTTTCTTATGTGGTGCTGAGGAATCGAACCCAGGGCCTCATGCATGCAAGGCAAGTGCTCTACCACTGAGCCACCTTCCCAGCCCCGTTGAGACTTTTAAAAAAATTTTTATTTATTTTTTATTGTGAAAATACTGTACAGAGGGGTTACAATTACATGGGCAAGATAGTGAGTACATTTCTTATTAAGCATTGTAGCCTCCTCTTTTGTTTCCCCTTCCCATCCCTTCCCAGCCTCTAACACCCCCCCCCCCAGACTTTTTTTTTTATTTCGTTGGTCATAAGCTTGAACTCAGGGCCTGAGTACTAGCCTTGAGTTCTGTTCAAGGCTAATGCTCTGCCCCTTGGAGCCACAGTGCCACTTACAGTTTTCAGGTGGTCTCATGGACTCAGATCTCAGCTTCCTAATAAGCGAGGATTAGGATTACAGGAGTGAGCTACTGGCACCCGGCTCTTGTGGCTTTGCTCATGCTAGTCAGGCAGTCTTCTACTAAGCTACATTCTTCAGTCCCTAGAAAGTTACCTTTTGGGGTTTGTACTCAGGTCCTTGTATTGGTACTTGCTAGTTAGGCCTGTCTACTACTGGAGCTGTCTATGACTGTCTACTATTGACTCAAGGTTTTTTATTTGCCTTACATTCATAGCTACTTAGCTCTTACTCCAAGTCTGTGTGTATGTGTGAGTGTATGCCTGCGTGCAGGTTCTGGGGCTTGTACCTAGGGCTGGGCGGTGCCCCTGAGCTTGAATCACTGCTCCACTTCTAGCTTTTTGGTGGTTAATTGGAGATAACAGTCTCATAGACTTTGATGCCTAGACTGGGTTTTGAATTATCTCAGCTTCCTTAGTAGCTGTGAGCTGCTGGAACCTAACTTTTTTTTTTTTTGGTCGGTCATGGGCCTTGAACTCTGGACCTGAGCGCTGTCCCTTAGCTCTTCAGCTTCAGCTCAAGACTAGCGCTTTACCACTTGAGCTACAGCACCACTTCTGGTTTTCTGGTGTTTTGGTTTTTTTTTTTTTTTTTTTTTTTTTTTGGGGGTCCGGTCATGGGGCCTGAACTCTGGGCCTGGGCGCTGTCCCTCAGCTCTTCAGCTCAAGGCTAGCACTCTGCCACTTGAGCAACAGCGCCACTTCTGGCTTTTTTCTTTTTGCTTATATGTGGTGCTGAGGAATCGAACCCAGGGCCTCAGGCAGGCAAGGCAAGTGCTCTACCACTGAGCCACCTTCCTAGCCCCTTTTCTGGTGGTTTATTAGAGATAAGAGTTTCAAGGACTTTCCTGCCCAGGCTGGCTTTGAACTGTGATCCTCAGATCTCAGCCTCCTGAGTAGCTAGGACTACACATGTGAGCCACTGGCAACTGGCTAGAACCTGACTTTTATCTCAAGTCTTTGTTTCCTTTGTTGGGTTGAGGATATAGCTAGAGCACTTGCCTAGCCTGCCTGAGGTTCTGGGTTAGATCCTCAGCACCAGAAAACAAAAGCAAAACAAAGTCAGCTTTAATTGTAGTTTAATTCCTTCCTTTTGGTTCTCTCTAACATAGCTTTATTTCCCTACATTTCAAAATGTAGAAAGTGAGTTTTTGTTGTTGTTGTTGTTGGTTGTGGTACTTGAACTGGGCCTGGGGGCGCTGTCCCTCAGCTCTTCAGTTCTAGGTGAGCACTCTACCACTTAATCCACAGCACCACTTCCAGTTTTCTGAGTGGTTTATTGGAGATAAGAGTCTCACAGAGTTTCCTGCCCAGGCTGGCCTTGAACCATGAACTAGGATTACAAGCAGAAAGTGAACTTTTTGGCAGTAACCTCGTAAAGTTTGCATCTTTAACATACGAGGGCTAAATTAATATGGGGGTAAATTCCTAGTTTTCTAAAAATAGCTTTAGTTTTATGTAAGAAAGAAACCACAGTATTTGTCTTTAATTTTTGAAAGAAAAACAAATAGCATCAGAGTTCTGTCCACTAAGACATGACTGATTTATCTGGATGTTTTAGTGGTTGTCTTGGATATGAAATTTGTAGTCTTAGTACAAATGACAAAAACTACCATGGGCCATTTCCTCTAGCTCATGTGGGTAAGATAGATTATTCCTGAGAGTTACTTGCTTGAGACAAGAGCTTGCCATCCTAGGGAGGAAAGTATGAAGCAACATTTCATAAAGATAGCAGTACCTGCTGTTAATCTGCTTGAAAATACTGTAAATAAACTAAAAATTGTAATAGTCTTGTACAGCCAGTACTAAGCAGAGAATTTTGTGTTTCTCACAGTTCTTAGATATATTAGACAAGATAAAAATGTATCCCTCTCAAGTTGGACTCTGGTGGCTCATGCCTGTAATCCTAGCTCCTCAGGAGGCTGAGGATCATGGTTTGAAGCCTTGGCAGGAAAGTCCCTAAGATTATTATTTTTAATTAACTACCAAAAACCTGGAAGTGGAGCTGTGGCTCAAGTGGTAGAGTGTTAGCCTTGAACAACAACAAAAACAAGCCTGAGTTCAAGCCCTAGGATCGGCGCGCACATATACACACACACAAACACACACACTCCCTCTTTTAATTTGGTTTTGTAGATAACCATTTATTCCCCCCCCCCCTTTTTTTTTTTGGTCAGTTGTGGGGCCTGAACTGTGGCCTGGGTGCCAGTTCTTCAGCTCAAGGCTAGCGCTCTACCACTTGAGCCACCGTCTCAGCTTTTTTTTTTTTAAAAACAGGCATAAGTCACACAGTGCACAGCTCTCAAGTCAATTATGTACTTTTTCATTAGAGCTTCAAACACTTAGAAACAAAATTACCTGAAAAATTATTTTGGGTATTTTATTTCCTAAAAATTAATTTACCAATGAGGTAGTCATCGTCGTCGTTGTGGTCGCTCTCCTCCTCCTCCTCCTCCTTTTCCTCTTCCTCTTCCTCCTTCTCTTCTTTCTCTTTCTTTCTCTTTCTCTTTCTCTTTCTCTTTTTCTTTTTCTCTTCCTCGCTGAACATCCTTAATGTGAGGGGGGTCAAGCATAAAATCCTAGCTACTTAGAAGGCTGGGATCAGGGAACAGTACGTAGTTTGAGGCTAGCCTGGCCATAAAAATAAAGCAAAAAGGGGTGAGGTGTGACTTATGTGGTAGAGTACTTGCTTAGCAAGCATAAGGCCCTGAGTTCAAACTTCATGCTGACAAAAAATAATTAGAAAAATCCAAAATTAGAAATGTTCAAAACATATGAAACTTTCTGAGCTTCAACATCACACTACTCTTATACTACTATAAAACTTTCATATGTAAAATTCATAAAAATACTGTACACAGTTACATGAATGTTAAGATACATATGAAATGTAAATGAATTTAAATGTTCAGACTGAAGTCCCATTCCAGAGATATCACATGAAAATCCTAGTGTTTCTGCTCGTAAGCATTTCAAATAAAGGGCCATTCAGGCTGGAGTAAGAACAGTGTCAATAATATTTTGAGTGCTTGGTGTATTCAAAACCCTATGGTAGTTGGGTGCCAGTGGCTTACATCTGTAATCTAGCTACTAAAGAGGCTGAGATCTGAGGACTACGGTTTAAACCCAGCCTGAGAGCAGGAAAGTCCTTGAGACTTTCCCCCCCTTCCCCCAGTCCTGGGGCTTGAACTCAGGGCCTGAGCACTGTCCCTGAGCCTCTTTTGATCAAGGCTAGCACTCTACCACTTGAGCAACCGCACCAATTCCAGCTTTTCCTGTTTATATGGGACTGAGGAATCGAACCCAGGGATTGATGCATGTTAGGCAAGCATTCTACCACTAAGCCACATTCCCAGTTCTCCCTGAGACTCTTATCTCCAATAAGCCACCAGAAAACTGGAAGTGGCACTGTGGCTCAAGTGGTAGAGCACTCGCCTTGAGCTGAAGACCTGAGGGACAGCCCCCAGGCTCAGAGTTCAAACCCCACAACTATATTTAGCCCTGTGGGATCAATACTGTTTTTATTATTTCTGTTTTACATCTGGGGCTGAGCCAAGATTTAAAACTAGATCTCTGGGGCTGGAGAGTTGGCTCAATGGTAGAGTGATTGCCTCGCATGCATGAGGCCCTGAGTTTGATTCCTCAATACCACATAAGCAGAAAAAAGCCTAAGTGGCCTGTGGCTCAAGTAAGTGGTAGGGCCCTAGCCTTGAGCTAAAGAGATGAGGGACAGTGTCCAGGCCCAGAGTTCAGCCCCCCCCCCTGACAAAAATAAATAAACAAAAAAAAACCCAGATCTCTGGATCTAGGTTTATAGCCATTGTTTTCTATTATTATCCTGTGAATTACATTCACTAATTTTCTCTCCATGTCTTTCTGTTGTATATCTCTTACATGTGTGCACACATATGTACACATACACATGTATACATTGAGATAGGATCCTGCCATGTAGCCCAAACTGGACTTGTTGGTCTTGAATATGTGCGTTCTCTTGCTGTTCAAGACCAGACCTCAGCTCTCACTGGGTCTTACTTCATTTGGAGAAAAAGTAGTCACTTTACTCATGGAAAACAATATTTGAGCCAGATGCCTCTGGCTCATGTCAGTAATCCTAGCTACTCAGGAGTCTGAGATCTGAGGATCACAGTTTAAAGCCAATCTCAGCAGAAAAGTCCATGAGATTCTTATCTCTAATGAAATACTCAGAAAAAGCAAGAAATGGCACTGTGGCTAGAGCACAAGTCTTGAGTACAAAGAGGCTCAGAGACAGTGCCCAGGCCCTGAATTCAAGCTCCAGGACCAGCCAAAAAACAAAACAAAAAACAATACTTGTCTTTTGGATGACATATGTTGTTGAGGAGAGAGAGAGAGAGAGCGAGAACGAGAGTGAGCGCACTCTGATTTCAGCATTTTTTTTCACTTACAGCTATGTTCTATTACTTCAGCATTCTCAGGCCAGTGTTTACTGTTGTACCACCTCTGAAGATTGAAAATGATAGGTGGAGTCAATGAAATCTCAGTCTTAAAGTTGTCTGTTAATTGCTGCTATTACTAACTTTAAGAAGTTTTCTATGTTACTCATTTTACTGTTCATTTTTGTACTCAAATTTGTGGGGTTTTGTTTTTGCCCATGTGTAGCAGTGATTCCAGCAGCAGTTCAAGTGATGACTCTCCAGCCCGATCCGTTCAGTCGGCAGCAGTCCCTGCACCCACTTCCCAGTTGCTTTCATCTCTCGAAAAAGATGAACCTCGTAAAAGTTTTGGGATCAAAGTTCAGAATCTGCCAGTACGCTCTACAGGTAAAATTTTATGTGACTTACACTCTTTTAGCTGCTATTGAGGAATGAGATAGACTTGTGTACACTATACAGTAAAAACAAGCATTCCTTTTGTGTCTTGTTAACATTTAAGATTGTTTAAGTGATGGGCTGGGAATGTGGAATAGTGGAAAGTGCTTGTCTAGCATGTATGAAACCCTGGGTTCAATTCCTCAGTACCACATAAACAGAAAAAGCCAGAAGTGGTGCTGTGGCTCAAGTGGTAGAATGCTAGAACAAAAGAAGTTTAGGGACAAGCCAGGTGCCCATGGCTTACGCCTATAATCCTAGCTACTCAGGAGGCTGAGATTGAGGATGATTCAAAGCCAGCCTGGGCAGGAAAGTCTGTGAGACTCTTATCTCTAATAAATCACTTGAAAATCGAAAGTGGCCCTGTAGCTCAAGTGGTAGAGTGCTCGCCTTGAGCTGAAGAGCCCAGGAACAACGCCCAAACCCAGAGTTCAAGCCACACAAACCACCCAAAAAAAAAAAAAAAGCTTAGCGACAGTGCCCAGTCCCTGACCTGAGTTCAAGCCCCAGGACTGGCAAAAAAGGGAAAAAACAAGTGATTATTATAAATGTAGTTTAATTTCTAGTTCGTTATCCTTGGACTATGTATGGAAATTGCATGGTAAATGGAATTTTGTGCATAATGTGTACATATACATACTTCCATATACCTACATATTAGATATGTAAACATGTTATTTACAAGTGTGTGGTATGATAGATGACATATAAAGAAAGCATGGATTGCTGGTGGCTGATGGCTCACACCTGTAATTTAGTCACTTTGGAAGCTATCAGCCCAGAAGTAATGTTTTAACAAAACTTAGAACAAATATCAAGGGAGAGTTGGGTGCTGATGGCTCTTGCTAATTCAAGCTATTCATTCAGGAGGCTGAGATCTGAGGATGGTGGTTTGAAGGTAGCCCAGGCAGGAAAGTTTGTGAGACTCTTATCTTTAATAAACTACTCTGAAAAAGCCAGAAGTAGTGCTGTGGCTCAACTGGTAGAACACGAGGCTTGACCAAAAAGGAGCTCAGGGACAGTGTTCAGGCCCAGAGTTCAAGCTCCAGGAATGCCAGAAACCAAACACCAGGCCAGAGATTTAGTTGCATATTTATTGAGTTGTATTACACTGGAAAAACTAACTTGTCTTTGGAAATTTAGATACAAGCCTTAAAGATGGCCTTTTCCATGAATTTAAGAAGTTTGGCAAGGTGACTTCAGTACAGATACATGGAACTTCAGAAGAGAGGTATGGACTGGTATTCTTTCGGCAGCAAGAGGACCAAGAAAAAGCACTAACTGCATCAAAAGGAAAGCTTTTCTTTGGAATGCAGATTGAAGTAACCGCATGGATAGGGCCAGGTAAGAGACAAGTTGAATTCCAATTACAATTTTTGTCTGCTTATGAGAGTATAGCGTTTTTATCCTGAGTATAGACACTTTGCTAGCTCTACTCATTGACATAATTCTATATCTTTGTTTTTAAAGAGTAGTATATTTATTGTTCACTTTAAAACATTATTGCGTTGGATGGGAAGGGTAGTAATTTTTCTGTTTCTATAATAGAAAAATGCTGATCTTTGTGAGTCTAAAGGTGGTACTTTAGAGGCTGGGAAGGTGGCTTAGTGGTTGAGTGCTTGCCTCCCATGCATGAGGCCCTGGGTTCCATTCCTCAGCACCACATAAGCAGAAAAAGCGGGAAGTGGTACTGTCTTTCTAGTGGTAGAGCGCTAGCCTTGAGTTGAAGAGCTGAGGGACAGCGCCCAGGCCCAGAATCCAGGCTCCATGACCACCACCACCAACAAAAAGGTGATACTTAAGACCATTTTTGGAAGCAGCTTCCTAGAAGGGTTGAATTTGTTTTATTTAGAATGACAGTAGAATCACCTTGAGTTAGGAAGCAGGTTACAGGCTAATCTGTTGTGAGGGATTCATTAGATAATTTTATTTCCATTATTACCAGCACAGATTGGATCCATTATTCTAGGTGATAGACCAGAAATATATTTCCAATACAGTTGGATCTATTAATGTAGGTGACACCGATATTTCTAGATGATCTTAAAATATGAGTAACAGAAGCTGGATTAAGTCTTACAGATAGTGCCCATTGAGTATTTTAAGGAATATTTTACTAGCTTGAAGCTGTAAGACTTAATATAAGAAGTCTCAGACTTCTTGTTTAAAAATGGACTCTGACCCTATATGAGCTAATGAAGTCAAAATTCAAAACATCCATTTGAGAGTATCTGATTTAAAGTGACATGTAAGTAAATTAATACAGATATTAAAATTCTGAAGTTACCTTGTGAATCTGATACAACACTTTTTCTTTTTTCTTTTCTTTATTTTTCTTTTTCTTTCTTTCTTTTTTTTTTTTTTTTTTTTCTTTTTGGTGCCGGTCCTGGGACTTGAACTTGGGGCCTGTTAGTTGTCTCTGAGCTCTTTTGAACTCAAGGCTACCCACAGGTACACTTCTGGCTTCAAACTCAGGCAGAATAGTTCATGAGACTCCTTCTTGCTTGATTATCACCACAGGTGTGATTAAAAAAAAACAAAACAAAAAACAAAACCATACCTACCTGGACAGAAATTGATACCCTTATCTCAAAAATGACCAGTAGAGCTGGGTACTGGTGGCTCATGCTTGTATTTCTAGCAACTCAGGAGGCTGAGATCTGTGAATCCCTGGTTCAAAGCCAACTGGGGCAGGAAAAGTCTGTGAGACTCTTATCGTCAGTTAACCAGTAAAAAGTCGGAAGTAGAACTGTGGCTTGAATGATAAGAGTGCTAGCCTTGGCATGAGAGTTGCTCAGGAATAGCACTCAGGTACAGAACCAGCACGCACACATAAAATAATTGGTAGAAAAAAGGGCTGGAGGCATGACTCAGTGGTTGAATTACTCCCTACTAAGTATGAGGCCCTGAGTTCAAACTCCAGTATTGCAAAATAAATAAATCAGTCAAAAATCAATAAAACTAAATGGGTAAGTATCATTTTCAGGCTGGGGTGTGGTTTAAATAGATACAGTGTTTCTCTAGGAAATGAAAGGCCTTGAGTTCAAGTTTAACACATTGAAATGTTATTCAATTTCAAGTTTATTTTCTTTAAAAAATTTTTAATTAGCATATATTAGTTATACAAGGGGGCTTTCATTATGACATACATACCTACAATCAATATGGAACCTGAGTATTGAACTCAGGGCCTCATGCTTGCTAGGCAAGTATGTTACCATTTGAGCCACCCTCAGACCCTTAAGTCCATTTTCTATGTTGAAATCTAGTAGGTTTCTTCAGCCTTTGTTTTCCTATTTCTCAGTTAATAAGGAAGCCATTGTGCTAATGGTGTTTACAGTTTTTCAGTTTGTGGGAGTGTTTGTTTAATCCCATTCTTTCTGAGCTCATGTTTTTGTTTTTTGGTCCGGTCGTGGGGCCTGAACTCTGGGCCTGGGCGCTGTCCCTCAGCTCTTCAGCTCAAGGCTAGCACTCTACCACTTGAGCCACAATGCCACTTCTGCTTTTTTCTTCTTATGTGGTGCTAAGGAATCGAACCCAGGGCCTCAAGCATGCAAGGCAAGCGCTCTACCACTGAGCCACCTTCCCAGCCCCTCACTTACTCTCTGAATCCAAGTTAGTGTGCTTGTGTGCTCTCTCTCACTTGTTCTCTCTCCCTCCGCCCCTCCCTCTCTTTCTCTCTCCCGCTCCCTCTCTCCTCTTCTATCTTCTATCTACTCTAGACAAGGTCTTGCAGTGTAGCCTAGGCTGACCTTTTGGCCTTGGGTACTGGGATTATAGTTGTGTGTACCATCACACCTGGTATGAGTTTGTAAGCAGATTTTACATATACGTAAGTATACCTTGCAGTTTCCTTCTCTGTTTACTCTTCCCCATGCCACTTGCAGAAACAGAAAGTGAAAATGAATTTCGCCCTTTGGATGAAAGGATAGATGAGTTTCACCCCAAAGCAACAAGGACTTTGTTCATTGGCAACCTTGAGAAGACCACCACGTACCATGACCTTCGCAACATCTTCCAGCGCTTTGGAGAAATTGTGGTATGTTGCTCTGATAACACAATTCTAGGTCTTTTTCATGAAATATAAAGCATAGGAAAGACATTTATTGCTGTAATAAATATTTTTCTCATTTGCTTTTTTTTGGTGCCAGTCCTGAAACTGACCCTGGGCTTTCCACACTCTGCTTGAGTGAAAAATGCCAAGGACTGGCGCTCAGGCCTTGAGTTCAAGCCTTAGGATGTACATATGTGTGTACATGTACACATATACACACACGAACACATGCATGCTACTGCTTGGGTAGTGTCCCTGAGCTGCTGCTGCTGCTGCTTTGTTGTTGTTGTCTGGTGAGGAAGCTGTCGCTGAGCTCTTTTGCTCAAGGCTAGTGTCCTACCACTGCTCACGCTTGCAGTTTTTGAGTGTTTACTTGGAGATAAGAGTCTCATGGATTTTTTTTTTTTTTTCCCTGCCTGGGCTGGCTTTGAACTGTGATTCTCAGCTCTCAGCCTCTTGAGTAGCTAGGATTATAGGTTCATGAGCCATCTGTGCCCGGCTAAGATTTCATGTTTTAACCCATGTTTTAAAAACATTTCTTATTTCTTTATTGGTAACATTTTTCTCAGTATGTCTTAAAAGGTCTTAATTCCTAAAGGGATTTTTTTTTTTTTTTGCCTGTTCAGGAGCTTGTACTCAGTGCCTTGACACTATCCCTGAGTTTGTACTCAGGGCTGGGCGTTATCCCTGTTTGCCCAAGACTAGCACTGTACCACTTGAGCCACAGCTTCAGGCTAGTACTCTTCCATCACTGACTTCTAGCTTTTTTAGTAGATTATTGGAGATAAGATTCTCACAGACTTTCCCATCTGGGGTGATTTGAACCATGATCCTTAGATCTCAGCTTCCTGAGTAGCTAGCATTATAGGAGTGAGCCAGTGGCACTCAGCTCCTAATAAAGGTTTCTGAAGGGAATTATTAGGATTTTTACTAATTGACTATGACTAATTTTCTTTTCCTTCCTTCCTTCCTTCCTTCCTTCCTTCCTTCCTTCCTTCCTTCCTTCCTTCCTTCCTTCCTTCCTTCCTTCCTTCCTTCCTTCCTTCCTTCCTTGCTTTCCTCCTCCTCCTCCTCCTCCTCCTTCCTTTTTTTTTTTTTTTTTTTTTGTCGGTCGTGGGGCTTGAACTCTGGGCCTGGGCACTGTCCCTGCACTCTTCAGCTCCAGGCGAGCACTCTACCACTTGAGCCACAGCACCGCTTCTGGTTTTCTAGTGGTTTATTGGAGATAAGAGTCTCATGGACTTTTCTGCCCGGGCTGGCTTTGAACCATGATCCTCATATCTCAGCCTCCTGAGTAGCTAGGATTACAGGTGTGAGCCACTGGTGCCTGGCTTGACTCTCTTTCTTAATTACCATAAATTCTCTAATTCTGGTATCATAGATTTAAGCTTGTAATTTTGAGTTGTAGTGCAGTTGCTCTTCTGCAGAAAGCTTTAGGTGGGATGGGTTTCATGGTTTGTGAACTAAGTGGTTATGGGGAACATAACTCTTTGGAGAAATAGGTACTCTGTATAGACGAGTTATTCTGGTTTTTTTCTTGTTAGCTTATTACTAAGTGATATTGATGCACTTTTTTTTTTAAAGGATATTGATATTAAGAAAGTAAATGGAGTACCTCAGTATGCATTCTTGCAATACTGTGATATCGCCAGTGTTTGCAAAGCTATTAAGAAGATGGATGGAGAATACCTTGGAAATAATCGCCTCAAGGTAAATGTATTTTTATGGTGCTGTTAAGATTTGCTTTGTTTTTAAGATCTGGAGATTTTGTGCCTTATCTGAATTTTTAAGGGTTAATAGTTTTAGATAACCACAAAGGAGATGCACTTCCTTGCATTTCATACCATCAGACTAGTGCGACTGATACATACTTAGGCAGGCAGGTGGCACTCTTGTTTCGTTTTAGTCAGGTTGTTCTCACTTAAGATGTTGATTTGGGGAGTTTAGGGTGTGGCTCAGTAAAATATGTGAGGCTCTGGGTACACACACACAGAGCTCAGTAGTACTGTGCACATTGGTAATTGATAAGATAGTTGAATAGTAATTGTAAGTCTACTAATAGATTTCTCTTTTTATATTCAGCTGGGTTTTGGAAAGAGCATGCCTACAAACTGTGTATGGCTAGATGGGCTTTCTTCAAATGTGTCAGATCAGTATTTAACACGACATTTCTGCCGATATGGGCCTGTGGTGAAGGTAGGTGGGGGGGGGGCTGTCATGTGGTCCTTATTTGCTCTGACTCCCTTGGTGTTCTTTCCTTTCAGTCACAGTTTCTAGTGCTGCCTTTTTCCTTCCATTTAGTAACTTGTGTCATATTTTGTCCATTCAGGCATTTGTGTCTGAGACTGGATTTAGAAAAGTATTTTGAAGGGCTGGAAGTACTCCTCTTTGATAGTGTTTGCCTAGCATGCACAAAACCTTGAGTTCAGTCCACAGCACTGTAGAAAGGAAACCGGAGGCGGGAAAGGAGGAAACTGTTTTGAACTAGCTGAGACTTTTGAAATTTATGAAACTGTTCCAAAGTTAAATAAAATGTTTTTTAGAGTTGTGTCCCCTATGTCTCCCCCCCCCCCCCCCCCAACTAGGTGGTGTCATTTGAGCTTTTTTGCTCTACCACTTGAGCTTCAGCTCCACAGCTGGTGTTGTTTTGGTAGTTAATTGGAGATAATGAGTCTTATGGACCCAATTGCCTAAGCTGACTTGGAATGGCAATCCTCATATCTCAGCCTTCTGAGTAACTAGGATTACAGGCATGAGTCACTCGCACCCATCTACATACTTACCTTCCCTCCCTCTCTCCCTCTCTCCCTCTCCCTCTCCCTCTCTCCCTCTCCCTCTCTCCCTCTCCCTCTCCCTCTCTCTCTCTCTCTCTCTCTCTCTCTCTCTCCCCCCCTCTTCCTTCCTTCCTTCCTTCCTTCCTTCTTTCCTTCCTTCCTTCCTTCCTTCCTTCCTTCCTTCCTTCCTTCCTTCCTTCCTTCCTTCCTTCCTTCCTTTTTTTCTTTTTTCTTTTTCTGTCAGTTGTGGGGCCTGAACTCTGCGCTTGGGCGCTGTCCCTCAGCTCTTCAGCTCAAAGCGAGCGCTCTACCACTTGGGCCATTTCTGGTAGTAGTTTATTGGAGATAAGAGTCTCACAGACTTTCCTGCCCAGGCTGGCTTTGAACCACAATCCTCAGATCTCAGCCTCTTGAGTAGCTAGGATTACAGGTGTGAGCCACTGGCACATGGCTTTTTTTTTTTTTTTTTTTTTAAGTGAAAAGTAGAAAATAGTCCAGTGGTAATGGCATGTCTATAATCCTAGCTACTGAGGACACTGAGGTCTGAAGATCCCTGTTCTAAGTCAGTCTGGGCTTACAGATCTGTGTGTCTCTTACCTCTTATCTCCAGTTATAACCAGCAATACAAATGGAGGCTCAAGTTAAATGTGTCTTAAGTGGTAGAGAACAGCCTTGGGAGAAAAAGCTAAACAAGAATGCAAAGGTCTTGAGTCAATCCTCCCAGTGTAAGCACATACAAGGAAGAAAAGAAAAGCAATTTACTTAAAGTATAATAGTCAATATGGAAATCAAAGTAAAATATAGGAAAAAATAAAGGTATAACATAGCTCAAGTCACGATATTCATGATTTGATGTGGTCACATTTTATTGTGTGTTTCATCAGGAAAAGCCTGGAAATGTGTTGGGCAAAATGTACATAATGAATTTTCTTGGCAGCATTCTTGGGACTTAGTGTATCATTGGGGCTGACACTAAGCCCAGTGGATGAGGATCTTTACTGGTTTTTGTTTTTTTACAGGTGGTATTTGACCGCTTAAAAGGCATGGCCCTGGTTCTCTACAATGAGATTGAGTATGCACAAGCAGCTGTAAAAGAGACCAAGGGGAGGAAAATCGGTGGGAATAAGATTAAGGTGTGCAGAATGATTTTAAGTAAATGCAAACAAAATTATCTTCAAACCTCACTCCATTAATAACTGGAATTTGTAGGCTGTCAGTGAAGAATGATTTATAGAACATGACTTACATGTCCTTGGTTTTAGGAGGATATTGAGGTTTTTGTGTTTGGCAATAGGCACAGGTACTTTTCATAATGTTCTCTAGTTCAAACAAGCATCTTCTCCCTCCCTTGGATACCTGACTTAGTGCAAGCCCACCTATAGGTTCTATCTCTGAGTATCTGCACACCTAGGGTATGGCGTCAGTGGTCAGCTTCTCTAAGGACCTGTCTTCCTCTTTACGTCTCAAGAGTGGGAAGACATTATAAGCACTATATGCTTAGTTTGTTTTGCTTACATGATAGTTAAGGTTGGAGGGAATCCATACTCTTTTTTTTTTTTTGGTCCGGTCGTGGGGCCTGAACTCTGGGCCTGGGTGATGTCCCTCAGCTCTTCCGCTCAAGGCTAGCACTCTACCACTTGAGCAACAGCGTCACTTCTGGTTTTTTCTTTTTGCTTATGTGGTACTGAGGAATCGAACCCAGGGCCTCATGCATGCAAGGCAAGTGCTCTACCACTGAGCCACCTTCCCAGCCCCATGGAATCAATACTCTTAATAATTGATAGTTAGATTGAAATAAAATGGTAAAGATACTGTTAGATAAATAGGTACCATATGCTTTAGTGACTGAGGTCTGCCTGTTTGAATAAAGTTTAAACGTTCTCCCTTTTTCTCTTGGAATTGTTCTCTCAATTTTGTATATATGTATTTGTCAGTCGTGGGCCTTGAACTCTGGGCCTGAGCGCTGTCCCTCAGCTCTTCAGCTCAAGGCTAGCGCTCTACCACTTGAGCTACAGCTCCACTTCCAGTTTTCTGGTGGTTTATTGGAGATAAAAGTTTCACAGACTTTTCCTTTTCCTGCCTGGACTGGCTTTGAGCAGAGATCCTCAGATCTCAGCTTCCTGAGTAGCTAGGATTACAGGTGTGAGCCACCAGTGCCCGGCTTCATTTTTTTTTTTTTTTTTGTTGGTCGCGGGGCTTGAACTCTGGGCTTGGGCTCTGTCCCTGCGCTCTTCAGCTCAAGGTGAGCGCTCTACCTCTTGAGCTACAGCGCCACTTCTCCCGGCTTCAATTTTGTGATAATAAAGATCACTTGACTTAATGGATGCAGTTATTTAATTGCCTATCAAGAATCCTGACATTTGGGGCTGCGAAGTTGGCTCAGTGGTAGAGCGCTTGCCTTGCATGCCTGAGGCCCTGGGTTCGATTCCTCAGCACCACATAAGCAAAAAGAAAAAAAGCCGGAAGTGGCGCTGTGGCTCAAGTGGTAGAGCACTAATCTTGAGCTGAAGAGCTGAGAGACAGCGCCCAGGCCCAGAGTTCAGGCCCCACGACCGGACCCAAAAAAAAAAAAAAAAAAAAAAAAAAGAATCCTGACATTTGTTTCCGTTTTCCATTTTACTTTTTATTTTCTTTCTTTTTGTGCCCATTCTGGGGCATGAATTCAGGGTGATGTCCCTGAGGTTTTTTTGTTTGTTTGTTTGTTTGTTTGTTTTGTTTTGTTTTTTTCCCTCAAGGCTAGCACTCTGCTGCTTGAGTGACAGCTTCGTTTCTGGCTTTTTGCTGGTTGATTGGAGATAACAGTCTTAGAGACTTTCCTGCCCAGCTGGCTTTGAACCTCTACCTTCAGATTTCAGTCTCCTTAATAGCTAGGATTACAGGTGTGAGTTACTAGTGTTCAATATTTTTTTAAAGTAGTACTGGGGTTTGAACTCAAGACCTGGAGCTTGCAAGGCTGGTTCTCTACCACCTGAGCCATGCCTGTACCCTTCTGTTTTTTGTTATTTATTTTTATTACTACTAATTTCTTTTTGAGAAAAGATTAAAAAAAATTAAAAAGGCCAGTGCTAGTGGCTCATGCCTATAATCCTAGCTACTCAGAAGTCTAAGATCTGAAGGTCTGCAGTTTGAAGCCAGCCCATCAGGAAAGTCTGTGAGACTCTTAACTTCCAATAAACTACTAATTGAGCTGTGGCTGAAGTGGTAGAGCACTAACCTTGAGCAGAAAAGCTCAGGAACAATACCCAAGCCCTGAGTTCAAACCAAGGACCAGCACCAAAAAAAAAAATTTAATTAAAATAAAAAGCCAACTCTGGCCTTGAACTTATTATTCTCCTGTTCCAGCCTCCAGAAAGCTGATGTTACTTGACCTTTCCAGTCTTTGGATGGTGCTCTTAAATTACATTTGTCAGGATTTCTGTACAATTTGAAACATTTCAAGTTAACAAAATTTAGTTTCTGTTAGTGTTTCATTTGAAGTAAATTGCTGTTTTCTGAGTTCAACAGGGATATAATGTGAAAAATTTTCAAGTTTGATAATACTTTTTCATAATTAAAATCTGAAATTTAGGTTACCTATTTCTTTCTTTCTTTTTTTTTTTTGAGGTTGATTTTGCGAATCGGGAAAGTCAGCTGGCATTTTATCACTGCATGGAGAAGTCAGGCCAAGATATCAGAGACTTTTATGAAATGTTAACAGAAAGAAGGTATTGTTACTTCATTGTGTATTAATTGTTTCCAGTACTGGGAATCAACCCAGTGCCTTGTGCATGCTAGACTAGCACTGTACCTATAAGCTACATCCCCAGCCTAAGAAGATAATAAATTTTAAACACAGGTATAATTTTGTGAATGCAGTTTTCATGTGGCTTACAAGGGTGTTAGGATACTGTTTTGATTTCTCATTGAATTCTCCTATAACTTGAAAGTGTTACTGTTTTGTCAGAGTTAGGTTCCATTAATTTCCAGGACAATTCAGTGGTTCTTTTATTTATCCCTGTCCATTGGCCTTTAGCTCCTAAAGCGAGGAGGGTAAAATTTGTTAGGGCAGTGTCACTATACAGGGGCTTAAACTCAAGTCTGTCTGGAGTTCTACCACACATCTACTTCTGGCCTTTTGCCAGAATTGGGGATAAGGAGTGTTGTGGAATTTTCTGTCCTGACTAGTTTTGAATTGTGATCACACATCTCACCCTCCTGAGTAGCTATGATTACAGGTATGAACCACTGGCACTCAACTTTCTATTTCAATTGTTGAGATTTAATTTCCAAAATTCTTTATAAAAATGGACTAGCCAAACTTCAGTGCTCAGAGCTACATGGGGTTAGGAGCGGAGAGCTGGTACAGTTTAACAAGTGATTAATTGACACCAGAGTTTAAAACATAGAACTCTCTGATCTCAAACATCTAACGTTAGGTATAATCTCTTTTTGGCAGAGAGGAACGAAGGGGATCCTATGACTATAACCAAGATCGGACGTATTACGAGAGTGTTCGGACTCCAGGTACATATCCCGAGGACTCCCGGAGGGACTACCCAGCCCGAGGAAGAGAATTTTATTCAGAGTGGGAAACATACCAAGGAGACTACTATGAGTCCCGCTACTACGATGATCCTCGAGAATACAGGGATTACAGAAGCGATCCCTATGAACAGGACATTCGGGAATATAGTTACAGGCAAAGAGAACGAGAGAGAGAGCGTGAAAGATTTGACTCTGAGCGGGACAGAGACCATGAGAGAAGGCCCATTGAGCGAAGTCAGAGTCCTGTGCACTTGCGACATCCACAGAGTCCTGGAGTATCTCCCTCGCAGTCAGAGAGGTTGCCGAGTGACTCAGAGAGGAGGCTGTATAGCCGGTCCTCAGAGCGGAGTGGCAGCTGCAGCTCACTCTCCCCCCCACGGTACGATAAACTGGACAAGTCTCGTTTGGAGCGCTATACAAAAAATGAAAAGACAGATAAAGAGCGAATTTTCGATGCTGAGAGAATGGAAAGAGAGAGGCGCTTAACACGGAAGGAGAAAGTGGAAAAGGACAAACCTGACAAACAGAGACGAAAAGGAAAACTTCATTCCCCTAGTTCTCAGTCTTCAGAAACTGACCAGGAGAATGAGCGCGAACAGAGCCCTGAGAAGTCAAGGAGTTCTAGTAAACTGAGCAGAGAGAAAACTGACAAAGAAGGAGTGGGGAAAAACCGCCTGGAGCTAATGCCTTGTGTGGTTTTGACTCGAGTAAAAGAGAAAGAAGGGAAGGTCATTGACCACACTCCACTGGAAAAGCTGAAAGCCAGGCTTGATACCGACTCCGCCAAGTCTTCTGTTCTGGAACAGAAAGTTCAGGCCTCCCAGACAGAGCCTGCAAAATCTGACTCTAAAGCAGAACCTGCTAGAGGAAAAGTGGTGAGGGAAAAGGTGCTTAGCCACATGGAGGTAGCAGATAAGGAAGGCAGGCCTAAGCCCAGGAAGCCTCTCAGGCCAGAGCAGACCCCTGAGGGTCTGAGTGCTGTGGACCTGGAGAAGCTGGAAGCCAGGAAAAGGCGATTTGCAGATTCCAGTTTGAAAGC
This sequence comes from Dipodomys merriami, assembly GCF_024711535.1. Classification (NCBI taxonomy): domain Eukaryota; kingdom Metazoa; phylum Chordata; class Mammalia; order Rodentia; family Heteromyidae; genus Dipodomys; species Dipodomys merriami. The sequence goes on along the minus strand of NW_027204270.1, from coordinate 19,261,012 downwards.
AGAAAGGCAAAAACCAGAAGTCAAGAAAAGCAGTCCTGACATGGAAGATGCTCGTGTACTTTTAAAAAAGCAAGCTGACTTGTCATCGAGAGATGTCATCCTGCTGCGGGAGGGGGAGTCTGAAAGGAAGCCTGGGCGAAAAGAAATTCTTAAAAGAGAATCTAAAAAAATCAAACTGGACAGACTTAACACCGCTCCCAGCCCTAAAGACTGTCAGGAGCTTGCTAGTATCTCTGTTGGGTCTGGCTCAAGGCCCAGCTCAGACCTGCAAGCAAGACTGGGAGAACCAGGGGGTGAATCTGTGGAAAATCAAGAATCTCAGTCAAAAAAAGCCACCCCCTCCAAACCACAGCTCAAACAGCTGCAGCTCTCAGATGATCAGGGACCGGAGAGAGAGGATGGCAGGAAAAACTGTTGCAGTCTTCGTGAAGAAACATCTGAACGCAAACCAGGCCAAGAGAAACCACATGTGGTAAATACTGAAGAAAAAATTGGCATTGACATTGATCACACACAGAGTTACCGCAAACAAATGGAGCAGAGTCGTAGAAAACAGCAGATGGAAATGGAAATGGCCAAGTCTGAAAAGTTCGGCAGTCCTAAAAAAGACATTGACGAATATGAAAAGCGTAGCCTTGTTCACGAGGTGGGCAAACCCCCTCAGGATGTCACCGATGACTCACCCCCCAGCAAAAAGAAAAGGATGGATCATGTTGATTTTGATATATGCACCAAAAGAGAGAGGAATTACAGAAGTTCACGCCAAGTCAGTGAGGATTCTGAAAGGACTGGCTGTTCTCCCAGCCTCCGCCATAGTTCCTTCCATGAAGATGATGACCCCCTCGGCTCTCCTAGGCCTACAGCAGTAAAAGGGTCTCCTAAAGCAGATGAAAAAGGTCTCCCCTATTCTAATGTAACAGTGAGAGAAGAGTCCTTAAAATTTAATCCTTATGACTCTAGCCGGAGAGAACAGATGGCAGACATGGCCAGAATAAAGCTGTCTGTCTTGAATTCTGAAGATGAGTTAAATCGTTGGGACTCTCAAATGAAACAAGAAGCCAGCAGATTTGATGTGAGTTTTCCAAACAGCATCATTAAGAGAGATAGCCTACGGAAGAGATGTGTGCGTGATCTGGAGCCTGGGGAGGTGCCTTCTGATTCGGACGAAGATGGCGAGCACAAATCCCACTCGCCCCGCGCTGCTGCAGTGTATGAGAATTCCCGGTTGTCTTTTTTATTGAGAGACAGAGAAGACAAACCACGTGATCGGGAAGAAAGACTTTCTGGTTCTTTAGAAAGGAACAAGTTTTATTCTTTTGCACTGGATAAGACAATCACGCCAGACACTAAAGCTTTGCTTGAACGAGCGAAATCTCTCTCTTCATCCCGAGAAGAAAATTGGTCTTTTCTGGACTGGGATTCCCGATTTGCTAATTTTCGAAACAACAAAGATAAAGAAAAGGTTGACTCTGCTCCAAGGCCTATTCCATCTTGGTACATGAAAAAGAAAAAGATCAGGACTGACTCAGAAGGGAAAATGGATGATAAAAAAGATGATCATAAGGAGGAGGAGCAGGAAAGACAGGAACTGTTTGCCTCTCGTTTTTTACACAGCTCCATCTTTGAACAGGACTCCAAGCGGCTGCAGCATCTAGAGAGGAAGGATGAAGACTCTGACCTCCCTCCTGGGAGGTCCTATGGGAGGCAGGTATCTGACGGACCACACACCACAAGCGAGTCAGTTCAGGAGCCGGTCGTTCTCTTCCACAGCAAATTCATGGAGCTCACAAGAATGCAACAGAAAGAAAAAGAGAAAGACCAAAAACCCAAAGAGGTTGAGAAGCAGGACAATACAGAGAACCATCCCAAGACCCCAGAATCTGCTGTGGAGAACAAAGAGTCGGAGCTGAAAACCCTACTCCCAGCCAGGCTTCCCAGTGTCCCAGCTGTAACTGCAGAAACAGCATCATCCATGCCCGAGAAGACCAGTGAGCGGGTAGCCGAGGCATCTCCAGTGCCTCTGGAAGAGAAGCCTGTGGAGCCAGCTGCTGTTCCCGAAGAGATAAAACCAGGAGCTGAGCTGGCACCTGTTTCTGGGGAACAGCTCGAACAAGTAGATGTGCCCCCACGAGCAGACAGTGGCCACGAGGCTCCCGTGGCACCTCTCACTGTGGAAGATACCTCACCTATGGACCCCCCGCCAAGTATGGACGCCAAGCCTCCCACTCCAGGGCCCTCACTTTCCCAGGTGGAAAGCAATATGGATCCAGAGCCTGAGAGTCCCCAACTGCCTTCCAAACCGAGCCAGAAGACTGAGGACGCTGAAGAGCCGAAAGCAGAAAGGCTAGACATAGCTTCGAGCATTGACCCTGGAATCAATCAGAAGGCTGAAGTTGCTCCTGAGGCTCAGCCTCAAGCTTCTGAGGATGCAGAGATTGATCCTCCCATTGCTGCAAAAGATAAGAAGCCAAACAAAAGTAAGCGCTCCAAGACGCCAGTTCAGGCAACTGCAGCAAGCATCGTGGAGAAGCCAGTCACGAGGAAGAGTGAGAGGATTGACCGGGAAAAGCTAAAACGGTCCAGTTCTCCGCGGGGAGAAGCACAGAAGCTTCTAGAACTGAAGATGGAGGCAGAGAAGATTACAAGGACTGCTTCTAAACACTCTTCTGGAGACACGGAGCACCCTGAACCAAGTCTTCCAGTCAGCCGAACGAGGCGTCGGAATGTCAGGAGTGTTTATGCAACTATGAGTGACCACGAAAGCCGCTCTCCAGCCAAAGAGCCCACAGAGCAGCTGAGAGTGACCAGGAAGAGATTAGAGAGAGAGCTTCAGGAGGCTGCGGTAGTTCCCGCCACCCCTCGGAGAGGACGGCCTCCAAAAACACGCCGGCGAGCCGAAGAGGATGATGAAGCTGAGACTAAAGAGCCTGCAGAAACACCCAGACCAGCTGAGGGGTGGAGGTCCCCGCGGGCTCAGAAAGCAGCTGGTGGCCATCAAGGGAAAAGGGGGAGAAATGAGCCTAAAGTTGAAGCAGAGCGAGCAGAGGCTGCTGCTGAGGCGCGGCACCAGGTAAACGTGAAAGAGGGCAACACCAGATCCAAGGGGGATAAAGAGGAAGCAGGAAGTGACCCGAAACGAGACAGAAAGGAAATGGTCACCAACAAACATGTGCCTGACTTTGAAGCCATGGAAAAAAGGCCAGTCCCAGAAAAAAACTCCAAATCAAAGAGAGGAAGATCTCGAAACGCACGCGGTGCGGTGGACAGAGCTGCGCATCTGAGAAGTGTGGCAGTGGCCGCCAGTCCCAGTGTGGCCCTTGCAGGGGGGCCAGGGCAGGCAGTGGACAGGGAAGCTGGGATTGTGGCAGTCTCCCCAGAGAAAAGCGAGAGTCCCCAAAAGGAGAGTCGTTCCTCATCCCAGTTGAAAACCACTCCAGTGGATCCCGACAGGGAATCGGGGAGAGAGGATCTGTCTGCCCCCCGGCTGTCTGCAGAGGTGGCTCAGTTGGCCAAGCAGATGGAGCTGGAACGGATGGAGTTGGAGCGGGCTGTGGAGAATATCGCAAAGCTTGCTGACACGGCCCCCCGTGGTACTTATAAGGCAGCAGCTGTGGGAGCTGTGGGTCCTACTACGGAGGACAGGGACAAACCCGCCCCTCAGGCCAGTGAAACAGAACTGGCTGCGGCCATTGGTTCCATCATCAGTGACATCAGTGACTCCCCTGCCCCGCCCCCTTTCCCTGCGGACTCTCAGACAGATCTGCAGTCCCCAGGGGAAGCCACAGAGCCTGAGACCCACCAGGCCGTGTCTGGAATCGTAGAGGCTGCTTTGGAGTCTTCTAGACCTGCAGTCAGTGCCCCTGTCCCCTCAGCAGGTGCCAAGGAGGCTGGGGGAGATGGCAGTGACACCTCTCGCCTGCCCCGGCAGGCCAGAGGGTCCAGAGAAGGAGCAGTCGCTCTTGTCCGCAAAGACAAAGGGCGCCAAAAGACTACAAGGTCCCGCCGTAGACGAAATACAAACAAGAAGGCCAGCGCTGCAGCCGAGCCTCCCAGCGCTGCAGCCGACCCCCCTGCCACCGTAGAGACAGAGACTGACCAGGCTCAGGGCGAGAGCCCCACTGTGAATGAGGAGACCACGATCCAACCCCCAGACTCACCGCAGGAAGACACACAGGCTGAAAAGCCCCAAACTACCCCTCCTCAGGCCTGTGCTTCTGACCCGACCAAGACTCCACCCACAGAGGGTTTGCCTGAAGACAGCAATGCTGAAGAGAAGACGCCCCCCAAAGTACCCACATCCCCGGCCCTCCCCTCCCTGTCCCAGCCAGCGCTGGCTGATGACGAGGCCCAGGCCAGGTTCAAGGTACATTCAATCATTGAAAGTGACCCTGTGACCCCACCCAGTGATTCGAGCCTACCCCTGCCCATACTTCCTTCTGTGACTGTAGCTAAGCTTGCTGCCCCTGTCCCCTCCGGGGCTGTCCCACACCAGAGCCCCCCAACGAAGCTAACAGAGTGGATCACCAGGCAGGAGGAGCCGCGGCCTCAGTCCACCCCGTCTCCAGCTCTTCCCCCAGACACAAAGGCCTCTGATGTGGATACCAGCTCCAGTACGCTGAGGAAGATCCTTATGGACCCTAAATACGTGTCTGCCACAGGCATCACGTCCACCAGCGTCACCACAGCTATCCCGGAGCCTGTGAGCGCCGCCCCTGCGCTGCACACGGCACTGCCCCCTCCAGTGGAAGCGAAGAAGCCTCCCGTAGAAGAAAGCCCCGTGGTTCCAGCCACGCAAGCCGCCGACACGCAGGCCTTGCAGCTCCCCGTGACCTCGGACAAGGAGAAGGTGGCTCCAGTCATCGCCCCCAAAATCACATCTGTGATTAGCCGGATGCCTGTCAGCATTGATTTGGAGAACTCACAGAAGATAACTTTGGCAAAACCAGCACCTCAGACCCTGACAGGCCTGGTGAGTGCCCTGACGGGCCTGGTCAATGTCTCCCTGGTCCCTGTGAACGCCCTCAAGGGCCCTGTGAAGGGCTCGGTGGCCACGCTGAAGGGGCTGGTGAGCACCCCTGCGGGGCCCGTGAATGTCCTCAAGGGGCCCGTGAACGTCCTCACCGGGCCTGTGAACGTCCTCACCACGCCGGTGAATGCCACGGTGGGCACGGTGAACACTGCCGCGGGGGCAGCGACAGTCACAGCCGCCACGGTTGCCTCCGGGGGCGTGACTGCCGCAACGGGCACGACCACTGTGACCACCGTGACGACCATGACAGGCGCCGCCGCCGCCGCCGCCGCCGCCCCGGTGGCGAAAAGCAAGCAGAGGTCAGGCAGCAGCGAGAACAACCGCTTCCACCCCGGGGCCATGTCTGTGATCGATGACCGGCCCGCAGACACGGGCTCCGGGCCGGGGCTGCGTGTGAACACTTCGGAAGGGGTTGTGTTGCTCAGTTACTCCGGGCAGAAGACTGAGGGCCCACAGAGAATCAGCGCCAAGATCAGCCAGATCCCTGCAGCCAGTGCCGTGGATATCGAATTCCAGCAGTCCGTGTCCAAGTCCCAGGCGAAGGCCGATTGTGTCACACCTTCGCAGCCCACGCCCAAAGGCCCTCAGGCCCCTTCTGGCTTTGCCAACGTGGCCACCCATTCCACCCTGGTGTTGACGGCGCAGACCTACAACGCGTCCCCTGTCATTTCATCCGTGAAGGCCGACCGTCCGACCCTGGAGAAGCCCGAGCCCATTCACCTCTCTGTGTCCACGCCCGTTACCCAGGGTGGCACAGTGAAGGTTCTCACGCAGGGCATCAACACGTCCCCGGTGCTGGTGCACAACCAGCTGGTCCTCACCCCAAGCATAGTCACCGCCAACAAGAAGCTCGCTGACCCCGTCACTCTCAAGATAGAGACCAAGGTCCTTCAGCCAGCTAACCTGGGCTCCACACTCGCCCCCCACCATCCCCCAGCTCTGCCCAGCAAGCTCCCGACGGAAGTGAACCATGTCACCTCAGGACCTAGCACCCCGGCAGAGCGGGCGGTCTCCCACTTGGCAGCCACCAAGCCAGAGGCCCACTCTCCTCGACCCAGCGGGCCCACGCCGTCCTTCCCGAGGGCAGGCCACCCCAGCAGCACCGCGTCCACCGCGCTCTCCACCAACGCCACGGTCATGCTGGCTGCAGGAATCCCCGTGCCTCAGTTTATCTCCAGTATCCACCCTGAGCAGTCCGTCATCATGCCACCCCACAGTATCACCCAGACTGTGTCCCTTGGCCACTTGTCCCAGGGCGAGGTGAGAATGAACACACCCACATTGCCTAGCATCACCTACAGCATCCGCCCAGAGACCCTTCACCCTCCTCGGGCCCCCCTGCAGCCCCAGCAGATAGAGGTCAGGGCCCCGCCCCGGGCTGGCACACCCCAGCCGGCCCCTGCCAGCGTTCCCGCCCTGACCTCCCAACACCCGCCTGAGGAGGAGGTGCACTACCTCCCCGTCGCCCGAGCCGCAGCCCCCGTGCAGTCCGAGGTGCTGGTCATGCAGTCTGAGTACCGCCTGCACCCATACACCGTGCCCCGCGACGTGAGGATCATGGTGCACCCACATGTGACTGCGGTCAGCGAGCAGCCCAGGGCCACCGAGGGTGTGGTGAAGGTGCCCCCTGCCAGCAAGGCCCCCCAGCAGCCAGCCAAGGAAGCTGCCAAGACATCAGATGCCAAAGCAGCCCCGGCCCCCACCTCAGCTCCTCATGGCGAGGCCCGCATCCTCACCGTCACCCCCAGCAACCAGCTCCAGGGGCTGCCTCTCACCCCACCGGTGGTTGTGACCCATGGGGTGCAGATCGTGCACTCCAGCGGAGAGCTCTTCCAAGAATACCGGTATGGCGACATCCGCACCTACCACGCTCCAGCCCAGCTCTCTCACACCCAGTTTCCCGTGGCCTCCTCCATCGGCCTGCCCTCCCGGACCAAGACTCCGGCCCAGGTGAGCAAGGCAGTCTCAACTTTCTCTGTGCGTGCACTCGGGCATCCCCCATGGCATTGAGGTGGAGATAACAGGAAGTCAAGATGGTGGGCGAGGTGCGGGCGAGCCACACAGGCCCTCCAAAGGGGCTTCCTATCCGCAGTGGTGGTCGCGTGTGAGAGGGTCAGATCGTGACAGAGCGAGCTTTGGCTGTGGGGAGGAGCTTCGTGGGAGTGCCTGGCCCAGTGGATCCTGCCTGTGGAGTCAAGAGGGAGGTAGTAGGCAAGCAGCTGGCCAGAAGCCACGCTGCTGGCTCATGCTCGCTCCCTCCCGGGCACACAGAGGAGCCTTTTCCCGGGTCCCGGGGGGGGGGGGTTCTTGGTTGGGTTGGTGGCAGGGCTTGGTGGCTGACACTGACTGTCCCTCTCTGCCTTCCCACCTCTAGGGACCCCCGGAAGGTGAGCCCTTGCAATCCATACCTTCCGCACAGCCTGCCTCACCCATGTCATCAGCACAGCCTGTCCCGCCTCTGCCCTCCTGCCAGCCCGCGCCACTCAGCCAGCCTGGCCAGCCACCCAGCAGCAAGAAGCCGCAGGTCTCCCAGGAGGCAAAGGGGACCCAGACTGGAGGAGCAGAGCAGCCTCGCCTCCCGGCTGTCCCTGCAAGCAGGCCTTCAGAGCCCCATGCTCAGCTTCAGCGGGCACAGGCAGAAACAGGCCCGGCGTCTCACCCTTCCCCTGTGTCTGTCACCATGAAGCCTGACCTCCCGGCCCTGCCCCCTCAGGCTGCCCCAAAGCAGCCGTTGTTTATCCCCACAACTTCAGGCCCCAGCACCCCACCAGGACTGGCTCTGCCGCACACTGAAACCCAGCCAGCCCCTAACCAAGATTCTTCTCCGCACCTGACTTCCCAGAGACCTGTGGACATGGTCCAGCTTCTGAAGGTAAGTGTGGCCGCCGCTGCCCTGCCACCCTTAGTTTGCAGCCTGGGTCCGGCGCTGTCCAGTGTGGCCACCGGCTCACTTGTGCACTCTTTTCCCTTGAGCAGAAGTATCCCATTGTGTGGCAGGGCTTGCTGGCCCTCAAGAACGACACAGCTGCTGTGCAGCTCCACTTTGTCTCTGGCAACAACGTCCTGGCCCATCGCTCGCTGCCCCTCTCCGAAGGAGGCCCCCCGCTGAGGATTGCCCAGAGGATGCGGCTGGAGGCATCACAGCTAGAAGGGGTTGCTCGAAGGATGACAGTAAGGCGCCGGGCCCCAGGGAAACACTGCTCCCTTCCCCCCCCACTGCCACCCTGTCTCCTGACATTCTCCAAGTGGATAGTAACAGACATGTCTCTACCGTGGGGGTGGGGGTGCGGGTGGGATACGTGGAGACGCCAAGCAAGGCCATTTGCTTTGAGCAATTAGGTGAGCTTATGACACCATATCCTAGATGAAGGGTGCGGCGGACTTGACACTGGGTTGGACATGTGCTCCTGTTTGGCTAGGAGACCCCTGACCACTGGCCTCTGTCCCAGGTGGAGACAGATTACTGTCTACTGCTAGCACTGCCCTGTGGTCGTGACCAAGAGGACGTGGTGAGCCAGACAGAGTCCCTCAAGGCTGCCTTCATCACCTACCTGCAAGCCAAGCAGGCAGCAGGGATCATCAACGTTCCCAACCCTGGCTCCAATCAGGTTGGTCCTCTGGGCCTGTGGCCCCTCACCCCAGGTGTGTGTTCAGAGGGAGGGGTGGTCTTGGCCTGCCAGGCTAAGCTCTCAGGAGGCGAGGGAGGGGCCTGTGCCTGAGAGAAGCCAGCGAACTGACAGGACTGTCCTGAGCTTGCTGCGGAAGTGATAGCTGGACCAGGTGCCTGGGAGTAAGATGGCAGGCACTGGCTGGGTTCCGCCTGTGGGGGTGATCCAGGGTGGGCAGCTGGTCTGGCTTGCCCTGGTGCTCTGCCTCTCTAGGACTTGTCAGAACCACCTGGAGTTGGGGAGGGTGATGTGAAGGCCAGGAGTCCCACTCCTTTCTCCTTCTCCAGCCTGCTTACGTGCTGCAGATCTTCCCACCATGTGAGTTCTCTGAGAGTCACCTGTCCCGCCTGGCTCCTGACCTCCTTGCCAGCATCTCCAACATCTCCCCCCACCTGATGATTGTCATCGCTTCCGTGTGAGGCATCGAGTGGTCATCACCCGAGGTATCTTCCCGAGGCCCTGCTGCAGAAATTGCACCCAACACCGGACAGGACAGCCCAGCAGGCGAGGGGAAGCTGCTGATGGGGACAGACTGCTGCCCGACGCCAGCTTCCTGCACTCGCCCACCACTCAGCTCCAAGGGACAGACCTCTGGGCGGAGGTGCTGCTACTTTGTATGTTTACACGACACTTTCACCCAGGACAGACCACCGATGGATGGACAGACTTGCAGACTCCTAGGGGCTGGGTTTCTGTCTCCTCTTTTGGGAGAAAAGGAACAGAGCAATGGAACGAATTTTTTTTTTTTTTTTGTTTTTTGTTTTTTGTTTTGGGCTTTTTGGGTTTTTTTTGGTTTTTTTTTTTAAGAAACAAGAGAACTGCCTTTGCACTAAATTAGTGACTTGGATTTTTTTGCACAGTGAAGATAGGCTGTGACACTGGACACTTGGTGTACATGAACACACATCACGGACTTTTAATGCTGGAACCTTGGGGGTCAAGGAACATTTCATTGGGATTTTTTTGCCCCACCTCCTCCCCTCCCTGCTCATTGGATGTGTTACCTTTCCTAATTCTCCTGCCGCCACCACCTTTGACTCACGAGGATGTACAGTTTACAATCAAACGAGCAAACAGAAGGATTTCCTTTCTTGGTGGGACATGCAGAACTTGGGGTGTGTATATATAAATATATAATATATATAAATATATATAATACTGACTTAAAAATCAATTTCCCCGACATACATTTTTTTTAATCTGTGCCAAAAATGTGTTTTCAAAGAAAATCTTATTTTCATACTCAGACTTTGTACCGTCACTCATTGTCTCAGTGCGCTTCGCCGCAGCCCGGGTCTTCCTGCCACGTGGAAGTGTCTGTCACCCAGCATCTGTACAGGACCGGCCAGTCCCTCCTCCTGCGACCCGGACCGCCCCCAGACCTCCTAACACTATTAATTTATGAAACTGTTTTCCTCAGCGCAGTTTTGTTTTGTGTGTCCATTGGATTACAAACTTTATTAAAAAATACAAAACACCTCAAGTGTGAATGAGTGTGATCCTGGCCGGAGTGGGAACAGCAGGGTCCCTGGCTTAAAATAGAAACATAGCCCTCACCCAGCTTTGCTTTTTGTGTGTGTGTGTGTGTGTGTGTCAGTCGTGGGGCTTGAACTCTGGGCCTGGACGCTGTCCCTCAGCTCTGCCACTTGAGTTACAGTGCCACTTCTGGTTTTCTGGTGGTTTATTAGAGATAGGAATCTCACAGTCTTTCCTGCCCGGGCTGGCTTTGAACCGTGATCCTCAGATCTCAGCCTCCTGAGTAGCTAGGATTACAGGCGTGAGCCACTGGCACCCGGCTTCAGCTTTGCTTTCTTTGCCCTGCCCCAAGTCTGTAAACAGGGGCCTCCTCCCCAAAGAGCATTTTACCAATACACGAGGATTTTGTCATGAGTGCTGAACTCAGGAAATATTTTTCATTGTAGCAGCGTGGGTACCGGTGACATTTCTGTCCTTGCTGGTCCCCAGGCAATGTGGAAGGCACTTCAGGCAGGTCTCGATACAGAAACACATGCACATACCCAGCAAACTCGGAGCCTAAGGGTTCCCTTCCTTTGTCTGCTAGTAGGGTGCCAGTGGTTCCCATGTAGACAGGAGGGTGGAGGGGGCTCGCTCTAGGTTCCCTTGCAGTTCAGTTGTGAAACCAGGATTCAGGAACATCTTCACTACGCTTAGCGGGGCAAAAACAGGCCTGCACACTTTTACCTGTGAAAGAAGGGTCCCAGCTGCTAGGACAAGCTGTGGGGAGGAGGTAGAGGCAGGAACTCCAGGCTTGGAGGGAAGGGGGGGGGTCGGGGAACAGCCTTGCTTACTATGAACCCACCAAAAACTCCACTTTGCTCCTTTGGTCCCTCCAGGGACAGCCTGGTGATGGGTTCAGAACCCACCAGGGCAAATAAATGCTTCTAAAAGACTACTGGCAGCACCTGAGCTGGCGGCTCATGTCTGTAATCTCATCTACTTAAGAGGCTGACAGGTGAAGGCAGTGGTTCTAAGCCAGGCTGGGTAGAAAAGTCTTGTGAGACTCTTGTCCAATTAACCACTGAAAAGCTCTTGGGGTAGAGCATTAGCCTTGAATGAAAAAGCTAAGGGAGCTTGTGAGGCCCTGAGTTCAAGTCCCATTTTGGGCACATGTATGTACACTTGCACGCGCACACACACGGCATTGGCTTGGCCTCTGCTCCAGCAGGGTGGCTGGTGAACTAAGCACAAAGCTGCAACACTGCTCCGGGTGGCGTGTTGGGGTTGGGCCTGGCATAAACCCAGAAGTGGCCAAAGAGGGTAAAGCCACTGAGACCTTGGGGCTGGGTTCTTGGGGCAGCCAGCAGGGAGGGGTGCAGGTTACAACACTGCTGAGGAGAGCACAGGCTTGGGGTACTGGGACCAGGTTCTTCCCACACCCCAACCTGGGCCACATTTGGATTCCAGGGCCCCAGTCCCATTCTGCAGGAGGAACAGACAGCAGGGCTTCCCTAGATCGGCACCAGGGTGGTGCAGTCCTTCCGTGGCTCCAGCAGGCAACCCTCCCACCCCCCACAGGACCTAAAAGCAGCATTAGAAAATAATCAAATTTATTCTCTAGGGAAGGGGGGAGGGGCACCCATCTCAGTTCGAGGGGGCCATCCATCCTTAAATAAACTCAGGAGAAGGGCTACCGGCTCACTCAGCAGGTGGTGGGCATTCAGAAGCTGCAGGTGGGGTCTCTGCCAGTGCGGGCTGGCCCTCGGCCCCATCCCGAGGGCGGAAGACCAGGTCCCCAGCCTGCAACACCTGCCCGGCCGGCCAGGTGCTGCCTGGCCCGTACTGCTGGTAGAAGTCCGCATCGGTCTGGAACATGACCAGTGCCTGGGCCGTGTGGATCCGAACATGCTGAGCCAGGCTGTTGGCATCCAGAAATTTGTCCCCACAGGAGTCACAGGCATAGAGGATGTGGGTGTTGGGGTCTGTGGAGGCGAGGCTGCAGTAAGTGTGGGAAAGGCTCTGGGTCCACCAGCGTCCGCTCCCCGGGTGCCCTCCTCACCTTCCTCCTGCACTTGCTTCACCGCCTTGCTGATCTCCGCTTTAAGAACTTCCGTCTCGTCAGCCGTCACCGCGGCCCCCACTGGCACCACTGAGGGCAGAGTCAGCAGGGCCTGAGGCAGCAGCCACAGGCAGGCACGCCCACCCGCCCACCGCTGCACCTGCGGTCCGCCGCCCCGGCCCCCTCCTGCCAGCAGCCCGCACCTGTGAGCTGAGTGACCGCGGTTGCGGCCAGTGCCTCCGTGGCCAGCGTGACCATGTCATCCACAGTGACCACGCTGACCTCGCCACCCTCTTCTGGCTCCAGGATTTTGATGCCCGCCTTGCCCTGGTGCACCGTCTTCACGTGGGAGCGCAGGTTGTCCACGCGGTTGAACCCTCGGCCGCACTTGTCACAGAGGTAAGGCTTCTCTCCTGCCTCGGGGAGGGGCATTGGGGGGGCTGTGGGAGGCCTCTAACCTGCACAGCCCCAGCGCCCCAGCTTTCCCGCAAGACACCAGGGCAGCCAGATGCTCCTGAAGCTCAGAGGCCCTGGCTGGTCTGAATCCAACTGCTCCCAAGGGTCCTGTGATGAAGGGCCAGCACCTAATGCTCACCAGTGTGGATGATGATGTGCTTGGACAGGTCTCCCACGTTCACAAAGGCCTTGCTGCACACGCTGCATTTGTGCGGGCGGATGTTGTCATGATGCCGGATGTGATTGGCCAACTGGCTGGACTGGACAAATCTGCAAGACAAGGGTTCACGCTGGTTGGCCTAGTGGGGAGCAGGGCCTGGGCCCCTGGCGCCAGGGTTAGGGGAGCAGGGTAGGGAGCACCTCTTGCCGCAGCGCTCGCAGACGTAGGGCTTCTCCCCTGTGTGCTGACGCACGTGGGCAATGAGAGAGCTGGCCTGGGTGAAGGCTTTGCCACAGATGACGCACTGGCACGGCTTCTCTCCTGGGGAGGAGCAGGGGAGTGCGTTGGCACCCGCCTCTGCCCCTCTTGCTCGCTCCCCCCCTTGTCTCTGGCCACCCACCCGTGTGGATCCGGACATGCCGCTGCAGCGCGCCGGGGTCTGCGAACTGCCGCTGGCAGTGGATGCACACATACGGCTTCTCCCCGCTGTGGATCCGCAGGTGCCGCTTGAGGTTCCCTGTGGCCAGGCGAGAATGAGGGTGTGGTGGGGGCGAGGGCGTGGCAAGGGTGGTGAGAACTCGGTGAGGGCTGGCTGGGGGAGAGGGAGGGCGTGGTGGGGGAGAATGAGTGTCTGTACAGGTGTGTAGAGGGAAGGATGTGGTGGGGGCGGGGCGTGGAGAGAACGATGAGCAGACCAGAGCGAGGTAAGGTGAGGGTGGAGGCGTGGGGCTCGCGCAGGTAGGGCGAGGGGTAGGAGCGGGCCCTACCTGAGGTGGTGAACTGCTTCCCGCACTCCCGGCACTTGAGGGGCCCGTCAGCGATGTGGATCTTCAGGTGTGCCTTAAGGTTCCCCACCTGCGCCAGGTAGGGGCTCAGAAGGCCCCACGGAGCGTGGCCTAGGACTCCCGGCCCCTCCCACCGATGATGCCAATCGGGAATGGGGCCGGGCGCCACCTCTGCCCAGGACCACCCGCGGCCCTCCCCGCTCGCTGCCGAGGCCTGGCCTGCAGGCCTCGGGGAGGCACGGACGCGCGCACCCCGCACCTGGTTGAACTTCTTGTCGCAGTGCGGGCACTTGTGCTCCTTGTCCGTGTCGTGCGTTTCCAGGTGGCGCATCTTGGACGTGGGGTCGGAGAAGGAGCGGCCGCAGTAGTCGCACTGGTACGGCTTCTCCCCGCTGTGCACCAGCTGGTGGCGCTTGAGGTTGCCGGACGTGGTGAAGAGCTTGCCGCAGTCGCCGCAGCGGTAGCGGGCCTCGCCCGAGTGCCGCTTCTTGTGCAGGTTCAGCAGGCTGATGAGCCGGTAGCTCTTGCCGCACTCCTCGCAGCCGTAGGGCTTCAGGGGGCTGCGGGGACGAGGGCGGCAGGGGCTTGCGGGTGCGCGGCGGCAGGGGGGCCCGGGGCGGGGCCGGCGCCGGCCTACCTGTGCGTCTTCTCGTGCGCCTTGCAGGCGGCGGGGTCCGAGAAGGCCTTGCTGCACTCGCGGCACGAGAAGGGCTTCTCGCCGGTGTGGATGCGGATGTGCCGCTTGAAGTTGCCGGTGTGCGTGAACTCCTTCCCGCAGTCCTGCGGGGCGAGGGCGCGTGAGGGGTGGCGGGGCCCCGGGGGAGGGGGCGCCGCCCACCCCGGCCCGCACCTCGCACTTGTGGATGACGGAGCCGTAGGCCTTGGACTCCGTGCGGTCCCCGTAGGTGCCCGAGCGCAGGCTCCGGGGCTCGGCGCCCAGCTCCTGCCCCGAGTCCGTGCCCGCCGAGCCCTCGGTGTCCTCCGGGCCCTCGCCGTTCTCCAGCGGCGGCCGCGCTCCCTGCAGCTGCACCGCGCCGGGCGCGGGCCCCTCCTCCGCGCGCTCTTCCCCTTTGCTGGCCGGCTCCACCTCCATTTCTACAAGACAGGGGCACAGCACCCCTGGGGCCGGCCCGGCCTGCGGCTCCTCTCCCAGCAGGGAGACCAGGGACACCCCTGCTTGGGGCCGGCCGGGGCTGGGCACAGGACTCCCTCGGTGGGTGCACAGCACGGGGCTGTGCAGGAACCCGGCCCCGGGGTTTAACCTCGACACTGAATTCAAGACTGACGCCTACTGAGGCCGGGGGCAGCGCTGCGTGGGCCGGTGGAGGGGGGGGGGCTGGCCAGGAAGGGGGCACCTTGCTCGGAGCTCTCCGACAAGGCGGCCTCAGCTTCTGCGGCCGCCATGCTGCTCGTGGGGCCGGGCTTGAGCTCCACAGGACGGGGTCCCCGGGGGACATCAGCCTTCTCCGTCTGCTCCGCACCTGGAGGGGCACCAGACGCTGCATGGACCCGGTGTCCAGCTAGTGCACACCGCACAACAAATGCTGGCTCTGTCGGTGGCTGTGAATTGCTAAGTGGAGGGGCCCATGCCACCTCCTGCCCTGCGGGCCCTCCTTCCCAGGCCTGACCTCCTGGCACAACTCACCGCTGGCTGCACTCTTGGCCTGGCCACCCCGCTCCTCTTTGGGCTCCCTGCCTAGGCCTGTGGGCACACTGCTCCTCGCTTGGTCCAGCCTGCTCAGTGCAGCAGCTGCAGCTTTCTCCTCTTTGGCTCTCTTATCTGCTCCTGGAGATGGAACAGGACAGACCTGCCATTGCCCATCACGCCCACTGCCTGGGGGGGATGGGATATATGTGTGGGGTGGCCCAGAACCTGCTAGCTCTTCTGGGTCCTCCTGGGCCTACAGCTAAGAAGTGGTTTGTTTTGTTTCCATGCCCACTGTAGCTGGCCCTGGGAATTCAGCCATGGCAGCTCATGCTTCTGTGGGGCTGAAGAGCAGCCGGGGACAGAGACAGACTCACAGGGGCCACAGGGGCACTGACAGGGGTCAGGGCCTGGAAGGGAGGCCATGGTCCTCTGAAGGGGCACTGGTGTAGCCACACAGGCATCTGAGGGCATTCCTCAGATGTCAAGGGGAGGAAGGAAGCTCGGGGAAGACAGTCTGGGAGGGTTTAGGAGTGAGTCCTGCCACGTGCTCTGGCAGTGACTCAGGCATGGCTCCCATCTTCTGCTGCCCGGAGTTGGAAAAGGGGCAGGGCCAAGGACTCTTCCAAATTGTGACTGTGGCATTCTTCACTATCACCCCAAGGCAAAGACAGGGCAGGAAACTAAGACCCAGGGAGGTGACCTGGAGGCATCAAAAGCCAGGTTTCAGACTGAGCTCAGCTCAAGTGGTAGAGGGCCTGCCAGGCTAGCAAGCACAAGACCCTGAGTTCAAACCCCAGCACTGCAAAAATATGCAAATAAGGGGCTGGGAAGGTGGCTCAGTGGTAAAGCGCTTGCCTTGCATGCCTGAGGCCCTGGGTTCGATTCCTCAGCACCACATAACCAAAAGAAAAAAACCGGAAGTGGCGCTGTGGCTCAAGTGGTAGAGCGCTAGCCTTGAGCTGAAGAGCTGAGGGACAGCGCCCAGACCCAGAGTTCAGGCCCCACGACCCGACCCCCCCCCAAAAAAATGCAAATAACTAGGAAGCTAGGTTCCTGGGCCACCTCTCAGGAACAGCCTGCCAGTAATTTTACCTTCCATGGCTGAAGACTCTGCATTTTCCCCAGGGCTGCTGGCTGGCTCGGCGAGTGACTTGAGTGCATGGCAGGCTGTGATGATGTCCTGCATCTGGAGGAAGCTGGCCACGGCCAGCACATCATCCACATTTTCTGGGCTCAGGCTCAGCTTGGCTGTGTACATGAACTCCAGAACCTGACCCAAGCCTGCTGAGGACAGCATGGCCGTCACAGACCCACCTCAGGGGCCCTCCGCTCAATGGCAGGGTCAAAGGGTTCTAGAAAGCTGAGCGGCAGGCTTCCACCAGTGTTGCTAACTCCCCCCAGCCATACCACCTGTCCCCCCTTCCCACCTTAGCAACCCAACACTGCACTTCACTGGACAATGCTCCAACCCACCACCAGCTTCCTCAAACTCTGCCACCACCTCTAGTTGACCTTCTCACAGTGTTTCTCATCATTCTAGGTTGGAGCCCCGATCCAGGACCAGAGTTGCCAGGTCAGCCCCAGCCCAGGCTGCCCTGTCATAGCCACCTATCACCACTCCTGGTTAGCCCGCAATAGTGGCTCCAGGGCTGCTAACTGGGCCAGCCCATTCTGTCTTCCTGATGAGACTTGTGCCCTGTTAGCTGTGGCCTAGAGCTTACCATGAGCCCAGCTGCCAGTTCTCCTCTTACCACTCCATTCCCAGTTAAACCAAAAGATGGCAGGAACTTGGTACCCACAGGCTCAGAGCCTGAGGCTTGTGTGCGAGGCCTGGGACACCTGTAGGCCTGCAGATGCTGCCCCCGGAGGGCCTTGCACATCCCAGGCCGGCCACAGCTTCTGGCCTCCACAATTTTTCCCTGGCCCCGACGGGGTACCTGCCGCGTTACTGATGTCTAGGTGTACCACGTCCTTCTGGTCCACGAAGAGCATCTTGAAGTACTCGCTGCAGGCTGCCAGCACTGCTTTGTGGGCCTTAAAGTCAACACCATCCACCACGAAGGTGCAGTCACACAGAAGCCCCAGCTGCCGCTGCTGGTTCAGCTGCTCCAGGACATACTGGCTGTGCTGAGGGAAGTCCATGGCTGTAAGAGCCACAGCGCCTCTATGAGCATGGGACAGGCACCTGCTGACCCATCTGCTAACCCCAGTCCCCAGGTGACACACACAGGGGAAGGGGGGAAGAATGAAACAAAGGAGGGGCATTTCCACCAACGGAGGGCAGAGAACTACCAATAGCTGCAGCAAGCCAACATGAAACAATGGCTCTTAGAATCCTTGGGTTACTGAACAGAGGAAGTTCCCCAAATCAAAAAGTACTGAGGAAGCTAGGTGCCAGTGTCTCACACCTGTACTCCTAGCCACTCAGGAGGCTGAGATCTGAGGATCATGGTTTGAAGGCAATCTGGGCAGGAAAATCTCTAAGACTCATCGCCAGTTAATTACCATAAAGCTGGAAATAGAACTGTGACTTAAGTGGTAAAACATTAGCTTTGAGCAAAAAACTCAGGGACAGTGTCCAGGCCCTGAGTTCAAGCCTCAGGATGAGTACACACGTACACATACACGTACACGTACACACACACATGCACACACATACATACTGAGGGACCAACATAACAATAGCCACTATTGTATCTTGCCAGGTACTGTGATGTTAAAGAATCAAAAGAGCAAAGAGACAAACACCATATAATCTTTTTTTTGGGGGGTCAGTCATGGGGCTTGAACTCTGGGCATGGGTGCTGTCTCTGACCTCTTCAAGGCTAGCACTCTACACTTGAGCCACAGAGCCACTTCTGGTTTTTCTGGTGGTTAATTGCAGATAAGAGTCTCACGGACTTTCCTGGCTGGGCTGGCTTAGAACTGTGATCCTCAGATCTCAGCCTTCTGAGTAGCTAGGATTACAGGCATAAGCCACTGGTGCCCAACTTTACCATATAATCTTAACCATAAAGGGCAAATGTAACACTGGATACACTTAGCTTTCAGATGACCTATTTTGCTTGTTTTTCTCATTCTTTCATGGACAAGTGACAGATCTGTTCAGGAAGGTGTCAATGTGGCTCTTGGATCACCAGATCATTCTGAACAGTCCCTGACCCATGGCTCCCATGGCCCGTGCAAATTCCTGTGTCCAAAGAAAGCAAGACCATGCGATAAGGATTTTTTTTTTTTTTTTGTCAGTCATGGGGCTTGAACTCTGGGCCTGGGTGCTGTCCCTGAGCTCTTCAGCTCAAGGCAAGTGCTCTACCACTAGAGCCACAGCACCACTTCCGGTTTTCTGGTGGTGTATTGGAAATAAGAGTCTCATGGAGTTTCCTGCCCAGGCTGGCTTTGAACCGCAATCCTCAGATCTCAGCCTCCTGAGCAGCTAGGATTACAGGCGTGAGCCCCCTCCCCTCCCCCGGCTGAGATAAGGATCTTTCTCTCAGGGGCTCAGGGAATGACATAAAGCTGGGGAATGTTCTGTCTCCAGAAACTTCTGATCTGGTGAATCTGCCAGGAGGCACAGCAACTCCAATCCTGATCCCAAGAGCTACTGGCCTGGCAGTTTCTCTGCCAAGCTCCTCACCTAAGGCCTGGACATCCCAAACTGTTGAGCATGCTCAGAAGAGTCCCCATGCTGAATTAGGAGCTATAGAGACCATGACCATAAGTATCTAGAGCAGCAGTCCTGCCCACACAGCACCTCTGCAGTCTGTCTCAAGCTAGGCAGGAAACAAGTTCCTTTCCTTCTAGAAAGAATCAACTCTGGAATGTTTCAAAATAAAAGCCAGTACCCACTGCCTGAGAACACACCACCAAGCAGAGGGGCAGCTATGGCACCTGAACCAGGGTCTGTGCAGTAGTGGGGCTTCTCTACCAGTGGCTCCTGGCCAGGTGTGAACCTCTCCTCTGCAGACAGCTCTGCCACAGCTGCCCTGGGCTGCTCCTGGACAGGGGAGAGGGACACTGTAGGATGTTCTGTCACAGGTGGCTGCAGCCCAGGCTGCTCCAGCTCCATCAGCTGGCCAGGATGAGTTACTGGCCTGTGCCCAAAGCCACTGTGAGTGTATGGCTAGCTAGGGTGAGCGGGTGGGAGTCAGGCCCTCATGTCAGCACAGGCCAGCTCTGCAGGATGTCCAGGCCTTCTCCTTGTGGTGGACTTTTCAAAAGTGGAGGTCGACACCAGTAATTTTAGCACTTGGAAAGTAGAAGAAGGAGAGCTTGAAACCTCTGTCTAACCACCCCCTCCCAAGATGGGAACCACCAAGACACCCAGCCCTGTTGGCACGGTCCTCTGTGCCCAGTAGCTGTTCCATCTTATTTAGTTATTGCAGTGCTAGAGATTAAATCCAGGGCCTCATGAATGCTAGCTAAGCATTCAATCATTGAGCTATCTCCTCAGCTCTACTACTTGTAAAAATCAAGTTCTCTCCATTAGATAAACTCAGCCCCTTCTGACACTCTACATTCTGATAATTATCCTCTAGTGGATAGTGCCCACCCTGCCTTGGGAGCCTCCACCTCCTACGCAATCCTGCCGACTCAGAGCTGGAAGAAACGTTTTCAGTTGTCTGCAGCTTTTATAAAAAGAAGGTTCCCTCCCTCCCTCCCTTCTTTCTTTCTTGTTTGGTATTTTTTAGACGGGTCTTGCTATTTAGGGCCAAGTGACTTCAAACTCAAGATGATCCTGCCCTCACTTCCTCAGGGTTGGAATTGTTAGTGTGTACAACCACACCTGGTTCCAGAGGCTCATGAAGATCATTGAGAGTAAAATAAGAGCTTCCCTTTTGAAAGGCAAAACTGGAACACGAGGTACATAAGCATAGCCGAGCATTTTCCACTTCCCCCAGGCTGAAGTTAGTGTGTTGCCCTGTCTTCCTACCAGTGTAGTAAGCGCACTGTCAGGAGGAAGTACTTCTAAGTCTCCCTTGCAGGTATTATAAACCCAAGAATCAATTCTGTGTGTTTGGGGGAGAGGGCAGGTGGGTGGTAATACTAGTACTAGGGCTTGTGCTCTTGCTTGGCTTTTCTTTCCCACTCAAGGCTGGCACTCCACTCGAGCCACACTGCCACTTCCGTCTTTTTGGTGGTTCATCAGAGATAAAGAGACTCTTGGGTTTATCTGCTCAAGATGGCTTTAAACCATGGCCCTCAGATCTCAGCCTTCTGAGTAGCTAGGACTATAGGCATGAGCCACCAGTGCCCAGCAGGACTCTATTCTTGAGTAGTTACAGATCAAGAGGTAGGGATCTTGGTGGGTTTTTTTTGCCAGTCATGGGGCCTGAACTCTGGGCCTGGGCGCTGTCCCTCAGCTCTTCAACTCAAGGCTAGCACTCTACCACTTGAGCCACAGTACCACATCGGGCCTTTTCTGCTTATGTGGTGCTGAGGAATCGAACCCAGGGCCTCATGCATGCAAGGCAAGCACTCTACCACTGAATTCACCTTCCCAGCCCCAGATCTTGGTCTTTTTGAGTATGACTAACTTGATGTCAAAATATTCCCTTGATCCTTATAAAATGATAGCTTTACTTGTGATTTTTTTTGGGGGGGGGGTCCAGTTGTGGGGCGTGAACTCTGGGCCTGGGCACTGTCCCTCAGCTCTTCAGCTCAAGGCTAGTGCTCTACCACTTGAGCCACAGCACCACTTCCAGCTTTTTTTTCTTTTTGCTTATGTGGTGCTGAGGAATCGAACCCAGGGCCTCATGCATGCAAGGCAAGCACTCTACCACTGAGCCACCTTCCCAGCCCTTTACTTGTGATATTTAATTGAGCAAATAATAGACAAAAGTCACTCAGAAATGAATTTCTGTTCTATTAATCACACCATCTGTATATGCTATATATGCTATATTTGAATGTCTGTGCATTCCACAACTCATGTGGAAATTTAATTGCCAATGTAACAATATGAAGAGACAGGACCTTGCTGGGTATGAGGTACATGCCTGTTATCCCAGTACTCAGGAACCTAAGTCAGGAGGATCACAAGTTCAAGGCTAGCTTGGACTACATAGGAAGACATTGCCCCAAAAAGTGGTGGGGGTGGGAGAGGGGAAGAGGTGGGAACCTGCAAAGGATTAGCTCTTGCACATAGCAGGATGGGAGAGGGCTCCTGAAAGAAAGATAGAGTTCAGTACCCCATGCTGTCTTGCTCTTCTGATTTCTGTCATACAGGGACATGACATAAAGTCCCTCACTGGATGCCAACACTTTGATGTTGAATCTACCAGCCTCCAGAATTATGAGGAATTATTTTTCTTTATAAATTACCCACTTTATGGTATTCTGTTATAGCAACACACACACACAAAAACAGGCCGAACCCCCCCCCCCCAAACCTCAGAACAATATGCATTTGAGAAATGATTCCATGCACATATGTGGGAAATTTCCCAGGTACAGAGAAGAACAGCAGGGTGACACAGCTACACAAGTTATTGTACTGCCCTCTGTAGTTCCACAGCCCATAAATTATCAAGTACAAAGACCAGCGATTTCACAAGCAGCTAATGAGTGCCTCCATGTGTGTGTCTGAGGTACTGCATCGGAGCTGGGAGCTGGGAAAAGACAGGTCTTAAATCAATATAATAAATGTTGTCAGGTATTAAGTACTGTGGAAGCAGAGGTGAGGCTATTTAATAATCAAAGAAAGGAATATGCGGAGAACTTCTCTGAGGAGGTTGCCTTAAGCAAGACCTGAATGAAGTGCCAGAGTGAGCCATGACACTATTAAGCCCAGGGACCATTATGGACACAAAAAGAGCCTGCCCTTGGCAGTCTAACCTTGGCCGAGGGGTGGGTATGTTGGAGAGGGATAGGTAGGCAGGCAGGCAGGAAGAGGAGCTGAAGCTGGTTATAGCAGAGGCTGAGCTTTCTCAGGGCCTGAGTGACACTGTTTTGGCGTTTCTTCTGAATGCCTTGGCTCTGAGAGTTGAGAATGGAACAGAGAACTTTCAAAGGGCCCTTGCAGTGTAAGAGAGACTGCCAAGGACAAGAGCAGACAGCAAACGGGCCACTGCAGAGGGGATTAAGGGGTACAGTGGCCACACCTTGGTGGCAAATGCAGCGCTCAGATTAGGGAGATGGTTTGGCTGGTCAAGAAGCCAAGGACCCTGCTCAAAGTTCTGGCCTGAGAAGCTGGCCTGGGGGTGGCGCTGCACCCCAGAGGAGGAGTAATGGGGGAGGGGGGACTATGTGGGGATCTTTCAGGGAACAAGGAGCTCTGTTCAGGGCAGCTAAGGCTGAGATGGTGATTAAGGGTATGGATAACTGGACGAAGAAAAGAGAGTCCACAGTGGACAGAAAGTGCTGCTCCAATACTGGCAGAGTGGAACTAGAACCTTCTCTATCACAAGTTTGAGATCATACCATTAACAAAAGGGGAAGTGAGCCAGAGGCTCCAGATTGAGTTCCTGAGGCAGCGTAGTGGTGGCTCAAAGCCTGAGGAGGGAAGTGGGAGAAGGATCTCGTGTTAGGGGAGAGAGATAACTGAGGGGCAAGTGCCACCCAGAAGGACATAGGCACCTGCCATGTCTAAACACATGTGAGCATGTTAGGGGAGGGGTGGAAGGAAGAAAAAGGAAAAAATACTCAAGCAAAGGCAGGAAGGACAGTGAAACAGGAAGGCGTGGGCTGTGGAGGAGTGCACAGTGCAGGCTGGGGACCGGTGAAGCCAGGTGAGAGCAGCTGCAGTGTGGAGGAAGACTGAGGAAAATAGCTAGGGGTCAAAGGTGGAGACCAAGTTAACAAGCATGCTGGGAAGTCTCACGGCAAATAGACCCTTGGGACATGAAAAGTGGAACAATGCCACCCTGCTGGCACTGGGAGGGTTTAGCTGGTATCCACAATCCAATGTACCTTGTCGTTATTGTTTATACATTTCAAGACAAAGTCTCACAATGTCAGCTGGATTCAAATCTGTACTGCTCTTGCCTTGGCTGCCTGAGAACTGGGATCACATTATGTGCTACTACTACCCCTAGATCCCATCACACTTTTCTGGGTCCCTGAGCAACTTGATCAAGGACCCTGCTATGAAATACCATAACATTCTTGAAGGTTTTGAGTGTGTCTTCGAGGGTGTTCAGAGTCTCCTAGCATACACTGGCTGTGCAGGACCACAGTGCAGCTGAGGCACAGAGCTGACTCACTTTGGGAGCAGACACCCACATCTTTGGGGCATAAGAAAGTCATAATGGGACTTCCCCCAAGAGGATGAGGGCAGAGAGGATGGGCACAATTCTCAATGATTTCCTGTTCATTACTTGTAAATATTCTCCATTAAAAAATTAAAACAGAGCCGGGCGCTGGTGGCTCACGCCTGTAATCCTAGCTACTCAGGAGGCTGAGATCTGAGGATCGCGGTTCAAAGCCAGCCCGGGCAGGAGAGACCGTGAGACTCCTATCTCCAATAAACCACCAGAAAACTGGAAGTGGCGCTGTAGCTCAAGTGGTAGAGCGCTCGCCTTGAGCTGAAGAGCTGAGGGACAGCGCCCAGGCCCAGAGTTCAAGCCCCACGACCGACAAAAAAAAAAAAAAATTAAAACAGAGGAACCAAAGAGAGGGAGGGAGGGGAGAAGGAGGGAGAAAGGGAAGGAAGGAGGGAGAGAAAGAGAACCAACAGAGTCAGAGATCCAAATCCTTATTTCTATTCATATCTATCTGCCATAAAACCTTTAACACATTTTCAAAAGACCTAGTGAGTAAAAATTTCTTAACAGGAAAAGGTTTTCCTGAGAGAAAACAATGGTAATCTGGTCAGAGAATGTGTCATGCAAGGAAAGTCTATGAGCAGAAATCCCTTACAAGGACTTCCCCAGAGTAACAGGTAGTACTCTCCTGGTAGGCACAGAAATGCTGGAGTCCACTGCCCTCCACAGATAACTCTGGGACCAGCCATAGCCTCCAGGCCCAGAACCCAGCAGAGCTAACTGAGGATCAAGGACAGGGGTGCGCAGATCTCTGACCTGGTAGGTTTCTCCAGCATAAAGCTGCCATAAACCTGTGCATGTAACCCTTTGTTAGCTATAATATGTCTGGAGAAAAGGGAGAAAAGGGGCCCTGCCACCCAACCTCATCCAACTGATCCTCTGAACAGAGATGCACAGCTGGGCACCAGTGGCTTATGCCTGTAGTCCTAGCTAATTAGGAGGCTGACATCTAAAGATGGAGATTTGAAGTTAGCCAGAGCAATAAAGTCTGCAAGACTCTTATCTCCTTCCAATTAACCAGCAAAAAGCCAGAAGTGCAGCTACAGCTCAAGTGGTAGAATGTTAACCTTGAGCAAAAAAGCTCAGGGACAGCACCCAGGCCCTAAGTTCAAGCCCCAAGACTGGCACACACATGCACGCACATAAACATAAACACATACATACACAACCCCACATAGGTAAAGATGTAAAAAAAAAAAAAAAAACCTCACCAACAACCTAGCATCCCATCAGATGGTTTCAACCAGCTAGAAAAGTCAGGAAAAGACCAGTGCTCACTCCACTTCTGGTAATACAGTTCAAAGCCTGGGTGCTTAACAATGCCAGGTGCCTTGGCCTCCTTTCTACAAAGGAGCAGAAAGGCTTCACTGAGAAAGAGACAGGTGTTACACTCCCACAAAGCTAGTGACAGGGCATGCAATCCCAAAGCAGAACTAGTTGTTCCAAGTCTCTCCTGAAGACTGAGAATCCAGGCTGAAGGCCAGTGGCTCACACCTGTTACCCCAGAGGCCAAGACAGATCTAGCACTGCACGGAGGAGGGAGAAAGCTTCCCTGAGAGCTGTAACCATGAGCTGGCCCCCAGATGCACTCTGGCCCAGATCAATTGATTACCTTCAGGCAGATGCAATGTGACCCAGAAGGAAAGCATGAGTGACAAGAAGGAATGAGGAGTGAGGGAAGTAAGGAAACCCAAACACACATGGAGCCAATGATGCTTTGGAAAACTTCTCAAAGAACTAAAATACACATCTGCAGATTCAAAGCAAAGGAGGGAGTGAAGATTTAAAGGATGTAACCCAAGCCTGCGAGCCTAGTGCTCAGGAGGATAAGGGTGAGTTCCAGACCAGCCTGGGCTCAACAGTGAGACCCTGTCTCAAAAACATTGAATGTTTCACAGTCTTTCACTGTTGGATTGTATGGTGTAAAGACAATCATTAAAACTGCCCTTTTGGGACTAGGAGTATGGCTTAGTGGTAGAGTGCTTGCCTAGCACGCATAAAGTCCTATGTTTGATTCCTCAGTACTACATAAACAGAAAAAGCCCCGAAGTGGCCCTGTGGCTCAAGTAGCCTTGAGCAAAAGAAGCTCAGGGAAAGTGCCCAAGACTGAAAAAAAAATTCAGAGCAATTCTAATAAACATCTCAACAGTACTTATGGCATTTTATAAGTATGCTCTAAAAAGGAGACAGGTGGGCTGGGGGTAGAACTCAAGTGACAGAACGCTTGCCTAGCATGTGAGGGGCCATGTATTTGATACCCAGTATTGCAATTAATTAAGTGATCAATCAATTGATAAAATGAACATGAATGAACAAAAAGGGAGGCAAAGCCTTACCAGACAAGAGCTATTAGGAAAACTGTATTAATGAAGTCACCATGGCACTGACACAAAGACACAAATAGGCTCACAGCTGTAAACCCTTGATACTGATGGTTGCTGGTTAGGTGACAGATCAGATCCATGTGAAGAGATATTGGTGGGATTTTTTGTTGGTTGTTTTGATCATTGGTACAAACCATTTTTTAAAAATATTTGGCCAGCCCTGGGGCTTGAACTTGGGGCCTGGGTGCTATCCCCTCTCTGTGCTCAAGGCTGGCGCTCTACCCCTTACTTGAGTCACAGCACCACTACTGGCTTTTTCTGAGTAGTTTACTGGAGATAAGAGTCACATATATGTGACTCTTATCTCCAATAGAGTCAAGAGTCACATGCCCCAGCTGGCTTAGAACTGAACCTTGATCCTCAGATCTCAGCCTCCTGAGTAGCTGGGATTATAGGTGTAAACCACCAGCACCTGGCTTTTTTTTAAAAAAGAAAAAAAGAAATCAGTCCTTTATCTTACACCATACATAAAATAATTATGAATGGATTAAAAGATTTGAGGTAAAAGATAAAATAAGAAAATGTTCACAAGACAATATACATATACATATAGGGAAGAAGTTCTGAACTTCTTTTGCTCAAGACTAGCACTCTACTCTTTGAGCCACAGCACCACTTCCAGCTTTTTTCTGTTTATATGGTGCTGAGGAACCAAACCCAGGGCTTCATGTATGCTAGGCAAGCAATCTACCACTGAGACACCTTCCCAGCTCTGGGAAGAAGTTCTTAAGGTGCCACCTATAAAATAAAAATAATTGATAAATTAAATTAAAATTTAGATTTCCTGGGGCTGGGAATGTGGCCTAAAGTGGTGCTGTGGCTCAAGTGATAGAGTGCTAGCCTTGAGCAAAAGAAGCTCAGAGACAGCGCCCAGGCCGAGTCCAAGCCCCATGACAGGCACAAAAAAATTTAGAATTCCTGGAGGGTGGGGGAGGAGGGTACAGAAATTGACCGAAAAAGTGCAACACCAGTGCTCATTGGACAGTGATGAAAGTGAACTATATAACTCATGGGTGGAGGAACTGGGAGAGAGTGAGGGAAGGGAAGACATTATATAAAAGGAAATATACTCATAACCTGACTCATAACCTGACTCATATAACTGTAATCCCTCTGTATATCATCTTTAAAATAACAATACACTTTTTAAAAAAACGATAATTTCTTTTAAAGCCTAAAACCCTAAAGGAAAATAGACCAAAAGTTGGAAATAAATAGTTGCCATATATTCTGTACAAAAGTCAGTCTCCAAAATAAAAAACCAACAAAAGCCTAGTGTCAGTGGCTCACACCTGTAACCCTAGCTACTCAGAATGCTGAGATCTGAGCATTGTGATTTAAAGCCAGCCCGGGCAGGAAAGTCCAGGAGACTTTTATCCTCATTCAACCACCTAAACGCCAGAAGTAGAGCTGTAACTCAAGTGGTAGAGTGATAGCCTTGACGAAAAAAAGAAAAGCTCAAGGTCAGGGCCCAGGCCCTGAGTTCAAGCCCCACAAAAAACAAAAATGAGTTAAAACAACAACAACAACCAAGATAAGCTACTCTCATCAATGCAGTAAAAATTTTAATAACTTTTCAGTATGTGACACAGACAGAATTGTTTGTTGGCTGATGTATAATCTCTTGAAACAATGTGCATTTGGTCAGATACCCTGTGACTCAGTTCACCCCAGGTATGTACCCTGAAACCACATATGCACCCCAGTATGGCAGCACAGTCTGTAAACAATCCAAATGGCCACCAAGATGATAGGGACATTTCCATCAGTGAAAATGAAGCAGATGTGGACTAGCTCAAGAACAAAAGCAAAAAAATCGAAGTCACTACAGAACACAGTATTACATTTATATTAAGTTCAAAAACTACAGCCAGAGCTGGACACAGGTGGCTTAGGCCTTATAATCTCAGTTACTCCGAAAGCTGAGATACGAGGATCACTGTTGAAAGCCAGCCCAGACAGGAAGATCCATGAGACTTATCTCCAATTAACCAGCAAAAAGCTGGAAGTGGAGGTGTGGCTCAAGTGGTAAAGCATCAGCCTTGATTAAGGAGAAACATCAAGGCCTCTAGTTCAAACAACAGTTCAAACACACACACACAAAGTGTACAAAGTAAAAGACACATAGTTTAGCAACACAGCTGTAGCAAAACTACTCCAAGGAAAGAAAGAGAAGGACAGGTGAAGGAAAGCTCATGATGTCAGGGTGATGGATGGCCTGCAGGTCAGGGTAGCATTTTTATAAGCTGGGTGGTGGGGAGATGGGGGGCATGTCTGCTTGTTCTTCCTTCTGAAGATTATTCTGCATGGAAACTGGAGAGCAAGGGCAGCTTATGGAGCAACAGGGGACTGGAAAGGCCTACTGCAGTGTCCTCTCTGCTCTCTGCCTTCTGAGCTAGTGAGACCCAGCTCCCCCCAGGCTGGGCAGTAAGCCTGGAGCAGAGCCTTCACCTAGGACAGAACAATGACCCTTACTGACAGTTCTAGCACAGGAAGTAGACTCTAACCCCAGACCTTTCAGGACTAGAAGCTGGCATATGCCCAATGTGACCATGAGCCCCCCAGGACAGCTTTTTGGCCTGTCTCCCTGTCTGCTGGATTCCCACGGCTGGGCCTCTGTCCCTGTTGTGATCTGGATGGAAAAAGAGATTCCCAACTCTCACCTTGCACTTTGCTGCTTCCTTACTAAGCTTGAGAACCACGTTTGTCTCCCATGCAGAACAAGAGTAAGCCCTGGTTTTTCCCATGTCAAGACCGACAGGATCGAGGTCAGCTTTAATGGCCCTGGGATGGTTAAGCTTGCTACAGACACTCACTGGGATCGTGCCAAGCACATGCTGACATGCCACACACACACAAGCCCCGTATGCTCAGATCACTACATACCAACAGTTTTACTCTTGGGTTGATCGCTACAATTTTCAGAACAATGTGTCTGTGTCAAAACACACCTAGACCTTTAGGTTTTAAGGGTTGGAGCTCCCTGCTGTGAGGAACAACACCCAACACCAGGTCACCTTGACACACAAAGTTTGAGGAAAAAAAGAAAAGGTCAGGGTCAGTGCCCAAGCCCTGAGTTCAAGCCCCAAGACTGGCACAAAAAACAAAAACAAAAACACAAAAAAACCCGAATATGAGTTACTCTCATCAGTACAGTGAAAATTTAACAACTGTTTTCAGTATGTGACACAGACAGAACTGTTTGTTGGTTGAAGTATAAACTGAAGATTCTCTAACTGTTTGGAACGGGCCACCTGGTCTTTTCCAAGCGCCCAGAACTACTGCAGCATCAGCTGGTCAGGCTCCCAGGTGGCCTCACACTCTTAGCCTTGATGGTGTTTCTGCATGGCATGTGGTTATCTATGTGGCTAGGAGCACCTTGTTCCTGGGACCCAATCTTTTTTTTTTTTTTTGTCGGTCGTGGGGCTTGAACTCTGGGCCTAGGCGCTGTCCCTCAGCTCTTCAGCTCAAGGCGAGCGCTCTACCACTTGAGCTACAGCATCACTTCCGGTTTTTTTCTGGTGGCTTATTGGAGATAGGAGTTTCACGGTCTTTCCTGCCCAAGCTGGCTTTGAACCGAGATCCTCAGATCTCAGCCTCCTGAGTAGCTAGGATTACAGGCGTGAGCCACCAGCGCCTGGCTTCTGGGACCCAATCTTATGCAGGACTGTGCTCCTGACAAAGCCTCGTGTGACACACAGCAGACACAGTCCACACTGCATGTATGAACAAGCCTGAGCCCTCTAATCCAAGCATTGTAAACCTGCTAAAAGCCACAGCAGCCTGACATGCAGAGATAGAAGCCTGGCCGTGAGAAGCGGGTGACACTGAGTGAGTGAATCTGTATGTCCATCCGTCCATCCATATTCCCTCCCTCCCTTACCAGTTCAGTGGACTTCCCGTCAGGTCCAGCCCACCTCAGTGATCCCATCTCTCAGCTGGTTTTTCTTCCAGCACTGAAGAGACATGACTCATTTTCTGGGTACATACCAGAGGCAATAACTAGCTTATGTTTGGTGACCACGCAATACAAAAATATGTCTCTTTAAACTTTCAAACCTTAAAAGGAATGAGCATGTACTCCCTACTATCTTTCCCTTTTTTGCCACATGGAATTCATACATGATGGCAGGACCTGGAACAGCCATCTTGGACCGTGAAATAGATGCCTGGGTTTGAGCAAGAGCCATGTGATTAAAGAAGTACTGTTTCCAGCTAGGCCTCATGGTAAAGTGACCTGCTTTACCAGTATTGGACTGTATACTTCTACACTGTTAGAGGAGGGTGAATAAAACTACTATTTTATTTCAGCTATAATATTTGTGACTGCTTATTGGAGCATTTTATTTAATTTATTTGCAGTTCTGGGGATCACACCGAGGGCCTTGTACAAGAGCTCTACTACTGAACCATGGCTTGTGCCTGTAATCTTGCCTACCGAGGAGACTGAGATCTGAGAATTGAGGTTCAAAGCCAGACCTGGCTGGTTCTTATCTCCAATTAACCAACAAAGAACTGGAAGTGAAACTGTGGCTCATGCAGTAGAGCACCAGACCAGAGCAAAAAAAGCTAAGTGGAGTGTCAGACCCTTAGTTCAAACCCAAGTACAGGTATATGTACATGTGTACACACACACACACGTACACACGCACGTACACACGCACGCACGTACACACACACACACACACACACACACACACACACACACACACACACACACACACACACGAGTTCTTTCACGGAGCTATACCCCATCCTGGTTAGAGCATTTTATTTATTTTTGTCAGTTATGGGGCTTGAACTCAGGGGCCTGGGTGCTGTCCCTGAGGTTTTAAGTGCTCAAGGCTAGTGCTCTACCACTTTAAGCTACAGCTCCACTTCTGGTTATCTGGGATGAGTCTCACTAAGAATCTGATAGACTTTCTTGTCTGGGTTGGTTTTGAACTATGATCCTAAGATCTGAGCATCCTGATACCTAGGATTTTAAGCCTGAACCCCTAGCCCCCAGCTGGTTAGAGCATTTCAGATTGCACCAAACAAAGAGATGTGAGCAGGCACAGTAAATAATCCACTGTGTGGGGAGGAGGTAGAAGTAGTACCAAGTAGTATCAACAATCTCCCAATCTAATTGTAATGAGGACGTCATTAGTGATTCTCCCTCCCCCCTGACCCCTCTACCCCCAACCCCCAGTCCTGGAGCTTGAACTCAGGGCTGGGGCATTGTCCCAGAGCATCTTTTCTGCTCAAGGCTTTGTACTCTACACTTATGGCTTTTTCTGTGTATGTGGTACTGAGGAATCGAACCCAGGGCTTCATGCATGCCAGGCAAGCACTCTACCACTAAGCCACATTCCAAGCCCGTCATTAGTGATTTTAAAGAAAAAGCTAACTTGAACTTGAAAGGATTATTTGAGGCTGGGTGTGATATCCCAAGCCTATAATCCTTTCCACTCCAGAGGCATAGACAGGAGGTCGGCCCAGGCAAACTTTAGTGACACCTATCTCAAAAAGAAGCCAAGCATGGTGGTGTATGCCTGTACTTCTAGCTACTTGGGAAGTAGAGGTAGGACTATGGCTGGAGGCCAGCCTGGGCAAAGTTAGAGAGTCTCTCTGAAAAAACAAACTAAAATGCAGAAGGGCTAGGACTCAAGTGTCAGAGTGCTTTTTAACTAGTGTGACTTAGTTCAATCCTCAATACTGAAAAAGAGGGTGGAAGAAGACAAGTGAGGGGAGGAGGAGGAGAAGAAAAGGTTACTGGAATGCTACTGAGTCTAGAGGATGACAAAACTCACTTCAATGTTCCACTCTTAAGTGTTACAGACATACCTCAGACTTCCAAATCGCCCGGGCTATTCTTCTCTGACAGTTTGTCTGCAGAAACTCCAGCTTGGCTCCCTTCCTCCAGCTCATTACCTGAATCAAAGATACCCAAGTAAAAACTCTGGTGAGAACTTTGCAAGGGTCCTGCTTGCTTCCTAAGAGCTTTTTCATTCACAGGCAAATGCAGAGTATCTGGCATAGAGTCTGGCACAAAGTTAAATGCTCAATACATGCTAGACTGGATTATCATTGGCCTGCTGCATGACAACTTGCCACACAGGGGATACAAGGAGAAAAACTCAGTCTCAGTCCCAACACTGGAACTCAAGCCTGATGAAGGACAAGGCACAATGTCGATCAGCAAAAATCACAAAGCTGAACTAGCCTGGTGCTGGTGGCTCACACTCATAATCCTAGCTACTCTGGAGGCTGAGATCTGAGGATTGAGGTTCCAAACCAGCCTGGGCAGGAAAGTCTGTGAGCCTCTTATGTCCAATTAACCACCAGAAAACTGGAAGTGGAGCTGTGGCTCTAAGTGGTAGAACACTAACCTGGAGCAAAACTAGCTCAGGGACAAGCAGAGTTCAAGCCCCACAAAGAGATGACCAAAAAAAAAAGTCCCACTGACTTTCTTGCTCTGGCTTGTAGCCTCAATTCTCAGATTTCAGCTTCTTCAGTAAGTAGGATTACAGGCATGAGCCACCTGCATCCAGCTAAGCATTCTTTAGGTATCAGTCTTCTAGGGAAGAGAAGTCTCTGCATTCACCTAGAGATTGAGCGAGATCTATCTAGTTTGTGTTTCCAGAGCCTGGACAGTCCATTTAGCCCAGTGGGGACCTTTATGTCTCCTGCCCTGGGTGGTAGTGGTGGTATTGATCATTTAAGTTGGCAACAGTACACAGCCTTCTCTAGGCAGCCCTAAGTGTTGTGGGCATTTTCCACCTATGACCTCAGTTTATCCTCAACCCTCTCAGGAGGCAGATTTGTTATCATCTGCGCTGTTTTTGCGGGGGGTGGGAGGGGGAGCGGTACTGGAGTTTGAAATCTGGTTACCATGCTTGCTTGGCCGGGGCTCTACTGCTTGAGCCACACCTCCGGTCCTAAGGGTCCCGAGTCGCGAGCGAGCGAGCGGGCTAGCGTGGAGTGCTGGCTTGGAGACGGGGCAGGGAGGCGGGAAGCGGGCTCGCTCTGACCCCGGCACCGCGCCGGCCTCACTTCTTCCCCGCCGCGGCACCGAGCAGGACCCGCGGCGACAAGAGCGAGCGAATGAATGAAGCACCGCACCCGGGAGCCGCGCCGCACCTCCGGGGCCCGGGCGGCCCGCGCCCGCCCCGCGGCGCCCCCGGCGGCCCGGCCCGGCGCCCCCTCGCGGCGGCGGAGCGCCCACCCGCCGCGGCGCGCGGGGTCAGGGGGCGGTGACAGCCCGCGGCGGGGGCGGAGGGGCGGCCCGCCGAGGTGTCACCGGCCCGGGAGGCGACGCGAGCGCCCCGCGCCGCGCCGAGGGCCCGGCCCCGCCGCCCGCTCCCGGCCCGGCCGCCCCGCCGCCGCCCGGCCGGCCCGCGGCGCCCCCGGGCCCCGGTTCCGGTCCCGTTCCACCTCCCTCCCCTCCCCCACACAACCGTCCACGGCGTCCCGTCGCGCCCCATCCTCCGGCGCCTCAGTCCCGGCCCCCGCGACTCCGCCGGACCGCGGAGCTGGCCGACCCTCACCTGCCATGTCCCGAACCCGGCCGCAGAGGAAGGTGCATCAGGGCCGCGAGAAGGCCGGCGACAGCACTTCAGAGCAGACAAAGGGCGCCGCCATGTTAGAGTCGGGCGGAACCGACCTCGCCGGCTTCCCAGCTGCGACTTCCGGCGCATGCGCAGAGCTCGCGCCCGGCGTGCCACAGCAGATTGGCGCATGCGCTTGGCTATCCAAAAGTTCAACCTTCTAGGCTGGGGGCGTGGCCCAAGTGGTGGAGCGCCTACCCAGGGAGAGCGTGGTCCTGAGTTCAAACCGCAGACCCGCCAAAGAGGGGGAAAGTTCTACAATTCAGTACTTCTATTCTTAGAATTGTCCCGTTATAATCCCGCCTCGGTTTCCTGTCCCAACTAGAACAGTAACTGCTTCCACGTGTTTGTTCAATGCTTACCATGGCCTGGCCCAGCCCGAGTTCATTGCGTACTTGGTCATATTTACACCAATCGTTAAATAATCTTTACCCTAGAGTGTGTGTGTGTGCGTGTGCGTGTGCGTGTGTGTGTCCGTGTGCGTGTGTGTTGGTCCTGGGGCTTGAACTCAGGGCCTGGGCACTCTTCTATAGCTTTATTCCACTCAAGACTGGTGCTTTACCCCCTGAGCCAAACTCCACTACTGAATTTTTGGTGGTTCTGGAGATAAGAGTCTCTTGGGTTTGTCCACCTGAGCTAGCTTGGAACCAAGATCCTCAGGTCCTCAGTAGCTAAAATTCCAGGTGGGAGCACCACACCTGGCTTTGAAGATCTTTTTTGGAGTCAACGATTTCACTGCATTTCTGATTCTATTATTCTTTCTCCATTCCTGGAATTCTTCTAGAAACAAGAACTTGCCTCATCAGCTAGGCTTATATGCTTACCTAGAAATTCAGTTCATTGAGGGAAAATAAGGCAAAGTTGTTTTGTTTTTTTAAAATAACTTTCTCAGTCTTCACCGTGAAAGAATGAATTTGTTGGGATAAAGTTCCCATATCAAATCACTCATTTTTTTTTTTCCAGTGCCAGTCCTGGGCCTTGAACTCAGGACCCTGGGTACTGTCCTTTAGCTTTTTTGCTCAAGGTGCTCTACCACTTGGGCTATGGGCTCCACTTCCAGCTTTTTGGTCTTTAATTGGAGATAAGAATCTCAGACTTTCCTGCCTGGGCTGGAAACCTTACTTGGAACCGCAGTCCTCTATCCTCATATCTCAGCCTCCTGAGTACCTAGGATTATAGATATGAGCTACTGGGGTCCCAGAATCCTTTCTGGCAGTTTTAAGGACATCTATTGTCTCCCTTTTCCAGCTTCTAGCAGCATTTGCTTTGTCTTGCCTCTCTGTGATAGTTTGATGTTTGGGTTTTGGTCATGATACCCTAAAGGTTAAAGCTCTTAACCTTTTGGCTTTGATTCTGAGCACAGGTTAGAAATCAGTTCAGAGCAGTCTTTTGCTATAATATTAAGAACAAGTTAGGCCTCAGAAATAAAGAATCTCTCTCTCTCTCTCTCTCTCTCTCTCTCTCTCTCTCTCTCTCTCTCTCTCTCTGAACCTTTTTCCTGCCCTTTTTTTTCTCTCTAAGGCAGGCTGTAGACGCTACAATTCTCCTCTAAAGTGAGCCATACAAATTAAGAGCATATCTTAGACTTTTCCCCTATCTTTCTGCCTTAGACATGACCATAATTTTCTTCTTTTTCTTTTGTGTGCTGGGGATGGACCCCAGGGCCCTGTGAGGTTTAGGCCAGCTGTCCATATGGAGCTACACCCCTGCTCTGACAGCAGATCAAACACTGCCCCAGGTGAGGCCCTTCCCTGAACTTGTTACTGGTATCCAGTAGGAAGGAATGCTGTCTAGACAGGCTTTGCTGGATTGTTCTGCTGACCCAGATCACACTCATATTGTACAGTCACATTTTCCCCTGGCTATCGATGCTATGTGTGAAGACTCCATAAAACCCCAAAAGGATGGCCCAGAAAGCTATGGAAAGCACATGGCACTGGCACGGGAGCTCCTCAACTCCCCGTGGGCCTCCCTGTTCCTCTCTTTACCTGTATCCATGTAACATCCTTTATACTAAACCAGAAAACTTGTCTTTCCCTGAGTACATTAGTTGAACCCAAGGAGAGGTATGGGAGCCCTAATTGATGCTGGTTGTTCAGAACTGCAGATAAAACCAATGAGCACTTTCCACTGGCATCTGGGGGTGAGGGTGGGGAGGGGCGTGCTGGGGACTGAGCCTTCCACCCATGGGTCTACAGCAACCCACAGGGAAGAATTGGAACTGAACCCAATGGTGGGTGGGGTTTGTCCAAAGTGCCACAGTGACCTGTTTTGTTGTCACAGCAATGCAGACCAGCACAGATCAAGACCACTTTTCAGAGAGGATAAAGTTTATTGCTAAGGACCCAACCAGGATAGTGCCAGAAAGAAGTTCAGATACCGAGGAAGGGGAAAACCTGGGTGTAACCCTGGGTTATACACAAAATAGGCATTAATCAAATATACAAAAAGTCAGGCAGAAGACATCAACTTGTGAAAGGTAGGCAATCCCTTTCTAATTGTGCAGAAATTATGCCATCCTGTCACTGTCCCTTCTGAATTGTTATTTAGAATGATGCCTTGTGGAGTTCCTACTATCCATTCAGATGGCCCCGCCTAGGCCACCCAACTCGCATTCCACATTCCCACCTGGCCACTTTTTGGCAACTGATGGGGGTTGGGGGGTGGGAGCCCAGGATGCTACCTTCCAGCAACTGGGTGCGGTAATGTGCCTTTGCCTAGAGAGGTCACTGTCTACTTCATTGTGACAACAGAGATGGAGAAATGGAGTTTGACTTTGGCTTTTGCCTCTGTGACAGAATCTCCAAAGCTAACTAACAATGGCAGGGTGAATCCTCACTTCTGGTCTTTCTGGCTCCCCCACCCCACCCCCATGCCCCCATACTTGGCCTTGTCTTTTTTGCTCACTATAGATACACAGCCCCTAGACATTGTTGAGATGAGGCCAGTAAGTTGTAAGCAGAAAGCCCGATGGCCAGAATTATCTTTGAAATAGTCCATCTGAGCTGAGCATGGTGATGCACCCTGTTATCACAGTTACTCAGAAAACTGAGGCAGGAGCATTCAAGGCCAGCGCGGACTATTGTAGCAAGATCCTCTGGCTACAGAATAGGAGGCAGGGGAGGAAGACTAGGAATCTGAGCCTTTGCCCAGGCTTGGATTTGGCAAGGGGGAAAGTGTAGTATGGAGGCCCATCAGGAATAGAGCTCCCTGACCTCTTCCCCACTGCCTGAGAGCCCAGGACCGAATCACCCAACACTACAAGGGCAGATCTGCCTGCACACCTAGCTTCCCACCAGCAGGTGGTGTCATCTCATCAGCCAGGAGGGCACCAGGGCCAGGTATAGCCGGGGAAGAGATGCTGGAGTGGGCCAGAACCGTGAGGCCCAGCCCAGTGGGTGGCCTGTGTTCTCAGAAGCCATGTTTCATTCTAACCCACACCCCTTTCATGTGGAATAGTGGATATTTATGCCAGATGTAGCAACACTTTAGAACTTAGTGGTGAGGATTCACCACTAAGTGAAGCTTCATAGATACTTATGGGAACTGTCACCCTGACACCTTTTTATGTGTGTCAGTCCTGGGGCTTGAACTATGGGTCTGAGTGCTGTCCTTCAGCTCTTCAGCTCAACAATAGTGCTCTACCACTTGATCCACAGCGCCACTTCCGGCTTTTTCTGCTTATGTGATGCTGAGGAATCAAACCCAAGGCCTCATGCATGCATAGCAAGCACTGTACCACTGAGCTACCTTTGCAGCCCTCTCTAAGCTTGTTTTAATGCTCAAAGCTAGTGATATGCCACTTGAACCACACCTCCACTTCCAGTTTTTTGGTAGTTTATTGGAAATAAAAGCCTCACAGGCTTTCCTACCCAGGCTGGCTTTGAACCACCATTCTCAGATCTCAGCCTCCCAAGTGGCTAGGATTACAGGCATGAGCCACCAGCACCCAGCTTTGTCTAGACACCTATATGGGCCACACACCACTTCACTCCAGTCTTCGGAGTGGATATGATTTTAGTTACCGTTCTAAAGATGAGAAACTGGGGCACAGAGAGGCTAAACACTTTGCCCATGAACAAAGAAGCAGAGCCCAAAACAGACTTGGTGGTGCTATAATCCCAGTGCTAGGGAGACCGAGGTAGGAGGATTACAGTTCAAGGCCAAACTGAGCTATATTACTCCACCACAGATGAATGTATTAAGAAGATGGACTAGCCCAGTGACAGTGGCCCACACCTGTAATCCTAGCTACTCAGGAGGCTGAGATCTGAGGATTATGGTTTAAAGCCACCTGGGGCAGGAAAGTCTGTGAGATTCTTTTTTTTTTTTTTTTGGTCGGTCATGGGGCTTGAACTCTGGGCCTGGGCGCTGTCCCTCAGCTCTTCAGCTCAAGGTGAGTGCTCTACCACTTGAGCTACAATGCCACTTCCGGTTTTCTGGTGGTTTATTGGAGATAAGAGTCTCACGGTCTCTCCTGCCCGGGCTGGCTTTGAACCTCGATCCTAAGATCTCAGCCTCCTAAGCGGCTAGGATTACAGGCGTGAGCCACCAGCGCCCGGCTTCTATGAGATTCTTATCTCCAATTAACTACCAGAAAACTGGAAGTGGTGCTGTGGCTCAAGTGGTAGAGCACTAGCCTTGAGCTGAAGAGCTGAGGAACAGCGCCCAGCCCAGAGTTCAAGCTCCATGACTGACAAAAAAAAAAAGATGGACTATATTGGAATATTACACAGCCAGGAAGAAAAACAAAATGATGCCATCCGGAAAATGAGCACAATTTAGAGGACATCCTGAGCAAGACTAAGGAAGACCAAGCTGAGCTCATAAATAAAACATGTATGTTTTCACTCATGTGTAGAAGCTGGGCCAATAAAAGATACATATTCATGGACATAGACATGAATATAATTATCCATAAACACAATTACTTATATGATGAAACAGAACATGAATCAAGCTAGGAGACTACTCAGGAGAAGGAGAGAGAATGGAAAAACAAGAGAGTGAATAATGGAACACATTGCAGATGTTTATGAGAACAGTACAGAGAAACTCAGCAAAAGATGATGCTCAGTAAAGGATGAGAAGAAAAGAAACAGACTCTGTGAGTAGATGGGGAAAAGAGGTATACTCTCAAAAGGATAAAGAAGATTGCTGACAAAATAGATTGTTTCTTTTTCTCCCTCCCTCCCTCCTTCCTTCCTTTCTCCTTCCCTTCCTTCCTTCCTTCCTTCCTTCCTTCCTTCCTTCCTTCCTTCCTTCCTTCCTTCCTTCCTTCCTTCCTTCATTCCTTCCTTTTGTTTGCCAGTCCTAGGGCTTGAACTCTGGGCCTGGATGCTGTCCCTGAACTTTTTTTGCTCAAGGCTAGTGCTCTACCACTTGAACCACAGCACCATTTCTGTGATTAATTGATTGAAGATAACTGTCTTACAGACTTTCCTGCCCGTGCTGGCTTTGAACTTTAATCCCCAGATCTCAGCCTCCTGAGTACCTAGGATTACAGGTGTGAGCCACTGGTGCTCAGCTTGTTTCATTTTCATAGTTAGAAACAATCTACTTTAACTGGGTGCCTGGCTCATGCCTATAATTCTATCTACTCAGGAGGCTGAGATCTGAGGATTGAGGTTCAAAGCCAGCCTGGGCAGAAAAGTCCATGAGACTCTAATCTCCAACCACCAGTGTGGGGAACACAGGCAGCAAAGATGGCGCTGAGAGGGAGTTGAGTGGGCAGAGCCCAATTTACTGTAGAGCACATGGGCAGCAAAGATGGCGCTGAGAGGGAGTAGAGTGGGCAGAGCCCGATTTGCCTTACGTTCAGTGCGTAACCGTGAAAGCTTAGGTGCATGTTAGGGTGTGACCTTGACAGTGATTGGTTCCTCTTCCTCCCCTGCCATGCCACCCGCCCTTTTTGGCTTTAAAAAGGGCTGCTCTGTGTTAATAAACGAGTTTTCTACCTGCTGGATTTGGCTCCCCGCTGTGTCTGATTGTCTCCCAGGCTGAGGGAGGCTGGGGAACGGACAAGTGCCACACTTACCTTTTCTCAGACCCTTCTGTCTTTTGTGGGACGGACGAAGACCCAACACACCAGAAAACCCGAAGTGGAACTGTGGCTCAAAGTGCATGATGCTTTGTAATGAAGGAAAGGGTGCAGGGAGTGTGATAGAGGGGATGAGATTGATTGGAGTACAGAATAAAATGTGTGGAGATGTTAACAGTGAAATCCTCTCCTATATAACTAATATAAACCAATTAAAAAGATGATCCATTTCTGTTCTCTCTTTTGTCTGGCACTGGGGTTTGAACTCAAGAGCCGTATACTATCACTTAGTTTTTTTACCCAGGGCTGGTAGTCTACCACTTGAGCCATACCTCTGCGTCTGGCTTTTTGCTGGTTGATTGGAGATCAAAGTCTCTCAGATGCATCTGCCCAGGTTGGCTTTGATCCGCAATTCTCAGATCTCAGCCTCCTGGGTAGTTAGGATTGCAGGTGCCATTGGTACTCATCTTTTTTGGGAGGAGGGGGGCACTCATCTTAATGGAGAGGCGGGGGAGGGAGGGAGGAAGGGAGGGAGGGCCAGAGCGTGTGAGGGAGTGGAGAAAGACTCAGACAAGTCCAGACCCTGGTACTGCGGCTGCAGTAGGCCTCTGTGCCCATTTGTTGAATGAATGCATTCAGGAGACTATTCCTGAGGACCAGCCCCGAGCCACAGGTGAGGGGAGTGCCCCCCCCCCGAATGGGTGCCAGGGGTTCACGCTGTGGGAATGTGTAGGTGGGAGAGGAAGCAGGGACACGAGGATGTGACAGGTTCGCGTGGGGCCGCGCTGTGCGTGTAAGGGCCGGCGGGACATGTTGGGGAGATGTGGCAGCACAGGTGGTGGCCTCTCCCTCTGCAGCTCTGGTCAGGAGCTGAGGTTTGTGACAAGAGAGCCATTGGCCCAGAGGCGGTGATCGCAGCCACTTGCAGAAGGCACAGAGGAAGGCTGGGGCTGGAGGCCCAACATTAAGGAACTGAATAAGACAAACTTCCACAGGTTGTCTCCTTGTAGCCTGTTCCTTGCCTGGTACTGCTGCTTGGTGTCTTACAGGTCTGGGTATTGTAAACTGCTGAGAGGATTGCAATGTACAGACAAGTGTGCTCTGTGGGCTTCCCAGCCACTGTGAGAGAAGCTGGTTTTGCCTCCATCCTTCTGGGCTGAGGATGGACCCCAGGGCCCTGTGCATGCTGGGAAAACACTCGAATACCATGCTGTACCTTCAGCCCAGGACAAGTAAAGTAAACTCTTTTTTTTTTTTTTGCCAGTCCTGGGGCTTGAACTCAGGGACTGGGCACTGTCCCTGAGCTTCTTTTGCTGAAGTTTTGTTCTCTACTACTTGAGCCACAGTACCACTTCTAGCTTTTTTTTGTTTATGTGGTACTGAGGAATTAAACCTAGGGCTTCATGCATGCTAGGCAAGCACTCTAATACTGAGCCACAGTCCCAGCCCCAAGTAAAATCTTTAGTAGGAATGTAAAATAATACAGTCTCTCTGTAAAACAGCCAGGCATTTGCTCAGTTACCAGACTGGAGCTGGTACCTCACACCTGTAATCCTAGCTATGCAGGAGGCTGAGATCTGGAGGTTCATGGTTTGAAGCTAGCCCAAAGCAGAAGAGTTCACAATACTCTATTTAAAAATAATCAGCAAAAAGCCAGACTGGGCTGGGCACCAGGGGCTCACACCTGTAACTACTCAGGAGGTTGAGATCTAAGGATCTTGGTTCAAAGCAACCTGGGCAGGAATGTCTGTGACTTTTTTTTTTTTTTTGTCGGCCGTGGGGCTTGAACTCTGGGCCTGGGTGCTGTCCCTCAGCTCTTCAGCTCAAATCGAGCGCTCTACCACTTGAGCTACAGCGCCACTTCCGGTTTTCTGGTGGTTTATTGGAGATAGGAGTCTCACAGTCTCTCCTGCCCGGGCTGGCTTTGAACCGCGATCCTCAGATCTCAGCCTCCTGAGTAGCTAGGATTACAGGTGTGAGCCACCAGTGCCCGGCTGTCTGTGACTCTTATTTCCAACTAACCACCAGAAAACCGTAAGTGGCGCTGTGGTTCAAGTGGTAGAGTCCTCACCTTGAGCTGAAGAGCTTAGAGACAGCGCTCAGGTCCAGAGTTCAAGCCCCATGACTGACAAAAAGGCATGGCTCAGGTGGTAGAGTATCGGCATAGTAAGCACAAGGCTCTGAGTTCAAACTCAGTGCCACCATAGGGAAAAGGATATAACAAAACAAAACAAAACAGGCTTACCATATAACCCAGCAATCTACTCTGTGACATACAGCCACTAGCAGAAAAAACATGCTTATACAAAAATCTAGCCAAAAAAATAGTCCAAACACGATCAGCTGGTGAATGGGCCAACATTCATCCCACATAGTATATGCACGCAGTGGGAGACAACTGCTTTAAAAAGGAATGAACAGCTCATGCCTATAATCCTAGCT
This sequence comes from Dipodomys merriami, assembly GCF_024711535.1. Lineage (NCBI taxonomy): Eukaryota > Metazoa > Chordata > Mammalia > Rodentia > Heteromyidae > Dipodomys > Dipodomys merriami. The sequence continues at coordinate 19,219,033 of NW_027204270.1, read as the reverse complement.
ACTTGGAAAGCTGAGATCCAGAGAATCAAGGTTCAAGAGCAGCTTAGGAAAAAGTTTTAAAGACCCCACCTAAACCAATTTTAAAAGTGGGTGCAGTGATATATAACATGTCTGTCATGCCAGTTCCGTAGGTTGAATAAGAATAGTGAGCCAGGATGGTCCAGGGAGAATACCCAAACCCAATTGGGAAAATAAAACAAAAAGGACTAGAGGTCTGACTCTGGTGATAGAGTGCCTGCCTAGTGAATGTGAGAGCCCAAGTTCAAATTCCAGTTACCACCCCCCCCAAAACAACAACAACAACAGTGAAATGCCGAGCAGGGTGGTGCATGCCTGTAATCTCAGCTGCTCAGGAGGTCGAGATAGGAGGATCATGAATTTGAGGCTAGCTAGCAAAGGCAGCAGCACAATTCTGTCTCAAAAAGGTGAGGGAGGGGAGAGCAGAGGCAAAGCTCAAGAGGCAGACCACCTGTGTAGAACGTGCTAGGTCTTAGGTCAGATCCCCAACACCACAGTTGAAAATAAATTTAAAAAATAAAGGAAGGGCCGGGCACTGGTGGCTTACCTCAGTCTGTAATTCCAGCTACTCAGGCTGAGATCTGATGACCGAGGTTTGAAACCAGCCTGGACAGAAAAGTCTGTGAGGTTTTTGTTGTTGTTGTTGTTGGTTGTGAAGCTTGAACTCAGGGCCTGGGCGCTGTCCCTGAACTCTTGCTCAAGGTTAGCTCTCGACCATTTGTGCCACAGTGCCACTTCTGGCTTTTTGGTGGTTAGTTGGAGATTAAGAGTCTCATGGACTTTCGTGCCCAGGCTGGCTTCAAATCATGATCCTCAGATCTCAGCTTCCAGACTAGCTAGGATGACAGGCGTGGGCTGTTGGTGCTGAAGGAAGCAGGCAGTTTTGGTATCAGATCAGGCAGGGAGGCAGGAAACCTGACCTGGGAGGATGACAGCATGATGCCAGGAATGAAATGATGGTGTCAACATTGATTCAGAAGCCTGTCCCGGGCTGCTGATGAGAACAGAGCAGCTGTGACTCAGAGCAGTGTCTTGCTGACCTGGCCAGCCTGGAGAAATGACCTCCAAGGTCAGGCACTCTCCCCATCCATGGAAGGTTTTGATAAGCACAGCCCCATCTCCAGAAATCAATGGCACAGCTGTTTCCCACGTGGCCACCCCATCTTTGCAGACCCCACAGAGGCTGGGGTGCTGGGACCCCTCAGCTCTCTGGCCTCTGGCGTCTGCCCACCCTCCCCCTGGAGGAGGCACTTCTGCTTTGCTTCCGCTTTGCATCCACACACCCGCTCCTGCTCGCATCCCCTGTGAGTCTTCCTTCTCTGACAGACTCGTACTTTGTGACTCTCTGGACCCCAGGACTGGATCATTCTGACCCCCACAACCAATCACACCAAGGAAGTGACCCCACCTATATAGACTCAATTGAACCTACAAGAGGAAGTGTAAATACACTGGCAGTTGGGCTCACTCAACTCTGCCCCTGTGCCATAGCTCCTGGAACCCCGTGCATGGCTAGGTTTTTTGTGGGAGGCTGGGGCTAGAGTTCCAAGGGACAGTGCGCTTAGCAGGCCCTGGGCTCGACGTCTGACACAGCAAGGTAAAGAGAGAGAGAGAAAAAAAAAGATAGAGGGCTGGGAAGGTGGCTCAGTGGTAGAGCACTTGCCTTGCATGCTCGAGGCCCGGGGTTCAATTCCTCAGCACCACATAAGCAAAAAGAAAAAAGCCGGAAGTGGTGCTGTGGCTCAAGTGGTAGAGCGCTAGCCTTGAGCTGAAGAGCTGAGGGACAGCGCCCAGGCCCAGAGTTCAGGGCCCACGACTGGACCTCCCCCCCCCCAAAAAAAAAAAAAGAAAAGAAAGAGAGAGGGAGAAAGAAAGGAAAGAATTGTGCAGGAAGGAACAGTAAGATGGAGCCAGGCACTGGTGGCTCACGCCTGTAATCCTAGTTACTCAGGAGGCTGAGATCTGAGGATCATGGTTCAAAGCCAGCCCAGACAGAAAAGTATCTCCAAAGAACCATCAAAAAGCCAAAAGTGGAGGTGTGACTCAAGTGGTAGAGTGTGAGCCTGGAGTCAAAAAGCTCAGGGACCCGTACCCAAGACCTAAATTCAAGCCCCAGGGCTAGTGCATGCATGCATGCGCGCACACACACACACACACACACACACACACACACACACAGCCTAAATCATGGCCTCTCTGGACATCTAGCCTTTCCCCAGGACTCAGTGTGCATCTTCTGAGAGGGGGTGGGGCCACATTTAAGCCCCACCCCAGCCATCTATCCTTGGAGGGACCAGCATCCTCCAGTCCAGATCTTAATGCAACCTCCCAGCAGTCAAGCCTCCTGCGCATTGCCAGTACAGGACACATGGGAGCCACTGTCGGTTGTTGTGTGCCAGGTACTGCGTATGCCTCAGCTCCCCCAGCAGACAAAGCAGCTCTAGCAGGTACACCCTATTACAGATCCTTCCTGAGACACAGAGAGGTTGAGTTACTTTCACAGCAGTCAAGATCTGATGCCCAGGAGGTCTGGTTCCATTCTGTGACTGACCCTCCTCTGTTTGCATGCCAAGACTTTCAAGCAAGAAGGGAATAAGAAAGACACGGGGCAGAATGCAGAACTAGTATTTCTGTCAGCCTGGGGAACAGGCGGGAGGGGTATGGGGGACCAAGGCGGATGGGGAGGGTTGGACTAAGCGAGGGAGGTCATACCTTCATTTAAGCCCTGCCACTCACTTGCTGTGTGTCCCTGAGCCATGTCCTACCACTCCTTGGGCCTGAGGCTTTCCATCATAGCAGCAGTGTGGACTCACTCCCTGAGAGGTGGGGCTGGCTGAAGAAGTGGACAGGCCTTGATGCTGCTGGCCCGTGTGCTGTGTGCTGCTGCCTCAACTTCTTTTTGAAGACTGGGGACTAGCAAGGTGTGGGAAGGGAGGCTGCACACCTCAGGCAGGGGGCTTTGTGCTCCCACATGGCTGGCTGCTTGGGAGGGTTTGCTGGAGAAGACTCAGACTCGGTGCTTTTCTTTGTTTTTGTTTTATGGGACAACATTCTCTCTCTCTCTCTCTCTCTCTCTCTCTCTCTCTCTCTCTCTCTCTCTCTCTCTCTCTCTCTCTCTCTCTCTCTCTCTCTCTCTGCCAGTCCGTGCCTGGGCACTGTCCTTAGGCTTCTTTTGCTCAAGGCTAGAGCTCTACCACTTAAGCTGCAGCACCACTTCCGTTTTTTTTTCTGTGTATGTGGTACTGAGGAATGGAACCCAGGGCTTCATGCATGCTAGGCAAGCACTCTACCACTGAGCCACCTTCCCAGCCTCAAACATTCACTTGCTTGGGCCTCCCCAGTGCTGGAATTACAGACATGCACTACCATATATTCCACTAGGCTGAACCTAGAACCTAAAACCTGAACCTAGAACCTAGAACCTGAGCCTAGAACCTCCAGGGTTCTCTCTCCCCTCCTGGGTGTCAGGTACCACATACCCTGACCTTTTCCACATTCAGGGCTGGCCTAGGATCCCTCCCCACTCAACATGACTTTGAGGGAGCTGGGGCAGGGGCAGGGACTGGTGCAAGAGGGAGAGGAGAGTTGGGGGGGGTCCCATGGCACCCTGGGGAAGGTGGTTTGGTCTGGGCTGACCCAGCAGAGGGCTTTATGAAGCCACCGACCAGGACTCAGATCCCAAGCTGGGTGACCTTGGGCCAATTGCTTGACCTCTCTGAACCCCTTTATCATCTTTGAAAACCACAGCACATGTTGACCTGGCAGGATGGTGGGAGAGAGCCATGTGCCTGGCTCCTACTAGAAGTTCAATGAATGGGGTTGCTATAATTACTTCTCACGAGTGGGGGTGGGCACAAGGCCTGGAGTCGGGCTTATATTTAGTCTGGAAAGGGGCGGGGCACCCTGAGACAAAGCAGGGGGGAGGGTGGCGAAGCCAATGAAACCCCAGTGGCTCCCCCCCACAGACACACCCCATTCCCCCCTCCCCCCCCCCCCGCCCGGTGCACCAGGTCACCTTGGTGGAGAGGTAGCTAGAGACTCCATTACACGGGACAAACCTCAGTCCCCGGGCTGCTAGCTTGTCCCACCTCTACCTAGGGGAGGCTGCTGGGCTGAGCCCCTCCCACTGCCCCCCCATCCTGGGAATGGTTTTGCTGGGGTCTGGCTGCCAAGGTGAACCTGACCTTGGGTGAGGGGTAAGGCGGGGGGGGGGGCTACTCCGACTCCTCCTCCCAAGCTCAGCACGCAGAATGAGTGTTGGGGCTGCAAATAGCCCAGTGGAATGAGTGAGTCACCCAGGCTGGAAATACTGCACCCCTGCCCTCCCCTCCACCTCTCTGGCCGCACCCCTCTGCGCCGTGCTTCACTGGGGGAAATGCCTGGCACTCTGATTTCAAGTGCCTGAGGCCGTGGGGGTCAGTTGGAAAGCCCTCCAACTTTCCTGAGTCAGCCAGCACTCCACCTTGCCCCTGCTCCTTCACCCTGGATCCAGCTGGCTGAGCCTGGAGCTGTGTGATTTTGAGCCAATTACTGGGCCTCTCTGGACCTTAGAGCCCCCATGCTAGCAGAAAGGCTTCAAGAAGGGATTTGAGGAGCTGGGATGAAGCTCAGTGGTGGAGCACTTGCCTAGCAAGGCTCTGGGTTCCACACCCTGTACTGCAGAACAAAAACAAAGCAAAACAAAAAAGCACAGTAGACACCACGCCTGACTACTCAGGAGGCTGAGATCTGAGGATCACATTGTGAAGCCAGCCAGGGCACGAAAGTCCTGAGACACAGCTCCAATTAAACACCAAAAAGCTAGAAGTGGAGCAGTGGCTCAAGTGGTAGAACACTAGCCTTGAGTGAAAAAGCTAAGGGCCAGCACTCTGGCCCTGAGTTCAAGCCCCAGTGGTGGCATATGCACACGTGCACACACGCGTGTGCATACACACACACAGAGGCATATGCACCTTCACCCCCCCACACACACACACAGAGGAAAGGACCAAAGCGGGCAGGGTTCTCTGGAAGGTGCTGGAGCACTTGCAGCAGCAGGTGGGTTCCCAGAGCCATTGGAGGCCAAAGGACGCCCATATTACTAGGCCTCAGTTTTCACGCCAGTCTACCTTGTTCCCCAGCTCTACCCCAGGCACGAGAACGGCAGGCTGGCGTGCGCTTCAGGTCTGCAATACAGTCCTTTATTGGGGGTACAATTATAGAGCCCCGACCTCCCATGGCACCCACCTGCCCCCACCCCCAGCTCCCAGGCTCAGGAGTCGGGCCACCCTACAGCAACCAGCCCCCAGGGCACAGATGCCGGCTCAGCTATTTATCCTGAGGACCCTGGACTGTGAGCCACCCCTTCCCTGCCCTGCTTCCTCCCTATGGAGAACAAGCCAGAGTCATTGGGGGGCCGCTGGCGCCCCCCAGATTTAAGGCTGATGGGCCAGAAGGAGGCTGGGGTTGAGCTCTCCTCCCCAGCAGGGGTGGGTGACATGGGCAGGTGCATGGCCCCAGGAGGGAAGAAGGAGGGGAGCACCCAGGGTGGAGGGGGGCACTGTGACCAGCTAAGACAGGTGGGGTTCAGAACCGACCCTCAGGGCAAAGCCGGGCGTGGGGTGGCTCAGAAACTCGGTGTTCTAGTGAGGAGAAGGGAGACATTAAATCTGATTCTAGAATGTTCTGAATTTGGTTTCATCCAATGGTAATGTTGAGTATTTGAGGGGTGTGTGTGTGTATGTATGTGTGTGTGTGTGTGTGTGTGTGTGTGTGTGTCCAGAGAATGTTGCAAGAAGCTGGGCTCCAACCTGGAGTTCCCCAAAGGGCTGTGCATATCTTGGTTCCATTTGGGGGGGGTGGCGGGGATCCTGTCTGCAGAGGGAGCAGCCCCAGGGGTACAGGCTGTGCTGGTAGAGCAGGGGCAGCCTTTCGCCTGGCCTCACTCGCAGGCACTGGCAGGTAGAGGAAGAGGAAGGCAGCAGTTTCACACCATAAAGCCCCATCTAGGGTACAGGTACCAGGAGCCCTGCCCCAGCACAGCTGGCTGGCCCGGGCATGGAGTGGTGGGCAGCCTGCCAGCTGGTTTGGGGCTTAGAGAGTGGCAGAGGGAGAGTGCTGTGATGTCTGCCTCCTTCCTGCCTTCCTGGGCCCTCTGGTGAGGCCACCTCCCCTTTTGACCTCTCCCACTCCACTGAGCCTAGGGTCCCTGGTTCTCGGTGCCCCTTGCCCCTGGCCTGCAGAGACTCCACAGATAGGATTTGTCTGTCTGTCCTGCAGATCCTCTGCCCAGCCACACCCCCTCCCCACCATCCTTCCCCACCCTTCTTTGGGAACCTCTCTGTCTCCACCCCAACCCCTCGGATCTGAATTGTCAGAGACCATATCTGGAACCTGGGGGTCGTGAGGGAGCCAAGGGGATCCATAGGCTGTGCTAGTTGGTGGGGGGGGGTCAGGCCCACCTGGGGCCTGGGGGTGTAAGGGGCTGGAGCCTGAGCTGAGATGTCCTGGGGGACCGTCATGTAGGGGTTCAGGAGCCGTGGCTGGCAGTCCAGTTGTGGAGGAGGTGGGGTGGAGGGAGGGCAGGGCAGGGGAGGCCCTCAGATTTTGATCTCTGTCCGGAAGACCTGCTGGACGTGCTCTGTGTGGGGGTGCCGCCGGGCCCGGATGGTGAGGCTCCCGTCCTCCCGCAGGGCTGAGGTCACCGAGGTGGGGTCCACGTCCTCCGGCAACTGGCACTTGTGAGCGAAGGTGTTCATGACTGTGCCATCAGCCGCCAGCTGGGGGAAGGGGTGCGGGGTCAGGGCAGGCTGCCTGGGAAACCCACAGCCCCCATCCTGATTCCAGAGAGGGGTCCATGGCCCTGCAGAGGGGCTAGGGGTAGCCAGGGGCCAAGGCCTATGTGGGAGCTGCGGAGGCGCTGGGAGGACCTCCCGGGGTCTCGGGGTCAGGGGACTCTGTGCTGTGAAGCAGAGGCCAGGAAGCTGGGGTTGCTTGAGCAGTGGAAGGCAGGGGTGGGGGGGTGGGGGGGGGGTGGGGGGGTGACGCCAGTTTGCCTGCCTGGATTCCCAGACTCTGCCGCCACCAGGGCCTCCTCCCTCCCCACAGCTCAGCCAGCACATAGCGTCCAGCTGCAGTCTGGCTGGCTGAGTCACTCTAGGGTGGCGAGGCTGGCACGTGCCACCACCAGTCCCTGGTCCTGGCGCCCCGGCAGGGTTTTTAGGGAGTGCAGGGCAGGAAGCTGGGCCCTGGGGACCCAAGAGGCTTTGGCAGATCTCCCCTAAGACACAGGTGGCTTCTCTGTCACACAGCCACGCCTTCCTCCAGGACAGAGGCCTCGGGGTCTCGGTGGAGGGGGTGGGAGGATGGGACTCAGACTTAGAGCTTAGGCCTAGGTAAGGGGTCCAATGGGAGTGTGGGGAAAGGGGCTCTACAGGGTCTGGGCCTTTGGCTTTGGGATGAAGAGGACTGGAGGTGCGGCATGAGGGAGTGTCCCCCCAGGTGAGCACCCCCTTTCCTCCCTCCCCTACTCCTCAGTCCAACATGGCCACATCCCTCATCTTCCACTCTCATGGTTCAGTCCCCTCTTCACGTGTTCCCTCCAGCCCCTCCACCCTCAGCTACCTAAGGTCCCCTCAGTAGATGAAATCTGGAAACTTGGTGGGTAGAGAGGGGCCTATGGGGGAGCCCCTGATTATCCAGGGGCCAAGGCCTTCAGTTTGACCTGGGGGACCTCGAATAGAGAAGGGACCCAGGGAAGACAGGAGGCCCAGGGCAAGGGGCTGGCTTAGGCAGGTGTCCAGGCTGGGAGTCAGGTCCCAGGGGTGGGTGGCACCACGCTCACCTTCTCGGCCCGCACCTCAATGTGGTTATTGGAGGTGGTGACGATGATGTCCTCGGGAGAGAAGTCTCTCACGTCCACTGCAAATTCATAGGCGTCTCCCAGGGTCTTGATGTTGCCCGGCCCCCCAGGACGGGCTGCAGAGAGGGCACTGTGAGCCAGGCACCAGGCAGGGAATGCAGCCAGAACCCAGCTGTCTGACCCGTGCTGGAAATGGGTCTGGCCCCCAGGTCACCTGCCCTCAGCTGCCCTCCGGAGCCTGCTAGGGATATGCTCACTCTGCAGCAACCCCACCAGGGCCTGCAGGCTGGGGGGCGCCTCTACCCCTCAGTCCTTGCCGGCTCTCTGGGCTGTTTCTCGACTACCTCTGGGCGGCCCCGTGGCAGGCTATGCAACACCTCTTGCTGGCAAGTGGACAGTTGCAGCCTTTGCAGGGGGGAGGGGGGCGGCAGAGGAGTGCCCTGGAATAGAGATCCCCACCTGTGCCTCTCCCCTCCCCCCAGAGCCCCAGCACTTGCCTGGGAAGGCCAGAGGTTCCGAGTGGGGCCTTATGAAACTGCCGAAGTCCTCAGAGAACAAGCTTAAAGCCTTCTCCATGGGTGGGTCCTGGGCTGGGAGGGCTCTGGAGGCTGAAGAGGACGAGGAAGAGGAGGAAGAGGAGGAGGAATGGAAGCTTCGCTCCGCTCGGAAGGAGGAGGAGGTCCGGTGGCTCATTCACAGGCAGTGTGGGGCCCTGGCTAGGCGGGCAGGGACTGGAGAGAAGAAATGTGTAGGTACAGCCCGCAGGGTAGCGTGCCGGGCCCTAGCTGCCAGCGCTTTATAAGGCCCGCCGGGCGTTGGGCTTGGGGCCAGCCTCTTGTCTCCTAGCTAAATTTAGGCCTCTTCATGGCCCAGAGGGGGCTGGAAATCTTCTCCGGAGAAGTGGCGTTGCTGATAGTCAGACACAAGGCAGGCCGAGCCGGAGGGCTGAGCTCACTCCTGGCATTCCAGCCCCAAGGACCTCCGCACACCACAGGGTCGGGGGTGAATCTGTCGCCTGGCCACTCAGGGTCCTCTGTGAGGACTTTGATGTCTCCATGTTTCACCCACCAGCCTGGGGGCTCTCTAGGGATTCTGGGTCTCCAGGATCTGTGCCCCCTCCTTGCTGGTGGGGTGGGGGTGGGGGCTAGGCCCAGACTCAGAAGAGGGGGCAGATAATTTGGAGATTGTCTTTAAAGATTTAGGGGGGGGTTGTTCCCAGTCACAGTATGCTTGACTTTAAGCTCCCAGGAGCTGCCAGCCGGCCCTGGACTTTGGTTGGGGAATTATAAAGAGACAGGCATTGTACAAGCTCTGATTTCTGGGGTACCTCTGGGCACTGGCTCCCTATATGAAGCTTTCCAGCACCCCACCTTCTGATTCCCATACAGTTCACAGGAAGGAGGTATGAAGCCCATTTTATAGACTGGAAAAAGCTAACCTCACAGGAAGGGAGGGGTAGGACCTGTGCAAGAGTCAGAGCTGGGGTTTGAACCCAGATGTCCGACCCAAAGCCTTTTTTTTTTTTTTTGCTAGTCCTGGGGCTTGAACTCAGGACTGGGCACTACCCTTGAGCTGCATTTTTTGCTCAAGGCTAGCACTCTACCACTTGAGCCACAGCGCCACTTCCAGCTTTTTCTGTGGTCCTGAGGAATCGAGCCCAGGGCTTCATGCATGCTAGGCAAGCACTCTACCACTAAGCCACCTTCCCAGCCCCCTAGTTTTTTTTTTTTTTTTTTTTAACTTAACAGTATTGGAGTTGAACTCAGAACCTTGATCATTCTAAACAAGTACTTTACTGCCTGAACCATGTCCTTAGCTTTTTTTTGTCTGTATTTTCTTTTGCCTGAGTATATTTAATATTTTTATTTTAAAAAGATGTACCTGGGGGAATTGGACAAAGAGAGGAGGGACACATGAAAGGAGGAGGAAGGGTGAGCAAATAGTTATTATATTTAATGTACATTATATAAAAAATTAACAACGTAACTTGTGGGTAGGGATGGGATGGGGAAGATGGTGTGAGTTGGTCTCACTAGCCAAATTTTCCCCAGGCTGGCCTAGAACTTATGATCCACCTGCTCTATCTCCATGCAGCTGGGATTATAATCATGTACTACCATAGTCCAATACCCCTTTTTAATTTATTTATTTTGGGGGTGTGTGCTGGTTCTGGGGCTTGCACTCAGGGCCTGAGTGCTGTCCCTGAGCTTTGTAGCTCAGGACTAGCACCTTACCACTTAGGTTACAACTTCACTTCCAGCTTTTTGCTGGGTAATTGGAGATGAGTCTCACAGACTTTCCTGCCCAAGATGACTTTAAACCACAATCCTCAGATCTCAGCTTCCTGAGTAACTAGGATTACAGGTGTGAGCCACTATCACACAGCTCCTTTTTTACTTTTCTTTTTCTTATCTTTTTTTTTTTCTTTTTGTCAGTTGTGGGCCTTGAACTCTGGGCCTGGGCGCTGTTTCTCAGCTCTTCAGCTCAAGGCGAGCACTCTGCCACTGGAGCCACAGTGCCACTTCTGGTTTTCTGGTGGTTAATTGAAGATGAGTCTCACAGACATTCCTGCCGGGCTGGCTTTGAACCGAGATCCTCAGATCTCAGCCTCCTGAGTAGCTAGGATTACAGGCATAAGCTATGGGCACCCAGCCTTACTTTTATTTTTTTTCCTACATGTAGAGACAGCTTAGCCAAGTTGACCCTAAGAAGTCCCTCTCTACCCACTCCTCTACTCATGAGAGCCATGTTGGATGTCACACTTCATCAGGGCGGGTCAGAAGATGGGGGAAGGCCCTTTGGGGAGGTAGGCTGGCTATTGGTCTGTGCTGGTGGCAATGTGGGGCGATGCCTCTCTCTTCCTGCCCTCAGAACAGCAAGCTCCCATTACTACACGGAGGCCTCTGGTTACTCCTGTCCACTCAGGGCCTGTGGAGAACCGGAAGCTCTGGCTGACAGTGCTTCCTGTGTTCTGAGATTTCTCTGTGGTGTCTCCTTTCCCTATCCAACTGGGAGTTCCCTAGAACATGGAGTCACCTTTCTCCCCATTAGACTGGGGCTCCTAAAGATGGGGCCTGTGTCTTCCTTCTTGCTTTTGCGGAGGCCAGCCTGGAGCTGCATCTCTGGGCAGAGGGCTCCCCATACGGTGTAGTGGGGGGCAGGACAAGCCATAGGGTGGCTGAGGGCTAGGGTGGTGGCTGGAGAGTGGAGTACTTGCTTGAGCCTAGGTCTGTGTCATCTGCCATGCCCCAGGGGTGTGCTGGCAGGGCTGGGGGGAGTCATCAGCACAGAGGTAAGATGGAAAGTGGTGGGGCCAGGCGTGGGGGGCATCTGGAGCCATCTGCCCACAAGGGAACCGGGAGCCAGTGGCTAAATGCAGACACGCTGTCATGGTGCTGAGGGCCTGAGTCACTGCTCCTGGATGACAGTCCCTTACCCACCCCCGCTGCCTCCCCCCCCATCCCCGAGGCGTCATCCACACAAATACTGAGTCCTCTGGCTTGGAGACCAATAGAACCCCAAAAGATCATTGAGGTCATTCCCCTGAGTGCAGCATGCCAGAAGAGTCACAAGGATTTCAGTCCAGGAAGGCATCACACATAGGGAGGCTCTCCACAAACACAGCTCCCCAAGACCTCGATTGAGGGTTTTTAAATTTTAGTTATTTATTTATTTTTGTGCCAGTACTGGACCTGGCCACCCTTCGGTCGCTTTTTTTTAAAAATCAAGGCTGCTAGGCACTCTACCACTTGAGTCACAGCTCTACTTCTGGTTTTTTTTGGTGGTTAATTGGAAATAAATGTCTCATGGACTTTCCCTTCCCGGACTGGCTTTGAACTTTGATCCTTCAGATCTCAGACTCCCCAGTAGCTAGGATTACAGGTGTGAGCTACAGGAACCTGGGATCCAGATCAGGGTCTTGGGAAGAATTGGGATCCAGTTCCCCTCAACCAGCCCTTCACCAGACCAGAAACCCACGTCAGAGCTTTTTCTGGAGCCTTGGATGAATGAGGCAGAGGCAGGGCCCTGTCCTCAGGCTCTCCTAAGGAGGAGGAAACTGCAATCCGGAGTGGGGAAGGAGTGGGCAGAGCTTCTCTGCTTTTAAACCAGTTCCTGCCTCCCCAGCCCTCCCCTGCCCTCCTCCGGCTGCCAGGTGCTTGATGCGGAAGAGGGGGAACTCAGGGCTGGGGTGGTGCACTGTGGCTTTGGGAGGAATTTGCCCTGGGCACTGGCTGGCTGGCTTGCTGTCTGTCTCCCCTCGAGCTTCCTGGTGGTCATGGGACCTGGGAGTTGTGCAGGCATTCAGGGACAGCTGTGGCCCCGGGTGGCAGTTGCCTAAACCTGAGACAAGTTTGGGATATCAACAAAGCAGCCATTACCTGTGACTGCATAGTCAACAGATCCCTGTGGTCAAAAGTAAGGGGGGGGGGGGGAGTCAGGGTCTTGCGGTCAGAGAAGCAAGCCTCAGCCCCGCCCTTCCAGAACTATACACCTGATTTGGTTCTGAACAGAGACTGCACAAGGCCCCAGGTTTGAACATAAGCGGCTTTCAGGAAGAAAAAAAGAGATCTGTCCCAAATATCTTGCCCAAGCCTTCTGAAAGTCGAATCAAACTAACACTCTCCATTTCCTACCCAAACCGTCCCCCTTGCTAAAGCCTCAGGAGCAGGAGGATTTCCGTGGAGGGAAGTTACACTGTGTAAGACAGAGAGGTCAGTTTCTGCTGTGTGACCTGGGCTGAGAGACTGCACCTCTCTAACTTTTCCATTCATCATCTGCAAAATGAGGATGCTACCCCAATGCAGCTGGCAGAGGAGACAAACTAAGTGGCAGCTGTGGGGGCTCCAGGGATTGGCTGGCACACACACATGTCACCAACTCTCTGGAGGCCTGTGTTTCTATCCTCAGATCTGGGGGAGAGAAGATCTGTGACATTTACCCAGAAGCCCCCAGTCTGAGCAGCAGCCCCTGGGAAGCTGTGGTTTGAGAAGCAGTTGGCTGGGACTGAAGGGGACAGACACCAAGTTCAATCCAAGTTCCTCAGCAGGCCCTGGAGGCCTCCACCACCCCTTTCTCCCTCCCCAGCCTGGAACAAGATGCAACTTTCAAAGCAGGACCGTGGCGCTTTGAGTCAGGCAAACCATGGGTGGAATCCTGCCTCAACCCCTTTGCCTCTGAGACATGGTTTTTGTCGTTGAGACTAAGACTTGATACATTTCTGAGGCTGACCTGGAACTCCTGGGCTCAAGTGGTCCTTCTGCCCCCACCTGCAGAGTAGCTGGGCCTCCAGGCATGTGCCTCCCATGCCAGCTAGCCAAACAGATCTTGGGCCAAAAAAACAAAAACTCCTCACCACACCATGTTGCAATTTCTTTTGAACAGGACAAAGTGGATCTCCAGGAGCACTCAGAGTAACTCTGGGCAAGTCAGAGTAGAGTTCCTGCCTCTCAGGGTGCAGCTACAGCCTCACTCCCTTGTGCCCCTGAGCTTTCTCCTCTCTGTCCACCTGCTCCCCACTTCTGTGGTTTCTCAACTCCTTCGCTGGCCAGCTGAGAACTCAGAGCCCTGAGCCTCAGCCTTGGTCTGTGGGTGCCCGCCTCTCCCTCCCAGGCCTGATTCCCAGGAGCCCCCAGGAACCTGCAGTGTGGTTGGTGCTGCCTTCTGGGCAGCTCTGGTGTGTGTGTGTGTGTGTGTGTGTGTGTTGTGTGTGTGTGTGTGTTGTGTGTGTGTGTGTGTGTGTGTGTGTGTGTGTGTGTGTGTGTGTGTGTGTGTGTGTGTGTGTGTGTCAGCCTGCCTGCTCAGCGGTACAGGGGAGTTCTGGCTGGTTTGTCAAGGGCATTCTTAATGGTTTCCTTAACCCTACTGGAGGAGGGGGAGGCGCTGGAGGGTGGTGTGCACACCTGTCCAGGTGCTCAGGAACTGCAAACACAGGCTCTGCTGGGGCTGCAGCGGAACGGATCAACAGGTGAGGGGTAGGAGCACGGACTCGGACAGGACAAGCCAGGGCCTGGGCAGACAGGGCATGAGGAGGGAGGGGACAGGAGCTGGCACCCCATTTTCACCTTGATGGTCTCTTTCTGAGCCTGGGGATTTCCGCTCCTCTGGACCTGAGGGATAGGCATGGGGACACCAGAGCCATCTCCAGGGGTCCACAGAGAATGTGCCACTGAGGCACAGCAAAGGCTCTGAGGAGAAGCAGCTCAGTGTCCCAGAGGGTGGCAGCAGGGGCCACAGCAAGGGAGGGCTTGGTGAGGGCCCAGGGCCTCCACTGAGGTCCCTAGGGACACCTAGAAGCTTCCAGCCCACTTGGAGGACACAGCCACCCTCCTAGTGACAGAGGCTCTGTCCCCTCCTTTAACATCACATACATACACACACACACACATGCATGCACACATACATGCATACACACATACATGCATACACGTGCACATGCACTCATGGCCAGGGCCATTCCTTCTCTTCCCAAGGTGGACTGCTCCAGAGCCTGGACGCAGTGCTGGCACTGGAGCAGCCCGCCCACGGTCCGGCTGCCCGTCCTCACAGAGCCCATGGAGGAGCTGGTGGGGCTGCGTGAGGGCTCCTCGGGGAAGCCCATGACTCTGCAGGAGCTGTGGGGCCCATGTCCCCGCATCCGGGGACGCATCCAACGTGAGAGCTGGGGCCCTCCCCCCCCATGGAAGACTCTGGGGACACCGCGCCTGGCAGGCTCACCACCCCACCCCACCACACCCCACCTGCCCCTTCTGCCCCTGGCTCCTTCTTTGAAACTTGAAGCTCATTGTTCACCTTGACACCAGACTGTCCCTTTCCCTGGGGGTAGAGCAGGCAGGGACCCCAGAGAGAGCCAATGTATAGGCCTCCCCCCAGCTCCCCCCGCCTGCTGCCAGGTACTGAGGCTCCCCGACCCCAGCTTCCAGGCTGGGCTGACAAACAGTGGCCAGGGCTTGCTGGGGCCCAGGGGACAGATGGCCCTGCAGGCCCTGGGAAGCCACAGCTTCTGCAGAGATGCTGAGCAGGGCTGTGGTGCTGACCCCACCCAGCCCCTGGGTGCCACCAACCATCCTTCAACAGTGACAAGAGAGGGTGTGGGGGTGATGTCAGACTCAAGCCCCTGCCCAGCTGTCCCGGCCCAGAGTCTGAGCAGGCCTCCAGGGAAGGGGCTGTCGCGGCATCCCTCCACCTGGGCTGTGCCCCCAATGCCCTGGCAGGCGGCCTGGAGTGGCTGAAGGAGAAGCTCTTCCGCGTGGATGAGGACTGGTACTTCCTGGCCATCCTCGGGGTGCTCATGGCCCTCATCAGCTATGCCATGAACTTCGCCATCGGCCGCGTGGTGCGAGGTAAGCCGGCCTGGCACACACCCGCCCTGGACCAGGGATTCCTGCTCTCTGGGATGGTCACCAGGTCACCCGATGGTCGCCAGGGCAGGAGAGGGGGACGACTCTGCTTGACCACACCTGGGGCTGGGGCTGGCTTCTCTCCTGCCTTGCATTGTGTCCCTCTCTGGGACACAGCCACATCTGCACAATGAGGGGTGAGCCTGGTGTCCCAGGAGCCCTTCCCCGTGTGAGCTCTGTGCCCCTCTTCACCCCACCCTGCCGCTTCTCTCTCCCTCCTGGTTCCCAAAACCCAGGCACAAAGCTTCCCCCATCCTTCAGAGGGCTCCACCCTGAGGCCTTCCTGGAAGAGTAGGCATGGGCAGGAAGGGCTGGAGACCCTTTCTCTGTGCCCTCAGCTGCTATCCTGAGGACCTACTGTCCTATGCGGTTTTCCTCACCCAGTCACATTCAGTTCTCTACTGAGGGACAGAACTTCCTGTAGATTTTAGGACCTGTGAGGAGTCCCCATCACAGCCTACTGGGCAAGTGAGGAAACTGAGGCTCAGAGAGGTTGAGTCACTTGCCCATAGTCACTCAGGCCAGAAGTAGTCAAGTTGGGACATGGTCCTGGGACCCTCGCTTCATTCTGAGGGTCTGACACACACTGGGTGGCGTGGGGCCCCTGTGTCCTGGTGTACATGGGGGAGGGGGGAGCTGCAGAGCCTGTGGTGGCTCCTGATGCCCGGCCTTCCCCAGCTCACAAGTGGCTATATGGAGAGATCGGGGACAGCCATCTGCTGCGGTATCTCTCCTGGACTGTGTACCCAGTGGCCCTCCTGTCCTTCTCCTCTGGCTTCTCCCAAAGCATCACGCCCTTCTCTGGAGGTGAGTCTGCCATCTTTTCTCTGGCCAGCAGGTCTTCACTGCAGTGTCCTCTGGGCCTGTGGGGCTTCTGGGGGACACAGGAATCACCAGCCCCGTTTCCCAGCCAGGGATGCCTGCTTGGAGAGCGGTGTCCGTCCCCCAGGTCACAAAGGGAGAAGGGCAGATGTGGACTCCTGGGTTCTCATGGGCTCTGTCTGCTCTCCTGGGCACGGTCCCCTGCAGAGCCAGAGTCAGTGACTTGTGCCAGGAAGGGGGCTTGTGGTGGCCTGGCGTTGCGCACTGGCTAGATCAGCTAGCCACCAGCACAGGCCAGGAGGGGGAGAAGGGCACAGACAGTTCACATGCCCACCCTGCGCCTCAGCTTCCTCTCCTGCCAACTGAGGTCAGCAGTCTTCCCTTTGTCGGGTGCCAATGGCTCATGCCTGTAATCTTAGCTACCCAGGAGACTGTGATCTGAGGATCCCAGTTCAAAACCAGCTTGGGCAGCAAAGTCTGAGAGACTCTTATCTCCTATTAGCCAGCAAAAACATGAAATGTTGGTGCTGGAGAGTTAGCTCAGTGGAAGAGCATTTGCCTACAAGTATAAGACCTTGAGTTCGATCCTCACCTCTAAAGACAAAAACAAAAGACAAAAAATAAACAAACAAAAAACCTATCAGTGGTGAAGGGAGAGGGAGGAGGAGGGTAGAGGGCAGAAGCTGCCAGGCAGGCAGGCAGGAAGGAAGGCAGGAAAGCAGGAAGGCAGGCAGGCAGGAAGGCAGGAAGGCAGGCTGGGTCTTTGCCTAGCACACATGAAGCTCTGGGTTCAATTCCTCAGTAGTACATAAGCAGAAAAAGCTAGAAGTGGCTCTGTGTTTCAAGTGGTAGAGTGCTAGCCTTGAGCAAAAGAAGCTCAGGGACAGTGTTTAGGCCGAGTTCAAGTCCCAGGACTGGCAAAAAATAAAAATCTAAAGTTTAAACGTGAGTACTGGCACACACACACACACACACACACACACACACATGGAAAAGAAAATGAACATGAAGGAGAGAGAGGGAGCGAGAATCCCCTCCTTGTAGGGTATGAGACTCAGAGAAGATAGGATAGTTCCATTGAGAGTGTGGATGTGGGGAGACGGAGAGCGAGGAGATTTAATCTAGACTTTGACCCTCTTGTCCTCCCCATGCCACCAAGGATCTGGAATCCCGGAGCTGAAGGCCATCTTGTCAGGTGTGATCTTGGAGAACCACCTGGATATCAAGAACTTTGGAGCCAAGGTGGCTGGGCTCTCCTGCACACTGGCCACAGGCAGCACCATCTTCCTAGGCAAAATGGTAAGAGCAGGAGAGAGGCCCCTCACCCCATCCCCACCTCCTCCTCAGCCTTCCCTGTCCCCACCACAGCCAGGCCCACCTGGGGAGCTAGTGCAGCCAGGTCCCCAGTGTGAGCAGTCACGTGCCCCTGGAGATGGCTGGGAAGGGAGCGTGGGTGGAAAAGGCATACTTGCTATGCATTAGGCCTTCAGCTTCCTTCATGGAAGCACAAAGAGAAGAATGGGAGGATGATGAGGGTAGAAGGGAGGAGGAGGGATTAATAGTAGGAGGAAAAGGAGCAAGAACCCCCCTCTCCAGGGCACAGGTCACCTGCCCTGCACCCACCTCACCCCTACAGGGCTCCTTCGTGCACCTGGGTGTGATGATTGCGGCCTACCTGGGCCGGGTGCGCACCAGGACCATCGGGGAGTCTGAGGTGAGGGGCTCAGGGAGGGCCTCCATGGAGGGATGGTGGGGGGTGGGGAGAGTGGCTCTGAACCCAGGTCCTGATTCCCCAGAACAAGAACAAGCAACATGAAATGCTGGTGGCAGGAGCGGCAGTGGGCTTTGCCACGGTCTTTGCAGCCCCCTTCAGTGGTGAGACCCTTCCTCCAGGCCCTGAGCCTTAGTACTGCCTATATCCCTCCCCTGCTTCTTCCCATGGGGCTGTCAGAACCAATCAGGTGACTCCTTTATAGGTGTGGGGGGAGGGGGTGTCTTCCAGTTCCCACTGCTGTTCTGCAGGGTGGGCTGATGTCCAGTTGCTCATCCCCGCCCCCCACCCCATACATGGGTTTGGAAACCAGCTGTTGGTGCGGCCCTGGGCGGCCAGTTCACCGCCTGAGCTGCGTGTCCCCCCAGGCATCTTGTTCAGCATCGAGGTCATGTCCTCTCACTTTACCGTCTGGAATTATTGGAGGGGCTTCTTCGCTGCCACCTGCGGGGCCTTCACCTTCCGCCTCCTGGCAGTCTTCAACAGCGAGCAGGGTGAGACTCAGCTGCCTGGGCCTGCCCACTCCTCCCTCTCCCCGTCTCCTCCTTCTCCTCTTCTTCCTCCTCCTCCTCCTTCTCTCCCTATTCCCCTTCTTCCTCTTCCTCCTCCCCCTGTCCCCTCTCTCTTTCACCCCTTCCCCCCTGCATCTCCCAGAGGACAGAAGGGGCTGAGCTGTGCCAGGCAGTGAGAGGGAGGAAGAGGGTAGAGGGCAAAGCTGGCAGGAAGGCAGGATGGCATGATGGCAGGCTGGGTTGTGGGGTTTGGGGTCGACACTGCACCTCCAGCCCTGCCTCTTCCTTTGGGACACAGTGTGGTTGAGAAGGGCTTGACCTCTGACCCCACTGCCCTCCTCCCCCAGAGACCATCACCTCCATCTACAAGACCAGCTTCCCTGTGGATGTGCCCTTTGACCTGCCTGAGATTTTCTTCTTTGTGGCACTGGGGTGAGCAGGGTCTCAGGCCCTGAGAGCCTGCCTGTGGTCTCTTCCCAGTCTGACTGGGCTGGGGGTGGGGTAGGGGGCTAGGGACTCAGCTGTCCATGTCCCCAGGGCCATTTGCGGTGTCCTGAGCTGTGCTTACCTCTTCTGCCAGCGAACCTTCCTGGGCTTTGTCACTACCAACCGCTTCACCTCCAAGCTGCTGGCCACCAGGTGGGTCAGGGCCATGGTGGGCCCCTCAGGAAGCCCATTACCCCTAGTCCACTGAACTCCTGTCCTCCCATGGGTCCCCAACCCCTCCCCACTTATACAGTCCCCATTCCCTCTCCAAGACCCCTGCAAGTCCCTAAGCCCTTGCCTTTCAATTGTGCACCAACTTCTTAACCTCTCTTCTTGGGGTTCCCTCTCCTCACTGAGCCCTGCTTCCTCTCCTCCTGACTCCTATGCCACAGGCCCTTGGTTTTTTCTCTCTCTCTCATTCCCTCCCTCCCTCCCTCCCTTCTCTTTTCCTCTCCTCTCTTCCCTCTCCCCTCTACTTCTCTCCCCTTCCTTCCTTCCTTCTTTCCTTCCTTCCTTCCTTCCTTCCTTCCTTCCTTCCTTCCTTCCTTCCTTCCTTCCTTCCTTCCTTCCTTCCTTCTTGTCATGGGCATTGAACTCAGAGGCCTGGTTGCTCTCCCTGAGCTCTTTTGTTTAAGGCTAGTACTATAATCTAGCACTTTGATTCACAGCACCACTTCTGGTTTTCTGGTGGTTAACTGGAGATAGAATCTCATGGACTTTCCTGTGGGGGCTGGCTTTGAACCACAATCCTCAGATCTCAGCCTCCTGAGCAGCTAGGATTACAGGTGTGAGCCACCAACACCAGCTACGCCCTTGGTTTTCTCTAGCCTTTTCTGCCTGGACCAGAGAGGCAGAGCCCCTCCATGGGCTGGCATGGATCTGTCCTTGGTCTCTGTCCCAACTTTCATCAGTCCAGCTTCCTATCACCTCCAATCTCCTGGGCCCACCTCACCTGCCTTATCCCTGAGGGAAGGGGGTGTCTTCCCTGGTCCCTCCTTCCTCCTCTCCCATCCTCAGTCCCTGCCTGCCCCTTCCTGAGTAGCCCATTTCTCTCCATGTTTTGGGGGAAGGAGAGGGGCTGGCACTGGACCTCCTTTGTCCACAGCAAGCCTGTGTACGCTGCCCTGGCTGCCCTGATTCTGGCTTCCATCACCTACCCACCTGGCGTGGGTCACTTCATGGCTTCCCGGGTAAGGGCTGAGGGGTAGAAGGTCACCGTGTTTTCCCCTTTGTGGCACTGCCTCACTAACCCCCATACCATGCAACAGAGATGCTTACGCATGCTTTTCTAGAGAAGAGCACTAAGCTCAGAGAGGCCAGAGCCTGCCCAGCCCCCCCGGGGGGTGGGGAGGTGGGGAGAGGCAGAGTAGGCACTGAGGTTGGGTTGGGAGACATGGTGAGGACATACTGAAGGCCCACCGGCCCTGCCCAGCTGTCCATGGAGCAGCTCTTGGATTCGCTATTTGACAACAACTCGTGGGCATGGATGACCCAGAACTCATCCCTACCTTGGACTGCCGAGCCTGATCCCCAGAACCTGTGGTTGGAATGGTACCACCCACGGCTCACCATCTTTGGGACGCTAGCTTTCTTCCTGGTTATGAAGGTGGGTCCCCAGGTGTGGGCAGAGCCAAGGCCAGCTCTTTCTTAGGGTGACGTTCCTTTTCTGGCTTGTTACCATGCCAGAGATGGCGATGAACCAAGGCATGGACACCCTTTTCTCTTGGCCCTCCCAACTCTTTTCTCACTCTCCCTCCCCACCCTTCCCCCTTGTGGCCTTTAACTTCCTCCAGTGAGCACTGTCTCCCCACAGTTCTGGATGCTCATTCTGGCCACCACCATCCCTGTGCCTGCTGGGTATTTTCTGCCCCTGTTTGTGTATGGTGAGTCTGAGGACTGAGAGTCTGAGAGTCGGGGAGTAGGGGGGCATTGCAGGAGAGCAGTGGCACTCAGCCCTTCTCGGCCCTCCCAGGGTGGTGCTGAGCATGGCCCCAGGGACAGAGGGCTGAGGGCCAGGTCAGTCACCATGGCTGCCCCTGATGGCAGTCATTCATCTGCGGCAGGAGCTGCTATTGGGCGCCTCTTGGGGGAGGCTCTGTCTCTCGCCTTCCCTGAGGGCATCGTGGCTGGAGGTGTCATCAATCCCATCATGCCTGGGGGCTATGCTCTGGCAGGTAAGTGCCCTGGGCTAGGTTGGGTGGGCAGACCTCCTGGGGATGGGCTGTAGTGGAGAGAGGGTGCTAGCGAGGGCACAGGGGGTGTCACTGAGTGTCCAGATCCCCTCCCTTCATGCGGCCTCCCTGACCCCAGCCTCCTCACTTCTCTAGTCTCTGTCTTCTCCATCCCACATGCTCTCCTTTATCCCTCTCCTCTCCCCAAGTCCAGGTACAAGGCAGGTCCAGCAGTGGCCAACATGGGTCCTCTGCCTTGGGAAAAGCCATGCCCACCTTGCCCCTGGGAGAGTCTGACCCCTGGATTGAACGACTTTGCCCTGGCTCTGCCCCCCCCACCCCCCAGGAGCTGCGGCCTTCTCTGGAGCGGTGACCCACTCCATCTCCACGGCGCTGCTGGCCTTTGAGCTGACCGGCCAGATCTTGCACGCCCTGCCTGTGCTGATGGCCGTGCTGGTGGCCAATGCCATTGCTCAGAGCTGCCAGCCCTCCTTTTATGATGGTACCATCATTGTCAAGAAACTGCCTTACCTGCCATGGATTCGGGGGCGCAAGATCGGGTGCGCAGGCTGCTGAGGCTCGCTGACAAGGGAGAGGGTGCTCTGGGTGGGCTGAGTGGGGAGGGGCAAAATCACCACTGAGGCTGACCTTGAACCTGGGCATGGGAGTGATGAATCATGGCTGCCCTCTGGTCTCTAGTCTTCCCAGTGGCCTGATGGCTGTGTGAGGATGCTGGGATTGCGGCAGGCCTGGGTCTTGCCCAAGGTCTCATAGATCAAGGTCACATGGAACACCACAGCCAGGGCTCCCCTCCCCCTCTGCTCCTGCTCTGCCATCCTTACAAGCAGAGATGGTCTGGGCCCACTGCAGTCTAGGGCCCAGGAATCAGACCTGGTCTCCAGATTCCTCCCTTGGGGGTGGGATGAGGTGGGCACTCACTCTGGAGTCTCCCAGCCTCCACCCTGGCTTGAGAGATCCTCAGGTCCTGGGCCAGCAGGGCTCCCCATGTGCCCTGCCTCACCTGGGGGCTGACACCCCTAGCCAGGACCTGATGGAGCCTCCGTCTGCCCCAGCTCGTACCCCACGACGGTGGGACACTTCATGAACTGTGCCATCACCACCCTGGCCAAGGACACCCCGCTGGAGCAGGTGGTCAAGGTGGTGACCTCCACAGATGAGGCCCAGTATCCCTTGGTGGAGAGCACAGGTGCCTGGCAGGAAGGGGTGGCTGCCTGGGAGGGGCGGGATGCCCTTGGCCTTGCTCTGAGCCTGAGTGTCAGGGCAGAGTGTTGTTTCTATACCTGGATCTGGGCTGTGCAGCTTAACAGCTGTGTGGCCCTGAATCCCTTCTCCTCTCTGAGCTTTGTGTTCTTTATGCATGAAAGGACAGATTAACCATGCCCTGGAGATTGGCTGATGCGTGCAAGTGAGAGAGGAGAGGGGGCTTGTACGACCCCCTGTGAATGGCACTTGGAGCTCTAGGAAAGGAGGCTGGCATTCCTGCGAGTGAGGAAAGGGTGGTCAGCCTCCTTAGGCCTTTCAGTGGTCACTTTCCTCAGTGTCCCTGGAGCATCCCCTAGCTGAGTGCCCTCCCCACCAATGGGTTGTGGCTCTTGTTAAAAGTCGTATCCAGGGGCTGGGAAGGTGGCTTAGTGGTAGAGTGCTTGCCTAGCATGCGTGAAGCCCTGGGTTTCTTTCCTCAGTACCACAAAAACAGAAAAGGCCAGAAGTGGCTCCAGTGGTAAAGTGTTAGCTCTGTGCAAAAGAAGATCAGGGACAGTGCCCAGGCCCTGAGTTCAAGCCCAAGGGCTAGCAAGAATTAAAACTTTTTTTAAAAAAGTCATGTCAAGCAGGGCGTCAGTAGCTCATGCCTACAATCCTAGCTACTCAGTAGGCTGAGATCTGAGGATCACTGAAGCCAGCTCAGGCAGGAAAATCCTTGAGACTCTTCTCTTATTATCCACCAAAAAGGTGAAGTAAAGCTTTGGCTCAAGTGGTGGACACACACAAACATGTGTGTGCGCACACACACACACACAGACACACACACACTCACGCACGCACGCACGCACGCACAGGTCACATCAGTTACATCTTGGGGAAAGGTCTAACCAGGCATCCTGTCGTGCTTTGCATGCACAGTATCAGAGTAGAGAACATGAGCCAGGGAGACATGGGCTATTGGCAGCCCACAGCCCACAGCCCACAGCCCACAGTTCTCTGGGTACTGGAGGCAAAGGGAACTCTGGAAAGGTACAGCATGACTGGATTTGGGTCCCCAGGCCTTGGGCAGGCACCTTTGGCAGTGAGAAACCTACAAGACAAATATGAGGCCACTCTCCATGGCCTACACGTAGCCTAGTGACCATATAGAACCTGTCACATGAGTTTACAAGTGGTGGAATCTTCACTCAGGCTCCATGAGCCCCAGGTTCCTGTCTACGGATTGCACATGTCCAGTCCTGCCAAAAGGCTTCATTCTAGAACAGAACTGGCTTTACCAACAAAGGGCCACGGTAAGCAAAGCATTCCCAATCAGACTGGCCAGGGGACAGGCTCTCACTATTCATCCAAGTAATAACTTGGTTTATCAGTAAGGGTGGAAGCATTTCAATGCCCGGTTGTCAAGTTGATTGGTTTCTTTGTGGTGCTGAGGATGGAACCTAGAGCCAAGGGCTTGCTCGGCAAGTACTCTTCCTCGAGCCACACTCCAGCCCAGCTCCCAAGCTTTTTCTTGTTACTGCACATAAGGATCAGTATCAAACTTGCTACTCAAACTCTTGTGATCCACCATCATTAGAGTGAGGGTTACTAAGCACTGGGCACATAGGAGGACCTTAGAATATGGTGCCCTCCTGGGTGTGCTCCTTCACTGGATGTTAAATGTTCTGTGGGAAAATAGAGAAAGCCAAGTCTTGACACCAGCCTGCATCATACAAATGTCCCAGCTTCTTCCTGCCTGAAGACCTAGCAAATGGGGCTTCTTCTTGGCCTGCTGTCAGCCATAACCAGCCATTCTGAATGGCTACACATTCACTTGGGCAGCTTAGTGGGTGTGGCCATGACAATTAGCCCCGCCCACTCCCACTGAGCCTCAGTTGCCTAGTCAATAGATTGGATGATCTCCACACCACTGGCTGCTTAAGGTTCCTCTGAGGCACAAGAACACCCCTAGCATCATGCTTGGCACACAGTAAGGGCTCAGTTAATGTGAATTCTCCCTCCATATTAGAGTCTCAGATCCTGGTGGGCACCGTGAGAAGGGCCCAGCTGGTGCAGGCCCTCCATGCTGAGCCAGCTTGCTGGGTGGCAGGCCAACAGGTAAGTGAGTGGGTGAGTGCCCGGGAGGGGCTGGGCCAGGGTAGGGTGGTGGGCAGGGCTGGGAGGGGAAGATAAGATGACATTCTGGGAACAGGGTCTGGAATCCCACTGTCCCTCCCCCATCCCCAGTGCTGTCTCCAGGACCTCTTGGCTGGGGGCTGTCCCATGGAGCCAGTGACCCTACAGCTGTCCCCAGAGACCTCCCTGCACCAGGTAAGGGGAGGATGGGAGAAGGCAGGCAGAAGGCCCCAGAGGAGGGGGAGGAAGCCGGTAGGTGGGTCAGGCTCCAGCTTCTCCCCTGTGCCAAGTGATCTCTGCTCCCCCCTTGGTTTTCCTCATCTACATGGGCATGGGCCTGGCAGCTCCTTCCCTGGGCACTCCTTCCCTGAATAGGAACCAGCACTCAGGTGCAGAGACACTGGTTAAAATCATCTCCTGAAGTTGGGCACTGGTGACTCATGCCTGTAATCCTAGCTGCTCAGGAGGCTGAGATCTGAGGATCATGGTTTAAAGCCAGCCCAGGCAGCATAGTCTGTAAGACTCTTATCTCCAATTAGCTACCTAAAAACTGAGATGGAACCGTGGTTCAAGCCCCACTACAGACCAAGAAATAATAATAATAAATAAATAAAAATCAAGCATCCCATGAAGACGTAGGCAGAGGTCAATTTTAAGTTTGCCACATTCTCCCTGTGTGATCTTGAACAAATGACTCAACCACCCAGGGCAGAGCTGGCACTCGATGTGGGCCAGGGACACAAGCAGCCTGGGGTCTTGGGCCTGGGCCTATCTCCTCACTGCCAGGGGATGGCACCATGATGGTGGTGGGTAATGGTGGATAATGGCATCTTCTGCCCCTGGGCCTCACCCAGCTGTTGCATGGACTCTGGCCACCCCTAGTGGTCACTCTGCACATTGCAGGCCAGTTCCCTAGAATTGGGGGAGTCCAGGCTGAGAGGTGGGTTAGTGGGCCTCAGGGGGACCCTGAGCCCAGAATGTTCTCTGAACCCTCCAGACGCACCACCTGTTTGAGCTGTTGAACCTGCAGTTGCTCTATGTGACATCGCGGGGCAGAGCTGTGGGCGCCGTGACCTGGGTGGAGGTATGGGATTCTCGGGGAGGGTGAGGCAGAGGAGGTGGGGGGACTTCTCCCAACCTAAGCGTGAGAGCCTCTGAGGACTCTGATGAACCTCACAGCTGGGACCCGAGTGACCACTGGGTCTGGGGACCCCTAGGAGCCTCTGCTCTCCGGGCTCAGTGACCCCATGATGCAATGGGGAGGCACTGGCTTATCATCCACCCCAACATCCACCCTAGGGGGGCCTCCAAAGTCAGAATCCTTCCTCCCAACCCTTTTATTCTCTGTTGCAGTTAAAGAAAGCGATTTCCACCCTGACCAACCCACCAGCCCCCAAGTGAGCCTGCCTGGTCAGTGAGAGCAGGTGCGCAGCTGCCCGGGGCTGGACAGGGCCCCTGCCTCTCCCTAGATGCCACCACCCACCGTTACCTGCCCCAGCCCCTCCCCACTGTACAGGGGAGCTGGCAGCTCTTCTCTAGCCCCAAAGAAGGACCCACACCCCTGTGTCCCAGCTTGGGGACAGCAGCCATTGGCTGGAAGGACAAACCCCACCCCGGATGCAGCAAGGAGTAGGAAATGGAGACGAAATGGAGGACCTTTGACACCCAGTGCCTGGTCTCTCATTCGTGAATGAAGAGATTGGTACATGTCATTACCAAATGTGAACATCCATGTTCCCAGGCAGACGTTCCTGAGAAAAATAAAGCTGATGCCCAGAGCTGCTGCTGGTCCCTAGCCTCTCTGCAGGCTGTTCAGGGCGCAGCAGGGGCCTCTGCGCCTCAGCAGGATTTTGTGAGCTGCCCGTGCTTACCCAGGTGATCCATCCATCCCATGGCATCAGACAGCATGATGTGGGGCCCGAGGCCCCAGCTTCACCCCTGCAGAGCCCGGCCTGTGCCCGCCTGCCCCCAGCTTCACCCCTGCGGAGCCCGGCCTGTGCCCGCCTGCCCCCAGCTTCACCCCTGCGGAGCCCGGCCTGTGCCCGCCTGCCCCCAGCTTCACCCCTGCGGAGCCCGGCCTGTGCCCGCCTGCCCCCAGCTTCACCCCTGCGAAGCCCGGCCTGTGCCCGCCTGCCCCCACTGACCTGCGGCAAAGCGGGCCTCACGCAGCTCGTCCGGGAGGCAGCAATAGCGCTCGTCCTCAGCGGGGGACAGCTCCCAGTCTGACCACTGGGCGCTCCAGCCCTTCCACTCGATGAGATGGGCCACGCGGCCCCGGGCTATGGCCGTGGGCTTCGTGATGTGGTTCTTGATGCTCTGCACCACCCCTGGTGGCACAGAGGGCCTAGGTTGGCCATCCCAGCAGAGAGCCCAGTGCAGGGCCCCCCACCCCCACCGCCTCTCACTCCCAGAGCTCAGCCCCACCTTGTGGTCTGCACCCACATTCACACATGCACCCCAGTGAATGCCCTGCACCGCTATGCCACACACGACCCAGCAGCCTGCACTGTCCATGCCCACGTCCGGCCCTGTGCCCTCCCAAGTTTATGTTCCTATTCAGAAGCCCCGCCCACCCACACGCCCAGTCTCTGCCAATGTCCTTGTGTCCATGGGGCCTTCTTCCTCAGACCAGCTGTACCCCCTTCCTTAATAACTCCGCACCCCACTCACAAAGTAAGAGCTCTGAAGGGGCCCCAGGTGTGCTCTCTCTGCTCCGTTGGGGCGAGAGCTTAGAGCAGGCCGTGAAGTGGTGTCCGTGAGGTTGTGTTGGTTTTGCATCGCTGGGAGCAAAATAATACGTGACCGAGCAACTTCCGGGAGGAATTCTTTGTTTAGCTCCTGGGTTCAGAGGCTCAGTTCATGGTCACGATGCCCAGCATTTCAGGGCTGTGGTGGGGCTGAACATCATGGCAGAGAGAAAGGTGGCAGATAGGGCAACACAGTAAGCTGAGCAGACTGGGCACCTCGTTAACCTTCAAACCTCCACCCGGGCCTCACCTCCCCAGTTTCTAGAGCGTCCCAAAATAACACCACCAGCTGGGACCATGCATTGAACACACGAGCTTGGGGAAGACATTTCTACTCACACCCCAATGTTCCTCTGTCTCAACAGACCCCTGGCATCTCACAGTAAAAAAGGAAAAAAGACTAAAGTTCATATTCTTCCTTCTTCCTTCCCCTCCCTCCTCCTCCTCCTCCTCCTCCTCCTCCTCCTCCTCCTCCTCCTCCTCCTCCTCCTCCTCCTCCTCCTCCTCCTTCTCCTCCTCCTCTGCTTCTGCTGTTTCTTTTTTTTTTTTTTTTCCAGTCTTGGGGCTTGAGCACAGAGCCTGGACACTGTCCCTGGGCTTCTTTCGCTCAAGGTTAGCTCTACCACTCAGCCACAGTGTCACTTTCAGCTTTTTCTGTTTATGTGGTACTGAGGAATCAAACCCAGGGCTTCATGCCTGCTAGGCAAGCCCTCTACCACTAAGCCAATTTCTCAGCCCAAATTGTTCAATTTAAAGAGTTCCTGAGGTCTTAACCACGCCAATGTTTTCTTTTTTTACAAATCTAAATTCAGTCTTCTGAGAGTCAAAGCAAACCCTTACCTGTCAACCTCCCTGTGAAGCCAGAACTCAGTTGCTTATTTCTGGAGAATGGTAGCCAGAGTCCATGCATCTGTTCCAAAGGGAGCAATGACTGGAACACAGCAAGGAAGGTTGAGCACCACTGGCTCATGCCTGTAATCCTAGCTACTCAGGAGGCTGAGAACAGAGGATAACAGTTTGAAGCCAGCTCACCCAGGAGAGTCCCTGAGACTCTTATCTCCAATATACAAAAAAAAAAAAAAAAGCAGAAGCGGAGCTGTGGCTCCACCGGTAGAGTGCTAGCCTTGAGCAAAAGGAACTCAGAAACTCATGCAGGGTGCAGGTGGCTCACGCCTGTAATCCTAGCTACACAGGAGGCTGAGATCTGAGGAACACGGTTAAAAGCCAGCCTGGGCAGGAAAGTCTGTGAGACTCTTACCTACAATAAAACACTAGAAAACCTGAAGTGGCGCTGTGGCTCAAGAGGTAGAGTGCTCGCCTTGAGCTGAAAAGCGCAGGAACAGCACCCAGACCCAGAGTTCAAGCCCCACAACTGATTAAAAAAAAAAGAAAAGAAAGAAACTCAGAAACTCTGGGGCAGGGCCCAGCCCCTGAGTTCAAGCCCTATGTGTGTGCGCATGCACGCACACTCACACACACACACACGCACGCATGCACGCACACACACACACACACACACACACACACACACACCTGCTGCTGCTGCTGCTGCTGCTGTTCGGCATTGTATACTGTCTCTCCATTTCCAGCACCTGGCACAGGTGTGGAGTGTGATGTCAGCTCTCAGGGCCTGGCGCTCCACCCTTACACACTTTTCCACTCACAGCCCACGTGGTCTCTCACCTGGGCTGCCCATACTCCTGTCTGTGGCTTTCTCACATCTCCAATGTCCTTGGGCTCTAAGTGACTTGCTGGAAGAATCCTGGGGTGTCCTTGTGTGACCAGAGGACCCTAGATTAGCTTTCTTCTCATGAGGAAGCCTTTCAAATGAATTGCCTCCTTCAGGCCTTTGAGCCTGTGATGGATAGGAAAGGAGGGGCTAGTTATCAAGATTTGGATGTATTATTTCCTATAGTCTTGAAGCCAAGTGCTTGACTTGTTGCTGCTCATTGAACTAGTGTCTCTTTATATGTTCAGGCTGATCATAAACTCACTCTGTGCATGGGTATGTGTGTACATGAACACACACATGCACAATAGCACTGGGGCTTGAACTCAGGGCCTGAGCAGCATCCCATAGCTTTTTTTTTTTATACAAAGATAGCACTCTCCCACTTGAGTCACAGCTCCACTTTTGGATTTCTTCTGCTTAATTGGAGACAATACTCTAACAGCTGCCCCAGGTGATTTTGAACTCCCGTCCTCAGATCTCAGCCCCGAGCCACTTATAGGTATGCGCCACCAACACTTGGCTTTGTCTTCCTCATAATCATGCACATTTCTTGAAGACTTCTGTAACTCCCACCTTTACCCTGACTTTTCTGACAAATTGCACCATTTTTCTTTTCTTTTTTTTTTTGTCCGGAAATGAGGCCTGAACTCTGGGCCTGGGTGCTGTCCCTCAGCTCTTCAGCTCAAGGCTAGCGCTCTACCACTTGGGCCACAGTGCCACTTCCGGCTTTTTTCTTTTTGCTTATGTGGTACTGAAGAATCAAACCCGGGGCTTCAGGCATGCAAGGCAAGTGCTCTACCACTGAGCCACCTTCCCAGACCCAGTTACCATTTTTCAAATCCCAATACTCTGGCTTTATGTTTCCAGGGCTTACTTTAAACCAAGGTAAAAGCAGCCATCAATATCCATGCCACAGTCCGATGGTAGCTCCTTGAAACTTCCTTCAGTCCCCCATCTTCCAACTCAACCTCCTTCAAAGTCTCAGGACTTGTGTCAAGTTCTTTGTCACATCATAGCCTAAATGAATAGCCTAAGCCAATGCCAAGGAGCATCCTGGCTCCCATCTGAAATCTCAGAAGCCTTCATTGTTCCTGTTTCGAGCAGGATTCTGTCACTCAGGAAGCCCTGCCTACAGCACCATAGGCTTTCTCAAGCTTGCATTGCCAAGTTTGTCCAAAGTCCTCCCACAAACCAGTTCCAAAGGCTGAAGAACTTCTGAGTGGTAATGACTCCACTCCTGGTACCAGGTCACTGATACCTGAGAAAAACAATGGAGGGGAAGAAGGATTTGTTCTGGTTCACAGATTCAGTGGATTCAGTCCACGGTGGCTTGGCCTTGTGTTTCTATGGCTATGGTGAAGTAGAACAGTGCAGACACAAGAACGTGTGTCAGAGGAAGGTCTCTGCCCAATGGAGGGCAGGAAGCAGACAGTGAGGAAGGGGGCCTGGTCTAGGAAAAACTTTTTTTTTTCTTTTTTGCCAGTCCTGGGGCTTGAACTCAAGGCCTGGGTGTGATCCCTGAGCCTCTTTGTGCTCAAGGCTAGTGCTCTACCACTGAGCCACAGCATCACTTCCAGCTTTTTCTGAGTAGTTTATTGAAGAGAGGAGTCTCATGGACTTCGCTGCCTAGGCTGTCTTTGAACCTCGATCCTCAGATCTCAGCCTACTGAATAGCTAGGATTACAGGTGTGAACCACCAGCGCCCTGTTTAGGAATAACTTTCACAGTCTCATCCCCAGTGATTTCCTGCCTCCACCTAGGCTCTACCTCCTGAAGTTTCTGGAACCTCCAAAAAACAGAACCAACCCCAGAGGGCCAGACCTATGGCCAAAAACATCAATGTGTTTTCTAGCTGTGCTGGCTTCTTGGAGGTGGTAACCTGGAGGAGGAAGGTTGAAGGTGGGTTGGATTGAACAAGTAGAGATCAGACAAGAGACGAGGGAGTGCCCTGGTTCCATATGAGGTCAGGGTCTGTCCATGCGTGGGTTGTGCCCTGCTGTCCTTGGCATGCAGAGACCTGAGACCTGAGTGCTAGAACAGACCCCACTGATGCAGTGTTGACTTTATTGACTAGCTGGATGTTGGGAGATGAGAAGGTTAACCTCTCAGGATGTCAGCTTCTTACTCTGAAGGCCATGGCAGTGCCATTTACCTTACAGGAGGTGACCCAAGCAGAGTGTCCAGTACAGTGATCAGTGTTTGATATACTTTAAGAAAAAAAAAGCAATATATCAACTGGTAGATTCAAGCAAGGGTCCGTGAACAGGGGTAGAAATCACTACCAGGATTGGGGTCTAGCAAATCAGCTCACACAATACTTTCCCGCAGCTCCTCGCAGCCTCTCTTCCCTCCTGCCCAGCAAAACAGCGCAGGCCTGTCCTTGGGGTTCTCCCAGGTGGATGCCCTGACCCCAACATCCCCATGCACGGATGTAAAAACCTGGCATGCTGCAATACCGTGCTGGAGATTTAATATGCACTGTGCCTGCAGGCAAGGCTGGATTTATTTTAAAGGTCTTTCTTCAGCTAGGCGAAGAGGCACAGACCTGCAATACCATCACGTAGAAAAGTGAAGAGTGAGATCTTGTTTCAGAAACCAAGGCTTGTATGAATCTCGATGGTGAAGCTCTTGCCTAGCAGGTATGAAACACTGGGTTTGATCCCCAACGCTGCAAACCATAAATGCTTACTTCTACAATAATGAATTAAAATTTAGTTTGCCATAACTTTTTCTTTCTTTTTTGTCTATTGTGCAGCTTGAACTCAGTGTTTGGGCGCTGTCCCTGAGCCTCTATGTACTCAAGACTAGCACACTACCATTTGAGCCACAGTGCCACTTCTGGTTTTTGAGTGATTAATTAGAGCTAAGAGTCTCATGGGGACTTTCCTGCCTGGGTTAGCTTTGAACCTCAATCCTCAGATCTCAGGCTCCTGAGTAGCTAGGATTATAGGCATGAGCCACTGGTGCCTGGCTCCAAGAGTCCTTCTGTCCCAGCCTGCAGAGTAGCTGGGAATCTAGGTGTGTGCCACCGTGCCGATCAACCCCATGGATCTTGGACAATTTTTTTTTTAACGGCCTCATTACACTATGATGCAATTTCTTTCAAACAGGACAACGTAGCTGGGTCTCCAGGAGCACTGAGAGTAACTCTGTGAAAGGCAGAGCAGAGTTCCTGCCTCGCAGGGTGCAGCCACAGCTGCCTTCACTCCCTTGTGCCCCTGCGCTTTCTCCTCTCTGTCAACCCCTTCTGTGGCCAGCTGAGAACACAGAGCCCTGAGCCTCGGCCTCAGCCTGGGCGGAGGTGGCTCAGCCCCGGGCTGTGGGTGCCCGCCACCCCCCTCTCCCAGACCTGGTCCCAGAGCAGCCAGGAACTTAAGGCTATGTCAGATGCCATGCTTTATTGGGTTCTGGGGGGAGGGTCTCCGCACCCCTTAGCAGCAGTGCCCTGCATGCTCAGGGCACAGGGAGTTCTGGTTGGTTTGTCACGGACCTTCCTACTGGTCACGGTCACCCTGTGGAGGGCGAGGTGCTGGCGGGTGCAGTGTGCACCTGTCCAGGTGCTCAGGAGCAGCGAACAAAGAGGCTCTGTTGAAGGGACAGTCGCGGCCTCAGCAGGCGAGCTGACAGGTAAGGACACTGGCTGCTTGACCGGGGTGAGATCTGCAGAGCAGGGGGGAGGGCTGGAGCTGGCACCCCACGTCCATCCTCAAGTTCCTCCTCCTCTACCTGGCCTGAGGGCACAGAATGCTGAAGGATGGGCATGGGAACAGCAGAGCCATCTCCGGGGATCCACAGAGAGTGTGCCACAGGGACACAGCGAAGGCTCTCAGGAGAAGCAGCTCAGTGTCCCAGAGGGTGGCAGCAGGGGCCACAGCAAGGGAGGGCTTGGTGAGGGCCCAGGGCCTCCACGGAGGTCCCTAGGGGACACCTAGAAGCTTCCAGCCCACTTGGAGGACACAGCCACCCTCCTAGTGACAGAGGCTCTGTCCCCTTCTTTAACATCACACACACACACACACATGCACACACACATACATGCATACACGTACACACGCACTCATGGCCGGGGCCATTCCTTCTCTTCCCAAGGTGGACTGCTCCAGAGCCTGGACGCGGTGCTGGCACTGGAGCGGCCCGCCCACAGTCCGGCTGCCCGTCCTCACAGAGCCCATGGAGGAGCTGGTGGGGCTGCGTGAGGGCTCCTCGGGGAAGCCCGTGACTCTGCAGGAGC
Source organism: Dipodomys merriami (assembly GCF_024711535.1). Taxonomy (NCBI): domain Eukaryota; kingdom Metazoa; phylum Chordata; class Mammalia; order Rodentia; family Heteromyidae; genus Dipodomys; species Dipodomys merriami. The sequence continues at coordinate 19,185,967 of NW_027204270.1, read as the reverse complement.
TGTGGGGCCCATGTCCCCGCATCCGGGGACACATCCAACGTGAGAGCTGGGGCCCTCCCCCCCCATGGAAGACCCTGGGGACACTGCGCCTGGCAGGCTCACCACCCCACCCCACCCCACCCCACCCCACCTGCCCCTTCTGCCCCAGGCTCCTGGGTGCAGCAAGGAGGGGCATCTGCCTCCCTTCTGCCTGGCTAGAGGTCGGCCTCTCCCTTTTGGGAGACACAGCCCAAAGCCTGCTCCCCATGTCCACTGGCCCCCACCTGTTCCACGGGGGGCTGTGGTCAGCAGGAGCCACCGCAAATGGCCGGGGAGCCGTGCCCCTGGCTCCTTCTTTGAAACTTGAAGCTCATTGTTCACCTTGACACCAGACTGTCCCTTTCCCTGGGGGTAGAGCAGGCAGGGACCCCAGAGAGAGCCAATGTATAGGCCTCCCCCCAGCTCCCCCCGCCTGCTGCCAGGTACTGAGGCTCCCCGACCCCAGCTTCCAGGCTGGGCTGACAAACAGTGGCCAGGGCTTGCTGGGGCCCAGGGGACAGATGGCCCTGCAGGCCCTGGGAAGCCACAGCTTTTGCAGAGATGCTGAGCAGGGCTGTGGTGCTGACCCCACCCAGCCCCTGGGTGCCACCAACCATCCTTCAACAGTGACAAGAGAGGGTGTGGGGGTGATGTCAGACTCAAGCCCCTGCCCAGCTGTCCCGGCCCAGAGTCTGAGCAGGCCTCCAGGGAAGGGGCTGTCGTGGCATCCCTCCACCTGGGCTGTGCCCCCAATGCCCTGGCAGGCGGCCTGGAGTGGCTGAAGGAGAAGCTCTTCCGCGTGGATGAGGACTGGTACTTCCTGGCCATCCTCGGGGTGCTCATGGCCCTCATCAGCTATGCCATGAACTTCGCCATCGGCCGCGTGGTGCGAGGTAAGCCGGCCTGGCACACACCCACCCTGGACCAGGGATTCCTGCTCTCTGGGATGGTCACCAGGTCACCCGATGGTCGCCAGGTCAGGAGGGGGAGACGACTCTGCTTGACCACACCTGGGGCTGGCCTCTCTCCTGCCTTGCTCTGTGACCCTGGCTAGGAACTTGTCCCTCTCTGGGACACAGCCACATCTGTACAATGAGGGGTGAGACCAGGATGTGACTTAGATTTTGGGACCTGTGAAAAGGTTCCATGATAGCCCACTGGGCAGGTGAGGAAACAGGCTCAGAGAGGTTGAGTCACTTGCCCATAGTCACTCAGGCCAGAAGTAGTCAAGTTGGGACATGGTCCTGGGACCCTCGCTTCATTCTGAGGGTCTGACACACACTGGGTGGCGTGGGGCCCCTGTGTCCTGGTGTACATGGGGGAGGGGGAGCTGCAGAGGCTGTGGTGGCTCCTGATGCCCGGCCTTCCCCAGCTCACATGTGGCTATATGGAGAGATCGGGGACAGCCACCTGCTGCGGTATCTCTCCTGGACTGTGTACCCAGTGGCCCTCCTGTCCTTCTCCTCTGGCTTCTCCCAAAGCATCACGCCCTTCTCTGGAGGTGAGTCTGCCATCTTGTCTCTGGCCAGCAGGTCTTCACTGCAGTGTCCTCTGGGCCTGTGGGGCTTCTGGGGGACACAGGAATCACCAGCCCCGTTTCCCAGCCAGGGATGCCTGCTTGGAGAGCGGTGTCCGTCCCCCAGGTCACAAAGGGAGAAGGGCAGATGTGGACTTCTGGGTTCCCATGGGCTCTGTCTGCTCTCCTGGGTACGGTCCCCTGCAGAGCCAGAGTCAGTGACTTGTTCCAGGAAGGGGGTTGTGGTGGCCTGGTGTTGCGCACTGGCTAGATCAGCTAGCCACCAGCACAGGCCAGGAGGGGGAGAAGGGCACAGATAGTTCACATGCCCACCCTGTGCCTCAGCTTCCTCTCCTGCCAACTGAGGTCAGCAATCCTCCCCTCATGAGGTGTCTGAGGTTCAGGTCCCGTGGCTCAGATCTAGAATTCTAGCTATCCAGGAGACTGAGTCTGGTTCAAAGCCAGAGAGGGCAGGAAAGTCTGTGAGACTCCAATTCATTAGTAAGTCATCCAATTGGATACATGGCTCAAGTGCTACAGTGTCACTTTGAATAAAAGAAGCTGAGCAAGACCTCAACCTGAGTTCAAGCCCTAGTACCAGTGGGTATGTGTGCATGTGCTTGCATGAGTGCACACGTGTGTGCATGCGTACGCCCACACACATACACACACACACACACAGAGACAGAGCTATTGATTGACTGGTCCATTGTTCAGTGTTCAGTGTTAGGAGATCTAATCTAGGCCTTGACCCTCTTGCCCTGTCCATACCACCAAGGATCTGGACTCCCGGAGTTGAAGACCATCTTGTCAGGTGTGATCTTGGAAAATTACCTGGATATCAAGAACTTTGGGGCCAAGGTGGCTGGACTCTCCTGCACACTGGCCACAGGCAGCACTGTCTTCTTAGGCAAAGTGGTAAGGGTCAGAGAGAACCTCCTCACCCCACCCCATCCTCCTCCTCAGCCTTCCCTGTCCCCACCACAGCCAGCACTGCTGGGGAGCTGAGTCTTACAGAGCAGCCAGGTCTCCAGGTGTGAACAAAGCCAGTTCAAGATGGCCTGGGGGGTTGGTGCACAGCAGGGTAGGAGGGTATGGGTGGGGAAGCCGTGCTGTTCTTGGTTTTCCTACCCTGGGTGCTAAGGATGAGGAGAGAAATGTTATGGGGTGGTAGGAGGAGGAGGGGAGGGGGAAGAGGGAAAGGAGAAAGAAGAGCAAGAACCCAGCCTTCCCAGGCCACAGGCCACCTGCCCTGCCACTACCTCACCCCTGCAGGGACCCTTCGTGCACCTGAGTGTGATGATTGCAGCCTACCTGGGCCGGGTGCGCACCAGGACCATCGGGGAGTCTGAGGTGAGGGGCTCAGGGAGGGCCTCCATGGAGGGATGGTGGGGGGTGGGGAGAGTGGCCCTGAGCCCAGGTCCTGATTCCCCAGAACAAGAGCAAGCAACATGAAATGCTGGTGGCAGCAGCAGCAGTGGGCGTGGCCACGGTCTTTGCAGCCCCCTTCAGCGGTGAGACCCTTCCTCCAGGCCCTGAGCCTTAGTACTGCCTATGTCCCTCCCCTGCCTCTTCCCACGGTGCTGTCCAAACCAATCAGGTGACTCCTGACACACCTGTAAAGGTGTGGGGGGAGGGGGTGTCTTCCAGTTCCCACTGCTGTTCTGCAGGGTGGGCTGATGTCCAGTTGCTCATCCCCGCCCCCCACCCCATACATGGGTTTGGAAACCAGCTGTTGGTGCGGCCCTGGGCGGCCAGTTCACCTCCCGAGCTGCGTGTCCCCCCAGGCGTCCTGTTCAGCATCGAGGTCATGTCCTCTCACTTTACCGTCTGGAATTATTGGAGGGGCTTCTTCGCTGCCACCTGCGGGGCCTTCACCTTCCGCCTCCTGGCAGTCTTCAACAGCGAGCAGGGTGAGAGCTCCTCTCCCCTGTCTTCTGCTCCCCCTTCCCCCTCCCCCTGTCTGGGCTATGTCCCCTTTCGCGTTCCCCTCCCCCCTGCATCTCCCAGAGGACAGAAGGGGCTGAGCTGTGCCAGGCAGTGAGAGGGAGGAAGAGGGTAGAGGGCAAAGCTGGCAGGAAGGCAGGATGGCATGATGGCAGGCTGGGTTGTGGGGTTTGGGGTCGACACTGCACCTCCAGCCCTGCCTCTTCCTTTGGGACACAGTGTGGTTGAGAAGGGCTTGACCTCTGACCCCACTGCCCTCCTCCCCCAGAGACCATCACCTCCATCTACAAGACCAGCTTCCCTGTGGATGTGCCCTTTGACCTGCCTGAGATTTTCTTCTTTGTGGCGCTGGGGTGAGCAGGGTCTCAGGCCCTGAGAGCCTGCCTGTGGTCTCTTCCCAGCCTGACTGGGCTGGGGGTGGGGTGGGGGGCTAGGGACTCAGCTGTCCATGTCCCCAGGGCCATCTGCGGTGTCCTGAGCTGTGTTTACCTCTTCTGCCAGCGAACCTTCCTAGGCTTCATCAAGACCAACCGCTTCACCTCCAAGCTGCTGGCCACCAGGTGGGTCAGGGGCCAGCGTGGCCCCGCAGGAAGCCCCTGAGTCCCAACCTTACTAACTTCTCAACAGGCTCCAGCCAGGAGCCCCAGCCCCACCCCCTCCCACAGAACCTCCATTCCTGCTGTACATCCTCACTAGCCACTGTCCCTTCAGGGCAAAGCCAGCACCTCCTCTATTCTTGAGATTCACACCCCTCCTATCGTCTCCTCCCCTGCCCCCTGCCCTGGCTCCCCACAGCTTTCTCCTGCCTAGGTCCCAGGCAGAGTCCCTCTCCTGACCCAGTCTCAATGAGCCCAGCCCCTGATCACCTCTGAGCTCCTGGGGCCAGCTCGCTGCTCTTATCCCTGGAGGGTCTGCCCTGGTTCCTCCGTCCTTCCTCCCCCATCCTCAATCCTTGCACGGCGGCCTGGCCCTTCCTGGGTAACCCACTTTGTGGGGGGAAGGAGAGGGGCTGGCACTGGACCCCCTTTGTCCACAGCAAGCCTCTGTACGCTGCCCTGGGCGCCCTGATTCTGGCCTCCATCACCTACCCACCTGGCGTGGGCCGCTTCATGGCCTCCCGGGTAAGGGCTGGGGAATGGGAGGGTTCCCCCTTTAGGGTGTTGTCTCACTGGGTCGGGTAACTTCAAGAGGAAGCCCCTCACGCCCCTGCCCAGCTCTCCATGAGGCAGCACTTGGACACACTGTTTGACAACAACTCCTGGGCACTGATGACCCGGAACTCGTCTCCGCCCTGGCCTGCTGAGCCTGATCCTCAGAACCTGTGGTTTGAGTGGTACCACCCTCGGTTCACCATCTTTGGGACGCTGGCTTTCTTCCTGGTTATGAAGGTGGGTCCTCCCCGGGAGAGGGCAGAGCGAGGCCAGCTCTGGGTGGCAAGTGGCTGATCTTCAGAACTGGGGCATGCAGCCTCCCCTTCCACCAGGAAGACAGAGTTCCACAGTGGGGTTGGAACTCAAGGACGAGTGCTTACTCAGCTGGCACTCTACTGCTTGATCACACTGTGGGCTCTCCTCCCAGCCCACCAGATGCCATATCTGGGCTCCACCTGCTGCGGTCTTGGGTGTGCTGTTTATCCTCAGCCTTGCTTACTTCTTTAAGATGGGGTGGTATTCTTTGTACCTAAAGAGCAGGTAAAGAAAGAAGAAGGGGGGCTGGGAAGGTGGCTCAGTGGTAGAGCGCTTGCCTTGCATGCATGAGGCCTTGGGTTTGATTCCTCAGTACCACATAAGCAGAAAAACCAGCAATGGCACTTGGCTCAAGTGGCAGAGCACTAGAGTTGATCTGAGGAGCTGAGGGACAGCACCCGGACCCAGAGTTCAGGCCCCACGACTGACCAAAAAATAAAAAAAAGAAAGAAAAGAAAAGAAGGAAGGAAGGAACGAACCTGACATGCTGCCCGCAGGCATTGGACACTGTGAGAGTCATGTCCTTTAAGCCAGACACTGCCTGGGGTACAGGCCTGGGACCTCAGCCTGGGACCTCTGTCCTGTCCCTCCTTTGCTCAGGTTTTTTCCTCACTTCCTGCTCTTGTCCACCCTCTCCCTCCACAGTTCTGGATGCTCATTCTGGTCAGCACGATCCCCATGCCTGCCGGATTCTTCATGCCTGTGTTCATCATGGGTGAGCTGGGGTTGGGGGTAGCTGAGGGTCGGGGCATTGCAGGAGAGCAGTGGCACTCAGCCCTTCTCGGCCCTCCCAGGGTGGTGCTGAGCATGGCCCCAGGGACAGAGGGCTGAGGGCCAGGTCAGTCACCATGGCTGCCCCTGATGGCAGTCATTCATCTGCGGCAGGAGCTGCTATTGGGCGCCTCTTGGGGGAGGCTCTGTCTCTCGCCTTCCCTGAGGGCATCGTGGCTGGAGGTGTCATCAATCCCATCATGCCTGGGGGCTATGCTCTGGCAGGTAAGTGCCCTGGGCTAGGTCGGGTGGGCAGACCTCCTGGGGATGGGCTGTAGTGGAGAGAGGGTGCTAGCGAGGGCACAGGGGGTGTCACTGAGTGTCCAGATCCCCTCCCTTCATGCGGCCTCCCTGACTCCAGCCTCCGCACTTCTCTAGTCCCTTGTCTTCTCCATCCCACATGCTCTCCTTTATCCCTCTCCTCTCCCCAAGTCCAGGTACAAGGCAGGTCCTGCAGTGGCCAACATGGGTCCTCTGCCTTGGGAAAAGCCATGCCCACCCTGTCCCTGGGAGAGTCTGACCCCTGGATTGAACGACTTTGCCCTGGCTCTGCCCCCCCCCACCCCCCAGGAGCTGCGGCCTTCTCTGGAGCGGTGACTCACACCATCTCCACGGCGCTGCTGGCCTTTGAGCTGACCGGCCAGATCTTGCACGCCCTGCCTGTGCTGATGGCGGTGCTGATGGCTAATGCCATCTCCCAGAACTGCCAGCCCTCTTTCTATAATGGCACCATCATGATGAAGAAACTGCCTTACCTGCCACGGATTCGGGGGCGCAAGATCGGGTGAGCAGGCTGCCTGAGGCTCGCTGACAAGGGAGAGGGTTTCCTGGGGGGGGGGCGGTAGTGGAGCCTCAAGAATCACCACTGAGGCTGACCTTGAACCTGGGCATGGGAGGGATGAGTCATGGCTGCCCTCTGGTCTCTAGTCTTCCCAGTGGCCTGATGGCTGTGTGAGGATGCTGGGATTGCGGCAGGCCTGGGTCTTGCCCAAGGTCTCATAGATCAAGGTCACATGGAACACCACAGCCAGGGCTCCCCTCCCCCTCTGCTCCTGCTCTGCCATCCTTACAAGCAGAGATGGTCTGGGCCCACTGCAGTCTAGGGCCCAGGAATCAGACCTGGTCTCCAGATTCCTCCCTTGGGGGTGGGATGAGGTGGGCACTCACTCTGGAGTCTCCCAGCCTCCACCCTGGCTTGAGAGATCCTCAGGTCCTGGGCCAGCAGGGCTCCCCATGTGCCCTGCCTCACCTGGGGGCTGACACCCCTAGCCAGGACCTGATGGAGCCTCCGTCTGCCCCAGCTCGTACCCCACGACGGTGGGACACTTCATGAACTGTGCCATCACCACCCTGGCCAAGGACACCCCGCTGGAGCAGGTGGTCAAGGTGGTGACCTCCACAGATGAGGCCCAGTATCCCTTGGTGGAGAGCACAGGTGCCTGGCAGGAAGGGGTGGCTGCCTGGGAGGGGCGGGATGCCCTTGGCCTTGCTCTGAGCCTGAGTGTCTGGGCAGAGGTACATCTAAGATCCCCTGTGGGTCTAAATTCTAAGAACTAAACCATCACTAGCTGTCAAACCTCCACATCAGAGATTGGCAGTTAGCCTCGCCCAGTGCCACTGAGCCTCCGTTGCTAGTCTAAGTTGGATGATCTCCACATTACTGGTTCCTTAAGTTTCCTATGAGGCACAAGAACACCCCTAGCATCATGCTTGGCACATAGTAAGGGCTCAGTTAATGTGAATTCTCCCTCCATCCTAGAGTCTCAGATCCTGGTGGGCACCGTGAGAAGGGCCCAGCTGGTGCAGGCCCTCCATGCTGAGCCAGCTTGCTGGGTGGCAGGCCAACAGGTGAGTGAGTGAGTGCCCGGGAGGGGCTGGGCCAGGGTAGGGTGGTGGGCAGGGCTGGGAGGGGAAGATAAGATGACATTCTGGGAACAGGGTCTGGAATCCCACTGTCCCTCCCCCATCCCCAGTGCTGTCTCCAGGACCTCTTGGCTGGGGGCTGTCCCATGGAGCCAGTGACCCTACAGCTGTCCCCAGAGACCTCCCTGCACCAGGTAAGGGGAGGATGGGAGAAGGCAGGCAGAAGGCCCCAGAGGAGGGGGAGGAAGCCGGTAGGTGGGTCAGGCTCCAGCTTCTCCCCTGTGCCAAGTGATCTCTGCTCCCCCCTAGGGTTTCCTCATCTGCATGGGCATGGGCCTGGCAGCTCCTGCCTGGGCACCCCTCACCCATTAGGATGGTGGAAAGATGAGGGAAGTGGGCGAGTATGGGAGATAGCACTCAGGTGCAGACACTGGTTAAAAGCTGGTAACTCATGCCTGTAATCCTAGCTACTCAGGAAGCTCTGAGGATTGAGGTTTGAAGCCAGCCTGGGCAGGAAAGTCTATGAGACTCCTATCTCCAATTCACCACCTCAAAACTGGAAGTAGAACTGTGGTTCAAAGTGGTAGAGCACTAGCCTTTAGAAAAATAGCTCAGGGACAGTGCTGGGGGGGGGGGGAGGCGGGAAACATTAACAAACAAACCAAAAAACCCAAGCTTCCCATAAAGATGTAGGCAGAGGTCAATTTTAAGTTTGCCACATTCTCCCTGTGTGATCTTGAACAAATGACTCAACCACCTAGGGCAGAGCTGGCACTCGATGTGGGCCAGGGACACAAGCAGCCTGGGGTCTTGGGCCTGGGCCTATCTCCTCACTGCCAGGGGATGGCACCATGATGGTGGTGGGTAATGGTGGATAATGGCATCTTCTGCCCCTGGGCCTCACCCAGCTGTTGCATGGACTCTGGCCACCCCTAGTGGTCACTCTGCACATTGCAGGCCAGTTCCCTAGAATTGGGGGAGTCCAGGCTGAGAGGTGGGTTAGTGGGCCTCAGGGGGACCCTGAGCCCAGAATGTTCTCTGAACCCTCCAGACGCACCACCTGTTTGAGCTGTTGAACCTGCAGTTGCTCTATGTGACATCGCGGGGCAGAGCTGTGGGCGCCGTGACCTGGGTGGAGGTATGGGATTCTCGGGGAGGGTGAGGAGAGGAGGTGGGGGGACTTCTCCCAACCTAAGCGTGAGAGCCTCTGAGGACTCTGATGAACCTCACAGCTGGGACCCGAGTGACCACTGGGTCTGGGGACCCCTAGGAGCCTCTGCTCTCCGGGCTCAGTGACCCCATGATGCAATGGGGAGGCACTGGCTTATCATCCACCCCAACATCCACCCTAGGGGGGCCTCCAAAGTCAGAATCCTTCCTCCCAACCCTTTTATTCTCTGTTGCAGTTAAAGAAAGCGATTTCCACCCTGATCAACCCACCAGCCCCCAAGTGAGCCTGCCTGGTCAGTGAGAGCAGGTGCGCAGCTGCCCGGGGCTGGACAGGGCCCCTGCCTCTCCCTAGATGCCACCACCCATCGTTACCTGCCCCAGCCCCTCCCCACTGTACAGGGGATTTGGCAGCTCTTCTCTAACCCTTCTGTCCCATTCTGGGGCCAGTGGCTGTTGCCTAGAAAGCCAAACCCCACCCTGGATACAGCACAGAGTGGGAGTTGGAGAAGAAATGGAGGATACCCAGTGCCTGGCCCCATTCGTGAATGAAGTGACTGGTATGTGTCAGCGCCAAGTGCCAGCACCCATGTTCCCAGGCAGACGCTCCTGAGAAAAATAAAGCTGATGCCCAGAGCTGCTGTTCATCCCTAGCCTGCCTGCAGGCTGCGCCTGGTGCTCACAAGGGCAGGCAGACCTGGTCCTTCATCCGCAGCTCAGTCCTCACTCCCTGGCAGGGAGCTGTGGGGGAGAAAACGTTCTACAGGTGGGCCTTCTGATGTCTGACCTTGTCTCACATGACTCTGCGGCACAGTTCCTGCCCCCGGCACCAGTCTCCTTGGTTGTGACAAGGTTGATAGAATGGGGTTCCATGGCTGGCGGCTTTGGGGTTCCACAGACCCTGAGCGTCCTTCATGGGGTCTCTCTTGGCTTTGTGGGTTAGGGGTGGAATCCTCCCTCCCTGCCCAGTCCACACCCTCCCCAGAGTCCAGGCTGAGTTCACTCAGGGTAGATCCTCCACTTTAATGTCACCAGAGAACCTTGAAGGGAATAGTGGGGTGAGGGTTGAGGGGCTGGCTCCCCGGTGTGAGGAGCAGGGGGTCACATGGGAAGTGGGGGACAGATGGTCCCTCCAGAGAGTGAAAAGGGCCAGAGAACTGCACTCAGCGACCAGAAGTAGCCACAACACCAGCGGGACGAGTATGATTGGGGAAGGTCAGGTCTCTGGGCGCCACTCCAAATAGATCTCCCCATCTTGCTTGGTTGTCTGCCTGGGGGCCTGGCTGTCAGTTCCCTGCCCCACCTGGGGCCAGCTATGGTGTTGGCTGAGAGTCCTTGAGCTGCCGGAGGGCAGAAACCCCAGGGGGAGAAGGGCAATTATGGTTCCCCCCACAGGGGCGAAGCGCCACAGAGGCCCAGAGAGACCCACAAGCTCTGCCAGCCTCAGCCCTGTAATGACCCAATCCATGCCGTCTCTGAGGGGTCTAGTGATGCTGGTTGCTAGAGCCAAGGTGGTCCCCGTCCAGCTGGACTTCTGCCAGGAGCAGGGGAACCGGCCGGGCCCGGCTTCAGTTGTAAAACACGTCGTCCTCCTCCTCTGAGAGGGAGCCGCTGTCCATGGAGGGCAGGGAGCCCTGCAGGTGCACCCCCCCTTCGGGCGCTGGGCCCCCTGGCAGCCGCCGTCGATGTGGGGCCGGGCTGGGGGGCTGGGCGCCGGCAGCTGCCATGGGAGGCTCCTCAGGGGAGGGCCAGCTGTGAGGGGAGAGGCCGGGGGAGAAGGCCGGGAGGCTGTCGTCCTGCGAGGGGCCACTCAGCAGGCTGTCTTGAAGGTAGATGCTCTCCAGGTCTGGAAAACCAAATAAAGGGGGGAGGGGGCAGAGAAGTGGAAAACCAAATGGGGGGCCTGGGGTCCGAGTCCTGTTATACCACTGCTGAGCTGTGCCACCCCCTGGCAAGTCACTGAACCTCTCTGAGACATTTTCTCCCGATGGCAGGGGGGTGGGGGAGTGAAGAGCAGGCTGTACTCTGAGAATTGGGACAAGGGACATGTGACCCCCAGTCACTGCTCCCCTCCGGTCAGAGGCACAATCAAGTGAGGTAAAGTCCTCAAGACCCTAGGGTCACCCCCAGAACCGCTGGGCTCTAGACAGGTGGCTGCTGCACCTGGTGATGAGCCCCAAGCCAGGCTGGGTTGAGTTTCTGAACCCCATAATGCCTCTTCTTCCCTAGTAGAGACAACAGGACTGCTTCCTGGGGGTGTCATATAGATCAGCTTTGAAGGCAAGGAGGGGATGGGAGGAGGGGGCAGGCCGTGGAGTGGGGAGCAAGGGTCATGGGTTAGAGGGTGAAGGATGGAGTGTTCAGAGATTGAAGGAAGCCAAGGGCTGCTCTGGCATCTTCAGGGCCCCAGGACAAATCCTCCAGGGCCACTGCTCGGGGCACCAGACAGGGCAATGATCCGCAGGACCCATCTCACAGAAGAAGAAACTGAGGCTGGGGCAGAGACTCAGCCCCTTTGCTTTGCCCACCCCACGCTGGTGTTCCGAGCTATACCCTGGAGCTGGAGGGCATCCGGGGGGCTGTTTTCAGGGTGCAGTTCCTCGTCGTCCAGTGAGGACCAGGCGCTCAGAGTGGCCTCTGTGATGGCAAACTGTTCAGCGACCCCTAGGGGACATGGACACTTGGCTCAGTAGGGACAGAGGCAGAGAGGCCGTCCTTCCTCAGCGGTCAAAGAGCCTACTGCATGCTCCATCCAACCCACGGCATCAGACAGCACGATGTGGGGCCCCTGAAGCCCCAGCTTCACCCCTGCGGAGCCCGGCCTGTGCCCGCCTGCCCCCAGCTTCACCCCTGCGGAGCCCGGCCTGTGCCCGCCTGCCCCCAGCTTCACCCCCGCGGAGCCCGGCCTGTGCCCGCCTGCCCCCAGCTTCACCCCTGCGGAGCCCGGCCTGTGCCCGCCTGCCCCCACTGACCTGCGGCAAAGCGGGCCTCACGCAGCTCGTCCGGGAGGCAGCAATAGCGCTCGTCCTCAGCGGGGGACAGCGCCCAGTCTGACCGCTGGGCGCTCCAGCCCTTCCACTCGATGAGATGGGCCACGCGGCCCCGGGCCATGGCCGTGGGCTTCGTGATGTGGTCCTTGATGCTCTGCACCACCCCTGGTGGCACAGAGGGCCTGGGTTGGCCATCCCAGCAGAGAGCCCAGTGCAGGGCCCCCCACCCCCACCGCCTCTCACTCCCAGAGCTCAGCCCCACCCCGTGGTCTGCACCCACATTCACACATGCACCCCAGTGAATGCCCTGCACCGCTATGCCACACACGACCCAGCAGCCTGCACTGTCCATGCCCATGTCCGGCCCTGTGCCCTCCCAAGTTTATGTTCCTATTCAGAAGCCCTGCCCACCCACACGCCCAGTCTCTGCCAAAGTCCTGCCAGGGACATTCGTGCCCACGGGGGCGTCTTCCTCAATCAGCCACACCCCTCCCTCCCTTCCTGTCAGATGTCCTGGAAGTCACGGAGAGCCACAGCAGGACAAGGTACAGGGAGAGGCAGGGTAACCCTGCCACTTAGGAAGAGTGTCCCAATTGGAGGATAACGGATCAAGAGAGAGAGAAAGAAGGGAATGCCAATGACCCCCAGCAAGAGATAAGGAAGGGCTGGACAGAGGGAAGGAAGGGGCGGGGTCTCTGGATGTGCAAAGTGCCAATGGGGTTGCAGGGAAAGTCTAGCATCTTTATCCACTAAGGCTGAGAATTCAGATCAGGCAGCCTGGGGTCCCTGAGCCATGTGGGCATGAGGCGTGGAGGAGTGGGGGTTTGGTGACAACACTGGAACACGGAAGACAGAGACAGGGAAGAGGCAGGGAGCATGGTGGGGCAGGGGAGGGCAAAGGGGAATCTTCATCTTCAAGCTGGGGGGTAGGCATCAGATTTTTCGGATTGTAAAGGGACCCTTCAAGGTGGCAGGCAGGTGTGTGTCTCAGGGAGGCAGGGAGGCCTCTGGGAACTTGGAAGTCTGAGATGGGTGGGGCAAAGCTCTGGTTAATGGCTGGTGGGCTGGGTGCTTGGATGGGACAATGGGGAGCACAGGCCCAACCCTCTTTCCCTGCCTGGGGACCCACCCCACAGCTGTCTCAGTTGTGCTATTCTCAGCTCCCACCTGCACCCTTCTCTGGAGAAATGCCCCAGCTTTGGGCACTGCCACACCAGAAATGCTCTCAGGGTGGCAGGCCCCTTAGGGGCAGCCAAGGATGAACAACAGGGCGAGGTCAAGTCCAACCATTAGTTCTGTGTGTAAGTCCTGCTGCAGTGCCTGGGTGGGTTGGGTCAGGGACGTATTCCTCATCGTGGCTGAGCCGTGTCCCTGCGTCCCTCACCCCTGCCCCACAGTCCTTATGGGGCCTGCAAAGCAGTCCCTCAATGCACAATTCCCTCCTCAGCTTCTAGGGATAATTGGGGGGGGGGAGCGGGGTGACACAGGGGGCAGAGAGGTAGGGAGACCACACAAACAGACAGACACCCCAGACCATCTGAACACTCCAGATCCTCAGAGGTTCTTGAGAATCCAGAAACATAATCCCCAGGAGCAGGAACCCAGACATCAGTAATACCAGACCCAGTCTAGAGTCAAGCTCACACCTGTAATCTTGGCCATTCCAGAGGCTGAAATCTGAGAATCTCGGTTTGGAGCCAGCCAGGGCAGGAAAGTACATGAGACTCTTATTGCCAACTGACCACCAAAAAGCCAAGCTGTGCACTGGTGGCTCATACCTATAATCCTAGCTACTCAGGAGGCTGAGATCTGAGGATCGAGGTTCAAAGCCAGCCTGGGCAGGAAAGTCCATGAGATTCTTATCTCCAACAAACTACCAGAAAATCAGAAGTGGGGCTGTGGTAGAGCACTAGCCTTGATCAGAAAAGAGCTCAGGGACAGTGCACAGGCCCTGAGTTCAAGCCTCATGACAGGCAAAAAAAAAAAAAATCATAAGTGGAGCTGTGACTCAGGTGGTAGAGCACTAGCCTACAAAAGCTCAGGAACAGCACCCAGGCCCTGAGTTCAAGTCCCAGAACCATCTCAAAGAAAAGAAAAAAGAAAAGAAATCAGGCTGACCATTCTCCTAATTAAGGGTCAGAGATAGAGTCGGGAAAATCCAGGAGTGAGAGAAGGACAAGTTAGCACCTACCCACAAGGGACGAGGTGGCCAGGGCTGCCACGCTGTAGTTGCTGGAGCAGGCTCTGGAGCTGGACAGGTAGCCGTTGGTGGTCTGGAAGCACCTCTGTAGGAAAGGGGGGGCAGGGTAAGCAGGAGGCCCAGCCAGCCGCCCATACCCCCCATGCATGGCCATTGCCAGCACCCGGAGCCCTTGAGTGGTGGGCAGGAACAGGGCAGGGAAAGCCAAGAGAGCCTACTCTCTCCCCAGACCCTTCCCCCAGGGCTGGCAGGACTGTGGGCCTGGGCACAGTAGAGGGAGAAGCAGTGGTGCCATCTGGACTGGCCAAAACAGGGACAGTAAGTGCACTGACCTGCCAGGGGTCCCAACAGAACTCCATCTGTTTGTCCTAAAGCAAGAGGAGAAAGGGGGTCAGGCAGGGCCGGCTCACTGTGCCAGCAATGGCGGAGTCCTGGCGGCCCTAGGGGTGGTGTGGGTCAGGCCTCGGGCGCCCTGAGAGGACAGGGTCTCCCACTCATGGGTCATGTCCTGCCGCCCCTGGCATGTGGGGAAGCCAGGAGGCAAACAGCAACACCGGGAACAGGGCTAAATCAGACCCCACCAATTGAGTGCTGACTTCATCTCCTACTCGGTTGTCTCAGGGTGTCAGCTTCACCCTCTGAGGGAGGTGACAGTGACATCAGCCTCACAGGAGGGTGACACATAAACTATAAACTATATGGTGCAGGCAGAATGCCCAGCAGAGTGATCGTGGGGTATATTGCTTTACAAGGTACTGTATCAAGCTGGGTGCCAGTGGCTCATGCCTAGCATCCTAGCTACTCAGGAAGCTGAGACCTGAGATTGTGGTTCAAAGCTAGCCGAGGCAGGAAAGTCTATGAGAATCTTATCTCCAATTAATGAGCACAAGGCTAGGAGTGAGCTGTGGCTCACTGGTAGAGCACTAGCTTTGAGCAAAAAGAAACCTAGGGATGGTGCCCAGGCCCTGAGTTCAAACTCTAGGCCCAGCACATACACACAAAAAAAATAAAAATAAAAAAGCAATGTATCAACTGGTGGTGGTTCAGGCCAGCACCCGTAGGAACTGTCAACGGTAGGAACTGTCCATCGAGATGGGGGGCCCTGGAAAAGCCTTCCGCATCTCCGGGAACTGAACGGCATACTCAGTCCTATCGCTCCCCCTGGGGAGGGAGGTGCCTCCTGCTCAGGGCCAGGGGCCACTGGAGGAACCCAGTCAGAGTGTCTGGGAAGCCCTTCAGGGAGAGATTGTGTTTTTTAACCAAGCCCAGCCTGCTCCTAGATGCCCAATCTAATGCAGACTCTCACCTGCTGAACACTAAATCCAGCACTACCCCACTCCACCTCCTCTATCTCCCTGATACATCCTGAGTGTAGCAGGAATGAGAGGAGGTTGGAATAGCTCCTGTTTCTTACGGGGAAAAGCTGGGGACAAGTCAGGACCCAGGGGACAGGCAGGAGGAGGGGTGATAAGTGAGCAGTCACCTTGCCAGCGACATGGTCTGGCGGGAAGGCTGGTGGGCAGCTGGAGGGCAGGTGGGGGCTCAGGAGCTCCGAGCCCTGGGGCACAGGGCAGTCCTTGTGGGCACTTGTGAACAGATCTGGAAACAAGAATGATGGGAGACGGTTAGAAAAGCTCAGACCTAATTGGAGCTACAAGGTAAGAAAAAAAGCAAAGTGTTCAATATGGAAAGGCAAAAATCCACTTATCCCTATTATAGATATGTTTGATTGTGTGTGTGTGTGTGTGTGTGTGTGTGTGTGTGTGTGTGTGTGTGTGTGTGTGTGTGTGTATATATATAAAATCTATATATAAATCAGAAGATCTATTGAACTGATAAAGCTGGTAAGATTGCAGGATATAAGATCAACATACAGAGAAGGGGGTGACACTATCCAGAATGAAATGTACTTATGACCTGACTTATATAACTGTAACCTCTCTGTACATTATCCTTATGAGAACAATAAAAAAAACCCAAAACATTTGGGGCTGGGAAGGTGGCTCAGTGGTAGAGTGCTTGCCTTGCATGCATAAGGCCTGGGTTTGATTCCTCAGCACCACATAAGCAGAAAAAGCTGGAAGTGTTGCTGTAACTCAAGTGGTAGAGTGCTAGCCTTGAGCTGAAGAGCTGAGGGACAGCGCTCAGGCCCAGAGCTCAGGCCCCACGACCAACAAAAAATAAAAATAAAAATCAACATACAAAAATTATTTGTTGGGGCTGGGAAGGTGGCTCAGTGGTAGAGCGCTTGCCTTGCATGCCAGAGGCCCTGGGTTCGATTCCTCAGCACCACATAAGCAAAAAGAAAAAAGCCGGAAGTGGCGCTGTGGCTCAAGTGGTAGAGCGCTAGCCTTGAGCTGAAGAGCTGAGGGACAGAGCCCAGGCCCAGAGTTCAGGCCCCACAAACGGACAAAAAAAAAAAAATTATTTGCTCAATAAGGCAAGTAGTACATGCCTATAATCCCAGCTACTCAGGAAGGTAAGCAGGAAGATCATCTGAGCCTAGGAGTTGGGGATCACCAGCCTGAGAGAGAGAGAGAGAGAGAGAGAGAGAGAGAGAGAGAGAGAGAGAGAGAGAGAGAGAGAGATTTAAATAGGAGGAAGAAGGATTTGGGAAGTGGCAAACCCTAGTTGAGTGATCTGGTGTATGTCTAGTTATAAGGAAGTCTTGGGTCCAGTTCCCAGAATGACTAGGGAAAAAAAAAAGAAAAGAAGAAAGGAAGGAAGGAGAGAAGGGAGGGAGGAGAAGAAAGCAAAAACTCTTGCTAAGAAACCAAGAAAGCAAACCTATTCAAAATGGCTACAAAACATAATGATAGTCATAGTACTAGTAGTAATTGTAACCAAGAAAGTAACTGCTGCAATTAAAAAATACAAAATGATGAAGAAAGGCCTTGAAGAAATCACAGAAAGTGCAAAGACATCCCATGTTCATGGATGGGCAGAACTCACCCCTGCTAGCCCAGAGGGCCAGCTCTTCCCAGCACATCTCCCACTCTCTGGCCACACTGATCACACTTCTGACAAATGCCCTGCACCCCTCTGTCTCAGGGCCTTTGCACTTGTCCTCTCCCATCTTCTAGGATTCTCTCCTCCCAGATGGCTGCAGGTCCCCCTCTTGCTCCATTCAGGTCTGTTCAAGTGCTATCATCTCCATGATCTCCCCAACAACCCTCTTGTTTAACATGCCCTGACCCTCAGCTGCATTGCTCTGCACAACACCTAGCACACTGCATATGGTGTCTGCCGCTCACTAGTCGTAGGCCCAGAATGTACTAGGTACCCTTTAAGGAGGAAGGTGAGAATATTTGGACGTCTGCCATACAGGGAACCTTCCTGCCAGCCAGGCACAGTTAGAGCTCCAGAGAAATAGAACTGTCTTGGCTCTTCCTCTCTGTGGAGGAGAGGGGGTGTCTACAGGGCCGTGAGTCAGCAGAACCACCCAGAATGTGACCCTCAATGCAGCCACTCTTGCCTGGGGGGCCAAGGCAAGCACTGATCTGGATGCCAGGTAAAAGTTTCAGCCAAACTGCACTGGGTTTAGTACACAGAAGCGATCAGAAGGAGCTAAGTGCATATAAGTGCAGTAGCTCATACCCATAACCTTAGTGGACTTTGGAGGCTGAAACCAGGAGGATTGTGGTTTGAGGACAGAAAGTTCTCAGTACCTCAATCTCAACAGAACATGCTGGGGCACCATAGCAAACGCCTGTAATCCCACCACAGTAGAAATAAGGTCTGGGCAAAAAGCAAGATCTTATCTCAAAATCAACCAGAGCAAAAGGATTGGTAGAGGTATGACTTAACCAGTAGAGCACCAGCTGAGCAAGTGTAAGGCCCTGAGTTCAAACCCAGAAACACCAAAACAATAAAAACAAAACAAAACAAAATTTAAAAATTAAAAAAAAAAAAAAAGGTTCTGAGCCAGGTGCCAGTGGCTCACGCCTGTTATCCTGGCTACTCAGGATGCTGAGATCTGAGGATCATGGTTCAAAGCCAGCTGGAGCAGGAAAGTCCATGAGACTCTTATCACCAGAAAACAAGAGGTGGAGCTGTAGCTCAAAGTGGTAGGGTGCTAGCCTTGCGCAAAAGGGACAGCACCCAGGCCCTGAATTCAGGCCCCGTGATGGGGAAAGGAAAGAAAAGAAAAGAAAAAGGAAGAAAAGAAAGGCAGGTAGGCGGGCTGGGGATGTGGCTTAGTGATAGAGTGTTTGCCTAGCATGCATGAAGCCCTGGGCTTGATTCCCCAGTACCACATACACAGAAAAAAACTGGAAGTGGCACTGTGGCTCAAGTAATAGAGTGTTAGCTTTGAGTAAAAGAAGCTCAGGGACAGTGCCTAGGCTCTGAGTTCAAGCCCCGGGACCAGGGTGGGGGAGGGAGGGAGGGAGAGAGAAAGAAGGAAAGAGAGAGGGGAGAGAAGGAAGGAAGGGAGGGAAGGAGGGAAGGAGGGACAGACCAGCCTGAGCTATGGTGGGTGAGGCAGGGCTGTATGAGAGAGACCTGGAGATGAGGAAGGCAGGGTCAAGGTTAGCCTCCCCTCCCTACCAGGAACACCAGCAGATGTCAGAACAGAGAGGACCCTGTGGACCCTGAGACCTGAGCCTTGTGTGGCCTGCGCTAGTCTGGGCTTCAGTGACGCAGGCCATTGATCTCATTTACTCTGAAATGAACAGATGAAAGTGTGACCCAAGGGATAGAGCACCTGCTTTGAAAGTGTAAAGCCCTGAGCTGAAACCTCAGCACCTCCAAAGGGGTTTGAAGAAGAACTGGAGCCCACGGGAGAGCATGGCAGGTGGGGTTACCCAGTGCTTTGCAGAGCTTCTGTTAAGCTACATGCGTATCACATGAATGTGTGCGCACATGAATGGTAAGATTTTTCTACACTAGACACCAGTGACTCACATTCGTCAGCCTCGCTATGCAGGAGGCTGACATCGGAGGATCATGGTTTGGAGCCAGCCCAGGCAGAAAAGTCCATGAGACTCTTATCTACAATAAACCATCAAAAAGCCAGAAGTGGAGCTGTGGCTCAAGTGGGAGAATGCCCACCTTGAACAAAAAGCTGACCCTGGGTTCAAGCCCCAGAGAAGATTTTTCTGGGTCATAATGTTTCTGGGTCAAGATTTTTCTCTAGTTTTGGCAGTACTGGGATTTGAACACAGGGTTTTGCACTTGCTAAGTGGATCCTCCGTCACTTATGCAGCCCTTACACTGCACAATGTATTTATTCCTATAGACCCAGCCAAAACAGTTTGAAAGGTGTGTTTGAGTGCAGTAGTGTATGTCTATAATCCCAGCCTTATGGAGGCTGAGGCAGGAGGAATGAGAGTTTCAGGCTACATGGTGAGACCCTATTCCAAAGAAAAAAGAGGCGTGTGTGTGTGTGTGTGTGTGTGTGTGTGTGTGTGTGTGTGTGTGTGTGTGAGTCAGACCTGGGACTTGAACTCTGGGCCTGGACACTATCACTGAGTTTTGGGTGTTGTTGGTGTGTGTGTGTGTGTGTGTGTGTGTGTGTGTGTGTGTGTGTCAGTCAGACCTGGGACTTGAACTCTGGGCCTGGACACTATCACTGAGTTTTGGGTGTGTGTGTGTGTGTGTCAGACCTGGGACTTGAATTCTGGGCTGAGTTTGTGTGTGTGTGTGTGTGTGTGTGTGTGTGTGTGTGTGTGTGTGTGTGTGTGTGTGTGTGTGTGTGTGTGTGTGTGTGTGAGTCAGACCTGGGACTTGAACTCTGGGCCTGGACACTATCACTGAGTTTTGGGTGTGTGTGTGTGTGTGTGTGTCAGACCTGGGACTTGAATTCTGGGCTGAGTTGTGTGTGTGTGTGTGTGTGTGTGTGTCAGACCTGGGACTTGAACTCTGGGCCTGGACACTATCACTGAGTTTTGGGTGTTGTTGGTGTGTGTGTGTGTGTGTGTGTGTGTGTGTGTGTGTGTGTGTGTGTGTGTGTGTGTGTGTGTGTGTGTGTGTGTATGTGTGTGTGTGTGTCAGACCTGGGACTTGAACTCTGGGCCTGGACACTATCACTGAGTTCTGGGTGTTGGGTTTTGTTGCTGTTGTTGTTCAAGGCTAGTACTTTACCAGTTGAGCCACAGCTCTACTTCTAGCTTTTTGGTGATTAACTGGAGATAAATGTATCACAGACTTTCCTGCCTGGGCTGGCTTTGAGCTTTCATCCTCAGATCTCAGCCTCCCGAGTAGCTAGGATTACAGGTGTGAGCCACAGGCAGCCCCATGTACTTCACTTTTAAAGCTTCCAGGAATTCTGTATGTTGTGCAAACCCAAGGTTGGCTTCAGGCTGGGGCTGGGAACTCTGAGAAGGGCTAACTAGTGCTCCTGGCCACCCAGGAAGCTGCCAAGCACAGAGGAGGTGGACTGGGAAGGGAGCAAAGCTGGCACTGAGGTGGCAGGTGATACCAAGGCCCCCAGGGACCCGGCTTGGGCGGGCTGTCCCCTGAGACGGGGCGGACCCCGGCCCCCTGGCTCTGGGCATCACCCCGTCTGGGGTTACTAGGTGCCTCGGCCAAAGTTGCCTGTCTCCCTCAGAGGACTTCAGCCCCTTGATGTCACAGACAGGTTGCCATGGAGACGTCAGGTAATGAACCAGCCAGGGTGAAATCACAGGCTGCGCTCAGCCCAGCTGGGACCAAGCCACGTCACCGCCACTGGCAACTGGAAAAACACAGTCTCATGGAGGGTGGAGGCTAGGGGTGAGGGGGGAGAGCTAGCTCGTGCCTTAGTGGCAGATCCCCCACCCAAGAGAGCTGTGGGGACACTCTTTTCTTTCTCAAGGGCTGAGCCCCTTTCTGGGCCTGATCCTACTCCCTCCTCCCCTGACCATAGCAGTGAGGGGGCTCCTGGTTGTTATGACAACAAGAAGAGGGCATCTTGACCCTTCAAGGAGAAAGGTACCAATCAGAGGTCCCCTGTGTTCAATCAGGGCATCCCCTCTGTGTGTCAAGGGTGCCTTTTGTCTTCCTGTGCAAGCTTCTCAATCCGATTTATAGCCGAAACTCCCTGTCGGTTCCTTCTGATGTCTAACCTAATCCTGTCTTGCTGCAAAAAGTTTCCATCTTGGTCTCTGCTTGTCCCCAAGGTGCCTCATGCTGCTCTCACCCACCGCAGGGCCATCCAGAGCCCTGAGCTGGTCCATAGGGCTCTGGGTCCCAGCCCTAGTCACCATGGTTATCTATCCCCAGTGTGTCTCCCCAAGAGCAAGGGAGCACACCTGCGGCCATTTGGGAGCAGAGTTCCAGGCAGAGGGAGGGCAAGGAGGACCAGGTCTTCCCACTCTTCCCCAGTAGCCCAGAGAGGGCAAAGGTCTTGGAACCACACAGCACGCTGGGTCCATGGCTGCTTGTACATCCTCACTGGCAGTCCAGTCTCCCCCACACTCCCCAAGCCCTGGGGCCACGGCACGGGCCCTGGGGCACGGGGTCACTGCCACCGCTGCCCAGGCCTGGGCCACCGAGCAGCTGCGTGCCAGGCCTGCACGGGGCTTGGTCCGCACACATCACTGTTGGTCCCTGGCTGAGCCTCACTCCCCAGGCAGGGCCCCGCCTTCCCCTCCCTCTGTGTCTCTTCCTGGAGGATGGAACAGACCCATCAGCCATTGCTCTGTCCTTCCCCAGACTGAAGCTTGCCCTGGGAGCCCTAAAGAGGGAGGCCATGGCCTAAGGGGAGGTTTGGTCTCTGCCTGGTGACTCACTGCCCCAGAAGCAGCCCACAGAACTTGGCAGAGGCCTCGTCTCCAGTGGACCCAGTGTCCCCCACCCTAGGCATTCACGTCACCTGAGCCATCGCTGGGTGGGATGTCCCTTCCACACCCAGCTCCTTCAGACTCCCTCTGCCATTCTAGGTCCCAATCTCTTTGAACATACTTCTCTAACCTTACTGCCTCCAGGCAGCCTTCCCAGGTTACCCTCAACTGTGGCCCTAATGGACCAAAGGTGGCCTACAGAAGTCTGCTGTCTGTCCTAGGACTGCTTACGCTCTCTTGTCTCTCACCCTACACAGTAAGCATTATGACACCCACTTTGCAGATGGGGAAACCGAGGCCCTGAAAGTATCTGAGCTTCCAGAAGGAAATCTTAGCCTACAGTTTCTGTTCTCATAATCCTCAGTGCTTAGAGCATTAGAGATTCCCAGGGCCGGCCTGGTCTGGAGGATAAAACTGGGGCAGGAGGTGACAGGCAGAGGCCACGGTACCAAGGGCAGAGGCTGAGCAGCAAGACTTGGAGCTAGATAAGGGGAGGACATTCAGTTCCTCTCCCTTCCACATCCATTGCCACCATCTGTGGTCCCCAGGCCAAACAAAAGCCCATTGAAAGCCAGGTACTAGTGGCTCACGCCTGTAATCCCAGCTACTCAGGAGGCTGAGATCTGAGGACTGCAGTTCAAAGCCTGCCTCAGTAAAAAAAAGTCTGTGATACTCTTATCTCCAATTAACCACCAAAAATCCAGAAGTGGAGCTGTAGCTCAATTGGTAGAGTGCTATCTTTTGAACACAAAAACTCAGGGACAGGATGTAGGACCTGAGTTCAAGTTCCAGGACCAGCCCCTGCCCCCTGCAAAAAAAAAAAAAAAAAAAGCCCCTTGAACTATTCCAGAAAGTTGTCCTGGAGCTCTGGCCATGCACAGAGACTGAGAGTACCTCTCTGTGTGGGGGGGGACACAAGAAAGCAAAGGGCACAGGTTTCCCATCAGCCCTAAATCCCAAAGGCCTGGATTCCAGTCTGCCTCTGCATTCTCTGGCTGGTGACCTGAGATGAGGCTCTGCCCCTCTCTGAGCCCACTTCCATCCTAGAGTTGAAGCAGAACTAACTAGGTCAGGAGAGCAAAGGCTCAGCCCAGCCTGGCTCGGGGTAAGCTCCCAACAAATGACAGCTTAAAAATAGATAATGAACGCAAAATAGCTCCTGGCTATAACAGCGTTTGGTGCCTTAATCTGGTCCCAATCACATTTCCGCTGGCCTTGGTACAAGTGCCTGCTGCCTACCCCTTCCGCAGGCGGGCAGGAGGGGCTCCAAGCTCCCTTTCCAGCCAAGAAGGTCTGGACCTGTGTCCGTGTCTACATGGAAACTAATAATACGAATTACAAATGAGAATAGCTAATGAATAGCTAATGGATGCTGGTGGTATAGCAGATACTGGATGCGTTACATGAATCAGCCACTGAATTCCCTACCTGCTCCCCCTCCACACACACCATCCTATGGTGTGTGTGTGTGTGTGTGTGTGTGTGTGTGTGTGTGTGTGTGTGTGTGTGTGTGTGTGTGTGTGTGTGTGTGTGTGTGTGTGTGTGTGTGTGTGTGTGTGTGTGTGTGTGTGTGTGTGTCCTAATACAAGGCTTGAACTCAGGGCCTTGTCCTCTCACTTGGCTTTTTTGCTCAAGGCGACACTCTGCCACTTGATCCACAGATCCACTACCTACTTTCTGGCAGTTGATTGGAGATAAGCATCTCATGGACTGGCTTCAAACCCCAATCATCAGATCTCAGCCTCCCGAGTAGCTGGGATTACAGGCATGAGCCACCAGTGCAACCCTATTGGCATCTTAGAGGAGAGAACTGAGGCTCATATACAAGGTTAAGTAGCTGGTAGAGGTCATGCAGCTGGGGGAATGGTAGAGCAGAGATTTGAACCCCTGGTGGCCAGCTCCAGGCAGGCCTAGCCCTCATGGTCTCTCAGCCTACTAGGCAGAAGCAGAAGCTAACTGCTAGATGGGGTCTCCCCCCACAACACCCCGTATGGCCTGAAGTTGAGGGTCAAGGAAGTTGTGCTGGGCAGCCCTAGGTGGGTACAGGCTCCAAGTTCCATGTCACATTACTACCAGGTCAAGACTCACAGTCCCCGGCCTTCTCTTCAGACTATGACTATGGTCCTTGCCTCGCAGGGACTGTTATTAACACCTGGTGCAGATGTAGAGAGCAAGTGGGAATCAGGCAGTGGAGCTGAGGGCTCCCTTTGTGGTGTTGAAACTAGGGGACCTAGGTTATGGAGTCAGCATGCCAGGGTTGAAGTCCTGGCTTTGCTGTTACCTACCTATGTGGCCTGGGGAAAAGTCACTGAACTGCATTCTGCCTCTGTTTCCTCATTTTTGAAATGAAGACTATGATAGTATATAACCTTTAGTTTTCTATACCTAAATTTCTCAGACTAACACCTGGTAAATTGTAAGCACTCAAATAGCATTAGACATAATTAGAGGAGTGGATGGCCTCTGGTAGGTGGGTCAGTCCCCTCCCCAGCTTCTGGAACATTCTTCTCTTTCTACATATTAGCTTTCCCCTCCATCCAGCTTGCCTGGGGGAATGCTGGGACTTCAGGGGCCCCATCCTCTTAGGAGAGAAACAGACCCAGCTAGATCTGGGGTGACACTAAGAAGCCCAAACTGCAGAAGGAAGAGTAGAGAGGCAATATGACCTCAAACAGCCCTGACAAGCTGGACACTGGTGGCTCACACGGGTAATCCAAGTTACTCAGGAAGCTGAGAGGTGAGGATCGCAGTTCAAAGGCTAGTCTGGGCAGAAAAGTCCATGACACTCCTACTCTCACAATTAAAAATAAAAAATCCAGAAGTGGCTCAAGTAGTAGAGCACCAGACATGGAGGGAGCACTAGGTAGGAGACAGAGGACTTGGGTCCCAGCCTTGCAGTGGGACCTGGCAGTCAGCCCTTCCTCTTTGGCCTGTCTTATGCTTGGTAGATTACAGGTCAGCGCACTTGGGAGTGGGTCCCATGGCATGGGATGGCCAGGTGAGAGGGAAGGGGAATGGTCCCTAAGGAAGCATCAAGTCCCCACAACCTGAGCTGAGCCCACCAGAGGCTGCCCAAAGCCTTTGGGTGTTTCTGACACCACAGATGCTGAGCACTGGGGCCTTCCACAGACCCTCAGCCACTCTAGACACTGCCCTGCCCTCCTGCACAGCCGCAGTCCACTCAGACAGGGTGCTGTGCTGGATTGCTCCTAGTGGACATGGCCTCTTGATGCTCTGGACACATGGTCTGCATCGTGGTTAAGATCAGCTTAGTGAAGGAGGCATCCAACCCCACACAGCCTGACCCCCTGCTCCTTGCCCTCCACCCAGGACCCCACTTCTGGCACCTCCCAGAAAGACATTTCCCAAAATGCCCTTTCTTAGAGAGCAGAGCCCCCCCCCAGTCTCTAGAGGACAGGGAAGGGGTGCTCCTCCCTCAGCACCCTTACAATGCTCAGCATCCCTGCCCAGGTGGGTTCATCTGTCCACACCTGAGTTAAGCTATTGGGAGTGATAGGCAGGTGGCAGATTGCCCCCCCCCACCCCCACAAGACCTTGTGGTTGATGCCAAGCCTTCAGAGCTTGAGCCTGAGCCCACACTCCCAGCCCCAGCCCCCGCCTCACAGTGGGTGAAGAGCCCAAGGTGGAAGGGCTGCCAGGAGGCAGCTCAGGAGGGAAATCAAGGTCCCCCCTGTCAGGTCCGGCCTCCTGGACGACCTGACCCCCGCCCCCCCCCCAGTCGCTGCGGCTCCTTGGTACCGCCTTGGTGACAGCCAAGGGTACCGGGTCAGAGACAAAGAGAAAGGCCCTGGGATGGGGGGACAACGTTTCTGCCCCTCGCTGTCCCCTAAGGACAGGGTTGGAATGAGGAGCTGGGGGTGCGAGGGCGCCGAGGGGCGCCTTCTTCGGGACCCCTGCTTGCCGTGGCGGGGCGTGGAGGGGGAGGGAGGGGGCCGGGAAGGGGCCCGCGGGGAACCAGGAAGGGCGGCGGGGCCCCTCTGCAGGGGGTGTGTGGCGGCCGGCCAGGAAGCCGGGCACCGGCCGGCGTCCCGCCGCCGCCTGCCGGGGGCGTGGAGGCGAGGCCGGTGCGGAGGCACCGCACGCTCCCGCGCCGCCCCCCGCGCCCCGCGCCCCGGCCCGGGCGGCCGGCCGCCGCGCCAGCTCCCTCCCACCGGCCGGGGACCCCCACCGGGCCCCCGCCGCCCCCCGCGCCCCGGGCGGCCGGCCGCCGCGCCAGCTCCCTCCCGCCGGCCGGGGACCCCCACCGGGCCCCCGCCGCCCCCCGCGCCCCGGGCGGCCGGCCGCCGCGCCAGCTCCCTCCCGCCGGCCGGGGACCCCCACCGGGCCCCCGCCGCCCCCCGCGCCCCGGCCCGGGCGGCCGGCCGCCCCCCCAGCTCCCTCCCGCCGGCCGGGGACCCCCACCGGGCCCCCGCCGCCCCTCACCTCGGGACACGCAGGAGCCCATCACGGGGCCACGGGGCCGGGCCGCTGCGCCTCGGGTGCGTCGGGCCGCCGGGCGCTCATGTCTACGCGGGCCGAGGGGCGCGGGGCGGGAGCCGGGGGCGCTTCAGGTCCGCGCTGCTCGGCCTCGGCTCCTCCCCGGGTCGTCCTCGTTTCCGCCGCTTCCACTGCTGCGTCCAGGTCTCCCAGCTCCAGGCCGCCGAGGGGCGGTGACACCGCGGGGGCGGAGCCCTGGGCCGCGGGGGCGGGGCTCTGGGTCTCGGGGGCGGAGCCCTGGGCCTGGGGGAGGAGCCCAAGATCGTGGGGGCAGGCCCGGGATCGTGGGGGCAGGCCCGGGATCGTGGGGGCGGGGTCTGGGCTGTGGGGGGTAGGTCTCATGACCTGGGGGCGGGGCCAGGGGATGGGGGTCAGGACCGCGGGGGCGGGGCCCATGCCCATGGCCCTAGGCATCCAGAGGCGTGTCCCAGGTAGGTCCCGCCCCCATGATCCCCATCCGGTGCACCTGTTGCCACTGCAGGGGTCTGGGGAGAGGAGGAGGGTGGAACTCTGGCCTCAGGCTCCCCAGCACCCGAAGGTCAGGAGGGTAGGGCAACTTTGGCATTTGGGGCTTAAAGCAAACTAATTTGGTGACCGGGGGGGGGGGGGGGGGGAACTATGCAGAGAACCAGCCTCCCTTCCCCTCCATTGCTGAGATAGATAGATGTCTGGTGGCAAAAAGTCAGCTTGGCTGGGTGAAGCCTGGGTGGCTCACACCTGTAATACCAGCTGCTGAGGAGGCAGAGAGGCAGAGATCTGAGGATCACAGCTCCAAGCCAGCCCTGACAGGAAACTGAGGTGGTGGGGTTTGGGGTTTGGGGTTGTTTTTGTTTTTCAGTCCTGGGGCTTGAACTTGGGGCCTGAGCACCATCCCTCAGCTCTTCAGCTCAAGGTGAGCTCTCTACCACTTGAGCCACAGCACCACTTCCAGTTTTCTGGTGGTTAATTGGAGGTGAGTCTCACGGACTTTTCTGCCTCAGCTGGCTTTAAACTGTGATCCTCAGATCTCAGCCTCCTAAGTAGCTAGGATTACAAGCATGAGCTAACGGCGCCCGGCATTGTTGTTTTGCTGGTCGTGGAGCTTAAACTCAGCCTGGGTGCTGTCCCTCAGCTCCTTTTGCTCAAGGCTAGCCCTCTACCACTTGAGCCACAGCGCCACTTCCAGCTTTTTCTGTGATTAATTAGAGGTAAGAGTCTCATGAGCTTTCCTGCTCCAGCTGGCTTCAACCCTCAATCGTCAGATCTCAGCTTCCTGAGTAACTAGGACTATAGGCAGGAGCCTGTGCCTAGCTTTTCTGTGAGATTTTTTTTTTCCCTGTGAGATTCTTATCTCCAGTTAACCACCAAAAACTCAGAAGTGGAGCTGTGGTTCAAATGGTAGAGCGCTAGCCTTGAGCAAAAAAAGCTCAGAGTTTGCCACGCACCAGTGTGAACTTAGGATCACAGTTCAAAGCCATCCCAGGCAGGAAAGTCCAACAGGGGCTGGGAAGGTGGGTCAGTGGTAGAGTGTTTGCCTCGCATGCCTGAGGCCCTGGGTTCAATTCCTCAGCACCACATAAACAGAAAAAGCCAGAAGTGGTGCTGTGCTCAAGTGGTAAAGTGCTCGCCTTGAGCTGAAGAGCTGAGGGACAATGCCCAGACCCCAAGTTCAAGAACCACAACCAACAACAACAACAAAAAAGCTCAAGCTGAGTAGGAGTGCACACTTGCGCATGCACGCGTGCACACACACACACACACACACACACACACAGAGCTGAGGGTCAACACATACCCTCAGCTCTGAGGGTTAGTACCATTGACTACAATCTCCTCACCTGGGGGATACTTAGCTCAGGCCAGTGAGCAGAGGTCTGGAATAAGGCGCCAGCAGTCTCTCAGGCTGAGGAACTCTGGCGATGACTGAAGAAGCAGGCTGCTTTCCAGGGCTTCTCTAGGGCAGAGTATAAACTGAGGCACAAGTCTTTGTGTCTACCCTGATGGCTTCTCCCACAGGCACACTGCCCAGTCCACATTCTTGTGTTTGTACACAGTTACACACCAGCTCCTAGGCAGACAAATCAGAGACATTTATCTTTAATCAACCAACAAAAATCCAGAACTGGAGCTGTGGCTAAAGTGCTAGCGTACTAGCCTTGAGCAACAAAGCTCAAGGATGGTGTCCAGGCCCTGAGTTCAAGCCCCAGTACACACACACACACACAGAGTACTTAAGGCTAAAAATAGATACAGATGGTCTTCCAGACCATGGGTCATACGGGTCATAGATTTTTGCCTCTGTGGATTCAACCAATTGTAAATTCAAAGTATCCAAAACCAAAAAACAGTGTCTGTATTTTGATCATGTACAGGCTTTTATCTTTGTTACTTCCGACATAAATCAGAACAACTCTTTATACAGCATCTGCATTGGATTAGATAGAGATGATTTGATTGAGTTATCTGGGAGGAGGATGTGGGGTCAAATAGGCTGCTATTTTATCCAAGAGGCTGCAATGTACCCTTCAGTGGTGGAGGTCTTGGCATTATTTCCCCCCCCCCCAATCCTGATGAATGACAGCAGGACTGGGGACAATACAAGTTGGGTACACTATCACCTCACCTGCCCCACACCCAGCCTGAAGACTTTGAAGTGATGGACAGGTATAAACCACCTATGGCATGACAGTATGAACAAGAGTTCCCGCCCCCAAGTGAGTACTGTTCACAGCTGCTTGGAGTGCTGCCGTACCCCCCCCCCATGCTCTGCCCTCCAATCTGGCCTTGCTGAGGACCATCCTTTTATTCCAAGGATGCTGCACTGTGGCCTTGTCTGGAGAAGGAAAATGCGGTCAGCCTGTGACCAGGCTCTAGCTCTGTCCTGGGTGGCGGCCTGGGGCTACAGAGAAAGAGCTGCCCCTTTTTCTTATTCCTGTGGGGAGTGACTGAATCTGAGTCATCATGATTTGGGAGCTTGGTCCTAGCTGCCAATTCTCCTAGCTGGCAACCTGCCAGCTCTAGGACAGAGAGGAGGGGACCCCTACAGAGAGGGCAGGCAGAGGAAAAGGGAAGAGCATGACTGGGTCCCCACTATGTCCTCTTCAGCCTGAGGCATGGACGGGAGGGAGGATCAACTCCCAGATGTAGCTGGGGCTAGGGTGGGGTGGGGTGCTTTGGGCTGACCCAGCCTCTGGAGTTCATGCCGGCCAGCTCTGTGCTGATTCAGCCCCGTCCTTGTACCCAGTGATGATCAGAGAGAAGTAGAGGTTTGCCCAAGGTCACCCAGCAAGTTGATGGCAGAACAGAACAGACTAGAACTCAGGTGTGACCCCTGTGCGGTACAGGGGCAGGCGGCTCTTCCTCGGGAGGCCACGGTCACCTTCCCAGTCCTTGGAATTCTGCTGAAGCGGAGACAGTGTCCAGACAGCTCCGGGCTCTGTGGCCGTCCTCCCGGGGGCTGGCTGTCCTCTCCCAGCTCAGCTCACAGCCCATCTGCCCTGTGAGTTTCTACTGTCTGCCCTGGTGCCCTCCTGCCATGCCCGCCTATGGCAGAGGGGCGAGGGAGAGAGCCCGACTGCGCCCTTCACACCTCACCCTGCATTCTCCGGCCATGATCTTAGGGTTCCGGGCAGATTCCCCCCCTCCTCCTGCAGCTGCCCCCGTTTATTTCAATTCATCAACAGACATTGGCCGCCCCAAGTGCTGTGGGCACTGGAGCGTACAGGGATACCGCGGGGCCTGATGGGAGGAGAAGTAATGACAAGAAGCACTAGGGATGAATCGGAGCAGCGCTTGCGCTAGCAGTCCTGGGGGGGGGGGGGAGGGCTTGGGAGGGGAGGATGTCAGGATGAATGCCACCTGCATGTGTGAGCACTGCTGCTCCTGCGGAGGGCTGGCAGTTTCAAGGCTACAGTGAGTCTGAAGCTGGATGTGGAAAGTGGGGTGGGATGTTGGCAGGCAGAGCTGGCAGAGCGCTCTCTTGCACAAAGGTTTGGAGGCAGGGACATTCGGAGCATAAGTGACATCCTGGGAGACAGTGAGGCTGGGCACAGAGGCTGCCCTCCCCCAGGCTACAAGAATATCTAGGAGTGCTGAGCACCCATGGCTCACATCTGTAATCCTAGCTACTCAGAAGGCTGAGATGTGAGGTTCTGAAGTTCAAATCCAGCCCAGGGAAGTCAAATCTGAGTGACTCTTATCTCCAACTAACCACCAGATAAGCTGGAAATGGAGCTGTGGATCAAGTAGTAGAGCACCAGCCTTGAGTGAAAAAGCTCTGAGACTCACTCAGGCTCTGAGTTCAAGCCCCAGTTTTGTTTTGTTTTTTTAAAGGCACAGATTAACTTTGGAATAGCATTCAGCTTGAAACTGGTGGCTTCCAGATGGTCTTGCAGGACTAATGGTCTTCCTCTTCTTTTTGTTTTTTTTTTTTGGGTCCGGTCGTGGGGCCTAAACTCTGGATCTGGGCGCTGTCCCTCAGCTCTTCAGCTCAAGGCTAGCGCTCTACCACTTGAGCCACAGCGCCACTTCTGGCTTTTTTCTTTTTGCTTATGTGGTGGTGAGGAATTGAACCCAGGGCCTCTGGCATGCAAGGCAAGCGCTCTACCACTGAGCCACCTTCCCAGCCCCTGGTCTTCCTCTTTTAACCTCAGGCAGCAAACAGTTAGACTGAGTAGGGAAGGGGAGAAGGCAGAGAGAAAGACAGGCAGCGAGGGGAGGGGGGAAGGAGAGAGCACTTAGGGAACCTGAAATTAGATGGAGGGTCCATGGATACTGGAGAGAGATCAGCCGCACCCTGGAAGGAAATACCCAGCCTGTGGAATGAAGGGGTGCTCTGAGTTCATCTGCCTGGCCCAGGACAGGTTCCCGAAAGCTGCTTCATGCCAGGATCCCTTTCTTAGGGTTCAGGGGCCAATGTTCCTACTCCTCCAGGTCTGAGTACTCTTCCCTCCCTCCCTCCCTCCCTCCCTCCCTCCCTTCCTCCCTCCCTCCCTCCCTCCCTCCCTCTCTCTCTCTCTCTCTCTCTCTCTTTCTCTTTCCTCTTTCTTTCTTTCTTTCTTTCTTTCTTTCTTTCTTTCTTTCTTTCTTTCTTTCTTTCTTTCTTTCTTTCTTTCTATCATGAGGCTTGAACTCAGGGCCTCAGCACTGTCTCTGAGCTCTTCATCTCAAGGCTAGCACTCTACCACTCTGAGCCACAGCACCACTTCCAGTTTTCTGGTGGTTCATTGGAGATAAGAGTCTCACGGAATTTCCTGCCCAGACTGGTTTTGAACCATGATCCTCAGATCTCAGCCTCCTGAGTAGCTAGGATTACAGGCATGAGCACAAACACCTGGCAGGTCTCAGGATTTCTGTAGGCTGGAGAGGCTCTACCAGAGCTGTGGCCTTCATGCAGATATTAGCCATTAGGGGGCAGCAGAAGACAGTGACATTCTAAACTGTTTTCTTCCTCCTTTGGCCAATTGACCCAGAAAGTACCATGTTGGCAACTTAGACCCAGCCAGGGTTCAAGGTTGTGCACATTGTGCCAGGCACAAAGTGCCCAGTCAAGAGGGAGGGGACTGAAACTTCCAGTGCTCTGGTCACTAAGTTCTAAGTTCTACCATAGGGCTGTGAACAAAACATCTTTTTCTTAGCACCAAGGGGTCCTTTCCCCTGTGAGGGTGCATCTGTCCACAGAGATGAAGTGTTTCTTTTTTTTTTGTCGGTCGTGGGGCTTGAACTCTGGGCCTGGGCGCTGTCCCTCAGCTCTTCAGCTCAAGGCGAGCGCTCTACCACTTGAGCTACAGCGCCACTTCCGGTTTTCTGGTGGTTTATTGGAGATAGGAGTCTCATGGTCTTTCTTGCCCGGGCTGGCTTTGAACCGCGATCCTCAGATCTCAGCCTCCTGAGTAGCTAGGATTACAGGCGTGAGCCACCAGCGCCCGGCTAGATGAAGTGTTTCTAACTGGCACAAAATCTCCATACTAGGCTAGCAGCAACCCTGAACTTGGATATGGGGTCCCAACTCCATTGCACAGATATGGAGACTGAGGCCTTTGGAGAAGATCTCAGGCCTCTGGAGCAGAGCTGGGACTAGAACCCACAGCCAGCCAGATGCCCTGCTCTAATCTCCCATGCTAAGTGCTACTTCTGGACACCTGGCTATGCCTGGTGTCCTGGTAGTTTGACTTGAGACCTTCTAGGGATCCTAAGAAAGTCTTAGGGGACCCTGAGGGTCATTCTCAGTTGTAGATTTGGGTAGGGGGCTTCCAGGTAGATTGAGACAAATGGCTAGCCCAAGTAGGGTAGGAAGAGATGGCGGGGCAAGTTCCCAGTCTGGTGGAGGAACAGAGGCTGCAGGGACACAGGCATTCTTTCAGGCCCCTGTCGTGAACACTGGGACAGAATGGGACCAGCCCTTTAGTTTGGGAGTGAGTTGGTGCCGAGGTATCCCCTGCACCAGGACAATGAAGCTTACAATCACACGTTCCCAGCAGGGGAGTCTTGCTGTTTGAGTTAATAACATAATATACATCACATAAGAGCAGAAACCCTGAGGTACATCACGTGGTGCCCACATGGGGGCACAGCGCTTAGAACCTTCAATCTTGACCTGTGGGTGGCTCCCAACCTGGGGACTCCTGGGGGCTAGGAACAAGCAGGACCTCTCTCTTCCTAAACAGCATCTGTAAGGGGCTCACTGCCCAAATAATGCCATATATTAGGTGCAAACAGGCCCAGCCCAGCTGTTGTGGAGTCTGCAGCTGGTGTTCACCAACTATGGCTTGCTTTTATCATCATCATCATCATCATCATCATCATCATCATTATTATTATTGTCGGTCATGGAGCTTAAACTGAGGGCCTAGGCATTACCCCTGAGCTCTTTTGCTCCAGACTGGCACTCTACCACTTTGAGCCACAATATCCCTTCTAGAAATAAGAGTCTTACAAGCCAGGCGCTGGTAGCTCATGCCTGTAATCCTAGCTACTCAGGAGGCTGAGATCTGAGGATCGCAGTTCAAAGCCAGCCTGGGTAGGAAAGTCCGTGAGACTCTTATCTCCAATAAACCACTAGAAAACCAGAAGTGGCACTGTGGCTCAAGTGGTAGAGTGCTAGCCTTGAGTTGAAGAGAGCAGGGACAACACCCAAGCCCAGAGTTCAAGCCTCACGATCGACAAAAAAAAAAAAGTCTTACAGACTTTCCTGGCCAGGTTGGCTTTGAATTGTGAGCCTCAGATCTCAGCCTCCTGAGTAGCTAGGATTTCAGGCATGAGCCACTGGCACCCAGCTCACAGCTTGCTTTTTTTTTTTTTTTTTTTTGGTCAGTTGTAGGGCTTGAACTCTGGGCCTGGGCGCTGTCCTTCAGCTCTTCAGCTCAAGGCTAGCATTCTACTACTTGAGCCACAAGGCCACTTCCAGCTTTTTCTGCTTATGTGGTGCTGAGGAATCGAACCCAAGGCCTCATGCATGCGAGGCAAGCGTTCTACCCCTGAGCCACCTTCCCAGCCCACCAGCTTGCTTTTATAAATAAAGTGTTATTCAAACACATCCATGTTTATTCATTTACCTAATGTCTATGGCCATTCTGCCCTACAAGGTGGAAGTATGGCAGAAATGGTCTGACCATCAAAACGAAAGGTATTTACTCTATATAGAACACATTTGCCAATGTTTGGCTGAGAGTCTGCAGAAGGGACAGATGTTAAATAAATAAGCTGACAAATTGTGAGGCGTGTCTGGAGGGGCACAATGCGGGGGGTGCGGTGGGGTAGGAATTAAGCCAGAGGAAAGGTGAGTTCAGTTGGCTCTGTTGGCCATTTCTTCTCACCTTCAACTTTGATGGCTGAGCATGCCAGTCAGGGCAGGAAGTGGGCAGCACAGGGGCTGGCCCTACTGAAGGTCCAGCCTGAGCCTAAACCTTCTTCCAAGGCTGAGGGTCCTGCTGCATCGACCCTTGGAGCTCATGCCCAAGTCCTCCCTCAGCTCCTCACCTGGCCTCTCAACACATCCGGGGCATTTCCTGGGGGGTAGGCAGGTGTAGGAATTATGTTCCTTTTAAAATGAGGGTAACAGGGGCCATAGTGTTTGATGAATTGGCCAAGACCTGGTTCCATGTCTCTGCAGGCAGAGATCTGGCTGCTGTGGGAAAGCCCCGAATGGTATTTAGGACACCAGCTTCTAGCCCAGGACTCATTGGGGCAAGTCTGTCCCCTCTGGGCCTCAGTGTGCTCATCTGTAGCCGAAAAGGTTGGATAAAACAGCTGGAAGAGCTGCCAGCTACAGGCTGGGGCTCGCCCATCCCTCTCCAGGCCTCGGTTTGTCTCTGTGAAATGGGGAGATGAATGCCTGGCCCTCCCACACCCCGCAGCTGCTCCCAGGCCCAGGAGATCACAGGTGGGAAAGCTTTCAGCTGGGTGGAAGAAAGGAGCTCTATAAACCTAGGGGGTTATTATGCTGCTGATCTAGGTGGGATCGGGTGCGGGCTGGCCCGCAGAGGCCTTCACGGAGTGTGGTCTGACCAGCAGGGGGTAATGTGGGAAGTCAGGTGGCGCCTGAGATTGGACTCCACTTTCCTCTGCTGAGACCGAGGCGTAGGTTCACAGTCACGAATTCAGGGGTCTTAAGAGGTGCCAGGCTAGAAATGGGGACAGGCAGAGTGGGACAGGAAGTAAAGTAGATAACGCAGAGGGAGATGGGGCTAGAGAGGGCACTCGGCAGTGGCCCAATTGTCCCACTGCTATAGGAAATTGAGAAGAGACAGTCAGCCTTAAGCTAGATCAGAAGCCTAGGCTGGAAGACTTAGGGGAAATGAAATCTGGTGGCCTCTGGTGGCTCTGCTGCCTTGGATAAATTGCCTTGCCTCTCTAGGCTTTAGTCAAATGCTATGACTAAGGGCCTTTTCTTTCCGTGCTGCTGTGAGGCCTGAGTGCTCTAGAAGAGCACTCAGAGAAAGTTCTAGAACTGGGCCTGATGTACAAACCCCTTCATGTCATGTGACTGAGAGCCCTCGGCAGAGCCATGACCAGTTCAAGCTGTAAGGCACAGCTGAGACTGGGGGAGGGGAGGGGACAGAGGGAGGTTGAGTGGCTCCTCCAGCCTCATCTCAGCTGCTCTGGGCTTTCTCTCTGCTTCATTCTGCTCCCTGTCAAATGGGTAAACAGGGGCTGGGAAGGTGGCTCAGTGGTAGAGTGCTTGCCTCACATGCTTAAGGCCCTGGGTTCAATTCCTCAGCACCACATAAACAGAAAAGGCCGGAAGTGACACTGTGGCTCAAGTGGTAGAGCGCTAGCCTTGAGCTGAAGAGCTGAGGGACAGTGCCCAGACCCAGAGTTCAAGCCCCATAACAGACAAAAAACAAAAGCGGGGGTGGGGGTGGGGATAAAAAGTGCATGGTTCACAGAGCTCAAAAGTTCCCTGAGATGGCATGGAAGAGAACAAATATCCCTCCCACCATCTTCCACCCCAGGAGTGGCTGCCGCCGCCTCTGTCCCCACAGCTACCAGGCCTTTGATCCAGAAAAACAGTCTAAGAGGAAAACCCCCCAGAACACACAGAGCTCAGCCCTGCCCAGCTCCACCCTGCCTACTCCTTCCCTACCTGAGTGGGGGGGGGGGTGGCATCCCAGGATGTGCCCCGGGGGCTGAGGGTGGGTGTCAGGATCCCAAGAAATCCCTCCAAAGTGGGTCAAACAGCAGATGCCAAAGCACCCCCTCTCCTCCAGAGGAGTCTGAGGCCTCCCAATGGGGAGGCAACCAAGGGGGGTGCGCTGGCTGGGCTTTGAGACCTGCAGGGAAGGACAGGGCTCTAGTGGGTGGGAGGCACACGGGGCGATGGAGGATGGGGCACTTCCACAGCCCTGGAGCTGCCAGGCAGGAAATGAGAGTGCTCTGGGGAAGCAGATGGGAACAGGGTGTCGGGTGGCTCACGCCTGTCATCCTAGCTACTTGGGAGGCTGAGATCTGAGGATTGTGGTTCAAAGCTAGCCTGGGCAGGAAAGTCCATGAGACACTTATCTCCACTTTTAACTACCAAAAACTGGAAGTGGAGCTGTGGCTCAAATGGTGGAATGCTAGCCTTGAGCACAAAAAGCTCAGGGACAGTGTCCCTGAGCTCAAGCTCTAAGACTGGCACAAAGAGAGACAGAGAGAGACACACCCAGACAGACAGAGACAGAGAGTTTTCAGGGTTCTGGAACTCACTGGCCAAGGGTCCTCATGTGTCCCTTTACCTTGTAAACCTCACAAACACCTAGAAATGATATTGGGGGGGTCCTTTAGAGGAGCACCAGGCTGATGGGGAAACTGACTCCCCCCAGTGCATGTGCTGGGGTTTGGAGTCCTAAGAGTCTTCAAGGCAAAGTGCTCACCCTGTTAGGAGCTGGACTTGGAGAACAGGAGGACAGAATGGGTCACCTGGGCTCAGCCTTGGATCAGCCCATGGGGGACCTGGGGTGCCAGGGACACTCCAGGGCCTGGCTGAGCAGGGGCAGGCTAGAACCTTCAAGTTCTGGGGGTCTGGATGGTGGCCATCATGTCAACACGGGACATGGAGTGGATGGCGTTGGGGTCAGTGTCTCTGCCTTTTCTTCCCCACCCTGGGGAAGACTCCCAGCCCCTGCTTAAGGAAGGACCATTTGCCCCACTGCCCCAGTGCTCTGGGAAGAGGAAGGCCCTCCTTGGGGGAACCTACTTTTCTGGGGTCACACCTGTGTGGACCTTGAATCCCGGGTTAGTCAAAGAAAGGGCAGGGGAGCCTGGGCTGCTTTTCTGTATGTCCCAGAAAATGGAGGGGGGCCAGCAGGGAGGCAGACTCCCCGGCTGGTGCGGGGCCATCAGGGATTTGGGGCTGCGCGCTGATTGTCTGTCTTCTGAATGGGCCGCTGAAGTGATTGGCTGTGCCCTGAATGGGCCGCTGAAGTGATTGGCTGTGCCCTGAATGGGCCGCTGAAGTGATTGGCTGTGCCCTGAATGGGCTGCTGAAGTAGAGCCCTCTCCTCTCCCCCCACCTCCCCTCACTCTCAGCTCCTCTCACCTTCCAGCTGCTCCCTGACTTCCTTCACCACCAGCTAGGGCCAGCAGTTCTGGGACCATTTCCCCAGCCTGGGAGCAGCTTGTGGAGCAGAAAAGAGCCACGAGGCTCTGAGACGCGTGGGCCGCGTCCGCCTTTGGCGAGGCAGTGGGCTTTGCTAGGCCCGCATCCCTGGGTGCAGACCTGGCTCGGGGAAAGTCTGCTGCTTCTGTTATCAGACAGTGGCCTTCCATGACCCTGTCTCGCCCCCTCACTTCTCAGGAGGGCAAACCAGGCCCAGAGAGGGTGTGGGACCTATCCTAGGTCACACAGCACTCCGGTCTAAAATGTTTGGGTTGGCACCTCCCCAGGGTGGGTTCCTTTGGGGCAGGCTCCGCTGTGCTGTCTCCTGAAGGAAACCGCTTTGCTCAGCAGCCTGGGCAGCAGAGAGAAGGAACTCGTTTGGCTACGTGACGGGCAGGCCCTGGAGGCTGAGCCAGGCCCTGTGCCCGGAAAACAACCTGCTGGGGTGGGCACGGGGTGGAGGCCTCCGTGCCTGGAGGAGGAAGCAGCGAGAGGAGTGGACTTCCTTAGAGCAGGCAGGAGGCTGGGCCGCAAGCCTGCCTTTGTGTCTCTAACAGGCTGGGGTTCCGGGGAGCAGCAGGCTTATGGGTGGGTGGTGAGGCCCGTGGGCACACACGGCT
The DNA here is from genome assembly GCF_024711535.1 of Dipodomys merriami. NCBI lineage: Eukaryota > Metazoa > Chordata > Mammalia > Rodentia > Heteromyidae > Dipodomys > Dipodomys merriami. Next base: position 19,148,093 of record NW_027204270.1, on the reverse strand, counting down.
CCAGGGAGATCTGTATAGGATTCTGCCCACTCATCGGCTCTGATTTACGGGCATCAGGGCAGGCAACCAGATGTGGAGGCGAGCTGGACCCTCCCAGAGGAGCCTGGGGGCACAAGGCCCAAGCCAAGGGGCTGAGCCTCCTGGAGCCTTCCTGAAACAGGCAGAGCCTCTCTGGGGAGCCTCATGAAGCCACTGCCTGACCCCACAAGCTTAGAGGGTCACAGCGTGGCAAAGGAGAGTTATGGAAGGTGCCACTCAGGGGAGAGGATCAGATGAAGCCAGATTGGAGGTTGGAGGACAGAGGGAAGTGGGGAAAGCCCAGATGAGTGAGCAGGCCACATCTGGGCATCAGATAGGAAGAAGAGGGCCTGGCTGGCTGGAGACCGAGTGGAAGCTGGGCAAGACAGGAAATGGTAGCCAGGCTGCCTGGCTCTAGGCCTGGCCTTTCTTCCCAGTTGGGGGGCACAGCTCGCTGATGCTGGCTGTGGGAAATCCCATTCACCTGTTCTCTGAACAGCTGATGAAGCCAGCCAGGCGCTGTGGCTCAAGCCTGTAATCCTAGCTACTCAGGAGGCTGAGATCTGAGGATCACTGTTTGAAGCCAGCATGGGCAGGAAAGTCCATGAGACTCTTATCTCCAATAAACTACTAGAAAACTGGAAGTGGCGTTGTGTCTCAAGTGGTAGAGCTCTCATCTTGAGTTGATAGAGCTGAGGGACAGCGCCCAGGCACAGAGTTCAAGCCCCACGACTGACAAAAAGAAGAAAGGAAGGAAGGAAGGAAAGAAGGAAGGCAGGAAGGAAGGAAGGGAAGGAGGGAGGGAGGGAGGGAGGGAGAGAGAGAAAGAGAGAGAGAGAGAGAGAGAGAAAGAAAGAAAGAAAGAAAGAAAGAAAGAAAGAAAGAAAGAAAGAGAAAGCAAGCAAGCAAGCAAAAGTTGGAATTCTGTCAGAACCAGGAGGACCTACTGCTCCCCTCTGGAGTCCACAGTACTGCCTGCCCTCAGCTCAGGGCACCCAGCACCTGGCCGTGGATGCAGCTGAGAAAGTGGAGTTGGAGCTGGAGCCTGGACAGCAGAGGGCAGCAAGGAAGCAGGTGTCCCCTGGTCAGGTCTGGGGTACCGAGGGCATCCCTGGAAGCTGGGCATGGTGGGTGATGGGCAGAGCCTCTGCTGGGGACCAGAAAAACCAATGTTCCCACATCATTATCAGTCAGGGGAGGTCACTGGTACTATGACCCATGGCTTAAGGAAATGAAACTCAGGGTAGTGACCGGAAGAAAAGGCCTTGATGGTTTAGAAGATCTACCCAAAACACAGTGACCTTGCCTTCTGCAGCTACAAGCGGTGACCGTGCCTCACTTGCCTGGGCTGAGGGGAGGGGCAGAGGCCACAGCCCCGGTGTCTCCTAGCTTAGCTAGGCCTCCCTTGACTCTCAACCACCTTGTCCATGAAACAGGGTTTCAGGGGTGCCCGTCCCCAAGGATGGCCGGTAGGAATATGAGAGCCTGTGCAGGGGCGCATGGCACATACATCGGCTGCCAGTGGACTCTTGGTCTCACCTAATCCCTGAGAGATGGGTGTAGTGCCTATTTTGCAGAGGGGGGAAACTGAGGCTCGGAGAGGTTAAAGGAACTTGTCACAATCACCTTGGAATTCTTAGCCTGGGTTCCCTGTATTGTGGAGGACAGGGGCACAAGGCTTGAGGGAGAGGGGTACAGATCCATCTCTCCCTCCTTCTCTTCCTGCCAGAGTCAGGCCCCGAGGGGGTCCGGGCCGGACCCCAAAGAACACTCCTTCCTGATTCTAGGGCTGACCCTCTGGGTGGGTGGGGAGGAGTCTAGCTTGAGTCCTTCCTGTCCTAACCACAGCCTCTTCTGGTTCCTCTGCCTTCTGAGCTGGCTAATGGAACCCCCTCCATGATACCCCTCCCTGCCCCACTGGGAGAGAAGACAGCTTGCCCCCTCCTTACTGGTGCCTCATCCTTTCGGCCCAGGGTGCCCTAACTGTGCCAGCCTGCGCCCCACCCCACCCCCCTTAGTAGGACTGCCATGAACCTCACTGGTTCCCACCAGGGACAAGGTCACTCTCCTCCAGCCATCCCTTCTGCCCAGAGTTCTGAAGCCAGGCCGAAGCCAGCGAGCCTATCCGGGCGCACCTGGGCCAGGTGAGATGAAGCCAAGAGCCAGCTCATCACTTGGGTGTAAACAGCAGCCCAGTGGGAAGTTGGCAGCTGCCTCCCCTGCCCTTTCCCCAGCCCCCGCCCCGGAGCCCCGCCCCGGGGATAGAGGGTGTCCCAACTTGTTGGAGGAGTTTGTATCCCACACCTGTGCCCACACTGGGTGTGTGTGTGGGGGGGGTGGACGGCAACCACACACATCTTTGTCCTCCAGACCCACCTCCTCCCTCCTCCCCTGGGCTGCTGGGGAGGCCCCCATCTTCCCGACCCACACCCACACACTGATGCCTTAGCCACTGGTTCCAGGCCCCACCAGCAGTCAGAGCAAGGCATTGTGGGAACCAGAGCCTGCCCTAGGGACCTCTTAGTTCTCCCTGAGGGAGCTGTGCCTTGGAAGAAAAGTAGAGCCCAAACATTTCCTGAAGGGTATGGAAAGCAGGCCTCCACCAAGCCCTGGCACTTGAAAGATGGGGACGTTGAGGCTAGAGCGCCAGTGGCAGGACGCGTGGACCCGCTCTGCCTTGTTTGCAGCTGGCACACAATGAGCTCTCATGGTAGAATGGTGGAATGGATGAATAAGGCCCAGAGAGGGCAACTGACCTGCCCAAGGCCACACAGCCAGGAAACAGATCAACAGGAAACCAACCTGGTCAGAATGCATCCTAAACCCAGACCCATCATTACACACGTACCTATACCTATGCGTGATATCAGGGCTCTGCTCCCCCCCCACCCCAGGACACCCACGTGGAACACAATACACACCACAGCCACCTGTCCGTCCATACTACTCAGGTCCCAATAATGGACGCCGCCCTCACCCCCCCCCACCTTCCTCCGGTGCCGGCCCCACACCCGCCTCTGTCACCACCCCTCCTCCACGGCTGCAGGAGGCAGGATGGCACATGTCCTCCCCACCCCCAAGCCCTCTCTGCCTCCCCGGGCCCAACAGCTACGCTGGGCTGCTGCGGAGGAGGCTGGAGAACCACAGGGCACCAACGTCCAGGGGAGCCCCAGAGTCCCAGAGGTGGGACAGGCCCGGGAGCACCAGCATCCTGCCCATGGGGCGGGCGGGGCTTTGCCTGGGCAGTGCTGGAGGCCAGCTCTGTCTGGGTTGGGCCTCTCCTGCTTCTCTACCAATAGGAAGCTTGTGAAGCCGAGGTGGCCAGGGGCTGCTGGGAGCCCGGGAGTACAGACAGCACGCGCCCAACTCCACTCAAGACTTGACACGCAGCTTCTCATCTGACCTCATGAGAATCCTTAAAGAAAGGAACTTGTGTGTCTTTGGTATGGTTCCATTTTCTAGAAGGATAAACTGAGTCCTAGAGAGTTAAGACAGTGGCCTAAGGTCTCTGGTCTTTGGTATATGGTGGGTGTTTTTGTTTTGTGTGTGTGTGTGTGTGTGTGTGTGTGTGTGTGTGTGTTCGTGCGCTGGTCGTAGGGCTTGAACTCAGGAGCTGTTCCCAGAACTTTTTGCTCAAGGCTAACCATTCTACTACTTGAGCCACAACTCCACTTACAACTTTTTGGTGTTTTGTTGGCAATAAGAGTCCCATGGACTTTCCAGCCTGGAGTGGCTTTGAACGTCAATCCTCAGATCTCAGCCTCCTGAGTAGCTAGGATTACAGGTGTGAACCACTGGCACCTGGCTGACCCAGAACTGGAACCCATTTATGGTATCAGAGACTTCCGATCCTCATCCTGGGCTGGGCTCTCTCCCCAGCTGTGAGGCCCCCAGAGAAGACAGCATATGTCCCTCATGGCTTTCCTGTATGAGGTGGTCCGTTCCCCCAAGTCTCCATGTTATTTCCTCTAAAATAGAGAAGCAGCCCTTGGCAGCCCACGGGGCACAAACTCACCATACAGAAGCAATGTCACACTGGGCGCTAGTGGCTCACGCCTGTAATCCTAGCTGCTCAGGAGGCTGAGATCTCAGGTTTGTGGTTCAAAGCCAGCCTGGACAGGAACATCCATGAGATGTTTATCTCCAATAAACCACTCAAAAACCGGAAGTGGTGCTGTGGCTCAAATGGTAGAGCGCTTGCCTTGAGCTGAAGAGTGCAGGGAGAGCGCCCAGGCCCAGAGTTCAAGCCCCACGGCCGACCAAAAAAAAAAAAAAAAAAAAAAGAAGCAATGCCACAGTTCACCAACATTCAACAAAGCCAGGGACGGTGAGAGAGCTAGCCCAGAAACAAGACCACATTGCAATCACATCTGAATGCCTACAAAAAAAAAACAAAAAAACACAACTAAATATGGATCAAGTCACATAAATGGCCAAACATCCTTTACTATGAGATGAGTGAGGGAACTTGCGCTTTTGTGTGTTTTTCCCTTCCAGATAAATTGCTAAGATCAACAGTCAAAACATCAACCCCCCCTTTACCAGGCGCGGGTGGCTACTCAGGAGAGTAGGATCTGAGGATCTCAGTTCGAAGCAATCCTGGACAGGAAAGTTTGGGAGACTCTTATCTCCAATAAACCACCAAAAGAGCCGGAAGTGGAGCTGTCGCTCAAGTGGTATAGAGCACTAGCCTTGAATGACAAAGCTTAGGGACAATGCCTGAGCCCTGAGTTCAAGCCCCACAATGGACAAAAAACAAACACCAAACACAACTTATTACCCCCACCCTGTGACAGCATAGCAAAGCACCACTTCTGTGCACCACAAAAACACCTACTGTAACCCCTAATTATGTAAGGTCTTCCAAAGACCCTCATACACAATTTCTGCAGGGGTGTATTCTTTATTTCATCCAGAAGTCCAACATCCAGGTGTGCTTCTGGTGGTCTTGGGCTGAAGGACAGGATACAATTCTACAACAGAACAAGTCCGGTTTTGTTGATGACTGTAGAAACACAAGCCAGGAAAGTGTCAGCCTCCCATGATACTCAGCAGGGCCAGAGAGGAGCTTTAATCTCCTTCTGCTCCCAGGAGCTTGCTTCATGCTTCTGGCCAGTGGCTGGAGAAAGTTAACTCATTGCTGGTCCTATAGCATCCACCCCACAGCCCATGTACCTGATACCTTGCCCTCAAGGGCATCAGACACCTGTGTGGAGGCTGGAAGACAGTAACATAGAACAAAGCCAGAGCAGGGGGACTCGTCCCTATAATCCTAGCTACTCAGGAGCCTGAGATCTGAGGATCATGGTTCAAAGCCAGCCTGGGCAGGAAAGTCTTTGAGACTCTTATCTCCAACTAGTCACCAGGAAACTGGAAGTAGAGCTGTGGCTCAAAGTGATCAAGCACCAGCCTTGAGTGAAAGAGCTCAGGGACAGCACCCAGGCCCTGAGTTCAAGCCCCTTGAGTTCAGGCTCCAGTACCTGTACTCACTACACACACACACACACACACACACACACACACACACACACACACACACACACAAATGCATAAATAAATAGTTGAAGGGAGCCAGGCACCAGTGGCTCATGCCTGTAATCCTAGCTACTCAGGAGGCTGAGATCTGAGGATTGCGGTTCAAAGCCAAGAAAGTCTGTGAGACTTTTATCTCCAATAAACCACCAGAAAACCGGAAGTGGAACAGCGCTCAGGCCCAGAGTTCAAGCTCCACGACTGACAAAAATAAAAAATAAAATAAATAATTGAAGGGACCTGTTCCCACCTGGGACTATGGCCAGATCTTTGCTATAAACTCTTCAGTAGACACAGCAGGTTTCTAACCTCCTCTTCTTGACCCTTCTCCTTTCGAATGGACACCAGCTGACCTGAGGGGGCAGGTGAGGGCCAGGGGGGAGCCCATGTGTCTCCAGTCACCAACCCCTGGCTGGGCAGGAGGAAGCAGTGTGTGTGTGTGTGTGTGTGTGTGTGTGTGTGTGTGTGTGTGTGTGTGTGTGTGTGTGTGTGTGTGTGTGTGACCATTGTTGAGAGTTCACGGTGCGGGGCTCTGTGTCCTTCGCCTTGTTCCTCCTCGCTGTCTGGGTCAGGGACCACATCCAAGCCAAACAGGATGGTTCGGATGGGAGCCGGAGGTGGCACGGGAAGGCCAGGCAGAGCCTGGGGAAGTTGAGGAAGAGTCTCAGTGGCTTCATTCATTCCCTAATCCCACACTCCCGGATGAAGGGAGGTAGCCCCCCCCCCAACCCTGCCCCAGGCATGAGAGGAGGAAGGAGCAAAGCCAAGGTACTGAGGTCCAAGCCTAGGACAGACCTTTCCAGAAAGAAAGCTCTTGGCGTGGAGATCAAGGAGCAGAGAGGCCTTGGCTCCTTGCAGCCTGTCTTCGGGGGATGCTGACGCCACCTCCTCCTGCTTCTTTCATCATAGCCCACTTGTTATTGTCCCCCCCCCCCCCCGCCCCACTACAATGTCACCTCTACCTGCTATCTTGGAGCCTCCACTTGAACTTCGCCTCCTCCAGGAAGCCTCCAGTGGTTGCAAGGTACCAATCAACAGCTCCCTCTGCGTCTCCCTCCCGATACTGACCACTCTGTGAGGGGCAGGGGGTAGCCTCTGTCTCCTCCCAGCCAAATCCTTGTCCGACAGAGGACACACGAGCATCTATCTGATCACGAGGGACCCAAACATCGGAGGGCAAAGAACCATGGATTGGGATGGCTGATGGTGGCCAAGTTCGGTGCTGGGGTGCAGGGGAAGTGGGGATTTGAAATGGTAGAGGTGAAGAGTTAGGCGAAGGTGAGAAAATGCTGCCAGGCACCAGCGATTCACAGTGATTCCTGTGATCCTAGCGACCCAGGAACCAACCCAGGCAGTAAAAGTTTGTAAAACTCTTATTTCCAATTAACCAGCAAAAAAAGCTGGAAGTGGAGGTGTGGCTTAAGTGGTAGAACATTCGCCTCAAGAGATAAAGTCAAGCAAGAGCACAAGGTCCTGAGTTCAAGCCCCAGTACAGCACACACACACACACACACACACACACACACACACACACACACACACACACACACACACACACACACACACACACACACCAATATGAGGGTCTTCTCCTCAAGTAATAGAACAGGTAATTTGACTCTTTTTTTTTTTTTGGTTAGTTGTAGGGTTTGAACTCAGCCCTCTTTGTGCTCAAACCTAGTGCTCTACCACTTAGGCTGCAGTGCCACTTCAGATTTTCAAGTGATTATTTGGAGGTGAGAGTATTTTCTGCTCTGGTCAGCTTCAAACTGCGATCCTAGGAGTTCAGCCTCCTGAGTAGCTAGGATTATAGGCGTGAGCCGCTGGTGCCTGGCAACGAATTATTTTTTGTGCCATCATGAGGCTTGAACTTAGGGCCTGGGCACTGTCCCTGAGATTGTTTTGCTCAAGACACACTCTACCACTTGCACCATCATTCCACTTCTGGCTTTTTGCTGGTTAATTGGAGATAAGTCTTACAGACTTTCCTATCCAGCTGGCTTTTAATTGTGGATCTTCAGATCTCAGTCTCCTAAATAGCTAGGCTCACAAGCACCTGGTAATTTGAGTTCTGTGTGTATGTGTGTGTCTGTGTGTGTATCTGTGTGTCTGTGTGTCTGTGTGTGTCTGTGTGTGTGTCTGTGTGTGTGTGTCTGTGTGTTGGTCCTAGGGCTTAAACTCATGGCTTGGATGCTGTCCCTGAGCTTTTTTGCTCAAGGCTAGTGCTCTGCCAGTTGAGCTACAGCTGCAGTTTTGGCTTCTTTGGTTCTTAATTGGAGATAAGAGTCTCACAGACTTTACTGCCTGGGCTAGCTTTGAAACACAATCCTCGGGGGCTGGGAAGGTGGCTCAGTGGTAGAGCGCTTGCCTTGCATGCATGAAGCCCTGGGTTCGATTCCTCAGCACTACATAAGCAAAAAGAAAAAAGCCGGAAGTGGCACTGTGGCTCAAGTGGTAGAGCGCTAGCCTTGAGCTGAAGAGCTGAGGGACAGCGCCCAGGCCCAGAGTTCCGGCCCCACGACTGGACCACCCCCCCCTCCAAAAAAAGAAAAAAGAAACACAATCCTCACCTCTCAGCCTCCAGAGTATCTATGATTACCAGCATGAGCCACCAGGGCCCAGCTCATTTGCCTTTTTTTTTCTTTTTTTTTGTCAGTGGTGGGGCTTGAACTCCGGGGCCTGCGCACTGTCCCTGAGCTCTTTAGCTCAAGGTGAGTGCTCTACCACTTGAGCTGCAGCACCACTTCTGGTTTTCTGCTGGTTAATTGAAGATAAGAGTCTCATGGACTTTCCTGCCCAGACTAGCTTTGAACCGCAATTCTCAGATCTCAGCCTCCTGAGTAGCTAGGATTACTTATTTTTGAAAAGTCACTTTGTGTGTGCGTGCTCATACTGGACCTTGAACTCACTTGCTTGGTTTGCTCATGGCTGGTATTTGAGCCACACCACGGCAGGTTTGAACCTTAATCCTCTGAAATCTCAGCCTCCTGAGTAGCGAGGGTTTAAAGTGCCTTATGCCTGTAACACCAGCTCTCAGGAGGCTGCAGTGGGCAGATCAGAAGTTCCAGGCCAGCCTGGGCTACATAGCAAGACCCTGGTCTCAGAAACAAAAATCAAGAAAAAGAAAAGAAAAATGAAGTACATGCTACAGTGTGAAGAAACTTGAACGTTTTAGGGTAAGCAAAAGAAGCCACACATTGTATATTTTTTCCCTTATTTGAAATGTCCAGAATAGATAAATCTTAGAGACAGAAAGTAGATTAATGATTGCCAGGGGAGGGGAGCCAGATGAGGAGTGACTAGCAGGCAGAGTTTCACTTTGGGGTGACGACATTGTTTTGGAATTAGACCACAATGGTGGTTGCACAATTTTGACCATGATAACTGAAGTATGTTATATCAGTTGTGGGATTTTTTCCTTCTTCTGTCATGGTAGGGATTGAACTCAAGGCCTCACACATACTAGGGGATTGCTTGATGTTGTAAAATTATGGTATGAGAATGATATCTGTTTTCATTGGGGGAGGCGGTACTTGGGTTGAGGATCTTGCTAGGGCAGGTGCTCTACCCTTTGAGCCACATCCTGTAAAGTTCAAGCTATGCCACCTACCACCTGAGCCGTGTCCTTTGCCACTTGAGCCGCACCTCTGCTTCCTCAGAGCCTAGTTTTCTACACCTGAGAGGTTGATCCTCCAGGTGTTCCAGGGGCCTCAGGACATTTTGCAGGGAGTAAAAGAAAAATGGCTGCCACATAGCCAGACAATGGTGGCTCACGCCTGTATTCCTCGCTCCTCGGGAGGCTGAGATCTGAAGATGGCAGTTTGAAGCTAGCTCAGGCAGGAAAGTCCGTGAGGCTCTTATTTCCAATGAACCGCCAGAAACCGGGAAGTGGAGCTGTGGCTCCAAGTGGTAGAGCACTAGCCTTGAGCTTGAGTTCAAGCTCCATGACCAAAAGGGCTCCCACAGTTGAACCACAAGCTAGACACTGTGGGGAGGACTCCCAAGCCCTTGTTTGTCTTGCTCTTTTTTGTGTGTGTGGCAGGAGAGGGGCACTGGGATTTGAACCCTAGGCTTTGTGCTAACTCAGCTGGCTTGCTGGGCTGGAGCTCTACCAGCTGAACCAGCCCAGCCTCTTGGCTGGTTAATTGAAGACAGAATCTCACAAACTTTTCTGCCCAAGCTGGCCTTGAATAGTGATCCTCTAGGTCCCGGCTTCCTGAGTAGAATTAGGACAGGCGTGAGCCATCATGAGCACGCTATCTTTTTACAGTTACAAAATTGCAGGTCCAGAGGGATGACTTTGCCCAGGGTCACACAGCTAGGGGAAGAAAAAAAAAAAGGTGAATCACAATGGGAATCCTGCCTCCTTCCTGCTGTCTAGCAGGGCCTCCCTGGCAGACCCAGACCTGGGGACAGGGATAGGACTCTGGGGTCTGGGATGGGATGGCGCGGTGAGGGGAGGGCTGAGGAGGCCTGCTGCCTGGTAAAGGGGCCCCGGGCTGTGGGGATGGCCCTTCCTGGCTGGGTTCTAGAGTCTGCTGAGAACAGTGTTGCCTTCCAAGTTCTCTTCTCCAGGCCAGGCCCATGAGTTTCCTGCTGTCCCTGGGGTGACCCCCAGGGGGCTCCATCATCATTAAGAGTTGCACTGTTTGTGTTGGGGGGAAGTAGGGAGGCTCCCCAGCTGCCCTGGGCGCCCCCCCCCCCCCCCCCCCGTGCACGGCTTAGAACAGCTCTTACCCCTCATCCTGCCTGGCGGTCCTCTCGCCTGGGACCCCATGAGCCTGCTTGGCTCTAAGATTGCAGGAGAGCAGGGCGGCCGGGAGCCGCTTGTCCAGGCCTGGGACAGTCAGCTGACACTCACGTAGTGGTCGTGGCCCCAGTGTGGTGACTTAAAACCGACCCCCCCTTTCAGCCTCACCCCTAAATCTTATCTCCTCAGTGTAGAAGAAGAGCCTTCCGGGGCCTGGTGTGGAGAGGGGTCCCCTTCTCTCTGGAGGCTGCAGCTCTATTGACAGCTGCTTCCCAGAGGTCCTCTGTACATTCAGCTAGCACTTAGAAAGAGCTGTGTGTGTGTGTGTGTGTGTGTGTGTGTGTGTGTGTGTGTGTGTGTGTGTTACCACTAGCCTTGAGCTGAAGAGCTGAGGGACAATGCCCAGGCCCAGAGTTCAGGCCCCATGACCGGACCCCCCCCAAAAAAATGGATTGATGTAACTGGGTGCTTATGCCTATAATCCTAACTGTTTAGGTGTCTAAGGATTGTGTTTCAAAGTCAGACCTGGCAGACAACTCTGAGTCTCTTCTCTCTAGCCAGCAGAAAGCTGGAGGTGGGGGTATAGTTCAAATGGTAAAGAGTCAGCATTGCCAGGCGCTGGTGGCTCACACCTATAATCCATCCTAGTTACTCAGGAGGCTGAGGTCAGAGGATTGTGGTTCAAAGCCAGCTCAGGCAGGAATGTCCCTGTGAGATGCTTATCTCCAATTAACCACTCAAAAACTGGAAGCGGTGCTGTGGCTCAAGTGGTAGAGTGGTAGCCTTGAGCACAATGCGGCTTGGGGGCAGCGCTCAGGTCCTGACTTCAAGCCCCACAACTGACCAGAAAATAGAAGAGTCACCTTTGAATGAGAAAGCTAAGCCAGAGTGCAAGGCTCTGAGTTCAAGGTCCAGTACTGACACATACTCACACACAGCGTCTCCAGAGTCAGATGTCTCCTGGTGGAAGAGGGACAAAATTGTAAGTGGTTGAAAACCACTGGGTCAAGGAAATTGTGGGAGATGAGAAGGTGGAAAGACTACAGGGCCTGCAGAGCCTCTGTCGGCCACTTCCGGGAGTTAGAGGATTGCAGGATTCAGTTGGGGGCATGGTGAGTGGGAAGCGGACCCCTGGCCCCAGGCCCAGGCAGGCCCAGGCTGGCCCAGGAGTGGATCTGACCCAACTCTGTGCCACCCTCCCCCACAGCCGCGTCTGAAGTCCCTCCTGTGCTCCCCAGGGCCTCCCTTTTCTCCACGGCCTGGGCCACCCGGGGAACCACCCTTGGACTCCATCCAGACCTAGCTCCCAGAGGGACTCATCCTGGCACATGCAACATGTTCTTCCAGAATAGTCTCTGGGGTGAGTGATCTCAGAGCCAATGAGCAGAATCAAAACCAGCCGTGATGCCCTTCCTTGCCCCCCAGGGGGAAGTAGGAGTCCCTGGGATTGAACCATCCCTCCCCCTCCCAGGAGCTCGCCTGTCCTGTCTCTGTGCTCTGGGTCTCTGGGTCCCCTCCTATTCTTGGGAGTCTCCTGGGCTTCTGCTTGTCTCCCTAGCACCACTCCAACATCCTCTAGTCTGCCTGTGTCTGCTGGGTCCCTCTGCCCCGGTCTCCTCCCCTCCTCAGCCTCATGCTCTAGCCAGAGCTCTAGCCTCTCCCCGTCACCCCCAGCCCCCCTTCTGAGACAGTCTCTTCTTCCCCAGTGGCTCCAGTGGTTTGGACAGGCTCAGCTCTAACTGCCACATGACCTCCCTTCCCTGCCACAGGCACACGCACACACCCACGGTCACACACCAGCTCAAAGGGACACACACACACACCACACACACACAGACCAGCCTGCACGCCGAGGCCTCCTCAGGCAGGCGCGGCCACACATAGACACGCACACAATCTCAGCTGGGGTTCTTTCAATCTGGGGAGGCTCTGCCTCCTCTCCCCCTGCCCCCCACCCTCCGGCCCCCATCAGCGCCAGGTCCCAAGTGGGGAGTACGCAAAGCAAGCCCTACGGGGTTAGGGCCCAGGGAAAGCAGCCTTGCAAAAAGCCAGCTCTGCCTGGTCTCTGCGAAGAAACCCCCCTAAAAAAAACCCCCAAAACTCCCCTACCTCCCTCTGGGGTCAAGGGGCTGAGGCACCGGGTCCAGGACCCCTCTTTCTCCCTAAAGGGGACTGGCCAGCGCCTTCCTCCCCTTCATCCCTCTGTGTTCTTGAAAGATAGCCAGGACCGACTGGGAACTGGGAACTTGGATCCAGCCAACTCAGTCCCCATCACCCTGGGAGACTTTGGCATGTGCCTCAGTTTCCTCCTCTGTTAACCCGAGTCCTGATGTCATTCTGGCAATGTTGCTGGACCACAATGGGCAGTGACGGGTATGGGATTCTGTGGACAGCCTCCTACTCAAGGCCCCCCCACTCCCACCCCAGACAGCCCTGGGCACCTCTGTAGTTAGCCCCCACCGGCGGTCTGTCTCCAGGAGAGCTTCCCACCAGACTTGGGGGGTCGGAGGGAAGGGGGAGCGGGCCCTCTGCCTTCTAATTTAGATTCTTGGGTTTATGGCAGGAAGCATGTGAAGCTAATGCTGTAATTAAGGCGATTCCTGAGGCTGCAGGGAGAGGCAAGGAGAAGAGCCCGCTAAGAGGCTGTCTCCCCTTCAACCCCTGCCACAAGCCCTGGCCGGGAGCTTCAACAGCCCTAGCTCCCAGCTCTGGAACTCCATTTTGCCTCCTTGGAAATCAGAGATGGGCAGCTGCATGTAAAAGGCCACACAGCACATGGGGCATATACCTGAGCTGTCCTGTGGGCCTCCATCTGCTAGATGGAGGGGAGGGGGTACAGGGAGAGTCCAGATATGTGGCTTCTCTTTGTCTCTGTCTCTTTCTGTTTCTGTTTCTCTGTTTCTCTGTCTCTGTCTCTCTGTATGTGTGACAGTACTGGGGCTTGAACTCATGGCCTGGGTGCTGTTCTTAGATTTTTTTTTTTCCCTTCAAATTAGCTTTTACATTCAAGGCTAGCACTTGAGCCACAATTCTGTTTTTTTGTTTTTTTGTCGGTTGTAGGACTTGAACTCTAGGCTTTGGCACTGTCCCTGCGTTCTTCAGCTCAAGGCCAGTGCTCTACTGCTTGAGCCACAGTGCCACTTCTGGTTTTCTGGTGGTTTCTTGGAGATAAGAGTCTCACAGACTTTCTTGCCCGGGCTGGCTTTGAACCGCAATCCTCAGATCTCAGCCTCTGGAGTAGCTAGGATTACAGGCGTGAGCCACCAGCACCCGGCTTGAGCCACAATTCTATGTCTGGCTTTTTTGTTGGCTACTAGAGTAAAGAGTTAAGAACTGGGCTGGGAAGGTGGCTCAGTGGTAGAGCGCTTGCCTTGCATGTGTGAGGCCCTGGGTTCGATTCCTCAGCACCACATAAGCAGAAAAAGCCAGAAGTGGCTGTGGCTCAAGCAGTAGAGCGCTAGCCTGGAGCTGAAGAGCTGAGGGACAGCACCCAGGCCCAGAGTTCAGGCCCCACGACCGACAAGAAACAAAAAAATTTAAGGATTTTCTTGCCTGGGTTTGAAATAGAATCCTCAGATCTCAGCCTCCCCAGTAGCTAGGATTATAGGCATGAGCCACCAGTGCCCAGCTAGACATGTGATTTTCTTTCTTTCTTTCTTTCTTTCTTTCTTTCTTTCTTTCTTTCTTTCTTTCTTTCTTTCTTTCTTTCTTTCTTTCTTTCTTTCTTTCTTTCTTTCTTTCTTGCCAGTTGTGGGGCCTGGCCGCTGTCCCTGGCCGCTCTTTAGCTCAAGGCTAGCGCTCTACCACTTGGGCCACAGCACCACTTCTGGCTTTTTCTGCTTATGGGGTGCTGCGGAATCAAACCCAGGGCCTCATGCATGCAAGGCAAGCACTCTACCCCTGAGCCACCTTCCCAGCCCCGACATGTGCCTTTCTAGTCCTAGCCACTCAGGCTCCATCTTCCCTGAGCGCTGCTCTCTCTACATTCCACAGGAGTCCGGGCAGAGTCTGGCCAGGGCTCTGTCAGAAGGGGCAGATCTCAACCCAGGGTCAAAACCAGGGCATCAGCCCGGGCCTGAGCACCCAGTGGAGGCCTAACTGACATCTGGAACTGTGCTGAGTCTGTGGTGGCCAGGAGGAGAACTTAGGGCTCAATAGCTCCATTGTCCCTCCCACCCATGGGATCGGATGGCAGGGCTGGAGTTTAGATTCAGGCTCTGCCGGGTCCCTGGACCTCCCCACAGGTTTCCTAGTGTAGGATCTTTTACCAAAAGCCTGGCTGTCACCAGGGAGGTTCGTCCTGTCCCTGCTCCAGGCTGGGCTGGCGGCGGCCCCGCCATTGGACAGGAGCCTTCACAGGCCTTCAGGAGCCTCACTTTTCACGCTTGTCCTGCCTGGCTGAGCCCTCTCTGGGCTCCTGCCTCCTCCTTGGTAAGAAGAGGGAGTTAAAGAGAGTCAGGGTCTCACACAAAGGCATTTCCCAGCCAATACCAAATTCCAAAGCACAGGGCAGGCGGGCGGGCGGGCGGGTGGGGGGGGGGCTGAGCCGTTATACTTTGCAAATTTGGGATGTTTAAAAAAAAAATAGATTGTCAAGCACAAAGACTCAGGAACAGCTGGGTGAGGCGGGAGCGAGGCACGTGGTATGCTGTGTTCTCGTTCAACTCCCAGCTGGCTGGGGACACCTCTGTGGTAGCTGGCTTGGGGTTTTGGATGGGGCAGGGGGTGCTCTGACCTGAGGGGCTGGGCTGTGCAGGGGGTCATGTTATGCAGAACAAGGCCAATAGTGGGCGCTGCTAAGGAAGCGGAAATGCCGCACCTCGCAAGGGGCCCAGGGCTGCCTTAAGCTCCAAAATGAACCTCTCACCAAGAGAGCACTGGGGTCTGGGTCTGGGTGGCAGATAGGGATCAAGGCAAGGCAGGAGGGGTGCCAGGCATCCCTCAGGCTGGGGAGAATGGTGGCTTTGTAGTATGAAACTGAGCTGCCCCGGACTCTTTGCATGCTCAGGCTGTGTGCCAAGGACAGAAAAGCTCCCACAGTGGGGGCAGGGGGCTGAGCCTCCTCTTGTCCCAACGAGACCATGGGGTCTCTGGTCAGCTGTGCCCTCCTCCAGGCTGGGATCCACACAGGTGCACTCACCAGCCTAGAGCCAGAGGGGGAGATGGTGGTTGGGGCAATGCTGGGGCTCACAGAGGTGCCCCACCACCAGCTGGGGAGTGGGTGGGGGATGAGAGATTCCGGGCTGCATTTGGGGGTTCATGCATTTTGTCAATCTCCCCACTGTTTCAGGAGAGGCGCTGTGAGGACTCAGTAGCAGAGGAGAAATTACAAGTCAAACCTCAGATACCAACACTTGAGCTTCAGGCCCCCCTACCCCCCCCAGCAAAGGGGAGACAAGGGGTGTTCCCAAACAACTGTCCTTAAGTTAGGCTTCCTTCTGAGGACCTGCCCCGGCTCAGGTCTGGGCTTGGTGCAGGCTGATGAGCATTGTACTCAGCAGGTGTTTAATAAAACGCTCACTCATGAGTACTCTAGGCCTCTCTCTGGGATTTTTGTCTGGCTCCTGCTGACATTGTCTACTGTTTGCGGGGGGTAGGGGGTGAGGGGGAGTGTCCATGGCCCCCTTAGTCTCTAGGTCTCCTCCTCCTGATCTCACTGGTAGAATGGGACACCCGCGCCCCTGTTCTGACTACAGCCTCCTCCGATGCGGGTAGGTGTGAAGGGGAGCCTGAAATGTCTTCATCTCTTCATCTCTGTCTTGCTAGCCCCAGCTGGGGACACATGAAGGTCCCTGGAAGTTGTGTCAGGGCCTCCTACAGACCTGGAGGCCCAGGCCGGGGTGGCAGGCTCTGGAATGCACACCCTCTGCCCACCCCTCCCTCCCACAGACACTGTTACACACAAAGCGCCAGCCTTTGTCCGAGCTCGGCTTAATAGGATTGGGCGGGGGTGGGGAGCCGGCCTCTGGTGGGGGGCACTCTCTGCGCCGACACAATGGGGCCCTGTGACATCACGCTGCTCCCCGCTGTGATGTCAGGGGCTGCCACAATAGCCCTTCCCAGACATGGAGCCCGGGGGCGGGGCGGATGGCTGGGGACAGGGCAGTGGGGCGGGCGGGACACCTGGTTCAGACCCCGGAGAGGTTGCCAGGGGCCGGTCCAAAGGCCAGCAGTGGCTGCTGCCCCACACTGAGCCACAAATAAACCCCTCTTTCTTAGAGAAGAGGGTCAGAGGTCACCTGCGTGTCATCCCAGCCCCCCACCTCCCCGCGGGGGCGGCTATGATGGGAACAGGGGAGCATCAGGAGAGAGATGGCTGACGTGTCCACACCATCTAGGGGAGGGTCTGCAGAGGTTTCTGGGAGGACCTGGGCCCTGGAAGGAAGAACAGGGGGAAAGTAGGGAAACGGGAGAGCAGGCATGTGGATGAGTCAGAGTACAAGGGAGGAAGCGGGTAATGGTGCCTAGTCCATCACTGGGATTGGCCGAGGGGGAAGGCCCCCTCTGTCCGCCAGCCCGGCAGGAGACCAGGTCCCTCTGCTGCCTGGCTCTGCCAGACCAGTGTGGAAACGGCACCAGCCGGCCCAGGGCTGCTGACGCCGCCGCGGAATGTGATGAAGTTGCTGAACCTGGCTGCGCCCAGCGGGGAGAGAGGGGGCCCCAGCTCGGGGCTGGGTGGGATGCGGCTGCAGCTTCCCAGAAACTGGGCCTGGTTCCGGCTGGGCCTGGCCATCAGGGCTTGGATTGGAAAGCCAGAGACACAGGACTGGAGTGGGGCCTGCTTGCCTGTGCCAAGTGGGGAGAGGACAAGTCTGGGTGGCTGGTCCTAGCTCGCATGCTGTTCCTAGAGGCCTGTGGCTACAGGCAGACACTCAGAGATGGGGCCACTGAGGAATATACCCTTCCTTTCCAACTGCTTGCCGAGTATCCCTCAGCTGTGGGTACAGTGCGATGAACTGGCCTTACAGCCCTCTTTGTCACCTCCTGCCTGTGGCATCTTCTGGTCACTGGCACCTGGCAGAGAACTTCAGGTCACCTGTTGGTAAAATCTGATAAAGCCATGCCCTGCAGGTCTGAGATCCTGACCTCACATACAGAACATGGGGCTCCAGTTTCGCTCAGTAACCCACACATAGTAGGTGTGCAGCAATACTCCATTGCTTCTGCAGTGTCAGACTCCAGCCACCTAGTGGGACCACTTGCTAGCGACTCCTGTCCTCCAAATCCAGGTGTTATGATATTGAATCATCTGCCTCCATGGGTCTCTCTAGGCCTAGCTTGAACTCAGGGCTTAGGCACTGACTCTGAGCTTTTATTTCCCTCAAGGCTGGCACTCTATCCCTTGAGCCACAGCTCCACTTCTGGCTTTTTGAAGAGGTGGAAATAAGAGTCTCTCAGACTTTCCTGTCTTTTTTTTTTTTTTTTTTTTTGTCGGTCGTGGGGCTTGAACTCTGGGCCTGGACGCTGTCTCTCAGCTCTTCAGCTCAAGGCGAGCGCTCTACCACTTGAGCTACAGCGCCACTTCCAGACTTTCCTGTCTTATCTGGCTTCGAACCAAGATCTTTAGCTGTCATCCTCCTAAGAAGTTAGGATTACAGGTCTGAGCCACAGCAACCAGCTACTACATTTATCTGTTTGTTTGACCAATATTTACAAAGGACCCACTAGGGGCTGGGCAGCATTCTGGAGAGAGGCGATCCATGGCAAGTGTTTCATGCATTCATTCAAGCTCAGCTCCAGCAACACCTACCGCATCTCAAACTCAGCCCAGGCTAGACTTTGCTAAGGGCAAGGAGTTTGGTGAAACTGTTCTAACTTCCTATGTATTAAGAGCCTCAGAGAAAGAGTCTCCCACCCAGTCCCCTCTAATTGTAGCCTTAGTGGCCTCCTCCTCCTCCTCCCCCACCCCTCCTCCGCTTTGCTGGGTGAATCAAAGGGCTACCATGGCCCCTACAGCTCAGAGGCTCCACTGCCTTGACTGTCTCCACCAGGCAGAGCTCCCCACGCGGTCTCTGGCTCCAGGACCAGCTGGGCCCAGAACAGGAAGCAGCCATTGAAGGTAGGGACAGCACAGCAAGCCACAGCAAGCCCTGTCAGAGGCCTTCAAGGACCTTGGGCAAGTTCCTGGGCCTGTTTCCCTTGGAGCAGTGCTTTTCAGACCTTCTCTAGGTGTGGTCCTGATGGGTGGCACAGTTAAGAGCAGTAGGTAGGAAGCTGCTAAACCAGAGTCTTTCTGCCCGGAAGTGAAGGGCACAGACTCTGAACCAGGACTGCTGTGGCTTGACTCCTGCTCCTGCCCCTCACGGGCTAGTGAGCTGGTAGATTCTATGTCTAAATGTGTAAAAATGGGCTGGCAACAGACCGCACCAGGAAGGGCTGTGGGAAGGATTAAGTAACACAGGCAAGGCACTCAGGCAACCCTGAATTGTTGGCTGACACCTGTGTTGCTCATCTGCAGTAAGTTAGTGTGTTTGCTTTTTCACTCCTGATGGTAACTTCCCATTGCTAAGTTACTCTTCCCTTCTTTCTTTCTTTCTTTTTTTTTTGGTTGATCATGGGGCTTGAATTCTGGGCCTGCGCACTGTCCCTGTGCTCTTCAGCTCAAGACGAGCACTCTACTGCTTGAGCCACAGCACCACTTCCGGTTTTCTGGTGGTTTATTGGAGATAAGAGTCTTATGGACTTTCCTGCCCGGGCTGGCTTTGAACCGCGATCCTCAGATCTCAGCCTCCTGAGTAGCTAGGATTATAGGCGTGAGCCACCGGTGCCCAGCTTCCCTTCTTTGTTTTCAACATAGATCTGTGTGGATTTGTTTAATAAAACTTTGTGTTATCATCAGCATCATACAAGGTTTGTTTTGGAAGTTGGCGTTTAGGAACCAAGATCTGGGGCTGGGTGTGCTCATAGCTACAGGGGTGACCCTGCCATCTCCGCCTTTTCAGGGGACAAATCTGGGTTTTCATCCATTTAAAAATTTCATCCAGGGGCTGGGAAGGTGGCTCAGTGATAGAACGCTTGCCTTGCATGCGTGAAGCCCTGGGTTCAATTCTTCAGCATCACATAAGCAGACAAAGCCAGAAGTAGAGCTGTGGCTCAAGTGGTAGAGCGCTAGTCTTGAGCTGAAGAGCTGAGAGACAACGCCCAGGCCCAGAGTTCAGGCCCTACGACTGACAAAAAAATAAAATAAAAAATTTCATCCAAGCACTAGTGGCTCATGCCTATAATCCTAGCTACTCAAGAAGCTGAGATCTGAGGATCCTAGTTCAAAATGTCTGGAGAAACAAACCTGTGAGATTCTTATCCAGCAAAAGACTGGAACCAGGTTCAAGTGGTGGAACATCAGTCTTACGTGGATAAGAAAGCAAGGCCCCGAGTTCAAGTTCCAGTATCCACATAAAAATAAAGTTTCCAGGCAGATATGATACACAAAGGTAATCCCAGTCCTCGGGAAGTTGAGGCAGAAAGGATTAAAAGTTTGAGGCCAACCCAGACTACACAGCCAGACCTTATCGCAAAACAACAAATGTGAAGTTTCCCTCTATCCATTGTAGGATGCTTCCAGAACTGGAGACAAGTGTTCACTGGCTAGAACACAGAGAGGCATCAGTGGTCCTGGGAAAGGATCTGGGCACCGCAGGCCAGCCTTGACATCTCAGGGCAAGCCAAGTACTTTGCTGGTTTTGCCCACAAGTCTAGGCAGCCTCAGGAAGACCACGTCCCGAGCCTGCCTCCACCAGTGACAATGGTCATGCCACACTGTGCTTGAAGTCTTCAGTGAAGCCAGTACTGGTGGCTCACATCTATAGTCCTAGCTACTGAGGAGACTGAGATCTGAGGATCCTGGTTCAAAAGCTAGCCCAGGCAGGAACATCCTAGAGACTCTTACCTCCAATTAACTAACCAAGAGCCAGTCAGAAGGGGAGCTGTGGCTCAAGTGATAAAGGGCTAGCCCTTGAGCAAAACAAAACCAAACAAAACTAAACAAACCCTCAAGGACAGCACCCAGGCCCTGAGTTCAAGCCCCAGGACTGGTAGCAACAACACAAAACCACTCAGTTGCTTGTGGGGCCTTTGCACAACCTTGTGGTTTTACATCCCTGCTGCCTGCTGTGCCTGCGTCACCCGCTCCGCTGCTTTACTAACTGCTTCCCTTTGAGGCCTTGGTCCTTGTGTCTCCTCCTCCAGGGAGCCTTCCTCCTGGGCCCCATATTCATCGGTCACTCCCTGGTTGCTTGTGACTACCACCTTTCTTAAGCCTCTGATATGCAGGTCAGTAACCTGGTAAAAGCAGAGATGCCTGACATTGCGATTCTGGCTTCCCTGAAGGCCTTTGCTTTGTGACTTTGGGCAAGTCGCTGCACATCTCTGAGCTTGTCTCTTTCATCTATGAGAAAAGCATCTTCATAAGATACTTGGCTTGGTTTTCCCTTCTGGCTTCTCTGTTCCTAACTTGCTGTGTGGCCTGGGGCAAAGCCTGGTCACTGGACTCAGCCTTGGTTTTTCTCTTCTGTAAAATGGGTCTGCCCACCAAAAAACACCTTGAACGACAGAGCCTCCCTGGAAAGGTGTCATGGGAGGGAAGCCTACCACTGTCCCAAGGGTGGGCTGCTTACGTCCCAGCCACTGTGTCCCCTCGGCTCTCAGGTGACAGAACATGTCTTGTGAAGGCAGCTCTGTTTTAAATCAATACTTAAGAAAGCCAGCCCTCCTCCCCAGCACCCCACAAGGGCACCCTTGGACCCCACCACATGTCCAAGACTGAAAGCCAAAATCAGTTCGAACCATCTGCAACTTTATTCCAGAGCAGAAATAAGTCATTTTCTAACAATAAATATAAAAAAAATAATAATAAATTAAGGTTCCAAAAAAAAAAATCCCAACAAAACCAGTCATTAACACTGACAAAGTAGTGAACAGTCATCTGGATGGGGGAGAGGGGCGGGCTGGTGGCGCTTCCTGCAGCCACGGCCCCCACCCAGCCCAGGAATGTCTGACACAGGGCCTGCTCTGCTCCCCGGCTCTGGTGGGGCCCTGCCACTCACTCATTCTCTCCACAAAGTACAAAATATATATTTTAAAAAAACCTCAACACAACCAAGCGTTCTAAGAGGGCCCAGGAGAACAAGACATCAGCCCATTAGAGCCGAGAGCTGGGGCTGGGGGGCGTGAAGAAGGCACTAGTAGAGGGGAAGGGAGGGGCACAGCACCACTGTGAATCTCACCCAACCAAGTTCATGATCTGCCCTCTGAGAGCAAGACATGGGGCTTGAGGTACCCTATACACGTGACCTTGGGCTGACCCCCAGCTCCTATTTGGATTCGTGGGGCAGGAGGCCATTTTGGAGATGTCCCATGCAGCAGGGCATGCTGGGAAGGCGACATGTGTCCGCTAAGTGCTCGGCTGGGTCCCTTGCAGAGGAAGAGTCCCTGGCCTGGCATCCCCAAGAGTCTCCTCAGTTCATTTCAGGGTGTTGTCCAAGGCTCCCCAGCAAAGGCCTGGGGGTGGCGTCAGTAAGGAACGGTTGGAAATAAATAAGGTCTCTGTGGCCCAGCCCAGACCTGGTAAGGAGGCCTCTTTGTTTCTTCAAGTATTCTTGGCCAGGAGGGGGTGGGGGGCACGAGGCTATGTCGGGGTTCAGATGGGGATCCCCACGGTGTTCACCTGGTCCTTGAGTCCCAACAGGCTATAGGCAATGCGCTTCTGATGACCAGGCAGCCGTACCCCAATTCTCTTGATGTCACTGAGGGTAGGGAGAGACAGAGAGTTAGGGCCAGAGCAGGGATAGGGACTGGGCCGGAGGGGGCTTGGGGGCCTGGGCAGCTGTGGGAGGAAGGAGGAGCTGGGCAGGAAAGGGGATCAGAAGGGAGCCTTGTGGAGTAAGAGAGCTCTAGTTAGGGAGGCCAGTGAGATTTCACATCCTAGATAAGACTTCATTCCCTAAACATGCCCAGATGGCCCACCACTGACCAGGTTAGGAAAATAATAAAAACACCCATTCCAAGCTTGCTCTCTCTCTCCAGTACTGGGGCTTGAATTGAGTGTCTCATACTCTCATTTGGGTTTTTTTGCTCAAGGCTGGCACTCTACCACTTGAGCCACAACACCATGTCTGGGTTTTTCTATGATTAATTGGAGATAAAGAGTCTCACAGACTTTCCTGCCCAGCCTGTTCTTCAAACCTCGATCCTCAGATCTCAGGCTCCTGAGTAACTAGGATGACAGGCGTGAGCCACTGGCCAGGTCACCTGAAGGTGGCTTTTGCATGGAGGTTTTATTATTGCAAGGAAACCTCTATTCTCTCACCTATAAGAGGGAGTAACAGGAGGAAAGAGCCCAGAAACTGGTGTTAGACAAGGCCCAGGAGCCCACAGCCTCCTCGTCTACCCCACAAGGTACAGGCCACCCCTGCTACTTCTCCATCTCATCCCCTTCAGACCTCCCAAAAACCTGCCAGCAACCACGACCATATTTACTGCTAACTTTGGGAGTTTTCTCTTCCATTCCTCACCCACCAGCCCCAACCCATGAAAACACCCAGGTTTTTATGGGCCGCCTCTTGGCTGTAAATGACATTAATTATATGGTATGAGCTCTATTTGCAATTCCCGAGACATGACTTTCCCACAGGCTCCGGGAACCCTGGGGAAGAGCTGAGCGCTCAACAGGGAGGGGCAGATTCAGGTGAGGCCTTGCTCCCTTGGCAACAGGAAAACCAGAAGTTAGCTTTGGAAAGAACTTCCTATCCAGTCACCCCAGGATATCTGCAGCCTATAGAGCTGCATGCAGGGGTCACAATGTGAAGCTTGGATACGCACTTGGGGGCCAGGAGAAGGGAGGAATTTGGTGGATCCTGTGCACAAAGGGCTACTGTGGGCAAGGAGAGGGCCAGAGACGCTCACTGCGTAAGAACCTCCGGGGTTGGCCAGGCACTGGTGGCTCACACCTATAATCCTAGCTACTAAAGAGAATGAGATTTCACCAGGCACCGGTGGCTCACTTCTATAATCCTAGCTACTCAGTAGGCTGTGATCTGAGGATGGTGGTTCGAAGCCAGCCAAGGCAGGAAAGTCCATGAGATTCTTAGCTCCAATTAACTACGGATAGGGTCCAGACCCTGAGTTCAAGCACTAGTTCCAGCATTGAAAAAAAAAAAGATGGGGGGCAGGGGAGGCTTTGATGGGATTCTCTTGAGCAGCCTGCCCCTGCTCCGTCTCTTTCAATGCAAAAGCACCCCAAACCTCCCCTCCTTTCCTGAGCACGAACAAGCAGCATACTAGGATGAGAGTCACAGAGTGGCCCATGGCTGTGACCTACTGCACAGCCTGAACCTGCTCCTGCCTCAGTTTCCCCCTCAGGGATGCAGGGCACCCATCCTATTAACCCTTGTAGAAGAGCAAAGAGATGTAGGACTGAGGCCACTTCTGACTGTCTGGTCTTTCCCTTGAGTACACATGATGTGTACTGGCAATGGAAAATTCAAGGACACACATTCAACGAACAGGTGCTGTGCACTGGCTCCCAGTAAGAAAGCCAGAGATGCTTGAGTCAGACCCTTCATTCAGTCGGCAAGCATTCCTTCTGGGATGGTGTGCAGGACTTGAAGAGCCACCAGCCTGTGCCCCTGCCTCAGCCCACACGATGCTGCATGCTGGGTAGTTCTGACATTGGACAGAGTCTATGTTATGGAGCTGGCTGCTTATCTGGGTGCAACACCCATCCATTCCATCAGCTCCTCGCCAAACATTCAGAACCACTAGTCTAGTTAGGACACCACCTAAGCCCAGAAAAGCATGGAAACACTCAAGTAGGCAGAAATGCTGTCCTTGCAACCACAGAGGAGCCAGCACCCAGTCTCACGGGAAGAGATCAAAGAATTGGGGTCCACAGTGTGTGCAGACAACACAGATTTCAGGTAGGTTTAAAAGTGCTTTGAGCAGGGCGCGATGCCATGGTGGCTCACACCTGCCATCCTAGCTACTCAGGAGTCTGAGACCTGAGGATCACAGTTCCAAGTCAACCCAGACAGAAAAGTCACTGAGACTCTTTTTTTTTGGAGTGGGGGGGGTAACGGTCGTGGGGCCTGAACTCTGGGCCTGGGCACTGTCTCTCAGCTATTCAGCTCAAGGCTAGCGCTCTACTACTTGAGCCACAGCGCCACTTCCGGCTTTTTTCTTTTTGCTTATGTGGTGCTGAGGAATCGAACCCAGGGCCTCATGCATGCAAGGCAAGTGCTCTACCACTGAGCCACCTTCCCAGCCCCATCACTGAGACTCTTATCTCCAATTAACCACCAAATAAAAAAAAAAAAAAAAGTCAGAAGAAGAGCTATGGCTCAAATGGTAAAGTGCCAGCTGAGTAAAAAAGCTAAGAGACAGTTCCCAGGACCTGAATTCAAGCGCTAATATCAGCTCTCTGCCAAAAAAAAATTGCCTTGAGATCCCATTTACTAGGAATGAGTGAGAGGAAGGGGGAGGAGGAGGGAGCGATGAATGACTTCCTGGCTTTATCCAGCCATGTTCAAAACAAACCCTGCATGCACAGCCAGCCTCCATCCACCCAAGAGCCAGGCCCTGGGTCCCTGGACCCTACTCGTGGGAAAGGAATTGGCAAGGAGCACCCCGGGCTATTTTGGGATGCTTCTAAGAACATGTGTTTCCTGTAAGCACTCTTCCTTGCCCTCAGCTCTAGTCACCAGAAGAGAAACTGCACTGTCCTGAGGGGGAGGGAGGGCGGGCCTGGAGGGGCCCAGGAGGCTGGCCTAGCTTCCCAAGGAAACAGGAGGGGAGAGGAGAGGAGGTCTATGGACCATGGAAAAGATGAGAGGGACTCAGACTAAGGCCCTAGTGTGTGCTGGACAGGTCATCTGCACTGCACTAATCCAAGCCCCACCATGGGAGCAGGACCTCCTAGGAAGTGGCACGTGTAACCCTTGATCCCAGGTCTGTGCCCTAAGATGCCCTGGGACCCATCTCTCCTCTCTCTGTCTCCTCTGGCTAGCTGTCCCTGTGTGATTCCCCATCACTGGCCATCCCCTGGGGCAGCCTGTGGTTCTGGCCAGCAGATTGAAAGGGGTTTGCTGAGAGGCGCTGGAACGGACTCAGGCACAGACCCAAATCCCAGAACCTCTGTGACCCAGAACTTAGGGAGGTCCAAGTCGACCCTCCACGTGGTTCCCAAAACCTCCCCACTCCGGGCCCATTCCAGACGTGACCTGAGACCCTGTCCAAGCGGCGCTGTGGGGACACATGGCTATTTTTAGTGACACAAAGGGCTAAGAAGATGATGTCTTTTCCCTCCGGGGATGAGAGGGGGCGTCTTTGCCAAGGCTGCACTGGGAAAGGGCCACAGTGCTGGCGCGATGGAGGGAGAAGAGCGCTGAGGAGAGGCTGCGGGGCAAGCCACAGGGCTGGGCCAACCCAGGGAGGACAAGTGCCAGGAGAGGCTGCCCCCTGGCTCCTGGGAATCAGAAGAGAAGCTGCCCAGAGCTGGCCATAGGACCTCAGGCAGTGGACTCTGACTGGAACCTCCCAGGCTGCCCCTGGTGGCTGTGGGGTCCTGGTTAAGTCACTAGCCCTCACCTTTTCCAGAGGGGCTACTCCCAGGCCCTCTCTACCACTCCAGCACAGAGCTAGAGCATAGTCAGCCTCCATATATGGCCACCACGTTGTTACGTTTACTCTTTTTCTCTCTGGAGACACAGTCAGAAAGGGGAAGGAGTCCAGAGGTACAGGCTGCTGGCCTATGTCTGCCCTGACTGTAGAGCTCTACTGAAAGATGGACTAAGTGCAAGGTGAGGAACAGATGCGGAACTGGGGGGTGGAGGATGCAGGGGTGGACCCCAGGCTACTCACTCATTGGTCATCTGCACCACCTTCTCGATGGCTGTGTAGCCAGCTGTCATGAAATGCTCTGTGTACTGTTGCATCTTAATGGATTCCAGCCACTCGGACACGGTGCGGAAGGGCACTCCCTCTGAGCCACTGGTACTGGGCAGCCGGATGGACACCCTGGAACAGAGACAACCAGCCCTCAGGTGAGGGGCTGCAGCGCCCAGCCCACCTGGGCCCCAATCCTGCTGCTCCCCTAATGTGGGTACATTGAGGAAGCCCAGTCATCAGCGGGGCTCCACGAGATGCCTGGCTTGTCAGATACACTCACTGTTGACCCCGGCTGTTCTCCGCATTATCAAGGCCACCTCCAGGTACACCAAATCATAAAACCCCGTTACCAGCACAGATTCGAGACACTAATCAAGACCCAGCCCAGCTATGGGCCAGCCAGGAGATACTTAATCACCCAGTGTCTTGGTTTCTTTATCTACAGAAAGGGAATAATTAAGCTGGGCGTGGTGGCTCATGCCTATAATCCTAGCTGCTCAGGAGGCCAAGATCAGAAGAATTTCAGCTAAGAATAGACTGGGTAACAAAAGCTCGCAAGACCCCTATCTCCACAAATAAGCAAGGCATGATGGTTCTTGCCTACAATTCCAGACGAAAGAATTGAGGTCTCAGGCCAGCCCCAGGCAAAACAAAACCACGAGACACTATCTGAAAAAAAATACATAACTAAACCAAAAAGGGGCTGGATAGGTGGCTCAAGTGATAGAATGAATGTCTTCCTAGCAAGAGGGAGGCCCTGTTTCAACCCCAGCACCAAAACAAAGAAAGAGAAAGGAGTCTGTCCTGGTGGGTATGCAAATGAGCCAGTTGATATGCAAATGAGCTAGAAGTGCCCAAGGAACATTGAGTCTACACGGGATCTCTCCGGGTCCAAGCAAAGCCCGTGTTTCAAGGCTCTGGCCACCCCACTTTCTCATCTATTCACCTTGCTCAGGTGGCTTTGGAGTCCACAGCAGGAAATAGGAGGATCACCACAGGCACAGGGCATGGGACTCACCGGGGGTCGAAGTCAGCCAGAGTCTTGAGGGAGTCGGGCGCCCGGATGAGCTTGTCAAGGATGCTGACGATGTCGGCAAACTTGGGGCGGCGGGCACGCTCCTGCTGCCAGCACTGCATCATGAGCTGGTAGATGGCAGAGGGACAGTCCATGGGTGTGGGGAGCCGGAAGCCATCATTGATGGCCTTCATCACCTGGGGAGGGGAGGGACACAAATGTCAGGGAAACCTTGGCAGAAGCCACAGAGAACTGGTGCACAGACCCCCGGGGAGCCTCGGTGCAGAGATGGGAAGGCGTGGGGAGCCCCGGAAACAGAACAGGCCTCTTTTCTTAAAAGTCTGACACGGACCGGGTACCAGTGGCTCATGCCTATAACACTAGCTTCTTGAGAGGCTGAGATCTGAGGGTCACAGTTTGAAGTCAGCCTGTGCAGAAAAGTCCATGACACTCTTATCTCCAATTAAGCACCAGAAAAGCTGGAAGCAGAGCAGTGGCTCAAGTGGTAGAGCCTAGCACTTAGCCTTGAGCAAAAAAAGCTCAAGGACAACACTCAGGCCCTGAGCTCAAGCTCCAGGATCGGCAGAAAAAGAGAGAAGAAAAAAGTTCTGACACAGGACTTCAGAGCTGCCCATGGGCCCAATGCTGAGGGGCTGTCTCCCTGGTTCCTCTGCTCCCCAGAGCTCCCTGGGCTGTCCTACCATGCCCCTCAACCCAGCCTCCTTCTGGTCTCTGGATGCCTCTTGGCTGGGGCTCTCTTTCCCTGCCTTCTCTTCACCCCTCTGCTTTATCATATCCTGGGTCTTAGCAGGGACAAGACATCCTCTGGGCAGCCTCCTGGGGCTCCAGGCTGGGTGAGGCACGAGGTGTGCGCGTGCACGCGCATGCACACACACACATATGTGCATGCACACGCATGCACTCAGGCATTCCCCTACTAAAGGAATCCAAGAGTAACCTCTGCCTGATAAAGGTCAGCCCCCAAGTTCTTCTGCTGGGACCCCAGGCCTGGTCATGAGGATGGGGGTTAAGTTTAGGTCCCTCTGATTGAGGGGACGTACCTCGTGGTTCGACAGCTCCCAGTAGGGCCGTTCACCATAGGTCATCACCTCCCACATGACAATGCCGAAACTCCACACATCACTAGCTGAGGTGAACTTGCGGTAGGAAATGGCCTCTGGGGCTGTCCAGCGGATCGGGATCTTGCCGCCCTGTAGGGGACCCAGGTTCAGTTTCCACTGTCCCCTCTGGCCAGCCCCCCACTACCACCACAGTGGCAGCCGGGCCTTGGCCCCTCTGAGGTTCCTCCCCGCCTCCCCCAGGCCCCCAGTCTCCATGCCCAGCAGGAACAACCCTCCCCCAACTCACACTGGTGGTGTAGGTGGCCTCAGGGTCATCCTCCAGCACTCGAGACAGGCCGAAGTCTGACACCTTGCATACCAGGTTGCTGTTGACCAGGATGTTGCGTGCGGCCAGGTCACGGTGGACATAGTTCATATTGGCCAGGTACTTCATGCCGGACGCGATGCCCCGCAGCATGCCCACCAGCTGCAGCACACTGAAGTAGCCATCCTTCTCCTGCAGAGCACAGACCCTCAGCTCTAGCCGGCCCCAGGCAGCCCAGGTTGCCATCCTCTCCACCACTGCCTGCATCCTTACCCGGAGGAACTTGTCCAGGGCCCCGTTCTCCATGTATTCTGTGATGATCATCATGGGCTTGTCTGTAGGGCGGGGGCAGAGGTGAGAGGTGGGCGGAGCGATGGTCGACCACCCTTCCCTTACTCATCTGTCAATCATGGGATCACCCAAGCGTCTTTCAGGACTCACATTTGGAGATCACGCCCTCCAGGCGGATGATGTTGTGGTGGCTAAACTGGCCCATGATGCTGGCTTCGCTCAGGAAGTCTATCCGTTGCTTCTCTGTGTAGCCTGCTTTCAGTGTCTTGATGGCCACTGGCACCTCCTTCTTCCCTGAGGATGCCTTCAGTGTTCCCTTGTACACCTCCCCAAACTCTCCTGCAGGCAGGCAAGGTGGAAGGATTGCCCTAGTGAGCCCAGGCTTCTAGTGGGCCCCCACCTGGACCACCTATCATCAGCCTTCTGCTGCACCACAGGTACGCCAGCCTCACCTGCTCCGATCACCTTCTGCTGGGTGACACAGGACGGGTGGATCTCGGTGGTGAACTTGAGCACAGCCTGGTTGGGGTCTTCATAGGTATGGGGATCCACATAGGTCTTCAGGGGCTTCAGTTGCTCTGGGAGGAGGAAGGAGGGGTGGGGTCAACAAACAGCTTGGGAAAAGGCCCCAGGAGACACAGGCCAGGCTGTGGAGCAAGGACCTTCTGGCTTAGCTCCTCGGAGCTGCCCCATGGTGCCCCATCCAGAGCCCTGGCATGCCCTGGCTGCCCTCATTTCCACTGCTGAGCTGGGGGAGGTCCGTGGGAACAGCCCAAGGGATTGCCTCTCACCTGACTTGGAGAAGTAGACGTCCTCTGAGGACTGACGAGTTCGCAGCTTCCTCCTCCTGAAAGGACCACGTGGGCACAAACACGGGGAGGTCAGCACAGACCAGGCCCGTGCACATGCATGCACACGCGTGTGCACACACACATTCCAATCCCCACTCTTTGTACGCTCTGGCCAGGGGAGCCGACTGAGCCTGGTTCTGAGAGGACTGTGATCCAGTACTCTCTGCTTAGCCTCTGTCTATCAGCAGAGGGTGTGGGGAAGGCAGCAGAAGTGAGCAAGCCAGGACTCACGCTTGGAGATCTACGCCCCATAATAGCCCCTTAAGTAGCCATAATGAGGGCTTTCGTCATTAGAGCTTCCTATGTGGTGTCCAGAGCAAGTGTGGACACACAGTTAATAACAAACACAGAAACGATGGCCACTGCCTCCGGAACCCCCATACATCGCAGCTCTGCCTAACTGCCATCGGGACATCACACATCGCCCTGGAGGCAGGGATCTGATTGGATCCAATTGGACCGATGTGGTCCCTTTTTCAGATCAGGAAACGGCCCTGCCCTGCAGGGTCCTACTTAAGCCCTGGGGGAGCCCAGGTGTGGCTCTGACTAACCTGCGGTGGATGAAAAAGCCGACTCCTGCCAGTACCAGAAGCAAGACGATGCCCACAGCCAAACCACCGATCAGCGCCATGTTGCCAGATCCTTCCATGGCTGCTGGAAAAGAGCAGCTGATGATAGGGAGCCCTACCCCACCCCCAAATCACAGCAACATCCCCTGCTTAACCTAGAACCCTCTTAAGGGACCTGGGCATCTACAGGATGCTGGAGTGCTTTTAGTGAGTCTGAGGAGATTTATTCCCATATCCCTGAAGGTCTCACACAGGTACCCCAGGTATGAGGGACCCTGGCTCTGTGATGCATGATTTGAACTCAGGTCAGCCAATGCTGCCAGAGCCCACAGCCTCCCTTCCTCTTACAACCTTGATCTTCCCTCCACTTCCTGGCTGACCAAGGAAAGGGAGATATCTAATTAATAAATTTGTGAACTCCTTCCCTGGGTGTCCCAGGGCTTCGTTTCAGGGCCAGGGTCTGGCCCAGGTTCCAATCCCCCAACTCACACAGCGTCTGGAACTCATGCACCTTGCTGCCGGCCCCCTGGCCCTCCTGTGTCAGAGCCTGCACCTGGACCAGGTAGACGGTGTCGGGCGCCAGGTCCTCCAGAGTCACGGAGAAGCCCTCGGTGCGCCGCACGTTGTAGCTGTTGGCGTCTCCCTGTGGGTGGCATGGGCAGAGGAGCCGTGAAGGCAGGCCAGGGGCCTCAGCTAAGCCTCCCCGCCCCAAAAAAGCCCAGCCTGCAAGTGGCTCCCCAGCATTAGCTCACTAGATGCCCTTCTTACAAAAGAAGAAACTGAGGCCCTGAGAGGTCAAATGACTCACTCGAGATCAGATCGCAGCAAATGTCCAACTCAAGACTCAGCCCAGGGGCTTCTGGTACCAATGACCCCGCCCTACCCCTGCATCTCAGAATGCACAACTCTTCTTGTACAGATCCCCAAGGCACTGCCCTGGCAGACCCCACACTCATTTCCCCAGGTGGCCAACACCCCCGTGACCCACCAGGGCCAGCACTGACACCCCATGAGTTACCTTCTTGCGGTAGGTCACCTCATACTTCCACACCCGACTCTGCTGGGGTGCAGGGATTGTCCAGGTGACACTCAGCGAGGTGGTACTGCGGCCCTCCAGCCTTACTTTGGGGGGCTCTGGGTAGGATAGAGGGGAGAGGAAGAGTGTAAGGAGCCGGAGAGCCAGGTAGGGGACACAGGGGAGGAGAATGAAAAGGCTTTTCAGATCATGCCCTGGGTCCTGAACATCTTGGCTCCTGAGGCCGAGCCCCAGTCCCCAGCACAGGGACCAGCTGTAAACATTCACTAGCACGGATAATAAGACCAAAGCAACAGCTGACACGCACTGCGCCCTTCCAGACAGGCTCTGCTCTATGAGTCTTAACTTCAATGCTCGACCTAGCCCTCAACAGCCCTGGAATAATAATCCAGGGCCACCCAGAGAGGAACCCGGAACTTGCCCATAGTGGTAGCACTCAGAAGTGGCTCCAGAGCTGTCTATGTATCTATGTGTTTTGGGGTAGGGTCTCATGTTTTTGCACCTCAATTTATCTCTATCTCCCATGTACCACCCATCACACCTGGCTTACTTTTTGCCTGGGCTGGCTGGCCTCAAACTACAGCGCTCCCGATCGCAGCCTCCTCAGTGGCTCTGCCACCCATCCTGGGCCTCACCTGTCTGGTTGATGCTGACGCTGGCAGTGCGGAAGCTACGGCTGGTCACCAGGCCCGAGACCCCATTTCGGGCCTCAACGGCAAAGGTGTAGTTCATGTGTGGCTCCAGGTCACTGACTGTCACGCTGGTGCGGGTCAGGGCATGGGGAGGCTCCGAGTAGCGCACGCTGGCCTCGCAGGGCCCACAATCCCCAGACTCCGGCCAGCACTGCTCGCAGGTGACCCGGTACACGATGTCCTCACGGCCCCCGCTGTCCTGGGGAGGTGTCCAGCGCAGCTCCACTTTAGCACCCATGCCCACGGCTGTGAGGTAGTGCGGCGCGGAGGGTGGGCCTAGAAGAGGGCAGAGGACAAGCATGGACTCCCTGGTCACAACCTCGCTGGCCTGCCCCCCGCCCCCCGGGCCTGGCCCTCAGCGAGACTCACGCGTGCAGGGCATGGACAGCGGGTCCTCCAGTGCCCGGAAGTAGCCTTCTTCACAGTCGCAGAAGGTGGCACCCTCTAGGGATGGCAGTGTGTGCTCGGGGCACGCCTGGCATGAGCTCTCAGATGCCTCAGACTTGAAGAATCCTGGAGAACAGGCTGCCAGACACAAGGACATGGGGCACAAGGTCAATTCAACTTGTTCTCTCTCAGCTGGGTGTCAGTGGCTCACTCCTAGCTCCTCAGGAGGTTGAGATCTGAGGATCACACTTTGAGGCCAGCCAGGGCAGGCAGAAAAGTCTGTGAGATTCTCATCTACAATCAACCACACCGAAAGGCTGGAAGGGCAGGTATAGCTCAAGTGGTAGAGCGCCAACCTTGAGTGAAAATGCTAATGCCCAGAGTTCAAGCCCCAGATTTGGCATTAAAAGAAAAAAAATCTGTCCCCTCCTCAGGGGCAATCTCTGCCCCCCCTTTCTGTGACACCCCAAGGTGACTGACTCCATCTCTACATACCTGGTGTCTCACCTAGCCAAGGAAGAACACACATAGCCAGTGGCCAGCACACACTGGGCATGGAAGAGGTCCCCCCCTCCCCCCACCGTGTCCACTCCAAACCTGGGCCTCACTCCCCCAGCCTCACACAGGGAGCCTACACCCCTGAGTGTGCCATTCAAGGTCCAACCCTCTCCTTTCAGCTTCCTAAGAATCTTATCGCCCGGGCCAGCTCAGCGTCTGAGTGACTGCGCAGCTTGTTTGCCTGGCTTATCACCTTTGATCTGTGCACACCAGGGTAGTGACCGAATCTGCCCGGCTACTGCTGTTTGTTGATTGACCATCAGCACCAACTAACTGATCAGCCAGCCTTCCCAGTGTGGGATGTTCCTCCTGCCCCCAGCAGGGGTTCCTTTAGCCCCAGACCTGACTGGCTTCCTGTTCTGGGGCTGGTCCACCAGGAAGCAGGAAAGGCCAACCTCCCCCCCCCTCCCCATTTTCTCTAGACCTGTTTCCACCACCCACAGGACAGCAGGAAGTGGCTCTCCTTCCCAGGGTCTAGCCTAGCCCAGCTGGCCAGGAGCGCAGGCACCTGACTCTGAGGATTTTTTCCTATCCTGCCCCCTGCCCCCAGCCCCTTCCTGGCTCCACAGACAGGAAACTGCTCAGACATAGGCCCGCTGTATCCAGAGCTAGGTAGCTGTGGAAACGGCCAGAGTAGGGACATGCCAGTGCCAGAATCCTCCCTTCTAAAGTCTACAACTACTCCCTCTGGTCTATTTGATTTGGTGTTCCCAGGGTTGCAACTCAGGGCTGAAAGCTCTTGCTTGGCTTGCTTGTTTGGCTGGTGCTCTACCACTTGAGCCATGCCTCCAGCCCTTTTTCCTGGTTATTTTGGAGATGGAGTCTTGCGGACTTTTCTGCCTAGGCTGCCTTTGAACTGTCATCCTCCAGATCTCAGTCTCCTATAACAAGGATTGCAGGTGCAGTATCCAGCTTTCTTTAGCTTACTCTGAGGAGAGTCCTTAGCTACCGCCAACCTCAGTGCCACATTTACCAGTGTTTGCTCTCTGAGCCTCTACTCTGCCTGGTCCCATGCCCAACACAGGTCCTAAGATGAAACCAAAGCCCCCGAACACAGGGAGCAATCCCTATTAAAGGAGCTGGGCGAAGAGGGTGGGAGAAGGGAAATGAACTTAAGACAGGAATTTGAGGAGTCACCACTGGGGCTTAGAAGCGGTGTAGGAGTTCAACAGGGCACAGATACTGAAAGACAGAGAGGTAAGGAAAATCATGGCCTACAGTAAGTGGGAGCCATCTGTGCACATGGCAGTAGGGTGCAGGAGGGAGTGTGGCACTGGAGAAGGGTCTTGAATGCCCAGAAGTCTGGATTCTGTCCTGCAGGCCATGGGAACCAATGTAGGTCTTATGTTAGGGACAGTGACACAATTAGATCTGCACTGTCAGGAAAAACTCTTGGATAAAGGGGGCCTGAGATGTGAGGCGTCTGTCTCCTGACAGCCTTCCAGGGAAGCCCAAGTACCCGAGGACCCTGACAGAGCCAGGCCTGTTCACCCTGAGGCTGGAGTGCAGGCCAGGGAGCTCCTTTAAGTGAACAGAGGGAGGAGAGGAAGGCCATGAGGGGGACTAGCTTCAAAGACAGCCACTCTGTAAGGTGTTAGGCAATGAGTCAGGCAGCCTCTCTTCACCTTGTAGCCTCTCAAGGGGGTGTGCGTGTGTGCGTGCGCACCGCCCATCCTGCCTCAGCACAGGCCCTGAGACCTCAGACACAAGTGGACAGGAGGACCACTGAGCAGGACAGCAGAGGCCCAGGGTGAGCGCCTGATCTGGAGGGGATCCTGGAGTCCCAAGGACAATGAACACCAAGGAAAGCACTTACTGTGTGCAAGGCAGTCCTACTAAGTACTCTGCATCCATCCATCTCCCATCATGCACCAGTTCCACGTAGGAACTGCGCGCATTCACCCTATACTGCCAGTGAGATGGAGGCCCAGAGGGGCCAAACAACTGCTCCATGATGAGACACAAACAGGATGCCTGACATCGTCTCCCCTTTCCCACATCAATCTGCAGCAAAGAAATGTGGAGGTTCTGCAAGAGGACTGTGGAGAAATGAGTCCTGACCTGCTTCAGCAACCAGAACAATCTTACGACTCATTGCAGAGCTGCGGGAGGGGGAGGTGTCCCACATCAGATCTCTTCCAAGCAGGCATGTGTGCATCAGACTGGGAAACGTGTAGACTCCAGCCCAGGGGCCTGTGGGATTAGCTAAAGTGGTCTCCTGAAGCCTCAAATGTCTTTCAAGTCTCCTGGCGGATTTAAGAAATCCGCGTGCGTGTTTGCCTATCTGCTATAATACAAAAATAGCTCTCTCCTCGAGAATTTCAAGTGAAAATGACATTCTAAGGAAGCTGGGCCATGTTTATCCTGGGGTCCCCCTTCCCCCCTCAGCTTGTCCACCGAGATGCCTGCACCCTGGACCAATGCTGGCTGAGTTGTTGAGGGAGTTTAAGGGTAGTAGGTTTGACCCCCAGAACCACAGGGGTACCCTCGCCACCCAGGCTCATTTCCAGGCAAGGCCTTAGCCACCTGCCAACCCCCATGGCGCCCCCATCCCCAGGTGGAACAGCTCCCATGCCCCTCAGCCTTATGCCAGCAGGAAGTAGGGAAAGAGATGGGTTCCATTCTTGGGCTCCCAGAGCCTGGGGGTGGCCCGCGCACTGCCGGCAGGAAAGAGGGAATTTGGAGATTTCCGCAGCGGATGCACCAGATAATGCGGCATCAACCAGGCATGCGCTAGCCTGCCAAGAATGTGCTGCCTGTCCTCCAACTCCAGGGAGGCTGGGGGGCTCCCCCAGGTACTGCCAGAGCTTAAAGTGCTCACGGGGGCCCCAGAACCCTTATGGGGGACTCCAGCAACCCCCCAATCTGGTCAGATTTCCTGGCATGCTGGGCAAGCAAGTGGAGACAGGGGTTAAACCACAAACTCATCCATATACACAGAAAACCCACTTTCCCTTCACCACCAGCAAACTCCTATGCATCCTTCAATACCCAGCTTATTAAGTTCCTCTATGTAGTTCTTCCAAGCTTCCCAATTCCTGTCCCCCTTGTGCCCTACTAGGCATCACTTACTCAAGTTCATGTTTACCAAACAGAAGTGAGCGCAGCCTACATGTCTGGCACAATGTTGAGAGCTGGGACTCGATGGTGAGACAGATAAACACCTTTTCGGCTCCAGGGGAGCGCAGCCTGGCATGGCATTCACGCTTCATTTGAGAAGCTACAGGTGAGAAGCCTGCACGAGACAGTCCCTGGGGAGCAGCAATGGGTGGGATTTATCTGTGTACCATGGTCCAGCACAGAGTCTGGTAGGAAGCAGTTGCTCAGTTAATGTTGCCTGAACCAATGTGTGGAGAGATGAAGGAAGGCAGGCAGGAAGGCAGGAAGGAAGGAAGGAGTGAATGAATGACTGGGAGCCCCTGGAGACCATCCACTTGCACACCCACCTGGGTGGCACAGGCCTGGCTTTGGCACACCTGGGCCCCAGGTCTCTGGACTCAAGTTGCCTGGCAGGCCTGGGCCACTTCAGCAGAACTGGGGCATGGTGGCTGCACCTAGGGCTGTACCCCGGTTTTTCCAGTTCCCAATGCCCGCCCCTCAGGTGGCAGCGTGGGGTGTGACTCAGGGACAGACGCCCTCTGCTTGATGCAAGTCCAGTACCCGTGGGGCCCCCTCCCTGATGTCCCAGTCACCTCCTGGGCTGTGGGGTCAAGAGGTCACGGTGGCAATTCTGCAGGCCAGGCCCAGCAGGTGGCCACAGGCCCCATTTCAGCCCAAGATGCCTGGACTTTGTCTCCAAGCCCTGACAGGCAGCAAACCGGCAAGTTATCAAGGAAACAAATGAGGCCAGCTGATAACTTTAAGCCCAGTGATTTCTTGTCCCTCAGCAGGCTTGGGGTCCCCCCAGAAAGAGGAACTACACTCTCTCTCTCTCTCTCTCTCTCTCTCTCTCTCTCTCTCACACACACACACACACACACACACACATTCTTCCACCAAGTCAGGGAGCACTTCCCGTCCCCCTCCGGCCCTGCTCCAGCCCCCCACACACACCCTTTCCCCCACCACCAGCCTTTATCTCCTGTTTGCTCTCCCTGCCTCTTTCCTTCCGTTCTGGGAACCCATTTACCTTCCGGTGGCAGTGGAGGGAGCTGAGGGTGGGGCAGGTGAGCCAAGGGGGTCACATCCACCGCCTGAGCTGGGGGGAGGGAAGACACCTTGCCCGTGAGGGCCACAGAAAGAAGGCCTCTCAAGGGAGGGGGCCAGCCTGAACATCATCACAGCCAACTATGCACAGTATTACAATATTATTCCCCCCACCCAGGGAGGGCCTGGCAGAGCCCTGCCACAGACCAAGGCTACCTGCCTAAGGACTATTTTGGCCAAAGCCACCGCTACTCAGGGAAAAGGTTACCTGGCAGCTATGGACCTTAGGCTAGGCCTGGGCCACTCAGAGCTATGCTAAGAAGGGACAGGAGCTGGGCACTGTCATTTCCAGTGGAGAAGAATGAGACTCGGAGGGGACTTTCCATAGCCACACAGCCTCCAGGTGAGAGGACACAAAGCAGGAGTGACTGGCTGGGGGCTGGAGACTCCCACCTATAATCCTAGCCACTCAAGAAGCTGAGATCGGAGGAATGCAGTTCAAAGCCAGCTTGGACAGACAAATCCATGACACTCTGATCTCCAATTAACCAGTAACAAGCTGGGAGTGGAGCTTTGGTTCAAGCGATAAGAGTGTCAGCCTTGAATAGAAAGAGCCAAGTAAAAGTGTGAGATCTGGTGTTCAAGCCCCAGAACCAGCATACACATTAGCGACAGGATAGTGCCCTGATTTTTCAGCTGGTTTTCCTCTTAGTCTCAGTTTCCTTATCTGTAAGATGCGGTTCTGAAGAAGGAAAGAGATCTTGCATGTGAAATGCTGAGCAGGGTACCTGGAATGGGGTACCCCTAACAAACTGAAGGGGAGTCCAGAGGGGACATCTCCCCCAAAGGCAGGGACGGCCCAGGTGCTTGACTGACTGAGCCTCCCAGCCAAAGCCGCCAGCCACCTGCTCACCTGGCCAAGCGCTCTCCCTGGGCTGAGGCGCCAGCGGGGGCCCTGCCAGCTCAGCTGCCAGCCACAGGAAGCAGAGACAAAGCAGCCCCAGGGGAGGGGTGGCGGTCAGCCTGAGTGACTCCACTGTCCACTGAGCCGGGCCGGGAGTTTGGAAGCTGGCTCATTCCTGACATAGCTCTGGGAGTGCAGCTGGGCAGCGTGCCCACCTGGCGGCACCTGGGAGGTGCCTCCGGGCCTCCCTTCTGCAGCCCATTTAACTCTTTCCTGAGATCCTCTGGGCTTCCTGACTGTGGCCCCTGGGGATGATCTTGACCAGGTGCTGGGGGCCCTCTGGATGCCATGTCCCCTCCTCTCTGGGCTCTGCCGAGCATTAGC
Organism: Dipodomys merriami; assembly: GCF_024711535.1. Classification (NCBI taxonomy): domain Eukaryota; kingdom Metazoa; phylum Chordata; class Mammalia; order Rodentia; family Heteromyidae; genus Dipodomys; species Dipodomys merriami. The sequence continues at coordinate 19,109,695 of NW_027204270.1, read as the reverse complement.
AATGAAGAATCTAGAGCTGTACACTAGAGAAAGGGGGAGCCACGCCTTCCTCCCTGGCCAGCAAGGGCCCTCTGATCACCCTGCTTCTGATGGATGCCCCTGCCCTCTGCTAGGACCCACCCCCTTGGGGCTGCCCCGGTCATGGGGCCAGGAGCTGAGTCAGGGATTCCAAAGGAACTGGTCACTTCCCGCTCAGTTTCCTGACCTGCCACAGCCTGGTGCAGCCAAGGTGCAAACCCTGATACAGCCACCCCCTGGCTGTGCAACTCCAGCCGAGCCTGTTTCAACCTTTCTAAGCCTCGCTTTCCTCATCTGTTCACTGTGCCTAACAAGAGTCTCTGCCCTCCTAGGAAGAACCTGCGCACCCAGCCAGGACATCCAGATAAAGCACCAGGAGAGAAAGCAAGTCACTGCGGCCATCCCCACCTCTGTCATGGCCAAGAGTTCCTGAGCAGCGTGGAGCAAGCCTGGGGATTCTCAGACAACAGCAGAGACCCAAAGAGGAAGGGCTGATGGGGCTACACACACACACACACACACACACACACGCGCGCGCGCGCGCACACGCACACACACGTGCACGCACACACACGCGCACACACACACACACACACACACACACACACACACACACACACACACACACACACACCCCACTTATCTCTTCGGGGCCTTCTCCACAGGGAGAAGGCTTCCAGTGGCCCTCCCCCCACCCTTGCATTCTTGTGGGAGGATGTCATGCTGGAGAGGCTGCCTGACAGACTGCTGCCCCCCACCCCCGCCCCGAAGCCATTGTCTGAGGTCACCTACACGTGGGCTGCCTGGGAAGGGGCTCACTCAGCAGAGGGGAACAGGGGGGCATGGGTAATGATAGGCAGGCCAGAGTAGAGACCACACCAGCATCCATCTCATGGCCAGAGAGGCTTAGAAGTCTTCTGGGTTGGGGGGGGGAGGGGGGGGGACGCACTCAAAGGCTGCATTAAGAAAAGTTCTGAGGATCTGCCTTGGGAAGGAACGAAGTGCGGACCAACAGAAAGGACTTTGGTAGCTGGACTGGTGACTCACATCTGTCATCTTAGCTACTCAGGAGGCTAAGATCTGGAGGATCATAGTTCAAAGCCAAGCCAGGCAGAAAAGTCTCTGCAATTACCAAAAACAACAACAAAAAAAAGCCAGCCTGGAGGAGTTGTTTAAGTGGTGGAGTGCCACCCAAGCAAACAAACCAAGGGAGCACGAGGCTCTGAGTTCAAACCCCAGGACAGGGGTCACGGCTGGAAATGGCACTGGAATCTGTAGGTAAAGGTGGATTTTATTCCATTTAACTCATAAGAAACTGGAGGCCAAAGATGAAGAATGACTTCCCCAGTGTCACTGGGCAGTGACAGGGGGGGTCCCAGCCCCCAATTTCTCAACACCCACTTTTATCTCAGCCTAGAAGCTCCCAGCAGACAGGGGACAGGTCCCCGCATCCCTCAGAAGTCCTGCCCTCACAGACTCTAGGGGTCACCACTGCAGATGTACCAGGAGCCCTGAGCCCCCTCAGTGTCCTGCGCTATCTCAGGGGGAGCTCCAAATACCCAGGCCTCTTCCTCTCCCTTTCTGGGCCTCCATTTATCACCAATCAAGCCCCCAGTAGAGAGTATGGATGCAGTGGGGGTGAGTCTAACCTCAAACTCTGGATCCAATTCAATTAATCCTCTGTTTCACCAAGAGGAGTCTGAGGCCCAGAGAGATTTCTGTGGCTTGCCTGGGGTCACCCAGTGGGTGAACAAGGGGAATGAGTTGGTTCCCAGGACCAGATCACAGTTGTTGGCACAGAGCAGATACAGAGAAACTGTTTGTGGGATGAATTAAAAATAACAGCTCCACTTAAAAGTATTTATGTGTCAGGCACTGACCTAAACACTTTACGAGTATGAAGTCATTTGATTATATCATAACCACCCTACAGACAGATACTAAGTACAACTCCTCTTTACAATGGGTGAAACCTAGGCACACACAGTTAAAGGAGATAGATGGCCTTAAGTTAACAGTTACACAGCTCAGTTAAATACAGGGCGGCTGGAATTGAACCCAGGCAGGCTTCTAGAGTCCTGGCCTCATCATCTCCCACTATACTGTTTCATTCATTCATTCATTCACTCATTCATTCATTCTAAGGAAACTAATCCCCACAAAGTCCCTACAGACTTAACTATCAGATCCCACAACACACATCAGTGCTGCTGCTGGGGGGAGGGACTGAGGCTGAACTCAGGTTCACCAGCTCCCCCCACCTGAGCACCCCGAGAGCCACCACTCACCCTGGCAGGCATCCTCCACCTTCTCATAGCCCGCCTGGCACAGGCACTGCCCAATAGGTACCAGCCACTCGCCATCCACCGCGCAGTGCATGCGAGGCTCTTCACCCCCGGGGGGCACCACTGCATGGTCCACGCAGGTACCAGCCACAGTGGCCAGGGAGGGCGCATCAGAGCCTGCGATGGTCTCAGGGAAGCGGGCCAGGCTCTTCAGCAGCTCGGGGCATTTCTTGTAGTAGACACGGACAGAGAGCAGTGCCACGCAGGCGCCCAGGTCCTGGAAGGCCAGGTAGAAGCCCTTGCGGCTGAGAGGCCCCACGGAGCGCTCCTCCACGTTCAGCTTCACGTGGCGTGCCTCAAAGTCGCTGCTGACCGTGATCTCGTCGGGCGCAATGGTGTCGATCTTGGTGAACTGGCGCTTCTGGAAGTTGGTGCCGTAGTCCACGTCTGACTCGGCGTAGTAGAGGTTGAAGGTCTCCTTGCAGGAGCTGGCACCACCCGGGAAGCTGTTGCAATCGCGCACTGTGAACTTGAGCTCGATGAAGATGCGTTCGGCCTCCTCACGGTACACCCAGTTGGTGCGCAGCCAGTTGTCCTGGTCGCCGGCTACCACGTTGCACACCGAGTACATGTAGATGGGCACATCGTTCATGATATTCTGCATCAAGTCCCACTGTGCGGGGCAGGGGAGGGGGGAGAGGTTACTGTGGGTAGGTACCTGGGGGAAACTGAGGCCCAAGTGGCAGAGCAGGGCACCGGGAAGAAGATATGTCACAGTTTCCTCCATTCTACAAGGAAGGAAACTGAGGACCAGAGAGGGACAACTAGAAGCAGGTAAGCTTTCTGGACCTCTCTGCATATCACTATTCAAATGTGAGCCTGGCCTGGTGTCTGGGGTTCTATGTGACCTCCACCAGGTCCCTTGAGCTCTCTGAGCCTCAAGGTCCCCATCTTACAATGGAAGCAGATTTATCTCACAGGACTACAGGCGGGGGCTCAGAGACAGATGTCTCCAAAATACTAAGCACAGTGCCTAGAAGAGGTGACCACCATGGAAGGTAACCGGCATTGCATTCTTTTTTTTTTTTTTTTTGGTCAGTCGTGGGGCTTGAACTCCGGGCCTGGGCACTGTCCTTGAACTCTTTTTGCTCAAGGATAGTGCTCTACCACTTTGAGCCACAGCTCTACTTCCAGTTTTCTGGTGGCTCATTAGAGATGAGAGTCTCATGGACTTTCCTGCTTGGGCTGGCTTTGATGGGTGATCCCCAGATCTCAGCCTCCTGAGTAGCTAGGATTACAGGCACAAGCTGCCAGTGCCCGCTTGCATTCTTATATTATTGATCTTTCTGATCATGGTGTGCCATGTGCATCCATGTGTGTGAGTGGCAGGGGAAGAAGGCATGAAGTCAAAGCAACCAAAGAGCCTCTACCATCTGGGCTTTGGAACAGATCAATGGTCATTGTAAAACACCCCTCCACACACACACAGAATATAGCTCAGTCGTCAGGAAGGTCCACCCTGCCCATTTCCATGTTCCCTTTGGCACAGCACTTGGCACAGACAATGCCTACCCAGGCTCCAATAAAATATGCTGACTTCCTGCATCTGATTCGGATCTGCATCCCTCCTCTCCCACCCCCTGGGACCTCCCCGACACAGAGTAGGTGCTCAGAAAGTCTCGACTGAATCAATGAGCAAAACTAGAGGGGATACCTGCCAGGAGTGACATTGACTAAAACTCATGTTCCCACTCTGTGCTAGGACTGGCTGGGTCACATAAGCTGCCTCCCAGCTAGTCATTCTGGGATCTTAGAGGTCAGCTCAGAGCTCTGCTCAGAGCATACTCCAGGCCTCATTGGAGGCGGGGAGCAGTGACAGGCCCCCATCACACATCTCAAGCACACGAGGTCCAGGACTAAGTGAGCACTGTATGGGTGGGAGGACGGAGGCCCAGAGAGCAGTAGTATCTTCCCTAAGACCACACAACAGTCACATGCAATGTCAGGGGCAGGGCCAGCCTCCGGTCTAGGGGTGCCGGTCATGGCAGGGCAGCTGAGAGGGTGGTGCTAGCTGGAGATGAGGCACGTGGACGGCCCTAGGCCAGAAGGGGTAGCAGCAGTTGAGGGGCAGACAAAAAGGGATTCATTGCTTCTTGTCTCTCCTTCACTCCTTACTTCCTGGGCTGAGACCTCTCAGACAGGGGACCTTTGACCTCTTCCCCCCCCCCGCCCCGCCCAAGAAGCCCAAGGAGGGCTCCATAGGCCACCTTAGGGCATCCAAGGGCCCCCCCCCCACTGCTAGGGCCTCCCCAGCTCAGCCACCTCTAGGCCATTCCCCATCGTGCAGCTCCTGCCAGCCCTGGCCTGGGCTGCTGACTTCTGGCTGGAGGTAGAAAGCTGACCTTTTCGATCTAAGGCAGCCTCTATCCTCATTGGTCCCAGTCTCTCCAGGGGACCAGCTGCCCCAGACCCATGCCTTTCCCTGCCCCCAAGGCTTGCCTTACCCCTTTGCCATAGGGGTGCGTGAGCCAGCCGAGTTCTCCTTTTGCTGCAGCAAAATCCAATAGGACAACTGTGGAGAGACAGAGAGAGACAAGTGAGCCAAGAGGGTTGGTCTCCAGAAGGAAGGTCACCGCAGAGACGATGAGAGCCCCCCCCCCCGCCCTTGCCCCCAACAGCCTCAAGAGGCCTTGTCCTGAGAAAGGAGAAGATTCAGTCAAATCTATGCTGCAAGCTAGGCGCCAGTGGCTCTCGCCTATAATCCTAGCGACTTCAGAGGCTGAGATCTGAGGATTGCGGTTCAAAGCCAGCCCGGGCAGGAAAGACCGTGAGACTCTTATCTCCAATAAACCAATAGAAAACCAGAAGTGGTGCTGTGGCTCAAATGGTAGAGCACACGCCTTGAGCTGAAGAGATGAGGGACAGCGCCCAGGCCCAGAGTTCAAGCCCCATGACTGACAAAAACCAACAAAAACAACAACAACAACAAAAAAAAAACTATGCGGCAGCCTGGCACTGGTGCTCATGCCTGTAATCCTAGCTGTTCAGGAGGCTGAGATTGGAGGATCACCACTCAAAGCCAATTATCTCCAAGTAACCACCAAAAAAAGCCACAAGTGGAGGCATGACTTGAGTGATAAGTCTTGAGCCAAGTGAGGGCATGAGGCCCTGAGTTCAAGCCACACAGCAGGCTGTGTCAGTACTGGGCCTCCTGTCTCCAAGGCCAGGACTCCATCGCCGCACCCCCACTGCCAGCCCCCAACTGGGAAGAGCAGGACAGGATTCAGCCCACTGGGAGAAGAGCAGCTGGGCAGGGGGGTGGGGGGGAGTGGAGGTATTATGTGGCAGGCTGCCTCCTCTGCTTCCTCAAAAAGGCCTCTAGGGAGCACTTTCGCACACATGTGGGCCGAAGAGACACTGGTGTCTCCATTTTACACATCCCCTGGCATCAAACACTTTGACTCCACAGGAGTGACACGCCCATCCCCCAACTCCCCACCCCCGCCCCATATGCACACATTAAAAGAGTGCCGTTTTAACAGGTGACATGGCTGATGGGGAGGGGCACCTGGGAAGTGACTTTCCCACCATAAAAGCCACAGAGCGGGGTTGGGTGAAGCCTGAATCCACAGGGGCCTCTAGGAGGGGCCTGAAGGCACACACAGCTGGTGAGGTTCCCTTTTACCTGGGAAAGTTGCACCCAGTGGCCCTGCCAGGACTGCCTGAGGAACCACAGATGGAAACCCTCATAGGGGACTTCCCAAGCCTAGAGGAAGCAGGTGCCAGGACCATCCTGCCCCCCAGTGAGGGAGGCGTGTGGAGCCAGGCAGAGGGACCCACTTCCAGGGGCTTTCCTAGACCTGGCCCAGTCCCCCAAACATCTCCCTGCTTCTTGGCCGAGCTCAACAGGTGTAGCCAGGACCCCAAACTCTGTTGGGTCTCCCTTTCCAATTCAGCACTCTTTGGGGTTCTACATGGGAAACAGAGAGGCTGGGGGGAATGCTTAGTTTGGAGAGATGGTAAGTGGGTGGTTCATGCTCTGAGGGTAGGCTAAAAATCCTTTCTGGGTGCTAGTGGCTCACATGTGTAATCCTAGCTACTCAGGAGACTACAATCTGAGGATCGAGGTTCAAAGCCAGCTCTGTCAGGAAAGTCTATGAGATTCTTTTGTGTGTGTGTGTGGGGGGGGGTGTCTTGGTGCTTGAACTCTGGGCCTGGGCACTGTCCCTCAGCTCTTCAGCACAAGGCAAGCCCTCTACTACTTGAGCCACAGTGCCATTTCCGGTTTTCTGGTAGTTTATTGGAGATAAGAGTTTCACGCTTTCCTGCCCAGGCTGGCTTTGAACCAAGATCCTCAGATCTCAGCCTCCTAAGTAGCTAGGATTACAGGCGTGAGCGACCAGCACCCAACTCATGAGACTTATCTTCCATTTACCACCCAAAATCCAGACCTGGAGCTGTGGCTCAAGTGGTAGAGTGCTAGCCTTGAGGAAAGAAGCTCAGGGACAGCACCCAGGCCCTGACTGAGTTCAGGCCCCAGGACCAGCACAAAATACTACTAATAATACTAGTAATTAATAGTAATACCTCCTCTGGTGAAGCCCCAAGGCCTGGTGTGACTGACTGCTGACCCAGGCCAGATCTCTCTAGGAAGCGTCTGGCAGCCCAAACCGGGGAAGAGGAAATCCGATGTGGCACCTGGCCCACAGTGGCACAGACTGTGGGATGGCGGAGGGTGGCTGGGGGGGGGGGTGGCTAGGGGCAGGGATTTGTTTGGACATGTCCAAGGCCTGGGCTTGGAAAACTCACTGACCCCACTAATGGAATGTTCCAACTACACAGGAAGGAATCTGGGGGTTCCTGGCTCCAGCTGGGAAGGTAGGAGGTCACTGTTGAGTGTTTCTTACAGTACACACACACACACACACACACACCAGGCAAGAAGCTGATCTCTGTGCCCCTGAGAGAGGGGGCTGTGAAGGGTTAACCGGGCAGAAGGCTCCCCTCCCTTCCAGCCTGAGTCCTCCTCTAGAAGTATCACAGGACTCAATCTGAGAAGAAAAGAGGCCTTCACTCAGGAAGGGGCCTCCCCCTGGGACTCTCAGCCACAGCCCCCTCCCAGGAAATTCCCTAGAACCAACCACCAGGAACCAGGGAGCCCAGCCGGGTCTCTCTGCCCCATCAAGGCCCTGAGACAGGCAGCTCAGCTCTCTCCCCCAGTTCCTAGCTTCCCTGGGAAGGGGCAACCAAGGGTCCTATCAGCATTTTTCTGCCTTCTCCTCTCCCTGCCCCGTGCCAGCGTAAGGCTTTCTGAGAGATGGCTCACTGTGACCCTTCTGTCCCCTTACCTGCCATGTGCAAGAAAGAAACTGCCTGAAGCCCCACCCTAAATGTCCTCTTGTGGTCCACATTTCTTTACAGACTTTTTCAAAGTCCAGTACCTACCCCAACCCCGTTGCCAACTCCCAGACACCCACAAGCTTCCTTACCCGACTAGGAGCAGCTCATTCCTAAGAAGGTGGAGAAGTGTGGGGCTCCCAGAAGAAGACAAGGAAAGGACCGGAGGACAGACAGGTCCTTTGCAGAAGGCAATAGGCCCTCAGTCCTCTTCACTTCTCAATCCCTAGCAGCTCAGTGGCCAGACCCTGCCCGGCCTAGCCCAGCTCACTTCCCAGCAAAACCCACCATGCAACCCCATTGCAAGACCAGGGACTCTTGGCCATGGTAGTCCCAGAAGCCAGATGGTCAGCTCAGAAGCTCTGTGCAGAGCCCTGGAAAAGAACAGGCCTTGGTGTCTCTGTAAAAGAGAGAAGATTCCATAGCTGCTGAGGCCCTAACAGGTTTCACCTGGGTTTCCAAACCCAAGGGTGTGGGCAGGAAAGGAAGAGTAGTCAGAGCAGCGGGGTGAGGGGGTGGAGGACATGGTGTCCTCCTGTCCAACCCCCAGCGCTTCTCCAGGTGGACCCAGCGCTCCCAGCCTAAATCTCAGTTTTCACTTAGCAAGGAAGTGAGACCAGCAGCTGGCAGCTGGGCCACAACCCCCCCCCACACACACACAGAAGCCACACCGGCCACCCCTGTAGGAGTCCTGTGGAGTGGCTCCTGGGGACTCTGGGAGAGAAAGTGTGTTGCATCACTCCAGGACAATACATGCCCCTTTCCTCCTCCAGCCCATGGGGGGCTGAGCTAGTCACTGAGGCTGGGGGGAGTCGCCCACAGAGGGACTGGACACGGCATCTCTGGCTGGGGCTGGAGGCGGGGGGGGGGGGGGGGGGGGGGGGGCGGCGGTTGGAGACTGGGGCTGCATACAGCAAAGCAATCGCCTAATCCCCACCCAGCTCAGGAGAGAGGCCTGTGATTCCAGCTGTCTCCCCTTCCCTCCAGCCACCGTCCCCGGGTAGGGGGAGGACTAAGGACTAAGGACCAAAAGGGGAGGTGCAGTGAGGTTCGCAGGAAATCCCAAAACTCCCGGCTGTGCCCTCCTCCGAGTTCGCAGGTGGGTCCCAGAGCCTGGGCCCCTCTGCCCTCCACCCGCAGAGTTCCGGCCCCTCTTTATCCACCCAACAATGGAAGGGCAAAAAACTTTCAACCCAGTCTGGAGGCGGAAAAAGAAGGAGAGGCTCAAGGAAACTTCTCCGCGCCCAGGTTTCCTCTGCGCTTCCCCCTGGTGGAGCCCGCGGGAGCCGCGCTCGGCCCGGGCCAGTGGTTGCTACCTTCCTTGGGGTGGGGGTGGGGGGGCTGCAGCCAGCCTCGGCTGGGTGCACCGGAAGGTTCTAGGCCAAAGGCAGGAGGCGCCCCCCATGCTCCCCCATCCGCACACCCGCCGCGCCTCGGCCGCCCAGATCCAGGGGCTCTTGGGGCGGCGGTGGGTGAATCAGCCCCCTCCACCGCCACCCCCGGGTTCCCGGGCTCCTGGTGGCCCTGGGGTGACGGCTCCACACCTTGGGAGGCCGCACCTCCACCTGCCGCATTTCCTCGTTCTGAGTCACCCCTTATTCAGAGCACTTGACTTTGAGACTTCCTGTCCTCGCCCGCGGCCCCTAATCGGTCCCCACCTTGGGAGCGAGAGAGGGGCGCGCGGCAGGCACGGAGCCCGGCCTCTCCCCGGGCTCACCCCGGGGACCCGAGACAAAGCGGGTGGGGGCCGAGAGACACCCCCAAGACCCGAAGCCTCGGCGGCCCTTCGCGTCCCTCGAGAAGCACCCCCGCCCGCTCCCCCCAAAGCGAGGCCTCCACCGAAATGCCTTTCCCAAGAAATCGGGGCAAGCGGCACGGGCCAGTTCAGCCTACCCAGAAGCTGATCCCGCGGAAAGCGCCCCCCTCGTCCCCCCCCCCGGACGTCCCCTTCCCCCAGCGACCCCCTCTCCGGGACGTGTTCCCGAAGCCCGCACCCCGGCCGCCGCCGCGTGGCCCGCGCCCGAGCCCCCGTCCCCGCGGCGCCCGAGCCCCCCGCGCGCCGGCGCTCTCCGGGGTCGGTGCCCACGCGGGGTCCCCGCTCGCGCGCGCCCTCCCGTCCCGTCCCCAGCGCGCCCCGCCTGGGCTGCACCAGGATGCGCCGCCGCGGTCCCCGAGACCCTCCCGGCCTCGGCACCGGGGTCTCGCCGCGCGCGCGCGCGGACACTCACCTTCCTTGCCCTGCGCCGCCACGGCCACGACCACCGCGCAGCCCCACAGCAGGGCGAAGTAGGCGCGGGCTGCCCGGTGCTCCATGCCGCGCTTCCCGCTGTGTGCCCTGATCCCCGGTGCCCGCACGGCCCGCACGCCCGCACGCCGGCCTGGGTGTCCCGCTGCCGCCCGCCCGGCGCGCGCAACTTGCGCCCCTCCAGCCCCGAGTCCTAAATGGAAGCTGGGTGAGAACCCGCTCCTGTTCATTCATGTCCCGCGCTGACGTCACCGGGCCACGCCCCCAGGAATGTCTTTTAAAGGGGCCGGGCTGGCACCGGGTGGAGTGGGAGGAGAGGGAGGGAGGGCCAGTCCGAAGAGTTTGTGGAGAGCGTCTGGGAGCCCTGGGTCCCCGCGCACGTCCCCCAGACCCGGCCTTGAAACGCCAGCGCCCCCACGCGCTAGTCCCCGGGCAATCTCGGAGCCCCGGATCCGCAGCCCATCTGCACGGAGCCTTCCCGACTCTCACCCTTGGGAGGCTGAACTCAATATTAATGGGGTGAAGGTCCCAGAACTTTTTAACCTCTTGATCACAGTTCTAGGAAAGTAGCCCTGAAGTACACACACACACACACACACACACACACACACACACACACACACACACAGTCATACTCACACTTACATATCCCTAGGACCTCTGAAGGGTGTATAGAACCATTGAAGGTCCAGATCATCTCTGCCTAGGAACCACAAGCTTTCTGTGACTTAAGAACAGCCACCTGTTGGATGGGTCAGACATGTATCATCTCATTTAATCTCACTTGTGAAGCAGGAATTATCATCTTCACCTTAGAAGAGGACCTGAGCCAGTCACTGGTGGTTCACAACCTGTAATCCTAGCTACTCAGGAGGCTGAGATCTGAAGATCACAGTTCAAAGCCAGTCCTGGCAAGAAAGTCTGAGACTCTTAGCTCCCCTAAAACTACCAAAAAAAAAAGTCAGAAGCGCAGCTGGGGCTCAAGTGATAGAGCACTAGCCTTGAGCAAAAGCAGCTCAGGGACAGTACCCAGGCCCTGGATTCAAGCCCCAGTACTAGCATACAAAAAAAGAGGAAACTGAGGCTCCAGAAGTTCACAGAACATGCCCAAAGGTTGCACAACTCAGGTACTAGAGGCAGGGCTGGAATCCTGGTAGTCTCTACTTTAACTACACACGGTGAAGGTTGGCCAGGGGCTCCTGTGCCGAGCACCCTTAGTCCCTACCCCAGTGTGGCAGAATGAGCTGGTATGCCTGACACCTTGGGAGATACCTGCCTCCCACCTGTACCTTCGAGCGGCCTTTCTCCAAGGGTCCCTCAGACCCTGACAGAAGTGGCTGGTAGAAATGGAACAAAGGTATCCTTTCTGCTGCCCGGCTACCCACAGCTGCTGGTTGCCCTAATATCATTCGGCTAGTAGGAAAGGAAAGGCTGTAGCAGGCCTGTTTTCCCAAGGCCTCCCTCTGCCCATCTCCTTCTCAGATCCTCTCCTCTCCCTCAGCAGCCATACGGTGCTCGGTTCTCCTGGCCACATGTGGATGGACTTGGTCTTGGCCTTGGGGCCTGCCTCTGAGAAGCGGGTCCAGACATCTTCCCTGGAGGAGGAAAGGAAGGGTTAATTACAGGTGTTGGGGTTAATTGCCGGCTTTGATCAGGATGATAGAAAGGGAGCTTTGGTCTTCTGAGAGTACGTGAGTGTGCAAATGTCCATGAGAGAGAGGGTGTGTTCTGGAAGAAGTTTTGTTTGAATGTGGGTGGATGTGAATGTGTGTGGACACTGTTGGTATATGAGGGCCTGGGAGGATTCATGGGTACATGTGTAAGCATGTGAGCTTGTATTTGAGTGTGGATGTATAGTATGAGATGATTTGGGTACGTGTACACAAGTGTGTCACACTTCACAATCGTTGGGACCCAGGGCTCAGCTAATTAAAGTTTTTAGATTTTGTTTTTTGCTTTGTTTTGTACCAGTACTGGGAGTACTGGTACTTGAACTCAGGACCTGGGCACGCTCCCTGAGCTCTTTTGCTAAAGGCTAGCACTCTCTACTGTGAGCCATAGTGCTACTTCTGGTTTTTGAATGGTTAATTGGAGATAAAAGTCCTGGGGACTTTCCTGCCCCGGCTGGCTTTGAACTGTGATCTTCAGAACTCAGCCTTCTGAGTACCTAGGATTACAGACATGAACCACTAGCACATGGATACTTCTGCTTTTTGATAGTCTCATGGACTTTCCTGCCTAGGCTGGCTTTGAACCATAATCCTCAGCCTCCTGAGTAGCTAGGATGACAGGCATGAGCCATGGGTGCCCAGCCCACTTGAGTCTTTGGACCAATCATTTCACTTCCCCAAGTCTTGGTTTGCTGATTTGGAAGATGGAAGTCCTACTTGGGAAAGTTACTGGGAGGATCAAATAAGGTCATGCATGAAAACCACATGCTCTGGGACAGCAGAAAGCGCTAGTCAATCTCAGCTGTTATTACTGTGACATGCGGTTCGGCGAGAGGAAGTCACATCTGGGGAGGGAGGGGCCTGTGGTGTGCAAGGGCTCTGTGGATAAGCACGTGTGGAAATGAGCGTATGCATGCCTGTAGCAATGATAGGAGCATGGTATGAGGAAGACCAGGGAAGCCACGTGGTTTATGCAGGACTCCACGTGAGTTGTTTACAAGATGCTGTTTGTACGTGTGTTTCATACCATTTGCAGACTGTGATTGTGTCATTAGAAAACACACTAGGGCAGGAAAGGATGTTTGTCTGAAGGAAACAGACAGCACTTGACACATAGCAAGGATTTAGCAAGCAACCGTTGCTGAAGGACTGAATGAAGGTATTGGCAAGTTCTGGGTTGCACTGAAGTCTCTTTATTTTGTGTTGGTTAGCCTGCTTCTACACAGGTGTGCATTTCCATGCATAGCTCCTAAGGGGAAACCCTGAACACATGCCAGGGGTTCAGGCAAGCCTCAGTGGCCTGGGGTCATGTGACCAGCAGCACATGCTGGAGCTGGAGTTGGGCCCACCACCCCTGGTGGTTTGTGGGGGTGGCTGGAGAATGGGGGTAGGGTCAGTTCTGTCATCCACCTGGTGACACTCTTCGGGTTTCTAACTTGACTCAGGTTCTGGGTGACTAGATACTAAGTGGGAAAGTTCTCCAGTGAGTCTTACAAAGCCGCACCAAAACATGGTATTTATTGTGACATAATCAGCTCTAATGGAGATGGAATTATCCTATAAAGGCCCCAAAGAGCCCTCGGGGCCTAAGTGGCACTGCAGCAAGCCAGGCTTCTGGTTCAGGTGGGTGGAACCTGTGTGTGTGTGTGTGTGTGTGTGTGTGTGTGCGCGCGCGCGCGTGCGTGCTGTGCGCTCGCACCTCTCCTTTCTGTTCAGGTGATGACCTTCCCTAGGACTTGGCTGGGGGCTGGGCACATGTTAAAATCTTGGTCCCTCCCCCCACTCCACCTCTCCACCACTGCCTTTGATCTATGCCTGCCCTTGGCCAAGAGCCAGATATGATCAGAAAGGATAATTGTAGCCAACACCTACAATAGGAGCACTTGCTCCCTGCCGGGACAATCCTAAGCGCTTTGCCTACATTGACCCTTTAGTTCTTACCCAGCTCCCCATTCTGCAGAGGAAGAAACTTGCTCATGAAAGTTGGACTTGGGATTCTAGCCAGTCTAGATCCATGTACACACCCTCCTCAAAAGTTCCTTTCTCATTCCCTGCCTCTGAATTCTACAAAACCCAGACAGCCACTTAACAAATACCTGGACGGACTCTGGGCACTGGTGTCTCACATCTGTAATCCTAGCTACTCAGGAGGCTGAGACATGAGGATCCCACCATGGTTCGAAGGCAGCCCAGGCAGGAAAGTCTGTGAGACTCTATCTCCAATTAACCACTAGAAAACTGGAAGGATGCTGTAGCTCAAGTGGTAGAGTGCTAGCCTTGAGCAAAAGAGCTCAGGGAGAGTGCCCAGGCCCTGAGTTCAAGCCCCACAACCAACAAAAAAAACAACCAAAAATACCTGGACTGATGCACCACCTTCTTCTTCTTCTTCTTCTTCTTCTTCTTCTTCTTCTTCTTCTTCTTCTTCTTCTTCTTCTTCTTCTTCTTCCTCCTCCTCCTCCTCCTCCTCCTCCTCCTCCTCCTCCTCCTCCTCCTCCTCTTCTTCTTCTTCCTTCCTTCCTCTTCTTCTTCTTCTTCTTCTTCCTTCCTCTTCTTCTTCTTCTTCTTCTTCTTCTTCTTCTTCTTCTTCTTCTTCTTCTTCTTCTTCTTCTTCTTCTTCTTCTTCTTCCTTCCTCTTCTTCCTTCCTCTTCTTCTTCTTCCTCCTCTTCTTCTTCTTCTTCTTCCTCTTCCTCCTCCTCCTCCTCCTCCTCCTCCTCCTCCTCCTCCTCCTCTTCCTCTTCTTCTTCTTCTTCTTCTTCTTCTTCTTCTTCTTCTTCTTCTTCTTCTTCTTCTTCTTCTTCTTCTTCTTCTTCTTCTTCTTCTTCTTCTTCTTCTTCTGTCCTGGGGCTTGAACTCAGGGCCACTTGAGCCATAGTGCCACCTCTGGCTTTTTCTGTTTATGTGGTACTGAGAAATCAAACCCAGGGCTCATGCATGCTAGGCAAGCACTCTACCACTGAGCCACATTCCCAGCACCTTCTTTCTGTCGCCAGCTCCTAGTCAGTGAAACCCCAGCAACCAGGTCTCCCCTGAACCCCACTCTGCATGCCCATCAGGACCCTGGGCTCAACCTCCATCTGGCCTTCCTGGGCCTTTGAACTGTCTCCCCAACTAAATTGTCAAACTCCCTGAGGCCAGGGATGAATCTAACAGCCTTTGCACTCCTGGCACCAGCTAGAGGAGTGCCTTGCACACAGCAGTCACCCAATAAACTAGGACATTCTGCATCCATTTCCTGTGTTTCTTTCAATCCATATTTCACCAAGGTCTGCCATAATGCTAAGCTACTTCCTCTATGTGAATTCATTCACTTCTTCTAGCAGCCCTGCCTGGAACGAAAAATTAATTTTTGTCCCCATTTTTGTAGATGAAGAAAGCGGGCTTCAGAGAGGAACCAACTTCGTTTGAAGTTACCCGCCGATTGCACGCAGATGCGGAACTAAAAATCTAAGTGTGTCCCTGCCCCAGAGCCTGGTCTGCCTGCCCTCTTACATACACCATGTGCTTCCACGCCCTGCAGCTGGGCCCCCTCCCTGCATACCTTTCCATGTGGGCTGCGCCTAGACATTCTTCTGGACTTACTTTGGAAAAGCACAGGGCAGGGAAGCCCCAAAGTACAGGTGAGTGCCTGGTCTCTCGAGTATACACAAGACAGGTCTAGTGAATGGACAGTGGAGGGGAAAAGGGCAGAAGAAAGGGAAGGGAATAGCTCTAGGGTCCAGCTGGTCTGGGTCCTGCCATGTCTGGTGTGGCCTCGGCTATGGCGTCTGTAAAATGGGTATGAGTGTTCACCCTCTAGGATGGCTACTGGGATTAAGGGAGCTCACCTGGCTACAGTCCTCGGTTCAGTGCCCAGCACACAGTGAAATGCTCTACCTTCCCAAAAGCTGTCTGGGCTCCCTCCAGGCCAAACAGTTTCACCCAGTACAAACTCCACCCTCACCGTGTTCTGGAACTCCCTCCCCTTTAGGCAGGGAGCTCTTGGAGGACAGAGGTCTAGTTTACACCATCTTGAAGGTCCCAGTGGCACCCCACATCCCCAGCTGCTCAGCACACCTTTGTGGAGTGCCTCCACATGCAATTACGGGGGCCCCATCTTCTTCAAAAGAATATGTTCCCGCGGCCAGGTGCCTGTGGCTCCTGCCTAGCTACTCAAGAGGCTGAGACTTGAGGATCGGGGTTGGATACCAGCCCAGGCAGCAAAGTCCATCAAACTCTTACTAAGTTAACCAGAAAAAAAAAGCCAGAAGTGGATCAGTGGCTCAAGTGGCAGAGTGCTAGCCTTGAGCAAAAAAAACTCAGGGACAGCCCCAGCCCTGCATTCAAGCCCCAGGACTGGCACTACATAAATAAAAGGAATAATTTCCCCAATTGCAGCTTCAAAGCGAGACTGGCTATTCGGCTTCTCAGGTGAGGTTTTGGGGGGCAACTTGACTTAATACAAAGCTTTACTGAACATCACAGCCCCTCCAAAAAGGTGGTTTGAGGTGAAAATGGGGTGACTCGAATGTGGGCTCCTAGGTTTTGAGGGGGGTGGCCCGGGAGGAAACACCACAGTAATTGAGGGGCTTCCCCCACCCCCAGAGCAGGATTAGAGGCTGCGCCGCTTCCTCCGGTGCTGGCTGGAGCTTCCTGGGACCCTTTGAAGTGGGTTTTAGGCAAATCCTGCCTGCAGGGCCTGAGGGCGTGGCCTTCTGGAGGGGCGTGGTCTCCGCCGCCAGGCCCCACCCCCAGGGTCACCAGGGGCTTCTTCCGCCCCCCCTCCCTCCTGCCTCCTGCCAGGATTCTGGTGCTCTGCCTCCGGCCGGGCCCGGGCTCCCGCTGGGCACCCCACATTCCAGCCGGCCTTCCCTCCCCAAGCAGCCCCCCTCCTCCCACCTTCCAACTACAGTTAGACCTCCAACTACAGTTAGGCCTTTCTGTGGCCTCTGACGGTTAAGTCTGCCAAGTATCTTTTTAAATCAAAGCAAAATGGAGAATTTTGAATTCGAGGCCAACTTGAACTAGCTAGAAAAGAAAACAAAGAAAAAAAAAAAAAGAGCAATCAGTGTGTGCTTATTGAGTTCGAGTCCAGGACAGGGACCCCATGTGAAGTGGAAATTGGATCCTCATTTCAAAAACCAGATTCAGGACAAGCACCAGCGGCTCACACCTGTAATTCTGGCTACTCAGTAGGCTGAGATTTGAGGGTCATGGTTTGAAGCCAGCCCAGGCAGGAATGTCTGCATGACTCTGATCTCCAGTTAACCAGCAAAAAGCTGGAAGTAGAGCTGTGGCTCAAGTGTAGAATGCTAGCCCAGTACTGGTGGATGGACACACACACACACACACACACACACACACACACACACACACACACACATCACAGTTAACAAGATTTCAAGAAGTTGGAGTCACTTGCTCAACGTCAGGACTCTGAAAAGGCAAAGTGTCTCCAAAGATGGGCCTGAAGCCCCCCTTCCGGGCTCCCACCCATCTTAACCAGGTGTGAAGTTTTCGGAAATGAAGTCCAGGTTCTGTGCTTTACACAGAAGAGAGCTAAGACCACAGAGGGGAAGGGACCCTCAGGCGGTCACACAGCCCATGTGAACCCTGGAATCCTGACCTCCCAGCTTCTAGCCCAGTGCCCTTACCCTCTCGGTTAATCATTTCTCTGTCCCCATTGCAGCACCCAAAGGCCACCAGCCCCATCACAACCTTTGGAATGGCAAATTTGCAATAGAAAGTTTGCAACAACAACAATAACCAACAGAAGGGAGATTCTGCCTCAGGACTCTTGCTTACACTGTCTCATCCTTTTACCTCCCCACACTTCATTATCAGAATGGATTCCCCCACTTCCCCTTCCCCTTCAGATTCCTGTTTGAAATTCAGATCACCTGTGACACTTTGTCACCCAGACCATCCAATCCTGCACTCCCTGCCTCCTTCTTTTCTGGGTTAGCTCCTTCCTTTCTCCTCACCCCACTTTCCATATCAGTGCCTTAAAGTGATAGCAGGAGCTCAGCCTCTTAGAGGTGTGGGGATGGCGTTGCTCACTATGGACCAAGCACAAGGCCTGGCATCAGACCTAGAGGCCCAGAATAAACTTCGGAGATAAATACTAATGGGGGATTCTGGCTTCTGCAGAAGTGGGATGACCAATACCCAGGGGCCTCCAGGAAGTGGCCTTACCTGATACCAGAATCCTCCACTCTGGCCCTGGGGTCTTCCATTTAACATGCCAAGTACTTTTCCTACATTATATGTGAGCACATGCGCACACACACACGCACACGCACGAGTGCACACACAAGCATGTGCACACCCAATATTCGAGACTCTCACTCTTGCTTAGCTTTTTTGTTCAAGGCTGGGCACTCTCCCACGTGAACCGCACTTCCATTTCTGGCTTTTTGCTGATTCACTGGAGATCAGAGTCTCAGGGACTTTCCTGCCTGGGCTGACTTCAAACCATGATCTCAGCTTCCTGAGTAGCTAGGATTGCAGGCTTGAGCCACTGGGCCCCAGCCTACATTTTTCATCTTCTGTTCATTATCTTCATCACCACCCCGTGAGCAGCACATCTCCTCAGTTCTCAGATGAGAAAACTGAGGCTCACACATAAGAAGCCACCTGTGCAAAGTGGCACACATCCGTGGCAAAGCCAGGATCTTATGGGCAACTTGGGCCCCAGCTCTCCCCATGTGGCCTCTCTCCTCACCTGGCCTCCTGCTCTCCAGCCTGGTCCCCCCTGACAGCCAGGGTCCCTGATAGATAGGATAGATGGGAGGAAGACAGACTTGGTCCAGCAGGCTGAGCCGCACCTCTGGCTTCCCCCGAGAGACTCTGAGAAGGAAGAAGCATTTCTCAGCTCTGAGCTCCCGTCCTGCTGGGTCAAGCGGGGATAAAAATAATACCCACCTTGTGAGGGGAGACACGAAAGTGTGAAAAGCCTGGCACGAGGCCTGGCGCATGGCAGCTACTCCGTAAATGTCAGCAGTGATTATTTTTATCACTGACACCCACCGTGTCTGGGGGCCCCAGGCTGGCATAGTACCTGCCAGGTGCCACCCCCTTCCTGACTCCTGACAGTTAGGCTGCCAGCCTGGGTAGAAGTTAAGAAGGAGGAAAGGAAGAGAGGGTAGATGATGCTTCCCTGTTTGCTTTCTGCCTTTGAGAACCCCCAAACCTGCAGCTAGCTCCCCCTCCCTGGCTGCACTAGCTAACAAGACTCTATTCACCAGGCCTCCTTCCTGGATGAAGCCACTAGGACCCATCTAGCCCTGACGCTGCAGGCCCTACACTCACACGTCCACACACTGTGCACACACATATACGCCTCTCCACGTACCCTTACATGTGCCATAAGCAACAATCCTGAAGCACATTCTTTCAGCTAGGATCAGGGCTCCTCCCCTGCCCCACTTGTTCCTGCTTCCGGTCTTGTTTCCTTCCATCCATCCATCTCCATTGGTCAGTCCAAGGGGGTCCCTGCTTACTCCTCCCCAGACCCTCATCCCCATCTGTCATCCGCCTGCAGCCAGCCCTGTCCTCTGCCACACCCGCCCAACTGAGATCCTGTCCCCTCTCTCAACAAGGCCTGTCATCACTCAGACCCTCACCCATCCATCCTCTCTCATCTGTCAGTCCATCTGTCCATCCGTGTACCTCCCTAGCCTTCCTTCCTTCCTTCCCTCCCACTGGGCCTCATCCCTCTCAGCTTTCTCTGGGGCTCATCCATCACTTTCCAGACAGCAGGGCTCTACCAGGTAGTCCCCTCCTGGCTGTCTTCCGATCCATCCATCCATCTGTCTGTCAACCCATCCATCCATCCATCCGTCTGCCAACCTGTCCATCGTGCTTCAAGTCACTTGTCTGTTCTTGCCGCCATTCACAGGGCCCCCTAAGTTTCCCCTCAGCTGGCGGGGGGAGGGGGCAGGGGAAGGGGGTGTGTGCTGTGTGGCCCGGTGTGTGTAGGAACTCTGTTCCTCTGGATAAGCATCTCTGTGACCTCCAACACCCGCTGTGCTGAATCCACACCGAGGGAGGCAGGAGTCCTAAAGCCTGGCGGGCCTTGTCCTGCCTGACCGTGTGTGTGTGTGTGTGTGTGTGTGTGTGTGTGTGTGTGTGTGTGTGTACCGGCCTATGCTGTTTTACTGTGTGTCGTGTGTGTGTGTGTGTGTGTGTGTGTGTGTGTGTGTGTGTGTGTGTGTGTGTGTGTGTGTGTGTACCGGCCTATGCTGTTTTACTGTGTGTCTTCCTGGGTACTGTTTGCACTTCTCACCATCAATGGCCTCTTCAAAAGTACACACATCATTTGAGAAGATACCCAGACCGGTTCTTATTTCCTGAATTCTCAAGTGGGGCCAGGACCAATTCCCAGGACTGCTGGGGTCAGCTCCACCCTGGAAATCCAGGCCCACGGCCACTAGCCCCTCCCCAGGGAGCTCACTCCCAACCCCCCACTCCTGGCCCTGAGAGAAAAGAGCCAAGCAGAGAGAGACACAGACAGACAGACAGACAGACAGACAGACAGAGAGAGACAGAGAGACAGAGATAGAGACTGGGAGAGAAAGTGACAGAGTGAGGGACCTAGCTGGACAGAAAGAAAGACAATGCTGTGCTCCAGAAAAGCCCAGCACAGAGCCCAAAACACGTGGAGCAGGCCGCAGAGGGAAGTGGGTTGGGGGGTTGAGGGGGGAATCTGAACAGGCAGGAGAGGAAAGGGGGATCAGGGCCTGCAGGGGTGGGAGGAGGGGATCAGAGCATGCAGGTGGGGAGGAGGGGATCCGGGCATGCAGGTGGGGAGCAAGGGATCCGGGCATGCAGGGGGGGAGCAGGGGATCCAGGCATGCAGAGGGGAGGAGGGGATCCGGGCATGCAGGGGGGAGCAGGGGATCGGGCATGCAGGGGGGAGCAGGGGATCGGGCATGTGCGGGGGGGGGGGGGGGGGGAGCAGGGGATCGGGCATTCAGGGGGGAGCAGGGGATCGGGCATGCAGGGGGGAGCAGGGGATCAGGCATGCAGGGGGGAGCAGGGGATCAGGCATGCAGGGGGGAGCAGGGGATCGGGCATGTGGGGGGGGAGCAGGGGATCGGGCATGTGGGGGGGGAGCAGGGGATCGGGCATGTGGGGGGGGGGCAGGGGATCCGAGCACGCAGGAGGCGGGAAGGCCGCACAGGGCCGGCAGGGCCCAGCGGTCCTGCGGGAGGGCTCGCCGCGGGGCGCCCCACCTGCCCGGTCCCTGTCGGGTGGGGATCCGAGGGTCAGCAGAGCCGAGAGGAAGGGGGAATGGGGCCCCTTCCGGGCAGCGCGCCCCGCCCCGTCTCGCACCCCGGCCGCCCCAGCTTCCGACCCGCAGGTGCCGCCTTTGAGGGTCGCCGCGAGCCTGCGGTTTATGGCGGGAATGAACCTCCGCCCCGCGGCGAGGAGCCCGCTTTGCGTCTCGTAAAAAGGGGGTCCAGGCCCGCGGGGGGCGGTGTGTGTGCTTCCGTTGCCATGGGAACAGAGGGTGCCGAGGGGAGAGGGGAGGGGCAGGGGCCAGGACCTGGGATCCGGAGGGTGGGCGAGGGGGGGCTCACGGGCACTGCCCGGCTCCTCCCCCAGCCCTCCCTTCACCCCTCCCCCTCAGCCCCCACCCCTACCTCATCTCCATCTTTGGAGTCACTTCCAGGAAACCACCAGCCACACCCCCTGTGGGGCTGACCCCTGTGGAGCTGACCCCTGCTGCTTCCTAAGAATAAAAATAAAACCACCTCTGTCTGCGCCAGGCCCTGGCTGAGCCCTTCACTCATCTCCCATCTTCATCCCAACCCTCTGGGAGGCCCCAAGTGTGGCTGAAAGGTTAGAGTGTTTGAGGCAGTGACCATTTGTTGCTTGTTTCAGAGCAGAGCAACACGTGGTGCTAAACCACCTGGTTGTGTGCCCTTATAAGACCTGCAAATCGTTAGCTCGGGGCTCTCCTCCTGGGCTCTGCTGTGTCGCTGTGTCGAGTATAGGAGGAGGCCCAAGCTGCAGCCCGTTTAAATAAAACAGCTGTAGAGTCTGACTCTCGGTGGTCTTCTTGGTGGGGGTCCTGCGACCTTGGCATAACATAGCTGCTAGAAAAGGAAAAAACTAAAAAACCAACAAACTCACCTGGCCTCAGTTTCCCCACTTGTCAAAAGGGAAGGGTGTAGTATCCAGTATCCGTGTCTGGCCAACAGAACAGCCAGAGGCCAGAAGGAGACCCAGACCTGGCTCTTGGGTGGACTGGGCCTGAAGCTCTGACCTTTTTTGGTTATTTTCTTGTCGGTCCTGGGGCTTGAACTCAGGGCCTGGGCTCAAGGCTCCCACTCTACCACCAGAGCCACAGCTCCACTGCCAGCTTTATCTGTGATTAATTGGAGATAAGAGTCTCAAGGACTTTCCTACAGGGGCTGGCTTTGAACTGCAATCCTCAGATCTCAGCCTCCCAAGTAGCTAGGCTGACAGGTGTGAGCCACCTGTGCCAGACTGGCTCTGACTCTGAAGGCCTGGGACTTCTGTACTGCCTTTTCCTCTCTGTGCTCTCCCTGTTGCTGGAGGGAGTGAAGGCTCCCTGCCACAGCCCTCCAACTTTGTAGACACACAGGCAGGTACTCATGGGAAGGCATCTGAGCAAAGACACATGGGCAGAAGCAGGAGGCCAGGGTCCCGGCGGGGGAGAGAGCCCAAGTAAGCTGTACACCTGTCCTTGTCTGATGTTGTGAGGTGGACAAGGAAGGGTTGTTACATGTCTGGGGGCAGAAACATGCTATTTTCCTTCCTTCCTTCCCTCCTTCCCTCCTCCCTTCCTTCCTTCTTTCCTTCTTTGCCAGTACTGAGACTTGAACTCAGGGCCTGAGTGCTTAGTTTGTTCACTCAAGACTAACATTCTACTACTTGAGCCACACAGCTCAAGGGCTTTTCTGCCCAGGCTGGCTTCAAACTGTGATCCTCAGTTCTCAGCCTCCTGAGTATCTGGGATTTCAGACATGAGCTACCAGCACCTGGTTTGCTGTTACGTGTGTGTGTGTGCGTGCGCGCGCGCGTGCGTGTGCCAGTCTTGGGGCTTAAACTCAGGGCCTGGGCACTGTCCCTGAGCTTCTTTTGCTCAAGGCTAGCACTCTACCACTAGAGTCACAGCGCCACTTCCCGCTTTTTCTGTGTATGTAGTACTGAAGAATGGATCCCAGGGCTTCATGCCTGCTAGGCAAGCACTCTACCACATTACCAGCCCAACTGTTACCCTTCTTAATAGAGGAAGAAATGTAAATGCAAGGAGGTAAATAGATTTGCTTAAAATCATACCAGCAGTATGTCTGCCGGTGTGTGTGTGTGTGTGTGTGTGTGTGTGTGTGTGTGTGCGCGCGCGTGTGCATGCAAGCACCCTGAAGTGTGTGTTCAGGGCAGCGGGAGGGCTGCCTGCAGTACCAACCCTGTAATAGACCCTCTCTGTCTCACCGCCTGGGGAGAGACACTAATAACTGTTTTGAACAGTCCATCCATGGGTCATGTCACTGCCTGAACACGTGCTTTGGTCCCGCCTGAGACAGACCCTTCTGCAGTCACCCACGCCCAAGCCCAGGTCCCAGGCGTGCTGCTGATTCGGGTGGTGGCTGCTTTTGCCCATGGACTGTGAGTCCCCAAGGGCAGGGGGTGCCCTCCCCAGCAGAGGTGGGGGCTTTCCTTAGGTAGAGTCAGACTGGAGGTACATCACGCCCCCAGGACCAACATCCCGGTCAAGCATCTCAGAAGAGTAACATCAGCACAAACAGACACCTCTACCTTGATGTCCGAATTCCTGTCACGTGTTCTGGAGTGCAGCAAGGCCTCAGAACTGGGCTGGGCACTGGGCTAAAAGGCACTTGGCCCCCCCACTGGAGCCAAGTCGTCTGACCCACCTCTTTGCCCTCTCTGCCCGCCCATGGACTCTGCCCGCCCCTCGGCTCTCTTATCAAAACCACCAAAACCAGCCACTGAAACTCCCGGCCTCTTAACACTCCCCCCCATGTGCCACACCCTGGTACCCAGTGCTTGTGCCCAGCCAAATCTGTTCTCAGGACACACCAAGGGAAGCAGAGCTGGCCTGGGAAAGCCAACTCTCCCCCCACCCCCACCCCCACCCCCAAGTCCCCTGCCCCTGTGGCCCTAAGCTCACCCACTTCAGGAATGTTCCTACTTGTCCTCTAGATGCCAACCTGGGGCGGGGTGGGGAGCAGGGCCTGGCGCTGCCCATAAAGATAAAGGGAATCTGAGGCTGGAGGCCCTTACTGGGACATGAAAGGCGGCGCAGGGAAGTCATTCTTCCCCTGTGAAGAACAAATCACACTGATGAGGAAGCGGAAGCCGTGACTAGCCTCCCTCTCCCTCTCCTTCCCGGCTTGGACCCCTAGCTGATCCAAGCCAGTGGGGGGGGGGATGGAGACCCCCGAGGGGGACCCGGGTTAGGCCAGGCACCCCTGGCCAGGCGCGGGCACACTATACCTCAGTTTCCCTCCAAGTGAAGCAGAGGATAGGAGTGAGTCAACTTTATTACCTGTGATAAGAGGACAGAGCCCAGCAGCCAGTCTGGCGCCTGGCACATGGCAGGTGCGCTCCTACCATAATCAGCTCCTTCCTATTGCAACCCTCACCCCCAACACACTGCCCCCCAACACTAGGAGGGATGGCTCGGGTCTCCCATTCAGATCTCTGGACCTCACTTCCTCCACCTGCTCTTCCCAGCCTGTGAGACAGATCCCCAAAGTGCCCCTTCTTCCTCCAGCCCCTCTGCGGCCACCTTCCCCGGCCCGGTTTACAGGGAGTGAGGTTGTGGGTGCCCGGCCTGCTGACTCAGCACCGGGGGTGAGGGATCCCTTAGCAACGGAGCCGGGGCCCCAGGCAAACAGAGCTGGGGCAGCCGCACCCCCACCACAGGAATGCAGCAACATTCCTGGAGGGCATGACACATAGACACTGTCTTTCCTATGCTACCTTAGCCCTGGGCAGGAGAGGGCCTCGAACCAAGGTCCAGGGCTCCGTAGATGCTTTAGCCCCAGAGCCAGCCTGTCTTCCCACATGCCCCCCCCCCCCCGCCCTGCTGCTGAGAAGGGAGCTAGAGGAAGCTCACCAAGCTCTGTAATCTTTCCCTTGGACAAGGCCTGTCTGCCTCTACTTCCTCACATGGGGGCAGAACCTTCCAGAGAGGTCCAGTGCTTCCACAAGCCCCTCCCCCCGGGGAGCGGCTCAGCCAAGGGGACCTCGGTTGTTGCACAGCCCACTTCTCCAGAACAGAATGAAGAGAGTTGTGAGGCCCAGAGACAGACTTACACCTCCCTGAGGCCACACAGCGGGGCGGTGGTTGGACTGCCCTCCCTGCGGCTCCCTGAGCCTTCACACCCACACTGAGCCTCCCTGGCCCTCTTCCCTCTGGGCACATCTGACCCCAGACTCCTCTGCACCCAGGCTGTTGGGGGCATGGGTGGGAGGCTGCATCTTTCATCTCCCCTCTTCCAGGAGCTCCATCTTTTCTCCCTGCCCTGCCTGGCTCCTCCACCGGGACCTTGAACACCTCAGCCTTAGTGCCCAACCATCCCCTCAAGGTAAGAGCAACATCCTTCTGGAAACCTCTCTCTCCCCCTTCTCCTTGCCTCCCCCCTGCAGCTGGTCCCCTCCCTTCGTCCTGTCTCAGGATGGGTGCGTGACACACACTGGCATGGAAGGGGCTTCCGCTCCAGGACTTGGTCTTGTACTGCGATTCTCTGACTTGCTGTGTGACCTTGGGCAAGTCCCTACCTCTGCGATCTTCCATTTCCTATTAGAGGTTGGATGAGTCTTCTTCAAAAGACTTGGGATCAGAAATGTTTCAGATTTGGGCATTTTCAGATTTGGGGGGGGGGGGGTCTTTCCATAAACGAATCTGAAGATCCAAAATCCAAACTACTCCACGATTTGAATATCATTGACATCGAATTCAGATTTTGATTTTCAGATTAAAGGAGACTCAAGTGGCATGGTCTGTACTGCACACGATGTGCCCAGCACCCAGTAGGTCCTTGGAAAGTGAGTCTCAGGTGTGTGCCCCAGCTCTACATTGACCACTCCCCAGTCCCTCACTGTCTCCCTGAATCCTTCCAGCCCCCAGGCCTCCGGTGCTCCCATGGGTGGCTGAGCTGGGTTCTGAATGGGAGGCTGAGAAGCAAGGTAGGGGCAGGGCCTACAGGCCTGCCAGGGGGAGGGGGCGGGAGCCACCATTCATCACTAAGCCTGGATCCGGGGCCTTTGTGCCAGGAACAAAACCAGGGGATCAGCTGTTCTCTGACCCATCCTTTCCGGAAGGGATGGAAGCCCGGGACTAAGGGATGAGCAGAAGCCCGGCTGGGCTCTGGGATGGGGGCCACACCCTGGGGCTCTGCGCTGCCCAGGAGTGAGCTGTGGCGAGTGAGCGTAGCTGGGTTAGTCGTGGGACATGGGTGGGTACTTGATCCCCCTCGATCTTACCATCTAAAGGGCAATGAACATGGCCCCCACTTGGTGGGGTTCAGGAGATGCACTGAGCGCTGGCATTCATGGTTAACCAGCTTCAGAGTCTTGCCTGGGTGGGCATAGGCTAGAGTCTGGAGTTGGCTGAGTGCAGAATATCTGTGTGCGTGCCCCTGTGATGGAACTGAGCCACCAGGCCAGCTCCCTGCCTCCCCCAACCCCTCCACAGTTCCCCTGGGCCTGTGTTTCATTCCCAACCAAAACCGTGGGTGGGGAAGGGGCTGCAGGATGGCGGTGGGGGTGGGGTGGAGAGAAACGGGAGTATGGAGGTCTGAGCTGCCAGGGGGTGGTAGAGATGTTGGGTCCCGTTGATGAGGCCCGAGTTGAAGCTCAAGCTGAGCTGTCCCCTCTCAGGCCCTCCTTCTGGCTTCAGTTCCTGGCCTGGCCCTCAGCCTTAGGCCTCATGGGCCCCGAGGGCTTGGGGTTCCCTCCTGGGATGTTCAGACCTGAGCCAGCATATGGGAGAAGGCCCTGAGGCCAGGCAGTGGTGGCCAAGAGCTGGCCCACAGGTCTGATTTGAGTTTCCAGGCAGGGGGCCAGGAGGCCTGAGGCGGCCACACTCTGCCTGAGGCCTGGGCTCTGGGCCCAGCGTCAGCAGCAGGGATGGTGGGTTTGGTTGTATTTTAAACAAAAAAAAATATCTTTGAGTGGAAACATGTGTTTTCTTTTTCCTTCCTTCCTTCCCTCCCTCCCTCTCCCCACTGTTTTTATGCCTCCCATTCTTGTCTTCTCTCTTCCTCCCTGCCTGGTGTTTGCCTGTCTGTCTGTCTTCTATCTTCTTGCCTCTGTCTCTTGATTCTCTCTTATCCCAGTTCCTCGTCCTACCTTTTAGGGGTCCGGTGGGAGTTTGAGACTCCCGCCTTAAAACTTTCCGTAGGTAGCTGGGTGCTGGTGGCTCATGTCCCTGTAATCCTAGCTTCACAGGAGGCTGAGATCTGAGGATTTCAGTTCAAAGCCAGCCTAAGCAGAAAAGTCCGTGAGACTTTTCTTTCCAATTAACCACCAGAAAACCAGAAGTAGAGCTGTGGCTCAAAGTAGTAGAGCACTAGCCTTGAGCAAAAGAGCTCAGGGACAGCATCTAGGCTCTGAGTTCAAGCCCCATGACCAACCAACTAGTAAGTGCCTCTGGCCTTAAGATAGAGTCCTGCCTTTCTCCAGAGAGGGTAGAGAAGGTGTGGGAGCTGCTGGAACCCCACTTTGCTTCACTTTCTGGCCCGTTCCTGAACATACCCTGATCTGTTCCTCTGTGTCTTTTTCTAAACTAGGCATCTAGAAAATAGTTCTACAGGGCTGGGAAGGTGGCTCAGGGGTAGAGTGCTTGCCTTGCATGCATGAGGCCCTGGGTTCAATTCCTCAGCACCACATAAGCAGAAAAAGCCGGAAGTGGTGCTGTAGCTCAAGTGGTAGAGCGCTAGCCTTGAGCTGAAGAGCCCAGGGACAGCGCCCAGGCCCAGAGTTCAGGCCCCACGACCAACAACAACAAAAAGTAGTTCTGCAGCCTCACATACAAGCACCAAGGCCATACAAGGAGTTCAGGCAGAGCTGGGCAGAGCCCCGCCCCATCACACTGTTTATTACCTGTGCCTCACTGTGAAGAGCAGCCTCTCCACCCACGCTCAAAGTCATAGCCTCTGTGTTTCTCAGGCCCTGGCTCTTCCAGTGTGTGGGGGGGGGGCAGGGGGGAGGAGGGGGTCTAATGGCACCTCCCTTGAGCTGGACCCCAGCACAGGGAGCCCCGGGGGAACTGTCAGCCCCCACCAGTCACCTGTCAGGACAGCCATGTTGCTCCCACCACATTTCTAGCCCACTCTTTCAGGCAGTGAGAAGAGAGGCTGGCCTCCCGGGCGTGGGTCCAGGCCCCTGGAGTTCCATGGGACTGTAAACGTGACCTTTGTCCTCCCTGGCCTCAGTTTCTCCCTCCTTGTAACAGAAGGCTCGCCTTGGCCACTACCTACCTCCCTGCTTTATACCTCGTAGAATTCTGGTCTCCATGTTGAATTCTGCACCCTGAGGCCAGGAGCACAGCTGCAGCCCTGCAAAGCTCAGAGGAGACGCGGTGTGACCTCCCAGACCCCAAGACTCTCTTGGATGCCACCGATGTGAGGACAGGGCCCGGCAGAGGGCCTCTTGTAAGGGTGCGCCACGGTCAAAGCTGTGCCCTGTGCGCTCCAGGTCATGCCAGGGCTTGGGTAGGGTGGCAGAGGGGAATTCCTTCCCCTCCCACAGTGCCAGGAGTTAAGTTCAGGTAAGTGGGGGGATTAGCGAGATGCGCAGGGAAGCTTGTCTTTCTAGGTGTGGGCAAACTGTGGGCAAACTTGTCATAGCACCAGGCCGCTCTGCCTGTCTCCTTCTGAAAGTCGCCAAGAAGGAAATGCCAGGGGGCTATGTGTGGGCACCCCTGCTGTCCCCAAAGAAGGAAGGCCACCCAGGTTCCCTGGGCTGGAAGGGGATGAGGCACCCCCAGTTCAGAGGCTGGAGAGTGATTCTGGGGTCTTTCTCCACCTACACTGCTATCCCCCCACTGAAAATCCCTTTGCTATAGGCAGGCCCCACAGGAAGATGGAAACAAGGGGGTGGGGGGAAGAGGAGCAAGAGAGAGAGAGAGAGAGACAGAGAGAGAGAGACAGAGAGACAGAGACAGAGACAGAGAGAGACAGAGACAGAGAAGCTCCCCTCACCCCACCCCGCACCCCTGTCCCAGCTCAGGCACCAGAAGTGGGGTGAGGTTGACTGGCTCTGGGAGAGCTGGTTACAGGCCGGTGGGTCTGCACTGTGAGCCTTGGGTGCACTTACAGAGCAGCAACCAGCAAATGGCATAAACGGGCTTCTCCCCCACCGCCATGCGTGCCTGTGTGTGTGTGTGTGTGTGTGTGTGTGTGTGTGTGTGTGTGTGTGTGTGTGTGTGTGTGTGTGTGTGTGTGTGTGTGCATGCGTGCTGGTACTGGAGCTTGAATTCAGGGCTTAGTTCTTTTGCTCAAGGCAAGTACTCTACCACTTGAGTTGAGCCACAACTCTACCTTTGGCTTGTTGTTAGTTAATTGGAGTTAAGAGTTTTTTGGATTTATCTGCCCAGGTACTGGCTTTGAATGAGATCCTCAGCCTTCTGAGTGCTACGATTGCACACTACAGACATGAGCCACTGATGCCTGTCTCCTCCTCCTCCTCCTTTTCTCTCTCTCTCTCTCTCTCTCTCTCTCTCTCTCTCTCTCTCTCTCTCTGCAAGTTGTTGAACATTTACTGGCTCTCATTGGCTGAAGACCACCGATTTTACACTGTCTCCTCTCAGAAAGGGTCCTCACTTAGAAAGTTTAGGAGCTTAGCCGGACACATCCCTTGTCTCGTACCCTGTGCAGATCAGAGCCTGATTGACTCCAAAGCTAAAGAAATTCCTCCCTCCCCCTCCCTCGAGAGACCTGGGGCCTCTCTGTGGACTGAGCTCCTCTGTCAACTCCACGGTGACAACTTCCTGTCCCAGGCAAGGAACCATCCTGATGCCCCTTGGGACAGGGATTAAAGGCCCTGCAGGTTCAGAGCCCTGTCCTAGGACACTGAGCCATTAAAGCTGGATGCATTTACCAGGTGTCTAGCTCATTTCCTCAGTGTTTCTTCATCTATAAAACAGGGCTTGTCTACCCTGTACCTGTCTGATGACTCATTCATTCATTCATTCACTCATTCAACTTGTTCACTTTCACTCATTCACTTATCCATGTACTCATCCACACACTCACTTACTCATAGACTTGCTAACTCATTCATTCTTTCACTCCCTCATTCATTCACCCACCTTCCCCTCCAGTCACTCATTTCCTAGGTGGTTCTCTGGGCCTGGTGTCTGGAAAGATGGGGGAGTCAGGATTTCCCCTGGAGTTCCGGCTCTGCTGTGGACTTCCAGTGCTACCCCGGGCTCCACCTTCCTGTCCATGAGGTGACATTATGTAAGGGCTCCTTCCCACTTCTCTCCCCAGGAAGGGGGTGTCCCAGGGGAGGCCGCTCATCATCGGGGGGCTAGCCTGCCTGGGACTCGAAGGACTGGAAGGAATTCATGCCCGGCAAGTGAAACACCTGTGTGATGCCCACCACCTGTGACCACCTTGGAGGGGCCCTTGTCATTGCAGAGTTTGAAGAGCAGGGCAGCGAGGGGCCCTGGGGGCATCGTGGCCCAGCGGGGAAGCCATGTGCTCACTCATTGGAGGAGTGCTGAGGGACGGATGAGGAACCAGCGTGGGAAGATGGATGCCTTCTGCAGATACACAATGGTGATGGAGCCCAACCATGTGAGTGTACTTAATGGCACCAAACTGCTCACTTAAAAACGGTCCCAAAGGGCTGGGAAGGTGGCTTAGTGGTAGAGCGCTTGCCTTGCATGCATGCGGCCCTAGGTTCGATTCCTCAGTACCACATATACAGTAAAGCCGGAGGTAGCACTGTGGCTTGAGTGGTAGAGCGCTATCCTTGAGCTGAAGAGCTGAGGGACAGCGCCCAGGCCCAGAGTTCAGTCACCACAACCCCGTCCCCCCCATACACAAACAAACAAAAAACAAAACAAAATGGTCCCAAAGCACTGGATGCCAGCAGCTCACCCTAATGACTATCATCCTTGCTACTCAGGAGGCTGAGGTAGGAAGATTGAGGTTGGAAGCCAACCTAGACAGAAAAGTCCTTGAGACTCTTTTTTTTTTTTGGGTCTGGTCGTGGGGCCTGAACTCTGGGCCTGGGCACTGTCCCTCAGCTCTTCAGCTCAAGGCTAGCACTCTACCACTTGAGCCACAGCGCCACTTCCGGCTTTTTTCTTTTTGCTTATGTGGTGCTGAGGAATCGAACCCAGGGCCTCAGGCATGCAAGGCAAGCGCTCTACCACTGGGCCACCTTCCCAGCCCCGTCCTTGAGACTCTTATCTCCAATTAGCCAGCAAGAAGCCAGAAGTGGAGCTGTGCCTCAAATGGTGGAGCACCAGCCTTGAGCAAAAAAGCTAAGGAACAGCACCCAGGCCCTGGATTCAAGTTATAGCACCAGCTTGTGTGTGTGTACACACATAAACCATGCCAGGCACACTGGCTCAAGCCTGTGATTCTAGCTACTTGGGAGGCTGAGATCTGAGGATCAAGGTTTGAGGCCAGCTAGGGCAAGAAAAGAAGTTCACAAGACTCCCTCTTAAGCAATGGCTGGACACAGTGGGGGCACATACGTCTGCCATCCCCAGTGAGATGGGGAAGGCTGAGTAGGCCTGTGGATTAAAGCAAGACTGCACTGTGAATATATCCAAGACAGAAAAGGGGCTGGGGCTCAAACAGTAGATAGAGCATGAGGCTCTGAGTTCAGTGACTAGTATGGCCAAAAAATAAAAAGTGCTGGAAGCATGGCTGGAGTGGTAAAGATCCTGCCTAGCAAGCGTGAGACTATAACTTCAAACCCAACAGCCCTAAAATTACAAAAAAAAAAAAAGAAAGAAAGAAACTAAAAACCTAATAAGTATATACCAACCAGGTGCTGGCAGCTCATTCCTATAATCCTAGCTACTGGGAAGCTAAGATTTGGGTGTTGAAAGATAGCCCAGGTAGAAAAGATTATGAGGCTCTATCTCCACAATAGCCATCAAAAAGCTAGGCTGGAGGCCTGGCTCAAGTGGTAGAGCATCTGACCAGCAAACTCCAGTACTAGCAAATAAAAGAGAAATATGTGTTAACCTCCAGCAATATTTCCAGCTCTCTGCTGACTGTTATGAGACCACAATGAGAAAAACAGACAAACACCTCTGCCTTTGTGAGACTGACATTCTAGAACTTTCTGCGGATGGAATGACAGAGAGGTGGACGTGTTCTGTATCTGCTGTGCACAATGGGGTGGCCGTGGCTCCTCTGCCCTTGGATGGCAGCTCATGCAAATGAGGAGCTGACTTGACTTCTGTTAAGTTGATTTCAGCCCAGTGCCCACAGAACTCTACCATGCAGCCCAGAGTCGGAGCCAGCCTTGGAGCCCCAGCTTTCCCTGACCTGGCTATGTCTCACTGGGGTTCCAAGGCAACATCTCTCCAGGCTTGGGACTCTTGTTTTAGAGCCTCCAGGAAATCATGTGAAAATGCAGAACCTCAGGCTCTACTCAGACGCACAGAGTCTGATCTGAGTCTCTGAGGATGAGGCCCAAGAAGTTGTGTTTTGATTAAATTCCAAAGGTGATTCTGACTCACAAGGTCAACTTTGAGACTGACCAACCTGCTTTTCCAAGACTCAGCTGGGCCGGAGGCCACTGGCTTATGTCTGTCATCCTTGCTCCTCAGGAAGCTGAACTCTGAGGATCATGGTTCAAAGCCAGCCCTGGCAGGAAAGTACATAAAACTCTTAGCTCCAATTAACCACCAAAAAGCTGGCAGTAGAGTTGTGGCTCAAGTAGTAGAACACCAGCTTTTTGTTGCTGTTGTTTTGTTTTGTTTTGCTGGTCCTGGGGCTTGAACTCTAGGCCTGGGCGCTGTTCCTCAGCTCTTTAGCTCAAGGCTAGTGCTCTACCAGTTGAGTGAAAGCACCATTTTCTGGCTTTTTCTGCGTATGTGGTGCTGAGGAATAGAACCCAGGGCCTCATGCATGCAAGGCAAGCATTCTACCACTGAGCCACCTTCCCAGCCCAACACCAGCTTTTTTTTTTTTTTTTGCAGGTCCTGGGGCTTGAACTAAGAGCATGGACTCTGTCCCTGAGCCTCTCTGAACTGAAGGCTAGCACTCTGCCACTTGAGCCACAGCGCCCTTTCCGGCTTTTTCTGTGTATGTGGTATTGAAGAACCGAACCCAGGGCTTCACACATGCTAGGCAAGCACTCTACCGCTGAGCCACCTTCCCAGCCTAGAATGGCAGCTTTGAATTGGAAAAGTCAAGGGATAGTGGCCAGGCCC
The DNA here is from genome assembly GCF_024711535.1 of Dipodomys merriami. Lineage (NCBI taxonomy): Eukaryota > Metazoa > Chordata > Mammalia > Rodentia > Heteromyidae > Dipodomys > Dipodomys merriami. The sequence goes on along the minus strand of NW_027204270.1, from coordinate 19,076,694 downwards.
TGTGTTCAACCCAGTACTGATAACACACATAAAGACTCCAGCTAGGAGCTTGGCATAAGGTCTGCCTAGGGAGGAACTACCGGGGGCCTCCCCAGCCCAGCTCCCCACAACTTGAGAACTAGTTCTGCCTTCCCACCTGGGACCCCTCTGCCAGGGCACTGCTCCCCTAAGAACAAGCAGGTTAATTCCGGCTGTAGCTAGAGGGGTGGAGGGCTCCCAAGGACGCTTCCCCATGCCCATCAGTCTCTGGGGCGTCCTGTGTCACAGCTCAGAGCTGTGGGCAGTGGGAAAGAAAGGCTTGGCCTCCTGCCTCACTCTGCAGACCAGCCTGGTCAAGCAAGTGAAGGAAGGAAGTGAAGGCAGGCCCAGCCCGGAGCCCAGCGGACACAGCGCAGGAGTGACACAGGCCTCAGGAATGCAAAAACAAACACTCAGCCAGGGAAGGAAGAGGCTGCCCCTGGTTGCTGAGCCAGAGTGGGCCGGCCCTCCTCTGGGGCAGGGGTGAATCCCAGCTCCACTCACTGTGGCAGTGGGCTGGAGCCTGGGTAATTTCCACTCTGCCAGTGGGGTTCCCCCCTAGCTACCCCGGCTTAGCCAGTCCTCAAGCATCCTGGCTGGCGCTAGGGGAGGAAAGTGCAGAGAGAGTCAGGAGAGCCAAGAGGAGACTCGCTACCACTAAGCATTTACTGAGCACATACTATGTTCCAAGAACTCAAGGCTGCTGCCTGGTTGGGGAGAAGGGAAGGAGGCCTGGGAGAAGAATACAAAAGGAACCCAAGGGTCTTGGGACTCATTACAGAGGAAGTCAGGGAAGGCTCTCTGGACGAAGCAGCACCAGAATGGAGAATGGAATCTCTATTCATGTTGCTCTGATTGCAAAGCCCGCACCCAGCACATGGACAAGTGCAAAAGAACCGTGAGATGATCTGCAGAATGGTTGGATGGGTGGCTAATAAGTCTGACGTCTCTTGGCCCTGTTGCAAAAGAGAAGTCTATCTTTTGTGTGTGTCTGTGCTGGTACTGGGGCTTGAACTCAGGCCTGGGTTCTGTCCCTTAGCTTTTTCGCTAAGCTCCACTTCCAGTTTTTTAGTCATTCATTGAAGAGAAGAGTCTCATGGACTTTCTTGCCCTGGCTGGTTTCAAATTGTGAATCTCAGATCTCTGCCTTCTGAGTAGCTAGAATTATAGGTGGGATCCACCAGTGCTCAGCTAAGAGGAGCCTGTCTATATCTCCTTCTATAGTCCTGAAGCTTGGATCCCACCTGCTACCTAGAGACTCCAAAGCTAGGGTGCCAGCTAGTCCGGGTTCTAATTCCAACTCAGTCACTTCCCAGCTGGGTGGCTTTGGACAGGAGACTCAACCTCTCTGTGCCTCTTAAATTAACAGAGGTAATAATCCTGTCTCCTTCAGAGGGCCTTTGTGTGGTCTCGGTGAGTTCACACGAGAGTTTGGACAAGGCGTGGTGTGGGGTTACAACTTCCTGAGCCTGTGCTGACGTTCTTGCTCAAGCGTTTGCCTTACACATTCATTAATTCGCTCATGCACTCCTTATTCATTCACTGATTCACTCGCTTATTCAAGCCACCACTCACTCCCACACTCCTTCCTCCTCACCAGCCATTTGTTGGGCAATCCCATGTGCCAGCCACTCCTCCTGCCACCCCCCCAGCTCCAGATGGTGCCACAGAGCTGTTAATGACTGTACCAATTTCCTGAATTCCTCCAAACCCTAAACAAACAAGACACTGTCTGGAGCACGGGCGAGTCATGCCAAGATCAGAAGCAGTGGGCACTCAGCCTCTAGGATGGGCTCCCAGGTCACGGGCCAGAACTGGAGAGCCCAAGGATGGTTAATGCCCTCCACTGGGCAACCTTACCTGCTCCCCTCCTCGCCTCCTTTCTTTTTGTTGGTCTTGGGGCTTGAACTCTGGGCCTGGGCACTGTCCCTGTGCTCTTCAGCTCAAGGCAAGCACTCTACTGCTTGAGCCACAGTGCCACTTCAGGTTTTCTAGTGATTTATTGGCAATAGGAGTCTCACGGACTTTCCTGCTTGGGCTGGCTTTGAACCGTCATCCTCAGATCTCAGCCTCCTGAGTAGCTAGGATTACAGGCATGACCCACCAGCGCCCAGCCCCTCCCCTCCCCTCCCCTTTTTTGTTAAGGGAAAAAGTGTTCTGGGATTGGAACTCAGAGCTTTGTGCTTGCCAGACAGGTGTTCTTTCTACCAGTTGATCCTCATCCCCAGCCCCTCCCTTTTTTTGCTGGTTGTGGGGCCTGGGCACTGTCCCTTAGCTCTTCAGCTCAAGGCTAGCACTCTACCATTTGAGACACAGTGCCATTTTTGGCTTTTTCTGCATATGTGGTGCTGAGGAATTGAACCCAGGGCCTCATGCATGCTAGGCACGCACTCTACCACTGGCCCACCTTCCCAGCCCTCCCCTCCCCTCCCCCCCCCCCACCCCGCAGCCTTTCTTGTTTTAACTAGTTTTTTGTATGCTGGTCCTGAGGCCTGAACTCAGGGCCTAGCTGCTGTCCCCGAGTTTTCTGCTCAAGGCTAGCTCTCTACCACTTGAACCACAGCTCCATTTCTGGCTTTTTGGTGGTTAATTGGAGAGAAAAGTCTCACAGACTTTGCTATTTCGGCTGGCTTCAAACTGCAGTCCTCAGGTCTCAGCCTCCTGGATAGCTGGGCTCATGGGCGTGAGCCACCATCTGACCAGTTATTTTTTTCAGATAGGTTCCTGAGTTGATGCCTGGACCCTGAACGTCTTACCTCTGCCTGCCGAGCAGCTGGGATGACAGGCCTGGGTACTGACCCTGCCACACCCTGACCCCCTTCCCTCACACCTCCACACACACGGTCCCTGGGTCAGCTCTGCCTGAGCCAGGGACCCTGAGCCGGCGGAAGGGAACGCCAGAACTCTGGAGCTGTGTGTGGAACATGGTGGCTGCATGTTGAGTCATGGCAGACAGCTGAGCAGCAGAACCACCGCTTCCTTCTCCTTTCCAGGCTCTGGAAGGGCAAGTTATGTTGGGGAAGCCCCTGCTGATGTATAAAGCCACTTCCTGAACCCCTTCTTACCCCAGGTGCCAGTGCTGGGCACTTAGTATTCAATCAGCGGAGGTTGGGGGTAGGGGGAGCCTCGCATGATATCCATGAGGAAACCTCGGTTCAGAGAAGTCAAGGGACTTGCCCAAGGACACACAGCCAGGAAATGCGGTCCTTCCTTCCAATGCAGGCTGCTGATGCCCCATCCGGCCACAGGAACAAGTAGGGCTGGCCTCTGTGGAATTGGACAGAGGCCGGGCTGGGCATGAGGAGATGTGTGGGCCACAGGGTGGGGCAGAGGGGAGAGTGAGGGCGACAGTGCCAAGCAGGAGCCATGGTGCAGGGCGGGTAACGGGAGCCAAGCCAGGCCCAAGGCCCCTGGAAGCAGCAGGCTGGTCCTGCAGAGCCGCCCGGGCGATACCAACCAGCCTTGATGCGCTGACTCAGCAGCTGCCCCGGCCTTTTCCTGGAAATGCAGCCACGCGGGGGCGCTGGGAGGGAAGAGGGGGTGCAGCCAGCTTTCCTCGTGCCGCAGTTCCTCTGCCAGCCAGTCTGCCTGGATCACCTTCAAGGGTCCTGGAGCCTTCCTTAGGTGCCCAGACCCAGAGCTATAGCAGGCCGGCGTGGAGCCGTGGCCGCCTGAGTGCCCGCACTGCCACGCAGCGCTGCCTCTGGGGCATGTCCCCACCTGCCCTCTGCAGGGCCTGCCCAGCCCCACCCTGAAGGTGACAGGTGTAGTCGGCGTCTGGGTGACACTGTTCTGAGCCTCCCTCCCGGGCCTCAGCACCACTGGACCGTGGGACCCAGGGCGCTAGGTCGCCAGGGCTCTGGGGATGAGGGCAGGCCATCCATGCCCGGCCAGGACGGAACAGAGCGGCCAGGGTCCTCCCATACCTGGCCTGGACACAAGCACCTGCCACACCCTGGAAGGGACAATGGGGGTGAGCAGAGGGCACCCCTCACCATGGAGCTGAAACCTGGCGGGGAAGCAGTACAGTCACTTCCCTTCCTGGCCTCAGGCCTGGGATGGGGGTGCAGTGGTGAACAAAGGGGTGCTGGGGGAGGGTGGTGGGGTGGGCCTGGGGCAGCTGACAGGGAGGAAACTGCAGGACTCCCACTGTGAGCAGTTCCTCAGACCACTGTGACTTCCTCAGAAGCTAGGATTACAGGTGTGAGCCACGGGCGCCTGGCCCCCAAACTATTCTTGAGAGCTGGTCTGTGAGGACCCCAGAGCAGCGCTGTGCTTGGGCTGATGGACATACACACATATACTCTGTGAGCTGAGAACGTGGAGGGAGTGGAGGGGATGGACATCCTGGGCCAGATGGGCCTGGTTTCAGAGAAGATGTGCCTTGCCGTGTGACCGGGAAAGTTACTTCCTTCTCTGATCCTAGATTTCCTCTGGTAGAAATCTGGTAGAAGCTGGGCGAAAGGTGGCTCACGCCTGTAATCCTAGCTACTCAGGAGGCTGAGATCTGAGGATCGTGGTTCAAAGCCAATCCGGGCAGGAAAGTCTGTGAGACTTTTTTTTTCTTTTTCTTTTTTGTCAGTCATGGGGCTTGAACTCTGGGCTTGGGCGCAGTCCCTGCACTCTTCAGCTCAAGGCCAGTGCTCTACCGCTTGAGCCACAGCGCCACTTCCATTTTCTAGTGCTCTATTGGAGATAAGAGTCTCACAGCCTTTCCTGCCTGGGCTGGCTTTGAACCATGATCCTCAGATCTCATGCTCCTGAATACTAGGATTACAGGCGTAGCCACCAGTGCCCGGCTTTCCGGGAGACTCTTATCCCCAATGAACTTTCAGAAAACTGGAAGTGGTGCTGTGGCTCAAGTAGTAGAGTACTCACTTTGAGCTGAAGAGCACAGGGACAGTGCCCAGGCCCAGAGTTCAAGCCCCACGTTGACAACGACCACCACCACCATCACCACCACCAACAACAACAAAAATCTGGTAGATACAAACAGGGGAATTGTTAGCAGGATTAAGGAAAGTAGTCAGTACTGATGAACCAGCAACTCTTATTATTTGGTACTGATTTTTTTTTTTGGGGGGGGGCGGTGTGGTACTACGGCTTGAACTCAAAACTGCTTACTTTCTCTTGGCTTTTGCTCTGAGTTGGTGTTCTACTACTTGAGCCATGACCTAGTTCTGCCTTTTTGGTGGATCATGAGATCAAATCTCATGGGTTTTTCTGACCAGGCTGTCTTTGAACAGTGATCCTCTGAATCTCAGCCTCCTGACCCACTAGGGGAATGGTACACAGATGTGTTTCTTAACGACCATTCTGATAAGAAATTAGATAAAGGCCTGAAGTAACAGAGACCAACGCTCTGGAGTTAAGCATCTTCAGTCTTAGGAACCCCGAGGCCAGGACTGGAGTCTGTTCCTGCCCTTGTCTGGCACACTAACCCACAGACACACAGCTAATCAGAAAGGCTACACGGAAGACCGAAAGACTGGATAGGGCTCAGCACCCTGGACCCCTCTATTCCAGCCCAGGGCTCTGCTGCCCCCTGGTGGCTGGACAGGAAAGGGCTGCTGCTTTCCCTAGAGGAAACCAAAACAGTAATTACCACAAAAAGACCAAGACACTGCTTGCCAGTCTGAGGATGCATTAGACACGGTGGAGGGTCCGGGATGAAGTCACGTGGGGATTTAAGTCCTGGGTCAATGGTTATAGGACCTTGGGAAAATCACTTCTCTGAGCCTCAGACTCCTCACTTGTACAATGGGGTAATAAAAACAGGGTTTGGGGCCAGGTGTAGTGGCACACTCCTATAATCCCACACGTGGAAGGTTGAGGCAGAAAAATTGAGAGCTCAAGGCTTGCCTGAGCTTCACAGTAAGAGACTTCCTTGATTAGTTGTTAGAGAGACTAAGTTACCTAACATCTGCTCAGAAGTAGAATGGAATGTAAGTCGGAAATAGCCACCATTACTGAAGGATATTTGCCTATCTGTCCAGGAGACAAGTCCCCTTTGCAGAGTCCTTTACAAGCTGTCTTCTCTATTTATTTGTTTAGACAGGGTGTCTCCATGAAGCCCAGGATGGCCTCAAAAGTTCAGATCTTCCTCCAAAGTATGGGATGACAGGTAGGAACCACACCAGCCTGTCTCCCCTTATAGTTTATACTGTTTTCCTCATTTAACACATAAGGAGGCTGGGGATGTGGCTCAGTGGTACAGTGCTAGCCTTGAGCAAAAGAAGCTCAGGGACAGTGCCCAGGCCCTGAGTTCAAGGCCCAGGACTGGAAAAAAAGAAAAAGAAAAAAAGAAAAAACCCCACAAAAACAGATAAGGAAACTGAAGCCCCGAAAGAAGTAATTTTCCTGGAGCATTGGTCTTGTAAGCTGAAGGTGGGACTCCAGTGTGGTCCACCAACTCCAAACCCAACTCCCTTCCCCACTCCTCACCCTGAACACTGTAAACCTTTTTCAACCTCATTTATTTCCTTTTTTTCCAGTCATAAGGGCCTCGGTGCTGTCCCTGGCCTCTTTTGCCCAAGGCTAGTGCTCTACCACTTTGAGCCACAGTTCCATTTCTGGTTTTCTGGTGGTTAATTAGAGATGAGTCTCATGGACTTTTCCTGCCTAGGCTGGCTTTGAACTTGATCTTTAGATCTTAGCCTCCTTGAGTAGCTAGGATTACAGGCATGAGCCACCAGCACCTGGCTTAACTTCTTTTTTTTTTTTTCTTTTTTCTTGTTGGTCATGGATCCTGAACTCTGGGCCTGGGTGCTGGGCCTCAGCTCTTCAGCTCAAGGCTAGCACTCTACCAGTTGAGCCACAGCATCACTCCTGGCCTTTTCTGCTTATGTGGTGCTGAGGAATCGAACACAGGGCCTCATGAATGCAAGGCAAGCGCTCTACCTCTGAGCCACCTTCCCAGCCCGAACCTCATTTCTATGAAGCCCATCCAAATTGGGCCCCTTCTGAGCCCCTGTCCTCTCCCCTACCCTTCTCTCCAGCAGCTGATCCTCTGCGTCTCCCCAGCCCTCAGCCCTTAGAAGCTCTGGAGCCAAGATCTTGCAGAGGGCGCCCTGTCCACCCTCCACCCCTCCAAGGACATAGCTGTTTGTCCTGTTCTTCATGACAGCCAGGGCGGAGACTCTAGGAGTGTTGACAGTTCCCACAGCCAGCAACCTCTACCCACGTCTAACCACAGTCCCTCCTGCTGCTGCCTCAGCCCATTTCCTTTTGTTCTTCCAGTAGGGTCAGAAATATGATCTGGGAGGACACCTGAAGACTGGGACCCTGGGACAGGAAAAGGTCACTCAGGGACAGGAAATGAGAGTTGAGCCCAAGTTCAAACTCAAACTTGTAGGGGCAAGAGTGCCCAGGGCAGCTCAGCCCAAGAGTGGCAGTCTTACCCACAGCCTGAGGACCCCAGGCCACTCTTACCACAAGGGCACCATGGGACTCATGGGGGGAGGGGAACTTGTGTGGGAACTGGGGAGCTGAGTGGTTTGAGGGGCAATGAAGGGCTCAGGATTCAGGCAGGCCTGGGTTTGAATCAACCTCTACCACCACCTGACTCCGTGCACTTGACACCAAGGCCACAGCCAGTAGACAGCTAGACATCTGTGCGTGTGGGCTTTGAGTCTGTGGGGAGGCCACAGGAAATCCATAAGCAAATGAGCAAGAGGGAGACTGGAGGCCACTTACATGAGGGTGATCGGAAAGGTGTCTTGAGCAGGGAATTTGAGATGGGGCCTGAATTACACGAGAGAGCAAGATATGTAGCTGGATCTGCGGGGAGAAAAACACTAGAAGGAATGAACTTCACAAAACAGAAGCCCCATGGGTGGAAGGAGTTTGGGATGGGTGAGCTTATACAGCACATTTTCTCCGAGGGAGGGAGGGAGGGAAGGATATGAAGGAAGGAGGGAGAAAGAGGTGCAGTAGACTGAAGAAACATCCAGAGAATGTCCAGGTAATGGCATTTATCTGGTGGCAGTAGAGCATTGTGGGAGACGCTGTCTACCACCATGAACTCTGAGAATATCTGAGAAGGAGACAGCAAGGGGCGTGTTCTTTCTTTCTCTTTCTTTCTTTCTTTCTTTCTTTCTTTCTTTCTTTCTTTCTTTCTTTCTTCCTTCCTTTCTTTCTTTCTTCCTTTTTTTTTTCCCCTTGTGGTGCTAGGGGTGGAATCCAGAGCCTCATGAGCTAGGTAAGCTACATATCCCCCCAAGGTTGTTTTTTTTTTTTTTTTAAAAGACAAACAGGAGGAAGGTTACATAAAAATATTTTGAAATGACAATTCTGCGATCCAAAGGGTCAACAACAAGGGGTGGTTTCAGTCTAAACACAAACAGATGGTTGCCAGGGAGAGAGCTTTGCCCTGCAGACAGCTTGTGAAAGGCTCTGGTGGTCGTTGTGCAAGGCTGTGGTTCTGGCTGCTTTCTACTAGCCGTTCTACACCAAGCGCACACAGCAGGAGATCCCTTCAGAACCTCCTGCTTGGCCCGGTCTGTTTGTCTTATCTATTATCTACCCATCTATCTGTTTATCTTTTATTAGTACTCCTATCCATGTACCCGTCCATCCATCCATCTATACTATTGATTGACTGATTGATTTGTTCGTGGGGCTTGAATTCTGGGCCTGGACGCTGTCCCTGAGCTCTTTAGCTCAAGGCCAGCGCTCTACCACTTAAGCCACAGTGCCACTTCCCGTTTTCTGGTAGTTAATTGGAGATGAGTCTCATGGACTTTTCTGCCTGGGCTGGCTTTGAGCTGTGATCTTCGTATCTCAGCCTCCTGAGTAGCTACAGGTGTGAGCCACTGGTGCCCAGCTCTCCATTTATTTACTTATTTTTATTGATCCTAGGGCTTGAACTCAGGGCCTGGATGCTGTCCTTCAGCTTTTCCACTCAAGGTTACAACCTGAGCCACAATGCCACTTCCGGCTTTTTCTGAGTAATTAATTGGAGAAAAGAATCTTACAGATTTTTCTGCCCCAGCTGGCTTCAATCTGCAATCCTCAGATCTCAGCCTCCTGAGTAGCTAGGATTACAGGTGTGAGCCACCAGTGCCTGCTTGTTTACTTATTTATTCATGTATTTGTTTATTCATAGGACTTGACAAAAGCCACCTCATTCTGATTCTGAGAACTTGTACCATCCCTCGTAGTTCATCATCGGTCTAAAAGTGCATCCACACCATCCTCCAGGTTTAATTTCAACACCACTTCCTTCCCAGAAAACCATCCACACCCCACTCACAGGCTGTCCAGCCTCAGTCAGTGAGCTAGCCAGATTCTGGCCACTGTGACAAAATACTAGGCCACGGTCCCTGGGCCCTTTGGCTTTGAGCCCAAGAGAAGCTGAAGACCATGTGGGAGCACAGGGTGGAACAAAGCTCCTGTAGCCTGGAAGCAAAACTGAGGAAGGGGAGTTGAGTGCCAGTGGCTCACACCTACAATCCTGTCTACTTTGGAGGCTGAGGTCTGAGGATCATGGTTCAAAGCCAGCCCAGGCAGGAAAGTCTGTGAGACTCTTATCTCCACCAGAAAACTGGAAGTGGCACTGTGGCTCAAAGTGGTAGAGCACTAGCCTTGAGCAAAAGAGCTCAGGGACAGTGCCCAGGCCCTGAGTTCAAGCCCCAGGACTGGCAACAAAACAAACCAAAACAGAGAGAGAGAGAGAGAGAGAGAGAGAGAGAGAGAGAGAGAGAGAGAGAGAGAACTGTTAAGGTCTTTGGGCTTTCCCCCTACCAAATCAGGCCATGGGCAAGGTCAGGTGAATGGGGACCAGACAGGGTCTTCCTCCTGGGCTGCAACTTACTGCAAGAGGATGGCTCCTCAGCTCAGTGTAGCTTAGCCCTATTGCTACCCAGTCACTGTCATTTCTGCTCTCAGGATACATTTGATAACATCGCCCCCAGGAAGCCTGCCCTGACTCTCAGCCAGAGCTGGCTGCTCCCTTGCTTGCACCATGAGTGTCCTCAGCAAGTGTATAAAAGATGTCTCCAAGCCCTGCCTGTCCCCGAGGGAACAGCGTGTGCAGACAAGCCTCTACCAGCCTCACCTTGGGGTTGCTGCCCCCGCCCCAGGGGATCCTCATCCCAACCTTTCCAAACGTTTGGTCTTGCCTGTTTTTTATTTCATGCAAATACAATCTCCGGAGAGGCTGGCTCTCTCCTCTGGCTTCTCTCTCATCCATGTGTTATACACATCTTATTTTCTTTCTTTTTTTCTCTCTCCCTTCCTTCCTTTCTTAAATTTATTTATTAAATTTAATTAATTAATTCTTTGTTGTTGCTGTTTATGTGTACTGAGGAATCAAACCCAGGGCTTCATGCATGCTAGGCAAGCACTCTACCACTAAGCCCATTCCCAGCCCTCTTTCCTTTCCTTTCCTTTCCTTTCCTTTCCTTTCCTTTCCTTCCCTTCCCTTCCTTTCCTTTCCTTCCCTTCTTCCCTCCCTCCCTTGCTTGCTTCCTTCCTTCCTTTCTTCCTTTTTCTTGTGTGTATCAGTCCTGGGGCTTGATCTCAGGGCCTGAATAGGTTTTTTGCTTAAGGCTGGCACTTTACCACTTGAGCCACAGTGGACTTTCCTGCCTGGGCTGGCTTCAAACCATTACAGGCATGAGTCACTGGCACCAGGCTCCTAAAATTTTGTCAATCACACTGCAATGTTAAGCCTGATGCTAGTGGCTCATGCCTATATTTCTAGCTATTCAGGAGGTTGAGATTCAGAGGAGCACAACTCAAAGCCAACCCTGGGAAAAATCCAATTAGCCAGCAAAAAGTCAGACTGGCAGTATGGTTCAGGTGGTAGAGCAAAGGGCCCTGAATTCAAGCCTGAATTACCCCCCTCCCATACACACACCAACCACCACTACCATGTTGCCTTTGGGGGGCATGTGTGGCCCTCTCATTGGGTATGAGAAGAAAGACTGCAGGACAGGGCAGCAGATGCAGCCAAGTTGGCTTTCCAAAGTAGTTGTGCCAGTGTATATAAACCCCACAGAGGCTAAGGCAAGTGCCTCCTGCTGGGGCCAGGCTGGCACTGGCCTCACAAGACAGGGCTTCAGAGAGGAAATTAGGGGACTGCGAAGAGGGAGGGAAGGTGGGAGGGAGGGAAGCCTACAAAGAAACAAGTGCTCCATCCTTTGCTCTGCACCCCTGCAGCTGGAGTCCAGCTGAGACTGAGATGGGGTTCAGTGATGCCCACTGAAAGCTCAGTGCTGCACCCTGGACATAAACAAGTGACAGAGGGGAAGGCAAGGGTCTGGGTGAGGAAGGAGGGCGGGAAGCCTCGGAGGCTGAATCCTAAAGGCTCTGAGCCTGAGGCCTGGAGGTTAGCTAGCAGACAGCCTGGGGGTTTGACTTCCTACCCTGCCCGAGTGTGCCTACTTGTCCATCTCCTGTCCTGCTGATGCCAGCCCTACCTGCTTCCTCCTGTAGCAGATATGGGCAGGACTCTGTGTCCCTGGCCTGGGGGGGATGCAAAGTTGGCCTTCAGGGGCTGAGAAGTGGGCACCTCTTTACCCCTGTGCTGGCCTGGGTCTCCCCTCAGGTCAGGGGGCAGTTAGGGAGCTGGCCCAGGCTGGCCCTTCCCTGGCAGCACACCCCAGTGCCGGCCCTCAGACTCCTAATCATCCATTCCAGACCTGGCGCCAGCCAGTGGCCAGATGTGCCAGGGCAGGTCTGGTGCCTGTTGCCAACCACAGCTCTCTTCCAGCAGACTCGGGAGTGGAGGCCCTTGAAGGGCCTTCCTTTCCACTTGGGCCTCAGTTCTCAGCCTGTCCAAGTGCCTGACATCCACACTAAGGGGGAGAGGGGGGAGGGGTTTGCCAGATTTTTGCCTGGGCTGGCCTTCGGGTCATAATTCTCCTGATCTCTACCCCTGAGTAGCTGGGATTACAGGCATGAGCCACCATGGCTAACTGGAGTGATTTAAGCAATAAAATGAACACCATAGGGCTGGGAAGGTGGCTCAGTGGTAGAGTGCTTGCCTCACACGCCTGAGGCCCTGGGCAACACATAAACAGAAAAAGCTGGAAGTGGCGCTGTGGCTCAAGTGGTAGAGCGCTAGCCTTGTGCCAAACTACTAAGAGGCAGTGCCCAGGCATAGAGTTCAAGCCCCACAACTGAAAAAAAAAAAAAAAAAGAATACCATAGTACTGGGTTACAATGCCAATTATACAATGAACAAATATGAGTCCATGTTGACAGAAATAAATAACTGACTAAATGACTGAGGGAAAGGGACAAATTAAAGATATACATGGGACACACCCTCCCTCAATGGAGCCAGGTCCGCCCTTTCCTCCAATGTAGACTCCACTTGTATCCAAAGATTCTGGCACAGAGTCCTGGTTCATCCCCAGCATTGAGGGAGGTAAGGGAGGAAGCTAACTATCCCTTGAACCCCAAAAGAAATTTTAAAAGGAAAGGTCAGCTGGGTGCTGTTGGCTCACACTTGTAATCTTAGCTACCCAAGAAGCTGAGATCTGAGGATTTACATTCAAAGCCAGCCTGGGCAGGAAAATCTGTGAGACTCTTATTTCCAATAAACTACTAAAAAAGCTGGAAGTTGAGCTGTTGTTCAAGTGCTAGAGCGCTAGCCTTGAGCAAAAAAACTAGCCTGAGTTCAAACCCCAGGACTAGCACGCACACAGAAAGGGTTACCCTCAGTGGCAAGTCACGTGGCCATCCCAGGTGTCCTGCCGTCATGTGGTCATGTGAGGAGTCTGTTTACCTCTGTGGTATTCTTGGTATTCTTGCCCAAAGCGCAGCAACTCCTGTCTAGTCATGAGAAAAGTATCAGCTATGCCCAAATTGAAGGCTAGGCTACAAAGCACTGACCAGAATGCCTCAAAACTGTTCAAGTCATGAAAACCAAGGAACGGCTAAGCAGCAGCCACAGACCAGACACCACGAAATGGGTTGACCCAATGCAACGTGGGATCCTGCACCCAACGGAGGCCTGTGTGGGAAAACTGCTCAGACTCCAAGGGCATGTGCAGCTCAGCTAGTGGTCACATGTGTACTCAAGAAGCTAAGATCTGAGGATCAGGGTTTGAAGCCAGCCTGAGCAGAAAAATCTGAGAGATTCTTATCTCCAATCAATCAGCAAAAAGCCAGAAGTGAAGCTGTGGCTCAAGTGATAGAGTGCTAGTCGAGCATGAAAGCTCACGGGCTGTGCCCAGGCCTTAAGCCTTGAGTTGAAGATTCAGGACTGACACACACACACACACACACACACACACACACACACACACACACACACACACACACACACACACACACACACACACACACACACACACACACACACACACACACACACACACACACACACACACACACACACACACACACACGGTTATTTATTCGAGCATGGAACCATATGGCAGGAGGATGAAAATGTCAAGGCCAGCCCAGACAATTTAGCAAGACCTTGTTTCAAAACAAAAATTATAAAAGGGTTGGGAAGGTGAGGTATGGTAGATGACACCAGTAATTCCATTTATTCATCATCAGGAGGCAGCATATTGTGGTTCCAGGCCAGCACAGGCAAAACCCCATCTCAATCAATTAGCTGAGCATGGTGGTTCATGCTTGTCATCTAAGCTACTCAGGAAGCTTAAATAGGAAAACAGACCAGGCTGGCCCAGGCAAAGGCTGAAAGACCCTATTGTAAAAACAATTTGCTGGGTGCCAGTGGCACACACCTCTAATCCCAGTTACTAAGGAGGCTGAGATCTGAGATTCACGGTTCAAAGCCGGCCCGGGCAGGAAAAACCCGATAAGCCACCAGAAATCCAGAAGTGTCACTGTGGCTCAAGTGGTAGAGCCTTGAGCTGAAGAGGTGAAGGACAGTGCCCAGGCCCAGAGTTCAAGTCCCATGACCGACAATAACTAAATAAATAAGGAAAAAGTGCTGGACATGTGACTCAGCACCTGTCTAGCAAGTGTGAGGCCTGAGTTCAAACCCAATACCCACAAAAATAGTGTGTGTGTGGGGAAGACAACTGGGGTATAGAGACAACTGGTGACAGAGCTGATCTCAATCCTCAGCCCTGCAATCAATCAAAACAAATAAAATCACAGGGGGATGTATAGAAACTAGGATTCAGATTCAAATTCATCACCTGTCCCTAATTTATTCCTGTTAGAAATTCATTTCCAGGGCTTGGTGGTATGACTCAGTGTAGAGACCTGGGTTCTATCCTCAGCACCACCAAAAAAAGAAAGAAAACACATCATCCTTGTAGACACCTGCGAGTGTCAGACCCCTACACTGCACCCTGGCTACATTTGCTTCATCTGTCCACCCCACTCCCCCGCCATCTCCTTGTGAGGACCGAAGATTTTTAGTCCCAGTTCTGTCCATTCTTCTGGTCCTGGGGTCCCAAGGATGGAGCCCATGCTGGCATGACAGACAGTCTGTCTTGATGACCTCAAGGCCTGTACATGAGGGTTTGTAGGAGCTAAGAATGGGCTGGAGGAAGGTAGGTCATTGGGGCATATTGAAGAGGATATCGGGACCCTGGCCACTTCCTATCTCTTCTCTGAATACTCCCACCATGATGTGCTGTGCCACCACTGGCCCAAAGCGCCAGGGTCAAGTGACCACAGACCGAAACCTCTAAACTGTGAGTCAAAATAGTTTTTTCCTTTGCTGGTACTAGAGTTTGAATTCAGGGCTTGGAGCTTGTTCTGCTTGGCTTTCTCATGGCTCGTGCTCTACCACTTTAGCCACACCTCCAGCTCTGCTTTTTTTTTTTTTTGCTGGCTATTTTGGAGATGGAGTCTCATATATTTCTCTGCATGAGCTGTATTAGAACCATGATCCTCTAGATGTCAGTCACTAGGATTATAGGTGTGAACCACCAGTACCTAGCTGTATTTTGTTTCTTTTCAACTTGATTATCTCACATATTTGTCCCAGTGATAGAAAGCCAACTAACACACTTAATAGACTCAAGACAAGCCAGGAGCTGGTGACTCACACCTGTAATCCTATTCAGCAGGTTGAGATCTGAGGATGACGGTTCAGAACCAAACCAGGCAAGAAAGTAGTGAGACTCGTCTCCAATTAACCACTCAAAAAGTAGAAGTGGTACTCTGGCTCAAAGTGATAGAGTGCTAGCCTTGAGCAAAAGACTACAGGTATAGTGCCTAAGTCCAGACTTCAAATTCCCAAAACAGACCCAAAAAAAAGAACAACTGTAGAGATGGGCGCTGGTGGCTCATGCCTGTAATCCTAGCTACTCAGGAGGCTGAGATCTGAGGATCACGGTTCAAAGCCAGCTTGGGTAGGAAAGTCTATGAGACTATTATCTCCAATAAACCACTCAGAAAACTGGAAGTAGCACTGTGGCTCAAGTGGTAGACTGCTAGCCTGGAGCTGAAGAGGTCAGGGACAGAGCCCAGGCCCAGAGTTCAAGCCCCATGACCAAACAAAAACAAAAACAAAAACAACTGTAGGATTTATCTATATATTTAAATACAATCATGAATTCATAAAAGGGAGACAGGTAGAGATGTGCACGGACACACAGAAGAGGTCATGGAACTACAGAAACAGAAACAAACAAAGTGGCTACAGGCCAGGGAGGCAGCAGTGCCCAGGACCTGGCAGAGCTGATGGAGCCCAGACGGGTGATGCTTAGTAGTTATTTCCCTCTCTATCTATTCATTTTATGTATTTAGTTTAACTTAGCTACTTGTTCTTATAGTGCTAGAGAGGGAACTCACAGATGGTGGAGCTCAAGCCCTCTACCCACTTGAGCCATGCCCTAGTCCTTTTCCTTTTAATTTTTTTTTTCAGACACACTTTCATGCTAACTTTGCCTAAATTGACCTTGAACTCACAACCACCCTGCCTTTACCCTCGGCCTCTATGGGTTTCCAGGAGTGTACCACCTTACCTAGCTCATTTCCCTAGTTTTATATCACCCAGTTTGTGGTAAACTGTTACAGAACCCAGAGGCAACACACACAAGAACCAATAACATCTCTTTAATATTTAAGCCTGCTTGAATCTGCTATCTTGTAACTTGTAGCCCAAAAGCAGCCTAACTGATAGCCAGACCCACCCCCACCCTTGGGGTCCCTCCTGGTTGAAGAGGACTTTGGAAAAAGGCAACCCCTACAGGGAGACAGCCAGGCACCTTGGGATCTGAGGCGGAGGGACATGTGGGCAGGGCGGGGATCACAGCTCGGACCCCCAGCAAAGGTGCCAGGAGTTTATTTACAGAGTGACCACACACTGGCACTGGCACCCTCTGGGCTTTGGCTGTGGAGAGAAAGTCTCAGCTACCCAGAGATGCCAGCATCCACCAACCCCACAGTGTCCACCCACTGTCTGCATAGGGGCCACGAATCAGGTGGGTAGAAGGCGAAGCCCCCTGTGTTGGCCCTCATCCCTGAAGTGTGGGTACCAGGGAGAGTAAAGACTGGGGAGACTCCTTGGAAGCCCCCAACTCCGGTATCCCAACCACCATCTGTGGCATGGGGCCACTGTGGACCCTCTAGACTGACCGGAAGCCAAGTCCAGTGTGGCTGTGGCCAGCCGTGGCTGCCCTTCACGCGGGGGGCTCCTCCAGCTTGCTGCTGGCACTGGTGACCCGCTTATTCTCGCGGAGGTTGCGGAGGCGGGCACTGAGGCTGCCGATCTCCTCCACGTAGGCCTGGGGCACCCAGCCCTTCTCGCCGTCTGCCAGGCGTACCCCCTCCAGCCAGCCTAGGAACACATGGGAGCTGTCAGTGCAGGGACACCAGGCCTGAAGTGCTCCTGGGGCTCCTGACCACCAGCTCTAGGAAGGACCCTGCGTCTAGCCACTCATCAATGACCTTCTGGCCTGATTTTCCTGGCACCCTCTGAGGTAATTTTCCTCCTTACCAGCTGACCGCTGACGTTCCTCTTCTTGTCGAACCTGACTCTCACATGCTATGGTAGGTCAACTTTCAAATCTTTCCCTGTGATATTTAGCCAAGTAGCTGCCTCCTGATGTCCAGGTCCCTCTGGGGAACGCTGGTCAGGGGATGGCTCACCATCGTTGGTCCGGGTCTTCACTGCCAGGATGTCAGTCTTCTCCAGGGTCAGCTCATCTGGCTGCAGGGCCTTGTAGGTTCTCACGCACTGGACCTGGGGGCGGTCTGACAGCCAGGGAGGGTCAGGATGGGAGGCGCAAGACAGTAGGAAAGGAGGTAGAGGCTTCGGCTCCTGCCCAAGCTGGCATGGTGACCAGAAACACTAAGCCTGGGTGAACCTGGCCCCTCCTCCTTTGGCTACTGCTCTAGCAAAGGATCCCCACTATCTCAGCTCAGTTCATCTCCTTGGCCTCCAGACCCCCACTTCCCTTCACATGCCCTTGACACCCCGGGGCCCTCCAGGCCCTCATTCTCAGCTGCCATGTAAGCTACATGACTCCCATTGGAAACCCACCGAATTTTCCATTCCTCTCAGAATAGCACCAGAGTCCTTGCAGGTCCCAGAAGGCCCTGGTCATCTGGCATTGAGCCCTTACTAATTTCACCTCCCTCCCTGTCTTTGTCCTCCTTCTGTTCATGTTGTAACTCTAACCACTTTCTAGTGTCCTTCTGCCTCAGGGCATCTGCACTGGCTGTTCCATCTGCTAGGAATTCCCCTCCTCAGCCTTCAAGGTCAAGTGTTATTTCCCAGGAGCCTTTGCTGACCACCTGTCTGGAGTAGGGGGATAAGACCCAGCTCTTGTGGGACCCTTGCCCAAGCTAAATGATCTGCCTCATTTGCAGACCTTTCCTCTCTAGCCTAGCCAGGCTTACAGCATCAAAAACCACAGCTTTGGGGACCAGATGTGGTTGAATCTCAACCCTGCTGCCTATTGGCTATGGGACCCTGACCAAATCACTTAACTCTGTGTGTGCGTATGTGTGTATGTGTGTGTGTTGTGTATCTCTGCATGTGTGCCAGTCCTGGAGCTTGAACTCAGGGCCTGGGCACTGTCTGAGTTCTTTTTTTTTTTTTTTTTGGTCGGTCGTGGGGCTTGAACTCTGGGCCTGGGTGCTGTCCCTCAGCTCTTCAGCTCAAGGCGGGCACTCTACCACTTGAGCTACAGCGCCACTTCCGGTTTTCTGGTGGTTTATTGGAGATAGGAGTCTCACGGTCTCTCCTGCCTGGGCTGGCTTTGAACCTCGATCCTCAGATCTCAGCCTCCTGAGTAGCTAGGATTACAGGCGTGAGCCACCAGCACCCGGCACTGTCTGAGTTCTTTTGCTCAAGGTTAGCACTCTACCACTTGAACCACAGTACTACTTCTGGCTTTTTTTGTGTATGTAGTACTGAGGAATCCAACCCAGGGCTTCATGCATGCTAAGTAAGCACTCTACCACTGAGCCATATTCCTAGCCCTCCCCAAGATTTTTTTGCTCAAGGCTAGTACTCTACCACTTGAGCCATAGTTCTACTTTTGGCTTTTTGGTGGTTAATTGGTAATAAGAATCTCACAGACAAGTCGGGCACCAGTGGCTCACATCTGTAATCCTATCTACTCAGGAGGCTGAGATCTGAGGATCTCGGTTCAAAGCCAGCCTGGGCAGGAAAGTCTGTGAAACTCTTATCTCCAATAAACTACCAGAAAACCAGAAGTGGCACTGTGGGTCAAGTGGTAGAGCACTAGCCTTGAGCTGAAGAGCTGAGGGACAGCACTCAGGCCCAGAGTTCAAGCCCCACAACCGACAAAAAGAAAAAAAAAAAAGAATCTCACAGACGTTTGAGACCTCTGAGTAGTTAGGTTTACAGGTGTGAACCACTAGTGGTTGTCCTTAACTTTTCTGAGTTTTGGTTTTTCTCAGATATGGAAAACGAAGAAAACAAATCTAGAAGAGGGTCACAAAAACGAAATAAAACAAATGCAGAGACAAAGGAATTGGCCATGGGTCTGGCACACAGTAGGTGCTCACTGAAAATAAGCCCCCTTTTCTATGTACATCTTAGCCCCACCCCCCTGCCCACTACAAAAGTGTCCAGGATGACACTGCCTCCTGGCTTACCAGCCTCTTGTCACACCTAAGAGAGACTCTGTGCCACCACCCCTCACCCTCTGGTCATTCTGCTGATCCTCTTTATAGCTGATATAAAGACAGAGACAAAGCTAGGCACTGGTGTCTCATGCCTGTAATCCTAGCTACTCAGTAGGCTGAGATTTGAGCATCATGGTTCAAAACTAGCCTAGGTAGGAAAGTCTGTGAGACTCTTATCTCCAATAAACCACCAGAAAACTGGAAGTGGTGCTATGGCTCAAGTGGTAGAGCACTTGCTTTGAGCTGAAGAGCTCAGGGACAATGCCCAGGCCCAGAGTTCAAGCCCCACGACTAACCAAAAAAAGAAAAGACAGAGATAGATGTTTGCGGCACATGCAGTCCTGTCACTTAGCCAGTGATCTTAGGCAGGACATCCCCCCTCAGATACCTGTGCCCATGGCCACCATGCCCAACCCCCAAGGGTCCTCAGGGCCATTCTGGACGCTTCAGGCTTCTGGCTCTGCTTCCCTGAGGTCCTGAGCCACATAGTACCCACGGAGGGAGGAGGGGGCTGCAGGGAACCCAGGGCAGGTGGACGAGGCAGGGTGGAAGACAATACCTTCTCCCTCGCTGATGGCCTCCTTGTCCTCCTGGGCACTGGAGGGGCACAAGGCTGAGATCCACCGCTGCTTCTCACTCCTGGGGGTCAGGGGAGGACAAGGAAATGGCTGTCACAACAAGCAAAGAACAGTTGCTAGGGCAACTGTGGGAACAAGAGCTAGAAGCAGGAATGAGGTCCAGGCCTGGGAACCAGGCTGAGTTCACATCACTCAGCGCTCACTCTGCAGACTGGTTCTCAAGACTGTGTCTTTTAGCTCCAGATGACAGCTCTAGATGCCAGTTCTGCCTATATCCCGCCTCATGCCACTGTCCTGAAGCCAGAGACACAAAGGCATGGTGGCTGATGCCAAGATGTCCTTTGCCTACCTATGTGACCTCTACCCGCCCAACCCTGCTCTGGGCCCATGTGTGCTGTCCAAATCAGGAGAGCTGGGCACTCCGGGGTCCCCCTTCACCAGGTCACTCACTCAGTGCGGGCCCTTAGCAGGAGCTGGTGCTTGGCACGCTGCCCGTGCAGAAGTCTCAGGAGGAACACATGGCCAGGGATGCCCTGGAGCTTCAGGCTCAGGTCCCGCACCTGCAGCTCTGCCATCCGGGCATGGACGAAAACGGCGAACTTCCCGAGCCTACAGGATGGACAGGGTCAGCCTGGCCTAGACCCACAGCACCGCAGGCAGGACCAGTGTGTTGATGGGAAAGGAGAAGAAAGGTTTCTGCCTCTCCAGTCCCCCTTCCAGTGAGATCAGGGTACCCCCCCCTCCCACAAGAGAGGTCTCCTCCTCTGGGTCACTGGTGGAGGTTGAAAGTGGTGGAGGCCAGTTCTCAACCCCAGGTGTTTTCCACTTCTCTCTCTGTACTCCCTACCCAGCTCCTCCTCCAAAGGGCCAATCAGACACTTCAGGCCCTGCCTGGCCCCCAAGGGAAGGAGGATTAGAGGCTAGGCAGAGGTCCATAGCTTATTTATCTCAGCTACTCTGAACAGGACCCAACATCTCCTGTTCCCAGCCTGGCCCCTTCTCTTCCTGTACTCCGGGGGCCCATCCCACCACTGGGCCTCCAGGAGCTCAGCAGGCAAGCTTACCCCTCCTTCCCCTGGCTCCACTCCCAGGGGAGCCACGCCCTAGCCTCCCTCCTCTTTCCAGACTGGGGCAAATACCTTCTCAAGCATCTGCCACCTGTGGAGGGTCCAAGCTCACCCGAGCCTCCAAGAGCTCCCAGCCTCCTCCAAACTGGTCAGGAGCATAGTGACCCTCTGCTCCCATCCACCAGGCTCCTAGGTGTCCTCAAAACAAGTCTAATCCAAATTCTTCTGCCCTATTCCTCAAATGCAGGTAGTCTAGCCGGGTACAGATGGCTCAAGCCTGTAATCTGAGGATCTAGGTTCAAAGCCAGCCCAGGCAGAAAAGTCTCCATAAGAGACTCTTATCTGCCCTATTCCTCAAATCCAGCCTAGGTAGGAAAGTCTGGGAGACTCTTAGCTCCAACTAATCAACAAAAAACTGGAAGTAGAGCTGTAGCTCAAGGGGTAGAGTGTCAGCTTTGTGTGAAAAAGCTCAGGGGCAGCACTCAGGCCCTGAGTTCAAGCCCCAGTACTGACACAAAAACCAAACCAAACAAATGGTATAAGCTAGGCACTGATGGTTCACGTCTATAATTCTAGCTACTCAGGAGGCTGAGTCTTGAGGACTGCAGTTCAAAGCCAGCCCAGGCAGGAAAGTCCATGAGATTCTTTTCTCCAATTAACTACCAGAAAGCTGGAAGTGGTGCTGAGGCTTAAAGTGGTAGAGCACTAGCCTTGAACAAAAAGAGCTTAGGAATAGTGCCCAGGCCCTGAGTTCAAGCCCCACAACTGAAAAACAAACAAACAAACAAACAAATACAACCCCCTGGCCTCCCAAAAATAAAACCCAATAGTATATGAGCACAGAACAAGTTTCAGTCATAAATTTATGTCCACAGCACCAAGCAGAGAGTGCGGTACAGAGCAGAGATCCAGGAACAATTTACTAAGTGAATAATTAAATCAGGAATGAACACTTCACTTCAAATGCCTGCTATTTGTCCAGCTTAACTTTCTGACTTCCCTCATCCCCACTCTTCTCCTGCCTTCTTCCCTCCTCCCTCAGGAAGACAAGTACCAGGCACTGTGGGAACTCTGTTCCTATGCTACTATGACTACCTTGTGGTCTCTGTGTTACAGGTGATAGGATAGTGCAGTGGGGGAGAGCCTAGCGTGTGGTGTCAGACAGAGCTGGCCACCTCCTGGCTAACTCCTGGATCTTGACACATCCAAGGGAGCCTGTGACCAAGGGACACAGGCTGAAGTGTCTGTAGGATTGAAGGGAACAAGTCACATGGCACACTGGGTGCCAAACAGCAATAGGCAAAGGCCACTGTTCTAGCTCTGACTGGCTGGGCAGGACTGGGTTCCCTCATATGCTCTCACATAGCAGCTTTGAGTTTTCCACACAGTCCAGCTCTTGACTCTCCATCTGGAGAGTCATTATCTGCCTTTGCTCCAAGAGTCCCCAAGAAACCAGCTGGGGCTCCCAGACCCAGCAAGAGACCCTAGGTCATGAGCCCAGGGGAAGGGAAGAAGGAAACTTGGTTCTAATCAACACACTCACTCCTTCCTTCGGGAGAGCAGAAGGCAGTCATTGAAGAGGTGCAAGTAGACCGCCTTGCTGGACAGCTTCAGCTTGGCAGGTGGCGCTGCGGGCAGTGGTGCCAGCTCCACTAGTTCCCCATGCCGAACCAGCCAACGGGCCTGTGAGATCAGTGGGAAGATCTGGGGGACAAAGTAGACAAGAGTATGGGTAAGCAAAGTTCAGAGGCATTGGCATAACACAGGATGGAGGAAGGGAGGCTGTGGGGCAGGGATTCATGGGCCTGAAGTACCAGGGGGAAAGGGAGGAACCAGAGCTGCCCTTCCGGGCCCCATCCCGTCAGCTGCAGTCCACACCTTGCCCTCAAAGTGGATCTTCTTGCTCAGGTGGATGAGCTCCTCTGTCCTCTTCATAGACTGCACGCTGGCGTTGCATTCCTGTACCAGCTGGGTAAGCCATAGGATGTCACCTGCAGCCCCCTACAACCTGCGTTCCCACACCACTACCTCTGACCAGAGATTCTGTGGCTGAGTCCAGGTGAGCCCTTTGGGCACCCCTGCCCTGCCGAGCTTACCTCTTTGAGTGCATTAAAGGCCTTGGTGGCCATGTCTTCGTCATGGGAGCCCTGTGTAGTTCGCTTCAAGATATTCTAGAGGGTGACATTAGCTCATTGAGGCAGGTTACCCTCCCTCCGTGACCTGTCCACCTTTGACAGGGGCATCTCTACCAGCCTTCCCGTACACGGTCTGAGCCCCCAGTACCTCCACCAGCATCTTGAGGCGCATGATCCTCTGGAAGGGCAGGATGAGGAAGGAGGTGAGGGGCAGCCGCTGGCAAGCTGGAGACTCCTCCAGACGGGCCAAAATGCTGGGGAACTTGGGGTTTTCCAAGCTATGACAAGACAATGGAGTGGGAGTCTGGAGTCACAGGTGGACCTAAACCCCTAGGATCTACCACCTCCACCACCCTACTCATCTTCAGGTGCCTTCTCTTTTTTGGTCGGTCGTCAGCCTTGAACTCTGACCCTGAGCTCTTCAGCCACTTCTAGTTTTCTGGTGGTTTATTAGAAATGAGAGTCTCATGGACTTCCCTGCCCCAGCTGGCTTTAACAGTGATCCTCAGATCTCAGCCTCCTGAGTAGTTCAGGTGCCTTTTTAACATCTGCTTCAGCCCCTGGGGTCAGGTCACATTTAAGCTGCTCAAAGCCCCTTTCAGGGAGCCTCCCCTCCCAACCACCCAGTCTCATCCTGTCCTCTCTGTCTACACCTGCCTGAGCCCCCTCCGTCCCTCTTTCAGATCCCCTTCCATACAGCAGGCGCTGGTAGGTACGCTCTTGGTAGGCCTGGTTGGTGACATAGGGCAGGTAGACACGGCGGAAGGCAGGGCAATGATGCAACACTACATCGCACACACTGAATCGCAGTACATCTGCCTCCAGACGCTGCTCCAAGTCCTGCAGGAACCTGAGGGGTGGGCCAGGGGTCAGGGCCAGGGTATTTATTGACCCCTTCCTATTTGGAAGCCGCCCTGCTAGCCAGGCCAGACCACTCACTCCCTTTCACCTCCTCCCCTCCCCTCCCTCACCTCTCACTGGTGCTCTTGACCTCAGGCAGCTTGGAAAATAGCCATTGCTTGTCCTGAGCCCCCAGACACTCACTTAGCTCAACAGAGCCCAAGAAGTGTCCCACGGCCACAGACAGGCTGTGGATGTACGAGGCCTCGGAGGTGATCAGCTCAAACTTGGCCTGCAAGAGGGTGGACGCAAGGTTTGTCAGTCCACCTAAGCACCTCAAGTCATCTGTATAGACACCATGTCTCTGCCCTTCTCCAGCCTCACCTGGCACCTAAAGTTAGGCCGGAGTTCCTACCTCTTAGCCTCAGCCCTAGATGACCTTTCCTACAGCCTGCCTGCCCTCTGGCTCCATCCCGCCCCACCCTCGCTACCCTCCCTCTCGGCCCCACCCCTGTTCTTGGCCCGCCTGGTACTGCTCTCTACTGCCCTCCCATTGGCTCCTCCCCCATCTGGCACAACCCCCCAGGCTCCGCCCCTTACCCACTATCCCCCTCGGCCTTGGGCCCCTTTGGGCTCCAGCCAACCCCACCTGCTCAGGCCCGAGTACCACCTTCCCCAGACCGGCCTTTAGGCCGACGCCCCGCCCCCGGCCACCCACCTCCTGTAGCTTGCAGTCGCGCAGGCTCAGCGTGGCCAGGACACCGCTGCCGCGCACGTCGGGGATGTCCTGCCACAGCGAGAAGGTGGAGCCTCGCGCCGATCGCTGGGCCCGGAAGGAGCTGCTAGGAGAGAGGTTGGCCCGGGGCGGCCCGGGCCCCTCCTCCGCGCCCTCCGCCTCGTCCCCCGGGCCCTCCTCCTCGCGCTGCTGCCGCCGCAGCTCGCGGGCGCTGGCCACGTCGCTGTATTCCTGGTAGAGGACAGCTGGGCAGAGAGAGGGGCGGGGAGGGCCATGGGAGGGCCGAGAGGTGCTGCCTGCCCCAGCTCGGCTCCTCCTGGGGCCCCCACTCAATCCCTTGCAGCGAAAACCATGTGGGGGGGACACAGTGCATATATTCATTCATTCACTCACTCATTTATTCACTCTATAACCCCTAAATGAGCATCAACCGCGTGCTGGCCCATCTGCTAGACACTGAGATCCCTACCCCGCCCCCCAGTTCCCCGTTTCTACACCCCAGTCCCTTCTTCCATGACCCGGTCCCAAAGCCCCTCTGAACGTACAGTTTAGGAGAAACCGTGACTGGCGCCGCTCGTTGGGATCCGGGGCTTCTTCCTGCATGTCCAGCCTAGGGAAAGAGTGTCAGTACCCTTCTTCACAGCCCATCCCAAACCAGGGTCCAGGAAGAGGTGGATACCTGGGTTCCAGCAGGCTACCCAGGCCCTGGCTTGAGTCACCAACAGGTGCTGGCAGTGATGAAGTGTCCACCTTCATCTCTACACTTTGAGCCTCCCTTCCAGATGCTTTCCCTAGAAAAAGCAAGAATGAGGTACAGGTGGATCAGAAAGTGGCCCTGGCACCACACCCCAGCTGATCAGCACCCAGTTGCAGGTGTTCCATGAGTGGGTTATGCCCCACCCTGCATCTGGCTGCTAGGCTGTTATTCTCAGGGCCTGGGGCAGTAGAATTAACAGCTGGTACCTGCTCCAGTGCCTGACCCTGATGTCAGTGCCCTGGCTGCTGCACTCCGCCCCAGGCGCAGAGAAGAGTGTAGCCTGGTCATCAGGTCTGAGGCTGAGAAGCGCCTCCGCTCAGGACCCTCCAAGGCTCCTCGGGTAGTTCCAGACAGTTCCAGCACCCTTGGCTCCTCTGTGCTCACAGTCTGCTCCTGCACTGTCTGGCTAGGCTCCAGGAAGCCAGGATGGGCTTCAGGGCTGCCAGAGGCCTCTTCACGCTGGTATACCCGCATCTTGCGCCCTGTGAGAGCACAGAGTGGCATGCGCAGAGCTTCCTCCTGACCTCCTCCCTGCTGCTGCCCTGTGGCCCTGAGCATCCCAGGCAGGCTCAGGCATTATGCCGGAAAGAATAGGATCCACAAGAGGGCTTAGAGGGATGGCTAAAAGCTTCTTGTGTAACCCGAACAAGCCCCAAGTGAGTACTCCCTAAAATCTACCACTTGTCCTGAATTTAGGAAAAGTCTGGGTTTGAAAAGGAGCCACTCAGCCCCTCCCCTGTCTGCCCCAACAGGGCACCCCACCACCACCACCACCACAGTGACTCACAGGCTGACTTCTTCTCTGAGCCATGGCTGGCCCTGCGCTGTGGCTGTGAGTGCTGAGGACTCCACGGTCGCTCCAGAATTGAGGGCTGGGCACCAGGACAGTGGGGCCAGCTGCCAGCCCTGCTGGGCCGCATCCCTCCACTGGTGGAGGTCTCTGTATCTGGACCTTCTGGGGTCAGTGGCCATAGCAGACCTTGAAGAGGAGCAGGGGTCCCCAGGGACCAGCGGCTGCCAGGAGGCCGTAGTTCCTCCGGGCTGACAGGGAAAAGGTCCAGACACACAGGGCTCAGGGGCTGCAGGGTTGGCAGCTCAATAAAGGACAGACTCTCCTGTTGGCATATAGCTACTGGGTGTTGAGGACTATCTGGTGGCCCAGCCAGGTGGGGCTGGAGGGTTGCTGGTGGCCCACAATCCATTCCTCCTTTGCTCTGCCACCCTCCTGGGCCTGCAAGGGAGAAAGTATCAGATCTAGACGCAGGACATCAAGGCTGGGCAGTAAGCCACCACATCCTGGAGGCATGGACAAACCCTGTGTATACATGTCTGCACATACATGCTACATGCCTAATTTAATAGCCAATACAATTACTTGGCATTGCTGAACACAGGCAACTGCTTGCCACCTATCATCTCATTTAATCCTCACTGTTATCATCCCTGACTTATAGGTGGGGAAAATGAGCAGAGACGCTGTTGTGTGGCAAATGGCGGAGCCGGCATTCTCACTCAGGCCTCCCAGCTCTAGCCACCTCATACATTCTCTAACACACTGATGTGCAATCAGATATATGGATACAGGCATTGACATAAAAATCCCTGTGCCCCCATGTACACACATACTGTCACACATATGTACAGACAAACTCAGACTCACAAGCCAGTTTTTTTACAGTTACACATTTTTTTCCAAACATACACATTGATCAGTAGACATTTACACAACCACCCGAGACTTGACACACACAGTTACATACTCATGCCAAGACACAGACACAAACATGGACCTACAAGTCCCTGCTGCAGTGCTACCCACCCCCCTTCCAGACCTCAGCACTGAGTGATGCCCACACCCATGCCAAGCTGGCTGGGAGGGTCATAGACTGGCAGACAGGCCACCACCCAGCTTAGACTAGGCCCTCCCAGGGAAGGGCAGAGAGGTGACCTAGCCCCCCAGCTTGTTGGAAGAGAGGGGTTTCTCCCCATTCCAACTCCCAGCCTCTGGGCCAGGCCAGGTTGAAGGGGTCCTTTTTAGGCAGGACGTCATTCCATCTGAGCCTTCCAGGTCCAGGCCCCCAAGGCCTTTGCTCTAAGGGGGTCTGCCTGTCCCCCTCCAGCCCCTCACCTCTCCAGCCAGGGCTGAGACCCGCTGCTGATGCTGTTATGTTGTTCCTTCAGCTGCTCCCGGCAGGGGAAGCCCTCTCTCTGCCCAGCTGGCTGGGGGAGATCCCACCCAGACAAAGAGTTTGATTCATCAAACCCTGTGGTGTGGCAAGCGGGAGGGAGGGAGGGAGGAAAGGAAGGAGGGAGTAAGCTGCAGGCTGGGCGGGGGCCTACCCTAGCCTGGCCTCGTTGTGGGCAGGCTGGGCAGCAAAGACCCCCCACACCCTGCACCCTGGCTCCTCAGGCAAAGGGGCAGTGCCCAGCCTGTCAGGGCCAGGAGACAGAGACAGAAGGAGACCCACAGATGGAAACAGAGTCAGTGACACTGAAAACTTCAGACAGTCCAGATATGTAGAGACAGACACAAAGCCCACAAAAACCCAGGGAGACAGATGGACAAACAATTCATGCCCTGTGGGGTTGCCAGTCTGGTGAGAGAGCCAAAAACAAAAGTAGTTACAATCTCAGTTGGCAAGAGCCACGC
The DNA here is from genome assembly GCF_024711535.1 of Dipodomys merriami. Classification (NCBI taxonomy): domain Eukaryota; kingdom Metazoa; phylum Chordata; class Mammalia; order Rodentia; family Heteromyidae; genus Dipodomys; species Dipodomys merriami. The sequence goes on along the minus strand of NW_027204270.1, from coordinate 19,048,863 downwards.
CAGAAGCTACCATTTGAGTAGAGTGCTGGGCTGGAGTCACCCTAGATATACTGAGAAAGCTTCTGGGAGGAGGTAATAATAACTAACTTCTACACAGCTAAAGTTTCCAGAGAACCAGTGATGAGGGACCCCTGGCCTTCAATAGTCATGATAGTGTCTGTGACTCCAAAAAGATGACCCAGTGGGAGGATGGCTAGTCTCTGCACAACCCCTTAACAACCTCTTCTCTCTTCTCATGTCCTGGCCTGAAAGGATGGAGAGGGGGTGACTGTGCTCCTAAGAAATTGTACTTTTTTTTCTCTTTTGCTGGTCCTAGGGCTTGAACTTGGGGCCTAGATGCTGTCCCTGAGCTTTTCTGCTCAAGGCTAGCATTCTACCCCTTGAGTCATAGTTCTACTTTTGGCTTTTTGGTGACTAATTGGAAGTAACAGTCTCATGCCCAAGCTGGCTTCTAACTGCAATCCTCAGATCTCAGCCTCTTGAGTAGCTAGGGTTTTAGGTAGGATCCACCAGCACCCAGCCAGGAACTGTACTTTCAAACCTCCATCCTTCAAGCCTCCCTGAAATTCCATATCCTCATCTGGTTTGTAGGACAGCTGCAGCAAGTTGATACTTTATGGAGAGAATTAACAGTGTGGCAAAAAAGCACCTGGGGCAGGCCAGGTGCTGGTGGTGTATGTCTTTAATCCTAGCTCAACTCAGGAGGCTAAGATGGGAGAATGGAGTTTTGAAGCCAGTCTGAACAGACACATCTGAGAGACTCTTTTCTCCATTTATTTCCCATTTAACCAGCAAAATAAAATACCAGAAGTGGAGGTATGACTCAAGTGATAGAGTGCCAGCTTTAAGCAAATAAGCTAAGGAAGAGCACCAGGCCCTAAGTTCATGCTCCAAGACTGGCAAAAACATGGGCTGGGAAGGTGCCTCAGTGGTAGAGTGCTCGCCTCATATGCATGAAGCCCTGGGTTCGATTCCTCAGCACCACATAAGCAGGAAAAAGCCAGAAGTGGTGCTGTGGCTCAAGTGGTAGAGCGCTAGCCTTGAGCTGAAGAGCTGAGGGACAGTGACCAGGCCCAGAGTTCAAGCCCCATAACTGGCAAAAAAAAAAAAAAAAAAAAAAAAAAAAGACTGGCAAAAACAAAAAAGACGAACCCTGGGGCAGAGTGGAACCTAGTCATCGATGGTCATTCCATGGGTTGAAGTGTTGTCATTGCTCTCCCGCCAGCTGGACGATGGCTTTGGCCATCACTCTGATAAGGAAAAGGAGGCCACCGGACATGGCAGAAATGTGTGCGAAGGGACACACTCCCTGTCTACCAAAAGTCACATGTACATGTACACTGCCCCTGCTCCCTTGTATTCTGGAAGATTCTCTGGACTTGGATTCTGGAAACCCCTGAAAGAGCAGACGCTGCCTCCCCCCATCATATAGAAGGGTAAATAAGCAGAACATTGAGCTCCTAGAGGAAGAAGCACCCCCAAACAAGGCCTCAGAAAACACTGAGGAAATAGAGGGCAGGAGGGAGGATCGAGGTGGGGGTCTGGAGGGAGTGTACCTCCACCTCTACTCCTGCCCAGGTCAAGAAGCCATGGAAATAACCCACTTAGTTGAAAGGCCAGCCCTGGGGCCTTCCAGAAATGTGGCTCACCTGAGCTCTTTGTTGGAGACCCAGGAAGGCCAGAGCTGGGTTATTTATATTGTGTGTAGCTCATCTCTGTCCAAGGGAGGAAAAAAAGTGTGTGTGTGTGTGTGTGTGTGTGGTGTGTGTGTGTTGGGGGAGGGGGGGGGAAGGGGAGCTTCAGGAAGAGATTGGTCCCTGGGAGCAGAGTCATTACCTGGCCTAGGACATGATCACAGAACCCTAGTGGCCCACTGGGCAAGGGATACTCTAGACCTTGAAGGTGTAAGCTCTGCCCAGGTTCAAGGATCAGTGTTGACACTGACCAGCTGTGTGCAGCCTCAGGCAAGTCATATAGCCCATGCCTGAGCCTCAGGATCCCCACCTAGTCAAATGACTCCCCCCCAAGCCCCTAGATACTCCGACTAAGAAATCTGTGTGATCATACCTGTGTATCTGCAGGTCCAGAAGAATGGGCAGAGGCCACGGAGAGCCCTGTCCAGCAGGCACTGCTAAATCCAGTAACCAATGGGTCCACTGGTAAGGCTGGCAGAGCCCATCCCTGGATACTTCCGTGGTCCAGAGAAAGCACCCTCAGGCCCCTTCACCTAGCTTTTCCCTGACCCTTGCCTAGTGCTCCTTGTTCTGCTGCCCAGAAGAACAGGGTGCCTACCAGAGCTTGTTGGCCCCATATGAGACAAAACCAAGTAGGAAATGGTGGCTGGCAAGGGGCCCCAGGCCAAGAAACGTCTGCAGATCCCAAGGGGCCAGAAGGGGGTCAAGGACAGGATCAGCAGCCGGGCAGGCAGCACAAAGGGCTCATTTGGAGAAGACTAGTGGGAGAAGGATGGGCTGGCACCGGGTCAGGTCGGTCGGGCCCTACCTCAGCCAGGGAGCTCGGTCCAGCTGCTGGCACAGTCCAGGACTCCAGGCCACCCTGGGGGCTGTGGGGCTGCAGATAAGTCCTCAGGGGGCGATGTCAGCATGGTCCCTGAGCCAGGCAATGCAAGCTGCTGGGCATTGTGTGGGATAGGGAGGGGGGAGGCGCAGGCGGAGGGAGCCTTAGAGAGGCAGGCGGTTGTCTCAACGTGCCCTGCTCTCCGCCCCCCTTCCCCAGAACCGGTTTGGCTAGTCTAGGGTTAGAGAGGGGGCTGGAACAATGGGAGTCCTATGCCTAAGAGAGGCAACGAAGGACCCCAGACAGACAACCAAAAGATGCAAGAGGCACTGTTCTGTTCTGGCCATCTCTCTTCTGGAGCTCCTCAAATGTGAGACTTGTTCAGGGGACTTTTGGGGACTGGGGAGCCTCCTGGGAGCTTCATAGAGAACCTCTCAAACCTTAGGATTCCTCAGGAACTTTGAGATCTCTGCTCACCCTCTCTGAATATGTTACTACATCTGTAAATTGGGACCACTCAGCTGGATGCTTGGGAGACAAAAAGCCTTGAAAATTAGCAGTGTACCATCTGGCATAATCCTAGACAGTTCTCCCCAACATGGATACTCCTTACAAATGACCCACCCTTTCCCACTGCCTGGAATGATCTGATAGCTCCAATAACCCCCTCCACCATGAAGCCTATACAGAGTAGTCCACATCGACTGAGTCCTTCTCAATAAAACAACTTTAAAAAATGAAGTCAGGGTTGGAGGCATGGCTCAGGTGGTAGAGTGCCAGCCAATGAGCAAAAGCAAGTGTCAGATAGCAAGTTTGAGTCCTGGTCTCAGACCAAAAAACAAAACAAAAAAAAACACACACAAAAAAAACAAAACAGAGAGGGGGGGGGGAGGGAGGGAGGAAGGGAGGGAAAGGGAGAAGGAGAGAGAAAGAGAAAAATAGCCAGTCAGGGGCTGGGAAAGTGGCTCAGTGGTAGAGTGCTTGCCTTGCATGCATGAGGTCCTGGGTTCTATTCCTCAGCACCACATAATCAGAAAAAGCCAGAAGTGGTGCTATGGCTCAGGTGGTAGAGCACTAGCCTTGAGCTGAAGAGCTCAGGGACAGCGCCCAGGCCCAGAGTTCAAGCCCCATGACTCAAAAATAAATAAATAAATAAAATAAAATAAAATAAATAAACAGCCAAAGTCAAATCATCCCTACAAAGAGGGCCTGCTCTGTCTGACATTCAATCATTTTTATAAATATTTATTTAGTTTAGTGCTAGGGATTAAACCCAGGACCTCAGACTTATGAGGAAAATGTTCTGCTACTTGAGGTATGCCCCAGCTCCTGGCATGTAATTCTCACAAAACCTGTGGAAAAAGAAGTTGCTTTCCCATAAAATGTTTACCATTTATTTGGGCATTCTGCAATTTTCAAGTGTATACTAATAATGAGTATTTTACAAATACTAATGGTTATGCTGTTCCTCTAACTGTGTACTATGTGTCAATGCTTATTTGAGTACATGCATTTCCTCACTCAATCTCCACCATGACTTAAAGGTAGATCCTTGTGGCTGCGGTCACCTAGCAGGTGAGTCCACATAGCCTGTGTAAGTCATCCGCTGTAGGGATCTGGCCAATCCCTTTTTCTGGGCCAGGAGGGTAGGCTAGAGGGATGAGCTAAGGCCTGGGGGTAGCCAAGGGGCATAACAGATAGTGAGGATATGGGAAGAGAGCCTGCAGCCTTGCAGAGGAAAGGAGCTTCTCCTGGGAAAGACCTTGAAAATGAAGGCATCCTCTTGGAGAGTCTGGATTCTGTGTACCTCTGAGCTAAGGGCAGAGTTGATCGGAGTTCTATTAGGTACAAGGAGACAGCTATGGCCTACTGGGTCAGCCCCTATACTCCTGTATCCAACCCATCATCCTCTAAAGCCACCCTGTGCCCCTGACCACCAAGACTAGAACTGAAGGTAGCTCTGCCTGCGAGTTCCAGTTCCCATCTGATATAGATAGCCCTACAACCCACAGCTTCACTCACCACATCTCTACTCACATTGCTCAGACAGTGAGGTGTGGACCCAGTCCAAGGGCAGGATCAGTTTCAGGTTGTTAGCCTCAGCAGGGTGATAGGCTGTATCATTTCACATGGAAGGGTAGGAGGAACCTGAGCAAGCCCACACTGTCTGGAGCTGGGAACAGTGCTCCTACATCCCAGGGACCCCACACTTGGATGTTCAGTGTGGAACACCGAGTTGCTGATAATGCCCTGGTGAATTATGATGGATCCCTAGGGTCTATCATCCAGAGATGTGGCTTAGGAGGTGGGTGTTCTGAGAAGTAGGTTTCAGCATAACCTGAAGGAGCCCATTTTCTCAGAATGAGGGCCCAAAGCCCTCTAGTGAGGATGGGGATGGCTGCAGAGCCTATAAGTAGGTGGGGAAGACAGGTGCAGTGGGGGCAAGGAGGGGAGGGAGAGGAAGTAGAGTCCTTTAGGGACATCTTTGCTGGCTTCTGGGCCAACTGTGAGGTCAGGAATATATCCTACAGCTATGTGGCTGGTGTCCCTACTGCACAGGGAATTTTGCAAGTGCAGGAGTGAGGTTTGATTCATTTTAGACTTCGCAGGGTCTTTTCCTTCAGGGCTGGTTAAGACTCTGGGAGTGGTAGGTGGGTGGATAGATGGACACATGGATGGATGGATGGATTGGTGCATGGATGGATAGGTAGGAGGAAGGTGGATGAATGGGTAAGTAAACAAATGGATGGTCATGTGAAAAGGGCTTAATAGATTGACAAATGCCTGGGCAGGAGGCAGGAAATAGGTGGTTAAACTAGACAAGCAACCTATTAGTAAATCAGTGTAAGTGGGCCCACAGTGGGTAGGCAGAAGGCAGATGGGTGAAGGATGGATGCATGGATGGAAGGCCAGGTGGCTAGCAGATGGAAGTCTGTTTGGTGGTTGATGGGACAGATGGATGATGGACAAGTAAATGGATAAATTTACTAGTTTAGCCAGTAACTATGAACTGACTGCATGCTATTCTGAAGTAGATATTCCATGCTGAGTAAACCAGACAAGATTTGTGTCTTAATGGACCTACAATTAAACAAATGAACACAATCATGTAATGGTGAAGATCTCTGGTGAAGGAAGACCTTTTCAGGATAGTCACTCTGAGGAGATGTCATTTCAGCTGAGACCTAAAAGACAAAAAGCTGCGAAGTGTGGAGGCAGCATTTCATGGAGAGGTTTGTTGGCCCTTGCTACTACAGAGGTTTAGGTAGACACAGGGGCCACTCCCTGGAGCTCTGAGTCCTGGTTGTTTGCAGCTTGGAGTGACAGGGGCAGGGTCACCGGTGTCCCTGGAGACCCTACCATTAGGCTGACCAACCCATTTTTTCGATCTACAGCAGTGCAAGGCTCAGTTCCCAGGGTGTGCTCAGCCTGGGATATGCTGAGTAAGCTAGCATCACACAACGGCTGCTCTTTCCCATTTATTGGGCACACTCTAATGTGCCAGGCTCTGTGCCCATTTTATCATCACAGCCCTTTCATGGGGGACACTAGGAGCAAACACAGTTTACAGAAGAGAGGCTGACGTGGCTCACAAAGGTCATAGGGCTGGCTAAGACAGCCTACCCACTGCCTTGATGACCTGAGCAAGGGAGCTGCTCCCCATGTGTACATCTCTCAGCCCAGCAGCCCTGTACACAGGCCACAAAGTCTTCCACTGCAGAAGTAAGAGGTAGGGGTGCCAAGGTAAGCTCACATTAACTCCTTTTCCTCAGGCTTTGCTTGCTTCCAGCTCTACACTAGAGGAGGCCTCTGGGAGGGGCTGGAGGAGCTGAGTAGCCCTGAGATAGAGGTGCTCTAGGAGGGAACTGTCCTTTGGAGTTGGGGTGAAGGTAGATGAGGGATCTATACTCTGACCAAAGCTAGTTATGAGAAACCTAAAAAATAGCCAGCCTTAAGGTGGGTAGAACTGGATTATTCCTCCCGATTAGCTTCTGACTCTTGCCTACATTGGTATCTGGGAAAGTGGTAAACCCAGGGATATCTGAGGGGACACAAGCTTGCTGGTGTTCAAAACTTCCAGCCAAAGCCAGGGACCCCTGGCTCATGCCTGTGATTCTAACTACTCATGAGGCTGAGATCTGGGGATTGCAGTTCAAAGCCAGCCCAAGCAGAAAAGTCCCTGTGAGACTCTTACCTCCAATTAACCACTCAAAAACTGGAAGTGGCACTGTGGCTCAAAGTGGTAGAGCATTAGCCTTGAGTGAAAGAGCTCAGGGACAGAGCCCAGGCCCTGTGTTCAAGCCCTATGACAAAAACAAACAAAAAAACAACCCTGCCAGCCAGGCTGTTGACTCACACTTATAATACTAACTATTCAGGAGGCTGAGATCTAAGGATCAAGGGTCAAAGCCAGCCCAGCAGGAAAGTCCATGAGACTCTTACCTACAAGAAACTAACCAAAAAAAGAAAAAAAGAAAGCCAGAAGTGGAGCTTGAAAAGGCAAAGGGACAGTGCTTAGGCCCTGAGTTCAGGCCCTAGTACTAGCACAAAAAAAGTGTGTGTGGGGAGCTGGGATGGTGGCTCAGTGGTAGAGTGTTTGCCTTGCATGCCTGAGGCCCTGGGTTCGATTCCTCAGCACCACATAAGCAAAAAGAAAAAAGCCGGAAGTGGCGCTGTGGCTCAAGTGGTAGAGCGCTAGCCTTGAGCTGAAGCTGAAGGACAGCGCCCAGGCCCAGAGTTCAGGCCCCACGACCGGACCCAAAAAAAAAAAAAAAAAGTGTGTGTGTGTGTGTGTGTGTGTGTGTGTGTGTGTGAGAGAGAGAGAGAGAGAGAGAGAGAGAGAGAGAGAGAGAGAGAGAGAGAGAGAGAGAGAGAACAAAACCCCACAAGTGCCTACAGTATCTGGAGGTTCAGTTCCCCAGGGCTGCCATCACTTGTTCCTGTCCACACATTGCTGCCGCCCCAGTGGCTAGGGTTACTTACTGTGTTAGAGAAATAGAGGAATGGGTCAGACAGCTTAGGCTGCCTGGAAGCAGAAAGGCTGAGGGTGGAGTGCTGCCCATAGTCTAGGAGTGGGCACCGGTCCACAGGCTGAGGCTCAGGGTCTTGCCCAGGCATTGCCCTTCTTGGGGTATGAATAAGCTCAAGGTCTGAGCTCTGAGTCTCAACTGGGTGGTAAAGACACCTTCCTGCTCCTGTCCTTACTGGCCTCCCACAGTATAGGCTGCCTGGCAGGCCATCTCACACGCAGGCCCCATCCGGTATGGTCCTTAGCCCTGTCCAGTAGTGCTGACTGACTCACAGACTGTCACAGATATAAAGCTGTCCTGGTACTGGATGGACATCTCCCAGCCTCCATTGCAGCAACATGCAAGCATGTAGCTGGGTGCTGGCCAACAGAAAGTGTCCACAGAAACCTCCAAAAGAACTTACACATCCTCAATCTGCTGACTGGACTCTGATGCTCTGGGGCAAATGGGAAATCTCAGGACCTGGGTCTCTGTGTGGGTGTGTGGAGCAGGACCCACCTCCTTCCCTCGTCCTGAGGTGCAATTTTAGCCAGAAAAAACTACAGAGTTAGCGCTGTGATTTCAGAGTTTTATCCCGGTTGAAGTCACCTCCTGGTAAGGTCCAGGACCCTGTGACTCCCTCATCCCCATCACCTCCAGTGCTGCGGAAGAAGGGAAGTGGAAGGCTGGGGGAGGGACTAGAGCTTTGGGCCCTGCTCTGGAGCTTTGTGCCACTCCTTCCTCACTTCCTAATTCAGCAAGGAATGTTCTGCATGGTGGGGGTCTCCTCCCCCACCTGCCCAGTCTCAAGATGGGAGCAGCCTTAGGCTCTAGGTCGTGCCCTTGGTCCTGTTACCTTGGGGCTCCGAGTGGGGTCATAGGTCCACTCATGATGCCATCCCCCTTAGCCAGGAGCATTCTCTGAGGGGCTGGGAAGCAGGCCGGCTGTCACCTGGTCCTGGTACCACAGCTGCTCGGCGAGGCCATTAAGCACATGGGCAACATCAGCCAGCCCTGCTCGCCCATCCAGTGTGCGCCCATCAGCTAGCCGCCGCCCTGGCACACTTTTCACCCGCAGCAGGGGCAGCCCCCAGGTCTGCCTGAAGATTGTGAGTTCTCGCTCAGGCACGTCTGTATGCATGTATTGGTCAAATCTGGAGGACAGTCAAGGAGCCTGGTCAGGTGCCTCTGCTTACTGCTCACCACTCCTAGCTTAGTCTCTCTAGAGCCCCACACCCAGGTGCTAGGGTAGACCCAGGAGCATCCCTTAAGAAAAACCCCACAAAGCCAGGCGCCTGTGGCTCACACCTATAATCCTAGCTACTCAGGAGGTTGAGATCTGAGGATCTCGGTTCAAAGCCACAGGCTGGACCCCAGAGCTTGGCAGAGGCAGGGCTCCTGACCTCACTCTGGGCCTTATCAAAAGTGGCTTCTGCCAGTCCCAGGGGCCATCCAAAGGATACTTGGAGCCAATAACCATCTTGACGACACCAGGCGACTCACTTGTCATGCGGGCCAGCTGTCCAGGCAAGTCTTCAAAAGAGGTGCGGTCCGTGAAGGAGAAGAGGAACAGGAAGGCATCTGTGTTCTCTTTGCAAGCCTGAGGATGGAGAGGCTGGCTCACAGTATGTGACACTGACTATCTAATCACATACCCACGGGACCAAAGCCCTCTAATCAGCTGAGAAGAATCAGTAACGATCCCTTCTTTCTCAAATGGGGAAACTGAGGCCCAGAGTATGGAGTGGCTGTCCCAAGTACAGAGTTCCAGCTAGAATACTGGCCCCAGTGCCAGTTCAAAGTTCTATGGCTCAGCACTCTACTCTCAGCTCATTCATGCCCATGCTGCTACAGAGATAGGCCTGACTCAGCTCACAAATTTGTACTCAGAACTCACCACAGACAACCCCCACTCCCAGAGCTCACCCCGGCCTGCACGCCTGCTCACCGGAAGCATGTGATCGAACTTCTTGAGAGCAGATTCTCCACAGTCCCAGAACTCGAACCGGAACATGACAACACGGTTACTGGCCTGTAGCTTGGCTGGCCAAAATACCACAGTGGTCTGGATGCCTGAGCAGGGCCAGGGGTCAGCCATTCAGCATGGAAGAAATGGGGGCAGGGGAGAGACAGGGGCCCGAAAAGTATAGCAAGAAGAGATTTATCCCTTTCCTGGTGGGTCACTGGGTTTGACATGGAAGGCATAGTCCTTGACCTGGGAGAATTCTGTCTCATGGGGAAGGCAGACCTGCCCTGGAGGAGCTTAGGGTACAGAGGAAGATGAAGCTTTCACATGACAACAGCTTCACTGATCTACAGGAAACCCAAAGGTCCTGGGATATGGGGTACTGGTGGCTCACACCTACTCAGGAGGCTTAGGTCTAAGAATCATAGTTCAAAACCAGCCTGGGCAGGAAAGTCCATGAGACTTATCTCCTCCAATTAAGCACAATAAATAAATAAATAAATAAAAAGCAATAAAGGGTAGAAAAGGAGTTGCAACTCAAGTGGTAGAGTGATAACATTGAGCAAAAAAGCTCAGGGACAGTACTCAGGCCCTGAGTTCAAGCCCCAGGATCAACACAAAACAAATAAAGGAATTAATCAACCTAGCAACAAGAAACCAAATAAAGGAATTAATCAACCTAGCAACAAGAAACAAGTATTTACCGGAGCCAGTTTAATGCTAGGTATGGATGTTACCACCACTAACTCCAGTACCAAACCCAGGACATCTCCAGGGAGAGAAGAAACAATAGGGGCTCATTTTCCAAAGTCACAGAAGAAGTGGTAGAGTTGGATAAAACCCTAGCTTGTGTGGCCAAAGGCCACAGAAGGCCTCCAAGGAGACAGAGGGGAACCCACTTACCAGTGGTCTCATGGTGTACCACGGGCACCTCTAGGCCAGCCAGCTTGGCCACCAGTGCTGTCTTGCCCACACCACTCTTCCCAGACACAAAGATCTTGTAGCTGGCAGTGTCAATGGCCACAGGTGGGGGCAGTACTGGCCGCTCAAGCAGTCCTGGAGCAAAGAGGAAGCCATGAAGAGTATGGGTGTGGATCCCACACTTGTTCCATCAGACCCTGGGAGGAAGTGCCTAGCAGAATCCTCTTTCTAACTTTGCAGAAGCCTAGGATAACAGATAGCCCAAGTCTTTATAGTTAATATTTATCAGTACACAAAGTTGACAGACTGGATGTAATTCCCAGAAAGTTCACCCTAAATCTTTCTTCTTTCTTTTCTTGTCAGTCAGTCGTGGGGTTTGAACTGGGCACTGTCCCTGAGCTCTTTTGCTCAAGGCTAGGACTCTACCACTTTGAGCCATAGCATCATTCTCAGTTTTCTGGTGGTTAACTGAAGATACAGTCTCATGGACTTTCTTGCCCAGGTAGTTTTGAACCACAATCCTCAGCTCTCAGCAGCCTCCTGAGTACCTAGGATTACAGGCATGAGCCAACAGCACCTGGCCATGAGATGATTTGTGTGTGTGTATGTGTGTGTGTGTGTGTGTGTGTGTGTGCGCACGCGCATGTGTGCGCCTGTGCATGCACACACCTATACTGAGACTTGAACTCAGGTCCTGGGTGTTGTCCCTGAACTTTTTTTGCTCAAAGCTGGTGGTCTACCATTTGAGCCACAGCTCCACTTCTACCTTTTTGATAATTAATTTGGTAGAGGCCCATGGACTTTCCTGCCCTGATTGGCTTTCAATTGTAATTCTCAGATCTCAGCCTCCTGAGAAGCTAGGATACAGGTAGGAGCCACTGGTGCCTGGATATTTTTTTTTTTAACTGAAACTGTAGTGTTTTTGAGTTCCCATACATAAGAGCATGGCTTTTCACAGTCCCTTCTCTAACAGGCATATATTAAATATGCAAAAGCATTTTCAATTACTACAAATAAATCCTATAGAATCATTATACTGAAATGTCTATGGGTGTTAAAAACTTGCAAAAAAAAAAACCCAAACAGTTATCCAGAGACTGATGAACTTAAAGTCCTCAGTTGTGAGCTACCCTTAAATTTTATTTATTTATTTTGTCCTAAACCTGTTGACACTCTGTCTCTTCTGGCCATCCCTGGAGTTCTAAGGCTGATGCCAGAGTCCTTTGGTGAGACATGGACAAGCTGGCTTCATCCTTCACCAGTGTCTAAACCCAGACAGCAGGATCTGGGAGGCCTGTCTTCATGTAGGAAGGCAGGATGCTGGACAAGTGTGTTAAATGTGTGGTTGAAAAGGTTAATAGCAATTCACTGTGTAAAGTGCTGAGCAGAGGGACTGGCACCAAGTGAGGGCTCCATCAGCAGCGTCTCCGGTGACAGTGGCTGCTGGCAAGGTTTCTGCTGTTTCCATGGTCCCAGTTTCTGATGGTGGAATTAGCTCTAGGGAGATTTGAGGGTGAAAGACTTAGGGATAGGGCGTCCAGAAGTTCCCGAGATTGAGTGAGGAGTGCAGTGCAACAAGGCGGCACTGTCCTGCTTCTAATGTGCCCACACCACCTAAAGCCGCGGGTGACACTGTCCTACCTAAGGCTGACGAGTGACACACTGGTGGTAGGGCACTTACCGAACACCCGCCGGCGATTCTTACGCAGGATGCAGGTCAAGTACTCCTTGCCCTCCGCGGTCTCGTGCCAGTCTGGGACAATCACCGAACCGTGCGCGGGAGATTTGGCCATGGCTGATCATGCCAAGGCAAATAGGTGGCAGAACCCGGAGAGGAGGGGAAAAGAGGAGAACTATCTCAAGGCGCCTGTGTGAGTCCATAACCCCTCCCCCACTCTCCCGTGGACCCCCAGCTCCCCACCCACAAGCTGGAATTCCACAGCCCAGCTTTTCCATAATGCTCTTAAGAGGAAAGAGCAGTAGTAGTGTTCCCCTAATCATCTCCTGGCAGTCATCCTTGCTTTCCCTCTTCCTCCTCCATCCTGACTCCCGGGCCACACAACCTGCACAGTCAGCAGTGCCCACATTGGGTTGCTTTGGGTAGAAACGGTCCCTTTAAAAGTCCACCGTGTGCTCCTGCAGCCCTGCCCCTTCCGCCCAGCCTGTATTTGGCTTCATTGTGGTGCTTGTGGGGCTCAGGCACTGGTACTCAAAGCGCATGTGCACACCGTTGCCATGGAGACGTGGGGGGTGTGGTCGGGCTTCTGGGTTCAAGAAAGTGTTGGTCCCTCCCACGGAGTTTGCGGTTGGCAGAGCAGTAACTTGCTGACAGATCCTCTCCTTCAATGGTATCCTTTTCTCCACTTACTCCATCTGAGCCCAGCCAACTCCCAAACCTGATCAGACACGCTCTTCTCTGGGAACCTTCCACGCCTCCCTGGGCCTCAGTGTCCTCTTCTCTATAAATGAAAAATGCTTTTGTTGTTGTTGTTGTTGTTCACAGAATCCTTTATAATAGGGGCTGGCAATGTGGCTTAGTGGTATAGTGCTTGCTGGGCATGCGTGAGAGTCCTCAGTACCACATAAACAAAAAAAAAAAGTGGTAGAGTGCTAGCCTTCAGCAAAAGCTCAGAGACAGTGTCCAGACCCTGAGTTCAAGCCCCAGGACTGGCAAACAAACAAACAAACAAAAAGAACCCTTTATAACAGTACCTGGTCCACAGCAGTGCTCAGTAAATTTAGTTACTGTTGTTGCTATCAACATCATTATGCTTTTATTCCCATTTATTCCCAGCCTGCCGGACCTCCCTCCAGGGAGTTAAATATCTCTGGCTTCAGATGGCTCAGAGGTGTCAGGGGCTGGCAAGAGATTTTAAAAATGAGTCAGAGGTCTTCTGGATTGGCATCACTTAATAGTTGGTTTATTCATTCAACAAATAATCACAGAGCCTCAACTGTGTGCCTAGACTGTTGTAGGTACTGGGAATACACAGCAGGCCAGAAGTCCTGCCCTCCTGGACTGGACCCTCCAGCCCTGGGGCTGTAATCTCCTATCCACTGTTCTAACCCTGTACTGTCAATCATGCAGAAGGAGGTGGCTTCACAGTAGATGCCCATGAGTTGGACAGGGTTTGGGTGGCTGGCCATACTATACTTGTCACAAGGGTCTTGGTGCTCCACCTTCAAGGCCAGCAACCAGTTTTGTAGGGAGGGAGTTAAGGCCAGATAGTGGGGCTTTTCAGTAGTTACTGCACTAAATTCTATAAATATTGAATTCCATGTAAGTAGTATCATCTCTCTTTTCTTTTACAGAGGAACAAATTCAGAGACATCACATGACTTGTATGAGGTCCTACCACACAACTGGTCAATGGAAAACTAGACTCAGAACCCAGCATTACCTGGGTGCTTATCTAAAGTATCTGTTCTGCCAGATTGGGTTTTGTGTTCTTAACACTCATCTTGCAGCCCCTAGGAGAGCTTTTCCCAGGGAAGCAAAGAGCAGCCAGAGAGCCACAAACCCACAAATGGTTGAGTGAGGTTCATTATGTCAGTAGGGGTGGGGAGGGAAGGGATATGTAAGACAGCTTTTCTGTAACTTGCTTACACTGCAGCTAGGCAGGAACACAAGACAACAATTCCTACAGGAGCTACATCTGGAATCCTTTGCTCCAGCTCCTGGGTCACATGGTTCCCCTTTCTGAAACACTGCCTCTACCTCTAATCAGGGCTATTCACAGCTGTACAGAACTCTCACTGCAGACCAAGTTTGTCTAGACCAAGTTTGTCTCAGCAGCAAGGCTCAGATTGGAATTATCTTTGGGTTTCTAGATTTCACCTCCAGTGCTTCCCTGGCTGTGGTGGGCATGGGGAGAGAGGAGGGGAAACAACGACTCAGTAAGGGGTGGGAAAATGAATCATCTTGGCACAGTGAGCTTGAAATAAGATGTCAAATGCTGCTGGGAGCTGGACACTGGTGGCTCACACCTGTCATCCTGGCTACTTATGGGGCTGATATATGATGACCAAGGTTTGAAGCCAGCCTAGGGAGAAAAGTCTGAGAGACTCAGCAAAAAGCTATAATTGGAGCTCTGGCTCAAGTAGCAGTGGACCAGAACTAAGTGAAAAAGCCAAACAAGAAGCAAAAGATCAGCCAGGTGCGGGTGGCTCACACCTGTAATCCTAGCTACTCAGGAGGCTGCAATCTGAGGATGGCGGTTCAAAGCCAGCCTGGGCGGAAAGGTCCCTGAGACTCTTATCTCCAATTAACTAGATTCAAAAACTGGATGTGGAGCTGTGACGCAAAGTGGTAGAGTGCTAGCCTTGAGAAAAAGAGTTCAGGGATGTACTCAGGCCCAGAGTTCAAGCCCCACAACCAACCCCAAAACAAAAAAAGGCAGCAGCAGCAAGAGCTCAAGGCTCTGAGTTCAAGCCCCACTATGGGCACGAAGAACGAAAATCCTGTCGGCCACAGAGAGAGAAGCTGACATCAAGGGAGCTAGTGCCCATGGTGCCTGGAAGTGATGCTTGACAGCCATGGCCTTCTCTGGGAACCTGCTCAAACCTGGATTCTAGACCTCTGATCCCCTGCTTCAGGACTGGAGGGGGGGGAGGGGAGGGAGCGTCTGCAAACCTGTACATTTAATGAGAGTAATGGCCAGTTCTGACACAGGGAGATCTCTATTAGCCAGGGCTGATGCGACAGAACAGTTCTAGAGGCTAGAAATTCAAGATCTAGGACTGGCAGGGGTGGGTGATTGTGAGGCTGCCTTCTTACTATGTCCTTACATGGCTTCTCTATGCTTTCTCCTGTTGTCTTTTTTTTGCCAGTCCTGGGGCTTGAACTTAAGGCCTGGGCACCGTCCCTGAGTTGCTTTTGCTCAAAGCTAGCATTCTACCACCTGAGCCACAGCGCCACTTCCAGGCTTTTCTGTTTATGTGACACTGAAGAATGGAACCCAGGGCTTCATGCATGCTAGGCAAGCACTCTACCACTAAGCCACCTTCCCAGTCCTGTCTCCTTTTATTTTTGTTTTGTTTTGATGCTGGGGATGAACCAAGGCCTTGGGCATACTGGACACTATACTGAGCTACTTCTCCAGCCTATGTTCTCCCAGATGTTAAGGACACTTAAGTATGGCCCAAGTTATGATCTCCTCTAATCTAATTACCTTCTTAAAGGATAAGTCTCCAAATACAGTCCCCTGGGGTTAGAGCTTCAACATATGGGTTCCAAGGAGGCACAACTCAGACCACAGCAGGGCCCACATACCTCAGTTAAACACTGCTGCTGGGGATGGAGCCAGGCAATGGCTGGGAGTTATAAAGTCAGAGCTGTAGACAATTCTCATAAGCCATCTTGGTCTAGTGGGTCTTATTCTCCCATGTCTCCCAAGTCATCTGAGCATTAAATTGTGTGTGTCTTCCTAAGTAAATTGCTTCTCCCAGGGACAGGCAAAGCAAGAAGACTATCTTCCTAAAGGTCCTCCTAGAATAGAGCCCTCAGGTTAATCCACCTATTTCTTTTTTTAATCTCACCACAAATTTGTTCTGCAAACGTGTGTGTGTGTGTGTGTGTGTGTGTGTGTGTGTGTGTGTGTGTGTCTTGAATTCAGGGTGGGAGCACTATCCTTTAACTTTGCTTGAGGCACAGATTACTACTTAAGCCACAGCTCCACTACTTCTGGCTTTTTGCTGGTTAGGATAAGAGTCCCAAGGACTTCTTACCCAGGTCAGCTTCAAATTGGGATCCTAAGATCTCAGTCACTTGTGTTGCTAGAATTACAATTGTGAGCCAGCAGTACCCAGCTAGCTACTTTTGTTTTTAGAGATACTGGTGATGGAGCCCTGAGCCTGGTACATACTAGTCCAAGCATTCTATACCTCTACTCCTCCCAGCACGTTCCTTATGTCCTGTCCTTGCTGCCACTGTCCTGGTCTGAACACTCACCTTAACTTCCTCCAGTTCACTCTCCAGATCTGTCCTGTCCATTGCAGTCCTATCAGCCTCCTTGAGGTCCAGAAGGGCCTGTCACTAGGCCTAGGCTGTGCACTGTACCAGAACTCCCACCTGGGCTCCTCTAGGACCTGCCATGCCCCAGGCACCCTACCTAACTGGAGCAAGCACTCCACTGGCCTCCCATCACCAATTCAGAAGTTTAAGAAACAGAAACTCAATATACATTTAAAGTAAATCAATAAAAATTACACTAAAGGAATCTTATTTACAAAAACATGAAAAGAAGCAGAGCTTCAGGGCATGGGATATAGCCCAGTGATAGAACATGCACTAGGCATACACAAGGACTGTTCTTTCCCAAGACTGAAAAAAAAAAATTCATTTCCTCTGACTCATTTAATCTGTCTCTGAGCCTCTATTCTCTCTGATGCAGACATTTTAATTTAGTGATTTCCTGGCAAAGTTAAGTTCTGCTACTTCCTATTTCTCTGCCTTTTCAATACTCCAAGTTTCATCTCCCCCACCTCTAGCCCTGGGGTTCAAGTTCAGTGTAGGGAGAGGCTTACCCAAATACTAGAGAAGCATGGCTGGGGAGGGTTGCTGGCTCTGCATAGGTTGTCTTCTAGGCCTTCTGCTCCAGGAAGCAGAAGCACCTGGACCTATCTCTGTTGGTCACTGCAATGGGATCTTTTTTTCTCCTGTGATCATGAGGTTCTTACCCTGCCACATGTGAGGGCATGACATCTGGCTATTGACTCCATAGGACATGCCTTGGTTCTCAGTCTACCAGCATGCTGTCCCCCACCCCGACATGGCTCTTTGACATTCTATCTGACACACAAAGGGGTCCATCTTTCTTGCTTGAGGCTGCCAGGTCTATCAGCATCCTGTAGCACTAACTGCAAAGTGAGGTGGGGACCCTGAACATATATATGGGATATGGAGAAAGCCTCCATACTTATCTGTCCCATGCCACAGTTTAGAGAGCAAGGCTAAGTGCTATGACATGAAAGTCCCTCCAAAATGTCTTAAAATTTAATTGCTGGCCATGCACCAGTGTCTTACACCTGTAATCCCAGCCACTCAAGAGGCTGAGGTGTCAGGATCTCAGTTCCATGACAGCCTGGGCAGATAAATCCTCCAAGACTCTTCTAATTCAGCAGCAAAAATCTGGTAGAGCACCTACCTATCAAGTGCAAAACCCTGAGCTGAAACTAGTATTGTACAGAATAAAACACAGTTCCTGATCTATGGTACTTTGCTATGGCAGCAAAATGGGCTAAGACACTGAAAGTAAGAAGAGGACTAACTTCTAAGCCTTCTGGCTTCCCCTTTTCTGCCCCTGACTGGCTATGTTGGTTGCAGACCCCCATTACCTTTAGATCTTTTATTTGGGGGGTACTCCTGGAGCTTAAGCTTAGGGCCAGGGTGCTGTCTCTGAGCTTTTGTGCTCAAGGCTAGTGCTCTACCACGTTTGAACCACAGCTCAACTTCTTTTTGGTAGTTAACTGGAGATAAGAGCTCTGGCTGGCTTTGAACTGTGATCCTCAGATCTCAGCCTGAGTAGGTAGGATTACAGGTGTGAGGCACCAGTACCAGATTCCTTTAGATCTTTCTGGTGTGGTATCTTTATCTTTTGACCTTACAAGCTCAGGATCTGTCACCCTTGTCCAGTCAATGTGATACCTCCCTGGTTTGTGATGAGTCTGGAGCTTGGTGGGGGTGGGGGATGAAGGGTAGGAAGGTAGGGCTCCTTTGAGTCAGTGTATCCCAGTACTTGGGAGCAGTAGATATTTAGGGAACACTTGCCAAGTGACTGATCCCTTGGTTGTTCCAGGCTTTCCTTGGATCACAGCCCATGTTTGTTTTTTTCTTTCTTCCCTAGTTTCTGCTTGGAAGACAGCAGAAGCAGTCTCCAGTTTCTATTCTCTGTTGCAGACAACTTAATTCCATAATTTCCTGGTAAGCTTAAGTCCAGCTATTTCTTGTTACATTTTTTTTTAAGTGGGTGGGCAGAGGCCAGGGCAGGAGAGAGAGAAATAGTCAGCCAGGATTTTTAGACATTTACTTGAGATTTTAGCTTAGCTTTGTGTATGCTGGCAGCATCTGGGCCCAGAGCCCAGGTTCAAGGGGAAGATACCAACTTTCTCACAGCTGGAGACTGGGGACTGAAACAGAAAACACACTCTGGTTGAAGAAATGCTGTGCTGGGCCTGTAAGGGCCAGGCTGGTGAGGGAAGGAGTGCCACACCCGCTTTCCTGAGGGAGGGAAACAAGAGCAAGCCATTTTTCTCATCCTGCCCTTTTCTGAGAGCGCCCAGGTACACACAAAGCTTTGCAAAGGGTGTCCCCTGGTGGATTTCCAGGGAATTATATCCATTCAAGGCATTAAGAATTCAGATCTAGTTGCTGCTAAATTGCCATTTTACTGATAAAGTTGAGATTCAAAGATGATTTGTCCCAGTTCAAAGTGGTAGTGACATCTTTGGGATCTAAGTGTACCTAGGTCCAAAGCCTGTACTATGTCCTTTTTTTTGTTGAGTCTACAAGGCCAAGTGTTGAGTTGAAAGCACATGTAGATTCCATTCTTGATCTCCTTCCATGCAGTATGCTTGAACACTTCCACTCTGCACATAACAACCACAAGAATGCTAGCTTGCTTTTGTCCCTGGGAGTATTGTACAAAGTAGGAATAAATTTTCCCCCTTGCTACTGTGGATGGAACCCAGGGCCTTGCAAACACCAGGCAAGCAAATTACCATTTGAGCTATTCCCTAGTCTGTTTTTTGATTTTGAGGAAGGTCTTGTTGCTATCTTTGCCAGCTCTAGCCTTACACTTTTTTCTTTTTTTCCGGTACTGGGATTTGAACTTGGGGACCTTGTGTTTGTTCCACTTGCTTGATCACTAGTGCTTTATCATTTGAGTCATGCTTAACTTTTTTCTGGCTGACTGGAGATGGAGTTTTCATAGACTTTTGCCTGGGCTGGCCACTAACTGCATTTCTCCGTCTCAGCCTCCTAAGTAGCTAGGATGACAGTTGTGAGCCACTGGTGCCCAACTGATTCTTGAACTTTTTTGGGGGGCGTGGGGCGGGGGAGCTTGAACTTAGGGCCCAGATACCATCCCTGGGCTTTTCTGCTCAAGGATAGCACTCTACCACTTGAGCCACAATTCCACTTCCAGCTTTTTGGTGCTTAACTGGGGATAGGGTCTCAAGAATTTTCCTACCTGCCCTGGCTTTGAACTGTGATTTTCAGATCTCAGCCTCCTGAGTAGTTAGGATTACAGGCATGAGCCACTAGTGTTCCAGGTTATTCTTGAACTCTTGACCCTCCTGTTTCCATATCCTAAGCAACTGGGATTACAGGCACACATCACTGTTTTTGTTTTTAGGCAGGGTGTCTACCACTCTAGCTCAATAATGGCTACTAACAGCGTAAGTCAGACCCTAGCTAGGGATATTGGTCCCTTGCCTGGAGAGATGAAGAGGTTCAGAGAAGGAAAAGTTCAGTGTGGCAGCAACACACCTGGGCCAGCCAACTGGGTTTGGCTGTCAAGTTCCCTATCCTATTTAGACTCCAGTGCTCCAGACCCACCGCTTTTCTCAAGCTCATATAACAGGCCATTAGAAAATGCCTTGGCCTTAGAATAGTAACACAAGATAATGGTAGTGGTTCCAGCATGGTGTCTCCTGCTCTGTAACTTACAACTACTGTGCACAAGCCTCTGGCTCTGAAGTACCCATCAAGTTAGAACCGTGGTTGGGAGAGCAGTATATGGGCTGCATGGGTAGGCCATGACCACTAGCTTATGATGGCTAGCACATTTCATACACAACATCAGTTCTCCTGGTCCTGTAGGGTAGCAGCGACTCCATATATAGAAGACAACACTGCATTATGACCCTATGACTTGTATCTTCACCTTTGCTTAGGAGGCAAATGATAGTGCAGCTGTTGTCCTGGCCCTCGGTCCTCTGCTCCAAGTTGGTTGCCATCTCAGGTCCTGCACAGATGATATGGAGGATCTGCCCCCAACAAGTCCTTCAGACACGATATGGACACAGCTCTTAGTAAATGGTGCCGTCCCAAAGAAAATGCAATTCTCCCTCTCCCCACAGCTCAGCTCTCCAAGAGGAGAAGAACATCTTTCCAAATGCTCCCCACTATCCCCTCCAACCTCAACTGTTCTCCTTCCCAGTGACTCTTCTCTTCTTTCCTGGACTAGTAAGAAGGTTGAGACAATTCAGTCCATTTTGTTTTATTTGTTAAATTGCTAAAAAGTCATCAGGGGGAAAAACATTAACAAAAAATGAGATTGACCAGAGGTTTAAATATGCATGGAATCCAAGTTCATTCCTACACTGTTATGTGCCTAAAATGACGATCTCAGGGTAAGCCACCTGGCACCCCGAGTTGTGTGGGAAACATCACTCACAGCACCAACTTTGCCAGGGCACAAGGAGTGTGCACTGACACGAGCCCTGGTTGGTGGGAAGGGGACAGAGGCGAGTAGAGAGGGTACAAACAGTAAACACCTCAGTCTGCTCTCACTCACAAGGAACGTGGCAAGAGGGAGCAGCTTACCAGTGACGGGCAGAATGTGTTCCCAGGGGGAGTCACACAGAGCACAGGCTTCCTTGCCCCTGGACATGGTAGATCCTCCCAACTGACCTGTGTGATGGTGAGAGACCACAGATAATGCAAAGCAATGCACATACCATGCCAGGATCACCACGAGGACAAGGACAGACAGGTAAACCAACCAGATTTATCACTTTGAAGGGGAAGGAAAAAAGCGAAGCAGAAGGAAACCTAGAAAGATAAGGTGAAGCAAAGGGAACTATCCCCTTGTCCTCCACTGGCCAGTGGCTTTCTGTCCTCCAAAGTCAAGACTTCTCACAGTAATTTTCTTTCTTCCTTCTCTTCATTTCTTCTTTATTTAAGAGTTCCAACACAGTTCCTGATAGTTCATGGTTTCAGCATCAAATCATGGTTTCATCAAATCGACCCACAGAGGACCAGGAGGAGAGTAAGCCCAAGATTGCCCAACACAATTGACGTTTCTTTCAACATCTAATTAGTGCTCCCAAAATGTGAGGGATGGTGAAGTGTGAAGCCCACCCCCCAACTGTGGAAGGAAGGTAGAAATAAGTAAAAATACAGATAGCTCTCTGCTGCACAATGTGTGAAATGAAGAGAAACAGGTAGCACTGTCCAAGAAGGTAGAAGAAACTCAAATTGCTCCATGGCAGTCAACCAGGTGACTGGTGAAGTCAATATGACCCAGGGGCTCTCAAAGGCACACTTGCAGGAATGGAAGGGATTAAAGCTTCAAGTAGAAACAAGATGTATTTAAATACCTAAATACTGATAAATATTTGCTTTAGGTGCTCCTGAGGGTTTAAAAACAAATATGTTGTCTCATGTCTCTCAGTGACTCTTAAGACAATGTTGGTATCATGTCAAGGAAGGGCTGTAGTCAAATCTAATCTGGTGGAGCTTCGGGAATGCTCACTTTAGGGAGAACACAGGAAGGACGAATGCACCTGTCCCCCACAAGAGCCTGAGGAGACAATCACTGATGGCATTGAGTCGCTTTCCCACAGTACAGGCCCAGAGTGCCCAGGAGTCAACACACCACTGAGACCCAAGCTACTGGATGCAGATGAGGCCCATCCTTCTTTCTCTCTAAGGGCTGTAAACGAATGGCCTGGTTACTAGCAGCATGGGTAATACTGGATACTATGGAGTTACAGGAACCACTTTGTTCTCTAAGAGAATCAACATTCCCATTACTTGCCTACTTGGAGGAAAAAAGAAGTACAAGGAATCAACAGGTTAACAGCCAGCTTAGGAAGGCCACAGGACAGAGGGAAAGATTAAAGTGGAGATTCAGATCTTTCAAAGTATTTACTAGAAACTGAGTCTGGAGGCACTGTCCACACACAAACAAGGTTCAGCGCAGCAATGCCAGAATCACACACTGTTGGCTGGCTTCACTCTGTAGAAGGCCCCACTGGACTGAACAGTCTTGGCCAAAAAAGGACTGGCCACAGTTGCAGATCAGGGAGCTTGGGAAGCCAAGTGTGCAGCTTTAAGCAGTGGGACACCATGGGAAGTAGGCACATGGTTGTTTCCTCATCTGAGAGAACATGAAGAGACATTATCAGAACACATACCCCTCCCCATGAGTGGGCTGGGCTTGGCATGGGGGTGAGGGGGGTAGAGGCCGAGCTTTTCCACCAAGACCAAATGGATAATGGCTAGGGGAAAGATTTAATGTGATGTAATAGAACATAGGCTTATTGGACAGACTGCAAAGTGCTGGCTAAGAGCCAGGAACCCAGGGCCAGCTGCAGCTGGCTTATGCCTGGTAGATGGTTCTAAGAAAAAGAGTATGTGGGGCCGGGAGATAAGAGGTTTTGATATTTAACTCTTAATGGCAAAATAAAAGTCCTCTGATGAGTGCTTATTAAAATGGTGCCACCTGAAATAAACTTATGTTGACATCTCTGTCTAAGACACAGTTTAGAGACTAAGACTAGTACCTTGTAATTTTCTATATCAACCAAAGAAGATTCTACTTGGTTGCACTTTAAGAACCCAAGCCCTGTCTGGTGACACATAAACAAGACAAACACAAAGGATGGAGCTGCTCCCTAGGCCAGCCACATGTCATCAAGTACCTAGTATTCAACCTGGTCACCAGGCAACAGCAAGGCAGAAGATGACACATCAAAAGAGGAAAAACCATTTCTGGAAGAAATGTTACCAGAATTCCCTTCTAGGGTCCATTTCAACCTTCTACACTGAGTGTATCCAATGAAATTTGGAAATAAGAAGTGTACAGCTGTCTGAAACAAATCAAATACAGAAGTGAATGCTGGGTGGGGAGAGGAGGGGAGGGTCACACAAGGGGAAGTGTCTCTTGAGGTGTCAAGGAATTTTTTCCCCACAATACTGAAATTTCAGAATTCTCTACTAGCGCCTAGTGACACCAAACAAAATGTTCTAACAATATTTTTGAAGAAATGTTTGATTTCTGCAAGCACCTGAGCTTTGTAAAGGAAACACAGTGAGAAAAAATTTAGGGCTTAAAAAAAATCTATATGCAACACCAAACCAACCCAAAAACCAAGGTGGCGGGGGGTTGGGGAGGCAGGCAGAGGAAGAAGCAGTCTAGAAGTGGGAAATCAGCCTCTGAGGACCCAATTCTAGAAGGAAAAAGAACAAATATGGATTTTGGCAACTTGCAACCAAAAAGGATTGTCAGAAAGTTCCACAACCAGATACCAAATGTGTTCTGAGACATGGAGGGGAGCACTCAAAAGACCAGCAGCCATGGCAGACAAGTCAGCTGCGTAAACGTTTTTTTTCTCCATGATTCTGGCACGCATGGACAAAATCTCATTGGGTGATTTCCATCAATCATACGGGGCAGAAGAGACCAGGCACAGGCATTCCTGCAGTGCTGTCACAGGTCCTCTGTGGTTTTGAGAGAAGAGGAAGGACGGTTTCTTCATTAGGTTACCCTGCAGCATGGGGTTTGGTGCCTCCTCCTGTGCATCCTATCTAAGCCTGTCGTTTTTGTTTGTAAATTCTGAGAAGGCCACATAAGGATTTACCAGGGTTCTTCAGTTCCTTTTAGAAAGTTACTGCTGTTAGTCTGTTCCCTAACTTCTTGGTCTAGTTATCAGCAAAGTAGAAAAAAGCAGCACAGTCTCTACTAAAACAGCAACAATTTTATCTGAACCAGGACGGAGGTCTCTCTTTTTGTGTAAACAGAGTTGGCTATATAATATATATATTTATATTTATATATAATTTTTTCTTATTAATGGAGGGAGGCTGGGAGCTGGAGTTGAGTTTTGGCTATGAGACAAAGGCTGTTGTTTCCCCAGGTCTCAGTCCAAATGCTTGCACACTGGAAAATTCCAAATTAAAAGCCACAGAAAGGGAAAAAGGTTCTGCACACATTATCTCTTTGCACGCACAAAGTACAAGGCGTTTGTTTTAGGATAGTACTTCACGTTCTGCTTTTTGTCCATGAGTCCTCCAAATATGATGAGTTCACCCCTGCCTTGTACCACTGTGTGCAGGCTGGTTTCTGGAGGTCCAACCACAGAACTGCTATTAAATACTTTCCACTTCACGCGGCCCCGTTCCTTAGTATCTTTAATGTCTAGCACGTACATCTGCATGGGCTTGCAGTTCATGCTCTGGTATAGGGGTTTGCCAACATTGAGGGACTGTGGAGGGTGATGGCCCAGGCGGCGGGCAATGGGAGGTAGGGAATGTCCATCACCTTGGGCTGGCCCTGGGCGAGGGATGGGCACTGTTTCTCCACTGCTCAGGTTCTGGCTTCCAGGGGAGCCTGGAGAAGACCCAAGAGGAGGACTTAGTGCTGCAGAGGTCGAGGGGCCTTTGGATGACATCGCTTTGATGGCTTCCAGACTCCGCCGCAGGGCACCAGGAGAGACGGCCCCTGCCAGGGCACTGGCCACATGGGGTGGGGTATGCACACCATTGGTCTGTTCCACAGGGTGTCTCATACTCCCCCCAACTGTCCTGTTGTCCATGCCATCCACATGATTGCTGCTGGAAGTAGGTTTCAGGTCCCAATTCAGATCGATTGACCCTAATCTCAGATCCTTCTGATCTGGTAATGACCCTCTACGCGGGGCCAGAGGAAGTCCCATCTTCAGATCATATCCTTCAGAGGCAGATGGGGTGCCTGGAGAGATGGCCTGCACAGGACTGTCCAAGGAAGTCCCACCGACAGCTGCTGCTCCTGGAGACAAACTCCCACCATTGAGAATGGGAGAGCCGTCTCCTTTGGCAGGGGAGAGGCTCCCTTCCCGAGAACCTGAGGGTGTCTGCCTTTGAGCCCTGGGCCTCAGGGTTCCCCAGCGGCCGTTAACACATGGCACTTCATCCATACTCCTTACTGGAGACTGGGAGCGGTACTCTCTCGTTTCAGGGACCAGGGCTGGAGGAGTGGCACTGATAGGTGATGGGCGAGAGTTCAAACTGGGGCTGAGGGGGGCTCTCCCACTAGGAGCCTGGCTGAAGACCACCACACACTGTCCCACCTAGAAGACAAAGGACTTGTGCTCACAGCTTCTTCTACAATTTAATCATTCAACTCTAAAACATCTCAGCTCCATCATCTGGAATGAGCTACTGTTTTGTACGATACAGAGATAAAATGATCTGTAGACTCTGTGTTCTATGCTGGATGGGTGAGACACGTGAACATGGGTGCTATAGTGTGACATGCACAGTCATTGGCTATAGCCACAGAACAGGGGTGGAGTGAAGGGAGGATCAATTTTTGTTTGAGGGACTCTGGGGAATATTTCATAGACAAAAAGGTGCTTAAACATGGGACTTAGGGTGGGTAGAGCCACTTATGTCTCCCATTTAGTGGTTCATTTATTTATTTGCCCATATATATATAGTCAGTCATGGGGCTTGAACTCTGGGCCTGGGCACTGTCCCTCAGCTCTTTAGCTCAGGCTACTGTTCTACCATTTGAACCACAGTGCCACTTCTGGTTTTTCTGGTAGTTTATTTGAGATAAGAGTTTCATGGACTTTCCTGGCCCAGCTGGCTCTGAACTATGATCCTCAGATCTCAGCTTCCTGAGTAGCTAGGATTACAGGCATAAGCCACCACGCCCGGCTAACATCTACCTCTTTTGTGCACAAATTTTCTTTGAAATTTGCTGAAGTAATTTTGTTTGGGACCTTCCCTGCTGGTGTGTCAGTTCCCCACTTACCCGGCAGGCTGGATGGCACCACAACTCAGGAGCTCCATGATCTTCGTTTTCTACCTTGAGTGGCTGCCAGGCCCAGGGACCTGGGTGCATATGCAACAACCAAGCATCCTTGAACAGCTATAGAAAAAGGAGCAACAACAGGGCTTAGGTGTGATACATGCTACAACATACATACAGAGTTACAGTCTTAAAGCTGTGTTGCCTGGGACTCTTCAGAGGGTTTTCATTCATTCAGTTGTGCCTGCATTACCACTGAGTGTCCTGACATGGAATTGTGCTGGTGACCCTCGAGTCAACTGTGACTAGGCTTCCTGTGTTTGGGGGGCAGAGGAGAATCGCAGGGAGGGGAGAAATAATATCCGTAACTCTACATGAGGCAATTAATTTTTTGGTGGTACTGGGGTCTGAACCTATGTGCTTGCTGAACAGGCACTCTACCACTTGAGTCACACTCCTAGCTCCCTAATTTTCTGAATATTAAACATATCCAGTGTGTACTTTGGTAACTGGTAATCGATTTTTCTGTTCTACTGTCTTCTCCACTTTGAAAAAAGATGATAGCAGTAAACCTTATTGCTTAAAGAGGAAATAGAAAGAATAATGATACAATTATTCAGCTGGGCACCAGTGGCTCACACCTATCATCATAGCTACTTCGGAGGCTGAGATCTGAGGACTGTGCTTTAAAGCCAGCCAGAGCAGAAAAGTCCCTGTGAGACTCTTATCTCCAATTAACCACTCAAAAACTAGAAGTGAAGCTGTGGCTCAAAGTAGTAGAGCGCTAGTCTTGAGCAAAAGAGCTCAGGGACAGCGCCCAGACCCAAGAAAGAAAAGAAAAGAAAAGAGAAAAGAAAGAAGGAAGGAAGGAAGAAAGGAGGGAAGGAAGGAAGGAAGGGAGAAAGAAAAGGAAGAAAGGAAAAGAGAAGAGAGAGAGAGAGAAAGAAAGAAAGAAAGAAAGAAAGAAAGAAAGAAAGAAAGAAAGAAAGAAAGAAAGAAAGAAAGAAAGAAAGGAAAGAAAGAAAGAGAGAGAGAGAGAGAAAAAGAAAGAAAGAGAGAGAGAGAGAGAGAGAGAGAGAGACAGACAGACAGACAGACAGACAGACAGACCTATTCAAGGAACAAGTGTCTTTGATTAAAGGCATCTCCTCATACCTAAAAGTAGTACAGAAAAGGACAGCAAATGCAAAGTAGAAAGGCATTCTCTAGGGGATCATGCTGTCACATGAAGAGCTTTCACACTCTCACAATGTAAGACAGGGTAAGCAAGTTTTAAACACTGTAGCACAGGCATGAGAATGTGGCACAAACAATACTCACAGCATTGGGACCGCCACACCCTCCAAGGATTAAGATAGTTGCATCATCTATGACAATCTGAGGAGGGGGAGAAATTTAAACACATAAAACAAAGGCATCTGACTTTCCACACTTTAGTGATACATTAAAAATAAAATATCCAGCTCCCAGAGGAGAGTATTCTAGTTATCATAATCTCTCCTGCTCCACAAGCGATGTCAATTCTGATCTTTTGAACAAATTACTGATGATTTGCCTGAATGGGTACATTCATACTCTTTTGAGTGGATACATTCTTTCTTATTTAATCAATAGTAACAGGAGAGTATCAACCAAAAAAAAAAAAAAAATGGAGGATTCTTTTAAGAAATGAAATAGTAAATACTTTGGGGGAGAGGCATAGTAAAAGCCATTATAAATACTATGACCCATCAGAAGGTTAAAAAAAAAAGTAGCAAAAAAGAATGATAAATTATCTTTGCCTTAGTACAAACTGGCATCTTACCTGACTCCCTCCTCCCTCTCCCGTCCTAACTGAAAGATGCTACAGTGTTTGCTGAATAGTTATTTAATTCCCGAGCACCTGAGATTGGCCACCTCGGGGATGAGGACTGGGGCCGGAGATGTTCGGCTTGGACCATGCCCACTGCTCAAGGTCAAGAACCCAGACATCATTGCTCCTGTGAGATAAGGACAGAAAGATGAGGAAGCTGGAACTAAAGGACCACACTGGTGATGGGAGTTCTTATACCTGTGGCTAGCCAGTGAACTTGTACCATTTTCACATACACAGGCTGTCCAGGATGGAAGCAGCTTTGGATAAATTCTCCAGAGTTCAGATGCTTTAGAACCAGAAAGACTAGCTGAATACCAGCTCCACGGCTTCAACAAGAAACATCATTTTCTTCAACTCTGAGTTCCTTATCTCTCACTATCAAACAGAAATACTGCTACTATCTATAGAGCTGGTTTAAGGCCTCCTCTGAGCTGTATCTCACACACTAATAATGAAAGAATAAGTTAACTGGTGCTAGCCAGAAATGGTTATTGGTCACACTATCACCCTTCAAAAACAAAATCCACAAGGAAAAGGGGAAAAAAATTCAAAAGGCAGCTTAAGCACTGTCCAGGGAGTTAAAAGCTTTTTTGATTCTAACTACGAAAAGTAATTTCAGACAGCTAACAAGAGCTGCAGTTTTATCAAGGACCAGGTGCATCTCCAGTTCTCAAGACAGCAGCAGGGTAACCCAGAGTCCCAGAAGGCAGTCTCTACCAGTCACCTCTTTAAGGTCTACTGTTCACACACTGGGCATAGGCATGAGAGCGCCCAAAGTTAAATTCTAGTCCTCTCATCTGGAAGGCAGTGCCTTTCATCTTTCCATACTTCTGAAAATGTGATGTGGAGAGTTTGGTGTTGAAGAGAACAGGCTTAGGTCTGCAATGATTGTACTACTGACAGCTAATCACCTCCAGAGCAAGGGAAAACAAGAACTCCTGCGGCGGCTGCTGCTGAACCAGATAGCCAGGGCTGACTCTGGCAAGTTATGGATAAAGATGGAGAACCTTACGATTCTCTGGCTTTTAACCCATTCTCCCACAACCTATCCCATTTGGAGAGTCTACAATTTCCATCTGTCCTGTCAATGATGCACCTCACTTCTTGGGAGGCAGACTTCTTCAGGCACAGTACAGCAATCAAAATGAAGGCTCCATTCCAACTAGGTCCTACCACACATCCAACAGGAAGCGATTCTACATAACTTGGTCTGTGACTAGAGCACCAAAGAATTGAAAGGTAAGGTAAAATAACTCATTGGGTTAATTAGAATCATGCTCAAAAATACCAGTCCTGACTAGTTCACACTTCTGACCTTTATGCCCGAAAGTATTTACTTACATTTGCCTGGATCCTAAAGAGCCACCAAAGACAATCATTTTATCATCTATCACACAGGAGGAGTGACCAGCCATAGGAGGTGGCCCATGTGTTGTTACAATGCAATTCCACCTAGTATAAACAGACAAGAGGAAGCCCAGAAGTCAGTATCATCTGCCTCTGACTTTACAAGATTAAGGCAAAAAGTGGTTAAGCAGGCATTCATTAAAAATGGCAATCTAAGCCAGGTGCTAGTTGGGCTCATGCCTGTAATTCTAGCTACTCAGGAGGCTGAAATCTGAGGATCACGGTTCAAAGCCAGCATGGGCAGGAAAGTCCATGAAACTCTTATCTCAAATTAGCCACCAATAACCAGAAGTGGCGCTGTGGCTCAAGTGGTAGAGTGCTAGCCTTGAGCTGAAGAGCTGAGGGACAGTGCCCAGGCCCAGAGTTCAAGCGCCAAAACCAACAACAACAACAACAACAACAAAAAGACAACCCAAGACATGGCTGAAAAATAACTGATTCTGTCTTGCAGATGTGGCAAGTAAAGAAAGCAACCAGATCTACACTAATCAGAGGGAGTAAGCTTCTACAACTTCCACACAGTCATTAATTAACTTATTGTTTTTGTTGTAGGGTGTGTGCTTATGTGTATGCATAAATGTGCATGCCAGTACTAGGGCTTGAACTCGGGGCCTCAAGCTCTCACTTTTTTACTCATATTTCACTTTTCCACTCATCGCTAGTGTTCTATTGCTTGAGCCACTCCTCCACTTATGGCTTTTTACTGGTTAATTGGAGATAGAGTCTCACAGATTTGTCTGCCTAGGATGTCTCTGAACTGACTGAGATCTTCAGATCTCAGACTTTTGAGTAGCCAGAATTACAGGCAAGAACCACTAGTGGTTGGCTCATTTTCTCTTGGAAGAAGAATAAATCTATCTTTTCTCTATAAAAAAGTGTTTGTAGGGCTGGGAAGGTGGCTCAGTGGTAGAATGCTTGCCTCACATGCATGATGAGGCCCTGGGTTTGACTTCTCAGCACCACATAAGCAGAAAAAGCCATAAGTGGCTCTGTGGTTCAAGTGGTAGATAGCCTTGAGCTGAAGAGCTGAGGGACAGTGTCCAGACCCAGAGTACAGGCCCCATGACAAAGAAAAAAAGAGTTTGTAGGGCTGGGAATGTGGCTTAGTGGTAGAGTGCTTGCCTGCCTAGCATGCATGAAGCCCTGGGTTCGAGTCCTCAGTACCACATAAACAGAAAAAGCCAGAAGTGGCACTGTGGCTCAAGTGGTACAGTGCTAGCCTTGAGCAAAAGAAGTTCAGGGACAGTACTCAGGCCCTAGGTTCAAGCCCTGGAACTGGCAAAAAAAAGGTTTTTAACTTAGGGTCTCTGTGTAAATCCTTTGAAACTGTAAGCAGTTATCTCTGTATAACCTCCCCACAACAAAAAAAGTCCACAGCTATCATCAAATTCTAAAAGAGATTCTAGAGACTAAAAAGATAAAAGACATTGATTTAAAACCTTAAACACAGTGTGATGACATATACCTGCTTCCCTTGGGAGGCTGAGGTAGGAAGATTGTGAGTGCAAGGCTAGCCTGGACTATAGGTGGAGATCCTGCCTTAAAAAAGAAAAAAAGAGGGGCTGGAGGTTTAGCCCAGCGGAAGGGCGCCCGCCTGGCGCGTGCAAGGCCCTGGGTTTGGTCCTCAGCCCTGGGGGGAAAAAAAAAAAAGCTACAAAAAAGAAAAAAGAGTCAGGCAGTGGTGGCTCATGCGTACAATCCCAGCTACTCAAGAGGCTGAGATCTGAGGAGTACAGTTCAAAGGCTGCTGGGGCAGGAAAGTCTTTGAGACTCTTATTTCCTATTAACCACCAGAAAACAGAGAAAACCGAAGTGAATCTGTGGCTCAACATAGTATAGTGCTAGCCCTGACTAAGCACTAAAACTCAGGAATAGCCCTGAGTTCCAGCCCTAGGACTGGCAAAAGAAAAAAGTAAAAAAAATCTCCCCACAACCCAGATTTAAAGGAGCGTATCATTGCAACTTACCAGTTTTTAGATGGAGAATAAGTGTGTATTTCATCAAAAAATCTCTCTGGTTGATGTAAGGGATAAGGGCTTGGCCTCGTCCAGCCTCCAAAGAGCACTAGCAAGTCCTTGTACACCACGAGGGTGGCTCCAGCTTTGGGAGAAGGATAGGACCCTGGAAGAAATCAATAATAATTGGATTAGGATTCAGGACTTCACAACAATACAATACAAGGCCATCTACTATTCATCTTCCACTTGAAGAAAGATAAAATAGGATACAATCTATAAAACACAGGGGATAGGCAGAGACAAAGCAGCATTTGCAGGTCTGAGAGGAAATCATCACTGATTTATATATGTTTATAATTAACACAAAGAAACCTGAGTTAAAATTGCTTAGCTTCTCTCAGCTTTAATTTGCTCACCTGAAGTCAGAGATGAAGGTTCCTATCCCATAAAGCTGTATGGATTATTAAATATAACAGTTTCCAACTTACCTTGGTTGGTTCTTGATATGGTTTAACTAAGGTGTCCTTCAAAGGTTAATATGCTGGGGGCTTGAGTGGGAAGTAGCTGGATCATGAGGGCCCTGACTTAATGCATTAATCCACTAATGGGGAAGGGATGGAAACCTTCAGAGATGGGAACTGGTGGGAGGAAGTAGGTGACTGGGGGTATGTCCTGGGGACTATTTCTTGTTCTCTGCTTCCTGACTGGCATGAGACAAGTACCTTTTGCCATATACTCCCATAGTCACAATGTCCCAAGACTTCTCAGGCCTAAAGTGACAGGACCAAGGGATATTAGACTGAAACTATGAGCCAAAGCAAACCTTTCTTCCTATTGTTTTCTTTCATGCATTTGTAACAACAACAAAAGGACAGAAAACTTTTGTCTCCTCCAGGGGAAATTCCCTAATTAAGATGTTACTGTCATTCTGAAATACCTTAATTTTGGAAATAATAAACAAAGCTTCAAGTCCCTACTCCCTACTTGGACTCACAAATGCTATGATAGAAAAAAAAAAATAACAGATTTCAGAACAGTGACTTAAACCTTCCACACTAAAGTGTGGATTTAGATCTGTGATGCTGGCAATCAGGCATGTAAAGGAAGCAGCAGACCAAGGATCTCCCAAAGCTACCAACCATGAAAACAAACCAAATGACCATTTGTAATGTGTGCTGGACAATCAGCATACTTTAAAAAAAATTTTATTTATGTGGTTCTGAGAAATTGAACTCAGGGACTTGTGCATGCACTCTACTACTAAACCACATTCCCAGCCAATCAGCATAAAAATTGTAAATAGTATTTTAAAATCATTTTCAGTGATTGCCTTTCTAGAGGTTAATATAACTGGACAAATGAAAATGAAAGATACCCCAATTATTAAAAATCACAATTATGTGCCTTGCTGGACACTGGCGGCTCATGTGTGGAATCCTAGCTATTCAGGAGGCTGAGTTCTGAGGATCATTCTTATTTCCAATTAACTAGCAATGATCTAAAAGTAGAATCATGGCTCCAGTGGTAGAGTACCAGCCTTGAGAAAACAAACAAAAAACAACAAAGAGCTCAAGGGTCCTGAGTTCAAGTTCCAGTACTGGAGCACACACACAAAAATTATGTAGGCCAGGGCTGGGAAGGTGACTCAGTGGTAGAGCGCTTGCCTTGCATGCATGAGGCCCTGGGTTCAATTCCTCAGCACTACATAAGCTAAAAGAAAAAAGCCGGAAGTGGTGTTGTGGCTCAAGTGGTAGAGCGCTAGCCTTGAGCTTAAGAGCTGAGGCACTGACTAAACCTTCCAAAAGATGACACTTGCTTCCTGTGATGGGAGAAAAGCTAAGTCAATTTTTAAAAATATGAAATACAAATTCTTTTCCTGTCACTTCATCTGATGAAGGCGTTTTTTGTTGTTGTTGGTCGTGGGGCCTGAACTCTGGGGCTGGGCACTGTCCTTCATCTCTTCAGTTCAAGGCTAGCGCTCTACCACTTGAGCCACAGCACCACTTCCAGCCTTTTCTGCTATGTGGTACTGAGGAATCAAACCCAGGGCCTCAAGCACACGAGGCAAGCACTCTACCACTGAGCTACCCTCCCAGTCCCTGATGAAAGCTTTTTAAGTCCATGTATAGTACAGATCCTTAATTTCTTATTTGAAATTCCAAAATCCTCAGAGTTCAGAAAAACTATTAACACAACAAAATTCAGTGGTAAAAAGCCTTATACAAAATGATGAGGCTATATAGAATCTTTACTGAATCAGCTTTGAGTAAATATTCATAGGTACTGATTCAGAAGTATTAGGTTTGCTTCTAAGGTAGTGCCCCAGATTCTACCACAGACATTACAAAGGTAGATACACATTGTATTACATTCTAAAATCAGAAAAATTCTCAATTTCAGAACACAGTAACTATATAGACTCTTGCAGCTAGCTAGGCATGATAGCATAAATGTAATCCCTGCAATTAAGAGGTTGAGACAAAAGGACAGGGAGTTTGAGGCCAGTCTAGGCTACATACCAAGTTACAGGCCAACCCTACCTAGTAAAACCCTGCCTTAATACACATACATACATATATACATGCATGCACGCACATGTGCGTGAGAGCACACATGCACGCGTGTGCATGCACGCACGCGCGCACACACACACACACACACACACACGCATGCACGCACGCACGCTTACCTGGGATCAGATCCCAGCCCTGCTTTTAAAGTGGCTGTGAAATTCAAGTCAATACCAGATCTTGCTCTGCCTCAGTTTCCTGATTCATAAACAAGCTATGAGAATTAAATGTGTTACATCATACAATGCATGCAGTAGGATACTATTGTTATTGAGAAGGTAAACTAATACACAAGTTCATGCCAGGCCAATTCGCCACAGTCAAGTGGGAATACTGCTGTTTGAATATGACAAAGCTCATAAGAACAGACTGAACCAGAAGTCACCAGTGTCAATAGTTAACACCTGAAATCCTAGCTTCTCAGGAGATTGTGAGCTAAGGATTGCGATTCAAAGCAAGCCCAAGCAGGAAAGACCATCAGACTCTTCTCTCCAATTAACCACCAAAAAGAGCTGGAAGTAGGGGTATGGCTCACATAGTAGAGCACCAATGTTCAGCAAAAAAGCCAAGCAAGAGCATAGAGGCCCTGAGTTCAAGCCCCAGTACCAGCACACACACAAAGATTAGATCAAAATGTAGAAGCATGTATCACTGTGGTTGGTAATTGTGTACATACAACTTTGTGACTGTAGCCATCTGAAATGTCATGATGGGCAATATAAGTCTTTTGATGAGATGGCCCAAAGATGTACTTTGTACATGCAGCCATCCAAAGACCTCAGCTCTCAAGAAAATTTTCATTTCATAAATGTTTATGTGCAAGTAAATATCTTCTTTTTTTTTTTTTTTTTTTTTTTTGGGTCCGGTCATGAGGCCTGAACTCTGGGCCTGGGCACTGTCCCTCAGCTCTTCAGCTCAAGGCTAGCGCTCTACCTCTTGAGCCACAGCGTCACTTCCGGCTTTTTTCTTTTTGCTTATGTGATGCTGAGGAATTGAACCCAGGGCCTCAGGCATGCAAGGCAAGCGCTCTACCACTGAGCCACCTTCCCAGCCCCGTAAATATCTTCTTTTACAGAAGACATTTCTATGCTTTTACAGACATGTACAATAATGCTTACACTGAAAAGCAACACCGTTTTGACTATTGTGTCAAAAGCCAGGGACTTGGTGAGCCACTGATGCCCAGGACAAACAATGTAGAAATTTTAGAAGGTGAGAGTCCTTCCTACTCCCTGGAAAATGGCTATGTTCACTGCTTTCAAAAAAGTACCATCTCAAAGAAAACTAGAGGGCATGGTGGCACACACTTGTAATCCCTTAACTACTCAGGGTATGAACTTATGAGGACTTCAGTTCACGACCAACTAGCCAATGGAAAAGCACAAGACCCTACCTATCAAAAACAAACTAGGCTGGACACCAATGGCTCTTGCGTGTAATCTATTTACTCAGGAGTCTGAGAGTTGAGGATTATGGTAAGTCAGATGGGCAGGAAAGTCTGTGAGACTCTCATCTCCAAATTACTGCCCCCTTTAAAAAAAAAAAAAAAAAAAAGCTGGGGCCAGGTGCCAGTGGCTCATGCCTGTAATCCTAGCTACTGAGAAGGCTGAGGATCACAGTTCAAAGCCAGCCCAAGCAGGAATGTCCACGAGACTCTTATCTCCAATAAACCACCAGAAAACTGGAAGTGGCACTGTGGCTCAAGTGGTAGAGTACTCGCCTTGAACTGAAGAGCTGAAGGACAGTGCCCAGGCCCAGAGTTCAAGCCTCACAACCACCACCACCACCACCACCACCACCACCACCACCACCACCACCAACAACAACAACAACAACAAACCATGGTCTAACTGCCTTTAAACTATGAGTGAAAGAATTTTTCCCTGAATACTTTCCATTTATTTTATGTTACAGTAATAATGTCAAAAGGGACAGTAAAGAATTCAGAATGGCACCCATGCTGGGATGCAGCTCAGTGGCAGGGTCCTGGCCTAATGTGGGTAGGATGAAGGCACTGGTATGCAGCTCAAGAAGAAGCATACACTATCTTCACATGCAAGACACCTGTTCCTCCAGACAAAACTGGCCTGCAAGGCCAACTAAGACCAGATAGATCAGGTTAACACTGCCTCACATTTTCACTGTGTGTGTGTGGTTTTTGATAGGAGCCTCTAGCTGAATGGTTTTACTAACAGGAACAAAGCTGGGTTGTAGAAAGCCCTGACCAAGTCTTTGGCTTTTGAGCTGTCATCATGACAGTGTATTAAGCACCATTCTGCCAGTCCAGAATAGTTTGGAAAGGTGCCTTCCCAGAATACCACATTAGCAAGAGAGTCAGCTGACCTAGAGGGCACATAGAGGATAGCACTAATACTTTTAATAGTCTCCTTAAAAACAAACAAACAAACAAACAAAAACTGAGTTCTAGTGGCTTACATGTACCTGTAATACTAGCTACTCAGGAGGCTGAGATCTGAGGATCAAGATTGGAAGCCAGCCCAGGCAGGAAAGTCCATGAGACTATTAGTCACCAAAAAAGCCAAAAGTGGAGCTCCAAAAGTGGAGCTGTGACTCAAGTGGAAGATCATTAGCCTTGAGCACAAAAAGCTCAGGGACAGCACCCAGGCCCCTGAGTTCAAGCCCCAAGACCAATGAAACAACAACAACAACCACCACAACAACAACATAAAAAACTCCTAAGTTACAATTTAAAGTGCTTTGATTTTACAGGTAATACTTTTGTAACAGGAAGAAATAAAGTCATGTTTGAGGAGAGATGAAACAAAAGGAAAAGTAAGAAAAACACTCCAAACTTCATAAGCATAGTCTGTCTTTATTACAAACACCTTGAAGATCATTCAGAAAACAATCTCCAAAATAGACAGTCCTCCAAAATAGACGGTCCAAGGACCACAGGGGTTTTATGGGGGACAGGTATCCATTTCTCTTTAGGCAGTAAGAATATTTCCAATTTAATATCAATGTGGTAGATAATAGCTATAATAAACATTTATATATTTACACACAAAGATATGCTTTAGAAAAAAAAAAAAGTAGAGATGGGCACTGGTGGCCCACACCTGTAATCCTAGCTACTGAGGAGGCTGAGATTTGAGGATCATGGTTTAAGGCCAGTCTGGGCAAGAAAGTCTGTGAAGTCTGTGAGACTCTTGTCTCCAATTTACCACCAGAAAACTGGAAGTGGTGCTGTGGCTCAAAGTGGTAGAGAATCCAAGTCTTGAGCAAAAAGAGCTCAAGGACAGTGCCCAGGCCCCTAGTTCAAGACTCATGACTAATTAAAAAGAAAAAAAGAAACAAAAGCATCTCAGGGAGGAGTAATGGCTCATGCCTATAATCCTAGCTACTCAGGAGACTGAGATGTGAGGATGGCAGTTCAAAGTCAGCCAGATTCTAGCTAATCAGAACAGGCCCTGGATGCACCATGATAAATCCAAACATTTTTTAGGGTATTTCCTTCTCCCCACTCCATTTTTCTGGGGGAAGGGAAAGGGTTCCTTTTTTCTATTTTATTCCTCTTGCAACAAGACTAGACAAGTTATTGACTGACAAAAACCCACTGATGTTATTATACACAGCTTGTCTGGGACATGTGGCTTCCAGGGGACACATTTTATAATTACAACTATACTCATACCTTTAAAACCATCTTCCCAGTCATTTACAGACTAGTCATACAACAGAACTCTTGTAATGGCCATGAGAAACTTTTAAATCTTGCGTAACGATGTCACAGGCATGAACAAAAAAGAAATTCTCTGTTGGCATTGTTCAGTGCCAGTAAACAATCGACATAAAAGATCACTTGATGAAAAGAGCAGCACTTATCAGCTAAAAATTAACAGCATGAACACCAGTAATAGTTCCTTGGTAGCATTTGAAGTAGTCTTTGATTCCATTTCTAGGAAGGAGAGAAGGTCCAGAATCTTCTGTTTAATCTGATAACTTGTTAATTGCAGTTCTAATGGGTGAGGTGCCTTTCAAGTGACTCTATTTGGAAGTGAAAACAATGCTGTTAGTCATAAAGTTTCTGGCCTGGTGTTGAAACAGGAAAGTCCTAGTGAGCCAGGGGAGAGAGCCAAACTGAAATATGGCAGAATTGTGTTTATGTTCTCCCTTGGAAGGCCAAAGGTTCCTCCAGATCTGTGCAAGACTTCCCACTCTTCTCTCCAACAGGATAGAGAATGGTGTACAATTCCTTGACTGGGAAGGCCAGAGAAACTAGATTTTTCTAGAAAAGTCATGTATTCTTGAAAACCCAGGATCTGAACTTTATAAATAACAGGAAGGATTTCTGCTTTTCCTAGGGGAATGTACTGGCTCTGTTCTCCTTCATGTCCCCAAACCAGCACAGGTCCAGGACAGAGGGAAAAGGAAACAAGAAAAAACCACCACCTCATAAAGGTTAACCAGGAATAAGACCATGGGTCAAGGATAACAAACACAACAAAGAAGTTAACAAAGCACTGATAGATACAACCACATGGATGAATTTCAAATACATTTGGTAAGAAAGAAGTTGCTACAAATGTCCACTTACAGGAAGTTCAAGAACAGACACTGGAATATTGTGGAAATCTGAATCTAATTATTTCTGTATGGATGGTATTTACAAGAAAGGAACATGGGAACTTTTTAGAGGTGATGAAGTTCTGTGTGCCTAGGTGATCATCACATGGCTACTATGACTGGAGGAACACAGTCTGGTTGCTGTTCTTGGTTTATAATTCCTTGATTAGGAAGACACAGAAACTAGATTTTTCTCCTACATGGTGGGTCATAAGAACCTTTTTGTTTTAGACTTTTTTTTTTGGTCGGTTGTGGTGCTTGAAATCTGGGCTTGGGTGCTGTCCCTGTTCTCTTCAGCTCAAGGCGAGCATTCTACCACTTGAGCCACAGTACCACTTCCGGCTTTTTCTAGTGGTTTATTGGAGATAAGAGTCTCATGGATTTTCTTGCCTGGGCTGGCTTTGAACCGCGATGCTCAGATCTCAGCCTCCTGAGTAGCTAGGATCACAGGCATGAGCCACTGGCACCCAACTATCTGACCTTTATGTCTAATAGTAGATAATAAGATTCTCATTGTGTGTGTCTGTGTGTGTACACACGCATATGCCAAGGCCTCATACATTCACTTGGCGTGCTTGGATAATTGGCAATCTACCACTTGATTCACATCACCAGTCCAAATTTTTCTTTTAAAGGGGTCTTGCCCTGTTCCTGCGAGATAGGAATGCCACCACACAGAGAATAATAAGAATCTATAGATAGATCTAGCGGGGTTTCCCTATGCAGCCTATTAGCTTAGCTACACAACAAACTCTCCATAAAAGCTCTAAAAGCAGAGTTCTGGAGAGTCTGGATATCTAATGGTACAGACGGAGATCCCTGCAGGGTCTCTGCCCACATATGCATCTCTTCATCTATATGCTTTATAATAAGCTGCTACAGGTGTTGGGATTTTTGTTTTTGTTGGTTGTGGGGCTTCAACTTGA
This sequence comes from Dipodomys merriami, assembly GCF_024711535.1. Taxonomy (NCBI): domain Eukaryota; kingdom Metazoa; phylum Chordata; class Mammalia; order Rodentia; family Heteromyidae; genus Dipodomys; species Dipodomys merriami. The sequence goes on along the minus strand of NW_027204270.1, from coordinate 19,009,407 downwards.
GGCCTAGGTGCTGTCCTTGAGCTCTTTTGCTCAAGGTCAGCACTCTACCACTTGAACCACAGAGTCACTTCGTTGTTTTTTTTTTTTTTAGTAGTTAATTGGAGATGAGAGTCTCACGGGGATTCTTCTGCCTGGGCTGGCTTCGAACCAAGATCCTCAATCCCAGCTTGCTGAGTAGCTAGGATTACAGGCATGAGCCACTGGCACCCAGCACTACATGTTTTCTTCTGTTTTGTGAGCCACTTGAACCTGAAAAGGGGGCTATGGAAGCCCCAGTTCACAGCTTGTCAGTTAGAAGCACAGGGGCTTGAGATTAGTATCTGAAGCAGGGACAGGCTTGCAACCTATCCCTGAACCTGTGGGCCCTGACAACTGTCCCCATTCAGAAGGTATCAGAACTGACTTGAATTACAGGCTACCTAGTGTGACCCTAGCTGCAGAACTGACTCCTGCTTGCTACTGAGGAGAAATCCCTATACCTTTTAAGGACACTGAAGTGACCTATGCTGCCCAGTAGTATGAGAGTAGAAGAAAACTTTATCTTTCCTACACACAGCCGTATACATCCATTAGAAAACCTGCAAGAGTTGTACATTTTACTGAACGTACAATTTTATGAAGTACAATACTGTTGGGGAAGATAACTTATCAAAGCTAGTAAACTATAAGCTGTGCTCCCATGTTACCACATAGCATGGAGTACTTTATCTAGGAAACAACGAAACTCATAGAATTTAAATTCCTGGGCTGGGAAGATGGCTCAGTGGTAGAGCGCTTGCCTTGCATGCCTGAGGCCCTGGGTTCGATTCCCCAGCACCACATAAGCAAAAAAGAAAAAAAAAAGTCAGAAGTGGCGCTGTGACTCAAGTGGTAGAGTGCTAGCCTTGAGCTGAAGAGCTGAGGGACAGCACCCAGGCCCAGAGTTCAGGCCCCATGACTGGACCCAAAAACAAAAAACAAAACAAAACAAAAACCTGAAGTCTTGAATTCAAGTCCCAGGACTGGCACAATAAAAAATTAAATTTCTGGGGCTGGGAAGGTGGCTCAGTGGTAGAGCGCTTGCCTTGCATGCCTGAGGCCCTGGGTTTGATTCCCCAGCACCACATAAGCAAAAAGAAAAAAAGCCGGAAGTGGCGCTGTAGCTCAAGTGGTAGAGTGCTAGCCTTGAGCTGAAGAGCTGAGGGACAGCGCCCAGGCCCAGAGTTCAGGCCCCACGACCGGACCCAATAAATAAATAAATAAATAAATAAATAAATAAATAAATAAATAAATAAATTTCTTCACCTGCCTACCAAGCATGAGGCCCTGAGTTCAAACTCCAGTACAGCATTCCCCAGAAATCTTTCCTATTATAAGAATAAGAAGAACCTATTCCTCAACAACAAAAAAATTGCAACTACTCTATATCTTATATATATAAACAGAATTACAAGTTATATTTTAAGATTAGGCAATTGGATTAAAATGGGATAGAGTCAAAGCCAAGTTAAACACAAAATCACAACCAGAAAGAATTATGGAATAGAGGACATTATCAAGGGCACTCCTTATCTGAAAAGAAGAATCAAAGCATTGTTTAAGAGTTCATGGTAAAGGCATGGATCAGCTATACAGTGAGTGTATACCTAGTGAATGTGAATACCAGTACTGAAAAAGGAGGGGAGGGGAGAAGAGGAAAGAGTTCATCTCTGAAATAAAGGATGAGAGAAAGCTAGCTTTTGAGCTTTTTAGAAAGGACAAAGTAGCCTCCTAAGGCAGGTGCTACTGGTTTACACCTGTAATCCTAGGTATTCAGGAGGCTGAGATCTGAGGATCATGGCTTGAAATCAGCCTAGGCAGGAAAATCTGTGAGCCTCTTATCTGCAATTAACCACTGAAAAACTGGAAATGGAGCTGTGATTCAAGTGGCAGAGTGCTAACCTTGCATACAAAAGCTCAGGGACAGTGCTCAGCCCCCGAGTTCAAGCCCCAGGACTGGAACAAAAACAAGTAGCCTCCTAGAATTCAAGTTGATACCTGTAAGTCAATAAATGACCTATCAGCATCTGCCAGAACATCCTGTAGATTCTTTACAAAACCCCTCGAAGGGACAAGAGCTAGAAAGCCTGAGAAACTGGCCTGATACTAATTATAAACAACTAAGAATAAACAATTACAAGATGACCCAGCAGGAGTTGATCCCTAGTATTGCTAATTGTACTAGAATCTAATAGGGTCATTTAGGGGAACCATTAGAAAACTCAGGGATAAAGTTGTTTGTTTTCTCCTTTTATGATTAGCTGCCACAATTTCACTTAGGACATAAAGTCAACAGATATAGATAGTGTTGGAGATATGCAGAGATAAGGCATCATGGAAAAGAAAGTATATTATGGTAATAAAAAAAACTACAGTTACAAAGTAGTAACATGACCTGATAATGAACAGAAACAGTACTGGATGATTTGAGAGGTTTACTGCAGAGAACTTGTGAGCATCCAAAGACTGCTTGTCAAGAAGGTAGGCAGTCAGGGTCACAGTGTATAGATCTGAAAGCTAAGAAGTCCAAGGAAAGTTACTGCTTATTCTCAAAGACACAATGGGCTTCTTCCTCAAGATATTGTTTTGACAGTTATAAGATAGGCTCATGAGTTTGAGCCAATGACTGAAAGTCAAATGATGCTATATTTTCAACTGGAAAAGTGTTAAGGATAGGTATTAATGTTATATGGGAATGTTATACAGGAATCTGATCAGTGACATACAGAGAAGCCACACTTTAAGAGGTTGAATTGGGAGTCTTTATTAAAATGCCAGCAATTGCAAGTCCCAAAGACTTGCAGCCCCGAATGAAGCTAGTACAAGGTTTACATAGGCCAAAAACACATATGGTGTGAGGAATTAAACCTACAAAACAGTTTTCTATAAGTAAAGCAAATCAAGTGAGGAACTAATGAAAATGTTATACATAAGTAAAGCAAACCAAATGTGGATACTTACACGTAATAAATTAACACATTTGTAGTTAATACATTTGATAGTGAAGAAAAAAATCCAAGCTGGGCACTAGTAGCTCATGCCTATAATCTTAGCTACTCAAGAGAGTTGTGATATGAGAATCAAGGTTTGGGGCCAGCCTGGGTACATAAAGCCAAGAGATGCTAATCTCCAAACAACCACAATAAAGCTGAAAATGGAGCTGTGGCTAAAGCATCAGCCATGAGGGAAAGGCTAGATATTAGCTTGAGGCACTAGAGTTCAAACCAAGAAGGAAGGCAAGAAGGGAAAAGAGGGAGAGGGGAAAGGAATTAAGCACATTCACTTTCACCTTCCTTTTTGGGAGGTAGGTTTTCACAAAATTAATAACACTCAGCAGATCACAAAATGATTTAAACACAACTAACAACACAAGTCTGGGTACTTCTCCACATCAACCGAGTTGCATAATGAATGTGTAGAAATTTTTTTTCTGAATCTTTGACTGTGCTTGGTCAAAACACTGTAACAAATCCATGAATAAGGTCAGTATATCATATCAATATTGGTTTATTAATTTTCACTGTATACTATACTAACTCAAAATGTCAATGATAGAAAAAATGATAAGGAATATATGGTAATTATAAAAATCTATTTGAGCTGGGTGCCAGTGGTTCATGCCTGTAAACCTAGCTACTCAGGAGGCTGAGATCTGAGGATCATGGTTCAAAGAGAGCCCAGTCAGAAAAGTCTCCATGAAACTCTTATCTCCAATTAACCAATGAAAAACTGGAAGTGGCTCTATGGCTCAAGTGGTAAAGCGCTAGTCTTGAACACAAAGAAGCTCAGGGACAGTGCCAGGTCCTGAGTTCAAGGCCCATAACTGACAAAAATAAATTTAAAAAAATCTATTTGAAGGCAGGGTGCCACTGGCTCACACCTGTAATCCCAGCTACTCAAGAGGCTGATATTTGAGGATCACGGTTCAAAGCCAGCCAGGCAGGAAACTCCATGAGACTTTTATCTCCACCAGAAAACCGGAAATGGTGTGGCTCAAGTGGTAGAGTGCTCACCTTGAGCTGAAGAGCTGAGGGACAGCATCCAGGCCCAGAGTTCAAGCCCCATGACCAACCAAAAAAAAAAAAAATCTATTTGAACTGGGCACAGGTAGCTAGTTCAGGAGGCTGAAATCTGAAGATAACAGTTCAAAGCTAGCCTGGGCAGAAAAGTCCATGAGATTGATCTCCAATTAAACACCAAAAAGTTCTGGAAGCAGAACTGTGGCTCAAGGGATAAAACGCTAGCCTTGAGAACAAAAGCTCAGACCCTGGGTTTAAGCCTGAGGATGAGTGCAAACACGTGCACTACACACACACACACACACACACACACACACACACACACACACACACACACACAATGTTTATTTGAAAAATTAAAAACCTGGTGGGCTGGGAAGTTGGCTCAATGGTAGAGCGCTTGCCTTGCATGCCTGAGGCCATGGGTTCAATTCCTCAGCATCACATAAGCAAAAAGAAAAAAGCCAGAAGTGGTGCTGTGGCTCAAGTGGTAGAGCGCTAGCCTTGAGCTGAAGAGCTGAGGGACAGCGCCCAGGCTCAGAGTTCAGGCCCCATGACCAAAAAAAAAAACCAAAACAAAACTGGTAATGCGTTAGAACGTATAGGCACAGGCAGGAACTTCCTGAATAGAGTCCCAGGGACACAAGAGATAGGAGAGACTCGACAAATGGAACTACATTAAAATAAGAAGTTTCTGCACAACTAAAGACATAGCTACTAAACTAGAAAGACAGCCAACCTATTGGGAAAAGATCTTTATCACCAATGTATCAGACAAAGGGCTAATATCCAATATATACGGGGAACTTCAAGGAACTAACCTTTCCCAAACTTAATAAATCAATCATTAAATGGGCAAGGGAGCTAAGAAGAAACATCTCAGAAGAAGAAGAATGACAAAGAAGCAAATGAGAAAATGTTCATTATCCTTGGTTGTAAAAGAAAGGCAAGTCAAAACAACCCTGAGATACCATCTTAACACAGTTCGACTGGCTAATATTCTAAATTTGGATAATAAATGCTAGTGGTGATGTGGAGAAAAAGAACCCTACTGTACTGCTGGGAGGAATGTAAACTAATACAACCTCTCTAGAAAGCAGTCTGGAGGGTCCTCAAAAAACTAAAAACATAAGCTGGGCGCGGGTGGCTCACACTTGTAATCCTAGCTACTCAGGAGGCTGAGATCTGAGGAGCGAGGTTCAAAGCCAGCCTGGGCAGTAAAGTCCGTGAGGTTCTTATCTCCAATAAACCACTAGAAAACTGGAAGTGGCGCTGTAGCTCAAATGGTAGAGCACTAGCCTTGAGCTAAAGAGCGCAGGGACAGCGCCCAGGCCAAGACTTCAAGCCCCGCGACCGACACCGCCCCCCCCACCAAAAAAAACTAAACATAAACCTTCCCTATGACCTAGCCATACCACTCCTAGTCATCTACCCTGAGTATCATGAACCAGGATATGACAAGGACACCTGTACATCCATGTTCATTGCTGCACTATTCACAATATCCAAGATATGAAAACAACTCAGATGCCCCATGATAGATGAATGAATCCAAAAACCATGATACCAATATACTGGTATTTACACAGCTATTAGAAAGAATAATGTCAAGCCAGGCACTGGTGGCTCACACCTATTATCTATCCTAGCTACTCAGGAGGCTGAGATCTGAGGATTGAGGTTCAAAGGCAGCCTAGGCAGGAAAGTCCATGAGACTCGTATCTCTAAGAAACCACTCAGAAGGAAAGAAAGAAAGGAAGAAAGAAAGAAAAAAAAAGAAAGAAGGAAAAAAAGAAAGAGGAAAGAAGGAAGGAAGATGGATATCATTCACAGGGGAATGGATGAAACTAGAATAAATCATGTTGAGGGAGGGAGGTAAACCAAGATTAGAGACAAACAGTGCATGTTCTCCTGATATACAGAAGTTAGATTTAAAACCCAATGGGATATGACAAATTATACAGGATTATATATGCCCATATACAGCGAGACCAAAAGAATATATAGTCTTAGAAGAAAATCACCAAGTTGTAATACCCAATCGCCTCTTCATACACACATACACATACACACACACTTATGTAATATATATATAATATACACACTGAAACAAACTCCAAAGGAACCATTTTCTTAATTTGTCTTTTCATTTTCTGATGACTCTGTATTCATTACGTCATATATGGTGTATATATGTGCACAGCTGTGGGAAGGTGCGGGTAGGGTATAGAATCAATGGAAAATGGGTGAACAAGTGCAGCAGCAGAGCCTACTGGCTGCACTGAATATTGATGAAAGTGAACCAAGCAACTCACATGGAAAAGGTAGGAGGGAGGGAATGTGAGAGAATGAGAGAACAGAAGATACTATGCAAAAGGAAATGTACTTTTTACCTGATGTATGTATGTATCCCACTGTATATCGCCTCTAAAACAACAAAGTAATTTAAAAAAGAAGCTGATGACCAGGATAGTTCATGCCTATAATTTCAGCAAGAGGGAGGCCGAGGCAGGTATATCTCACGTTTGAAGCCAGTCTGGGCTAAACAAATAGCAAAACCCTGCCAGCATTGCCTCCCCTCCTAAAAAGGAAAATAGTCATAGAAAAACTAAAACTATTCACAGCATGAGCTGGGAGAAAGAAATAAACTTTAGAGACAAAATCTTGGGTTTTGGTCTCTGCTCTATTAATAGCTTTGTGATCTTGTGAATCAGTAGGCAGTTTTGAGTATCAATCTCTTTATCTATAAAGGGGGATAACTGTTCTATGATCCTAATGAGGAAGGTTAGATGGTATATATAAAGAACCAACACCCACCTTTAAAGCCCTCTCATGGTCCATATGTACTATCTAAAACACAGGCCACTTCATTTTTTTTTTTTTTTTGCCAGTCCTGGATCTTGAACTCAGAGCCTGGGCACTGTCCCTGAGTTTCTTTTGCTCATAGTTAGCACTCTACCATGTGAACCACAGCACCACTGCTGGCCTTTTCTATTTATGTGGTACTGAGGAATCGAACCCAGGGCTTCATGCATGCTAGGCAAGCACTCTACCACTAAACCTCATTCCCAGCCCACAGGCCACTTCTGACTGAGGTAAAATGTGGCCATTTCTACAAAGCTGCTAAGAGAGCACAGGATAGTTGAAAAGGTTAGTATAGCACATTACACATCCACCTGGTACACTGTGATAACACTGAGTAAAGTCAGAGATGGCACAATAAGAAAGCAAGTAGACAGTCACGATTTCTAAAATTTAGTTATATTTAGATTCAACTGGGATATTTTCTTTTTTTTTTTTTTTTTTTTTGTGTCGGTCGTGGGGCTTGAACTCTGGGCCTGGGCACTGTCCCTCAGCTCTTCAGTTCAAGGCGAGCGCTCTACCACTTGAGCTATAGCACCACTTCCGGTTTTCTGGTGGTTTATTTGAGATAGGAGTCTCACGGTCTCTCCTGCCCGGGCTGGCTTTGAACCGCGATCCTCAGATCTCAGCCTCCTCAATAGCTAGGATTACAGGCGTGAGCCACCAGCGCCCGGCTTTTTTTTTTTTTTTTTTTTAAATGCAGGGGCAACATCATATTCCCAAGCCCAAGTTTACTGTGTTAAGGGGCCAAGGAATCTACCACCTAAGTAACTTCTTGATGATGTAGTTGGAGATGATCTGTTTTATCTGTTTTCTGAAGAACTGTGAACTTACCTCTTTCTCTCTTTTTTTGGGTCAGTCCTGGGCTTGAACTCTGAGCCTGGGTGCTTCCCTCAGCTCTTCAGTTCAAGGTTAGCACTCTACCACTTGAGCCACATCACCATTTCCGGTTTTCTGGTAGTTTTATTGGAGATAAGAATCTCACATACTTTAATATGTCAGCCCGGGCTGACTTTGAACCTCAATTCTCGATCTCAGCCTCCTGAATAGCTAGGATTACAGATGTGAGCCACTGGCACCTGGATTCTTTCTCTTTTAACAGAGAAAGAAATTGAGGCCCAGAGACTGCAGATGTGAAGTTCAGAGGCAAGTAGCTGAGTGGCAGGGCCAAAAGCAGAACAGGCTGTATATCTCTGTCCTTCAGTACATTCTTCTAAATAAAACAAAGGGCTAGAACCCACAGCCATTACTTATACAATTGCATGTGAAAGTAAAGAAACTGAAAAAGGCTATGAAATTATTAACTATATATATATATATTTTTTAATTGTGAAAATACCGTACAGAGGGGTTACAATTACCTGGGCAATTACTGGTTACAATTACCTTATTAAGCATTGTTGCCTCCTCCTTTGTTTCCCCTTCCCATCCCTTCCCATTCCCCCCCCACACACACACAAAGTTGTAAAGTTCATTTTTCAACATAACCTCTTACATATCTCATTGCTGCAATGGGTCCACTTGTATCCCTATTTAAACAATTTGATAATAACTATATTAAACAGAGGCTAAAATTAACTTCAGTTTGAATAAAGGGTAACTCATTTCAAAAAATGTGGTTCAAGGTACCTGCCCAAATGGCTTATTTGCTTTGGGAACTGAACACAGGCTGTGCCAAACAAATTTGATTAAGAATGAAAAGTGTTAACATTGTACAACATAAGAAGGTGAAACATTCAACTTCCTGGAACCACTTGGTAAAGGCCAGAATTATGTACACACTATATATGTACAACCACTGGTGTGGATGGACAATGGCTTCTGTTCTACCCTCAATGACTTTTATCTGAGTGATAGATAAATAAGTAGAGAACTATACCAGTTCCTACTCCCCTCCTTCGCCTCCCCCATCTGTAGACACATATTCCCTCTTGTTCCTACAGAGCTGCTGCTCCCCATCCATCTCCAGTCAGTCCCTCAATGGGTCCCACTTTTCTTACCAATAAAGCATTGTCCTATCAGTTCTCGCCCTTTACTCAAAACTAGGTCCTCCCCCTAGATCATTTCCATTAGCATATAAACATGCTACAAAATCTGTTATGGAAGGGGAGCACTGGGATATAGTTCAGTGGTATTAGAGCACTTGCCTAACAGTGCCCTGGGTTTGATCCCCATACCACAAAACTTAGCCCTCAATTACATCAACTTCCAAATAGCAGCTCATTTCTTTGAACTATTTCTTTTTTCTTTTTTTTTTTTTTTTGTTGGTCCTGGGCTTGAACTCTGGGCCTGAGCGCTGTCCCTCAGCTCTTCAGCTCAAGTTAGCGCTCTACCACTTGAGCTACAGCACCATTTCCGGTTTCCTGGTGGTTTACTGGAGATAAGAGTTTCATGGACTTTCTTGCCCAGGCTAGCTTTTTTTTTTGGGGGGGGGGGGGGGCGGTCCGGTTGTGGGGCCTGAACTCTGGGCCTGGGCGCTGTCCCTCAGCTCTTCAGCTCAAGGCTAGTTAGTGCTCTACCACTTGAGCCACAGCGCCACTTCCGGCTTTTTTCTTTTTGCTTATGTGGTGCTGAGGAATCGAACCCAGGGCCTCATGCATGCAAAGCAAGCACTCTACCACTGAGCCACCTTCCCAGCCCCCTAGGCTAGCTTTGAACCGTAATCCTCAGATTTCAGCCTCCTGAGTAGCTAGGATTTCAGGCGTGAGCCACCGGCGCCCAGCTTCTTTGAACTTCTTTACAGCGAAATACCTCTAAATTAAAAATGTGTTGTTTAAGATGTTCTTTTTTTTTTTTTTTTTTTTTTTGTCAGTTGTGAGGCCTGAACTCTGGGCCTGAACGCTGTCCCTCAGCTCTTCATCTCAAGGCTAGTGCTCTACCACTTGAGCTACAGCACCACTTCCAGCTTTTTCTGCTTATGTGATGCTGAAGAATCAAACCGAGGGCCTCATGCATGCAAGGCAAGCACTCTACCACTGAGACACCTTCCTAGCCCTGTTTAAACTGTCTTTACACCTCTCTCTCTCTCTCTCTCTCTTTTGGTGCTGGTGCTGGGACTTGAACTCAGGGCCCCACACACTTGCTTGGCTTTTTCCCCAGGCATTCTATTACTTTGAGCTACACTTCGATTTGTAACTTTGCTGGCTAACTGGAGGTAAAAGTTTCACATATTGGCCTGCTGGGGCTGGCCTTGAAACCCCATCCTCAGATCTCAACCTCCTGAGCAGTTAGAATTACAGGTATGAGCTACCAGCACCCAGCTCCATTTTATTTTTTGTTGATCCTAAGGCTTGAACTTTAGGCCTGGGCACTGTCCCTGAGCTCTTTTGATCAAGGTTAGCACACTACCACTTGAGCCATAACACCAATTCCAGCTTTTTCTGTGATTTAATTGGAGATAAAGAGTTTCAAGGACTCTGCTATGCAGGCTGGCTTCAAATCTATCCTCGGATCTCAGCCTCCTAAATAGGTAGGACTACAGGCATGAAGCTATTGGCCTGTAGCTATTTAAAAAAAACAAAACAAAACAAACAAAAAAAAACTATTCCAGGTCTGGAATGTGGCTTAGTGGTAGAGTGCTTGCCTAGCATTCGTGAAGCCCTGGGTTCAATTTCTCTGTACCACATAAATAGTAAAGGCCAGAAGTGGTAGAGCGCTAGCCTTGAGCACACAGAGGCTCAGGGACAGAGCTACAGGCCCTGAGTTCAAGCCTCAGGACTGGCAAAAACAAAAACAAAAAAAACTTAAAACTATTCCAATAGGTTTTTTTTTTTTTTTTTTGGGGTCCGGTCGTGAGGCCTTGAACTATGGGCCTGGGCGCTGTCCCTTAACTCTTCAGCTCAAGGCTAGCGCTCTACCACTTGAGCCACAGCGCCATTTCCGGCTTTTTTCTTTTTGCTTATGTGGTGCTGAGGAATCGAACCCAGGGCCTCAGGCATGCAAGGCAAGCGCTCTACCACTGAGCTATCTTCCCAGCCCTCCAATAGGTTTTTATCACTCATCTACTATGCTCATCTTAGTAAATCTAAGGCAGTTCTCAGCTCTCATGTGATGACCTCTTAGCTACAAATGACATAGTTGATCATGTCCTCTTCTACTGGAAACACTTTCCAAGTACTATGTATCCCAGATGTCACACTGTTTCTGTTCTACCTTAGATGTACCTTTTCTGGTCTCCTGAACTCCAAATGGAGTCCCCTGGACTTAAGTCTTTAGATGTCTTCTCTATCTTCACTCAATCCCTTGGTCATTTAAATCCATCTAGAGATGCTTAATGATCCCTAAATTGTGTCTCTGGCCTATAAGTTTCCTCTGAATTCCAGGTACCTACTTGCCCACCTAGGCATTTTAAACTTACTCATGTTTCTTCCCTTTTACGGTGGTACTGAGATTTGAAATCTGGGCCTCAAGCTCAAACTTCACGTGTCAAACAGAATTTTTTACCTTTCCTGCCCATGGCCTTCCATCTCCATTAATGACAAGTGTACCTTTTCAAAGACTTGGGAGGCTGAGATCTGAGAATCATGGTTCAGTGCCAACCCAGACAAGACAAAATGGTACAAAGATGAACACGAGAAGAGTTATTTTTAACTCCTCTCCTTTCATTCTATACCTAACCATGGGCAAATATCTTTGGCTCTCAAATTTTTTCTTCTCTTCCTATTGACACCTAGTTCAAGTTGTCACCTCCACCTCTACACCACCTTCCTACACAGGCTCTTCTCTGAAATCTGTCTTGTCATTTCACTTAAACAATACAGCAAAGTCCTCACAATGTCCAGAAGATTACACATAAATGATACTGCAGGGGGCTGGGAAGGTGGCTCAGTGGTAGAGTGCTTGCCTTGCAAGCATGAGGCCCTGGGTTCTATTCCTCAGCACCACATAAACAGAAAAAGCCAGAAGTGGTGCTGTGGCTCCAGTGGTAGAGAGCTAGCCTTGAGCTGAAGAGCTGAGGGGCAGCGCCCAGACCCAGAGTTCAGGCCCCATGACCGGCAAAAAATAAAAATAAAAAATAAATAAAATATGATACTGCAGGTGGTTTTTCGTTTTTTTTTTTTTTTTTTTTAGGTTGTGGGGCTTGAACTCTGGGCCTGGGTGCTGTCCCTGAACTCTTCAGCTCAAGGGAAGCGCTCTACCACTTGAGCCACAACACCACTTTCAGTTTTCTGGTGGTTAATTGGACATAAGAGTCTCACATACTGGAGCTGGGAAGGTGGCTCAGTGGTAGAGCGCATGCCTTGCATGCCAGAGGCCCTGGGTTTGATTCCTCAGCACCACATAAGCAAAAAAAGAAAAAAGCTGGAAGTGGCGCTGTGGCTCAAGTGGTAGAACGCTAGCCTTGAGCTGAAGAGCTGAGGGACAGCGCCCAGGCCCAGAGTTCAGGCGCCATGACTGGACCCAAAAAACAACAACAACAACAAAAAAAAAAGAGTCTCACATACTTTCCTGCCCGGGCTGGCTTTGAACTGAGATCCTCAGATCTCAGCTTCCTGAGTAGCTAGGATTACAGGTGTGAGCCACCAGTACTGGCTTGAAGGTAGTTCTTTGTCCCATATAATCTGTTTACTTGCTGTAGACACACTGAATTCCTCACAGGATCTCTTCACTATGACAAGCACACTCCCACCTCTGGGCCTGTGCACTCCTCATCCTTTGTCAAGTCTTTGTTCTGCCCACCTTCTCCATGGTCCCTTAGTTATGATTCCCCTATTATAACCTCCCTAATCATGCTGTAGCTTTTCCACAGCATTTATCACTATTTAACATTTTTTTTCTTTTTTTAACATTATTATTATTATTATTATAAGTAGTTGTACAAAGAAGTTCCGATTCTACAAAACAGTATATGAATACAAGGTGTCTGACAACATTGTCACCCATCGCTCCTAACCCATCCCTTCTCTCACTTTTCTTTTCTTTGTTCTTTTTAATTGAGATTAGGTGATTACATAAATTTCACATATTTCACAGCATTGTGGAATAGTGATACTTAAAGTCGCAAACACATTTTAACCTTCACAAGGCAAATTATCTTTATCATAGTCTACAAAGTTTATGAATTCTATGAGCTTCGACAATACAATTATTTCTTCCACATCAGGTGATGTTTACATTTCTTTCCTTTGCTTAGTGTAAGCTGTTCCCTCTTTCCCTCTCATTCCGCCCTTCTCATCACTGCCTTTGGATTGCTTAGTTCTTTTTCTTCTATGTCCAGTGCAGCTGATGGGGCCCCTTTGTTGTGTGTTGTTCTGTTTCCCATTTATTCTGCGTCCTCCTCCTGGCTTCCCTCTGTTGCACGCACGCGCGCACACACACACACACACACACACGTTCAAGAACATGGAGTCATTTAGCAATGATATGACAAAATGGTGGCTGTCCTTTGTTACTATTTAACATTCTATATTACATATTTTGATTAGTTTTTCTGAGACAAGGTCTTGCTATTTAGCCCATGCTAATTTCTAATTTGAACCCGCTAGCCTCCTGCTTCAGCCTTTTGAGTATCAGAATTATAGGTATTTGACACCACATCCAGCTTATTTATCTTTCTTTTCTCTATCTGGTACTGCAGTTTGAACTCAGGGCCACACTACATTTGTCATTTTTAATCTCTGTTTTCCCTTATTTGATTGTGATCTCCATTAAGGCTGGTATTTTTGTCTGTCACTAACTCATATATGGCCAACATAAGAACAATACTGTAAGTAAGCAATCTAAGTATTTGTTGCAGAAACAAGTATAGGGTGAGGGCAGTTTAACCGCACAGAAAGCAGGACAATGCTATGTCAAGGTAGTCAAGGTTTTTTTTTTTGTTATTTTGTTTTTTTTTTTTTTAGGTCTGGTCGTGGGGCCTGAACTCTGGGCCTGGGTGCTGTCCCTCAGCTCTTCAGCTCAAGGCTAGCGCTCTACCACTTGAGCCACAGCGCCACTTCCGGCTTTTTTCTTTTTGCTTATGTGGTGCTAAGGAATCGAACCGAGGGCCTCAGGCATGCAAGGCAAGCGCCCTACAACAGAGCCACCTTCCCAGCCCTCAAGGTTTCTTTTAATGCCAAACTCTAACAACAACTAGTTAACTGTGAAATTACTATTTAACTGCTTCATGGGGATCAAAATCAAACTTCTCTCTGGTTTATTCTCCACTTCAGCACATGGTATCACCCTCTATCTCACACACAAGCCTAAAATACATCTGTCCTGATTGGTCTTATCTCTGATCCCGTATCAATCCATCAACAAGTTTTGGTAACTTTTAGTTTAAAAATGCAGCTCAAGCATATATATCTATTGCTTTTTATCTCTGCTCATTCATATGACTTAATCTAACTTGCCAGTCTCTCACTTCTTATTTTCAGTTTGAGAGTTCTCTCTGCTTTACTTAGTTGCCTTCCTTGATTTCCTAAACAGCAGCAAAGGTGTTCTTTAAAATATAAACCCTACATTTATATATCTCAAACTATTTTTGTTATTTTTTTTGTTTTTGTTGCTGGCTGTGGGGCTTAAAGTCAGGGTCCAGGTATTGTCCCTGAGTGCTTTTACTCAAGTCTAGATTCTGATACTTTGAACCACAGCACCACTTCCATTTTTTGTTTTTTTTTTTCCTAGAAGTTAATTGAGGTAAGCGTAAGGTCTGTGTAGACCTTACAATAAGAGTCTCAAAGACTTTCCTGCCTGAGCTGGCTTTGAACCCAGATTCTCAGATCTCAGCCCTATGAGTAGATAGGATTATAGGCATAAGAAAGCCAGCAGTGCCCCAGCTATCTTTATTACCCTTAGGTATTTGTACAAAGGGTTTCAATTCAACATGTCAGCTTGTCAGCACAATGCATCTTGGTCAAGATCACTCCCTTCATCATTCTTTCCCAATTTCTCCTAACTCCACTCATCAATTTACTGGTTCAGTTTTCACATATGTATATTGATTACGACTACACCAGCCCATGCTTCCTCTCACCATTCATCTGCCTTTCCCCTTTGACCTCATTCCCCCCGTAACACGTGCTCTACCCACACTCTTGCTCATTAATCTGTATCCACAAAAGTCTGTTTTCAGCTCCTCCCATTTGTCCTTGTTGCCCAGGGTCTCTCTATTATTTAATGCCACTCACTACCTCCAGTCCTTATCTGTTAGGCCTTCGGAGGGGAAAAAAGTCTGTTTAAAGTAGCTCTGGTCCCTTTGTACAACTACTTAATGATTTTTTTTTTTTTTTTTTTGGTCCAGTCGTGGGGCCTGAACTCTGGGCCTGGGCACTGTCCCTCAGCTCTTCAGCTTAAGTGCTCTACCACTTGAGCCACAGCGCCACTTCTGGTTTTCTCTTTTTGCTTATGTGGTGCTGAGGAATCAAACCCAGGGCCTCAGGCATGCAAGGCAAGCGCTCTACCACTGAGCCACCTTCCCAGCCCATTAACGATTTTTTTGAGAAGAAAAAAAGCAGCTTTAATGTTTGCTTGCTTATTTTTCCATTTCTTTACTTTTACAATAAGCTCCCTAAGAAGTTCTTATCTCTGGAAATGTCTCAGAAATACTAACTGTAGCTATCCACTATCCATTACCCCTTCACTTCCAAAGGGAATACTTCTTTTTTTTTTTTGCCAGTCATGGGGCCTGAACTCTGGGCCTGGGCGCTGTCCCTCAGCTCTTCAGCTCAAGGTTAGTGCTCTACCACTGGAGCCAAGCACCACTTCCAGCTTTTTCTGCTTATGTGGTGCTGAGGAATCGAACCCAGGGCCTCATGCATGCAAGGCAAGCACTGTACCACTGAGCCACCTTCCCAGCCCTTGCGAAACTCTTATCTTCAATTAACCACCAAAAGCTGGAAGTGGGGCTGGGAAGGTGGCTCAGTGGTACAATGCTTGCCTTGCACGCATTAGGCCCTGGGTCCGATTCCTTAGCACCACATAAGCAAAAAATAAAAGCTAGAAGTGGTGCTATGGCTCAAGTGGTAGAGTGCTAGCCTTGAGCTAAAGAGCTGAGGGACAGCGCCCAGGCCCAGAGCTCAGGCCCCATGACGGACAGGAAAAAAAAAAAAAGCTGGAAGTGGAACTGTGGCTCAAATGGTAGCCTACCAGCCTTGAGCAAACAAAGCTCAGGGACAGCACTCAGGCCCTGAGTTAAAGTCCCAAGATTGGAGCACGTGCACACACACACACACACGTGTGTGGACACATACACACCAGATTTCTATCGTTTAAGTCACCTAGTCTATGATATTTTGTTATGCCCAGCTTCAGCTAAAGTACCAACCAAAACTAAAATGTTCTAGGCTCCTGATGATATAACCAAATACACAAGTAAAAAAGACATCCACTAAACTAACATTCTCTACCAAGACCCCACTCCTAACCCCATTGCCTGCTCCAGCCTCTTACTCTCCCAACAGCTCTGCTTTTTTGTTTCCTTCCTTGAGATGCTGGAGACTGAACGTAAGGCCCTGCTTGTGGTAGGCAGGGGCTCTACCAGTGAGTACATTCCTAGCCTAACAGCTACTTTTTTTTTTTTGGCCAGTCCTGGGGCTTGATCTCAGGACCTGGGCACTCTGTCCCTGAGCTTCTTTTGCTCAAGGCTAGTACTCTACCACTTGAGCCACAGTGCCATTTCTGGCTTTTTCTGTTGATGTGGTACTGAGGAATTGAACCCAGGGCTTCATGCATGCTAGGCAAGCACTTGACCACTAAGCCACATTCTCAGCCCAAGAGCTACACTTTTGAAGACTAACCTAATCTGAAAAGTTCTAAAGCCCAGAGTGTTTGTACAAAAAAGAGCAACACTCATGCCCAATTACCCAGGGTGAAAGTACTTGGCTGTTACAAAACAGTGCTAGTATTTTGTGACCAGAACAATCAAGGCTGCTCCAAATGGAGTTATTACTTGCACATGCTCACTTGCTACAAGACTGTCTCAAAGGAGAAGGTGGCACCCTCCTCTCAGCTACTACCCAACCCACCTAGCTCCCAGCACTAAAATGAGCAGGTGACTCAGGCACACCAACACCCACAAACAACTGAGTTTTGTTCGGAAATTCACTGGTGTTTTAGTTAGGAAGCAACTTTGGTCAGGACTCATGACAGCATACAGAAACAATCCCCCAGGGAAACTTCCCACGGGATTTCTGCCTGAAGCAGAATCTCACAGGATTCTTTATTGTTTTTTTTAAAGCTGACATTTGGGAAAGTTCAGTTTTCTCTCCTCTACAACTAGGCTCTAACTGGATTAGGGTTTGACAATAAACTAGATTCTTTTTGAGAAAATCTGCTAGAAAATGACTTAAAAGATTAGGAGACATGGCTCAAGTGCTACAATATCTGCTTGCCTGTCTGTCTAGCAGTTCTGAGGCCCCAAGTTCAAACCCTAGGACCTGCACAAAAATAAAAATAAAAAAATAGCCAGGTGCTGTTTGCTCACACCTGTAATCCTAACTACTCAGAAGGCTGTGATTTGAGGATCGTGGTTTAAAGGCAGCTGGGGCAGGAAAAGTCCTGAGATTCTTATATCCAATTAACCACCAGAGAACTGGAAGTGGTGCTGTGGCTCAAGTGGTAGAGAGCTTGTCTTGAGCTAAAGAGCTGAGGGACAATGCCCAGGCCTAGAATTCAAGCCCCACAACCGACTAAATAAATAAATAACTTAAGTAGTTCGCAGCAGGCTAGAAAAGTCCCAAAGCCACAGCTCCATTTGCAACCCCACGTACAATGACCATGCACAAGACAGAAAGGAAGCAGTACAGGTGCCACAGAACATTGAGACAGATGCTCACATTGAGAAAATTTTCACATTTTATGACTTTTGCCTCCAGATATGAAGCAACATGCATTAGGCACAACAGAGATGAAGGGCCCAAAAGGGAGACTACCCAAAGTATAAAACACTGAGGCATTATGATCTATAAGATCATAATTTTATGGCTCTATAATCCAAGCCACTCGGGTGGAAATCTGTTTTTGTTTTTTGTAGTCATGGGGCTTGAACTCACCTGGGCACTGTCCCTGCGCTCTTCAGCTCAAGGCGAGCGCTCTACCATTTGAGCCACAGTGGCACTTCCAGTTTTCTAGTGGTTTATTGGAAATAAGAGTATCATGGACTTTCCTGCCCAGGCTGGCTTTGAACCATGATCCTCAGATCTCAGCCTCCTGAGTAGCTAGGATTACTGGCATGAGCCACCGGTGCCCAGCTGGAATAGAAATCTGAATGATAATAGTTCAAGGCCACCCAGGCAAAAGTCAGTGAGACTCTCGTCTCAATAAACAAGCCAAGTATGGTGATTCATGACTGTAATACTAGCTACAAGGGAAATACAGGTAGGAAAACCACAGTCCAAAACCAACCCAAGCTAAAGTATGAGCCTCTACCTGAAAAAGGTCTAGAGGTGTGGACCAAATGTAGAGTGCTTGCCTAGAAAGCACACAAGCCTGTTCAAATACCAGCATACACAAACATACATTCTCTTACATTTTTTCCTACTTTCTTTTTGGTGGCGGGGGGGGGGGTTGAGGGGGTTTGTGCAGATCTTGGGGCTAGAACTCAGGGTCTGGGTGCTGTCCTTGAGCTTTTTTGCTCAAGGCTAGTACTTCACCAGTAGAATCACAGCTCCACTTCTGGCTTTTTTTCTTAGCTCAGACTTTTCTAAAAGGCAAGTCCCACCTAGTCATCAAAGCAGAATCAAGGCCTAAACAAACAAGAAATGGCTTCCAAGGAAAACCAGTTCTCCCTAGTCTTACAACTGAGTTTCAAAGCCAAAAGCAGAATGTTTGGGGAAAGCTTGCAAGCAAGAACACAACACATAAAAACTTAAGAGGACTCAATTTCTTCTTTGCACTAGCCCCTCCACTCTTACAGCTGTTATTTCAAACTGTCCTGTCTTGAGGAAGAAAGTAAAACCCTGTGCTTTAATTTAAAACCTACTTCTAAAAGGTTAACATAAAGAAAAAGAGAATCTAGTTTTCTTCAGCCAGAACTCTGACACAGTGGGACAGAGCAGAAGTGTAACTCCTATGGAATCTTCCCACACTTCTGAGTTGTTAGGAGTGACTAGCAGAGGCATGTCTTATACACTCCCCAGATATCTGAGCTGGCAAGAACAAAAGATATTCAGCGACCTTAGCCTGGGACAATAGCAACTGTCAGTTGACTACAGTTCTCACGACTCTGTGTTCTACTGTTACCTAAACTTCATTCCAAACAGCACGTCACACCTGCATTAGAACTTGAGAAAACCATACAGACGAATTCACATAGTAACATAGTGGTTTGGGCATGACACCAATACTAATAGTAAAGTGTGTGTGTTTGTGTATGTATATGTGTAAGTGTATACATATATATATATACACACACACACACATATATATGTATTTTTTAATGCAAAAGACTTACACAAGCATACTTTTTTAAAGCATTTACAAAGAAGATTTGAAAAGACCTGGGGCTCCAGTAACCAACACTTGAAATCAACGCCAAAAATGAACAAAGTAGTTTCCATGTCATGTGAGCTACCTGCTAAGAAGGAAAAGATGAGTATTTCTCCTCTTACCTGAAGCCAAAGGTCGAATCCACTCTTTGCTATTTAGGTCTAGTCTCCAGAGGTCATTAAAGGCAGCATTGCAGCTGCTCTGGGTGCAACCTCCAAACACATACATAGACTGATTTGCATCGTAATAGCATGCACCTAAGGGGGAAAAACAGTGAATACATAACTGAGTTTCAATTCTGAGATTCCCCAATACTTTAATCACAGTCCGTATTTCTCAAAACTATAATATTCTACACATTTTTGTGTGTGTGCCAGTCATGAGGTATTCTGGTGCTGTCCTTGAGCTTCTTTTGCTCAAGGAGCCACAGCTCCTCTTGCAGCTTTTTCTGTGATTAATTAAAGAGTCTCATGGATGTTTCTGCATGGGCTGGCTTTGAACAGCAATCTTCAGATCGCAACTTTCTAAGTATCTAGGATTACAGACATGAGCCACGAGCACCTGGCTGTTCTACACATTGTACTTGTCGGGTACTAAACAAATTTTATAACCAGCCTCTTGTCTTCAGATAGATTGATACTACATTAACCTTTGGAAAAGCTACAAAATTTTTATTTCTGAGCACACTAAGTAAACGGATAATGTCATTAAGCAACACAATAAGTCTAGTAAGAGTACACAAGAATCAGATCAAAGGGTGTTCAATGAAGGAAATTTCAACACAGCTGCACGATTAATCTAAATCTGTATCATTACCCTGTAAAGCAAGACAGATTATGCTAGCAGCTATCCTGTAGTCTCCCATTCTCCTAATTCTCATGTTTTTGTATTTTTAAATGAAACCTGAAGTTCTAATCAACACTCAAATGATGACATGAAACTATGAAAACAATTTGAAGTACAACCAGGAGAACTTATTAGTATGGTCCTGAACTGTTCCAAAGCAACTGAAAGAAAAAGCATGGAAGGTGTTAAGCATGAAGGTATTAAGCATTAAGGTATATCCACAACTACCAAGGTGTGCTGGCTGGTACTGACTAGACAATCAACACAATGAGAAACTTTTTTTTTTTTTTGACAGTCCTGGGTCTTGAATCAGGGCCTGGGCACTGTTCCTGAGCTTTGTTGCTCAAAGCTAGTGCTCTTACCACTTGAGCCACAGTGCCATTTCTGGCTTTTTTGTTTATGTGGTACTGAACAATCAAATCCAGGGCTTCAGGCATGCTAAGCAAGCATTCTACCACTAAGCCACATTCCCAGCACGGAAGTTTCAAGAAGATGAGGCTTTCTTAGTAGATTACTATAAATATCATCACTGAGAAAGAGACACAAATAGATGAGCTATTCATTCCCCTTAAACCAGAAAGATGGAAGCCACAATCTAACTGACATGCCTGAATGCTGAGCTCTGCCACCTTGCCGCTCACTAGGAGGCCCACTGGGAACACATCTGTTGGAAAAGATGACCACCCTCCTTACAGATTTGCATTTACTATCTTAGATTTCAGGAAAAGGCCCCAACAAGGTCTTCCTTTCACTCCCCTTCATCATGCATGCCCAGAGGAGAAAGTGCTCGCCATTTTCACTGAACTAACAGTTGGGACTTTCATACAGAAGGAGAAAGGAAAAAGCAACTGAGGGCCTCAGTGATCACCCAGCTATTTGTGGGTTCAGTTCAATTTCACACCTGACTATTTTTAAGATACCTTCTGAACTATGACACCACTTATTCAAGTTCAGGAAAAGGGAAATACTACTACTTTTGACTCATCCAGTGCTACTGATAAAATTACTTTTGAGATATATACTAGTTTTGGGAGTACTCTCACTTAGGGAGTACTCTCTCCCCAGGTCCCTGGGGAGGCCCAGGAAGGAATCTCCACATTAGAAGTCCATGTCAGTTAAAGCAATATTTCCTCAGTTAAATCCAATAGTCTCAGTCAGTGGCAGTAAATTCAAATTATCTGACTGCTGACACAGCAACACTGGGGCTGCAGGCTTTTCAGAGAAAATACAGATATGAAAAAATGAAATATATGTAATAACCATCAGGCTTATACCTGCTGTAACATATTTAACATATATAAAAGTTGAAGTAGGCTTATACTACTGTTGCTTTTAAACATAGCCTTAAGCCTATTTCAAATGAGTTCTTAAGTCCATATCCCACTTCCATTAAGAAGCAGAGTCCTGGGGCTGGGAAGGTGGCTCAGTGGTAGAGTGCTTGCCTTGCATGCATGAGGCCCTGGGTTCGATTCCTCAGCACCATATAAGCAAAAAGCCGGAAATGGCGCTGTGGCTCAAGTGGTAGAGCGCTAGCCTTGAGCTGAAGAGCTGAGGGACAGCGCCCAGGCCCAGAGTTCAGGCCCCACGACTGGACCCAAAAAAAAAAAAAAAAAAGCAGAGTCCTGGGGCTAGGAATGAGGCTTAGTGGTAGAGTGCTTGCCTAGCATGCATGAAGCCCTGGGTTCAATTCCTCAGTACCACATAAATAGAAAAAGTTGGAAGTGGGGCCGTGGCTCAAGTGGTAAAGTCCTAGCCAGAACTGGAGACATGGCTCAAGTGGTAGAACACAAACCCTGAGCAAAAAAGCTGAGAGGTCTCAAGTTCCTGTCCTAGTACTGACACACACACAGACCTCACACCTATAATCCAGCTCAGGAGACTGATATCTGGAGGCACTAAGGTTGAAGCCAGCTTGGACAGAAAAGTCCACAAGTCTCCATCTCCAATTAACCAGCAAAAAGGAGGGCTGTTAATGTGGCTCAGGTGATAGGGCACCACCCACCAAGCACAAGGCTTAGAGATCAAACCCCTATAGTGGGGGGAAAAAAATGTAGCAAAATAATAAAAGTTCCACTACTCACATTTCAGATTTGCTATGAACTGAAAATAACCTAAAGATCAAGGTTAGAGCATCATTATAACAAAAGGGTAATTAGTAGAGCCACATTTTGACCTCCATTAAAGGAGTTCAACTCTAGATACTTTGGTTCTTTCAGACCTATCTAGAACTAGTAACCCCAACAAATGCGGCAATTCTGAACTGAACCAACTGTAACTAGGCAAAATTATATTTTCTTTTCATAATCCAGGGCTTGAACTCAGGGGCTAGAGCTCTGCTTTGCTTGCTCAGCTGATATTCTAACTTTGAGCTATACCTCAAGTCTAGCATTTTGCTAGTTAGTTAGAATTCTGCAAGGCTTTGAACCATGATCCTCCTCTGACCTTGGCCTCCTGAGTAATAATAATTATGATGATAATAATAGTGTTATTATGTGACAATCCAGAGCTTCAGAACAGAAAATTACAATGTTCTATAGCTTCCAAAACCTTGAATGGTGCTCTATACAATGATGATTGATAAGACGGATGAATATCGTAACTATAGAGTCAAAGGCTAATTTTGTCCCCCTGTGCCTCATTGAGAAACTCTTAGCAGTAGCAAAGGAACACAGAGCCTTTATTTCTCAAAAAGATAGCAAACATTCTTCTTCTCTATTTGGATTGAAAACCAAGTCAGCAGCTGGGCCCCAGGAGGCCCTTACCACATGTATTTTAATCCTATACTAAAATAGGGCAATCCACATTTTCCTGCTTTACTTTAAGCAAATGAAGGTTTCTGGAAGAGGAAAGTAAGGACTGTAAAGTACATAAAGCCAGCACGTTTCATATACAACTGTATTCTCCCTCCCCCCTCTCTCCCTCCTTCCCCTCTCTCACTTTGGGGGGAGACATCTACCATAAGGCTTGAACTAAGGAACCCCTGAGGTTGTTTTGCTCAAGGCTAGGACTCTACCACTTCGAACCACAACTCAACTTCTTCTTCTTCTTCTTCTTCTTCTTTTTTTTTTTTTTTTTTTTTTTGCCAGTTTTGGGGTTTGAACTCAGGGCCTGGGCATTGTTCCTGAGCTTTTGCTCAAGGCTAGCACTCTACCACTTGAGCCACAGCACCACTTCTGGCTTTGTTTATGTGGTACTGAGGAATCAAACCCAGGTCTTCATGCATGCTAGGCAAGCACTCTACCACTAAGCCACATTCCCAACCTACTTCCATTTTTTAACAGTGGCTAACTGGAGATAAAAGTCTCACAGATTTTCCTGCCCAAACTGAATTTGAACACCACTCTTCAGATCTCAGACTCCTGAGTAGCTAGGATTATAGAAATGAGCCACCAATGCTCAGCTACAGCTGTATTTTCAATGACCAACTATCACACACCAACAAAGCTGGAAAATGGAAGTCAATTTAGCCAACTATGTTTAGAACTCAAATATAATAGAATGAGAAAATTATCAGTAACATACTCAAGTATCTTAAGCATCCTGCCTAACAATGCTTATTGTTTATTTTTATTTAAGACACTTAGATGCTGAACTTAGTGTAAACACTCAAGTTCAAATGGGCCTTTTAGAAAAAAAATAATAATTTTAACAGTTTTCAA
The DNA here is from genome assembly GCF_024711535.1 of Dipodomys merriami. NCBI lineage: Eukaryota > Metazoa > Chordata > Mammalia > Rodentia > Heteromyidae > Dipodomys > Dipodomys merriami. The sequence goes on along the minus strand of NW_027204270.1, from coordinate 18,985,595 downwards.
TTAGTCATTTTTCCTTCCTCTCAATTTTCCTTCTATTCAAGTTCTCCACCCATGTAAGTGGTTTTCTTTGAGAACATCTAGACTACTACAATATGCTATGTAAAAGTTATGGCTCACAGGCCAGGTGTGGAAGAATTTGCTGTGGTCTCAGGAACAGTGCCCAGGCACTGAGTTCAAGTCCCAGGACTAGGAAAACAAACAAAAAAACACAAAGTCTTACGGATATAGCTCAATGGTAGAACACTTGCCCAGAACATTGCAAGACTGGGTTTAATCTGCAGCAAATCAGTAAAAACAATAACAACAAGTTATGGCTGGGGGCTGGAGGTATGGCTCAAGTGGTAGAGCTCTTGCCTAGCAAGCACCAGGCTCTCAGTTCAAACCATAGTACAACTAAACAAAAATAAAATAAAATAAATTTCAGGAGACTGAGATCTGAGAATCAAGGTTCAAAGCCAGCCCAAGCAGAAAAATCCCTGAGATTCTTATTAACCAGCAAAAAGACAGAAATGGAGGTATGGCTCAAGGGGTAGGGTTGCCAGCCTTGAGGAAAAAAGCTAAGCAATAGTAAAAGGCCTTGAGTTCACATCTCAGTATAAGCACATATAATCCCAGCTACTCAGCATGCTAAGATTTGATGATGGAAGTTTGAAGCTAGCACAAATATGAAATTCATTGAGACTCTCAGCTCCAGTTACCTAAAAAAAGTTAGAATTGGAGGAGTGGTATTTCCAATCATAAACAAAAAAGCCAAGTGAGAGCTCTGAGTTCAAGCTCTAGTACCAGCACACATTACAGTACAAATACCAACCCTATGTACGAAATATTAGGACTAGAGATTCCAATTGAAGTAGGGTTTAATTGTTCCATGAATTATTACAAGGTATATATCTCAAATTACTATTTAACAATCCCTATTCAAAGACAAGTCAATATTCATGATTAATTACATCACATCAAGATAATTCTTCATAGTTCAAAATATTTCTCTATTTTTCCTTTTATTCTTTTTGTGCCAATCCTAAGGCTTGAACTCAGGGCCTGCATGCTGTCCTTGAGCTCTTTTTTGCTCAAGGCTTGCACTTTTATCGCTTGAACCACAGCTCTACTTTCAGGTTTTGTTTTTGTTTTGTTTTGTTTTGAGTAATGGCAATCAGCCTCCAGGACTTTCTTGCCTAGACTGGCTAGGATTACAGGTGTGAGCTACTAGCACCGGCTTCAAAATAATTTTTGTCAGTTGTGGGGCTTGAACTCTGGGCTTGGGCACTGTCCCTGCACTCTTCAGCTCAAGGCAAGAGCTCTACAGCGTGAGCCACAGCGCCACTTCTGGTTTTCTAGTGGTTTATTAGAGATAAGAGTCTCAAAGCCTGGGCTAGGAAGGTGGCTCAGTGGTAGAGCGCTTGCCTTGCATGCCTGAGGCCCTAGGTTCGATTCCTCAGCACCACATAAGCAAAAAGAAAAAAGCCAGAAGTGGTGCTGTGGCTCAAGTGGTAGAGCGCTAGCCTTGAGCTGAAGAGCTGAGGGACAGCGCCCAGGCCGAGTTCAGGCCCCACAACCGGACCTAAAAAAAAAAAGTCTCAAAGCCTGTATGATGTTGGTATATGTGGAAGGGAAGGGAAAAAACAAATGGTTAAAACAGGGATACAGGTAGACCATTGCAACAATGAGATGTACAAGTCGTTATGTCGAAAAACAAACTTTACAACTTTGGTGGGAGGTGGGGGAGGGAGGATACAAAGGGATGGGAAGGGGAAACAAAGGAGGAGGCTACAATGCTTGATAAGAAATGTACTCATCTTACCCATGTAATTGTAACCCCTCTGTACAGTATTTTCACAATAAAAAAAAATATATATATTAAAAAAAAAAAGTCTCATAGCCTTTCCTGCCTAGGCTGGCTTTGAACCATGATCCTCAGATCTCAGCCTCCTGAGTAGCTAGGGTTATAGGCGTGAGCCACTGGTGCCTGGCTTCAAAATAATTTTCTACTGCACTACAAGCAGTTCAAATGCAATGTCTTTGAATAATTTCCATTTTCATGGTACATGGAGTATTCCCTATAGGCTCTTAGAGCAAATGTTACATTGCAACTTTTTTACTTGCAGATATTAAATACTCTTTTGTTTACCCACTTGTCTCCAGGGAAAGGGCCTGAAGCATTTATCCCATACTAAAAAGAATATGCTGTCCTGCATTTCACTTTTACAAGCCAGAACATATTTGATAAAGTCTTATTACGTAACTCAGGAACAGTCAGGAATGGTTATCCAGTCTAGGCCTGTTGGCTCCTGCAGGAATAGGACTGGCAATATGTGGAACTCCCTGACCATATTAGAAGAACAAATACTAAAAAGCTTTCCCAAGTATGATGCTGGGGACTCAATAGGATATTCCATGTCAATCAAGGCTCACATGATTAGCAATACAAATACACCCAAAATTAGGAGAAATTACCTTTTCACATCACCAGCTTTTTTTTTTTTTTTGGCAGTCCTGGACTTGAACTCAGGGCCTAAGCATTGTCCCTAAGCCTCTTTGTGCTCAAGGCTAGCACTCTACCATTTGAGACACAGCACCACTTCCAGCTCTTCCTGAGTAGTTTTTTTTTTTTTTTTTTTTTTTGTCGGTCGTGGGGCTTGAACTCTGGGCCTGGGCGCTGTCCCTCAGCTCTTCAGCTCAAGGTGAGCACTCTACCACTTGAGCTACAGCACCACTTCCGGTTTTCTGGTGGTTTATTTGAGATAGGAGTCTCACGGTCTCTCCTGCCCGGGCTGGCTTTGAACCGTGATCCTCAGATCTCAGCCTCCTGAGTAGCTAGGATTACAGGCGTGAGCCACCAGCGCCCGGCTTCTGAGTAGTTTTAATTGGAAAGAGTCCCATGAAATTTTTCTGCACAGGCTAGCTTCAAACCATGATCCTGAGATCTCAGCTTCCTGAGTAGCTAGGATTACAGGTGTGAGCCACTGACACCTGGCTCTGCCCTGCTTTGTATGTGTGTGTGTGCCAGTCCAGGACTTGAATTTGGGACCTGCCACTGTCCCTGAGCTTTTTACCTCAAGGCTATCACGGTACCACTTGAGCCATAGCTGTACCTTTGGACTGTTCAGTGGTTAATTGGAGATAAGAGTCTCAATAGACTTTCCTGCTGTAGCTGGCTTCAAACCTCCATTCTCAGATCTCAGCCTCTTGAATAGCTAGGATTGCAGGAGTGAGCCACTGGTGCCTGGCTTTGCCTGCCTTTTTTTTTTTGGTCAGTCCTGGGGCATGAACTCAGGGCCTAGGCACTGTTCCTGAGCTTTTTTTGCTCAAGACTAGCACTGTACCACTTGAGCCACAGCCTCACTTCTAGACTTTCCTGTATATATAGTATAGGCAATGTAACCCAGGGCTTCATGCATGCTAGGCAAGCTCTCTACCACTAAGCCACATTACCAGCCCCTTTGCCTGCTTTTCTGTCCCAGGCTTCTTCTATCTAGAAAAGCCTGTACTGCACACTTCTTTGCTGTGCACTACTGTTGTTGACATTTACTGTTCTTGTAATCAGTGTTCTTCACTGCCAAGCACTCACAGTTTAGAACAAGCAGAGTCCCTCAATGACGTTTCATGAGTGCCCTTGTCCCCAGAGGTCCAGGAATCACACTTGGAGATTCACTGCTCTAGGCACTCTACAACAGCACAAGTAAAAATAGCTCTTTGAGAGAACTAAAAAACACGGCAATATCTTGGCCTGTTTCTTCAACCTATTTAGATCCAATTCAAAAACAATGAGTTATATTTATTGAACATCTGAATATAGAAGAGTAAAATATATAGGGTAATTAACTGCTAAGATGATCCTTTATGATTCTCATCTTGTTATTTATATCCCTGTTCAAGCCAGTGTGACTAAGAGAACAGAAAAGAGATGTACTTGCTTCTGAGATTACACTGCAAAAGATACCATATAGGTGTCTGTCTCTTTCAGATCATTTGTTCTGTGGGAACCTTTAGCTGTCACATTTGAGCAACTCTATGGAGAAGTCTATGTAGTAAATAATTGTGACCTCCTGACAATAGCTACTTCAAAAAACTTGGAAGCAGTTCCCTGTCCCTAGTTAAGCCTTCAGGTTACTATGACCATGGCCAAAAGATTGATGGTAGCCTCACAAAACACTCTGAGCCAGAATTCCCTGATAAGCCACTCCCAAATATCTGACCCTCAAAAACTCTGAGATAAGTAAAGTACTAAGCTTTCTTTATGAGCAACCACTAACATCACACCTGTTCAAGATACACCATACACTTCTCTTTTTTTTTTTTTGGTTAGTCGTGGGTCTTGAATCTGTGCCTTGGTGCTATCCCTTAGCTCTTCAGCTCAAGGCTAGCAATCTACCACTTGAGTCACAGCTCCACTTCCAGTTTTCAGGTGGTTAATTGGAGATAAGAGTCTCAGGACTTTCATGCCCAGGCTGGCTTTGAATTGTGATCCTCAGATCTCAGCCTCCTGAGTAGCTAGGATTACAGGTGTAAGCTACCAGCACACAGCCCACTTCTCACTTTTGATGGAAGGAAATGAATCACTAGTGGACTAGGACAGTGTCTAGAAAATAAAGACTTAAAGAGCTAGGGGTATGGCTCAAGAGATAGAATGCCTGCTTAGGAAATGTAAGGTCTGAGTTCAAACCACAGTACTGCCCAAAATAAATAAGTTAATTGTAGATTAAAAGATTTGAATTATGTAAACTTATTAAAACATTTTCTTTTCTTTCGTTCTTTTTTTTCCTGCTGGTCCTAGGGCTTGAACTCCAGGCCTGTGCACTGACCTTGACTCTCTGTGCTCAAGGCTAGAACTCTACCACTTGAACCGCAGTGCTCCTTCTGGTTTTTTCTGAGTAGTTTTATTGGAGATAAGAGTCTCAGATTTCCTAGCCGGGCGCTGGTAGCTCACGTCTGTAATCCTAGCTACTCAGGAGGCTGAGATCTGAGGATCGTGGTTCAAAGCCAGCCCGGGCAGGAGAGACCATGAGACTCCTATCTCCAATAAACCACCAGAAAACCGGAAGTGGCGCTGTAGCTCAAGTGGTAGAGCGCTTGCCTTGAGCTGAAGAGCTGAGGGACAGCGCCCAGGCCCAGAGTTCAAGTCCCACGACCGACCAAAAAAAAAAAAAAAAAAAAAAGTAAGTAAGAGTCTCAGATTTCCTTCCCAGGACTGGATTGGAATTGGGATCCTTAGATATCAGACTCCTGAGTAGCAAGGATTACAATACCACCCGAGCCCCGTTTAGAATGTTTTCTTTATAATTTTATTATGAAAACTTGTTTTATAATCAGTACCCTTCACATTCAAACTTTTTGTAACTCCAGTCAAATTCTGTGTTCATGAAGTATAAAATACTATGTTAGCCGGGTGCTGGTGGCTCACGCCTGTAATCCTAGCTACTCAGGAGGCTGAGATCTGAGGATCGCGGTTCAAAGCCAGCCCGGGCAGGAGAGACCATGAGACTCCTATCTCAAATAAACTACCAGAAAACCGGAAGTGGCGCTGTAGCTCAAGTGGTAGAGCGCTTGCCTTGAGCTGAAGAGCTGAGGGACAGTGCCCAGGCCCAGAGTTCAAGCCCACGGCCAACAAAAAAAAAAAAAAAAAAAAATACTATGTTAAAATAGTGATCTTAAGATTTAGTGGCACCAGTGTGCACCACTGGGCACCAGTGGCTCATGCCTGTAATCCTAGCTACTCAGGAGGCTGAGATCTGAGGATCACGGTTCGAAGCCAGCCCTCACTTGAAAGTTCTGAGATTCTTATCTCCAATTAACCACCAGAAAACTGGAAGTGGCACTGTGGCTCAAGTGGTAGAGTGCTAGCCTTGAGGTTGAAGAGCCCAGGGACAGTGTCCAGGCCCAGAGTTCAAGCCCCACAACTGACAACAACAACAACAACAAAAAGATTTAGTACCAAGCCATGGCAATTCCTGTTTCCCCTCATATGATGTTACATGTTTAAAATTCTAAGCAGAACACCTTGAACTCTCTGGAATATAAAGAAAGCCAAACATCAAATTATTCACAAAGCTGGGCACTGGTGGCTCATGCCTAAAATCCTAGCTACTCAGAAGGCTGAGATCTGAAGATCACGGTTCAAAGCCAACCTGGGCAGGAAAGTCTGTGAGACTCTTATCTCCAATAAACCACTAGAAAACTGGAAGTGGCACTGTGGCTCAAGTGGTAGAGCACTCTCTTTGAGCTGAAGAGTGCAGGGACAGCACCCAAGCCCAGAGTTCAAGCCCCACGACCGACCAAAAAAAAAATTATTCACAAAGCATCAGCTATTTATTTTTGTCATTTCTGATCTTGAATGCAGGGTCCCACCTAGGCCAGAGTTCTTCCAGTGATCTACATCCAAGCCCTTACAAGAGGCTTAGGCTTACTTTTTCATAATTCTGATTATAAACTTAATATAAATTCCCATTTTATATTCTCTGCATTAAAAAGCAGGACAAGATTAATTAATCCAAATCATTTCTAGAAACCTGGGCATAACAGGGATTTTTTCTCACGGCAAATACTTACTGTGTGAGAACCGCTGAGTGATGGGGGTCCCAGGATAAGGGTAGGTTCGGCTCTCCCACTGAATGTTCCCCTCCTGGACAGCCTTCATGAAGCCATGGTAACACTGGTGCGCTACACCTAAAGACAAAAGGAACAAATGCCTTAGCCTAGACATGTAGCTTGTAGATAAAATTATCTGAACTGTCTTTTCACTACTTTATAAATTTTTTTGAGGAAGTCTAATTTCATTTCATTTTTATTCAGTCATAGAATTCCAAAATTTCAGAATTATATTTTCAAATCAGAATCATAGATTCAAAACTGGAAGATACAATCCTTCATTTTACTGAGGTTAGGTAACTTGCTCAAATTAATTCACATTATAACTCTGGTCCCCTTTAAGTTATATCATAGGGCAATTCATCAAGATAACCAACATTTTTACTTCCAAGTTTTGTGACAAATATAATGAAACAGTGTATGTAATAAGACATCTACTTAAGCCACGTGATGGTGGCTCAGGCCTATAATCCTAGCTACTCAGGAGGCTGAGATCTGAGAATCATGGTTCAAAGCCAGCCTGGGCAGGAAAGTCTGTGAGAATCTTATCTCCAATTAACCACCAGAAAACCGGAAGTGGCACTGTGGCTCAAGTGATACAGAGTGCTCACTTTGAGCTGAAGAACTCAGGGACAGTACCCAGGCCCAGAGTTGAAGCCCCACAACTGACAAAAGACATCTACTTAATAAATATCCATCACTAGACCATAGTAACCAAGCATTAAGCAAGGACATGGTAAATTAGCTTATAACATTCTAAGATGATGAATTTTTTTTTCTTTTTCTTTTTTTTGTCGGTCGTGGGGCTTGAACTCTGGGCCTGTGTGCTGTCCCTCAGCTCTTCAGCTCAAGGCAAGTGCTCTACCACTTGAGCTACAGCGCCACTTCCGCTTTTCTGGTAGTTTATTAGAGATAGGAGTCTCACAGTCTCTCCTGCCCAGGCTGGCTTTGAACTGCGATCCTCAGATCTCAGCCTCCTGAGTAGTTAGGATTACAGGCGTGAGCCACCAGCGCCCAGCTAAGATGATGAATTTCTGCCTAAGAAAAGGTTTTTAAAAAGTAAGCTTTCTGTCAGGCACAGGTGCCTCTTACTTGATTGATCTTAGCTACTCAGGAGGATTTCATCCTAGAGATTGCAGTTCAAAGCTAGTCAAGGCAGGAAAGCCTATCAGACTCTTAATTCCAATTAACCAACAAAAGCTAGAAGTGGAATTGTGGCTTAAGTGGTTAGAGAGCTAGACTTAAGCAAAAAAGCTTAGAGACCCTGAGTTTAAGACCCAAGACTGGCACTAAATAATGAACAGTAAACAAACATTAAAGTAGGAAGAGAAGAAAAATATGTTACCTACTAAATTTTCATGACTGCAGTATATTTAAGGGCAAAGAAAAGGAAATAGGGAGTTTAAAAATGAATCACTCAACAAGAACTAAAAGAGCCGAACGCTGGTGGCTCATGCCTGTAATCCTAGCTACTCAGGAGGTTGAGTTCTGAGGATCAGGATTCAAAGCAGGCTCGGGCAGGAAAGTCCTGAGACTCTTATCACCGAGTAACCACCAGAAAACCAGAAGTGGCGCTGTGGTTCAAGTGGTAGAGAGCTCACCTGGAGCTGAAAAGTAAAGGGACAGCACCCAAGCCCAGAGTACGAGCCCCATGACCAACAAAAAAAGAGAGAGAGAGAGAGCCGGGCGCTGGTGGCTCACGCCTGTAATCCTAGCTACACAGGAGGCTGAGATCTGAGGATCGCGGTTCAAAGCCAGCCCAGGCAGGAGAGACCCTGAGACTCCTATCTCCAATAAATCACCAGAAAACCGGAAGTGGCGCTGTAGCTCAAGTGGTAGAGCGCTCGCCTTGAGCTGAAGAGCTGAGGGACAGCGCCCAGGCCCAGAGTTCAAGCCCCACGACTGACAAAAAAAAAAAAAAAGAGGGGGGGGGAACCTAAAAGAACTTCTATTTTCACAATACCTTTGATAAGTCGGTACCACTGTTTACAGACAAGAGCAGCAGTTTTGTGCTCCTGATATGGTGAGAGGAAGGACAAGATGTACTCCAAAACCTCTTCTGGTAACTCAGACATGGACCTATTGTGTCTAGCCTCTTCAACCTCCAGTTCAGGCTGTGGGTCCTCATCTTGCTCCATTGTCCCTTCCAGCACAGTTTCTTCTTGGTCCACAGCCATAAAACTGTCATCTTCACTGTCCGAGGAGCTGGCCATGACATCCCACTCCACAGCTACAGGTAAACAACAACACCAGTATATGACTGTCAGAAACTCAGAAATGACTCAGCAAACAAAAAAATCCCTTCCCACACTTGGTAGGAAATTTTTCCAGAACTCTCCCACACTATTTAGGAGCCATCTTAATGTCACAGGTACCAATCAAACACCAACCTGTCAAACAGAGGCTTTTTTTTTTTTTGGTCAGTTGTGGGGCTTGAACTCTGGGCCTGGGCACTGACTGTGAGCTCTTCAGCTCAAGGCAAATGCTCTACCACTTGAGCCACAGCACTACTTCCAGTTTTCTGGTAGGTAATTGGAGAAAAGAGTCTAACCAACTTTGTTACCTGGGCTGGCTTTGAACCGTGATTCTCAGATCTCAGCCTCCTGAGTAGCTAGGATTATAGGTGTGAGCCACTGGCACCCAGATTAACTAAGGCTTTTAATGACACTTTTTTTTTTCTCTCCACTAAAAACTAGAATGAAGCTGGGCATTGGTGACTCACACCTCTAATCCTCACTACTCAGAGGCTGAAATCTGAGAATCTCAGTTCAAAGTCAGCCTGGGCAGGAAAACCTATGACTCTTATCTCCAATTAACTACCAGAAATGGGAATGACACCGTGGCTCAAAGTGGTAGAGCGCTAGCCTTGAGCAAAATGAGCTCAGGGACAGCACCCAGGTCCTGAGTTCAAGCTTCAATAAGCCCACCAAAAACAACAACAACAACAACTGTTATCCAAGTTCTGGTATAACTGTAAAACTGAAAACTCTTCTCCCATCATTCTTACAACTATAAGCCTGACAGATGACAAATGGAATAAGGTAGCCTCCTTTGGCCAGTAACAATGATCTAAGACTTCAAACTTAGGAAGAAAACTAACTCTGGGTCCTGCAAAGAGAAGTAGAACATTGTGTGGATAGGAATTAAAAAATGATTGCAATCTTAAACTGGTACGATAGCTCACACCTATCATCTCAGAATTTGGGTTGAAGCAGGAGAACCAACAATTTGAGATCAGCCTGGCCTACACAGCAAGACCTTATTTTTAAAAAATAGGATACAGGCACTGGTGGCTCACACCTATAATCCTACCTACTCCGGGGGCTAAGATCTAAGGATCACAGTTCAAAGTGGCAAGAAAGTCTATAAGACTCGTATCTCCAACTAATCTCTAGGAAGCCGGAAGTAGTACTGTGGTTCACACCCTTGAGCAAAAAGAGCTCAGGGACAGTACCCAAGTCTTGAGTTCAAGCCCTAGAACTGACAAAAAAAAAAAAAAGGAAAAAAAATAAATATCAGCTTTGTACTAGCAATGTAGCTCAAGAGATAGCACCTGCCTAGCATTCTTAAGATCCTGATTTGAGCTAGCACCAAAAAGTTCTTCTAGCTTTAATGCAAGACAATTTGCTGAATGATAAATGTTCTAAGAATAGGCCTAATTGGCTAAAATATCAAGCATAAAGTATATTTGCAATAGAAAATATCAGAAAGATGGGTGCTGTCATCCTAGCTACTCAGGAGGATGAGATCTGAGGATCATGATTCAAAGCCATGAAGGGCAGCAAAGTCTACTAAACACCAACTAACCAACAAAAAGCCAGAAGGGGGGCTGTGGCTCAAATGGTAGTGTTATAGTAAGCAAAAAAGGGCCAGTGTCCAGGCTCTAAGTTCAATCCCCAAGACTGGTACATAGAATACATGGGTGCGCGTACACACACACACACACACACACACACACACACACACACACACACACACACACACACACACACACACACACACACACACACACACACACACACACACACACACACACACACACACGTACACACAGTATGGAAGACAATTTATATTACTACTTTCCCCAAGCAGAATAAATCTGTTTGATTCAATAAAACAATTTACTCCCTTTCCAAATCTTCTAAAAGTACAATTAGCAAGCTCAGCAAAGGCATCTGCATTGTTGCAATACCCATCTTACTGTCCACAAAAACACCAGACCTTGTTCCCAAGGGCATGTTTGCAAGCTTAGTCCTGGACACCGATGCCAGAAGCACACAGGAGTGGGCTCAGATACAATTTCTTGGTAATAACATGCTCTGTACCAATTTACACGGCACTTCATTTTCACTTCCATGAGTAATGAAATCATCACTCACAGTCCCTAAGGACACAGAGGCATTTTGAAGTTCTGAGTTTTGTTTTCATGCCAAACAGAAGCCCTACAAAACATTTCATTTGTAGTATATTAACTCAATCAGTGGTTTTCATAAAACTTTAAAACTCACTGAAAGTAACTGAGTAAGAGAATAAGAGACAGGGAAAGAGAGCACTAGATGAGGTTAATCTGCCTAAACTATATCTGCATGTGTGAACTGCCATGATGAAATCCCTTTATAGAATACATGCTAAAAAATGTTTTAAATCTGGGCTGGGAAGGTGGCTCAGTGGTAGAGCGCTTGCCTTGCATGCCTGAGGCCCTGGATTCGATTCCTCAGCACCATATAAGCAAAAATAGAAAAGCCGAAGTGGCACTGTGGCTCAAATGGTAGAATGTTAGCCTTGAGATGAGGGACAGTGCCCAGGCCCAGAGTTCAGGCCCCACAACCGAAAAAAAACAAATCAAACAAAACAAAAATGTTTTAAAGCTGGACAAGTGGCTCAAGCCTAGCTACTTGGGAGATGGAACTCAGAGGAACGTGGTTGAGGCCAACCCAGGATTCCATCTAGACTAATGGTAGGTGCAAAGGTGCCTGTAATCCTAGCTGCAGGGGTAGTGGGGAGGAGGGCCAGGGGGGCATCAATGACACAATGCCAGTTGCACAACTGTCTTCCCTAGCAACATAGGGCAGCACAAATAGATTAGAACTATCACAGCTCAAGCTGGGCACCGGTGGCTCACACCTGTAATCCTCGCTACTCAGGAGGCTGAGATCTGAGGATGATCGCAGTTCAAAGCCAGCCTGGGCAGGAAAGTCTGTGAGACTCTTATCTCCAATACACCACCAGAAAACAAGAAGTGGCATTGTGGCTCAAGCAGTAGAGCACTCACCTTGAGCTGAAGATCTTTGGGACAGTGCCCAGGCCCAGAGTTCAAGCCCCATAACTGACAAAAAAAACAAACAAACTATCACAGCCTAGGCCAGACAGCATAAAACAATACCCGACCTCGAAAATAACCAATGCAAAAAGGACTAGAGGTGTAACTCAATGTTATCTTTCAACCAAGTATGAGGCCCTGAGTTAACTCTTAGAATCACACACACACACACACACACACACACACACACACACACACACACACACACACACACACACACACACACACACACACACACACACACACACACACACGAGCCAGCACTGGTAACTCAGTGTTATCTTTCAACCAAGTATGAGGCCCTCAGTCAATCCTTAGAAACACACACACACACACACACACACACACACACACACACACACACACACACACACACACGAGCGCCAACACTGGTAACTCAGTGTTATCTTTCAACCAAGTATGAAGTCCTCAATCACACACACACACACACACACACACACACACACACACACACACACACACACACACACACACACACACACACACACACACACACGCCAGCACTGGTAACTCAGTGTTATCTTTCAACCAAGTATGAGGCCCTCAGTCAACCCTTAGAATCACACACACACACACACACACACACACACACACACAAACACGAGAACCAGCGGTAACTCAGTGTTATCTTTCAACCAAGTATGAGGCCCTCAGTCAACCCTTAGAATCACACACACACACACACCCACGCGCACGCCCTCACACCAGCACTGATGACTTATACCCTTATACGTACTAGCTACTCAAGAGGCTGAGACTTGGAGAATCAAGATTTGAAGCTAGCCTGGGTAAAAAAAAGTCTTCAAGTCTCCTTCTCTAAAACAACCAGCAAAATGCTGGACTAAAGGCATGATTCAAATGGTAGAGTACCAGCTATGAGTAATAAAGCCAAGCCAGGTTGTGAGGACCTGATTTCAAGTCCTACTTCTGGAAGAAAAAAGAAAAAGTGGGTTGGGAGAGGAAGAAGAAAGAGCAAGTGGGGGCTAGGAAAGTGTCTTAGTGGTAGAGTGCTTGCCTCGCATGCATGAGGCCCTGGGTTCGATTCCTCAGCACCACATAAGCAGAAAAAGCCAGAAGTGGCGTTGTGGCTCAAGTAGAGCCTAGTGCTCAAGAAGAGCGTTAGCCTTGAGCTGAGGGACAGCACCCAGGCCAAGAGTTCAGGCTCCACGACCGACAAAAAAAAAAAAAGCGCAAGTTGAGTATGATGGCAGTACATATGTATATATATGGCAATGTCACAACAAGCCCAGTGCTGGTGACTTACCCGTTATTCTAGCTACTCAGGAGGCTGTGATCTAAAGATCAATATTCAAAGTCAGCAGAGGCAGAAAAGTCCATGATACTCTAATCTCCAATTGACTACTAAAAAGGTGGAGGAAGTAGAGGCCTTGCTCAAGTGGGAGAGTGCCAGCCTTGAGCAGATAAACCAAGTGAGAGCACAAGACCTAAGTTCAAACACCAGTAATAGCACACACACAAAAGGAATTCCAGCATGACAATAAAATTATGTACATAAAAGCCATTGAGGAATTTTAGTACCATACCTGATTTGTGCATTTGTTTTCTATATAACTAGGTATCTGTCAATTACTTGGAGAAAAACACATCTTTATTAAAGTTGAAATATGCTTAGTTCAGTTAAGAGGAAACAAAGCATTTAAAAATACAGTCAAGCTTTGGGCTGGGAAGGTGATTCAGTGGTAGAGCGCTTGCCTTGCATGCCTGAGGCCCTGGGTTCGATTCCTCAGCATCACATAAGAAAAAAGCTGGAAGTGGGGCTGTGGCTCAAGTGGTAGAGCGCTAGCCTTGAGCTGAAGAGCTGAGGGACAGCGCCCAGGCCCAGAATTCAGGCCCCATGACCGGACCAAAACAAACAAACAAACAAACAAACAAAAAAATACACTCAAGCTTATTAACCAGAACTTGGCTGTCTGTGAGACTCTTATCCTCCAATTAACCACCAAAAAACCAGAAGTGGCGGTGTGGCTCAAGTGGTAGAGTGTTAGGTTTAAGCACAAACGGGTGGGGGAAAATTAAGGCCCTAAGTTGAAATCTCAGAGCTGGCACAAATAACATAAAATACAACAAAACATAAGATGTACTCTTAAAAATACAAAGTACTGGGGCTGGGAAGGTGGCTCAGTGGTAGAGCACTTGCCTTGCATGCCTGAGGTCCTGGGTTCGATTCCTCAGCACCACATAAAGCAAAAAGAAAAAAGCCGGAAGTGGCGCTGTGGCTCAAGAGGTAGAGAGCTAGCCTTGAGCTGAAGAGCTGAGGGACAGCGCCCAGGCCCAGAGTTCAGGCCCCACGACCGGACACACACACAAAAAAAATACAAAGTACTGAGCTGGGCGCCAGTGGCTCAAGCCTGTAATCCTAGCTACTCAGGAGGCTGAGATCTGAGGATCTCAGTCAAAGCCAGCCCAGGCAGGAAAGTCCATGAGACTTTTTTTTTTTGGGGGGGGAGGTCCAGTTGTGGGCCTGAACTCTGGGCCTGGGCACTATCCCTCAGCTCTTCAGCTCAAGGCTAGTGCTCTGCCACTTGAGCCACCGCGCCACTTCTGGCTTTTTTTTTTTTTTTTTTTTTTTTTTTTTTTTTTTTTGTCGGTTGTGGGGCTTGAACTCTGGGCCTGAGCGCTGTCCCTCAGCTCTTCAGCTCAAGGCAAGCACTCTACCACTTGAGCTACAGCGCCACTTCCGGTTTTCTGGTGGTTTATTGGAGATAGGAGTCTCACGGTCTCTCCTGCCTGGGCTGGCTTTGAACCGCGATCCTCAGATCTCAGCCTCCTGAGTAGCTAGGATTACAGGCGTGAGCCACCAGCGCCCGGCTTCTGGCTTTTTTTTTCTGCTTATTTGGTGCTGAAGAACTGAACCCAGGGCCTCATACATGCAAGGCAAGCGCTCTACCACTGAGCCACCTTCCCAGCCCCCGTTGACACTCTTATGTCCAATAAACCACTAGAAAACCGGAAAGTGGTGCTGTGGCTCAAGTGGTAGAGCACTTGCCTTGAGCTGAAGAGCACAAGAACAGTGGTGCCCAAGCCCAGAGTTCAAGCCCCACAACCGACCAAAAAAAAAGAAATGCAAAGTACCAGCTGGGCACTGGTGGCTCATGCCTATAATCCTAGCTACTCAGGAGGCTGAGATCTGAGGATCCTGGTTCCAAGCCAGCCCGAGCAGAAAAGTCCATGAGACTTTTTTTTTTTTTTTTTTGGGGGGGGGGGTGTCCAGTCATGGGGCCTAAACTCTGGGCCTGGGCGCTGTCCCTCAGCTCTTCAGCTCAAGGCTAGTGCTCTATCACTTGAGCCACAGCGCCACTTCTGGCTTTTTTCTTTTTTTACTTATGTGATGCTGAGGAATCGAACCCAGGGCCTCATGCATGCAAGGCAAGCACTGTACCACTGAGCCACCTTCCCAGCCCCTCCATTCCCTTTTTTTTCCTTAAACTGAACCCTGTGTGTATCAGGCATTCTACCATTGAACTAACCTGCCTCCCCTAAGCTGATGAAATTACATTTTAATTATCTTAATTAAGTTAAAAGGTAACTGGTCAAGTCCATGTGCTAGACAGGTCTGTATCTTCTCTGCAGCCTGGAGAAGGAAGAAATGCTCAAGCACAGCTAATGTTTCAGGCCCATTTGCCTCTGCTGGGGGTTTTAGGTCCTCAGTGATAGGAAAATGAGAATTCACATAATGAAGCTTAAAAATTCAGAACTTTCCCATAAAAATCTTGAATTCAGTCTCCTAAAATAGCAAATTTGGCCTTGTCAGCCAAGGCTTGGCAGAGGCTTATCTAATTTTTAGGCAGAGCAGGTACTCTGTGGAGGCTGGTATCACCCCTCCTTCCCCAGGTGTGTCTCTGAATGTGGAGTGTGGCTCTTTGCCTGTCCTGGACATGCACTTGGTTTCAATCCTATTTGAAAGTATTTACATCCCACAGCTGTTAAACCTTCCATTCATGAAGGGGAAACTTAAATGGGCAAAGTGAAACAGTATGAAACTTTAGTAAAGCAATTTGTTTTTTTGTTTTTTTTTTTTTGGGTCCAGTCGTGGGGCCTCAACTCTGGGCCTGGGCACTGTCCCTCAGCTCTTCAGTTCAAGGTGAGAGCTCTACCACTTGAGCTACAGGTCCACTTCCAGTTTTCTGGTGGTTTATTGGAGATAAGAGTCTCATGGAGTTTCCTGCCTGGGCTGGCTTTGAACGGGTATTCTCAGATCTCAGCCTCCTGAGTAGCTAGGATTACAGGCGTGAGCCACCAGCGCAAGGCTTTGCTTGCTTTTTCTGCTAAGGGTAGTCTGCCATTTGAGCCACATCTCCACTACTGGCTTTTTGGAGATAAAGAGTCTCATTGACGTTTCCATCCAGGCTGGCTTCAAATTGCAATCCCCAAATCTTAGCTTCCAGAGTACCTAGGATTATAGGTATGAACAGCCAGCATCCAGCTTTTTCCTTTTTTTTTTTTTTTAAATACATACATATAAGAGGATTTCAGAAAGGATAATTTGCCATGGTAATACAGAGAATGATAAGAACAAGAATTCCAGCAGTGCAGGAGGTCAAGTAAACTTGTAGGGCTGGGAATGTGGCTTAGTGTAGAGTTTGCCTAGCATGCATGGAGCCCTGGGTCCAATTCCTCAGTGCCACATCAACAGAAAAAGCTGGAAGTGGTGCTCAAGAACAGTGCCCAGGCCTTGAGTTCAAGTCCCAAGACTAGCAAAAAAAAAAAAAAAAAAAAAAAGACTTCTGTGACATCTCCCATTGAGTAGCAAGTGGCACTGTACATGCAAGGTCTACTGAAGCCTGTGTGCAAAGCCAGGGTTCCAACAGAAGAAGGCTGACATCTTCTTCCCTGCTGTGCTTGTAAGTCTTATTTTTTCCCCCTTTTCTTCTAAAGACAAGGTCTCACTACATAACTCAGGCTGACCTTGAACTTAGTATTTTTCTGGTTCAGCTTCTCCAGTGTTAGGATTACAGGCATGTATCACCGTGTCCAGCTACAAAGTGTCTTTTTTCTGGGCAAGGATATGCCATGATTTTTTTTCCCTCTTGGAAACAATTACTTAAAAAGAAAAAATTCACTTAAGAAACATGCAGATGTGGGGGAGGGGAGTAGTGGTAAGTGGGAGAGAATGAGGAAGGGGTTACAGTGTTTAAAAAGAAATGTACTCTGCCAGGCACTGGTGGCTCACGCCTGTAATCCTAGCTACTCAGGAGGCTGAGATCTGAGGATCGCAGTTCAAAGCCAGCCCTGGCAGGAGAGTCCATTAAACTCATCTCCAATTAACTACCAGAAAACTGGAAGTGTCCGTGTGGCTCAAGTGGTAGAGCGCCCAGGCCCAGAGTTCAAGCTCCATAACAAAAGAAAGAAAGAAGGAAAGAAAGAAAGAAAGAGAGAAAGAGAGAGAGAGAGAGAAAGAGAGAGAGAGAAAGAGAGAGAGGGAGGGAGGGAGGGAGAGAGAAGAGAAGGAAAGAGAGAAAGAGAGAGAGGGGGAAGGAAGGAAGGAAGGAAGGAAGGAAGGAAGGAAGGAAGGAAGGAAGGAACTCAGTACCTTACTTATGTACTATAACTCCCCTGTTCGTCACCCTTACAATAAAAACTAAATTAAAGAAATCCATTTCCACATATGATAATAAATCCAAAACAATGACTATTTACTAGAGAAACAGAATTATAACAACTGAATAATTGAAAATTTGAAAGAAGTGCTTCTTTCTTGAGTTAACATCTTAGAGTGAAAAAGAACAGTCCTTTTCTTTGAATGTTTATGTTAGTTAAAGCTGAAGTGAATGACATTCAAAAACAAATGTAAAATAAGAGGATACAAATATCATTGTAATTACCTCTTTACTGTGTAATAAAAAGTTAATAATTAAAAAAAAGAAAATTGCAAGGAAAAAATGCAAATAACCACAGTACATTCAGAATTGTTCAAGTATGGAAACCATTAATTCAAGCACACCTTATTTCTCCCTTGCCTGCATAGTAAGTTACTGAACTGCAATTGTATGCCTGCCTTCCCTTGTTTTCCCATTAAGGCACAACTGAAAACGATACTGTTCCCGGGACCAAGGATGTAGCTTGGTGGCAGATCTAGCACACACAGGCCCAGGGTTCAATCCCCAGTACTGTCAATAAAACAAAAACTACTATTTCTTGACAAAGAATAGTCAGAATAGTTTAAGCACAAAGTAAACTTGCTAAATGATAAAGAAGTACAGCTTCATAAACTTTGAAGTAAAACAGACAACTCAAATCTTAATTCCTAAATATCTGATGGAAAAGCTTTATCAAAATGGTCCCCATAGGCGGGAAATGTGGCTTAGTGGTAGAGTGCTTGCCTAGCATGCATGAAGCCCTGGGTTCGATTCCTCAGTACCACATAAACAGAAAGGGCCAGAGATGGTGCTGTGGTTCAAATGTTAGAGTGCCAGCCTTGAGCAAAAAAAGCCCAGGGACACTGCCCAGGCCTTGAGTTCAAGCCCTAGGACTGGCAAAACAAAAACAAAACAAGCAAACACATACTGGGTGCCAGTGGTTCACGCCTATAATCCTAGCAACTCAGTAGACTGAGATCTGAGGATGGCAATTCAAAGCCAGCTGGGGCAGGAAAGTCTGAGACTCTTATCTCTAACCACCAGAAAACCAGAAGTGGAGCTATGGTTCAAGTGGTAGAGCTCTCACCTTGAGCTGAAGAGCTGAAGGCCAGGCCCAGAGTTCAAGGCCCATGACTGACCCCCCAAAAAAAGGTCCCCAGACTATTGAATTTTATTGAACAGTAAATTGCAATGGGATGAGGGAACTGACACAGAGCAGAATTTTATTTTTCTAAACAAGTGAAAAAATAAAGTGGGGGAAAAAAAAAGCCAACTATACACAAAGCTCTACCGT
The DNA here is from genome assembly GCF_024711535.1 of Dipodomys merriami. Taxonomy (NCBI): domain Eukaryota; kingdom Metazoa; phylum Chordata; class Mammalia; order Rodentia; family Heteromyidae; genus Dipodomys; species Dipodomys merriami. The sequence continues at coordinate 18,966,778 of NW_027204270.1, read as the reverse complement.
CTACTACCACCATAGTTTAATAAAAGAACATTCAAAAGTCGGCACCAGTGGTTCACACCTGTAATCATAGCTACTCAAAAAGCTGAGATCTGAGGATCCTGGTTTGAAGCTAGCCCAGGCAGGAAAGTCCAGGAGACTCTTATCTCCAATTAGCCACTAAAAAGCCAGATGTGGAACTGTGGCTCAAGAGGTAGAGCACTAGCAACAAAAGTGGTAGAATATCTGATTAATATCAAGAGGCCCTTAGCTCAAATCCCAGTACCAAAAGAAAAACATAAAAAACAAACCTTAACATAGGGCAAAGTTTGGTATTTTATACCTATAATCCCAGCACTCAAGAGAGTGGTAAGAAGATAGCAGGTTTGAGGCTAGCCCAGGTAACAAAGACCTACTCACAATAAAAAAAAAAAAAAAAAAAAATCTAAACCAAACCAAACCTGAACAAGGACTAGGGTTGTAGCTCAATGGTAGAAGATGAGCTTATTTATTAGCACATTTGAAACTTTGAGTTAAATACTCAGCATTGCAATAGCCCAAACAAATTGGAAAATCACAATATCTAAGAAAGGAGGATACCTTATTTGGAAGAACTAGAGATGGAATTTGGTGGGTGAGCACCTGTTTAGTAGGCCCAAGGCAACTAAACAGGGTTCAATCCCCAGCACCACTGAATTATACAAATATATGCTCCAAGACAATAGAAACTTGAAGTCGTATTTTTGGAAATAATTCTTATGTTATATTACATTTTGCTATTTACTTTGTTGAAAAAAAATGAAATCCACAATTAAAAATAAGACATATAATCTGGACAGGCCCTGGTGGCTGATGCCAATAAGGCTGAGATCTGAGATTCATGCATGGTTCAAAGCCAGTCTGAGCAAGAAAGTCTGTGACAGTCTTATCTCCAATTAACCACCAAAAAGCCAGAAGTAGAGTTATGGCTCAAGTGGTAGAACACCAGCCTTGAACATAAAAGCTTAGGGACAGTGTCTAGGCCCTGAGTTCAAGCCCCAGGCTAAAACACACACACACACACACACACACACACACACACACACACACACACACACACACACACACACACACACACACACACACACACACACACTTGTAGGAGGTATGGCTCAAGTAGTAGAGTGCCAGCCAATGAATGAAAGCAACAGATACCAAGTTTGAGTCCCAGTCCCAGCCCAAAAAAGGAAGGAAGGAAGGAAGGAAGGAAGGAAGGGAGGGAGGGAGGGAGGGAGGGAGGGAGGGAGGGAGGGAGGGAGGGAAAGGAAAGAGGGAGGGAAAGAGGGAGGGAAAGAAGGAAGTAAAAACCTTCCCCTGGGTTAAAAATGACTAAAGCAATCACCATTTCATGGCTTCAGTTTTAAGGAGGGCATCTTTCTGGTTCACTCGTCCACTGCAGATCTGTTTCAATAAAAGGAATATGTTTATTAATTTAATGCATTTTACTTTGTGTAATCAGTTCTTCATCATGAAATGCTTTTCTCATGAAAACCTAAAATAATTTCTGGATTCTATTCATTTTATTCAACTTTTCATATCCTATACACATACTTCTGTCAATGCACTGACAGAATGCAAAGAGAGGAAGCAAAAGTTAAAAACATATGCTGCATTTGGTAATATTTAATGATTTTAAAGTGTTCCAATTAGAGATAGGGGGTTAACTGAGCAAGGTAATTATCAAGCATCTTTTCAACACAAACATCCACAAATGTAAAGAACAATATGTACAAGTGGAGGATCTTTGCATCATCTTTATAAGAATGTAGCCCAGACTCGCATCTAATTGATGATCATTCTGCTTTAGCCTCTCAAGTGCTGCTGCATGTGCTTCCTTACGTGGCTGTTAAAAGACACTATTCTACCCATTGTAAAACTGATTTCACCTGCCTAAAACTAGAAGGCTACTGACAACAGACTATTGTCTAACACCAGAAAACTGACAACAACCAGAATACTGTCTACAACCAAGACTATTGTCTTCAACCACAAGATTACTGGCAACCATCCAAAGACTATTCCAACAACCAGAAGATTACTGTCAACCATTAGAAGACTACTGCCATCAACCAGAAGATTATTGTCTATAAGCAGTTACTTTTAGATAAGGTCTTTTTTCCTAAGCCAGTTGAGGTACAGGTCTCACAATACTTCTGCATGGAGCAGCCTTGGGTCACTATCCTCCAATCTCAACCTTCCAAGTAGCTGGGGCGACCAGCATGAGCCACCAGACCCTGCTTAATTTTCGTTTATTTATTTTTTTATTTATTTTTGTATGAGGTCAGAGTCAAACTCACTTCAGCTCACTGGCTGGCATTCTACCACCTGAACCATGCCTCCAACTTCTCTGCTTAATTTTTGATGATTATATATCCTGCTTAGTCTGTACTAGTCCTCTGGTTATCTGAAGCCTCGTCTGGTTTATTTTCTTTTCTCCTTTCCTAAATGTGGAGGTGACCCCTAAGATTCTATCCTTTTGCCTTCCTTCCTGCCTTGCTACATTTTCTTTCTGGTTTATTGGAGATAAGCGTCTTGTGGACATTCCTTCCCTGGGCTGGCTTTGAAACCTGATCCTCAGATTTCAGCTTCCTTAGTACCTAGGATCACAGGCATGAGCCACTGGAGCCCAGCTACATTTTCTCTTTAATCAAGTGTATAGTCTCAAATGTTACCTTTGAGCACTAGATTATGATATCCATGAGGTTAGGGACTGATATGGTCATGTAATGTCTGGTCACCAGTACAGAATCATTTAAATATTTGCTTAGATGGATGGTTGGATGGATGGATACACAGAGCCAAAATCCACCTCTAAGCTTGATTCTCTGAACCTCATTCCCTCATTTTCATATTTCCATTTCCCTCTGGACACCTGACAACAAACTCATACTGCGGACTTCCTGCATCAGAGCTTATATTCCTATTTTCCTTACTCAAAACATGGAAATTATATATCCTATTTTCTTCCCACAACTAATTAGCTATCTAATTTCTCTCACATTCACTCTTCTTCCAATTTCCTCCACAGCTGCTCTACATTGTCCATACCTTTCCTAACGACTGCCAGAGAGGATAGCCTGGTCCGACTCCCTCACTCCTTCCGCTTCAATTTACTTCTCAAATGGTAAAAGACCAGACATAAGTAAAAATGCTAAGGCCCGGGCCCTGAACTCAATCCTCAGTACCAGTATAAAATTAATTAATTAAATATAAAACACCTTAATTACTTTTTGTGTGGGTATGTGCTGGTCCTGGTGCTTGAACTCAGAGCTTGGGTGCTGTCCCTGACCTTTTTTGCTCAAGGCTAGTCCTCTACCTCTTGAGCCATAGCTCCATATCCAGCTTTCCTGGTAGTTAACCGAAGATAAGAGTCTCAGGAACTTTCCTGCTCAGACTGGCATTGAACAGTGATCCTCAGATCTCAGTCTCCTGAGTCACTAAGATTACAGGTGTGAGCCACCAGCACCTGGCTTTAACTACTTTTAAGTTATAGTTTAGTGGCCTTAAGTGCATCACCCATAACTATTATGGGTATCAATTACAGAATTTTTTTTTTTTTTGGTCCAGTCATGGGGCCTGAACTCTGGGCCTGAGCACTGTCCCTCAGCTCTTCAGCTCAAGGCTAGAGCTCTACCACTTGAGTCACAGCGCCACTTCCGGCTTTTTTCTTTTTAATTATGTGGGGCTGAGGAATCGAACCCAGGGCCTCAGGCATGCAAGGCAAGCACTCTACCACTGAGCCACTTCCCAGCCCCAATTACAGAATTTTTATCATCCCAACTCTACACTCATCAGCCATTAACTTCCCATTCTTCCCTCACTCCAGCTCCTAGCCATCATTTGTCTCTATAAATTTGACTATCTCAAGTAAGCAGAATCAAATATTTCTCCTTGTACATCTGCTTAATTCCACCCATAAGTGCTAAAATCTTGAGTTTCATTTGTCAGCATTTTAAATATACATGCCAAATGATCCATGATTTTATTTTATTTTTTGCTGGTCCTGGGGCTTGAACTTGGCCTGGGAACTGTCCCTGAGGGTCTCTGTGCTCAAGGATAGCACTCTACCACTTGAGCCACAGCACCACTTCCAGCTTTTTCATGGACTTTCCTGCCCTTGGTTTGCTTCCAACCTGTTCTTGATTGGCTTGGAACCGTAATCCTCAGGTCTCATCCTCCTGAGTAGCTAGTATTACAGGTGTGAGCCACCATCACCCAGCACATGATTTTACTTCTAAGAATATGTCTGAATTAAACACTGACAAAGCTGGACACTGATAGATCACCCCTGTAATCCTAGCTACTCAGGAGGATGAGACTGGGAAGAACAAAGTTTGAAGCCAGTAGGGGCAGCCAAGTCTGTGAGACTCTTACCTTCAATTAACAAGCCATAGTTTACAACTATGTATCCTTAAGGAAAAGAAATAACAAATGAACCTACCCTAGGTGTTCTCCAGAAAGAACTAGACAACAACCTTTAACATAATAATAATTATTGTTTAAGACTTGCCACATTTTTTTTTATTATATTACTACTTAAAAACAAAACAAAACCTGGAATCCTGGGTGCTGGTGGTTTTACTACCTAGCTACTGTTCAGGAGGCCAAGATCTGAGGATCATAGCTCCAAACCAAGAAAGCCCATGGGGGGGGGGGGGGGGGGGGAGCCGTGTGTGTGTGTGTGTGTGTGTGTGTGTGTGTGTGTGTGTGTGTGTGTATGTATGTGTACTGCTTCAGGGGCTTGAACTCAGGGCACTGTTCTTGAGGTTTGGTGCTCAAGGCTAGCAGTACTCTACCATTTGAGCCACAGCTCCGTTCAATTGGAAATAAAAGTCTCACAGACTTTTCTGCCCAGGCTGGCTTCAAACCTCCATCCTCTGATTTCAACCTCATGCATAGTTAAGATTTACAGGTGTGACCCACCAGTGCCCAGTGGAGACTCTTATTTCTAATTAACCATCAAAAAGCTAGAAGTGGAGCTGTGGTTCAAGTGGTAGAGTGTTAACTTGGAGCACAAAAGCTCAGGGACAGCACCCAGGCCCTTAGTTCAAGACCTACGGTGAGGTGGGCACAAACAAACGAAATAAACAAAAACCCTAGGGGCTGGGCTGGATATGATACACTCAATGGTAAAGCACTTGCCTACAAGTGTAAGGCTCTGGATCAGATATCCAGTTTTTCTCATGCTAGTCCACATTAGAAAGAATAAAAAAGCACCACTAGTTGTCACCACCTAGTAATCTAAGCAACTTTAATTACAGTTGCAATGTTTGTATTTGTTGCCTGTATCTATGACTAAGACTGCTGGATGTCTGAGAATGCAGAAATCATCACTGGAGCCTTCAATGTGGGAAGAGAAGTGTCATGACAGTGAATAAATGAATAAAAGGGGAAAGAAAGCTGGGAGCTGGCGACTAATGCCTGCAATCTTAGCTACTCAATAGACAGATCTGAGGACCACAGCTGAAAGTCAGTCTGGGCAGGAAAATCTATGAAACTCTTACCTCCAATTAACCAGCAAAAAGCCAGAAGTGGAGGCAGAGCTTTGACCTTGAGTGAAAAAGCTAAAAGACAGCACCAGGCCTTGAGTTCAAGTCTCAGAACTGGCTAGCACTCACACCCCACACACAAAGGAAGATGGAAAGAAACTCATGACAATTGTTTTTGGTTTGTTTTTTTTGGTCAGCCATGGGGCTTGAACTCTGGGCTTGGGCGCTGTCCCTGCACTCTTCAGCTCAAGGCAAGCACTCTACCACTTGAACCACAGCGCCACTTCTGGTTTTCTAGTGGTTTATTGGAGATAAGAGTCTCATGGACTTTCCTGCCCTGGCTGGCTTTGACCCGCAATCCTCAGATCTCAGCCTCCTGAGTAGCTAGGATTAGGGGCGTGAGCCACTGGCCCCTGGCGACAATTGTTTTTTGTGTGTGTGGTGGTAGGATTTAAACTCAGGCTTGTTTGGCTGATGTTCTACCATTTGAGCCACATCTCTAGTCCAGATTTTTACTGATTAATTGGAAATGGAGTCTCAAAGACTTCTGCCTAGGTTGGCTTTAAACTTAGATCCTCCAGACCTCAGTCTCTTGAGTGGCTAGGATTGCAGGCGTGAATCACCCATTTCGTGACAATATGTTTTTTTAGTTTTTATAAGTGAGTTATAGTGGTATACCCCTGGGCTGGGTGCATTCCCACTGAAGAGACTGATGCAGGCATACCCAGAGTTCAAAACCATCCTGGGTTAAATTTTTTAAAAAATTAAATTTTCTATAAAAAGCAAGTCACTCACCAGGGGCTGGTGGCTCTCACCTGTAATCCTAGCTACTCAGAGGGCTGAGATTTGAGGATCATGTTTTGAAGCCAGCCTGGGCAGGAGAGTCAGACTCAAATCTCTATTCAAACTATTAAAAAAAAACAACAACAACCCTGAAAGGAAGTGGAGCTGTGGCTCCACTGGTAAGAGCACTAGCCTTGAGCAAAAAACAACAATAACATAAAACAACCTCAGGAACAGAGCCCAGGCCCTGAGTTCAAGCCCCAGAACCAACAACAACAACAAAAAGCAAATCAGTCACAAAAGGCAGACTGTATGCAGAATAAGAAAGGCTGGGGGAAGTGGTGCTGTGGCTCAAGTGGTGGAGGGCTCGCCTGAAGAGGGCTGTGCTGAAGAGCACAGGGATAGTGCCCAGGCCCAGAGTTCAAGCCCCACGACTGACGACAAAAAAGAAAGAAAGAAAGAAAAAGAAAGAAAGAAAGAAAGAAAAAGAAAGAAAGAAAGAAAGAAAGAAAGAAAGAAAGAAAGAAAGAAAGAAAGAAGGAAGGAAGGGAGGGAGGGAGGGAGGGAGGGAGAGAGGGAGGGAGAGAGGGAGGGGAAGGAAGGCAGGCAGGCAGGCAGGCAGGCAGGCAGGCAGGCAGGCAGGCAGGCAGGCAGGCAGGCAGGCAAGCAGGCTGGAGAGCACTCTCAGCAAGAAGACCTCCTTGACTTCCCTGGTTGGATTCAGTGACCTTCTTATACTACAACAGGCATAGTGGTTGCCTTGTCTGGCTCCCAAACCGGGGCACCTTGAGAACGAAATTGGCTTACCCCAGTATCTCCTTCCCATAATACTTCAAACAGCGGGCCCTTCAAAACATACTGTACAGGGCTAGGACGTAGCTCAATGGCAAAGCACTTGCCTAGCAAGTGCAACATCCTGGGTTCTATCTCCAGTACCAAAAAAGAAAAAAAAAAAATACTGTACAGGCTAAAAATAGTCAACCTCATGTTTACCTTTTATTTTACATCTACAAAGCCCCTTCACAAACATTAATATCATCATTGAACCAAATGGCTTTCAGTTTTTATAAAGAGTTGTCAAGCGGGTACTGGTAAGCTCAGGCCTGTAATCCTAGCTACTCAGGAAGCTGAGATCTGAGGATCGAAGTTCAAAGCCAGCCCAGGCAGGAAAGTCCATGAGATATTAATCTCCACTTAACCACCAGAAAACCGTAAGTGGAGCTGTGGTTCAAAGTGGTAGCCTTGAGCAAAAGAGGTCAGGGATAGCATTCAGGCCCTGAGTTCAAGACCTATGACCGACAAAAAAAAATTGTCAATTTACGAAAACATAAAAAATAGATAGTTAACCTATTCTTTTTTTTTTTTTTTTTTTTTTGGAGGGGATGCTTGAACTCAAGTTCTGAGTGTTGTCCCTAAGTTGTTTTTGCTCAAGGCTAGCACTCTACCACTTGAGCCACAGCTCCACTTTGGCTTTTTGGGTGGTTAACTGGAGATAAAGAATTTCACAGATTCTGCTGTTGAGGCTGGCTTCAGACTAGGATCCTCAGATCTGAACCTCTTGAGTAGCTAGGATTTCAGGCATGAGCCAAAGGCACTGGGCTCATGACCCTTTATTAGCAAGTTAATATAGAGAATAGCTCTCCAAGCTTGGCGCTGGTAGCTCACACCTAGCTACTCAGGAAGTTAAGATTTGAGGATCAGGTTCAAAGCCCACCTAAGCAGGAAAAAGTCCAGGAGACTCTTACCTCCAATAAACCACTAGAAAACCAGAAGTGGCACTGTGGCTCAAGCAGTAGAGGGCTCACATTGGGCTGAAAAGCACAGGGACAGCACCCAGGCCCATAGTTCAAGCCCCGCGACTGACCAAAAAAAAAAATGAGAGAGAGAGAGAAAGAAAGAAAGAGAGAGAATAGCTCTCTGAGTCGCTATTGTTGGTTCAAGTTTACATCTTTAGCCAAGGCACTAAAGTTTCTATTTAATAGATTTAATCTGACTTAATAGGAAAGTAAAAATGGCCATAAAACTAGTTAATATTAAGTGAAATAGTTGCCATTTAACTTAATAGTTGTCATTAAAACCTTTTTTTTTTTCCATTTCTTTCACCAGTACTGGTGTTTGAACTCAGAGCCTGGGCACTGTCCCTTAGTTGGTGCCCTACCACTTGGGCAACACTCCTCTTTTGGCTTTTTGGTGGTTAACTGGAGATGAGTCTCCTGGACTTTCCTGCCTAGGCTGGCTTTGAACTGGGATTCTAAGATCTCATGAGGCCTCATGAGTAGTTAGGATTACAGCCACTCAATGAGCCACTGATGCTGGCTTAGCATAATACACCCATGCACAGTGTAGACTGCTTAACGTATTTGCGCTGGATAAGTAAACAGTGAAGAACACAAAAATCATCACATACCACAGAAAAATGCCAGAATTGATCATATGAACAAGTTAGGATACAGTCACACATCACTCTTCAATGTAAAACCTACAGACTGAATTCTAAATAATGAGATCTCTTCTCAAATTTTCTTTGTCCCTTTAAATACATGATGTCATCATTCTTAAGCACAAGCAAAATCAATTCCTTACAAAAAGATAATTGGTGTTTCTGAGCAAAAGCAATGACCCCAAGAGACCCCTAAAGCACAGTTCCACCCTTCTTCAAGAATCAGATCATCTTTCCTGAGAGAAACTACATCAGTCTCCCAATTAGCACTACAACAACTGCTACAGAAAAGTTGTGCTCAGAAATGTGCGACAAGCACAGTCCATATCACTGCCAGGAAGTGAAAATTGGCCACGTATCTGATCTTCCCCTAGAACGATCGGGAATCCCACCACAGAAAAGTCCTAAGGCTTGGGCAATTAAGAAATGAAGCTGTTCTTCCCCTACAAGCCCGGACACTCCACAGACAAAGCCGTCAGTGATTCGGAAGCTTCCCCAAGGCGAAGTCCGTGAGCGCCCAAGTTATTCGGCCGGAGACTATCTCCAGGTTCTGCGGTTGTGTTTTCTCCATTCACACGCTAGTTCCCACCTCCTCCACCGCGGCGCGGGGGCCCGAACCCACCCTCACCTTTCCGGGAAGACTGACGACGAAGACGGCTATCTCAAAGCGGAGGAGACCCGCAGTGCCCACGTCTCGGAAAGCGCCAGGCTCCGTATTTCTCAAGGTATTTTTATCTCTTTTCTCGGGTAATCCAGTTCCAAATCCAGCCCTTGGGAGAGGCTGTTCCTCCCGCCCCCCCCCCCCCCGCGCACCGCACCCCCAAGGCCGGAGACCACCCTTCTCCCGGCTCTTCTCCTAAAGAGTTAAGGCTTTGCGGGGGGGGGGGGGCGGGGTGAGACTATGGGACACCCCTAAAGCCATCCGTGCCCTGGCCGCACCCCCCCGCCCCCACTTCGTGGCTCGGCCGAGGGGACGCGAGCCGCTCTCCGAGGACACAGGGACGGGTCCGCATCGGTCCCACCCCCTCCCCAGCCTCACCCAGGGGAACCGAGGATGACGACCACAGGCCCCCGGCCCCGCGAACCCGCAGGACCGACCTCCGCCCCGCGCACCACGCTGGGCCAGCGCCCGTCTCCCGGCACCCCCCGCCGCCCCCGGGGGCATAAAGGGCCGGAGGCGCCGCTCCCGCCCGCCCGAGGGGGAGAGGCCTCACCTGCCCGCCCGCTCCACGCCCTCGGGCTCGCCTCGCTGGCGACGGTGACGGGAGAACCGGCGACGGGACCCGAGCAGAGGCACCTGGCCTCACACCGAGCTCGACGTGCTCGGGATGGGGGGAAAAACCCTCACAGCTGGCGGGACCCCGGGCCACCAGGAGCCGCCATCTTCCTCCACTCAAACGCCGCCGCTGCTGCCGCCGCCGCCGCCGCCGCCACCGCCGCCGCTGCTGCTGCTCTGGCCGGAGGAAGACAGCCCAGGATGCGCATGCGCTGGAGCACGGCGCGGAGGAGACGCGCGCGCACTCACGTCAGCGCGGCGGGACGGCGCGGGACGACCGCTGGGCGGCGCCATGTTGAGAAGGGCCGCCGCGAACCTGCGCCCAGGCTCGGCTTGCACGGACCTGAGCGGCCCTCCCAACCCCTCCCTAGAGTGAGCCTGAACCAGACATTTCAGCCAGGAAGTGAGCTCACTCCCTTACACCCCTGGCCGCCCAGTGAGCACAGAGGAGGGCTGCGCCCTTGGATGTTGGGGGGGGTGCAGGGAGGGGAGGAATGGGGGTCGCATTAGATTGCATTGCTTAATTGTGCAAGTGACACCTCTGAACACCGGACTGGTGACTCACGCCTGTAATCTGGCTATTCAAGAGACTCAGATCTGTGGATCGCGGTTCGAAGCCAGCCTCGGCCCAAAAGGCTGTGAAACTGTTTATCTCCAATTAGCCACCAAAACACCGGAAGTGGGGCTGTGGCTCAAGCGGTAGAGCGCTAGCCTTGAGCAAAAAAGTGAAGGGAGCCGGGCGCCAGTGGCTCACGCCTGTAATCCTAGCTACTCAGGAGGCTGAGCTCTGAGGATCACGGTTCAAAGCCAGCCCAGGCAGGAAAGTCCGTGAGACTTTTATCTTCAATAAACCACTAGAAAATGGGAAGTGGTGCAGCAGAACACTTGCCTTGAGCTGAAGAGCTGAGGGACAGCGCCCAGGCCCAGAGTTCAGGCCCAATACCCACAAAAAAAAAAAAAAAAAAGGTTAAGGGACACCACCCAAGCTCTAAATTCAAGCCCCAGGACAGACAGACAGACACACACACACACACACACACACACACACACACACACACACACAGAGTTCCACACAACTAACTACATATCCTCCTCCTGTGCATCTGATGGGCATTTTTTTTGTGAGCTTAGCACGGGCATTTCTGTGGTAAGTGCCAGAAGTGCCTGCATTTTAGGTGCAAGTACCTAATATACAAGACAAACATGAACCGTCTCTCAGACATATTCACAAGAAACCAAAGTGCACACGTTAGACTCTCTACTAGTACCCGATGTTATCACTGCCCACAGTTTGTTGTTCTTATTTGGGAGGAGGGGTGAATGAGCTGGTACTGGAGTTTGAATTCAGGGCCTCATGCTTGCCTTAGCAAACACACTACCATTTGGGCCATGCCTGCAGTCTTGACTGTGCCAACTTTTTGAACTTTCAAAGGATAAAACTTTAAGACATTCTCAATTTTAGAATTCCTATCATTCCACAGGTGCATAGGAAAACATTTGACCAAGATCTCCAAAAAGTCTCTATGATTAATATTGCTGACCTTCTGGCTGCCTATTTAATGAAAAGCTATTTCCTTTGCAGCATCTTCAAATGAGTACCAAGATTTAGATCTTTTTGGTCTCCTTTGGAACTCAATCTCAAGGGAAAAAAAAGAAAAAAAATTCAGGGGCTGGGAAGTTGGCTCAGTGGTAGAGCGCTTGCCTTGCATGCCTGAGGCCCTGGGTTTGATTCCTCCAGCACCACATAAGCAAAAAGAAAAAAGCTGGAAGTGGTGCTATAGCTCAAGTGGTAGAGCGCTAGCCCAGAGTTCAGGCCCCAGGACCGAAACCCCGCCCCCCCAAAAAAATTCAATTCCAGGAATCCCAATTCCTTTTGTTAAGATTCAGAAAATGTAGGGAACTATCTCCCTCTACTGGTAACATGGTATAACTACAAAAGGTTAAAAAAATAGCGTGATACAAGTTGTCATGTCAAAAACGAACTTTACAACTTTGGGGGGGGGAGGCTAGGAAGGGATGGGAAGGGGAAACAAAGGAGGAGGCTACAATGCTTGATAAGAAATGTACTCATTATCTTGCCCATCTAATTGTAACCCCTCTGTACAGTATTTTCACAATAAAAAATAAATAAATTTTTTTTAAAAAATAGGGTGAGCCTTGGTGGCTCTCGCCGGTAATCCTAACTACACAGGAGGCTGAGATCGGAGGATTGTGGTTCAAAGCCAGCACCCGCAGGAAAGTTTGTGAGGCTCTTTTCTCCAATTAACCACCCCCAAACCGGAAGTGGCACTGAGGCTCAAGTGGTAGAGTGCTAGCCTTGAGCTGAAGAGCTGAGGGACAGCACCCAGTCCCAGAATTGAAGCCACATGACTGACAAGAAACAAACAAAAAACAAAATGATAGGGTATAAGGTGGTCTATTACATTTAGAGAAAACTAAAGAACCTCAAGAACAAGATTTCAGATGATGTCTGAGAGTTTCATCCATCTTGCTGTCACAAGACTCAGGAGAATTCACTTTTTTTTTTTTTTGCCAGTCCTGGGGCTTGAACTCAGGGCCTGGGCACTGTCCCTGAGCTTCTTTTGCTCAAGGCTAGCACACTAGCACCTGAGCCATTGTGCCACTTCCGGCTTTTTCTGTGTTTGTGGTACTGAGGAATCGAACCCAGGGCTTCATGCATGCTGCGGGGAATATGGCTTAGTGGCAGAGTGCTTGCCTAGTGTATATGAAGCCCTGGGTTCAAATATATATGCATATATACATGTATGTATGTATGTGCATATATATACGTATATACATATATGTATGTGTGTGCATATATATTGAGTTCACGGTGGTTGCCAATAGTTCAGGCCTGTAATCCTAGCTACTCAGGAGGCTGAGATATGATGATGGTTACAAGCCAGCTGGGTCAGGAAATACATGTGACTCTAAGCACCAGTTAACCACCAATAAGCCAGATGTGGAGCTGTGGATCAAGTGTTAGAGCTCAAGCTTTGAGCACCAAAGCTCAGGGACAGCAACCAGGCTCTGAGTTTAAGCCCCAGAACTGACCCCCCCAAAAAAGGGGAGGAGTTTTCACAAGAGAACATGTTCCAAATAAATAATGATCCCAGGGAATAGACAAGACAAACTATTTTATCCCTGAAGATAATGAGGCAGTTAGCAGAATTAGTTGGGTTTCAGAGAATTTGTGGGTGTGGGGTCTTTTGTTGTTGTTTTTTGGTTAGTCTGGGCCTGGGCACTGTCCCTTAGCTCTTCAGCTCAAGGTGAGAGCTCTACTACTTGAGCTACAGTACCACTTCTGGTTTTTTGGTGGTTAGTTGGAAGAGTCTCATGGACTTTCTGCCTGTGCTGGCTTTGAACCGCAATCCTCCGATTTCAGCTTCCTGAGTAGCTAGGATTAGGCGTGAGCCAGTGGGGCCCGACTGTGTGTATGTTTTAATGTATGTTAGAAATGCTCCATCACTTCAGCCACCACTTAGCCTTTTAGGATTTTTTTTTTTTTTTTTTTTTTGGCTTACATTACTCCATACCACTTCCTTTCCCTTTCTAAGAAATAGCATCGCCAACAGGGTTTTTTTGCTCTGTTTTCATTGTTGTAGATAGTCCATTTTGACAGTATTCAATCTTTTTTTTTTTTTTAACCAGTAGTGGGGCTTGAATTCAGGATGTGGGCTTTGTCCTTTAACTTTTTCCACTCAAGACGGGTGCTCTACCACTTCAGCCTCATTTCTACTTCTGGCTTTTTTTTTTTTTTTTTTTGTCAGTCGTGGGACTTGAACTTTGGGCCTGAGTGCTGTTCCTCAGCTCTTCAGCTCAAGGCTAACGCTCTACCACTTGAGCTACAGCGCCACTTCCTGTTTTCTGGTGGTTTATTGGAGATAAGAGTTTCACGGACTTTCTTGCCCGGGCTGGCTTTGAACCGTGATCCTCAGATCTCAGCCTCCTGAGTAGCTAGGATCACAGTGAGCCACTGGAGCCCGGCCACACCTGCTGGTTTTGAGTCTCAATGCTTCCATCTCTACCTCCTGAGCAGGCAGGCAGGATTACAGGTGTGAGCCACCAACACTAGTCTCAGTTGTTGTCTTTTTTTTTTTTTTTTTTTTTGGTCAGTCCTGGGGCTTGAACTTAGCACCTGAGCACTGTCTTTGAGTTTATTTGCCCAAGTCTAGCACTCTACCACTTGAACCACAGCGACACTTCCAGCATTTTCTGTTTATGTGGTACTGAGGAATCAAACCCAGGGCTTTGGGCATGCTGTGCAAGCACTCTACCATGAAACCATATTCCCAGTCCTCTCAGTTTTTATTCTTTTTTTGGTCCGGTCATGGGGCCTGAACTCTGGGTCTGGGCACTGTCCCTCAGCTCTTCAGCTCAAGGCTAGCACTCTACCACTTGAGCCACAGCGCCACTTCCGGCTGTTTTTTTCTTCTTGCTTATGTGGTGCTGAGGAATCGAACCCAGGGCCTCATGCATGCAAGGCAAGCGCTCTGCCACTGAGCCACCTTCGCAGCCCCTCAGTTTTTATTCTTTTCCAAGGCTCACATCCTCTTCTTAGACCCTACTGGCCCACAGAGTCTATTTCTTTTCCTCTCGTTCCCCTACTGATTATCAGCTTTGCTGCGTTTCTCTGTGCTGCTCTCATATATACCTGCAATGTGTAACAGTTATTCACCCTCTTTCTTTTTTCATTCTCCCTGCTTCTTCTTCTGAGTAATCTCTTAGCTTGATTCATGTTCTGTGTTTAACCATCTAAGTCATTATATGTATGGATATTTTATTTATGTCCATTCCATGAGTATGAATGTCTAGCTTTTTTTGCTTAAGGCTAATATTACTTTATCACTTGAGTCACACCTCCACTTCTGGCTTTGTGGTGATTAACTGGAAATAAAAATCTCATGGACTTTCCTGCCTGGGCTGGCTTCTAACTGAGATCTGAGGATCTCAGCCTCCTAAGTAGCTAAGATTGCAGGCATAAGCCATGGGTGACTGGCTCTAGAATATCTATGTAGTGAAGACAATAAGAAGCCTAACTATAAAACTGGTGCTGGGCATAGGTGGCTCATACCTATGTAATCCTAGCTATTCAGGAGGCTGAGATCTAAGGATCATGGTTTGAAGCCAGGCTGGGCAGAAGAAGTCCCCAGGAGATTCTTATCTCCAATTAATCACTCAAAAACCAGAAGTGGTACTGTGGCTCAAGTGGCAGAGTTCTAGCCTCGAGTACAAAGAGACTTAGGGACAGCACCCAGGCCCTCCCTGAGTTCAAGCCCCACAACTGACCAAAAAAAATAGGAACTAGAAGGGACTGGACATGTTGCTCAAGTGGTAGAGCACCTGTCTAACAAACATGACTTGAGGTCCATCCCCAGTACAGCTAATAAAAGAGGGAAAAATAGCCAGGTGCCAGTGGCTCACACCTGTAATCCTAGCTACTCAGGAGACTGAGATCTGAGGATCGAGGTTCAAAGCTAGCCCAGTCAGGAAAGTCCATGAGACTCTTATTTCCAATAAACCATTGAGAAATCCAGAAGTGGTGCTATGGCTCAAGTGGTAGAGCACTAGCCTTGAGCTAAAGAGCTGATGGACAGCACTCAGGCTCAGAGATCATGCCCCACAACCAACAACAACAAAAAAAAGGAGTGGGGGGGAATAGTGGACTGAGGATGGATCAGGATATGAACAAAATTTCAGACAAAAAGTTGTAAAACTAGAGAATTGGGAGTATATCACTTTAGCTTCTCAGTGAAGAGTAATATTCAACAATATGATTACAATTCAAAATAATCACTAAGAAATACAGCAAAATTTCACAACAGGAAGTGGTTACTTTATAAAGATTAATAGCATACTAAAAATATAAGGGAAACTACATGCTAAGTCATACAACCTGGTTCTGGTAGCCTAATGCAACACTACCATCAATCACATATTTCTAATGCTGATAGGACCTAGGAAGAATGTTGAGCCACTAGCTCATGCCTATAATCCTAGCTACTCAGGAAGCTGAGATCTAAGGATACTGGTTTGAAGCCAGCCCAAGCAGAAAAGTCCATGAAACTTCTATCTCCAGCTAACCACTAAAAAACTTGAAGTGGTGCTGTGGCTCAGAGTGGTAAAGTGCTAGCCTTGAGCAAAAGAGTTCAGAGACAGTGTCCAGGCCGCATATTCAAGCCCCAAGATGGAAAAAGAGTAGTGTTAGATGGCTGGATGGTTGGAGTACTGCTTTATGATTAGAAAACACTGTGATCAGGCCGGTTGCTAGTGGCCTGTAATCCTAGCTACTCAGGAGGGCTGAGATCTGAAGATCACAGTTCAAAGCCAGCTCAGCAGGAAAGTCCATGAGACTCTTTTTTTTTTTTTTTTTTTTGTCAGTCGTGGGGCTTGAACTCTGGGCCTGGGCGCTGTCCCTCAGCTCTTCAGCTCAAGGCGAGCGCTCTACCACTTGAGCTACAGCGCCACTTCCGGTTTTCTGGTGGTTTTATTGGAGATAGGAGTCTCACGGTCTTTCCTACCCGGGCTGGCTTTGAACCGCGATCCTCAGATCTCAGCCTCCTGAGTAGCTAGGATTACAGGCGTGAGCCACCAGCGCCCGGCTAAAAGTGTCTGACAACGTTGTCACCCATCTCTCTTTTTTTTTTTTTTTTTTTTGTCGGTCATGGGGCTTGAACTCTGGGCCTGGGCGTTTGTCCCTTAGCTCTTCAGCTCAAGGCGAGCGCTCTACCACTTGAGCTACAGCGCCACTTCCTCCATGAGACTCTTATCTCCAATAAACCACTAGAAAAACAGAAGTGGTGCTGTGGCTCAAGTGGTAAAGTGCTTGCCTTGAGCTGAAGAGCTGAGGAACAGTGCCCAGGCCCAGAGTTCAAGCCCCACAACCAACAGAGAGAAAAAAAAAAAAAGAATCTAGTGAACTTTTCTGCCTGAGCTGGCTTCAAACCACAACTCTCAGATCTCAGCCTCCAGAGTAGCTACGATTACAGACAAGAGCTACTAGCACCTGGCCAACATCATGGTTTGAGATTCCATCTCAACTAATAAGCAGGGCACTGGTGGATTATAGGAATTGATGATCCTTGTCCTGGAAGAGTTGCCAAACAGCTGTTATTTGGAATTAATGATGGTCCAGGAAGGAGGCTTCCAAAAGGGAAGCAGCCTCCACCTGGTCCTTGGGAACTAACTTCTTAAAGCTGCATAAAAGAATTTGAAGACCAAGAAAGTTCATTAGTAAAGCAAACAGTAAAGGAAACAGTAAAAGATAGTGCACACATATACATGAGTGGAAGCATGTCTAATAGCAGGTGCAATGAGTGTTCTAACATCATGAGGATTTATAGTAGAAAAGTAGGTTGGGGTTTGGCTCATGTTTACCCTGGGATGTGTGCTCATTCCCCTTTGATCTGATACCTGGTATGGTTAATCATTCTTACTGTTATACCGTTTATCAACTGGGCCCAGAGATTTCAGAGTTGAGTCATTATGACATAGATGTCTGAGTATCCCTTTGAACTTGGGCTAGGTAACATCCAGCCCAAGGGCCCAAAAAAACCCTCAAAATCACTTAGGACAGACACGACATATTTGCTTCTTTTTTTGTGGGGGGGGAACAGTTATGGGGTTGAACTCTGGGCCTGGACGCTGTCCCTCAGCTCTTCAGCTCAAAGCTAGCTCTCTACCACTTGAGCCACGGCGCCACTTCCGGCTTTTTTCTTTTTGCTTATGTGGTGCTGAGGAATCAAACCCAGGGCCTCATGCATGCCAGGCAAGCGTTCTACCACTGAGCCAACTTCCCAGCCCCCATTTTTGTTTCTTGTTGGTTGCTCTTGGCTTGTCTGCCTGTACATTTATTGATAATATTATATGCTCTGTGAATAATGTTATAAATGTCCAAGTGGCTCTTGGCAGAAAAATGTCCCCCACCTCCACATGGGTCCTGCCAGATGTTTCTTTCAGGACAGGGTCCATCTTTTTTTTTTTTTTTTTCCATTGTGGGGCTTGAACTCTGGGCCTGGATGCTGTCCCTTAGCTCTTCAGCTCAAGGCAGGCACTCTACTGCTCGAATCACAGTGCCACTCTGTTTTTCTGGTGGTTAATTGGAGATAAGAGTCCTACTGACTTTCCTGCAGGGGCTGGCTTTGAGCTGTAATCCTCAGATCTCAGCCTCCTGAGTAGCTAGGATTACAGGTGTGAGTCACCAGTGCCCAGCAGGTGTCCATTCTTTTCTTTTCTTTTTTGTTGTTGTTGGTGGTGGTGGTGGTGATGGGGCCTGAACTCTGGGCCTGGGCACTGTTCCTTAGCTCTTCAGCTCAAGGCTAGTGCTCTACCACTTGAGCCACAGCACCACTTCTGGCTTTTTCTGCTTATGTGGTGCTGAGGAATCGAACCCAGGGCCTCGTGCATGGGAGGCAAGCACTCTGCCACTGAGCCACCTTCCCAGCCCTTTCCCACTTAAAAAAAAAAATCTTTTGTGTTGCTGTTTACTGCTAATAGTGTCTGGGTTCTGATTAGTGGGTCTCTCTTCTGTTTTCTGTAAGGGCATGTGCCACCAATTTAGCACCCTGTCCTAATTTCTTCATTCTTTAGTCCTTACTTGCTCATTCTTTTGTAGCCCTTCACCCCCTATTTCATGGCTGGGTTTGGTTCATCAGCTTATCCTGCCACTTTCAAGTTTTATAGGCCACAATTCCTTGACTAGTTGTTTTTCTACTAACTTCTATGATGGTCCACTGCTGGTCCTGGGCAGAAATTCAAGACCCTTCTTGAAAAATAACTAAAGAAAAAAAAAAAAGATAAAAGACTGGCATGTATCTTACATGATAGATCTCCTACCTAGTTTTGGTGTTAGACTCTGAGGTTCCCCAGTACTGCCAAAAAATAAAAAAGTAAAATAAAATAATAAAAAATAAAAATCAAAGTTCTGGGGGGGAAAAAACTAATTGAGAAAAAGTGAACTTTATCATTATTTATTTCATTTTCTTTTTTTTTTTTTTTTTTTTTTTGGGGTCCAGTCATGGGGCCTGAACTCTGGGCCTGGGCGCTGTCCCTCAGCTCTTCAGCTCAAGGCTAGCGCACTACCACTTGAGCCACAGCACCATTTCTGGCTTTTTACTTTTTGCTTATGTGGTGCTGAGGAATCGAACTCAGGGCCTCAGGCATGCAAGGCAAGCACTCTACCACTGAGCCACCTTCCCAGCTATTTATTTCATTTTCTTGAGTCAGCGTCTCTCCCAGCCTAGCCTCCAATTTATATCCATTCAGCAGACTAGGGCCTCACCACTTGAGCCACACCTCTACTTCCAGTTTTTTGCTAGCTAATTGGACATAAAGGTCTCACAGACTTTCCTGCTCGGGCTGGCTTTGAACCAGGATCCTCAGAGCTCAACCCTCCAGAACAGCTAGGTGAGAGCCACCAGTGCAGGCTTATTTTAATATTTATTTTCAGATTGATTGATTGAGTTAGTGTCTCACTAATTCTGCCAGTGCTGGCCTTGAACTCATGGTCTTGCTTCTGACCTCGGGGCGGGATGACAGGAGTGCTGGGATTACAGGCATGAGCCACCACGTCCCAAGAAACTAAAACAACAACAACAACAAAAGTTGCAATAGTTTGCCCTCAGAAAAGATGGTTTCGGAGACCTCACTTTCCGTACTCGAGGCGATGACGCACGTGATCGCCGTCAGGGAGGTCACACGCTGACCTAAAGAAAGATGGCAGCTGCCTGGTTTCTCTGCCCTCTTCCAACATGGCGTCCCAGATTCGCTGGGGCCCGAAGCCTCTTCCGGGCTGGGCAAGGGGGCGGGGTTCATTGAGGAAAGCCTTGCGTGCCTCCGCCCGCGACGGAGGCGCGCTTCAGGGCGCAGGCGCAGGCGCAGGGAGGGGTTGGGGGAGGAGGGAAAGCGGCGAGTAAGATGGAAGATGAGGAGGTCGCTGAGAGCTGGGAGGAGGCGGCAGACAGCGGGGTAAGGAGGAGCCGCCGCCCCGGGGCAGGGCCGGGCGGGATCTGGCGTGAGGGAAGCCTCCAGGGAGCGGGTCCGGGGATGATTTTTCCCGGGGAAGGGCCCCCCCCACACCGGGCCTGTGGTGGAGGGGAGGCCCCCGGTCCCGGAGCGCCGTGAAGGCCTCTTAAAGGGACAGCGTTCCATTTCTCCCACTACCTTTGCCCGGTGTGCCTCCCTCTACTCCTCCCCTCCCCCCGGGGTGCGCGTCACCCGGGGCGCCCACTCGTCACCCTTAGCCTCTTTCCCGGTCCCCACGCTCGAGGGACCTTCTTAAAGCTCATGTGGCCAGGAGGAGGAGCGACTCACCATGCCATGGCGGGCGGGGAGGAAGGCTTTGCGGGACTGGGGCAGCGTGCAGGGCTCCGGAGAGGAGGTCGTGGAGGAGGCAGCCGAGGGGACGTGGGCTGAGGCGGGGGGCCGCATCGAGTCCTCTTGGGGCCGCTCCGCGCTGTTGGTCTTCCCGGCCCCGGCCTTTGCTCCTTCCGCCACGGTGGGCGAGCCTGGGTCTTTTTTCCTCTTTCAGTTTTACTCGGAGAGCCCCTGGCAGGCGGGGCTCCCCCAAGCCCCGCGGGCAGCCCCTCTCCCTGGAGACTCCCCGAGCCCCACGATCCGCCGGGGGTGGGGAGAAGGTCTCGGAGTGTGCTGGTCCGGGAGGAGCGGGCCAGGGTGCGCCTGGAGAAGCGGCCGCATTCCCGGGAGGGACGTCTGGGGAACCTGGACTGTTGGAGTTGATTTCGGAGGCTTTTGTGTCTGTCTGTCTGTCTGGTTTTTGCCTCCAGCAGCTGTAGGAAAATGGATTCGCCCAAGTAGGGGCTGTCAGTCCTACTAGATTCGCGCGATGAACTTGGTCTTTTCCGAGGTGGTGGCCGTAGTGACCCTCGTGCGCACCGAGAGATGCCATTTTTGGTGCCTGGGTGTTCTGTGCGGTGCTGGCTGGGTGACATCCGCCCACGAGGCGTCTTGCTGTGTGTGTGTGTGTGTGTGGCGCGGGGGCGGCGGGGGGGGGCGGCGGGACCAGGTAGAAATGGAGCTAGAGCTGGGTTCCCCCTCGCCCAATGCCTTTGCATCACGCTCTGGGACAGTTGCCCCGCGCCGGGTGGGTATCTAATGGGAATGTTGAAATTTGGCTTCGAAATCCCGTCCTTCCTTCCCTCCCCTCTTCCCTCCCCCCGCGCTACTTCAGTGTTTTTTGCACGATTTCTTCCCCCTCTGTTTCTCACTTAGCATAGTTGAGTATCTGATTGTTTGGTTTCCAGGATATTTAGTAGAGCTCTTAGATGCCTACTCGCTTGCTTGGATTTTGGCTTGAGTCAGGAAGGCAAGTTACAGATTTTACAGGGAGCAACAGGTGTCAGTCGGGTGTCTGTTCATTGAACCTCTATTTTGGAACGTGTTTGAGCATGTCCTAGGCATCGTACTTACCCAGGGGGTTGAGCCAGAGAATGCAGTTACCAGTAGAGGCGTTTATTGCCTGCTACTAATAGTGACTCACCCAGACACCCCTCATGTCAGCCCCTAAAAAAAAAAAAAAAAAAGGCTTGGCCTACAATTTGAGTGTGACTCACATAAAAAAGTTTCTGTGACACCTAGGCCTTTCTTTGGTTTTCTTTACTTGTTTTATTCTTTTTGTGTGTGCCAGTACTCAGGGACTTGTGCTCTCACTTAGCTTCTCTCCCCCTCCCCCTCCCCCTCTCCTCCCCACTATGGGGCTTGAACTCTGAGCTGTCCCTGAGCTTTTTCACTCAAGGCTAGCACTCTACCACTTTGAGCCACAGTGCCACTTCTGGTTTTCTGGTGGTTCACTGGAGATTTTCCTGCCTAGGCTGGCTTCTAACCTTGATCCTCAAATCTCAGCCTCCTGAGTAGCTGGGATTACAGGCATGAGCTACTGACGTCAATTCACTTAGCTTTTTTTTTTTTTTTTTTTTTTTTTTGTCGGTCCTGGGGCTTGAACTCTGGGCCTGGGCACTGTCCCTCAGCTCTTCAGCTCAAGGCGAGCGCTCTACCACTTGAGCTACAGCGCCACTTCCGGTTTTCTGGTGGTTTATTGGAGATAGGAGTCTCACGGTCTCTCCTGCCCGGGCTGGCTTTGAACCGCAATCCTCAGATCTCAGCCTCCTGAGTAGTTAGGATTACAGGCGTGAGCCACCAGCGCCCGGCCACTTAGCTTTTTTGATCAAGGCTAGTGTTCTACCATGTGACCCACACCTCTGCTTGTGGCTTTTCTTTGCCAGTCCTGAGGCTTGAACTCAGGGTCTGGGTGCTGTCGCTGATCTTTTGTACTCCAAGGATAGCACTCTTATCAGCCAAGCCACAGCTCCACTTCTGGTGGTTTTTGTACTTAATTGGAGATAAGAGTCTCCTGGATTTTCCTGTGTGGGCTGGCTTGGAACAATAATAATCCTGGATCTCAGCCTCCTGAATAGCTAGGATTACAAGTGTGAGCCACTTAATTCTGGTTTTTTTTTTGTTGTTTGTTTGTTTCTTAATTGGAGATAAGACTTTCTAAGGTTTGTCTGTCATGGGCTGGCTTCCAACTGAGACCCTCAGATCTCAGACTTCTGAGCAGTTAGGATTACAGGGAAGATCTAGCCCTCCAAACTTGTTTTAAAGAGGTGTTTGTTTCTCATCCATCTCAAAGAAGAAGGGGCTAGCGATGTAGCTCAGTGGACAGCACTTGCCTGGTACTTGGTAGGCCCTAGGTTCAGTCCTCAGCAACTTAAGCAATGACAGATCCTTCTGTTATAAAGTAGAAGGAACAAAATGGATATAGGACTCAGCAGAAATTGGAAATCTCCCTAGGTGTTTTTTTGGGGGTGGGTGGGGAGAGGGGTAGGTGGAGGAGTTCTTTGCAACTCTTCTATTTTTCAGAATGTGGAAGTAACTTAGAGATCAGTTAGTCCAGTCCCTGATTTTACAGCTGAATAAACCCAAAGGTGTAAGGTGTAACTTAGGTTTTTCTGATGCTGGTATAGTTTATTTCTTCTCTCTTCTACTTTAAAGAAACTCTTTAAAACTGCCAGGAGAGGTAGAACCCATACCTTACCTCATTAATATCATGAATAGTATCGTCTTATACATGTTTTTTTTTTTTTTGGGTCCGGTCATGGGGTCTGAACTCTGGGCCTGGGCACTGTCCCTCAGCTCTTCAGCTCAAGGCAAGTGCTCTACCACTTGAGCCACAGCGCCACTTCTGGCTTTTTTTTTTCTTCTAGTTATGTGGCCTCATGCATGCAAGGCAAGGGCTACCACTGAGCCACCTTCCCAGCCCCTGTCTCGTACATGTTTTTAAAACTTTTTTGTGTATGTTTTGGTCCTGGTGCTTGAACTCAGGATCTAAGAGCTGTCACTGAGCTTTTTTCTTTTTTTCTTTTCTTTCTTTGTTTCTTTTTTCTTTTTTCTTTTGGGGGTGTCAGTCCTCTGGTTTGAACTCAGGGCCTAGGCACTGTCCCTGAATTTTTTTTTTTTGGGGGTCCGGTTGTGGGGCCTGAACTCTGGACCTGGGCGCTGTCCCTCAGCTCTTCAGCTCAAGGCTAGCGCTCTACCACTTGAGCCACAGCACCACTTCCGGCTTTTTTCTTTTTTCTTATGTGGTGCTGAGGAAACAAGGCAAGCGCTCTACCACTGAGCCACCTTCCCAGCCCTGTCCCTGAATTTTTTTGCTCAAAGTTAGTGCTCTACCACTTTGAGCTACACATTATATGCCTGTAATGGCATGAGCTATAGGGGCCCGGCAAGCTTTTTTTTTTCCCTCAAGGCCGGCACTCTACTTGAACCACAGCTCCACTTCCACCTTTTTGGTGGTTAAGTGGAGGAGATAAGAGTCTTACGGGCTTTCCTGCCTAGGCTGTCTTCAAACTGCAATCCTCAAATCTTAGCCTCCTCATAGCTAGGATCATAGACATGAGTGCCCTTTCTCTTTTTAGACAGGATCTCATGATTTTGCCTTGGCCAGGCTAAGTAACTGGATTAGTTACACACATTGTCCAGGGTTCTTCTGTTATCTTTTATTTAATTGAATTTTGAAACAAGCTGTTGGGCCATTTTACAAAGGGAACTGAGGTTTAGGAATAATTTATTTTGCGGCTTACTGTCACACAGATAATAAGTAGGGAGCTGGAATTTAACTTAAGACTGGTTCCAAAGCTGGGCTCTGGTTCTTTCCCTACCATTTTGCCGGCCCCTTACCTGGGGACCTGTAGAAGGCTTCAGAGTTGGACATTAGCTGCTTTTTTTTTTTTTTTTTTTTTTTTGTGCCAGTCTTGGGGCTTGAACTCAGGCTGGCTACAGTCCCTGAGTTGCTTTTGCTCAAGGCTAGCGCTCTTATCACTTGAGCTTTGGTTCTACTTCTGGACTTTTTTCCTTTGTGGTTAATTGGAGACAAGAATTTTGGGGGCTGGGAATGTGGCTCAGTGGTAAGAGTTCTTGCGTAGCATGCAGGAAAAGCTCTGGGTTGGATTCTGGGGTACCACATACACAGAAAAGGCTGGAAGTGGCACTGTGGCTCAATGAGTGGTAGAGTGCTTAGCCTTGAGCAAAAGAAGCTCAGGACACACACACACACACACACACACACACACACACACACACACACACACACACACACACACACACACACACACACACACACACACACACACACACACACACACACACACACACACACACACACACACACACACACACACACACACACACACACACACACACACACACACACACACACACACACACACACGACTTTCCTGTTCAGGCTGGCTTTGAATCGAAATCCTTAGATCTCAGCCTCCTGAGTAGCCAGGATTACAGGCATGAGTCATTGGCATATGGCTAGCTTTTTCTTTTTAATTCTCGGTATCTAGCTTTTTCTTTTTAATTCTGGGTATCAGACCCATGCCATATGCATGCTAAACACACGCTTTACCACCAAGCTACACCCCCAGCCCCTCGCTTTCATTTTAAATGTTTGCTTTGGTCACTTAACTTGAAGGTTTTCTTGAACTTGATTCCTTTTTCAAGTTTCACAAAGGGTGAAAGGGATATACTGAGCAACATGTCCACATTACTATGTCCCCAACTGATGACACGTGTCTTTCAGGGGCAGACAGTTGCCCTTGTCTTCTTGCTGATAATGAGAATCCCCCCTCCACCCCCCCCAAAAAAAAAAAGAAAGCCTGGGCACATATGGAGAGATTAGTAAATGGGAGTTAACTAATTCTAAAAGTGAATATTCAAACTAAACTTTCCTATCTAAACTAGAAAACAGTGTGATCTCTGGGCATGATAGCACAGGCCTGTAATCCTAAAACTTGGGATATGGAAGCAGAAGGATCTTAAGTTCAAGGCCATCTGGACTACAAAGACGTAGTTTCAAAAGCCAGAAAAACGGAGACTGGGAATGTGGTTTAGTGGTAGATTGCTTGCCTAGTATGCATGAAGCCCTGGGTTCAATTCCGCAGCACCACATCAACAGAATAAGCCAGAAGTGGTGCTGTAGCTCAGTGGTAGAGTGCTAATGTTAGATTATTAGACTTTGCCAGGAAACCATGCAGACATCCAGGTACAGAGAACAAAGAAAGGTTTGTTGCCAGGAAAGGGGCCAGCAAGATCCCTTCTCACAAGGGAGAAGGGAGAAGCAGCGCCGGCTATTGTCTGAAGTGACCTATATAACCTAGGAGGTTTAGGAGGAGCTAGGAGGGAGAGACCCTGGTGTGGATATGTGGGCCAGGGGCTTCATCATGGCAGACTAGGATTTATGGCTGCTGTCCAAATAGTAGATAAGGGAAGGGGTCCTGCAACTGCCCAGACCTGAAGGTCACTCTAAGGGGCTCTTGTCTTATATGGTGGTAGCTGCCCCAGAGAAGTGCCATCCCAAGGTAAAGGGGGTTGGAGGCTGATTATTTACTGCCTTTACTAAATGGGCCTAGTGTTGCCTAGGAAGGGAGCTTGCTAAGCTGTGGAGAGGGGAAGGAGTGTATTAAGCTGTGGGAAGGGAGCTCATTTCACTAACAGCTAGCCATGAGCAAAAAAACAGTTCAGGGACAGTGCCCAGGCCCTGAGTTCAAGCCCCAGGAATGGCAAAAAAAAAAAAAAAAAAAAAAAAAAAAGCCAGAAAAAAAAGTGGTTAAATCATACTAGAGTTTCTTTCCTTCTCTGTCAGTGCATCTGAAGTCATTGTTGCCTGTGTCTTCAGAAAGCTTAGTGTTAAAGGTAATTGTGGGGGCTGGGAAGGTGGCTCAGTGGTAGAGCACTTGCCTTGCAATGCATGAAGCCCTGGGTTCGATTCCTCAGCACCACATAAGCAAAAAGAAAAAAAGCCGGAAGTGGCGCTGTGGCCCAAGTGGTAGAGCCCTAGCCTTGAGCTGAAGAGCTGAGGGACAGCGCCCAGGCCCAGAGTTCAGGCCCCACGACCGTACTCAAAAAAAAAAAAAAAAAAAGGTGATTGTGCCACCAGGAGAACCTAAAATGTTCTGTAACTGTTCTTTGCTTTTTGGTTGGGTGAACACTTCCTTATCCATTAGAAAATTGTTCATCCACCTCCAAAGAGGTTATATCACAATTCAAGAGCTCAAGCCTGTAATCCTTGCTATGGTGGGAAGGTGTAGATAGAATCTCAGTCTAAGGCAGGCCCCAGGCAAACCTGAGATTGAAAAAAGACAATTCAGGGAAGTGACTTATATTTCACCAAGGCAGAATTGAAATTTGAATTCATGAAGTGGAGTTTGCTAGCCACACCCTCAATCTTTGGTTGCTGGGTTAGGGGCTTAAACTCAGCTTTGTTACTCATGGCTGTTGCTTGAATTTGAGCAACACTTCCAGCTTGGCTTTTTGCTGGTTAATTGCAGGTGAAATCTTTCGAACTTTTCTGTTGGACGGGCTTAAACCCAGTTCCTGTAGATCTCAGCCTCCTAAATTTGTTGAGATGAGGTCTCAATGACTTTTTGTCTGGGCTAGTTTGAAACTGTGATCCTCCACCTCTGCCTCTATCCTCTACTACCACACCGAACCCTACCTCATTCCCCCCTCCCCCCCCCCTTTTTTTTTTTGGCCTGGTTGTGGGGCCTGAACTCTGGGCCTGGGCAGTATCCCTCAGCTCTTCAGCTCAAGTGCTCTACCACTTCAGCCACAGTGCCACTTCCGGCTTTTTTCTTTTTTGCTTATGTGGTGCTGAGGAATTGAACCCAGGGCCTCATGCATGCAAAGCAAGCACTCTACCACTGAGCCACCTTCCCAGCCCTTCCAACCCCTTTTTTTCCCTTAAACTGAACCCTGTGTGTATCAGGCATTCTACCATTGAATTAACCTCCCTCCCCTAAGCTGATGAAATTGCATTTTAATTATCTTAAGTTAAAAGGTAACTGGTCTGGATTGAGAATTTCTATTTGTGTTTATTTTATACCCAGGAGTCAGCCAGCCAGACAGAGGCCATCAGTTAATGTTTGGGGGCAGGGGAGATAGGAAGATGTCTGTCAATACAGAATACAATAGTCTACTGACATAGCAACACTTCCTAGGGAAGAGGACTAAACTCCCTGGAATAAGAGGTCTCCTAGAGAAGATGATGCCTACATAAGGTTTGGAAGACCAGGAGCTAAGGCCTGTAATCCTGGCTATTCTAGGGGCTGAGGCAGGAGGATCATGAGAGGCCAGTCTGGACTACACAGTGAGACTGCCGTAGAAAAAGAGAGGACTGAGGATCGTGGTTCAAAGCCAGCCTGGACAGAAAAGTCTGTGAGACTCTTATGTCCAGTAAACCACCAGAAAACTGGAAGTGGCACTGTGGCTCAAGTGGTGGAGGGCTCGCCTTGAGCTGAAGAGCTCAGGGACAGTGCCCAGGCCCAGAGTTCAAGCCCCATGACCAACAGGGAAAAAAAAGAAAAGAAAAAAGAAGAGAAATAGGGGAAATATTTGAAGAAACAGCTGAATTAGACTGGTAAGTCTGGTCAGAGCAAATGGTAGAGTATAAAACTAATGCATGCATGGATGAGCTGTGAGAGGAGAGTGGTATTGGGAGACTACAAGTATTTCCTTCTGGCTGGAGGCATGAAGGTTGGCAGGGCTGAGTGGAAAGAGACGAGGCCAGAGAGGTTTGCAGGGGCCAGGTTGGGAAGGGTGTCCTTGTACTTGGTTCTGAGAGCTTAGACATTTTTGATAAAGCAGGGGAAAGTGCTTCCCTTCATCCCCAACCCCCTTACTGAGGCTTGAACTCTGGGCCTGGGCTCTATCCCTGAGCTCTTTTTTGCTCAAGGCTACCGCTCTACCAGTTTAGCCAAGGCTCCACTTCCAACTTTTTCTGTGATTAATTGTAGATAAGGGTCTCAGGGACTTTTCTGCTTAGGCTCCTTTGAACTGTGATGCTCAGATCTCAGCTTCCTGAATAACTAAGATTACAGGAATGAGCCACCAGTGTTTGGCTTGAATGCCCTCCCCCCACATATGTAATATTATATATATAATGTATATTATATACATATTGCAGAAGCATAACATAGATTGTTGTTTTGTCATTAAGGAGTTAACACCTTCTCTTTGGAGATGAGGCTGTGTTCCCTCAAGTATGACTGCTTCTACTTCTTTGGGGTCTCCAGAACTCCTTGGGGGTGGATGGCATTGGAGGTATACAGTTGGCTGTGGACAGCAGACAAAAACCAGATGAGTTATATTGCAACTACTGGACTCTGTTCTCCTGTCTGCAAATGGAGAAGGCAGCTAAGATGTGTGCTTTCAGAAAGCACAGATCCAGGTACCCTAGTGCCAAGGTGTTTGTAGGAAGGCTGAATCCTAGGGACCACCATGTTTTCATGGGATTTTTGCAATGCAGTTGGCCACTGTAGGCATCATCATGCTGATCGGTCTGTTCTAGGACTTTGGCTTCACAGAATGGAGAATAATGAGCTTTTCACTAATAGCTTCCCAGCCCTGTTCTCTGAGGCTGCCTGAGGGGCGGGGGGGGGGGCTTTT
This sequence comes from Dipodomys merriami, assembly GCF_024711535.1. Lineage (NCBI taxonomy): Eukaryota > Metazoa > Chordata > Mammalia > Rodentia > Heteromyidae > Dipodomys > Dipodomys merriami. Next base: position 18,937,809 of record NW_027204270.1, on the reverse strand, counting down.
TCTCAGCGTGCTCTGGGCATGTGAGACAGCTGCCATGGTTGCCATGGACCTGGGATGGAAACTGGGCACCCAGGCAGTCACAGGCCTTTTTGCTGTTACTTCTACTGCAGAAACAATTGTGTGTTTCCAAAGCTATTGGAAAATTCTGCAAGAGAATGTCACTGTTGTCCACATCTAATGGCACAGGTTCCTAGGGCCAGTCCCCACCTCTGCACTGTGATGTTCCAGCAGCAGTGAGCAGTAGTCTCTGGCTGTGTCCACAATGTGTAGCAAGTTTTTCAGGCTTTCTACACAGAATTATTTTTCTATTTGAATTAAAACAAATTTACTTTTACATGAACGTACATTTGTAATATGAGGTGTTACATTGTGATATTTCCACTTTGAATAAATTCACCACTTCTACCATAGTATAGATATGTTTTTCCTTTCAGGAAAATACTAACTTGATTGTTTCCTAGGAAAAGGTTAAGTTTAGATACTTAGAGGTGAGCAAAGTTTTTTTGTTTGTTTGTTTTTGTTTTTGTTGGTTTGGGGGCTTGAACTCTGGGTCTGGGCACTGTCCCTCAGCTTTTCAGCTCAAGGCTAATGCTCTACCACTTGAGCCACAGCGCCACTTTGGTTTATTCTGTTTATGTGGTGCTGAGGAATTGAACCCAGGGTCTCATGCATGCGAGGCAAGCACTCTACCACAGAGCCACCTTCCCAGCCCTGGTCTGTTTGTTTGTTTGTTTTAAGTAATAACCATAGGGTCTTGGAAGAGCACTTGCCTAAAAAATTGTGAGGTATAATCCCAGCACTACAAAAAAACAAAAACAACAACAACAAAAAGAACCTATACAAAAATTTCTACTTAATGTTTTTTATTCTGGTGCCTTTGCCACAAGTCTCACATGCGTTCTCTCCTTCTCCCTCTTTTATCTCTCCCCCTCTCCCTCTTCCCTCTTCCCTCTCTACCCCCCCCCCCATGCTAGTATTAGGGCTTGAAATCAGGGACTGGGTACTGTCTCTGAGCATTTGTGCTCAAGGCTAGTGCTTTAACAGTTGAGCCACAGCCCCACTTCTGGCCTTTTTGATGATTAATTGGAAATAGGAGTCCTGTAGACTTTCCTACCCTGACTGGCTTTGAACTACCATCCTCAGATCTCAGCCTCCTAAGCAGCCAGGATTACAAGCATGAGCTACCAGCATCTGGCCAAGTTTTTCTCTTTTAACACCTTGCTCTGAGCAGGATATTGATAGGAAGATTAAAGTTAACACCTCAAATGTTTGAAACAAACCTCAACAGTGGCCGGCATGTCCATAAAGAATCTTGTCCCTAATAACAGATATTTCAAAATCTCCTTAATGGAAAGTCATCCTTTCTCTCACAGAAACACAGGAAATAACAGTCCTTCTTTCCCAAAGGAATAATAAATGTGGACAGTTAAAATTATGCTCTTCAGGGACTGTGATGACTACATGAGACTGTATAGAGGACAGTTTGGACTCAAATCTGGAGAGGTCAGGACTGTTACCCCTCTTCCTCGAACTTGAGAACCAAATGCCTGGCCCTCATGATCTGGTCAAAGTGGCTTATGGTGGCCCTCCAGCTGTCACTTGTTTCTGCTGTCTACTTTCATGTCTCACTGGGAAACAATCACTGCCTATAGGTCTGTCACCCCCAAATCATGCAGGACCTTTATGCAAGGGCTTCAGAGATGATATAGTGAGTGCTAACTACCGCCCAGGCAGAGTAGCACTGATGAGGTCAGTCTCAGCCTGTCATGATGTCCTGAGCATACACGTTCACTTTGCATTTACCTGTTACCAGATAATTAACTGGTTAAGTGCTTAGTTGCTGGTTCCTTTAAGGAGTACTTTATCTTTTACCACCTAGGATTGACTTGCTTCTGTAACTAGATAAGTTAATATTTTTTTTTGTCAAAGAAATTAGAACTTAATGCTGAAGAGCCCAATGGTCAATGTTGCTGCTGGTTTTAATAAAAACAGATGCAAGACATATGCTGGTTGAAGTTTTGGTCATAAAGGGAAATTTATTTATTTATTTATTTATTTATTTGGTTGGTTGGTCGTGAGACTTGAACTCTGGGTCTGGGTGCTGTCCCTGAGCTCTTCAGCTCAAGGCAAGTGCTCTACCACTTGAGCCATTTTTGCCACTTCTGATTTTCTGATAGTTAATTGGAGACAAGACTTTACTGCCTGGGCTGGCTTTGAACTGTGATCCTCAGATCTCAGCTTCCTGAGTCGCTAGGATTACAGGTGTGAGCCACTGGTACCCAGCTGGGAAATAATTTTTGTTTGTTTGATTGGTTGGGTTTTTTTTTTGTTTTTTTTTTTTAAACAGTCTCCCTATGTAGCCCAGATTGACCTCAAACTCCTGATCTGCTGCCTCAGCCTCCTGGGTGCTGGGATTACATTCCTGTTCCACCAAACAAGCCTGAAATAACTTTTAACATTTGACCTAGTGGAAAAAGGTAGTACAAGTTACTTTTGCTGGGAGTTTTTTAAAATTATTATTATTTTTATTATAAAGGTGATGTACATAGGGGTTAGAGTTACCTAAATCAGGTAAAGAGTACATTTTTTTTTTGTCGGTCGTGGGGCTTGAACTCTGGGCCTGGGCGCTGTCCCTCAGCTCTTCAGCTCAAGGCGAGCGCTCTACCACTTGAGCTACAGCGCCACTTCCGGTTTTCTGGTGGTTTATTGGAGATAGGAGTCTCACGGTCTCTCCTGCCCGGGCTGGCTTTGAACGTGGATCCTCAGATCTCAGCCTCCTGAGTAGCTAGGATTACAGGCGTGAGCCACCAGCGCCCGGCTAAGAGTACATTTTTTTCTGGACAGTGTCACTCCTCTTACTCCCTGGTCCCCCCCTCCCTGCAGTCCCATCCCCAGGTTGTAATAGTTCATATTCAACATAGTGTCTAGTGCTACATTTGTTCACCTTTTGTACCTCCATTTCTGTGTGTCGTCGTCCCCCCTTGCCCTCCCAATGAGTGATGAAAGAACAAACAGTACAAAGAGAGAAGAAAACAAAAACAAGGAGAAAAAACTTTGTTTCCATTTCCTGGAGTTTCTTCACCCCTCTTCCCTTTCCTTCCCTCCCCCCCCCCCACCCCCCCTACCCCCCGCATTCCTGGGACTTGAACTTTGGGTCTGGGCACTGTCCCTTAGCTTATTTTGCTCAAAGCTAGCACTCTACCACTTGAGCCACAGCGCCACTTCTGCTTTTTCTGGGATTAATTGGAGATAAGAGTCTTACGGACTTTTCCTTTTATCCCATATCTCAGCCTCCTGAGTATCTAGGATTCCAGGCAGGAGTCACTGGTGCCTGGCCCTGGAGTTTATTTTGATAAATATTACTTTATGTGATTAGATGCACATAGGTATTGTGCCTTTGTGTTCCTCCCCTAAGAGTATTCTTTGGGCTCACTATGTGTGAATGCCTAAAGTCCTCTATAATGTATCATGTCCCTGGGTTTAGATCTTTGCTGGATATTTTGTGTGTGTGTGTGTGTGTCAGTGTGTCAATCGTGGGGCTTGAACTCTGGGCCTAGGCGCTGTCCCTTAGCTCTTCAGCTCAAGGCTAGCACTCTACTACTTCAGCCATAGTACCACTTCCGGTTTTTCTGGTGGCTCATTGACAATAAGAGTCTCACAGATTTTCTTTCCCTGGGCTGGCTTTGAGCATGATCCTCAGATCTCAGACTCCTGAGTAGGTGGGATTACATGTGTTAGCCACCAGTGCCTGGCTTTTGCTGGGAATTTTTAATTACTGAATTTCAATGTCTTTGCCTGGATCCTGGCTGTTCTTTTGTCTGAAGTCAGCCCCCTATCATGTCACCTACTATGTTTTGCTTTACCTACTGGGGGGCTTTGAACCATAATCTTCAGATCTTAGCCTCCTGGATATCTATGATGGATAAAAAAATATAAGTATAAATAATATTTACAAGTGTTCTGATCTCAAGAATACAACTGGGGGGGAAATGATGCAGCAAAGTTTAGGATAGTGTCCTTTCCACAGTAGGAAGGGCATCACATTAGCAGAAATGTATTTTTTCACAATATTGATAAGCTAGTCATGATGTGACTTTAGGGAATTTTAAGGTACACCTTACAAGTTGGAAAGTGTTGGGCTAGGATAACTTTATGGCATAAAAACTTGGGATTGATTGTCATAGAAATAATAGCTTACTCTGATGAACAAATGTTTACTCTTGAGAAATTAATTATTATAGATACTTTATAGTTTTATCCTCTACCAGAATGTGGCTATTTTTTCTGCTGACTTCTCAACATATAACACTCCCTTGGAAACTACATCTATTGCAGAATTAAATAAAATGCAAACAGGTCCTGTTTTGAATGTCTCTGGTATGGCATGTTCAGAATTTGAAAATGAGTAGTTAGTACTCATAGGAATTTTGAAAATCACATATATTCTGTCCTCTTAACAGATACTCAGTTTTAAAAGTTAGGAGTTTCCATAAATTAAACTGTTTTCTGTTTTACTATGAGACAATATTAAAATAATGCTTAAAAAAAAAAAAAAGAATGGTTATCTTCCACATACCTGTGGCAGGTGATTGGGGAGTACAGTTCCTGCTGTCCTACCAAGAAATAAATACCTAAGGCAGCCTGATCTCTTTTAGGAGTAGAGCTGCTGGTATGGAACTTAGGCCTCACACATGCCAAGCCTGTGTTCTACTAGTAAGCTGCATCTCCAACGCTACTGTATCTCTTATTTTGATGCTCTACCACCTGAGCTATGCCTCTACCACCTGACCCCATTAGCTCTTATTTTGAATCTTGATAGAGTTGAGACATTGGACCCAGATAGACCTGGCTCAAATTCTGGCTCCAGGACATGATAGTCTGGAAGTATGATTATGACATAATTACATCTGTAAAATTAAGGTGCATTTTTGAAATTCTGTTCTTTTGGGGTTTTTTGGTACCAGTCCTGGGGCTTGAATTCAAGGCTTGAGTGCTGTCTCTGAGGTTTTTTTTGTTTTTTTGTTTTTTTTTTTTGTGAGTAATGGGGCTTGAATTCTAGGCCTGGGTACTGTCCCTGAGCTCTTTTGCTCAAAGCTAGCTCTCTATCACTTTGAACCATAACACTCCTTCCAGTTTTCTGGTGGTTCATTGGAGATAAAAGTCTCATGAACTTTCCTGCCCTGGCCTTTGAACCGTGATCTTCATTCTCAGCCTCCTGAGTAGCTGGGATTACAAGCAAGAGCCACTGGTGCCCAGCTGTCCCTGCCTGAGCTTTTGTGCTCAAGGATAGTGCTCTACCACTTTGAATCACAGTTCCACTTCTTTCTTTTCTTCCTTCCTTCCTTCTTTTCTTTCTTTCTTTTTTTTTTTTTTTGCCAGTCGTGGGGCCTGAACTCTGGGCCTGGGCGCTGTCCCTCAGCTCTTCAGCTCAAGGCTAGCGCTCTACCACTTGAGCTACAGCTCCACTTCCGGCTTTTTCTGTTTATGTGGTGCTGAGGAATCGAACCCAGGGCCTCATGCATGCAAAGCAAGCACTCTACCACTGAGCCACCTTCCCTCCCTCCCTCCCTCCCTTCCTCCCTCCCTCCCTCCCTCCCTTCCTTCCTTGTAGTTAATTGTAGATAAGAGTCTCACAGACTTTCCTTCCTAGGCTGGCTTTGAACCTCTCTTAGATCTCAGCCTCCTGAGTAGCTAGGATTACAGGTGAGTCACCAATGCCCGTCTCCTTTTTTTTTTTTCCTTTTTAATTGGTACTAGAACTCAACTCAGTGCCTGAGTGCTGTCTCTTAGCATTTGTGCTCAAGGCTAGTGCTCTACCACTTAAGCCCCAGCTCTATTTCCAGTTTTTTGTTTTTGTTTTTAAGTTAATTTAATTTAATTTTTTTTTCGGTCATGGGGCTTGAACTCTGGGTCTGGGCACTGTCCCTGAGCTCTTCATCTCAAGGCTAGTGCTCTACCACTTGAGCCACAGTGTCACTTCTGGTTTCCTGGTGGTTTTATTGGAGATGAGTTTCACAGAGGGGCTGGGAAGGTGGCTCAGTGGTAGAGCGCTTGCCTTGCATGCCTGAGGCCCTGGGTTCAATTCCTCAGCACCACATAAACAAAAAGAAAAAAGGCCAGAAGTGGCCCTGTGGCTCAAGTGGTAGAGCGCTAGCCTTGAGCTGAAGAGCTGAGGGACAGCACCCAGGCCCAGAGTTCAGGCCTCATGACCGGACCCAAAAAAAAAGAAAAAACAAAAAAAAGAGTTTCACAGATTTTCCTGCCTGGGCTGTTTTTGAACTGTGATCCTCAGATCTCAGCCTCCTGAGTAACTAGGATTACAGGCGTGAGCCACCAGTGCCCAGTGTTAATTTTATTTTTAAAATTTTTTATCGATATTAAGTGATTACATAAATTTCACAGTATTGTGGGATAGTGATACTTAGTTAAAGTCACAAACACATTTTAACCTACACAAATTTACTTCCAGTTTTTTAATGGTTAATTGGAAATAAAAGTCTCATGAACTTTGCTGCTTGAGCTGGCTTCAAATCATGATCCTCAGATCTGAGTCTCCTGAGTAGCTAGTGTAAGCCAGCAGTATATGGCGCACTCTCGCTGTCTCTCTTTTTTAGCTGGTACTGGGGCTTTTGAACACAAAGTCTTGAGCTCTGGCATAGCTGTTGCACTCAAGGCAGGCACTCTACCATCTGAGCCTCATACTACTTCCTGAAGTTTTCTGGTTAATTAGGGATAAGAATCTCTCTCTGCCAAGGAGCTGAGAATTTGGCTTAGTGGTAGAGTGCTTGCCTAGCATGGATGAAGCCCTGGGTTCGATTCCTCAGTACCACATAAACAGAAAAAGCTGGAAGTGGCATCGTTGCTTAAGTGGTAGAGTACTAGCCTTGAGCAAAAGAAGCTCTGGACAGTGCCCAGATTCTGAGTTCAAGCCCCAGGACTGGCAAAAATAAATGAATAAATAACCTTTCTGCCCAGACTGGCTTTCATTGGTGATCCTCAAGTCATCAGCCTCCTAACTGCAGGAGTGAGCCACTGGCTCCCCAGCTTGAAATCCAGTTTCAGTAGGATCATTCACTCATGTGTGAAGCATAATTTTAGGCACTCTTGGTAAATGCAGTGCATAAAAAATCCTACTCTTCTGGGAAAAGATGGGAAATAAAGGGCTGGGAAGGTGGCTCAGTGGTAGAGCGCTTGCCTTGCATGCCTGAGGCCCTGGGTTTGAATCCTCAGCACCACATAAGCAGAAAAAGCCAGAAGTGGCGCTGTGGCTCAAGTGATAGAGCACTTGCCTTGAGCTGAAGAGCTGAGGGACAGCGTCCAGGCCCAGAGTTCAAAACCCACAACCGACCAAAAAAAAAAAAAAAAAGATGGGAAATAAATGTTTTATATATACACACACAAAATGAAAAGTAAGATGGATAAAGGTAGATTAAGAGACATAGACTGAGCCAGGCACTGGTGGCTCATGCCTATAATCATAGCCATTCAGGAGGCTGAGATCTGAGGATCACGGTTCAAAGCCAGTCTGGGAAAGGAAAGTACATGAGACTGTCTCCAATGAACCGCCAGAAAACTGGAAGTGGTCCTGTGGCTCAAAGTGGTAGCGTGCTAACCTTGAGCAAAAGAGCTTAGAGACAGCATTCAGGCCCCAAGTTCAAGCCCCAAGACAGACACCCCCCCCCCAAAAAAAAAAGAGGCATAGACTTATATAAAAAGTAGCCTGGGGGGGGCTGGGAAGGTGGGTCAGTGGTAGAGCGCTTGCCTTGCATGCCTCAGGCCCTGGGTTCGATTCCTCAGCACCACATAAGCAAAAAGAAAAAAGCCAGAAGTGGCGCTGTGGCTCAAGTGGTAGAGCGCTAGCCTTGAGCTGAAGAGCTGAGGGACAGCGCCCAGGCCCAGAGTTCAGGCCCCACGCCTGGACCAAAAAAAAAAAAAAAAAGTAGCCTGGGGGCTAGAAATGTGGCTTAGTAGTAGAGTACTTGTCTAGTATGCATGAAGCCCTAGGTTCAATTCCTCAGTACCACATAAACAGAAAAAGCCAGAAGTGGTGCTGTGGCTCAAATGGTAGAGTGCTAACCTTGATCAAAAGAAGCTCTGGGACAGTGCCCAGGCCCTGATTTCAAGCCCCAGGACTGACCCAAAAAAAAAAAAAAAAGTAGTCTGGTGCTGAGAAGATGGCTCAGTGGTAGAGTGCTCACCTCATATGCATGAGGCCCTGGGCTCAATTCTTCAGCATCATATAAACTGAAAAGGCTGGAAGTGGAGCTATGGCTCAAGTGGTAGAGTGCTAGCCTTGAGCTGAAGCGCTGAGGGACAGTGCCCAGGCCCAGGGTTCAAGCCGCACGACTAACAAAAAAAAAGTAGTCTGACAAGACCTCTCAAGGCTAAGTAAAGACTTAAATGAAAGCCAGGCACCAGTGGCCCATGCCTCAGAGGCTGAGATCTGAGAATCCTGATTGAAAGCCACCCTGGGTAGGAAAGCTTCTGAGACTCTTTGCCATCCAATAAACTACCAAAATGCTGGAAAGTGGAGTTGAGGCTCACGTGGTATAGTTTTTGCTCAAGTGCTAGCTTTGAGCAAAAAATGCTCAGGGACAGCACCTAGGCTCTGAGTTCAATCCCTAGGACTGACATCAAAAAAAAGAAAAAAGATTGAAATGAAGAAGCAAAAAGCCTATGGAATTTGAATCAGTAACAGAGAGAATACAAAGGCTCTGGCCTGATTGCTCTTATCTGAGGAGAAATGGACACCAGTGTGATTGGACAGAAGAACAGCCCACTTGCAGTAGGAAGCCATGGAGAGTATTGAACAGAGGCTGATGTTATTTTATTTTATTTTGCCAGTCCTGGGGCTTGAACTTGGGGCCTGAGCACTATCCCTGAGTTTTGCTCAAGACTAATACTCTACCACTTGAGCAACAGTGACTTTTCTGGCTTTTCTGTTTGTGTGGTACTGAGGAATCAAACCCAAGGCTTCATTCATGCTCGGCAAGCATTCTACCACTAAACCACATTCCCAGCCTTGACTTGATTTTAAAAGCCCTACTCTGGCTGCTAGGTGCAGGGGAAGGGTGGAAGCCGGAGACTGGTAAGAAACTATGCTTGCCAGTGTCCATTTAAGGGTTACTGATGATTCTGACTCTCGGAAGGTAGCAACAGAAGCAGTCATTAAGTGGGATTGGAAGATTTTTTTAAGTAGAACCTATAAGAACTAAGCCTTTGTTTGGCCTCAGTCACCAGAAGACCAGAATTGCAGGTGGATGGAGAGGGTGTGATAGAAGGCTGACTTAGGTGACTGTGAAACTGAGTTTGGTTTGGGGCATGATTTGGGTGCATTTTGAAATCCAGGTAGGAAAGCCAGTTGGCAGTTACATGTCAATGTTTGTGAAGTTATGTGGACTTAGGTAAGGTTGCTCACAAAGCTAATATAGCCAGGCGTGGTGACATACACTGATAATCGCTACACCCAGAGGCTGAGGCCAAAGGACCTAAAGTTCAAGGCCAATCTGGATTATATAGCAAAATCCTATCTCAAGAAAAAAAAAGTGGTGCTGGTGCTGGTGGTTCTTGCCTTTCATCTGTCATCCTAGCTACTCAGGAGGCTGAAATCCAAGGATCACGGGTCAAAGCCAGCCCAGGCAGGAATGTCTGTGAGACTCTTTTTTTTGGGGGGGGGGGCGTCGTGGTGCCTGAACTCTGGGCCTGGGCGCTGTCCCTCAGCTCTTCAGCTCAAGGCTAGCGCTCTACCTCTTGAGCCACAGCGCCACTTCCAGCTTTTTTCTTTTTGCTTATGTGGTTCTGAGGAATCGAACCCAGGGCCTCAGGCATGCAAGGCAAGCGCTCTACCACTGAGCCACCTTCCCAGCCTCTCTGTGAGACTCTTATCTCTAATTAACCACCAGAAAAACAGAAGTGGCGCTGTGGCTCAAGTGGTAAGAGTGCTAGCCTTGAGCTGAAGAGCTAAGGGACAGCACCCAGGCCCAGAGTTCAAGCTTCACAATTGGGAAAAAAAAAAAAAAAAAAGTGTTCATATAAACGTAAGTCTAAACTCAGAAGAGAGGCCCAGATTGAGATAAGGAGTATGAGTTGCCTATCCTTAGTGGGAAGACTTAACCACAAAGAGTATACCAAGGAAATAGACAGGATCCAGAGAGTAGTGGCTGGGAGGCCAAGTAAAGAAAAGAAAATGGCCAGGTGCCGGTGGCTCAGTCCTGTAATCCTTACTACTCAGGAGACCTTGATACAAGTTGAAAGCTAGCCCAGGCAAGAAAATCCATGAGAGTCTTACCTCCAATTAACCATTAAAAAGCCAGAAGTAGAAATGTAGCTTAATTGGTAGAGTGATTGCCTCAGAGACAGTGTCCAGGCCCTGAGTTCAAAGCCTCAGGACCAGCACCAAAAAAAAGGAAAAAAAATCTTGAAGGAAGAAGCTTTGAATATAACCAGGTACTGCTGAGAAGCTGAAGAAAATGAGGGTTTGATTTTGGCAGCATAGAACACCTTGGTAGCTTTGACCAGCTCTGAGTGAGTCAAGATGGGGCTTAGATAGCTGGACTAGAATGAGGTGGAACATGTTTGGGGCAGGGCCTGAGCCAACTAGCACTTCTAGGCCTCCTCATCCACAGGTACAGGGCACTAGATAACTGCCAGTTGCTGTCATGCCCCAATAACAAATCGGTAGGCTTTACATAAGTAAGCAGCATCCTGGACAAGTGTGTAGCAGAATACATCTCACTCCAAGATTAGACCCTAAGGCACGCTGCCTAGTTGAAGATACAACATGAGCCATGTATGTTACATTTTCTAGATTCCCCATTTCACTTATTTATTTATTTAGTCCAGTCCTGGGGTTTGAACTCAGGGCCTGAGCACTGTTCTGGGCTTCTTTTTCTCAAGGCTAGCACTACCACTTGAGCCCCAAAGCCACTTCTGGCCTTTTCTGTTTATGTGGTATTGAGGAATTGAACCCAGGGTTTCATGCATACTAGGCAAGCACTCTACCACTAAGCCACCTTCCCAGCCCTAGAAGTCACATTTTAAAAGCACAAAGAGATAGTGGAGAATAATTTTAGTATTTTAAACTTGGGTTAACCCAATATGCCAAAAGTGGTATAATATATGTAGAAAGTCAAATGTGTTATACACGTGACACTAGTGCATCTCCGTTTAGATGGGCAGTGTGAGGCATGCTCATGGCCGAGTCGGGGTGGCTATGCTGGGTAGCACAGCTGGTTCTGGTGCAAAGAGCGCCCCACCATGAGGGCTCTCTGTGCCTGCCAGTGCAGAAATCCTGTGGCTGAATGTGCTTAAGAAGGAAAAGTAGGGTGGCTTGTGCTGACAGGCAAATATGAATGGGCCTGGGTGCTGCCCTGTGTTACTTCAGATTCTTAGGTTGCTGATCCCAGGAGTCACAGTGTTCTCCAGATAAAAGACTCCCTGGTGGTTATCTAGGACTAAATTAAAAGAGATATCTTTCCAGATTTGAATCTCCCAGTATTAGTGATAGCTTCTTTTCCTCCTCTATCTCTACTCTTGTCCTCATCTTCTTTCTCTCTAACCTTTCTCTCCTTGAAGCAAATGTCCTTCAAATCCCTGCCACTCTCCCTGGCTTCAGGACAGTATTACTCACTCTGTGGAGTCTCCATTCATATAGCTGTCTGCTCCCTTGATGTGTCATCTCCCACCAGCAGGGCTCTGCACCAGCGTGGCTTGGACCATTTACCTCATTAGGCAGCAGTTGAGCATCTATGCTTTAGAATAGGGTTCCTGAAAATCCTTCTCTACATTTTCCTATCATAGTGGAACAAGAGGAAAACGGATTTTGTGACATGCTATCTAAGCTAGACTTTCTCAAAGAGAGAATTTTAGACCTGTATCCTCTGCCCCATGGTAACCTAAATAAAATGAAATGTTTCCCTTGGTGTGGGAATAACAGAAGGAGTGGTAGATTGTGCAAAATAGAACCTGAAAATAGTGTGCATTGAAGAGGCAAGTTGGTGAGTTCCTGGCCTTTCTCTTTCAACATCAGAATTCTTTTTTTTTTTTTCTTTCAGTACTGGAGTTTGAACTCAGGGCCTTATACTTACTTGGCTATCACTGCAATTTGATAACGACTTCCAGTCCTACTTATTGCTGATTATTTTGGAGGTGGAATCTAGCAAACTTTTCTGCCCAGGCTGATCTGAAACCTCCATCCTCCACATCTTAGTTTCTGAGCAACTAGGTGTTAGTGCCTGGCTTTTTTTTTTTAAACCAGTCCTTTTGGCCACAATTGAGATGATTCTGAACCTGAAGTGATAGGACTTTGGGTGCTTTCCTTTCTGGGAATAAGCAAGAACATTGGACAGTCCTGCTATGAGGGCCACTGTCACTACCACCTGCTGACAAAAACCAGGGCAGGGGTGAAGCAGAGGTAGAAGTGTCTTTGATTGCATATTTGGCTGGTAATAGTTAGTGATGCACTTTAAAGGTGTAGACTTTTTTTTTTTTTTTTTTTTTTTGGTCCGTTTGTGGGGCCTGAACTCTGGGCCTGGGTGCTGTCCCTCAGCTCTTCAGCTCAAGGCTAGTGCTCTACCACTTGAGCCACAGTGCCACTTCCGGCTTTTTTCTTTTTGCTTATGTGGTTCTGAGGAATCGAACCCAGGGCCTCAGGCATGCAAGGCAAGCGCTCTACCACTGAGCCACCTTCCCAGCCCCAAGGTGTAGACCTTTTACCTGCTTCTTTTAGACCAGATTTTCTAGTCTAGGTGAATTCTACCTTATAAACCCTTTTGTTTTATTTTTATTTTAGGATTCAGAGTCCATTCAGATTTGTGGTATCGGAAACATAAAGGTGCTATGCCAGGGTGACTGCTCTGATAGAAGAGCTGTTGCTGGCCACCTAGTAGCTAGGGGATATGGGTGTTAATGTCAACTCAGGGTTGAAGAGATTACCTCTGTGTGGACTGTGCTCTGCTGTAGGACAGAATTTATTGGGCAGTAAGTATTCCTGCCTTCTTGTTCCCAGCATGCCTTCCTTTTTTTTTTTTTTTTTTTTTTTTGGTCAGTCATGGGGCTTGAACTCTGGGCTTGGGCGCTGTCCCTGCACAGTGGACCTTTCAGTTTTCTGGTGGTCCATTGGAGATAAGAGTCTCGCCGGGCATCGGTGGTGCACACTTGTAATCCTAGCTACTCAGGAGACTGAGATCTGAGAATTGCAGTTCAAAGCCAGCCCAGGCAGGAAAGTCTGTGAGACTCTTACTTCCAATAAACCACCAGAAAACCAGAAGTGGCTCTGTGGCTCAAGCCGTAGAGTGCTCACCTTGAGCTGAAGAGCACATGGACAGTGCCTAAGCCCAGAGTTCAAGCTCCTCGACTGACAAAAAAAAAAAAAGTCTCATGGACTTTCATGACCAGATCTCAGCCTCCTGAGTAGCTAGGCTTACAGGCATGAGCTACCGGCATCCAATTCATGTCTTCCTTTTTTTCCCCCTAAAATGTTGGCTTTGTGTTCAACCAGGACCTACAGGTTCTGATTCCATTGTTCTGTCTTCAAAATCTACCCCTCAAGCTGATTCCAGGTGCCTCATATTTGTAATCCTAGCTAACTCAGGAGGCCCAGAGCTGAGGATATAAGTTGGAAGGAGATAGAAGTTTAATAGAAGCCAGCCTGGGTAGAAAAGTCCATGAGACTCTTAGCTCCAGTTAACCAGCAAAAAGTCGAAAGTGGAAGTGTGGCTCAAGAACACCAGCCTTGAGTGAAAAATCCAAGTGAGAGCATGAGGCCCTGAGTTCAGGTTCCTGTACCAGCAGGAAATAAAATACAACAAGCCCCTCAGATCCACTTGAGACCTGTGCCTCCTGACCTGTGGGACATACCAACTCAAAAGGAGCTCAAGACAAGCTGTCATTCCTTGAGCGAGAGAAAAACAGAAACAAGCAAAAGTATCCCAGGAAAGATACTTGTAAGGTCTTTCATTTCCTAGCTGGGCGCTAGTGGCTCATGCTTGTAATTCTAGCTACTCAGGAGATTGAGATCTGAGGATCATGGTTTGAAGCCAGCCTGGGAGAAAAGTCCTCATGAATCAAGTCAGTTCACCACTCAAAAAACAGAAGCAGAGAAGTGGCTCAAAGTGGTAGAACAATAACCTTAAGCAAAAGAGCTCAGGAACATCACCCAGGCCCTGAGTTCAAGCCCTACAACTGACAAAATAAAAAAAAAGAGGGTATTTCCTAATCTAAGCCAGAAACTAAGACTAGCACTAAACACTTCCTTTAATACAAGACTTAGGAGTTTGCTGAGTTGTGTTGGTTGCACTGGTAACCAGGGGAGCCTGGTTGAGAGGAGAGTGGTGGTGAAGCCTGGCACTTGGTACCTTAGGCCTGGTCCTGTAGCAGCTGGTAGTAGTAAGGAATATGTCTCTGGGGAGCAGGCAGCAAGAGGTCAGGCACCAGAAAGGGGAAAGACATTTCTACTCCGGCAGAGCAATGGAGTATTTGGCTTGTTCTGTCTCTTGTCTATGGCACCCCATGCCCATCCCCCACCCCAATTGAGCTGATAAGTCTGTTTCCTTTATGTCTAAGGAAGTACAGCTCCAGTGGTGCTATGTTGGCCACTCTCTACAATAGCCCAGAATAGCCCGTTCATTTCTCTCCTCTTCTCGCCTCCTCACTTTTCTGGTTTTCTTTCTCATCCACATCTTAACAGGTACAAGAGAAACCTGCCTCTCTCTTTTGTCTCTGTTTTCACAGAGTAGGCCGTTTGAGGTACCTCCTGTCCCGCTCTCCTCTGGAGTGATGCTATCCCGTCATACTCCTCACCTCCTGCCCTTTTTCCTATAGAAGCTTACACAAACATATTCATTGCAAACTTAAGATCATCAGCAGCCAGCAAAGCTGCGCTTTGTCCTCAGGTGAGTTGAACCCATAGATGTTGAATCTGTGTTCACTCACCTTATGATATGGACTCCCCTTTATCTTCCCTAAATGACAGGCCTGGCTAGAACCACCTCCCTCTTCCATGGTTCTCCATGTGTCCTGCCAGCACACTTTCCTTGGGCTTTGCATATTCCCTCAGACCAAGAAGCATGTGCTTTGATTAGTGGCACTGCCCCATGGGGCAGGTAGGTGATACCTGTGATAGGCAATGGCAGATTTTCATCTTAGGATTTATTACCAAAGAAAGGAAGTCACCCCACTGAGAATCTGTTTGGTGCTGCTTGGCAGGAAACAACCTTCCAGAAAGAGAAGCTAAAAGAAGCTAACTTTTTTTAGCCTACTTTGGGTGGGTACTAATGTCTTCACTTGCCTCTTGCCACTCAGCAGTATCCTAATGTAGCTTGTGCTCCTTGCATCATTGTGGAACTGAGCCTCACACAGAAGCCTTGACCAGGCATGGGCAGTGTTGTAAAAAAGTAATTTGATTCCTTATTTCAGGTCCGGTCTTCCAGCATTGTGAAGCCTATTTGATACCATTTTCCATTATGTCTCTGGAGGAGACACTGTTTCTCCTTGAAATGTGCTCTGTAGGAAAGCTGTGACTTGATCCAGCTTTCCAGGGCAAAAGTTGGTAGCAGATGGATTACAAGACCTTGTTCAAGCAAAGTGTGGACTGACTCATGATACCTGGACAGATTCCAGGGCTAAGTGCAGAGCCCTGTCCAGTGGTTGGCAAAGCCACTCCCCCTTCTACTTGGATGTCTCTGAGCATCCCAGTATCTGGCTGGCCATCCGGAGATAACTGGGATCTGATTCCCTTTCTACAACAAAGCTGACTGGGTTCATATCCCTGTCTGTGATCTGAAGGAAGAATCCCTTTCCAGCTCCAATAAAGGCACATTTTCTTAGATATGTCCACAATGTCATTGAAGGGCTCCTTTGAACCCAAGTCCATGTGCTGGACAGGTCTGTATCTTCTCTGCAGCCTGGAGAAGGAAGAAATGCTCAAGCACAGCTAATGTTTCAGGCCCATTTGCCTCTGCTGGGGGTTTTAGGTCCTCAGTGATAGGAAAGTGAGAATTCACATAATGAAGCTTAAAAATTCAGAACTTTCCCATAAAAATCTTGAATTCAGTCTCCTAAAATAGCAAATTTGGCCTTGTCAGCCAAGGCTTGGCAGAGGCTTATCTAATTTTTAGGCAGAGCAGGTACTCTGTGGAGGCTGGTATTACCCCTCCTTCCCCAGGTGTGTCTCTGAATGTGGAGTGTGGCTCTTTGCCTGTCCTGGACATGCACTTGGTTTCAATCCTATTTGAAAGTATTTACATCCCACAGCTGTTAAACCTTCCATTTATGAAGGGGAAACTTAAATGGGCAAAGTGAAACAGTATGAAACTTTAGTAAAGCAGTAAATTATTTGTTTTTTTTTTTTTTTGGGTCCAGTCGTGGAGCCTGAACTCTGGGCCTGGGCACTGTCCCTCAGCTCTTCAGCTCAAGGCTAGCGCTCTACCACTTGAGCCACAGTGCCACTTCCGGCTTTTTGCTTATGCAGTGCTGAGGAATTGAACCCAGGGCCTCATGCCTGCAAGGCAAGTGCTCTACCACTGAGCCACCTTCCCAGCCCCGCAATAAATTATTTATGAAAAACCCTTGTCCCAGGTATTCAAGAGGCTGAGAGGATCATCGTAATTCAAAGCCAACCCCTGCAGACAAAACCAAGAAACTCCTTATCTCCAATTAATCAACAAAAAGCCAGAAGTGGAGGCATGGCTCAAGTGGTAGAGCACCAGCCTTGAGCAAAAAAGCTAAGGAAGGAGACCTTGAGTTCAAGCCCCAGTACTGGCACCAAAGGGGGAGGTGTAATAGGCTTTATTAAACTAACATCAGATATTGCATTCACTCAGGAAATAGTACTGATCATTATAAAACTACACAATTTGAACAAACTATGCAGTAGGGATAGATTCTGTATATCTGTGTTTGTTATTAGTTCACAGAAAAAATCTGAGTTATTCTTTTCTTAATAATGTAGTTTTTCTACTCAGTTATTAAGTTTCATTGGGCACAATTTTGTTCCAAGATGGAGTGAAAGTTTTTCCTGACTTTCTGGCCCTTTTAGAGCTTGCGGCTTCCTTAAAATACAATTTATTGTGCTTGCACAAATGAATCTTAAACACACCTGGACACCAATCACAATGAGTGTCAATATTAGACTGGTTTAATCTTTTTTTATGTTTAACTTTGAGTTGTTTATAAGACACAAGAAAGGATATGAAAGGTGACAGAAACACTTTAGGAAAAAGGGTACATCATGATGATAAACTGTTCAATTTATTAGACAGAGTATATCATCAGTAGTTCAAATGAATCAGTGAATGCTTTGATTTGAATTGGCCCATCATCTATAAAGTACAGCCACCTCCTGGACCACACCTTAGTTTGGGAGCTGAGCCTTCTTCCTCTAGCTGTGCCTGGAATGCTCTATGGGAGATAAGCTCCTTTAAAAATCTGTACTGTGTGGGGCTGGGAAGGTGGCTCGGTGATAGAGCGCTTGCCTTGCATGCATACGGCCCTGAGTTTGATTCCTCAGCACCACATAAACAGAAAATGCCGGAAGTGCTGCTGTGACTCAAGTGCTAGCCTTGAGCTGAAGAGCTGAGGGACAGCGCCTAGGCCCAGAGTTCAGGCCCCCACAACCACCACCACCAACAACAACAACAAAAAATTTGTACTGTAGCTGGGTACCAGTTGGCTCATGCCTATCATCCTAGCTATTAAGAAGGCTGAGATCTCAGGATCTGTTCAAAGCCAGCCATGAGACTCTTATCTCCAATAAACTACCAGAATACCAGAAGGGGCACTGTGGCTCAAGCACTAGAGTGCTAGCCTTGAGCTGAAGGGCTGAGGGACAGTGCCCAGGCCCAGAGTTCAAGCCCCACGACCAACAACAAAAAAATCTGTACTGTGTAAATCAGCACTTCCCAGCCTTGGCACTATTGACTTAATAGTGGGGGCTGGCCTGTGCCTTGTGTGATGTTTAACAGCTTCTCTGCCTCCTCAGTAGCATATTCTCCTGATAGTGACAACCAAAAATGTTTAGACCTTAACAGATGGCCTGAGGGAGAATTATTGTCAATCTGCTCTCCAGAGAAACATAGTTTTATACAGTTAGTCCCTCTAATAAGCTAAGTGGTCTCACTCCTGAGATGTTTTCCTTCTTCCTTTTTTTTGGGTGGTACTGGGATTTGAACTTAGGACCTAGTACTTAGTACTCTACCATTTGAATCAGGTCTCCTGTCCTTGAACTTGTGATTCTCCTGCCTCAGCTTCTTATTCTACCATATCCAGCTGAGGGGGACAGCAATGGAAACTAAAGGAAGACGTGTACATATGTGCAGGCATACAAACACCCAGTGTAGAAAGGTATCCAGAGTTCTTGGTTCTGGGATCAGAGAGTTTAGACTGCCATGGGCAATTAGGCCCTGACCATGACTGGGCCTGCCCAGCCTGGCTCTGCCCTGCTGTGGTAGGAGTTCAGGCCAGAATGTGTTGAATACTTCTCAGCACTTCTCCTTTTTGCTTTTGTCTCTAATGGTGGCTTTGTGTTAATCAGGACCTGCCAAGCTTTTGTTTCCAGAGAAATTCCACTGTCTTCCCTTCTTCAGCTCCCCAGTGTCCATCTGGGGACTTCAGTTCCACAAACATCATGCTTTTGTTTTACTCTAGGCCTTTTGCTAGGTAAGGGTCACCTGAGAAATAGATTGTGAAGTTGTTGATACATTAGCTCTGAAGGGATGCACAGGGAGTTTCCCTCTGAGGGTCAGTTGACAGCCTGTTTCTCAGAAGCAGAGAAGACTTCACAGGGAGGAAGCATCTGGGTTGTGCAGGCCAGGTGGGAATTTGTGAGGGGCAGAACCACAGCATATTGGGTTTTGAGGTCTGGTAGATAGCTTGTACTGCTGTATTGTCAAAAAGAAACAGGAGAGGAGGAGGTATGGGTGGGCTAGGGATGCTTGGAGCCCAGACATGGCCCTTTGAGCAGATGAAGGGTATTTAAGTGTGGAAGTAATGTGGTCAGATTTATATTGAGAAAGTTTTTTGGAGTGTCTTTGTAAAGGCCAAGCCAAGACACAAGCTGGAGACTGTGCAAAGGAAGAGTCCACCTGCGCAGTGAGATCTCGAGCTCTTGCTGCAGTCACGGGGCTAACGGGGGATGGACTGTGGAGGGATGGTCCATGAACCCCAGTCTAGCCCTGTCCATCACCTCAAAGGACAGTCATGTCCCTGGCTAAAGAGAGCATACTGCCCTTAGCTTTGAAAATACTTAAAGATTTTATTTGAGAGAGATTTTTTTTCCACTTTTTATATACATTTTTTTCCTCTAGGAAATAGACAGACGGTTGGAAAAAAAACTGAAGATCACACAAAAGGAGAGGTAAGGCTGCTGTCTGGTGTGAGGGCTTGAGCCCTCTGCTGCTGGAAAGCTGGCCGCGGTGCTCTCCAGCTGGCTGTTAGGGTTAGCAGGTCAGGCTCCCGGGCAGCCAGCCCGCCTTTCCCTCCAACTGGAAACCAGGACATGGTGACTGGAGGCTTTGGGATGAGGTGGGGGTGTTGTGTCTGCCTCACCTCAGTGGGCCCCCTGTGTGAGGTCACCTGATGGCAAGTGGGAGGTGACTAGTTGTACTGGTGGCCAGGTTTGGGTTTTGGCCTTGGTTGTGCCTACTTGCTGAGATTGGAGCAGTTGTTTCCCTCTTTGGACCTGTCTCTTCTTCCATGACAGAGAGACTTTGGACAAATGATTTATCTGGGTCTCATTGATTGGGGGGTTTAGAATATGGAGGTGTTCTAGAAGGAAAGATTATAGTAAGTTCTGAGAAGACCTTTAGGGATAGCTTTGCTTCCCACCAATGCACCAGAAAAAGTAGATTTTTTTAGTAGGTCAAGGTTCACTTTGGGTTTAGGTGCCTGTCATTTTTCTCTTGTCCTTGGGGACAAGAGACAGGAAGGAGGGTAGATCTTTGGATTTGCTTACCAGGCTGCACAGTTGACCCCAGGGGACTCTTGGGTGCTACCTGCCATTGGCTTTCTGGTTCCTTGCCCGGGAGATCAGACTGCTGGTTTCTTGTTTGTTTGTCTCAGGAACTTCTCCTGGTCACAGGCCCCTTTGCATTTGGTTTCAGTCCTGCCTAGTTCACCCTGGAAACAGTTTGCTGCCTCCATCACCTCTGCTCCTGATAACCTGGGCTCTGGAAAAGGCCCCTGCCGGCCTTCTTGGTTCTAAAGAGAAGCTAGTTGACTGCTTTGGGAGGGTCCTGGTGGCTGGTATGGGTGGTCATTTCTGCCTCAGTCCCTTTCTCTTCCTGTGGCTTTTGTTTTCTTCCCTTGCTGTGTTGCTTTCCCTCCCTGTGTTTATGAGTTCCACCTCTCCTTGTGGCACGTGGCCTTGATGTGTCCACCTACCAGCCTTGGACAACGCTCTTTATTTTTTTTTGAGACAAAAAAGCACTGTTTCTAGGGTCAGCCTTCATTCCTCCAGCCCCGCCGCTGTAGAGCAGAGCCCAGAACCTTGGTAAAGGCGGCTTCTCCGCCAGGAGCCCTTTTGAACCAGTGATTTCATTGTCTGCTATAGTTTGTCTCTGGGAGACACAGGGCACTCGCCAGAAGGCACGGGCAGTTTGGTAAAACCTGTCTTGGTTCCAGGCAGAGATGGTGTAGCAGACTCCCGTGTAATGTTTGGCTTGAGTGCATGCAGAGGAAAGCCCGGCTGAGGCCCCAACTCTTATACTCTGGTCTGTGTAGGGAAGTTACTGGATCTAGACATGGAATGTTTGTCTGTGATGCATGTGGGGAGGAAGGCCCAGGACACGGTGGTGAGCTGGCCCTGCCTGCCAGAGGTTAGGTCCGTGGGGCAGTTATATGCTGTAGAGCTCATGGCAAGGCTTCTTTCTGGAGGGACATCTGTGAGGAGTGGTTATTTGGGTATCTGGTCAGAGGCCAGATGATTTAGTTAGTAGGAAGGGAGAGAGCATAGAGGGTGGTATGGGATGTGGAGATAAGATTTGTGAAGCTCTGTTTGCTCTTTGTCAGCAGGAAATCCAAGTCTCCTCCCAAAGTGCCCATTGTGATTCAAGACGATAGCCTTCCCACGGGGCCCCCTCCACAGATCCGCATCCTCAAGAGGCCCACCAGCAACGGCGTGGTCAGCAGCCCCAACTCCACCAGCAGGCCTGCCCTTCCAGTCAAGTCCTTAGCACAGAGGGAGGCTGAGTACGCCGAGGCCCGGAAGCGGATCCTGGGTAGCGCCAGCCCTGAGGAGGAGCAGGAAAAACCCATCCTCGACAGGTAAGTGCAGCAGACCTGGCTGATCATATCCCAGAAGGAGAAGTACCTGCCAGACTTGGCCAGTTGGGGTTTGCTGGCCAGCTGCCTGCCCAGTCTACAGGCACCAGGGGCACTGCTACACAGAGGTAAAAGGTATGGGCTTTGAGTCAGGTCTGCTACTTCTTAGGTTAGTAGGACTTCCCTGAAGCCTACTCTGAGAAATGGCATCTTGGGAATACCAAGTGACGTGAATCGCTAAGCAAGTACGGTAGGGTGGCGAGCCTACCTGACACCAGTGTCCGGGAAGTGCTTCTGCGTTGCCTGGTGTTCCTAGGAGCTACTGGGTTGGGGTTTTTTAAATTTTCTAACTCCTTTTTTCATCTTGGGATTTTCTCATGCTGGGGTTTTCCTGAAGGCTGCATCATAACATTTTGTTGCTTCCTGGCAAAGGAGTATTTGTTAGATTCTACTCTTAACTTTGAATAGTTTCTTTGGCTTGGTCTTCTGAGACTTGAATTATCTGTGCTTTCCTTGTTTTAAATTCATTGTTTTCTTCTCTCAGAATAGAAAGTTTACTTCCTTTAGTCTTCTCTAGGAATAGGGTCCAATCAGTAGCCACATGGTTTGGAAAGAAGCAGGAGACAGAATAGAGGGTTATGGGTCATCTGAGCTTGAGGCTGGGGCTCCACCCAGTCCAGCACTAGAGACTGTACCATGTAGCTCTATGACAGCCATGGCCACGGCCCTGAACAGGATGGGCCCTGAGCACATTCTGCCTACAAATTGAGTAATGGCAAGCCAAATGGTAAATACTGTAGCTGCTAGAGGCGAGGTGGTTGGAGTCTGCTTGCCACAGAAGCAGCCTTTTACAGCCAGAGCTAGCTGGTAGCCACTGTGGTGTCTACAAGCATGGTGGATTTTTTTTTTTTTTTAATTTGGGGTTATCTCTTCTATCTTTCTACAAGCTATACTCTGATCTTTTCTTCAGGCCAACCAGGATCTCCCAACCCGAAGACAGCAGGCAGCCCAGTAATGTGATCAGACAGCCTTTGGGTCCTGATGGGTCACAAGGCTTTAAACAGCGAAGATAAATGCAGGCAAGAAAGGATGCCACCATTGCCACCATCACCGCCTCCTGGGTCTTCTGCCATGGGTCGCACGGCCATGGCAGACAGCTGGACTTGAGCAGAGGGAACGACCTAACTTACTTGCACTGTGATCCCCCTTGCTCCGCCCACTGTGACCTTGAACCCCATGCACTGTGACTTCCTTCTCCCCCCTTCCCACTGTGATTGGCACGTCGACAAGGGCT
Source organism: Dipodomys merriami (assembly GCF_024711535.1). Classification (NCBI taxonomy): domain Eukaryota; kingdom Metazoa; phylum Chordata; class Mammalia; order Rodentia; family Heteromyidae; genus Dipodomys; species Dipodomys merriami. Next base: position 18,915,260 of record NW_027204270.1, on the reverse strand, counting down.
GTCCCAAGTCAATGGAAGGGGAAAGGGTGGAAACTAGGGGAGGGCTGGGGGGACCCACTAAGGACTCAAGAGTAGAGAGTCAGACAGTGCCACATGGCCACTTGGGGCAAAGCCAGTGCCAGCAATAACAGTTTATCATGCTCATTAATTTGGGATCTCAAAACACAAATGAGAACTCCTGCCCACCCACCCCTAAGTGCGTGTCTTCATCGCTTAAAAGTAAGTTCCATTTGAAAATATCCTTTTCTTTTTATTTTTCTTCCTATTTTTGTTTTTACAAATACCTGATTTGCAGGAAAAAGTGCATGGGAGGGGTTTTAGCAGTTTAATGAATTTTTAATTGAGAAAGGGTAGTTTAATAGTCTACTTTTAAAATGTTTCTGGAAATTTTGCTAGAAACATTAACCCAATAGAATTTTGGTGAGCTTAGCTTCTATACTCCTACTGCTGCCCAGAAAAGGGGCAGGGCTGAATAGCCCCAGGATAGATGAGCACCCCATGCCTATATTCCCTCCTCCAGCTAAGCCCTGGGTGGCTTGGCCCTGCCTGGGAAGAGACTAGCTATCCAGGCTCCAAGAGCCTGGAGAAGATGCAGCCCCCTTCCTGCCTAGTATTTTGGGAGATGGGGAAAGTGATCGACTTACCCTCCCCCAGTCCCTCAGGGTGGCTCCCTACCAGCCAGACCTGCTACTTGTAGAGAACGAAAAGGCCCTGGGAGTGAGACAGCACTCCTGGGCTGAGAAGCAAGAGGTGTGAGGTTGTTCAGTGTTTGCCATCAGCATATGACAGGAGAAAGCCTGGCTCTAAGACTCCAGGCCTTCAGCCTAGTGACAGAAGATAGAGCTGTCCAGCCAGGCTGGAACTCTTGGGGTCTTGTGGTGCTCCATCTGTTTGATGGCTCCAACTTGGTAACTAAATCTGATAACGTCCTGTGTGAAATCAGTACCATGAGAGAGGACCAGTCTGAATAAAGTTTCATTGCAAAGATGGATGCCCAGCTGGTTCAGAGAAGGCTGGTTCAGGCTGTCCTAATCCCCTTTTCCAGAGCTTGTGCCTGGAATGAAGACAGTGTCTCCTGTCTCTGGAACCTGTTTGGCTCTTTGGGCAGGGGCAGCTGTCCAGGGCAGTTGTGTGTGGGCAGCCTGGCTCTTTGCAGGTGCTCTGATCTCTACCAGTGTACTATGCCATCCAGACAGCCCCTCTACCCATAGACGGGTTTTGGAATGGCTGGTGTAGTTTGGGATTAGGGCAGCCGAAATGGCCAGGTTTTGCAGGTTCAGTCTGCCTTGGCTTCACCTGGCTACCAAGCCTTGCCCTGTAGCAGTGGTAGACAGGGTCCTGTTGTGTCCCTTGACATCTTCCCCTTAGGAGAAACTGAGTCACAGCACAGCCCAGAACTGTGAAACCAGGAGTTGTCTGCGTGTGGGCTAGAACGAGCCTCCATCTGTAAGAGGAGCCATCACCCCCAGGAGTGGCTGCTAGCTCAGAGTCCACTGCCCTGACCAAGTGTTCACCCCTCCCTGCAATAATAGTGGTTCCTGACTGAGGTGAGACTGTCCTCTGAGGTGGAGATGTGTGCAGAGGTGGCCCAGGTGGGAAGGCCCAGGGATGATGGCTCAGTTCACAGGGCCACCTGGGCCTGCTGCATACCCCTGGTGGGAGCTGAGGGCAGGCAGGCACTGGCTGGTGGGTGTCTGCATTGAGAACGTGCAGGGTGGCACCTACCTCCCTCAGCCAAAGACAGGGCTTTGCCCACAGTGTGCCTGTCCCTGCTGCCCAGCTGCCATGCCTTTGGCTTCCTAGACAGAGAGGTGGCAGGCAAAATGAGCGAAAGGGAAAACAGGAAACTGATGTGTTGGGGGAGGTGGGAGATGAAATGGAGAACGGTTTGGGTTTTGTATGTGTGTGGTTTGTTGTTTTCCTTTTCTTTTTTCTTTTTTTCTTTTTTTTCCCCTCAATTTGGTAGTTGTCTGTAACTTTCCTTAAGTGCTTTTTTTTTTTTTTTTTTTTTAAGCAAGTTGCAGGCTTTGGCTTGGAAATCCCCAGGGGGTAAGGGGCAGGAACCTGAGGCTGCTGCCCCTTTATCTGCCTTCATGGTACTGTCCCTTCCTCCAGCTCCTCTGGACCCCATGAGCCAGGCCTCAGCCCTTCCAGCTAACCACTTCCCATGAGCCACTACTCTGATGTCAGCCTATAACCAAAGGAGCTGGGGGTCCGGGCCTGGTGACCAGCCCTTCTCAGCCCCCTCACTCAGGGTGCTCCCCACCTGCAGGCAGGAGGCAACACCCTATCTGCTGCCATCAGCCCCTTCCAGAGCCCACTTGCCCTGCCCGGCCCTGCCCTGCCCTGCCATACCCTGCTCTACCCCGTCTGGGGTTGCTGTGCTCAGGGAGGGGCCGGCAGGGCTACACCCAGCCTCCTGGTAAACAGAGACTCAAGAAACCTTCAGGGTCCTGTTTCTGGTTGTATGACTCCAGGGGTGCACATGGTCCCCTTGAGTGTCTGAACCGATGGGGGTAGGTGGGAGGGCTGCACCCCAGGCGGTCCTGTTCTGCTGTTGTAGTAGGCAGCTGCCTCTCCCCAGTCCCCACCCCCCGCCCCCGCCCTGCCCCGCGGGCTCCTGAGTCGGCAGATTAAGCATTTTATAAATTGTATTTTAAATACATGTTTTAAACTTGTCAGATCCTTGTCCTTATTTCCATTTCTGGCTTTCCGCCTCTTGCTGTGGCTGTGTGTTGAACTTGGAGGAGCAGTAGCTCCTTAAATCCTGCAAGAAAAATGAGTAGATGGGTAGGGAAGGACCAGGTGGTGTGGGTTAGAGGACAAGTGCTCATGGAAAGGGGACCCTTGGCCCCTGGGTTCGGTTGAGAAGACCAGCTGAAGTGCACCCCTTACCTCAAGCCCATACGTGCAGGCCTTCCCTTTTCAGAGGCCAAGGCCTTGACTTCTTGGGTACTAGGTTTATGTATACAACCGACTTTGTGGCACCCCAACCCAAGGTGGGGCAACACTCTGATCTGAGGAGGGATCCAGCTTTCTTTGAGAGTGCACACAGATTTTATTCCAAAGGCCAGCTGCTCAGGAACCCCAACCCTGGGTAGGTCACTGAAGCCAGTGCCCTTAGGGATTGAGCAGTGAAACTGGGGGTCTTTGGCACCAGGCATAAGAGACTTGAGGTTCTAGGTGTTTATTGGCTTAGCAGGCCATAAAAGCAAATTTCAGCAGCAGGCCCTGTCTGATGACCCTCCTGTCTCAGGCCTTGAAGTTCCCAGGGTGAAGACCCAAAAGGGTCAAGAGGGTTCGGGCTTGCACAGAGCGGAGCCACTTTTGGCTGTCAGAACTGTGTTCCCTGCAGAGAAGTGTGGGAAATACCAGAGTCCTTTTCTCAGCCCTACTGGGCCATAGGCTATTCTTATACACCTGGGGATATGGGAGCTTTCTTCTAGGAGTGGAAGGGAATTCAGGGGATACTCCCCTCTGCCCAGTTACTAAAGCCTGGTGCTCAATAAAATGGACCTTGACTTGGCAGAGAAGTAAAGTTCCCTGTATATGAAGGAAGAGCCAACACTAGCCTGATACACTGAGTTCTGGGTCCAGGAAGGCTTAAGTACTTCCGGCTTCAGTGAAACAGACCCTGGTACACAGGCCCTTCACACAAGTTTGTTTCTTCCCCTTGATCCTTTCTCCCATTTTTCCTAGCCTTCCATCTTAGAAGGATGGATTGCACAGGTAATAGGCCAGGGGCCTCATGAGAAAGAAGGTAGATGGGGTGCCAGGCACAGGTGGCTCATGCCTGTAATCCTAGCTACTCAGGAAGCTGAGATCTGAGGATCACGGTTCAAAGCCAGCCCAGGCAGGAAAGTCCATGAAACAATTAACTACCAGAAAACCAGAAGTGTTGCTGTGGTTCAAGTGGTAGAGTGCTAGCCTTGAGAGCTGAGGAACAGCACCCAGACCCACAGTTCAAGGCCCACAGCCAAAAGAAAAGAAGGTAGATGAGCCTATGGGGCCCTCAGCACCCACCTGCTTCCTTGGGGTCCCGACTGGAATAAGAAGCTACGGAGGTCGGGGCCTAGGCTGGTGGGGACACACTGGCCCAGCATGAAGTGATTGCCTAGCTTCCGACGCACCATCTTCTTGTCCATTCGAGGGCAGAGTGGGATGCAGGGTACCTGGGCATAGGGGCTCTGCAGGTTAGCAGCTGGTGGTAGGAAACAGGAAAAGGAATGCTTCAAAACATAGCCACCGGCTGGGAAGGTGGCTCAGTGGTAAAGTGCTTGCCTTGCATGCATGAGGCCCTGGGTTCGATTCCTCAGCACCACATAAGCAGGAAAAGAAAGCCGGAAGTGGTGCCGTGGCTCAAGTGATAGAGTGCTAGCCTTGAGCTGAAGAGCTGAGGGACAGCGCCCAGGCCCAGAGTTCAGGTCCCACGACCGGACCCAAAAAAAACCCCAAAAACAAAACAACAACAACAAAAAACATAGCCACCCTTGGGAGACTGGAGACCAAGCTTTGCCAACATAATGATCTTGATTGGATTTGGGTATCCCCCTGGGTTGGCAGTGGTTGGTAGTAGTACCTGTCTTGCAAGTGGATGATGAGAGTTTAGGGGTGATAAAGCACTTGGATGAACACAGTTTAAAAGATGTTACAAGCCAGCACCAGTGGCTAACCCCTGTAACCCCCGCTACTCAGGAGGCTGAGCTATGATCAAGTCTCAAAGCCAACCTGGGCAGACAATCTGAGAGCTTTATCTCCAACTAACCAGCAAACAGCTGGTAGTAGAGGCGTGGCTCAAGTGGTAGAGTGCCAGTGGTGAGAGTGTAGGGCCTAGAGTTCGTGCCTTAGTACCAACATCAAAGAAAATCTTTTTGAGGACTCCTGGCCAAGTCTGGTGAGCACATTGAGAAAGACTGCAACAGTCCCTGCTCATCACTTGGCTAATCAGTGATACCTGGGTGGGAGTGGCCCAGTAGAACATGCAGACTCCCCTTTCCAGGACACAGGCTAGGGGAAAGGGGACAGCAGGTTAAGAGTCCTCAGGTTCTTTTTCTGTCTGAGATATGGGGTAGGTATGTGACCCTAGGACAGACACCTGTACAAAGAGCCAGCACTGCAGCCCAGTCTAGTGGGTTCTCCACCAGTGTTAGGCAGCCATTGCTCATTTTTTCCGTAGCTGCTCCCTTTTCAGTCTTGGCTTTTGAGACTAGCCTTTGCTCAGCTCTTAAGACAAGAGAAGAGCCCTGTGAGGAGCCTGTAGTCAGAGCTACATGTCAGATAGTGGTGAAGAGCTCATTTAGTAAAAGCTAAGTCTGAAATAGGAAGTGCCCCCTTAGGACTGGCTTTGTGGGGATTCGGGAAAGCAGGCCAGGTGGGCGGGTGCTACTTTCCCAGCCCAGCCCACTGGGTCCTTACCATAGTTCTGCTGCTTTAGCCGGCTCAGGATCCTGAGCACCCTTCGTTCAGGGACTTCAAAGCTGTCTGCCTGCTGGGGACTGTACAAAAGCTTCTTCTTCGACCGGATCCTGCCTGTGGCTGAGTCCATCTCTCGAGTCTTGCAGATGCCTTCCTGCAACTTCTTCTTGTAGTAGCTGGGGAAGCAGTGTCCACCAGCTCAAACCAGCTGTGCCTACATTCACCCCTTCTCCTGATCCCCTATTCTGAGCCCCTGGCTAGTGGTAGCAGGATGACAAGCCCTGTTGTGGGCCTCAGTCCCAAGTAGAGGAAGGCTCTCCCCTGTCCCATGGCCTCTCTGGGACACAGGAGTCTCCTGGGTAAGACAGGGATGGAATGGTACCATCAAGCACTTGGCACCATTCACACACACATTTAGTCACTAAACTTTTTGTTTGTTTCTGTGCTGGTTCTAAGGCTTGAACTCAGAGCTTGGGCACTGTTCCTGAGTTTCTTCTGTTCAAGGCTAGCGTTCTATCACTTGAGCCACAGCTCCAATTTCAACTTTTTTTGTTGTTGTTGTTGGTTGTGGGGCTTGAACTCTGGGCTTGGGCGCTGTCCCTGCATTCTTCAGCTCAAGGTGAGCACTCTACCGCTTGAGCCACAGCACCACTTCCATTTTTTTCTAGTGGTTAATTGGAGATAAGAGTCTCACGGACTTTTCTGCCCGGGCTGTCTTTGAACTGTGATCCTCAGATCTCAGCCTCCTCAGTAGCTAGGAGTACAGGCGTGAGCCACCGGTGCCCGGCTCCACTTTCAACTTTTACTGTGATTCATTGAAGAAGAGCATCTCATGGACTTTTCTGCCCAGGTTAGCTTTGAATTGCAATCCTCAGCCCTCAGTTTCCTGAGTAGCTAGGATTGCAGGTGTGAGTCACCGGTGTCCAGCTGTTACTGAACTTTTTATTTAGATGAGCAACTATTTTCTAAACCAGCCATGTAGCCAACTAGTACTCACCCTTCCAGATTTCAGCATGAGGACCATCTACGGAAAGTATACCTTCTGCTCCTATAGACAGATCTGCCTGCTAGGCTCCAGATGCTGGCCCCACAGCCTGTGCTTGACCATCAGAACCCACAACCAACTTTCTTTTCTTTGCTCTTTACCAACCCTCCCCCATGAGTCTGCCTCATGTTCATTCAGCAAACAGTGCTGTTGGCTGCTGCCTGGGGAAGAATGGGAAGAGTTGCCACACCGGGGCTTCACAATCTCAGCCCTGCCTAACCGCCACAGCAACTGTTTCTTCACGGTTCCACCACCTTTGCTCAGGTCATCCACAGGACCTACCTAGGGTCTGCCACAGGTTGACACCTGTGCTCCTCAGGGATGACACTCAAGTCGTTCAACATGAGTAGATCACCCTTGGTCACTGGAGGTGGTGGCCAGGGTGTAAGGCTTTTTCCTTCCTTTCTTTCTTTTTTTTTTTTTTTTTTTTTGGGGGGGGGTCCGGTCGTGGGCCTGAACTCTGGGTCTGGGTGCTGTCCTTCAGCTCTTCAGCTCAAGGCTAGCACTTGAGCCACAGCGCCACTTCTGGCTTTTTTCTGCTTATGTGGTGCTGAGGAATCGAGCCCAGGGCCTCATGCATGCAAGGCAAGCGCTCTACCACTGAGCCACGTTCCCAGCCTGGCTTTTTTCCTTTCTTCCCAAGCCACCACAAAGCATTCCTCAGAATATCTTTGGGGCCATGACTCTGCAGCCCATCATTGCCTTGTTTCTACTGCAGACATCCCTCCTGCTGCTCTCCGCAGCCCTTCCCAAACCAACCACCTGGACACAGACTGGATGGGAGAGCCACACCATAAACAAAACTGACTGATGGAGCCATACCATAAATGAACAAAACCTGGGAACAGGTGGGAACTAGAAGGGTACGCTTGGAACTAGAAGAAATGGAAGAATCCTACAATTACAAATAACCAAAACTGACTCAGGAAGAAGTAGAAAACCTAAATAGTAAAGAAATAAAAGGGCTGGGAAGGTAGTTCAGTGGTAGAGTGCTTGCCTTGCATGCATGAGGCCCTGGGTTCGATTCCTCAGCACCACATAAATAGAAAAAGCCGGAAGTGGCACTGTGGCTCCAGTGGTAGAGCATTATTCATTTATTTTGGTCATGGGGCTTGAAGTTTGGGTCTGAGCACTGTCCCTCAGCTCTTCAGCTCAAGGCTATAGCGCTCTACTACTTGATCTACAGCACCACTTCTGGTTTTCTGGTGGTTAATTGGAGATAAAGTTCTAACGGACTTTACTGCCCAGTCTGGCTTTGAACCACGATCCTGTCTCAGTCTCCTGAGAGCTAGGATTACAGGTGTGAGCCACCTGATGCCTGGCAGAATCAATCTTAAATCCTCCCCCTGGGGCTCTGGTTATCTGGTCACAGGCTCACCCTTTTCTGTGGTCTGAACCCTAGCCAAGGAAATATTGGAGGAGGGCCTTTGAGGGGCTCCACTCTGATACCTAATTGGTGCATACTAGAAAGCAAATCCTTATTACATCTTTATTCCTGAGAAGGAAGATACACAGGGATACCTTTTATCCCCAGCTGCTGTCTGCCTAGGGCTAGTTGCCTATCTGGCATAGCAGGAGGTGTGGGCTTGGGCTCAAGGCAGCTCTCTAGAGAGGGCTGGAGTGCAGGTGTTGGGATCAGACAGAAGGAAGCCATGCCCTTTTAAGAATGTAAGTCAGGGCTGGGAATGTGGCTAGAGTGCTTGCCTAGCATGCATGAAGCCCTGGGTTCAATTCCTCAGTACCACATACACAGAAAAAGAAGTGACATTGTGGCTCAAGTGGTAGAGCACTAACCTTGAGCAGAAGCTCAGGCCACGAGTTCAAGTCCCATGACTGGCAAAAAGAAAAAAAAGTGGGGCACTGGTGGCCCACACCTATAATCCTAACTACTCAGGATTCTGATATCTGAGGATCACGGTTTGAAGCCAGCTGGGACAGGAAAGTGTCTAGGACTATCTCCAATTAATCAAGAAAAAGCCAGAAGTAGTGCTATGGCTCAAGTAGTAGAGTGCTAACATTGAGCAGAAGGAGCTCAAGGATAGTGCCTGGGTCCAGAGTTCAAGCCCCAGGAGCAGTCCCTACCCCAATATCCCACCCCCCAAAAAAAATATTGAGACCAAAAAGTTTAAAAACTTGCCAGGCGCCAGTGACTCATGCCTATAATCCTAGCCTCTCAGAAGGCTGAGATCTGAGGATTACAGTTCAAAGCCAGCCTGGGCAAGAAAGTCATGAGACTCTTATCTCCAATTAACCACCAGAAAACCAGAAGTGGTGCTGTGGCTCAAGTGGTAGCGCGCTATCCTTGAGCTGAAGAGCTGAGGGACAGCGCCCAGGCCCAGAGTTCAAGACCCACGACCACCAACAACAACGAAAGTTTAAAAACTTAATTCTGGAGAGAAATTCTTTTTTTTTTTTTTTTAGGGGGGGTCCAGTCGTGGGGCCTGAACTCTGGGCCTGGGCACTGTCCCTCAGCTCTTCAGCTCAAGGCTAGTGATCTACCACTTGAGCCACAGCGCCACTTCTGGGTTTTTTCTTTTTGCTTATGTGGTACTGAGGAATCGAACCCAGGCCTCAGGCATGCAAGGCAAATGCTCTACCACTGAGCCACCTTCTCAGCTCTGGAGAGAAATTCTTTTTTTTTTTTTTTTTTGGTCAGCCGTGGGGCTTGAACTCTGGGCCTGGGCGCTGTCCCTCAGCTCTTCAGCTCAAGGCGAGCGCTCTACCACTTGAGCTACAGCGCCACTTCCGGTTTTTCTGGGTTATTGGAGATAGGAGTCTCACGGTCTCTCCTGCCCGGGCTGGCTTTGAACCGCGATCCTCAGATCTCAGCCTCCTGAGTAGCTAGGATTACAGGCGTGAGCCACCAGCGCCCTGCTGGAGAGAAATTCTTGACCATAGGTTCCTAGAGACAAGAATAGTTGCTGGGGGGCTGGGAAGGTGGCTCAGTGGTAGAGCGCTTGCATTGCACGCATGAGGCCCTGGGTTCGATTCCCCAGCACCACATAAGCAAAAAAAAAAAAAAAAAAAAAGTCAGAAGTGGCGCTGTGGCTCAAGTGGTAGAATGCTAGCCTTGAGCTGAAGAGCTGAGGGACAGTGCCCAGGCCCAGAGTTCAGACCCCACGACCGGACCCAAAAAAAAAGAAAAAAAAGGAATATTTGCTGGAAATTGAACATAGCCTCATGTTTAAAGGTCTTATGATAGTCATGTTGCATAATAGTGTCTCTATAGTGCACATGATAAATGATCTACAGCTGTGCACACACACAAATAACTGCTGTGCTTCTTAGGAGAGTGTAATATGGGCTGCACACTACCATCATTTCCATGTGGAGAGTCTCCCTGAACTTCCAAACACACAGAAATAGACAGGTGGAGAGATAAAGCCTTACTAATACCCTTTGGTCTCCTAGATCCAGCCATTCCTGAAGCTCAGACCAGTTATTTAAGGTGATACATTTGCCTGCTTTTACTGGAATTTTTCTCATCTGCAACTAAGAGTCCTGTCAAAAATCTTCTGTTGTCAAAACATTAGATTCCACCATTATGCTACCACCCTCCATATCCAGTGCTCCAATCCCAACTCACTTTGTGATCTCCTCCAAGGCTGACTCCGGTAGGGCCAACATCTCCACGAGCAGAGACAGGATCTCAAAGAGCAGTGTGTGAGGGTTCGGCGGGGCGGTGTCCGTCGGGGGATTGTGTTCTGGTACATAGGATGGGGTGGTTACTGTTACCATTGGAGGACCCCTGGGTATCCTACCCCTGTCTGCCTCCAGATCCCTCCTTCAGCTCTGAGTGGCTTGAACTTGTCCCTGCTCACCCACAGAACAGAAGAAGCGCCTGGTATCCGTCATCACAGCCAAGAAGTCTTTGAAGTCCACGTGTCCATCTCCTGAGTGGGCCAGAGGGGTGACAGGGTGGCCAGGGACCTTCTAGAGCAACCCTGGCCATGGCACTAGCCTTCACTCATTGGGTGTGATTGTAAAAGTAATGCAGGTTCAAGGCAGAAAAATATAGAAAGGAGAAAGAAAACTAAATTCTGAGTTAGAAGCTACGGGTCTGTGATCAAATCTCAGGTCTACCACTTCTTGCCCAGTTGACTTTGACTAAGTCTTTTAACCCTAGGAAGCTTTAGTTTCCTCATCTCTAAAGGGTATATGCTCATGGGCTGGGAATATGGTTTAATGGTATGAGTGTTTGCCTAGCATACATGAAGCCCTGGGTTGGATTCCTCAGTACCACATAAACAGAAAAAGCCAGAAGTGGTTCTGTGGCTCTAGTGGTAGAGTGCTAGCCTTTAGCAAAAGAAGTCCAGGGACAGTGTTCAGACCCTGAGTTCAGGCCCCAGAACTGGCAAAAAAAAAAAAAAAAAAGGTATATGATCACATCTCACAGGAGATAAAGCAGAGGCTGGGGGCTCACATCTGCAGTCTAGCTACTTAGGAGGCTGAGATCCTTAGATCTCATGGTTTGAAGCCAGCCCAGGCGGAAAAGTCCCTGTGAGACCCTTATCTCCAATTAACCACTAAAAAACCAGAAGTAGTCCATGGGTCAAAATAGTAGAGCGACAGCTTTGAGCAAAACAGCTCAGGGCCAGTGTGTAGGCCCTGAGTTTAAGCCTTATGACCAGCAAAAAACTAGACAAAAACAAAACAAAAAGCATGGGTTGTTCAAGCGGGAAAGCCCCTGCGCCCAGGCAGACCCAACCTGGGGCTCAGAGTGAAGCCCCCTGCCCTGCTTACCATTGACATCAGCACTCATCAGCGCGTCCTCTACCTGGGCCTGTGTCAGGGTGAAGCCCATAAGGAACAGGATGTTTTTCAGGCTCTCTGCGTCCACCTCACCAGGGCCGTTGAAAATGTCGAAGTAGCTGCGGAAGGCTGATAGGGGGGGCAGGCTTACCCCAGGCACAGGGTGGGCCTTGCTGCCCCTGTCCATCCCACCCACAGCTCATTAAAATAGCAAAGCAGGGGCTGGGAAGGTGGCTCAGTGGTAGAGCGCTTGCCTTGCATGCATGAGGCCCTGGGTTCGATTCCTCAGCACCACATAAGCAAAAAGAAAAAAGCCGGAAGTGGCACTGGGTGGCTCAAGTGGTAGAGTGCTAGCCTTGAGCTGAAGAGCTGAGGGACAGTGCCCAGGCCCAGAGTTCAGGCCCCACAACCGGACCCAAAAAATAAAAAAATAGCAAAGCAAACTGAGGGATAGTGGCTCAGGCCTACAATCCTAGCTACTTAGGAGGCTGAGTTCTAAGGATCATGGTCCAAAGCCAGTCCAGGCGGGAAAGACCATGAAAATCCTATCTCCACTGAGAAGTGGAGCTGTGATTAGGAGGTAGAGTGCTAGCCTTGAGCATAAAAGCTCAGGGACAGCACCCAGTCCCTGAGTTCAAGCCCCAGGACCAGCACACACACACACATCTCTACCAAAACCAAAAAAAGCCACAGGGATGAAAGCAGTCGGCTCATTTCTTGCCTGACAAAGACTGGTGAGCCTTGGAGATGGAAATGTTGCATCTCCATGACAACAGGGCTAGCTTATTGTTTGTGAGTAGCTCAAGAAGGTAGAGCTGTACTTAGGAAAACATCTTGACCCCTGGCTCCCAAATGACATGGGATGTTCAAGGCAGGGTCTCACTGTATAGCCTAGGTTGGCCTCTACTAGAGACCCTCCTGCTTCAGCCTTCTGAGCGCTGGGATTACAGAATTGTATCACCATGCCTAGCAGCCTAGGGAATTTAACGCTAAAAATAGAGTTTTAAGGATGTTACAGCAGACTTGAATGCATTCAGGAAGGACGAGGAAGGGACCATGCTAGTCAGAGTTTGGGGAGGAGTGGGGGATGGGCAGACATATTCTAGGGCCCAGACAGAGTGGTGAGGAGCTCACCACGTGATGTCCCTCCCAAGAACCCTAGAGAGGAGAGGGCACTGCTCCTCACCCAGGATGGAGGTTCAGAACTTTTTAACTTTCGGATGAGTGGTACGCAGAAGCCTGCCTAGGGCTGGTTACAAGCAGAGCCACTGTATGGGACCAGGGGGCCCTCTGCCCTACGAGCTGTCCCCAGAGAGGATACATGCAGGAACACGGAGTAGAGGAGGCAGAAGAGGCCTCAGAGTCTGCAGCTCTCTCCCCTTGAGGCGGCTCTGGGGACCCCCAGCACACCCCAGAGTTTTAAGGATCCGGTGGGAGTGGCCTTGCGGGTTGCCGTCCCCCCTGCCCTGCCCGGTGCCCAGGCTGAGTGCAGGAGACCCTGGGGCAGCTGCCCGGCCCACCTTCCTCCTGCTTGGTGGTTAGCTGCTCCTCAAACTGCTCCTCCCAGTTCTGGCACCACCGGAGGCCACGCTCTTCCATCTCCTGCCTGCAGAGGGTGACAGGCCCAGGGCAGCGCGGCCAGGGCAGCGTGCGGCTGGACCCTTCCTGCCCAGAGCTGCCCCTAGGTCGCCAGGGAGGGAAGGCAGGGCAGAAGAGGGTCATGTGACATGGGAGTGTTCTTGAAACCCTGGGGAGCAGGGAGGGGGGAAGAGAGGGGGAGGAGGGAGGAGGGGACAGGGGGACCCAGAGGAGGAGTGGGGCTGAGCTGGAGGGGCAGTGATCTAAGGGACAGAAAGAAGAGGAAGCAAGGAGAGGGGAGGGGGAAAAGGAACCAGAAGGCTGGAGTTGCTGGAGTAGGGAGCTCAGAGAAGACAGGGGAGGGTAGGAGTCAGGGACAGAGCAGGCAGACAGCGACAAGAGTATGAAGGGGACAAGGGACCCGCATCCAAACAAGGCTGAGTATAGCAGCCCTGGCCCCAGGGTTCCTACCATGCCTTAGGGTAGTTCCTCTCGTTGTGGGGCATGGGGTCTGGCCATCTCCAGGCTAGCTCCGGGTTGGGGGTCAGCAGGACTGGGCCAGGCTCTGACCCGGTGGCTGTGGCTGCCATGGGGGCAGAGGTTGGAACTGATTGCTGGGTCCACGTTGGGATGGTAGCCGAGGCCAAGATGGAAGGCTGATTCAGGGTCAGAGGTGAGGCTGGGGCTGAGTTGCTGACAGACACTGATAAGGGCATAGTCGTGGGAGTCCTAGAGGACCTCCGGGCTGCCAGAGCCCGGGCCTTCGAGGCTTTCCGGTGGGTGGCCTCCTCTTCTTCCACCTCTAGCAGGCACTTCATGAACCCCTGGAACAGGGTCCCGGGGCTCGGGGTCCCTGCAGTCACCCCAGATTCCTGCATTGACTTCTGCACATGGCCCAGTGCCACCTTCTTGCCAACGTCCCTCATCTCCTGGGGACAGGGGAGGACATATGGGAGGCCTGCAGTCCCCAAACTGACTGATAAATCTGGGGCTGCCCCTCCTCCTCTGAACCTCCTCTGAATATTCAGGATTTTTCAGCGTTGGTACTCTTCTACTTGAGCCACAGCTCCACTTCTGGGATTTTTGCTGGTTAACTGGAGATAGTCTCATAGACTTTCTTGCTCAGGCTAGCTAGCTTCAAACTGTGATCCTCAGATCTCAGCCTCCTGAGTAGTTAGTATTACAGGTGTGAGCCACCAGCACCAGCAGATTTTTGGATAGCAGCCTTGCTAATGGAGTCAGACTAAAGCTTTCAGATTTCTGCTTCTTCCAGCCTACCTGTCTACCAGGCAGCCCTGCAACAAGTCCCGTTGGCACCACCTCCAAAATCCTGTGTGCTTCCTTTCATACCTTCCACCACACCCCTGGCCTCAGTCACACACTGTCCGTCTGCCAGTGCCCTGCCCCAATTTCTGCCCTGGTCCCAGAGCCCAGTCCATTAGACAGGCAGCTACTGCAATCATGTGACGCCAGCTCAAGTCACGTCATCTCACAATATTGCCTAAAATTGGTTCATCGCTTGGCTTAGACTTGAAATGTACCCCCCCCCAGATCTTCACCCTGGCATCATGAGTGGGCACAATCTGCCCCCACACCAGCCTTTAGAATTCATCTCCCAGTGCCCCAACTCCACCTTCTTCACTCTGCCCTACCTGCTGGGCTTAGCTTTGACAAGCCTCTTTTCTCCGGGACCCTCTCCTCCTCTCCCCTATCCTCTTCCCTTCTCCCCCTCCCTACTCTTCTTCTTCTCTCCTTTTCCCTCTCCTCCCTTCTCCTTTTCCATATCGTCCACAGGATTGGGCAGGGCTGGAAAGAGGAGAAAATACTTAGGCAAAGATCACTTCCTGTTTTTCATCTGACTTCCTGTCAGCCCAGGCAGGTGCTTGCTATGATTCCCACCCACTCATTCACCACCAGGTTCATGTTGAGTACCTACTGTGTGCCGGACATTGTTTTAGGCACAGAGCATGCAGTGGTGATTAACAGTCCATGTTAGTAACACAGAGTGAATAACACAGAATAACATAGTAAGTAACATATTCTGTTCTAGATAATAAGTAGGCTTATAAATGAGTATAATCATGTCACATAAGTACTACATGGTCCTACATTATCCTTAATGTGAAAGTGCTGCTGGCAAGCTATTTTGGGGTAGCCATCAAAGACTGCTAAGAAACTAACATTTAAACTGAAACTTTGCTGACTTGTGTAGAGTCAGCCATGAGAATATCTATGGGTACATTTCAGGCACAGGGATAGCTTGTGCAAGGGCCCTAAGGTATAAATAAGTGTTGTATATCCAATAAATAGAAATCTCACCAAACGTGGTCATAAAGCCTTATGGCTTTTGGTCTTACTCTAAGAGGATGCAGCCTGGATCAGGGTGATGAGGAAGGGAAGGCAGGAGAGAGGCGGAGGCAGGATTTACTTCGTAGGCAGTGCTCTGTAGGGCTTCCTGATATGCCAGATTATAAGGATTATTGGGGGGGGGAGAATCAGAAATGTCTGGCTTGCTGAGATGAGGAAGACTGGACCTGCAGCAGCTGTGAGGTGGGAACATGGTGTCCTGCCCTGGACTCATTCAGAATGAGGAGAGAACTCCCCTCCACAGAACTCAGCCAGGCAGCAGGCTACAAGAGCCTGGGATTTACACAGGGTCTGAGATCTGATCACATTTAAAGCCAGCCCAGGCAGGAAAATCCACAAGACTCTTACGTACAATTAACTAACAAAAAGCGAAGAGTGCCAGCCTTGAGCAAAACAGCTGAGGAACAGCACCAAGGCCCCAAGTTCAACCAGTACCAGGATACAGAAAGGAAGAAGCAGCTGGGCGCCGGTGGCTCACACCCATAATCCTAGCTGAGATGTCAGCTAGAGATCCTGGCTGAGATCGGAGGATCGAGGTTCAAAGCCAGCCTGGGCAGGAAAGTCCATGAGACTCTTATCTCCAATAAACCACCAGAAAACCAGAAATGGTGTTGTGGCTCAAGTGGTAGAGCGCTAGCCTTGAACTGAAGAGCTCAGGGACAGCGCCAGGCCCAGTTCAAGCCCCACAACTGACAAAAAAAAAAAAAAAGGAAGGAAAAAAAGGGGGGATGGGGAAGAATTGGGGAGGTGGGGAGAGAAGGGATGGTAGGGGAAAAAAAAGGAGGAGGTAACAGTGCTCAGTAGGAAATCTACTCATTACCTAATCCGTACAGTATCTTTACAATAAAAAATATATATTAAAAAAGGGAAATGGCAGGGTGGGGCCAGCCTCCAGGTATTCAGGGAAGTGCTGGCTAAGGGCACGTTGTGGAAGAATTCATGCTGGTGTGGAACCACAAGTGTCATCCTCACACGTGTGCAATCACATGTCATGCTCTTACACACAGGCTCATACTGCACCTCCCCCCTCCCCCATTTGATGCCCAGCGCCATCCTATTTCTGTCTTTGCCCTTCTTTGTTCTGATTCCCTGTCAGCCCACACCCTGTTCCCCATTCCCATCCCCTACTGGTCCTACTTACTGGCAGAAGAGGCTCTGGCGCTGGCTGGTCCTCCATAGCCTTGCCCCTAGAGAGGGGAGAGACCCCAGCAGAGGGGCTCAGCTCAAGGTTGCCCCTTGTGCCCACCTCTAAGCCTCCCAGGATGCTCCATCCCCCCAACCCGCCTCTCATGTTCTCATGCACACCAGCCACCAAGCAAAAGATGGTGCCGATGGGGAGACTGAGGCCCAGAAGTTCAGGAATTGTGTGATGTTTCTACAGCAGATCACAGGGCAGCCAGCACTAGATCTTAGCCCATTTGTGCCGTAGGACGGCAGTCAGGGCAGGGGATGGCTGTGCGTGTGACCTACCCTTGCTTGTGGGCTTGAGGTTCTGGCGTGGGTGTCAAGGAGGGACTGGCTGTGGTTTCGTCTGCAGCTTCCAGGGGCATCAGCAGCATTGCTTTCTGCGAGCTGTCCTCACCTCCCCCTGGGGTGAGCTGTGGCAGAGACTCCCATGAGATGCTTCTCTCCCTGGGGACATCGTCACCCACGGACTGTCCCCAGCTGTCCAAGGTACAAGAAGACTCTGTTGATTGTGTCACATTTGACCCGTTTGCTGCCTGGTGACCTGGTGGTGACTGATAACAGACACTTATGCTGAGACCAGCGATTATGCACTATGTCCCGCCCCCTGCTGGCATCATCCCACTGAGTCCCCCAGAGCCCCTGTAAGTCTGCATTGGGCCCATCTTGTGAGGGATAAGGAAATTAAGACACAGAGAAAGTATGACCTACCCAAATTCTACTCCATGCTCCACGCCCTCCCCCTCCGCCCCCAGGCCAGGGAGAGTGAATGGGACCCCAAGAAAGCAAGAAATAAACACCATTCTTTGGGCTGGAGGCATGGCTTCAGAGAGAGAGAGCACCTGCCTAGCAACCACTAAGCCTTGAGTTCAGTTTCCAGTACTGCTGACATAATGCTCCCTGAACCCCTTAGTAGGTAGGAGATTGTGCACAGATTTCTACATGTATTACAAAGTTACTGATAAAGATGGTATATTTGAATAATCATAAGTATGTGAGTGGGACAAAACAGATTGTAGGGTGCAATGCAGCCCAGTGGTAGAGCTCCTGCCCAGGATGGGCGAAGCCCTAGGTTTAATCCCTAGCACTAAAGAGAGAATTCAGGTACATGCAAGTTGATTTGTGACAACAACTTTGAGAAAGGGTCATCTTCAATAAATGGTGGGAGAATAATTGGATAGCCACATGCAAAAAAACAAACAAACAAAAAGTGTACCACCACTGTAATCTTAGCTACTCAGGAGGTTGAGATCTGAGGATCACAGTTTGAAGCCAGCCTGGGCCAGAAAGTCTGTGAGACTCTTATCTCCAATAAACTACTCAGAAAAAGCCAAAAGCAGCCCTGTGGCTCAAGTGGTAGAGCACTAGCCTTGAGCACAAAGAAGTTCAGGGGCTTGAACTTGAATTTTTTGCCCAGGACAGGCAAAAAATAAAAATTAAAAATTAAAAAAAAATTGAAAAACTTAGGCAAGTATTTGAAGGACATTTCTCCAAAGAAGATAAACAAATATGTATGTTTTAAGTTCATGATAGCCAACCTCATTAGGTCAACCTTATAAGGAAATGCAAATTAAGACTGCAAGGAATTTCAACTACCCAGTCTCTTTGAATGCCTAAGTTTGGAAATACTGCCCTCATGCAGTGTGGGACAGCTGAGTTGAAACTGAGATCCTCATACATCGCTGGTAGGGATGCAAAATGGTCCAAACACTTGGGAGAAACATTGGCAGCTTCTTAATCATTTCTACCTACACCACCATATGATCCATGGCCCACTCAGCTATTTTCCCAAAAGCAATGAGTATGTTTGTCCAGTGTGGGTATGCATGTTCATCAAACTGGTGCTGGTAATAGTCAAAAACTGGAACCGGGCACAGGGGGCTTCGTGCCTGTAATCCTAGCTAATCAGGAAGATGAGAAGCGTCATGGTTCCAAGCCAGCCCAGGCAGGAAAGTCCATGAGATTCTGATCTCCAATGAACCACCAAAAAAGCCACAAGTGGAGCTGTGGCTCACGAGGTAGTGTGCTAGCTTTCAGCAATAAAAAGTTAAAGGACAGCACCCAGGCTCTGAGTTCAAACCCCAGCATCAGTGTGAAAAACAAAAACAAACAAAAAAACAAAAACCCCTCAAAACACCCAAGTGTTCATCACTAGGCTAATGGATAAGAATATCATGATGAATCAATACCAGGGAATACTACTCAGCAAGGAAAAGAATGAAGTGCTCATAGACATAGGAACACCTATGATTTTTAAATTAATCAGATTGAGAGGAAGAAACAGATGAATAGAATGTATGCTGGGGACAGGGGGGAAGGCATGGCTCAGTTAGTAGAGCACTAGCCAATGAGTGAAAGTGGCAGACACTGAGATTGAGTTCTGGTAAAAGAAAGGAAGAAAGAAAGAGAGAGAGAGAGAGAAGCAAAGAAGGAAGGAAGGTGCCATGCCGACCCCAGTAGAGTCTGCTTAGCATGGGAAACCATCTATCAGACCATGATAGGGGCTTCGAGACCTATCTCTGAGTTTTGGGACTTCACCGAAGTCTACCTCGGAGAATGGGGCTTTACAGAAACCTATCTCCAAGTTTTGGGACTTCACCGAAGTCTACCTCGGAGAATAGGGCTTCTAAGAGGCCTACTCCTGGGAAAAGGCTGGAAAAACCCCTGGGAAAAGATGTGTTTCTGTCTTTCTTCTCCTCATAAGAGTGCCTATCAATCTTTTACTGTTTCTGCTGTTCATTGTACTTACTCATTGTCAACGTTCCCTTATTCAAAGCTCTTTCTTAAGAGTGTTGACGACTCCAATATCTGATGAGTGTCTTAAAAATATGACTAACTCACCAGAGTTAAGTGCTACCCTGAAACCCCTCTTATGAAGGCTAGTAGACAAGCCATAAGCAAATATAAAAGTATTGGGGGTTTCACAAAGTCACTCCAGCAGAAGGAATTGTAAGAAATTTACAAGAAGCTGTAGGCGCAGCTAGAACAGAAGGAATGTATGGCAATTGCTGAGATAACTACTTAGGAGAAAGAACTTCCTGGTACTCTCATTTACTAAGAGACTTGCTAGATCTAGGCCTCCGTAACCTTATAATTAAGGCCTCTATAGAAATAAGGTAATGGTGAGATGGTGACAAACGTCGAAACCCATTATATTTCTTAGAGATAAGCCGGAAACAAGTGCCTTTCAGGCGACCAGCTGGTGACCACCTAAGAATGAAGCCCTGCAGCAAGATTGTGTAAACTTTTGCCCTTTCAGGCGACCAGCTGGTGACCATCCAAGAACGAAGCCTTGCAGCAAGATTGTGTAACCTTTTGCCCCTTTTCTTATGAAGACTTCTGTTATAAAAGTTTGTTATCCTCTGCATTAAATCGCACTCAGCACTCAGCATCCACTCCTAATGTGTGTGAGTTGTCTGTTTGCCATCTCCCCATCCTATTCCAGGTTCCTCCCCTAGGTATCCTCCGTCGTCCCGACAGAACCCGGTCCGCGGCAGGAAGGAAGGAAAAGAAAAAGAAAGAAAGGAAGGAAGGAAGGCATGCCAGGTGTCAGTGGCTCATGCTTGTAATTCTAGCTACTCAGGAGACTGAGATCTGAGGATGATGGTTCCCAACGAACCTGGGCAGAAAAGTTCATGAGACTCATAAGTTAAATTAATCAGCAAAGAGCAGGAAGTAGAGGTGTGGCTCAAGTGGTAGAGTGCTAACCTTGAGCAAAAGTGCTAAGTGAGGCCCTGAGTTCAAGTTCCAGCACACAAAAGAAAGGAAGAAAAAGAAGTGCAAGGCCCTGAGTTCAAGACCTAGTACCCGCACATGAAAGAAAAAAAAAAACATTAAATTGAATATGTGCTGTGCAAACTAGCAAGTGTGTGTCAGTCATACCTCACTAAAACTATTTTTATAAACCCCTAAAACTTACAAATAAATGAGAAGAAAAGTCTATATAAATATGTTAGGAAAAGGTACCATGCTCTAACCACGGCTGGCAAGATACGGCGAGGCCCAACTCCTATATATTATGGGGCATGGAACTGTGTCTGCTCGGTTCAGCTCAGCATGGTCCAACCTGCATGGAACCTGCCTCACCCCCCAAGACACACAGTAGGGCCTCTCTGAAATTAAGACTTAAACACTTTCAATGCAGGCCCTCTGAATATCCCCACAGACTGGGTGCTTGGCAGCTATGGCAGACCCAAGAGCTGCTGACCTGCCCTGGCTACATGTTATCTTCAACGTCCAGCACCAGTGGAGTACTTCCTGCCTTCAGTGGAAATCCCTGCCCTCAGCCTCCCAGTCCCTTCTGCCGGTAGGGTTTCCTGGGGTGGAGGTGGTTACCTGGCCGCTTTCAGTCCCTGGGTTCTTCCATGTCCCTAGCTGGTCCTTGATCTCTGTCCCCAGCTGCTGCAGCCCTCTGAGAATGGTTCCAGAGTAGCTTACGTGCAGTCCCCCAAGCCCTTCCAGGGCTGTCCAAGATGACTGCTTCCTGCAGGGAAAAATCCACAAGGGCCTCAGCTCCTAGCCTGGAGCTGGTCTCTGCTCTAATACTTCTGAATGGATCCCAGAGGCTTAACGTCTAGGAGAATGAAGGAAGATCTAGCAAAAGTTACCAAGCCACAAAGATTTTGACATTGATGGAGAAGGGGATAAGGATTTCATTTTTTTTTTTTCCCCAGACTGGGAACTTTGTATCTGACCTTTTCTTTTTTTTTTTTTTTTTTTCTTTTGTCCATCATAGGGCTTGAACTCTGGGCTTGGGCGCTGTCCCTCAGCTTTCCAGCTCAAGGCGAGCGCTCTACCGCTTGAGCCACAGTGCCACTTCCAGTTTTCTAGTGGTTTATTGGAGATAAGAGTCTCATGGACTTTCCTGCCCAGGCTGGCTTTGAACCATGATCCTCAGATCTCAGCCTCCTCAGTAGCTAGGATTACAGGCGTGAGCCACCAGCACCCAGCGAATCTGACCTTTTCTTTTGCTCACTAATTACAGCTCTACCATCAGAGCCGTGCCTCCTACCCCAAGGATTTAACTTTTGAAAGTATGCTTTATTGTTTTGCAAAGAAAAGAAAAAAGATTAGGGAAAATTGGGATCCAGAAAGATTGAGAGACTTGAGCCCAGGTCAAGTCTCTGAGACACCAAGGACAGCAGCCCGGGATTTGAATGTGTGTCTGCCTCTCTGGTCTCCTTTTCTGTAGTTCTTTAAGCTGCTCCTTATACAAATACAAGTTAATGATTTGGGGGGAGGCGTGGTTCTTAAACCAGTGTCTTCAAACAGCTGTATTTTTTTTCTAGAAACTTTCTATTTTTATTATTTTTCAATAGTTGTACTTTTATGGCAGTGCAGACCAGCACAGATTAAGACCACTTTTGAGAAAGGATAAAGGAATTTATTGCCAGCACCCCAAACCAGAATAGAGCCAGAACATTCAGATCCTGAGGGAGGGGAAGCTCTGGCTCACCCCTCACCACCCCCTCCTGCCCCGACCCCGCAGGTCCTGGGGCTTGAACTCTGGGACTGGGTACTGTACCTAAGCTTCTTTTGCTCAAAGTGAGCATTCTACCACTTGAGCCATAGTACCACTTCTGGCCTTTTTGAGAGGTTTATTGGAGATAAGAGTCTCAGAGTTTCCTTCCTGGGCTGGCTCTGAACCGTGATCCTCAGATCTCAGCCTCCTGAGTAGCTAGGATTACAGGTGTGAGCCACTGGTGCCTGGCTGGCCCTGGGTTTTATGTAAGCTGGACACACACACACACACACACACACACACACACACACACACACACACACACACACACACACACACACACACACACACACACACACACACACACACACACACACAGATCAAGTCATTCATCAGAAAGGCAAATGCCAGGTGGGGATGAAGTCAACTCCAAACCAGGTGTGCAATTTCAAAAATTACCTTGTGGGCTTTCTGTTATTGATCCAGATAACCTCACCATTTAGCCATAAACCCACATTCCGGCCTCACCTAGCCACATTCCAACAAAATGGCCTTTGCCTGGAACATAGTTACCAGGAGAGGCAACTAGGTTTACTTCAGTACAACAGGGTACCATTCCACAAAGCAGCCTCTAAGTACAGTGCATCCCGAGCCAGGTCATCTCTTTTCTCATGCATTGTTTACCTAATTTCATGGTCTATGTGATTTCATCATTTAAGATTATAGCCTAAGCCAAGTGCCAGTGGCCCACACCTGTAATCCAAGCCACTCAAGAGGCTAAGATTTGGGGATCTCAGTTTGTAGCCATCCCTGGCAGGAACGTCTGGAAGATTCTTGTTTCCAGTTCACCACTAAAAACCAAGAATGGAGATGTGGTTCAAGTGGTAGAGTGCTAGCCTTGAGCAATAATGTTCAGGGACACCACCCAGGCCATGAGTTCAAGCCCCAGGACTGGCACAAGGGAAAAAAAATGGTTAGCACAAATTATCTTGAGTGCAGTTGGTGCTACGAAAGGGAGGTTCAGGGTGCTGTGGTTGGCCAGATTGGCCTAGTCTGGGAGTTCTCAGTTCTGTCTCTCACCTGGACCCCTCCTCTGGGAGCTCCCTTGTCTCCCCCACCCCAAAAACAAAAAACTCACCCTGGTCCTGCTGGGGGCTTCTGCTCCTGGGTCCCAAGTTCTCTAGGCCTCTTCTCTGATGCTTCAGTGAGTCCAAACCTCCTCTCTTGCCCTCGGGGAGATGGAGACTGCTTGGAGCTGCTCCTCTGTGCAGGATGTGGAAGCATCTGGAACAGAGATGTCCACAGGGGCTGGCTCAGGGGCTGGGTCTGAGCACCCATGCTAGAGCAAGAACTCCAATCCTCCCTGGCCTTCCCCTGGCCTTGGGGACGAAGATTCTCATACTTAACTGGAGAAGGTACTGGAAGAAGTGCAGAGGTGCCAAGAGGCAGAGAGACAAATCCTTTGGACTTAGAGGTCCAGCCCGAAGCTATCACTCAGCACTGCAGGCTCTTGCACAAACCTAGAGTTAAGATTAGCACCTGAGCCCAGGGGATCACCTTGAGAGCAGCCCAAGAGAGTGCCGAGGACTCTGAGACACATTGGTCACAATTCCACTCTACAAAGTCTGGCATCTGCTTTTTAATTAAGTGTGTGTGTGTGTGTGTGTGTGTGTGTGTGTGTGTGTGTGTGTGTGTGTGTGTGTGTGTGTGTGTGTGTGTGTGTGTGATGAACTTTGCTGCCTGGGTTGCTTTTGAACAGCAGTCCTCAGATCTCAGCCTCCTGAGTAGCTAAGATTACAGGTGTGAGCCACTAGTGCCTGCCCAGCTGAAAGCAGCTCTTTCTTACAGGACTTCTCAGAGCCTTTAAAAAACTAATGTACATTTTTTTATCTACTTATTTTTGTTTTGGCAGTACTGGTTTGAAATGAGGCCTGCAAGCTTGTTAGGCATGTGTTCTACCATGTGAACCACATTCCTAAACTTTTTTCAGATAGAGCCTAGTCTGTCTCTTCCCCGCCCCTTTTTTTGGCCTAGGCTAGCCTCTGAAAGCAATCCTCCTGATCACCACCTCCTCAGTAGCTGCTTTTTTTTTTTTTTGTCAGTTGTGGGGCTTGAACTCTGGGCCTGGGCACTGTCCTGAGCTCTTCAGCTCAAGGCAAGCACTCTACCACTTGAGCCACAGTGCCATTTTCAATTTTCCGGTAGTTAATTGGAGATAGGAGTCTCACTGACTTTTCTGCCCAGACTGGCTTTGAATCATGATCCTCAAATCTCAGCCTCCTGAGTAGCTAGGATTACAGGCATGAGTCTCCTGAGTAGCTAGGATTACAGGCATGAGTCACTAGTGCTGGCTAATATACATTTTTAAAGCGATCCCCAGATGTCACAGCTCTTTGCTGCAGTAGATGCAAACTCCATGTTCTTGGATGTGGCTAAGGTAGAGGAATTGGGGAGCATCTGTCCATCTGTTTTCAGGACCTCAAGGTCTCTGCTGGCAATCTGCAGGTTGCCACAGTGCCTGCCTACCCTTTCCTGGAGAGATCCTTTCCTTTTTTCAAGGCTAACTTTTTTTTTTTTTTTTGGGTCCGGTTGTGGGGCCTGAACTCTGGGCCTGGGCGCTGTCCCTCAGCTCTTCAGCTCAAGGCTAGCACTCTACCACTTGAGCCACAGCGCCACTTCCAGCTTTTTTCTTTTTGCTTATGTGGTGCTGGGGAATCGAACTCAGGGCCTCAGGCATGCAAGGCAAGCGCTCTACCACCGAGCCAACTTCCCAGCCCCGGTCCTTTTCTAAGCCTTTCTCAGGGCCGTCCTGCCACCCCTCCATGCAGCCTCCCACTCAGCTGCACCACCAGTCTGTGCAAATACCTGTTTGTACTACAGGTGGAGTCCTATAATACAAACCCCAGAGACTCCCCCCCCAGCCTCTGCTCCATCCCCTCACTGCCTCTCCAGAACCCTCCCCACCACCACGCCTTCCTGAAAAGCTCCCATTTCTTCTCCAAGCTTTCCATCACCTCAGCACTCTTCCTACCCATTAATTGCTGGGAGTCACAGTAACTCCATTCCCATAGTGCTCCTGGGCCCCCAGGGTCAGTGGCCCCCATCTCCCCAGGGGAAAGGCTGTGACTTTGAGATCTTAAAAGTGTCTCTCCCACTTCAAACCACAGCCAGCCTGTCAATGTCCAAGGGGAACTTTTTTTTTTCTTTTCCTGCTGGGGCAAAGTGAACCATATTCTCCTGATAGCCAAATGAGTCTAATGAGTTCAGCCCTGATTGCAAGATAAACTGAGCCAGTGGCTCCTGCCTGTAATCCTAGCCACTTAGGAGGCTGAGATCGGAGGGCTGTGGTTTGAAGCTAGCCCTGGCAGGAAAATCCATGGGACTCATATCTCCAGTTAAGCACCCAAACAGTTGCAAGTAGCACTGTGGCACAAGTGGTAGAGCATTCACTTTGAGCAAAAGAAAAAAGAAAGTCCAGGGACAGTACACAGGCCCTGAGTTCAAGTCCCAGGACCAATACAAAAAGAAAAAGAAATGGAGACTTCAAGTGGCCCCATGTCTTGGTCCGCAGCACCCGGCAGGCCTGACTGATGCTCATCCACTGGCTTCTTTCACTGATTCATCTCACCTACTTGAAGTGTGCGCCATTTGTTTGCTCACTCATGCGATTTGCAACTGTTTAAGGACCTGTACCTGTGGTGAGCCACTGTGCCAGGCCTTGGGAGCCCCTGGGTCTCTGGCCGCCTCCCTTGAACTCTCACTCAGATGTACATGTGGCGTCCAGGGGCCCCAGATGCCACTCAGTACTGGGAAGTTAGTCCTGGCAAAGTCCTTCTCTCCCCTGGCCTTTCTCCCATTAGGCCTCTCCCACAGTGGCCCTCTTCAGGGCTGTCCTAACCCAGAGGAGGTTCAACCATCCGAGGAAAATCCACCCCCCCCTCCATTGTCCACCATCTCCACCTTAGAATGTATGGGCACAACCTTAGAATTGTCAGGACTCAGTGTTCTCCAAGCTCGTAGTGGGCAGAAGTCCCAGAGCAAAGCCAGACCATCTGTGACCATCAGAGACCGGAAGAGAAGCCCAGCAGGGAAGCAGGGAATCCAAGGGCAGGTCTGGGAAGAGCCACAGAGCCAGACTATCCTTACCACCCCTCCATGATATAATCTCTCCTAATCTGTGGGATTTATTGGGTTTTAGGGTTCCAATACTACTCCAGACTTTCTTTTTTTTTTTTTTTTTTTTTTTTTGCCAGTGCTGAGGCTTGAACTTAGGGCCTGGCACTGTCTTTGAGCTTCTTTTGCTCAAGGCTAGCACCCTACCACTTGAGCCACAGAGCCACTTCTGGCTTTTTCTGTTTATATAGCAGCTAGCTGACTTTCACATAACATGGTGTTTTCAAGGCTCATCCATATTTTAGTAAGTACCAGAATTTCATTTCTTAGTTGGGCACTGATGGCTCATGCCTATAATCCTAGCTACTCAGGAGGCTGAGATCTGAACAGCACAGATCAAAGCTAACTCTGGACAGGAAAGTCCAGGAGATTCTTATCTCCAATTAACTACCTAAAAGGCTAGAAGTGGAGGTTTGGCTTAAGCCACAGAGCACTAGCCTTGAGCAGAAAAAACAAAACAAAACTAAGAGATAGTACCCCAAGCCCTGAGTGTAAGCCCTACCACTCACTGGCACACACAAAAAAAGTAATGTCTGAATCCAAGGCATCATGCATGGCTGGTAGAATTCTATCAGAGTTTATATCCTAAACCCTACTCCCTGTTCCTTTTTATGGCTGAGTAATATTAAACTGTGTGAATATATAACTTTGTGATCCATTAATAGACACTTGAGTTGCCTATCAACTTTTTAGTTATGATGAATAATGCTGCTGTGGATATTCACATACAGGTTTGTGTGTAAACATGTTTTTGTTTTTCTTGGAGGAGAATTGCTGAATTGGGGTAATTCTAGGTTGAATTATCTGAGTCATCACCACATTGTGGCTTTTTTTCCCCCCATTTTGAGGCTTGAACTCCAGGCCTTGGCCCTGGTCCCTGAGCCTCTTTGTGCTTAAGGCTAATGCTCTACCACTTGAGTTTATTGAAGGTAAGACTTTCAGGGACTTTGCTGCCTGGGCTGGCTTAGAACCAGATTCTCAGATCTCAGCCTCCTGAGTAGTAGGATTACAGGTGTGAGCCACTGGTGCCTAGCCCAGTGTAGCTTTTTAATTCTGGCATCACATGATTGTTATAACTTTTCCACATCCTCTCCAACACTGGGAACTAACTGTCAGTCTTTTCTTAGTGTAGACAAGCAAGTGGGTCTAAAGTATCTTGCAGAATTGCTTTGCATTTCCCTAGTGACTAATGATATTGACATTTTCTCATGTGATTATCACTTATCTGGATAGCTTCTTTGGAAAAATGTCTATTCAGAGCCTTTGTTTTTTATTGGTTTTATTATGGCATAGGAAATGCAGTTAGTACATACATTCTAGATTTAAGTCTTCTTTTTTTTTTTTTTTGGTCTGGACGTGGGGCCTGAACTCTGGGCCTGGGTGCTGTCCCTCAGCTCTTCAGCTCAAGGCTAGCATGCTACCACTTGAGCCATAGCACCACTTCCGGCTTTTTTTTTTCTGCTTATGTGGTGCTGAGGAATCAAACCCAGGGCCTCATGCATGCAAGGCAAGTGCTCTACCACTGAGCCACCTTCCCAGCCCTCAAGTCCTCTATTTTCTACCCTTGGCAAAGATTATCTCCCAGTATAGATCGTATTTTCACTCATTTGGTCTTTGTATGATGAGTGTCTATAATGCTTTTTAAATTTCTTGAAGTCCCATTTATCTATTTTTCCCTCTTTCTTTTTTTTTATTTGTTTTTTTTTTTTTTGGGTTCGGTCTTGAGGCCTGAACTCTGGGCCTGGGCACTGTCCCTCAGCTCTTCAGCTCAAGGCTAGCTCTCTACCTCTTGAGCCACAGCGTCACTTCCGGCTTTTTTCTTTTTGCTTATGTGGTGCTGAGGAATTGAACCCAGGGCCTCAGGCATGCAAGGCAAGCGCTCTACCACTGAGCCACCTTCCCAGCCCCTTCCCTCTTTCATTGTCTGATATTTTATGTTATAATTAAAAGAGTCCAAATGACACTATAGGTCAAATAGTAGAGTACTCTCCTAGAACTGGGACAGTGCCCAGGCCCAGAGTTCAAGCCCCACAACTGACCAAAAAAAAAAAAAAAGATTTCTTTAAGCCTGGCTGTGGTGGCTTATGCCTATAATCCTAGCCACTCAGGAAGCTGAGATCTGAGGATTGTGGTTCAAAGTCAGCCTAGGAAGTAAAGTCTGAGACTCTTATCTCCAATTATCTAGCAGAAAACCACAAGTGGTGCTGTGGCTCAAGTGGTAGAGTGCTAGATTTGAGCTGAAGAGTGCAGGGACAACACCCAAGCCTAGAGTTCAAACTCCACAACTGATCAAAAAAAAAAAAGTCTATTAGACTCCTTGATTAGGAAGATTAAGTGTCTATTTTTCTTGTAAGATTTTGTTTTGTTTTGGCTTTTGTCAGTCCTGGGGCTTGAACTCAGGGCCTGAGAACTGTCCCTGAGCTCTTTTATTCAAGGCTAGTGCTCTACCACTTTGAGCTACAGCTCTACTTGTTTTGTTTTGTTTGTGTGTGATTAATTAGAGATAAGACTCTGCCAGGGACTTTCCTGCCTGGGCTTTGCTTTGAACCGTGATCTTCAGATCTCAGCCTCCTGAATAGTTAGAATTACAGGCATGAGCCACCAGCACCTGATAAGTTTGTTTAGTTTTATTTATTTTTTTGCCTGTCCTGGGGCTTGAACTAACGGCCTGGGCACTGTCCCTGAGCTATTTTGCTCAAGGCTAGCATTCTACCACTTGAGTCACTGCACTACTTCTGACTTTTTCTATTTATTTGGTACTGAGGATGGAACCCAGGGCTTTATACATGCTAGGCAAGTACTCTTATCACTGAGCCACATTCCCAGCCATTTGTTTAGTTTTAGCTCCTACATTTAAACCTATAGTCTGTGTGTGTGTGTGTGTGTGTGTGTGTGTGTGTGTGTGTGTGTGTGTGTGCACGCGCGTGGGTCTACATGGGGGACTTGAACTCAGGGCCTTCTAGTCTCACCTGGCTTTTTCACTTAAGACTGGCATTCCATCCATTAAGCTAAACCTCCACTTTAGCTTTTTGCTGGTTAACTGGAGATAAGTCTCTTGGATTTATCTACCAGGCTGGCTTTGAACCATATATATATATATATATATATATATATATATATTTTTTTTTTTTTTTTTTTTTTTTTTTTTTTTTTTTTTTGGTTAGTCATGGGGCTTGAACTCTGGGCCTGGGCGCTGTCCCTATGCTCTTCAGCTCAAGGCGAGCACTCTACTGCAGCACCACTTCCGGTTTTCTGGTGGTTTATTGGAGATAAGAGTCTCATGGACTTTTCTGCCCCTGCTGGCTTTGAACTTTGAGCCTCAGATCTTAGCCTCCTGAGTAGCTAGGATTACAAGTGTGAGCTACCAGTGCCTAGCTTGAACCACAATTCTTTTTTTTTTTTTT
Source organism: Dipodomys merriami (assembly GCF_024711535.1). Taxonomy (NCBI): domain Eukaryota; kingdom Metazoa; phylum Chordata; class Mammalia; order Rodentia; family Heteromyidae; genus Dipodomys; species Dipodomys merriami. The sequence continues at coordinate 18,885,880 of NW_027204270.1, read as the reverse complement.
TTTTTGGTCTGGTCATGGGGCCTGAACTCTGGGCCTGGGCGCTGTCCCTCAGCTCTTCAGCTCAAGGCTAGTGCTCTACCACTTGAGCCACAGCACCACTTCTGGCTTTTTTCTTTTTGCTTATGTGGTGCTGAGGAATCGAACCCAGGGCCTCAGGCATGCAAGGCAAGCGCTCTACCACTGAGCCACCTTCCCAGCCCCTTGAACCACAATTCTTAAACCAGGATTAATTTTGCTTTTTGTTCAGGATGTGAGACAAGGATCTTTCCCATCTAGGAAATGAACCCCAGCACCACTGTTTGAAAGGCTGTTCTTTCTTAACCAGGTGCCCGTGCCTCAAGCCCATAATCCTAGCTACACAAGATGCTCATACTGGGCTGGGAATGTGGCTTAATGGTAGAGTGCTGGCCTAGCATGCATGAAGCCCTGGGTTCCATTCCTCAGTACCACATAAACAGAGCCAGAAGTGGTGCTGTGGCTCAATGGTAGAGTGCTAGAGCCTTGAGCAAAAAGAGCTCAAGGACAGTGCCCAGGCCCTGAGTTCAAGCCCCAAGATTGGCAAAAAAAAAAAAAAAAGATGCTCATATCACAGTTCAAAGTCATCATAGGACAAAAAGTCCATGAGACTATCTCCAATTAACCCTCCAAAAGCCAGAAGTAGAGCTGTGACTCAAGTAGTAGAGTGCTAGCCTTGAGCAAAAAAGCTCAGGGAGGAGCTGGGAAGGTGGCTCAGTGGTAGAGTGCTTGCCTTGCATGCATGAGACCCTGAGTTCGATTCTTCAGCGCCACATAAGCAGAAAAAGCTGGAAGTGGAGCTGTGACTCTAGTGGTAGAGCGCTAGCCTTGAGCTGAAGAGCCAGGGGACAATGCCCAGGCCCAGAGTTCAGGCCTCACGACCAACAACAACAACAAAAAGCTCAGGGATAGCACCCAAGCCTTGAGTTCAAGCCCTAGGACTGACAACAACAACAATAACAATAGCAACAACAGACTTTTTTTTTTTTTGGCTGGTCATGGGGCCTGAACTCTGGGCCTAGGTGCTGTACCTCACTTCTTCAGCTCAAGGCTAGTGCTCTACCACTAGAGCCATAGCGCCATTCTGGCTTTTTCTGAGCAATCGAAGCCAGGGCTCATGCATGCAAGGCAAGCACCTTACCACTGAGCCACCTTCCCAGCCCAACAACAGACTTTTTTTTTGCTGGTCCCTAGGGCTTGAACTCTGAGCCTGGGTGCTGTCCTTGAGCTTCTTTTGCTGAAAGTGAGTGCTCTACCACTTGAGCCACAGTACCACTTTTTTTGAGTAGTTTAGTGGAGATAAGAGTCTCACGGAGTTTGCTGCCTGGGCTGGCTTTGAACTGTGATCCTTAGAGCTCAGCCTCCTGAGTAGCTAGGATTACAGGCCTGAGCCACCAGCACCTGGCTTCAGACTGTTCTTTATTCAATTGCCCTGTTGTGTTTGTAGACAGCCATCTGACTATAAAAGTAAGATATATTTCTGGATTCTCAACTCCATTTCATTGACTTATACCCCTTGTCCTCATATTGTGTTACTGTCTTCATTACTCTGGGTGTGTGGGGGTGGGGGGAGTGGTATTAGGGCTTGCCTGCCCTGGTTGGATTATAGGCATGAACTAGTGGGGGTCCAGCTTTTCCTTACTCTTTTGAAATTGAGAAGTGCCCGTCTTTTCTGAGACTTACTTTAAAAAAAAATTTTTTTTTTAATTTTTTTGTCAGTTGTGGGGCTTGAACTCAGGGCCTGGGTGCTATCCCTTAGCTCTTTTGCTGAAGGATAGCTCTTTACCACTTTGAGCTAGAGTACCACTTCTGTTATTTGAGTGGTCAGTTGGAGATAAGAGTTTCATGAGGGCTTTTCTGCCCAGGCTGGCTTTGAACCATGATCCTCAGATCTCAGCCTCCTGAGTAGCTAGGATCACACACAGCTAATTTTATTAAATTTATTTTTGTTTCCTTTTTTGCCAGTCCTAGGGCTTGAACTCAGGACCTGTGTGTGGTCCCTGAGCTTCTTTTGCTCAAAGCTAGCACTCTACCACTTGAGCCACAGCGCCACTTCCAGCCTTTTCTGTGTATGTGGTACTAAGGAATCAAACCCAGGGCTTCATGCATGCTGGGCAAGCACTCTACCACTAAGCCGCATTCCCACCCCTAATTTTTATTTTTTATTGTTATTATAAAGGTGATGTATGGGCTGGGAATATGGTAGAGTGGTAGGTGCTTGCCTTGCATGCATGAAGTCCTGGGTTCGATTCCTTAGTACCACATACACAGAAAAAGCCAGAAATGGCTCTGTGGCTCTAGTGGTAGAGTGTTAGCCTTGAGAAAAAGAAACTCAGGGACAGTTCCCAGGCCCTGAGTTCAAGACCAAGGACTAACAAAATATAAAAAAAGGTGATGTACAGAAGGGTTATAGTTATATAAGTGCATAAGTCAGGTAAAGACAACATTTTTGTTGTTGCTTTTTGTTTTGGACAATGCCACCCTTCCCTGGCTCTCTTTCAGTTCAGAGACTTGCTTTTCAAGGTTGTTTTGGCATTGGTCCTTTTTGCTTTTGCTGGTCCTGGGGCTTGAACTTAGAACCTAGGCACTGACCCTAAGTTTTTTTGGTCAAGGCTAGTATTCTACCACTTGAGCCACAGCACCACTTCTGGCTTTTTGGTAGTTAATTAGAGGTGAGAGTCTCATGGACTTTCCTGCCTGGGCTGGCTTCAAACTGCAATTTTCAGATCTCAGCCTTTTGAGTAGCTAGGGTAACAAGCAGGATCTGCCAGTATCCAGCCTGTATTGACCCTTTTATAACTGGTTCACTTATTTAAGAATTAGTGGGCCGGGCACTGGTGGCTCACGCCTGTAATCCTAGCTACTCAGGAGGCTGAGATCTGAGGATCCCAGTTCAAAGCCAGCCTGGGCAGGAAAGTCCATGAGACTCTCACCTCTAATTAATTTGAGCTATGGCTCAAGTGGTAGAGCACTCACCTTGAGCTGAAAAGCTGAGGGACAGTGCACAGTCCCAGAGTTCAAGCCCCATGACCAACAAAAAAAAAAAAAAAAAAAAAGAAAAGAAAAAGAAAAAAAAATAAAGAATTAGTGGCATTTCTCACAGAAATATCTATGATGTCAAGAAAACACAGCAGAGAAAGAAATCTAATCAATATGTATTTTTTAAAGCTATCAATAAAAATCCACTTATGTCAAATCCCTTCCTTGGCTCAGGACTTACCCAGAAAGTAGCTGATAAATTTCAGGGAGACTTGCATGCCTCGTTCACTCCTTTCACATGAGATGGGGTCTCTCCCGAGCCCTTGCTCTGCCTGTTCAATTCCGTTGTATATAAGTTAATGAAGATGAGGAGAGTTGATGGTAGGCCAGTTATTTGTAGCAGCAGAGGTTTAGAAATGTCTTTTGGGAATGTCAGCCATGTGGTTAGGGCATAAGGCAGGGACTGTCTGGTCTGCTCCAGTGATAAGGTCGTGACACCTTCCCTAAGCCTGCCACTGCCTTGCTCACATAATGAGGGTGACAATGGTTGCTCTGCCTACCTCACAGGGGCTACTATGCCAAGGCAACCTCTCCCTGAGATTCTGCTTTGACAGGCCTAGACTAAGTGAAACCTCTTCTCTTGGTCCCTGGATGGAGCAATCTTCTACCCTAGTACCTGCCATTCTGCATGGAAAATGGCTTGTTTCTGCTTCCTTTTCCTTCCTTCCTTCCTTCCTTCCTTCCTTCCTTCCTTCCTTCCTTCCTTCCTTCCTTCCTTCTTTCCTTCCTTCCTTCCTTCCTTCCTTCCTTCCTTCCTTCCTTCCTTCCTTCTTTCTTTCCCTCCTCTCTCCCTTCTTCCCTTTTTCCCTCCCTCCCTCCCTTCCTCTCTTTCTCTCTCTCTTTTTATTTTTTGCTAGTCCTGGGGCTTGAACTCAGGGCCGGAGCACTGTCCCTAAGCTTCTTTTGCTCAAGGTTAGCACACTACCACTTGAGCCACAGCGCTACTTCCGGCTTTTTCTGTGTATGTAGTACTGAGGAATTGAACCCAGGACTTCATGAATGCTAGGCAAGCACTCTACCACTAATCACAATCCTATCCCTCTTTATTTCTTTCTTGCCAGTCCTGGGGTTTGAACTCAGCTTGGGTGCTGTTCCTGGACTCCTTTTGCTCAAGGCTAGCACTCTACCACTTGAGCCATAGCTCCACTTCCAGCTTTTTCTTGTGATTAATTGGAGATAAAGAGCCTCACAGAGTTTACTATCCTGACTGGCTTCAAACTGGAATCCTCAGATCTCAGCCTCCTGAGTAGCTAGGATTACAGGTATAAGCCAACGACACCTGGCACATACACACACATTCCCTCTCTCTCTCTCTCCCAGCACTGAGATTTGAATTCAGGGCCTGGGCACTGTCCCTCAGCTCTTCAGCTCAAGATTAACACTCTACCTCTTGAGCCACAGCACCACTTCCAGTTTTCTGAGTGGTTTATTGGAGATAAGAGTTTCACAGACTTTCCTGCCCGGGCTGGCTTTGAACTGCGATCCTCAGATCTCAGCCTCCTAAGTAGCTAGAATTACAAGTGTGAGCCACTGGCACCCAGCTCTCTTCTCTTTCTTTTATATGCTGGTCCTGGGCTAGAATGCAAGGCTTGGGCTCTGTGTTCCTGGGCTACATTTTGCTCAAGGCTTGTGCTCTACCATTTGAGCCACAGCTCCACTTCTGGCTGTTTACTGGTTAATTGGAGATGAATCTTACAGACTTTCCTGCCAGGGCTGCCTTTGAACTGTAATCCGCAGATTTCAACCTCAACAGTCTTGAGCCACTTATGCCTGACTTTTCCACACTTCTCTATCTGTGGGCTCCAGGAGCTGGAAGTAGACTTCGTTTCAATAACTGTAGCACTTGGTAGGTGCTCAATGCCCGTGTGTGTGTGTGTGTGTGTGTGTGTGTGTGTGTGTGTGTGTGTGTGTGTGTGTGTTTTGCCAGTCCTGGGGTGTGAACTCAGGGGTACTGTCCCTGAGCTGCTTTTGCTCAAGCCTAGCACTCTACCACGCCTGGCTTTTTCGGTTTATGTGCTAGTGAGGAATTGAACTGAGTGCGTCATGCATGCTAGGCAAACATTCTACCACTGAGCCACATTCCCAGCCTGTTGATGGCCATCTTTGTAAGGCTGACTGGACAAGAAAGTGCTCTGAGCACCTTGTAAGACTTGGCAGGACAAGTATGGGAAGGAAGAGTTTTTGCCTGTGGCAGCTGCATTGCAAGGACCCAAACAGTCACCATGTCTTCATGCTGCTTGGCTTCCAGGACAGAAGTGATGGGTCTGTGTGCTGATGGTGGACACTGTCCCAGTGTTTGTGTCCTGAAAGCCAGTCTTCTGCCTACCTGGACCCATGTGCTCTGCTCCTAGGATGCCCTATTTCCCCTGCTCTTCAGAATATATCTATCCTGGATGTCAGAGGGAGAAAGTACATGGCTTCCTGCTCCCCAAATGCTAAGTGGCTTTGGAACATAGGCAGTGGTGCATGCACACACACATGCATCCATTCATCCATTCATTCAGAGCACTTACTCCACCAGGCCAGGCCCTGTGCTGCTGAATACAGGACCTAACGGTGGCAGAGGCCTGGTGCTGCCCTAAGGAAGTTCACAGCCTAGCAAGGCAGCAGACACGTTGGAAGAATGAGGACAAAATGAATGGACAGATTTTTCTGGGTGGAGTGAGCCTTCCCTCTATTCTTTCTCCTCATCCCACCCACCCACTGGAGATCTGTCTTTGCCACTCTAGGATCATTGGAAAATAAGGAAGGGAGTCTGGGAATGTGGCTTAGTGGTAGAGTGCTTGCCTAGTATGACTGAAGCCCTGGGTTCAATTCCTCATTACCACATAAACAGAAAAAGTCAGAAGTGGTGCTGTGGCTCAAGTGGTAGACTGCTAGCCTTAAGCTAGGGACAGTGTTCAGCCCTGAGTTCATGCCCCAGGGCTGGCCAAAAAAAAGAAAAAAGAAAAAAAGAAAAGAAAAGAAGGAAGGATCAAAAGACCAGGGGAATGAACTCTCATGGGTTATTTCTCAATTTCTTCCTCATAGTGGACAGTCAAGAGCAAAAATGACCTTAGAAGTGAAATCACTGCACATGAAAATTCAGAATGAGCCACCAGCACCAGGCTGACCTTTCATGCCTGTAATCTTAGCTACTTACGAGGATTGAGGTTCAAAGCCAGCCTAGAAAAGTCCATGAGAGCCTGGTGCCTGGCTCACACGTGTAATCTTAGCTATTCAGGAGGCTGAGATCTGAGGATCACGGTTCAAAGCCAGCCCCAGCAAGGAAAGTCCGTGAGACTCTTATCTCCAATAATCCACCAGAAAACTGGAAGTGGCCCTGTGGCTCAAGTGGTAGAGAGCTAGCCTTGAGCTGAAGAGCTGAGGGATAGTGCCCAGGCCCAGAGTTCAAGCCCCGCAACCAAAAAGAAAAGTCCATGAGACTCTCTTCTCTAATAAACTCCTCAGAAAAAGCCAGAAGTGGTGCTATGGCTTAAATGGTAGAGCACTAGCCTTGAGCATAAAAAGACTCAGGGATAATACCAAGCCCTGAGTTTAAGCCCCAGGACTGGCTAATAAGTAATAACATAAAATAAAATGAGAGGTCAGACCCAGGTGGCTCATGACCTAGTGGCTCATGCCTATAATCCTGGCTGAGATCTTAGGATCACAGTTCAAAGCTAGTCAGGGCAAGAAAGTTCCTGAGATATTTATTTCCAGTTAACCAGCAAAATCCAGGTGCTGATGGCTCATGCCTGTAATCCTAGATACTAAGGACGGTGTTAGCCTAATGAGCTCTCTTCCCATAGCTTAGCATGCCCCTTCCCCTTTCCACAGCTTAGCATGCTCCTTTCTTAGGCAACACTAGGTTATGTAGTAAAGGCAGTAAATAATCAGCCTCCAACCCCCTCTACTTTGGAATGGCACTTCTCTGGGGCAGCTACCACCATATAAGGCAACAAGAGCCCCTTAGAGTGACCTTCAGGTCTGGGCAGCTGCAGGGCCCTTTACTACTTAGGCAGCAGCCGTAAGTCCTAGTCCACTATGGCAGAGTCCCTGGCCCTCTTGTCCACACCAGGGTCTCCACATCCTAGCCCCTTCTAGCCCCTCCTAAGCCATCTAGACAATAATCAGTGGTGCTTCTCCCTTCTCCCTTGTGAGAAGTGGTCTTGCCAGCCCCTTTCCTGGCAACAAATCTTTTCTTTGTTCTTTGTACCTAGATGGTTTTCTGGCAAAGTCTAAAATACTCTAACAGCCAGGTGATGGTAGCTCATGCCTGTAATCCTAGCTACTTAGGAGGCTGAGATCTGAGGATCACAGTTCAAAGCCAGCTCGAGCAGGAAAGCCTGTGAGACTCTTATCTCCAATAAACCACTCAGAAAACTGGAAGAGGCACTGTGGTTCAAGAGGTAGAGCGCTAGCCTTGAGCTGAAGAGATGAGGGACAGTGCGCAGGCCCAGAGTTCAAGCCCTACAACCCACAAAAAAAAAAAAAAAAAAAAAACCAGAAAAGAAAAAAGAAAGAAAGGAAAAGAAAAAAAAAGAATACTCTAACGTATGGTTTGAAGCCAGCCCAGGAAAGAAAGTTATCTCTGTCTAGCTAGCAAAAAGCCAGAAGTAGATCTGGCCAAGGAATAGAGTGCCAGTCTTGAGCAAAAAAGCTAAAGGATAGTACCTAGGCCTGAGTTCAAGCCTCAATACCAACACAGACAGACATACACACACACACACACACACACACACACACACACACACACAAAGGATAGCTTAACACATATTATGCTATATGTATATATGTATATGTGTATATATAAAGGCATAGAAAGTAACCAGTGTGGACAAAGATATAGAAAAATTAGAACCCTGGAACATTTTTGGTAGGAAGGGAAAATAATGTGACCACTGTGGAAAACTGTTTAGAGATTCCTTGAAAAACTAAACAGAATTAACATGGCTATCAGATGACCCGTCATCTCCTAGGTAGATGCTCAGGAGAATTAAAAATAAGAGCTTGAACAAGTGTTTGCACTGATGTTTACTGTAGCATTATTCAAAATGGATAAAAATGATAACATCCCAAATTTCCATCCACAAACATCAGCTACCAGAAGTCATGGGTTGGAGGATCCTGGTGTGAGGCCAGCTGGGGCAAAATGTATGAGACCCTATCTGAAAAACAAAACAAAAAGGGCTGAGAGTATGGCTCACATAAGCATAGCAAGCACAAGGTTCTGCATTCAAACCCTAGTACTGTCAAAATAAAAACAAACATAAAAAAAGTTATACAAGAGGAGGAGGGTGACGGGGGAAGATGGGAAGGGCTGGGAAGGGGAAACAAAGGAGGAGGCAACAATGCTTGATAAGAAATGCACTCATTACCTTGCGCATGTAATTGTAAACCCTCAGTACGGTATTTTCACAATTAAAAAAAAAGTTATACAACTGACAAACATTTTTTTTTTTTGTCAGCTGTGGGACCTAAACTCTGGGCCTGGGCGCTGTCCCTCAGCTCTTCAGCTCAAGGCTAGTGCTCTACCACTTGAACCACAGTGCCACTTCTGGTTTTTTTCTGCTTATGTGGTGCTGAGGAATTGAACCCAGGACCTTATGCATGCCAGGCAAGCACTCTACCACTGAGTCACCTTCCCAGCCCTGAAAAACATTTTTTTAATGTCTGAGGGTATTATTCAGTGGTAGAGCACATGCTTAGCATGCCCAAGGTTCTGGTTTCAATTTCAAGCACACACAAATACAGACACAAAAACCCCATGGTAAGTTTTTTGTTTTACTACAATAAAAGAAAACTAGGCTAGGTAGGGAGAGGAGACAGGTGGGCATTATTCAGAGAGTCTCAGAATTGCAATCAGGGGCAGCTCATATGAGGCCTATACTTTGTGGAGGATGCTGTATAAATACTGTTGGAATGAAGTGGATTTTTGAGAAACTTGACCATGATGAGACATCGTAATCCCTAGAGAAATCCAAGGCCCTGAGCCTGTGAGTAGGTTACAAATCATGGAGGGGGCCTGCGGGTGATTTCTCTAGAGAAAGACTCAATATGGGAAGAAGGGGGCAGAGTAAGAAGGACAGCTGGGGAGAGGAGGGATGCAAGCAAGACGAGCAGGGAGTGGAGGCAGGTCAGCTCTATCTTTGCATCGCAGTTAACTAGTCCCCAAGCTTAAGAGCGGGGCGGTGGGACCAGCTACATCCAACCAGACCCTGGGTCTGGTTAAGCGAGGGCCCGTCCTGCAGCCGGCAGTGCCTGGGTGGAGGACAGAGGCCCCCAGCTCACTCTGGTCCTCCGCAATGGAGCGCCAGTCCATCCACCGCATGTCTTGAGTCAGGCCACCCAGCAGAGGGCGCGCATCGAGGAGGCTCGTAAACAGCCGCTCTCTCCTAGTTGTAATCATAGAGCAGCGCCGCTTCCGGCCCCGAGGGGGTGGGATTGTAAAAGGGGGCGGAGACGAGGCCGGAAGTCCGGTAGGGTCTGTGCGTCGCGATGGAGGAGGACGAGTACGAGTCGGTTCTCTGTGTGAAGCCGGAGGTCCACGTCTACCGCATCCCACCGCGAGCCACCAACCGTGGCTACAGGTGACCTCCCGCTCTCCCCGACTTAAAATCCCCCCCCCACCCACTGCGGGCGCCCGGGACGGCCCTGTGCAGCCAGGGTAGGAGCCGGGGAGGTCAGGTCAGGTCCCAGTCCCCCCGCCCGAGACGCTGGCGGGGCAGGCGCTGGCTGGGGCCTAGCGCCCGGGGCCTCCGTTGGCCGCTGATGCCCTGAGTTTGACCGAGGTCAGGCCACACCAGTCTCGCTCAGCGCTAACCGACGGCCTGGGAGGGATCCTTGGAGATCCTTCACCCCAGCGGGCCAGGAGGCGGCCAGCCGATGGCCAGAACCAGGGGCACTTTCTCGCCCAGCTCCTCTCTTCTGGCGCCCCCATTTCCTGCCTATTTTTACATTTCCCCTTTTCCTGTCTAGCTTCTCCCTTTCCTGCCTGGCTCCCCGTTTCCTGCCTAGTTTCCCTGTCTGGCTCCTCTTTTCCTGCCTAGCTTCCCTTTTTCCTCCTTAGCTCCCCTTTTTCTTGCCTCGGTCCTTCTTTCCTGCTAGCTCCCCCTTTCCTACCCACTTCCCCTTACCTGCCTAGTTCCCCTTTCTCTGCCTAGCTCCCTTCTGATTTCACCCTTGATGGCTCATACCCTGAAATAGCTCCTCCAGCCCATCCACACTTACCTGGGGTAATCTTCGTTTGAGGTGTAAACACTCCTGCTTGTAAACATATGGTTATTTCTGGAACACAGGAATCTGCCTTAGAGGAGAGTTAGAGTCTCGTATTATATAGTGCTACAACCCTTTGAACTGTGTGTTTTATTGCCTCCAAATGAGATGAAAAGGAAGTACGCAGACAACCTGGCATATCGCCTTTGGTACTGGTTGGTGGTTGGGTGGCTCTAGGAGGAATGTGTCTCCCAAGTGATACTGGATTGACCTGCACAGCAAGTATAAGGCAGTGTCCACACATCTGTCCACTTGTTTCTTTGCAGTTATGTGAACACAGACTCAGCAAATTTTCTAGTAAATAACTAGTAAATAACTGGATACAGGAGGTAATTTAAAAGTAGCATGAAAATAACTAACATGCATTTGAGGCCTGGGAATGTGGCTTAGTGATAAGAGTGCTTGCCTAGCATGCATAAAGCCCTGAGTTTAATTCCTCAGTGCCACATAAACAGAAAAAACTGGAAGTGGTGCTGTGGCTCAAGTGGTAGAGTGCTAGCCTGGAGCAAAAGAAGTTCAGGGTCAATACCCAGGCCCTGAGTTCAAGACCCAGGACTGGCCAAAAAACAAAAAATAAATAAAACAAAAACCTATTAAAAACGCATTGGAGTTTTGTTGTCAGATTGTAGATGTGTCTACCAATCCAAGGATGGTTATTAACCCCGCTCTGTTGAGTCTTGAGAGAACTGGGATTGCTTCCTCTGTGTGTGTGTGTGTGTGTGTGTGTGTGTGTGTGTGCGCGTGTGTGTGTGTGCGCGCGCGCGTGCACATACATACACACTTGTACAGGTCCTAGGGCTTGAACTCAGTGTGCCTGTGTACTATCTTTGAGCATTTGTGCTCAAGGCTAGCACTCTACCACTTAAGCCACTGATCCACTACTTGTTTACTGGTGATTAATTGGAGATTAAGATTCTCAAATATTGAGCTGGGAAGTTGGCTCAGTGGTAGAGTGCTTGCCTTGCATGCATAAGGCCCTGGGTTCGATTCCTCAGCACCATATAAGCAGAAAAAGCCAGAAGTGGCGCTGTGGCTCAGGTGGTAGAGTGCTAGTCTTGAACCGAAGAGCTGAGCACCCAGGCCCTGAGTTCATGCCCATGACTGACCAAAAAAAAAAAAAGATTCTCAAAGATTTTCCTTCCTGGGCTGGACTCTCCTACCTGGGCTGGTTTCCAGCCTTGATCCTCAGGTCTCAGCCTCCTGAATAGCTAGGATTGCAGGCATGAGTCACCAGTGCCACCTTGCTTGCTCTTACTTTATAGAGAGCAAGGTTAGCAAGTGTCAGCAGGAGTTGGTTTGGCTTGAGGAAATTGCTCTTCAGCCTCAGAGCCCCTCTTTCCCTGACTTTGAGGTCTGTTGCCCCAGGAAGAGGAACTGAAACTCAGTTGCTGCCTGGTGAATTAAGGGGCTTTCAAAACAACCTGCCTCCAGAGTTCTTGAAAGCTGGCATCTGCTTAGCAACTTCCAAGAAAAAAAAAAACAAAAAACCTGTGTGTGGAGGTTCCTGGAAACACCCTCTGGCCTTGTTATTTAGGGATTTTACTGACCTGCTTCTTTGAAGTAGAATTGAAGTTACTGCCTTAAAAGAGTGAAAAGAGGGCTGGGAAGGTGGCTCAGTGGTAGAGTGCTTGCCTTGCATGCATGAGGCCCTGGGTTCAATTCCTTAGCACCACATAAGCAGAAAAAGCCAGAAGTGCCACTGTGGCTCAAGTGGTAGAGCACTCACCTTAAGTTGAAGAGCTAAGGGACAGCACCCAGGCCCAGAGTTCAGGCCGAATGACAGGCAAAAAAAAGAAGAAAAAAAGTGAAAAGAGGCCATTGCTGTAGTAGGTCTATGGTTTCTTTTTGCCTAGGATACATTTGAGGATGAATTTCCTAAACCTCACTTTTCTCACTGAGGACGTCATTGCTCTCCTTTTCCCTACATATGATAACTTACTCTTACTTTTCCTCCAATGGTCTTAGTGTTTCCAGCCAGCACTCTGGTCCCCACAGCCCGGCAGTGCTATAAACAGAAACTGTCCACTCACCCCCGTGCTTCCTCCACAGAAAGGAAAGTGGAAGAAACTCATACTTGGGAGAAGGTTGATAGTCTGCAGGCTGCAACTCCTTGTTTGAGTGGCTCATGGGCTCAGAATTAATTTTACATTTTTAAGTAGGTTTTTGTGTCTGTACGGTTTTATTGAAATAGGACCACACAGTAAAAATATTTGCTTAAAATACCAGTATACATGCATATTGTCTAATTGGTTCTACATCACCACAGTTGCCTAGTGACAGCTATGTGACCTAAAAGCCAAAGTTGTTTCCAGTCTTTCCCTTTACAGACAAGGTCTGCTAACTCTGGTGTAGAACAAGCAGCCTTTCCATTGTCATCCCCTGCATCTACAGGAGTGGAGTAGGAGCCTCTGGCAGAGGCTCAGTGGTTTCTGTCTCCTTAGGGCCTCGGAGTGGCAGCTGGATCAGCCATCATGGAGTGGCCGGCTGCGCATCACTGCAAAAGGACAGGTGGCCTACATCAAGCTGGAGGACAAGACCTCAGGTAAAGGCAGAGGAGCCTGTGTTGGGCTGAAGTGCCAAACCTCCCACTTGAAAGAAGAGGGCCAGGCCAGGGTTAGGGACGCTGTCCTAGATCAGATCATGTGGAACGTCCAGCTACCTCCATTCCCCAGCCTTGGTCCTAGAAACAACTAGCCTCGGGTATAAAAAAGAGTATTTCTTGTCAAGAACTTCTTCCTTTTGAGGGTCCTTAAACTAGTGGCCTAATTGGGCCCTAGAAAAAGGACCTTGAGGGGCTGGGAAGGTGGCTCAGTGGTAGAGCGCTTGCCTTGCATGCCTGAGGCCCTGGGTTCGATTCCTTAGCACCACTTAAGCAAAAAGGAAAAAGCCAGAAGTGGCACTGTGGCCCAAGTGGTAGAGCGCTGGCCTTGAGCTGAAGAGCTGAGGGACAGTGCCCAGGCTCAGAGTTCAGACCCCACAACCGGACTCAAAAAAAAAAAAAAGAAAAAGGGCCTTGAAGACAATTTGGGTGGAGTCACATAATACCCTGCCACTGAGCCCTGCTTCCTCCTAAGAATTATGTTTATTGGCTGGGAGGGTGGCTCAGTGGTAGAGTGCTTGCCTTGTATGCACGAAGCCCTGAGTTCCATTCCTCAGCACCACATAAACAGAAAAAGCCTGAAGTGGTGCTGTGTTTCAAGTGGTAGAGCACTAGCCTTGAGCTGAAGAGTTGAGGGACAGCACCCAGGCCGAGTTCAGGTCCCACAACCGACCAAAAAAAAAGAATTATGTTTATCAACTAAACCCTAACTCCCCAGGACTGGCCATACCTGATAACTGAAAGCTGGGATCTGTCAGGCTTAGCTCTTTCTTTTTTTCTTTTGCCTCCCTCCCTTCCTCCCTCTCTCCCTCCCTCCCTCCCTCCCTCCCTCCCTCCCTCCCTCCCTCTCTTCCTCCCTCCCTCTCCCTCCATCCCTTCCCCCTTCTTTCTCCTTCCTCCCTTCCTCCCTTCCTCCCTTCCTTCCTTCCTTCCTTCCTTCCTTCCTTCCTTCCTTCCTTCCTTCCTTCCTTCTCTTTTTCCTTCCTTCTCTATTCTCTTTTTTTCTTCTCTTTTTCTCTTTCTCCCTCCCTCCCTCCCCCTTCCCCTCCCTCCCCCTTCCCCTCCCTCCCTCCCTTTCCCTCTTCTCTCTCTCTCTCTCTCTCTCTCTCTCTCTCTCTCTCTCTCTCTCTCTCTCTCTCTCTCTCTCTCTCTCTCTCTCTTTGGGCTTGAACTCTGGGCCTGGGCACTGTCCCTGAGCTTTTTGTTCAAGGCTAGCACTTTACCACTCCCTCCAGCTTTTTCTGTGACTTATTGGAAATAAGAGTCTCACTGAGCCGGGCGCTGGTGGCTCACGCCTGTAATCCTAGCTACTCAGGAGGCTGAGATCTGAGGATCGCGGTTCAAAGCCAGCCCGGGCAGGAGAGACCGTGAGACTCCTATCTCCAATAAACCACCAGAAAACCGGAAGTGGCGCTGTAGCTCAAGTGGTAGAGCGCTCGCTTTGAGCTGAAGAGCTGAGGGACAGCGCCCAGGCCCAGAGTTCAAGCCTCATGGCCGACCAAAAAAAAAAAAAAGAAGAGTCTCACTGACTTTCCTGCCCTGGCTGGCTTTGAACTCAGCCTTCTGAGTAGCTAGGATGATAGGCATGAGCCACTGGTGCTCAGCTCAGACTCAGCTCTTTCTGTGAAGGGAAGATAGGTCCGGTGGGCTATGTTGGGATCAGCTGAGGGTTCTAACTCTGGGGTAACCTACCCAGAAATCCTGGGCTGCCAGTGCTTCAGGGAGCAATGGAGGGCAGTGCTTCTGGAACCTCTCAGCTTCTGACCCCAGTTGTTGTTCGATTGGGATTGAACATAATGTCTGCTTAGACACATGCCATAGTTCTCTGTCCTTTATTTTTTTTCTCTAATATGTACAAGTTTCCTTTTGTAGAGCAGAAGGAAGTGCAGAGATACAGAGGCAGAGCTGGCATCTTGTCATAACTGAGGCTTCTGAGTTGTTGGGTCTTGGGTGAGCCACATTACCTCCGGAGTCTTCCTTGGCTTCTTTATTGTTTTGTTTTTTTTTTTTGGGTCCGGTTGTGGGGTCTGAACTCTGGGCCTGGGCGCTGTCCCTCAGCTCTTCAGCTCAAGGCTAGTGCTCTACCACTTGTTGGCTTCTTTATTGTTGAAATGAGGTCACACTAATACCTCTCCCATGGGGTCGGTGGAAGTAGGAATTGAGCAGATATTTATCCAATTGCTTTGTGAATGCAGTGTTGACAAGGTACCTCTTGGCTGCAGAGAACAGAAGAGATAGCGTTGTGGCTAGCTAGGGACTTTTCAGACATCTATGTGGTGTCAAGGCTATCACCGAACCTCTTGTTTTCTGGGAATGTTGGAGCTCTAACATGTCAGCCACCACTGAGGGCTGGGCATGGCTGGAGGACCCTCTCTAAGGTACTCTTCATGTGATTTGACCCTTGTCATTGCTGGCCAGGGCTTCTTACTGCCACACTGTTGACATCCACAGCTGCTGGGTCCAGTGTGGAAGACACTTAGCATCCCTGGCCTCTGCCTTCCCATTACCTAGATTGTGACAAGCCAAGTGTCTCATGTGAGGAAGTGAGCTCCTGGCTGAGAATCTTTGCCCAGCCCAAGGCATCCAGGTGGCCAGGCCTCAGTGTGCCAGACTGAAAGTGGATACAATGACCAGTGGCTGGAATCGAGGGTTTAGTTCAGCTTGATGACTCAGTCACCTCCGAACCTCAAGACTCAGTTGAAAATGTTTGGTGAAGTCAGGTGTGGGGTTACACACCTGTAATCCCAGCACTCAGGCTGAGATAAGATGAGGAATTCAAAGCCAGTCTGAGCTGACACAGCACACAAAAAGGCTTAAGCATATCAGAGGAGATGAACACTGTGAGGAGGGAGCCAGTCAGCAGTGTCGCAGGGAACCTGTGGAGGGCTGGGCTTGCTCAGTCCCTGAGATTGGGGTCACACAGCTGCTTTAGAAGGTTGTTTTTGTTTGTTTTGTTATATTTTGAGGCCTGTCAGCTTTGGAGTCTTCCGTAGGTCTAAAACTTCCCCCTCTCCTGTGGCTCACAGGCCTCTCTTGCAGTCCTGCTTCAGGTGCTTGCTCTTATCTGGGCCTGGGGTCACCTATACCAGCCTAAGCCCAAAGTTCAAGGCCAGATCTGGCCCCCAAAAAAAGGAAAAAAGAAAAAAAATTAGATTTGATTGGGATCCCAGAGGAAGATTGTGCCAACCTACCCCAGCTTTGCTAAGATGCTTTGCAGAGGGACAGGCATTTTAGTAGTGCATTGAGAATACCAGGCTCAGCCCAGCTTGTACTTTCAGGGGAGCTCTTTGCTCAGGCACCAGTGGATCAGTTTCCAGGCTCAGCTGTGGAGAGCGTGACCGATTCCAGCAGGTACTTCGTCGTCCGCATTGAAGATGGAACTGGTACGCACGGGTCGGGGTGGCACTCTGGGAGCAGTGTCTGGGAAAAAGTGGGGCTGATCACATGTTGTTCCCAGGGCGACGGGCATTTATTGGGATTGGCTTCGTGGACCGAGGGGATGCCTTTGACTTCAATGTAGCATTACAGGACCATTTCAAGTAAGTGTTCCCAGAGACCCGTGCTACCTCCATCCTCCTTCCTTTTCTGGGAAGCCATTTCCAAGGAGGACACCCATGACTGAGCTTGTCTGATAGCAAGGCCTCAGAAAAGCCCAGTCCTCCTGACTCGCCTCCTTCCCTCTCACCAGTCCTTATCACTGCTTCCAAGTCTCCTTTTCCAAAGGTGTCTGCCATTCCAGTCATCTGGCTCAGCCCTCAAGGTGCCACATCACTTCCCCACCAGCCCTCAGCAGTCAGAGACCCCTGAGCTCCTGAGTGCCACTTGGTGTCCCTGGTGTTTTTTGTGTGTGAAAAGACAGGCAGTAAAGTGCTCCTCTGCCCTCTGCAGGACTCCGCCTCTGACTGCCAGCAAGTAGGCGGTGCTAGGTGGCATTGTATGCCCTCTACTTCTGGGCACCTGCCTGTCTCACCCTGAGTGAATGTTGAGGTGGTAGAGTGGGCAGCAGTTGGAGGCAGAGTGTGCAGACTGTATCAAGAGAAGGAGAGGAAAGGGAGGGCTCTCAGCTTCCTGGAGGCCACAGCTGGGACCTTCTGGTCTGGGACTCATTTTTCAGACCTTTGGATCCCAGCCATCATCCTGGCAAGGAAGCCAGTTAGTCTGCAGCTGCTTAGAGTTGCAGGTGGAATCTTAATTGCTGACTCCAAAGCCAGCCTGCAGAGTGTCCTCGCTGAACACAGAATAAGTGGACACAAGGCTGTGCCTTTCTCACTTTTCCTTCTTGTTCCTCCCCAGGTGGGTGAAACAGCAGTGTGAGTTTGCAAAACAAGCCCAGAACCCAGATGAAGGCCCCAAGTTGGACCTGGGCTTCAAGGAGGGCCAGACCATCAAGATCAACATCGCAGTGAGTCTCACCCTCCCTTGGTCCCTTGGCCCCTTGGCCCTGGGCAGGTGACACTGGTGATACCCACCCCAGAGCCCCTAACTCCTCAAAAAGCAGAGCTGTCAGTGTAGTTACAGTTTACTGAGCAGCTGCCTTATGCCAGGTGCACAAAGCCCCTGCCCTGCTGATCACAGCATGGCAGGAGAGGTTCTGTGCCTAAGGGATGCCCTGATGTGAGGGCCCAGGGAAGGCTTCCTGGAAGGAGTCACCTGCAGGGAATGGGGATTGAGGGCCCAGGAGCTGCTTAGCAGAGAGAACAGCCCACACACGGCCTCTGAGTGGAAACAGAGCATCTGTCACTTGCCACCAGAGCTGGTGTTCCTGTCCTGGCTATTAGTGCCTTGGGAAGGTCATGTGCTCATCTCAAGCTGTGCCTCGGCCTTGTGCCTCATGTAAGGAAACTTTGTGAGTGCTCTGGGTTGGGAGGCCTGGGCAACTTTGGCTGGTGGTGGTATTCTGGCTGCCTGGGTCTACTTTCTGCATCTAGCCCTTCCAGAATAGAAACAGGTTGGGGGAGCTGAACTGCCAAGGTTTGACCTTTACCTGGCTGCGAGGGTAGAATGGGGAGATGAAGTTGTCATGTGAGGGAACCAAGGACCAGATGGGTTTGTTTTTGAAGAAGTTTGAAACTCTAAAGTAATGCTCTTCTTCTTTCCTCACCATTCTTTTTCCTCTTTTCTGCTTCATGCTGGTGATGATTTGGGACCTTGAAGTTGGCTAACTGGCTCTTGGAGAAAGTACAAATCCAATCCAGTGGACTGGTTGGGATATGACTCTTTCTCTTGCTTGGAGGAAACTAACATGTAATGAGCGTCAGCTATGGGCCAGGTAGTGTTCTCAGGCCTTTCTCCTGTGAATTGAACACCCCCTCCTTCTAGAAGACAGAGCAAGGATACTGAGGCACAGGGAGGCAAAGGGACTTAGCCTAGGTCATAGGTGTGGAAGAAAATGGCCAGCTGGATGCATGCTGAGGGCTTCACTGACGCTGCTGCTGTGCTCATGGGAGACCCTTGTTGCCTTCATCTGTGTGACTCGGGCTGGTGTATAGCTCAATGCTTTGCTTTTCAAGTGTTGTTTTGTTTTTGAAGCCTAATACACAGAAAAGTGAAAAACCATAATGGAGAACTCAGTTATTTTAATTGTTATTATAAAGGTGATATACAGAGGGTTACAGTTACATAAGTCTATCAATTTCCTACATTTCTTTTTTTCTTTTTTGGTCAGTCATAGGGCTAGAACTCAGGGCCTGGGCACTCTCTGAACTTTTTTCCCCTAAGGCTAGCTGTCTATCACTTTGAGCCACTGCTCTACTCTGGTTTTGTGGTAGTTAACTAGAGATAAGAACTTCCCTGTCTGGGCCGGCTTTCAACTACAATCCTCAGATCTCAGCCTCCTGAGTTGCTAGGATTACAGGCATGAGGCACTAGTATGTGGCCATGAGTACATTTCTTTTTGAAGTGTCGGTGTTGCCTCTTCCCTCGTTATCTCCCAGGAATTTATTTTATAATTTTATTTATTTTGTCAGTCCTGGGCTTGAACCTCAGAGTCTGAGTGCCGTCCTTGAGTTTTTTCAGCTTGAGGCTAGTACTCTACCATTTGATCCACAGGTCTACTTGCAGATTTTTGGTGATTAGTTGGAGATAAGAATCTCATAAGCCAGGAGCTGGTGCCTCACACCTATAAACCTAGCTACTCAGGAGGCTGAGGTCTGAGAATAGTGGTTCAAAGCCAGTCTGGGCAAAAAAGTCCCCATGAAATTCTTATTTCCAATTAACCACTTAAAAACTGGAAATGGGACTGTGGCTCAAAGTGGTAGAGTGCTAGCACTGAGAAAAAAGAGCTCAGGGGTCATATACTTAGGGTCCTGGGCATAAGCCCCCACAACTGACCCCAAAAAAGTCTTACGGACTTTTCTGCCCCTGCTGACTTTTAACTGCAATCCTCAGAACTCAGTAGGATTACAGACCTGAGCCACTGGCACCCAGGTTATTTATTTATTATTTTGAGACAAGATCTTGCTTGCTATGTATCTATTCCAGGCTTGCCTGGAACTCTTCAGTCCTCCTGCCTCAGCCTCCTGGATGCTGTGATTACAGGTGTGTACCACTATGCCCAGCCAAAATTGAACTATAAAGAACTGAATCTAGCAGATGGCTCACACTTGTAAACCTAGCTACTCGGGAGGCTAAAATCTGAGGATGATGGTCCAGAGCCAGCCTGGGAAGGAAAGGTCCATGAGACTCTTATCTCCAATTAACCACAGAAAACCAGAAGTGGCGCTATGGCTTAAAGTGGTATAGTGCTGGTCTTGAGCAAAAACACTCAAGGACAACACCCAGGCCCTGAGTTCAAGCCCCACAACCTGAAAGGCCTAGACGCTTCCCCTAGATCCAGAAGCAGAGGAGTTAGTGTAGTTATTACTAGAGAGGCAGTTGTGCTGTTGCAGGGGCTTGTTCATTGTCGATGCTGTGCGGGTGCATCCAGGGCATCTGTTTGAAGATGGACATTTGGATAGTTTCCTGCTGCCACCAGTGTTGGTGTCTCTTGGTGCGCATGCGCATGCATTGCTGTTGGGTCTATGTCATGAGTTTCCATGTTGCACTTCATAGATTTCTTTTTTTGGTGTCAATACTAGGACTTGAACTCTGCCTTGTGCTCTTGCTTAGCTTTTTTGATTAAGGCTGGTGCTCTTCTACTTAAACCGCACCTCTACTTCCTGCATTTTGCTGTTGATTCAAGATGAGATTCTCTTGGATTTGTCAGCCCACTCTGGCTTTGAATCTTGATCCTCAGTTCTCAGCCTCCTGAGTAGCAAAGATTTAGAGCACTGAAGCCTGGCTCAAGCTTTTTTCCCCATACTTAATACTTGATGCTTCAGTCATTCTGGTGGGTGTGTAATGTTGGATCATTTTACATTGATATGCATTTCCTCAGGGATAGAAAGAATCAGGTGCTGGGTTTTTTGTTTTTGTGTTTTGCTAGTCCTGAGGCTTGAACTCTGAGTCTGGGTGCTGTCCCTTGAACTTTTTCTCAAGGCTAGTACTTTACCACTTGAGCCACAGCTTCACTTCTGGCTCTTTTTTTGATAGTTAATTGGACATAAGAGTTTCACAGACTTTCCAGCCCAGGCTGGCCTTGAACCATGGCCCTCAGATTTCAGTTTCCTGAGTAGCTAGGATTGCAGGTATGAGCCACTAATGCAGGTGCTGTTTATTTTTATTTTTTCTTGTTGTGGGGCTTGAACACTGGGCCTGGGCACTGTCCCTGAGCTCTTCAGCACAAAATGAGCACTCTACTACTTGAGCCACAGTACCACTTCCGTATTTTTTTTTTCCTCTGGTGGTTAATTGGAGATAAGAGTCTCACAGACTATCCTGCCTAGGCGGAATCACGATCCTCCTCATATCTCAGCCTCCTGAGTAGCTAGGATTATAGGCATGTGAAACCAGTGCCCAGCTAGGTGCTTGGTTTTTTTAATGAGCCATATCAGTGATAGGCCTGGAATTGTGACACACTGGATGCTGCTTATGACAGCAAGGTGTAGATAGGACCACTTTTTGCTCTGTGGTTGTTGGGGTTGGAGTTCCCTTGGCTTTCCTGTAGAGCTCTCTGATTACAGCATGCTCTCTTCCCTTTAGAACATAAAGAAGAAGGAAGGAGCAGCTGGGACTCCCCGAGCACGGCCTGCCAGCACAGGAGGTCTGAGCCTGCTTCCCCCTCCCCCTGGAGGCAAGGCCTCTACCCTCATCCCACCCTCCGGGGAGCAGCTGTCTACAGGAGGCTCCCTCATCCAGCCTGGTTCAGGTCAGTACTGGGCAACTGCTGACTCTTCTCCTCGGTAGTGGTAGTGGCCCAGGGCTTCCCTCCTTCACCCTTTCTGACTTGTCACTTTGACCCTGTATGTGTCAGACATAGATCCTACACACACTGGAGGTTCTCTCTTTCCCTCTATTTGCTGTGAAGTCAGAGAAGGCAGGTCCAGGTCCTCAGTGGGTATTAAATGGGTGATATAGGTACAACTCTGCCTGTGCCTAGTGACAGTGAGGAGTCAGTGTGTGGGCCACAGACTATGAGAAGCCAGCAGGATCCTACTGGGGAAGCTTCCTGGAGGAGGCATTGAGCTGCCCTATGAAGGAAGGAGATGATTGGGGCAGAAATATTGGTATTCCTGGCAGAGAGAAAAGCATAACTGGGCTCAGACTTTGCGATGCCTGTATGTCTGGGAAGATGGATGTCGCATGGAGTGTGCCAAGGTGAGCAGGAAGTAGTACTGGATACTCAGTGTGGAGTGGGTCACCGGGTGCTGGGATGCTGAGAGAGCTCCAGGTGGCTTGTGTTGCTGACACCTTTGGAGGGCCCAGGATTTCTAAAACTAGTGATGGGGTTCCAGCTCTTTCCTTCCACTTCCTGCCTGGTTGGCCTATCCAGTGTGCTGCTCTGGCCTTCCCAGGCTGGGGATTATCACCAGTCCATCTCCATCCAGTTCCTCACCCAGTTTGGGCCACCCTCCAAGTACAAAAGCTTTCTTGGTTCTTAGAAAATCTCACATTGACGCTGGGATATGGCTTAGTGGTAGAGTGTTTGCCTAGCATGCGTGAAGCTCTGGGTTCGATCCACAGTACCACATGTTAAACAGAAAAAGTCAGAAGTGGCTCTGTGTCTCAAGTGGTCGAGTGCCAGCCTTGAGTAAAAGAAGCTCAGGGATAGTGCCCAGGCCCTGAGTTCAAGCCTTTTTCAAGTACTGGTAAATCTGACATTGGCTCCTTTGCCTGGGGTCAAGCTTTCAACCTCAGCACTGTGGGGAAATTTCCTAGGCAGGAGAGGGGCTTTGTCACCAGGAAATTTTCTTTTCTTTTCTTTTTTTTTTTTTTTTTTTGGGTCCGGTCGTGGGGCCTGAACTCTGGGCCTGGGTGCTGTCCCTCAGCTCTTCAGCTCAAGGCTAGTGCTCTACCACTTGAGCCACAGCACCACTTCCAGCTTTTTCTTTTTGCTTATGTGGTGCTGAGGAATCGAACCCAGGGCCTCATACCTGCAAGGCAAGTGCTCTACCACTGAGCCACCTTCCTAGCCCCTCTTTTCTTTTTCTTTTTTGTGGTAATTACGGTTTGAACTCTAGGCCTCATGCTTGCTAGGAAGACATTAATTGAACCATTCAGCCAGTGCCCTTTTGGGTTGTTTCTTGTTTGCTTGCTTGTTTCTTTTGAGTTGGTACCAGACTTGGAACCCTGGGCCTCATACTCTCATTCAGCTTTTTCACTCATGGCTGGTGCTCTACTACTTGAACCACACCTGCACTTCTGGCTTTTTGCTAGTTACTTGGAGATAAGAGTCTTTGGAGTTACCTGCTTGTGCTGGCTTAAAACCAGATTTCTCAAATCTCAGACTCCTGAGTAGCCAGATCTAGGATTAGAGGTGTGAGGCACTGGCACTGGGCCGGGTTGTTCATTTTATGCCCTGGCCAACTTGGACTGTGATTCTATTTATTTTTCCTTATCCTTATGTCACTGGGATGAAACACACACGCACGCACACACACGCACGCACGCGCACATACAATGCCTAGCCATTGATTGAGACAGTATAGGTGGCATTCTCCAGGATGTGAGGTAGTAAGTTTGAACAGATTGAAGTATACATAGCTGAAAATAGCATAGGGTATAAGTAATGTGCAACAGATGACACTTGCTGTCACTTTGTATCGTTTCTGCTTTTCCCCTGAGGCTCCTAAGGTCTGAGCTATGGTGGAAATGTAGCACTACTGGTGTTGTATGGCCCCCAGACATGGCTTATTTGTCCTTAGCTTCCTGGAATCATGAGACTGATCCCCCAAGTCTCATAATTTAGTCACCAAATGGGAAGAAGCCCCTGACTTCTCTTCTTCTTTCTTCCTACCCACTGGACTTGGGACACAAATAGGAAGTGCTGCTGAATCCTGGCCACAGTCCAAGCCTGCCACTGCTGCCACCGCTGACGTTTGGGGAGACTTTACAAAATCTACAGGGTGAGGAGGGCTGCATTTGGGGGTGGGGAATAGTTAGGACTACTTATAAAGACCCAGGGCCACTCCCCTGTCTTCCTTCTGGCTGTGAAAACATCAGCTCTTGGGGTTTTTTTTGCCCTTTTTTTTTGCCAGTCCTGGGGCTTGAAACTCATGGCCTGGGCATTGTCCCTGAGCTTCTTTTGCTTAAAGCTAGTACTCTAGCACTGAGCCATAGTGCCACTTCTGGCTCTTTCTGTATGGCACTGAGGAATTGAACCCAGGGCGTCATGCATGCTAGGCAAGCACTCTACCACTAAGTCACATTCACAGCCCCAAATCATCAGCTCTGTGTAGACATTTTCATGCCAGCCGGAACACAGAGCCCCAGAAACCAGCTGTGGGTGGCAGATTGTCCTCTGTGCATATCCATTAAGGCATCTTGCTGTCCACACCACCTCACCTAGTGCTTTAAATGGTCCCCAGTTCCCCTCTCTCCTCTCTACCTGAAAGTCAGGCCCAGACTGCTCACCCTCATGGGACTTCTTTTTTTTTTTTTTACTAGTTAAATCATCCTTACTTAAATATAGTACCATAAATTATCAAAATAATTCATGAGACTTCTGGGGTGGAGAGTCTAGCCTTCCTTTGGAGTGAGGGTGGAAAGATGCTCAGTTCCTATTTGTACTGTTATGTATGTGGCCAGGTTCTAGTGGCAGGAAAGCAGCCACAGAGTATAGACATCAGTGACGTGGCTATGTGCCAACAGAGCTATTCACCAGAGCACATGAGCATGGTACAACTAATTTAAGAGAAAAGTGTATTTGACCTGAGGACACATAGGCTGAGGTTTGGTCCTGGGCCATAGTTTGTTTACCATTGCTTTTGGCTATTTAGAAACTGTCTGTTTAGAGCTCTTTTTGCCCAGAGAAATGCCACCTTCATCTGTTGTCAAAAGGCTGAGCTTGGGCTGGGAAGGTGGTTAAATGATAGAGTGCTTGCCTTGCATACATGAGGCCCTGGGTTCAATTCCTCAGCACCACATAAGCAGAAAAAGCTGGAAGTGGTGCAGTAGCTCAAGTGGTAGAGTGCTAGCCTTGAGCTGAAGAGCCGAAGGACAGCGCCCAGGCCCAGAGTTCAGGCTCCAAAACTGACTCACCTTCCTCCCCCTTCCCGTCCCCCCCCCCCCCAAAAAAAAAGGCTGAGCTCTTCCTGTCCTCTCTTCCTCTTAAAGGCCATCTTCCAGCCAGACTCAGCCAGGCACAGGCTGGGTCCAGTTCTGACCTGTACAACTTCGTCCTCATCCAACTTCTGGGAAGGAGCCATCTCATCTGGGCCCAAGGAAGGAGTCAAAGCACTTCCGGATGCTCCCTGGGGTGTCACTGTTCTTCAAAGCCAGAGCATATGAAGCAGTCAATTGGTACCATGTTGCACTGTTTCCTGGGATTCAAGTGTGCATCTAGAACACAGGAGAAGAAACACTCCAGATCCTTCCCTATCTGTCCTCCTTATGTGAGGGAGACAGAGTCGCCTCTCTCCATTGCAGTGACCTGTATTAAACACAAACCCGTAAGCAACAGAATGGGTTGAGTTTGCGACCTGGCTTCAGATTAGCCCTTCAGAGGGTTGGCAGATGTTCTGGGGTCACTGCTGGGCAGGATGCTGTCTTCATTCCCTTTGGTGGGAGACAGATGGTACCTTCCAGAGGAAGAATCCCTGATTTCTAGCAGGTCTTTAGGCTGCAGTTTGAATGGGCCATCAGGGAATATTGGAAAGATTACACAACTTTTTACAGTTTTAAATATTTTGTTTTGCTAATGTGCCAGTCCACATTAACATGTCCTTGCAAAAGGGACCTCTGTGGTGTACACAGCAAGGGCTTCTGATGACGTTTTCTTGCTGCCAGCAGCTGCCCTCAGCCACAGGTAGCTGACCATTTGAATGGTTTCCGAGTCTGCAGGTGCTGGCAGCTGGGCAGTGTTTTGGCAGGAAAGCGGGAGCTTATGGAGCTGGGGTCAGCCTCCTTGGCCACTGGCCACTTTCCAGGCTCACAGGTTCACAGCCCAGTTCTGAGTGGGCCTCGATATTTGCAGATATGCACTGGTGGTTTTTTGTTTTTTGGGTTTTTTTTGGTCATGGGGGCCTGAACTCTGGGCCTGGGCACTGTCCCTCAGCTCTTCAGCTCAAGGCTAGTGCTCTACCATTTGAGCCACAGTGCCACTTCTGGCTTTTTTTGCTTATGTGGTGCTGAGGAATTGAACCCAGGGCCTCATACATGCAAGGCAAGCACTCTACTACTGGACTACCTTCCCAGCCCCCACATTGGTGGTTTCTGAAGTGCCTTACCAGCAGGAAGCCTTCTTCTCTTTTCTCCTTCAAGATTGAGCAGTCAGTCACCTGAAAGTACAAGGCAGCCTGTTTTGCTGATTTATAAGAAATCATCTTGAGTATGTCTCTGGAATTGCTTTATTGAATTAATTTAAACTCTCATTTGAAAGATTTTTTTTTTTAAAGGCCAAGATCAAGAACTGAAAGGGTTGGTGTTTTGGGGAAAACACCAGATTTTTTTAAGATTAAAAAATAAATATTTTTACTTCTGTCAGTGTGTGTGATATAAATGTGTTTTTGGCAGCATGGCTGCTGAGCTCTCCAGATACCACCAATAAACAGTGTGTCCAGAGAGGTTCTTAGAAAATGGCTCCTGTTGTGTTGAGGTGAGCAGTAAGCCCTCTCCTACAGTCTATACGCCTTTCTCTCCTCAGGGGCAAGGTCCAAGTGGCAACTAATTCTGTGGGGAAGCTCATGGGCCAGCTGTGCAGGAGGATTGGGAGTTTAAAGTCAGCCTGGGCTGTATAGTGAGACCCTGTCTCTTGACAAAAAAAAGTATTTTTCCAGAGGTCAGATTGAATTCTGGAGACAGGTCTGGGCTTTTTTTTTTTTTTTTTTTTTTTGTCGGCCGTGGGGCTTGAACTCTGGGCCTGGGCGCTGTCCCTCAGCTCTTCAGCTCAAGGCGAGCGCTCTACCACTTGAGCTACAGTGCCACTTCCGGTTTTCTGGTGGTTTATTGGAGATAGGAGTCTCACGGTCTCTCCTGCCCGGGCTGGCTTTGAACCGCGATCCTCAGATCTCAGCCTCCTGAGTAGCTAGGATTACAGGCGTGAGCCACCAGCGCCCGGCAGGTCTGGGCTTTATATCTAGGCTGTCTCCTACTTTTCAGTGACTACAGGTTCCTTCCTTAACCCAGGCTATAAAGCATAACCAGTACCCATCAGATAGCTTGGTCCTAATTACCTTTCTGTAGAGCCAAGAACCATGGTAACAGTGTGGAGAATGGCAGTTTCTGAGGAAAAGACCATCAGGGCTCTACCCTGCAAAGTTCCTTGAGAAGCCTGGTATGGGCAAGCAAATTTGATAATCTCCATCACCAGGTGAAATTCTAGCTAAAAACTACTCAATATAGTATTGTCAGGGAAAGCTAATAATTTAATTACACTCATGATAAGAACTTACAAGCGGGGGTGGAGGGGCATAGTTAAAGGGGATGGCATTGAGTTTGGGGCGCAGTGAGGGAAAAGGTGAACAAATTTGTGGGGGGGGGGTCAGTGTGAAAAAGAATCTGGATGAAGTTAATATGTTACTTGCATTGCTCCTAAACAGTACTATGCACTTAATAAATAGTATAATAAATAGATAAATAGTGCCAGGCGCCAGTGCCTCATGCCTGTAATCCTAGCTACTCAGGAGGCTGAGATCTGAGGATTGCAGTTCAAATCCAGCCCAGGTAAGAAAGTCCTTGAGATTCTTTAGTAAACCAACAAAAAACCAGTACTGACTTATTTTCTCCAAAATTATAGCTGTGACATGTCACTTGGTTGAAAATACAAGCCAGCTTGCTGAGTTTTACGTGTCATAGTAACAATGTAAGTACAACGGTTTACCCAGCATAGAAGCCCCCCAGAGGCTTGTACCAAGCAAGAGGCACTAGCAGTATGAATAAGTGCCATCATCGTTACAAACAAAGACAGTGTATTGATTTCCGGTACATTGTCCTTTAGTATCTCAGCTTCTTGGGAAAGCATCTGTCCCCAGGTGGGAATGGTTGCAGACCTGGTTCCTGCTGTTCTCCCCGGCCTTTAGCTATCCTTGAGGGACTCCACCAGAGTTTCCTCGATGTTGATTTTCTCTTCCTTTCTGGGTTTTAATTTCTGGGCTGTTAGCTAGATGTCTGCTGAACCTGTGGACACACAAGCATAACCATGGCCCCATACTTTGACGGTTCCCAGTTTCCAGTTATTATCAGTGTCATCCTTCCACCAGATAGGTTGACATAAAGATGAGTTTTTTCTGCTGCTGAAGTATTGATGGAAAATTTAAATTTTCAAAATTAAGGGTATATAATGCCATTGCTATCCTTTGGAGGCCCAGTAACTTACACCTATCTCCCTTTTGTGGATTATAAAGGATTCCTGTAATATAATTGCCACTTATTTAGGAAGGTTTGTAATTTAGTACTGTATAGACAAGGACATTGACTGTTTTAACGTAGAGGGAACACCCATAGCAGGGAAGCAGGAAAGAAGATGGCTCATTACATGATTCAAAGCTTCTCCAGATAAAGGCGTAGCCCAAATAAAACCTGAAAAGGTGTTAGTTGTGACGTATAAAGTTTAATCGACCAAAAGATGGATTGTAACAGGATTTAAACCTATAAGGTTGGTTCCAGGATAAAACGAGGACCAAGTGATTGGCGCACAGGTAGGACAGGCTAGATAATAGATTGAGCTTGAGTGTGAGTTAAATGAAATTTTGTCTATTAAGCAGGAGCATAGCATGTGTTAAATTGTGCCAATCTGTAGCTTGAATGTATAAAGTACAATCAGCTGATCAACAAAATCATTGCCCTGGGATAAAGGGCCAAGCAAAGAGAGTGAGCCCTGATATGCATCACAAAAAAGGGGGAGGCTCTTCTCCAAACCTTCTTTTGTAACTCAGTAAAGAGAAAATTAATGCTAGTCTCCTTTAAGGACAGTGTCATGGTCTCTATTAAAGGAAGAGACATGGCTGTTGGGAAAATGGAGAACAGAAAAGGAATAGGCTGGACTTGATAGTCAACTGGCAAGGATGGTTTATTGAGGAGCAGCAGGGCACAAACCTTCCAACAGGTTTGGAGGTTGTGCAAGGGACGGATTTTGGGGTGGGCTTATATAGGACTTAACAAGGAAGCAGAGAATAAGAAAATGGGCTATGGTCTCCTTGGGATCAAGGGCAATGGGCCCACAGTGGAAGCTGGGTGTGGGGGCTGTTGTCTCCTGGGGGCCAAGGTCAGAATGACCTGCCTGTTGACAAGCACATGAGCACATACCAGATGCTTTGCAAATAGGGCAGGACTCAGTCCTTCATATTCCATCTTTAGATACATAAAAAGATTGGGCAGAGAAGGGAGAGGCAGATCCTTCAGTGGCCATATATTGTGATGAGAAAAGAAGTGGGCTCATCCTTGAGAAGTTGTTATGATGGCAAGTAGTTCATTTTGCTGTGCAGACTGATAAGGGGAGTTAAGTATGTTTATTTTTGGACCAGAATAAGCCGCCTTTCTCCTTTTACTGCCATCAGTAAAATAGAGGTGCTTTTGAAATAGGATAACTTTTAACAATTTTTGGCAAAATCCACTGAGTATTTTTTAGAAATGAAAAGATTTTTTTTTTTGGATAATGACATCCCATATGTCCTAATAATTGGAAAGAGCTATTTGCCATGATAGATTTTCCTGGTAACTATTTTCATTCTCCTTTTATGACATAGGAATAATAATACAGTCTGGACCTTTACTAGTATAGTTTTTTTTTTTTGGGGGGTCCGGTTGTGGGGCTTGAACTCTGGGCCTGGGCGCTGTCCCTCAGCTCTTCAGCTCAAGGCTAGCGCTCTACCACTTGAGCCACAGCGTCACTTCTGGCTTTTTTCTTTTTGCTTATGTGGTGCTGAGGAATCGAACCCAGGGCCTCAGGCATGCAAGGCAAGCGCTCTACCACTGAGCCATCTTCCCAGCCCCACTAGTATAGTTTTAAGCTTTTGTCTCCCTCACTTGACTGATTGTATCCAAATAAGCCTCTTTTTTTTTTTTTTTTTTTGGTGGGCCGTGGGGCTTGAACTCTGGGCCTGGGCGCTGTACCTCAGCTCTTCAGCTCAAGGTGAGCGCTCTACCACTTGAGCTACAGCACCACTTCCGGTTTTCTGGTGGTTTATTGGAAATAGGAGTCTCACGGTCTCTCCTGCCCGGGCTGGCTTTGAACCACGATCCTCAGATCTCAGCCTCCTGAGTAGCTAGGATTACAGGCGTGAGCCACCAGCGCCCGGCTAGGTCTACACTTTTTAACTGGATATTTTGAATATGTTGTTCTAGACATTGTAGCTCCTCTTGAGCTTGTGGGGTTAATGCTTGGAGACTATTTTATTTGTCAGTCATGGGGCCTGAACTCTGGGCCTGGGCACTGTCCCTCAGGTCTTCAGCTCAAAACTAGCGCTCTACCGCTTGAGCCACAGCGCCACTTCCAGCTTTTTCTGTTTATGTGGTGCTGAGGAATGGAACCCAGGACCTTATGCATGCAAGGTAACACTCTACCACTGAGTCACCTTCCCAGCCCACAGGTGCTATTTAAGTCACTATCTCCCTGCAAAATATTAAAGAGGTGCTGCAGTTTGTAAGTTGGATTTTTCAGAGAGGGACGTAGCCAGTTAATATCACCCAGCAACTTTTAAGAATCATTAGGGATCCTCAAGGCATCTATTCTGATTTGAATCTTCTGTGGGATAATGGCATTACCAGTATTCTGATTCCCAGATAAGAGGAGGCTTTTTGGACTTTTTCCTCTGCTATTAACAGACCTGAAACTAATAGCCTCTCCTGCACCATTGTGTAAAGTTTGTCTAACATCTCATCAAGTAAAGCTAACAATATGTCATCCATATAATGGATAATATATGCATCTGGGAAAGATTCCTGCACAGGTTGTAGAACAGCCTCTATGTCTTCCTGACATAGTAGGGAATTAAGCATTCCCTGGGGTAGGACTTTCCATTGGTAATACTTTGCAGGTTCGTTATTTATGCTTGGGATAGTAAAGGAAAAATTTTCCTTATCCTGTTCTGCTAAAGGGATGGAGAAAAAAAAATCTATACATTTCCAATCTCTAGGAATCATTACAGTAGAAGGCAGCTCTTGAAGTAAAGTCCCCTTGGGCTGAATAACAGCATTTACCTAAGATCTTGAAACACCCACTATTATCCTGATTATTTTATATATTATATTATTTTCCTGATTATACTGGAGTATTCCAAGGACTGACTGAAGGCCCTATGTGTCCAGGTTTGAGCTGTTCCTGAGACAAAAGGGGCAGCAGTTCAATAAACTTTTCCTGCCTGACTACCATGTGTTGTTCTCATCAGCTACCTAATGAAACCTACTTAATATACCTTACACTTCCCATTAAAAATGCTTGTCAAAATCTAGTAAGTTGGGGCTAGGAAGGTGGCTCAGTGGTAGGGGTGCTTGCCTTGCATGCATGAGGGGTTCAGTTCCTCAGCACCACCTAAGCAGAAAAAGCCAGAAGTGGTGCTGTGGTTCAAGTGGTAGAGCACTAGCCTTGAGCTGAAAAGCTGAGGGACAGAACCCAGGCCCAGAGTTCAGGCCACACCACCGACCAAAAAAATAAAAATCAAGTTGATTTTATAACTCATTGGTTATAATTTGGAAAACACTGTCCTAGAGCATTTCTTTTTTCCTCTTTATCCCAGCTAGCATTAGAGAACAGAGGTTCAAAATGAGCCAGGACAAAAGTTGAGGAGAGTTAAGAGTGCTAGCCATGAACCCTCAGTACTGGTTTTCCCCAAAATGCACCTCCCACTATCTCCCCAAATTCTAGCCTCCTAACCACTTCAAAACCCAGAATTACCTGCTGGGGAGCTGCTGGCCTTTTTGGATACTGGTACACATTTGAAAACAAGAGACAGGAAAGTAAACCACACTGTGGGAGTGGGGAAGCAGCGGGAGTGGGCGGGGTGAGGAAGGAGGATAGTAGGCGTAGAGTTGACAGGGCACACAATGAACAAAGAAGCCTCAAAAACCAAGCATGCTTTACTGAGCCCTGCTCCCCGCGGTGAAATGCCCCTAGAGCCCTTAGGCTACTGCGCACTGGCCAAGCAGAGTCTCAGCAATGGCGCCTGCGCGAGGAGGGAAGCAGGGTGAGCGGCTACCGTGAACGGAGGAAGGGGCAGTCTGCGGAAGCCCACGCCAGGAGCGGAAGGGGGGTGGGGTCGGGCACGGCATGACTCAATGAACGGTCCAGGCCGTCAGCAGCTCCGATATTCTCGGCTGCGACCGCCATGCAGCAGCTACTTGGGAAGCTGTGTGACGCTCGCTGTCCTGCTTGGAGCACCACGGAGGGCACATCAACACATACAGGCTTGTGAGGGGCAAGCTTGGCGACGCCGGTGCTAGGCACCCGATGCTGATCCCGCCACTCAGGGTGCTCAGAACCCAGTACTGCTGCCTGACGGAGACCCCGATTGACGGACTCTGGACGTCGGGCTGATGGCGCGTGTGTGGTTACAGTCATTTCCTTGCTAGAGGAGCAAGCGGATTGAAGAAACAAGTTAGCTGCTGTCGTGTGGGGACGGCCATAGACGCAGATGGGACCGAGCTTTGTGAATAAGGTATGGAAGAGTTTGAAGAAACTGAAATGTGGCTACTCAGTCTAACTGGCGCCATCTTGATGGTGTGGATGTGGACTTTCTGAGAACTCTAGAGGAGATCTAGGATATTCTTTGGATTACAGGTGTCACGGGAGTTGTTAAACTCCGGCAAAGTCTTGCCCTGGATTGCTTCCCCCTTGATTGCCCCTAATTTTCCCCCGTAGATGGTTTGCTTTGCTTCTGTATAATACTTTTGGAAGGTTTAAGAATCCTCTGCTGGTTTGCTTTACACCTTTTTTCAGATTTAATTCCGCACATCTTATGCAGTTTGGGCCTCTATAAGCTTAGTGCTCGCTGCATTCAGGGCTGCGAGTCTTCGGGACACCCTTGCAGTCGCAGGCCTTGTAATAAAGACTCCCCATTTGACCTCTTAAAAGTGTGGCTTCTCTGTATCTCGCGAATCAAATTCCCTAATAACAGAGGTTAGCTGCTGTCGCGTGGGGACGCCCGCGGGCGATGGTGATGGGAAGGAGCTGTGTCCATAAGGTATGGAAGAGTTTGAAGAAACAGGAGTTAGCTGCTGTCACACCGCCAGAAGTGGGCTGAGGCTGCAGCATCCATCTTGCCATTCCAAACGCAGACCTGCTCCAGGACCCGCTCCAGGAGACTGTCCCGGCCAGCGGCCCCGAGATCCCCGTCAAGCGCTCCAGTATAAAGCTGGCCGCCGAGGGCCCGGCGCAATGGAGACCCACTTAAGGGGCGCCACCAAGTGCGGCGCGGTGAAGGCCAACTGGGATCAACACGCCAGCCCGGCCGCCGCCCGCTCCAAGGCCGCGCAGCCATCGGGAAGACACCGACTCCTGGAAGCCCAGGGCTTCGCTCCCGCGGCGCTCAAGGCCTGGTCGGAGCGCGCCACTCCTCACGCCGCCCGGCTCGCTCATCTTTGCCTACAGTGAGGCCGTGGAACTGGGCCGGCCACCGGCGCTGGGCGGCCTGCTGGCGCTGTCACCTCACCGCTGGGACGCTGCGGGGCGCGCTGATGTCCGGTGTGTCAGTTGGGCGGAAGGCGCGAAGGGTAAGAGTGGCGGGTGCTCTAGCCCCGCCCCTCCCTGGAGAATCCCCCAATCGGGTGTGTGGCTGCTCTTCCCGCCCCCCCCCGCGGGGGCCTGCCTCTCGCGTGCTCCTGCCCCGCCCTCAGGCCCGGCCGGGCTCGCTCGTTGGCGGTGGCGGCGGCAGCGGCGATGCGCCAAGGTAGGGGCCATCGGCGCGCGTGCGCGCGGGGCCGAGGAGCCCGCGGGGCCCTGCGCTACCCCGCCGTACCCGGCGGCTCCCTGGGTCCCACGCGCCCGGTGCCTCACATCTCTCGAGGTTTTTGCGGGCCGCCGGAAGCCGCGGCGCCGCAGGCTCCCGCGAGCGCCCTGCTGAGGAACCCTCGCCCCCACACAGGCCCGGTGGAGCTGCGGGAGGCCTTTCCCGGGCAAGCCGCCTTCCGAGCCCCGCGCGGCCTTCGCGGCGCTGTCCCGGACGCGCAGCCGCGGGGCCTGCGCAGCTTCTCCAGGCGGGGCCCGAGGCCCGCGGTCGCTCCGCACGAGCTCCCAAGGCTGAGGGGTGTTGTGACCCCTCGGGCGACCCCGCCTCCCCAGCCCTTCCGGTTTTGTCTGGAGGCTCGGCGCGGGAGGGCCCCGCCGGCCGGCTGCGGACGCCGAGATTTCCCGTTTCCCACGGCGGAGCTTCGAGCCGAGCTCCCGGGGGAGGGGAGGGGCGCGGCGGGGGAGGGGGGTCGCTGATCAGAAACCGCGTGGCGGGAGCGGAGGCTGCAACAGGGTGAGGGCGGCTGTTGAGGGTCGCAGGAAAGGCGCCAGAAGCCAGCCCGGGGCTTCCCACACCCACCTCACCCTTCCCTTCGCTTTGCCTTTCCCCGCCTAGCCCTCAAGCCCCGGGGATCCGATGGGGGACTCAGATAGGCACCCCGGACTGTGGGTCTCCATCCTGGACGACACGTGCCTCACGTGACCCCAGATGGAGTCTGGGAATTGTTGCCTTTTCTTGCCTTCTTTTTCCTGTTTACTGCAGTTTCTTTTTCAGGTTGACTATCCCAGAGCTGTTGCAGGTTTTTTGTTTTGCTTTTAGATTTTGGAATAGCTGCATATAGGCTATATCTTCAGGACTGGGCTCAAGTCTAAACAAAATAACATGTTTCATATAACTCATATCCAGGGCTGGGAATGTGGCTCAGTGGTAGAGTGCTTGCCTAGCAAGGCATGAAACCCCGGCCCGGGTCCGATTCTTCAGTACCACATCAACAGAAAAAGCCAAAAGTGGTGCTGTGGCTCAAGTGGTAGAGTCTAGCCTTGAGCAAAAGAAGCTCAGGACACTGCCCAGGCCCTGAGTTCAAGTCCTAGGACTGGCAAAAAACGAACCTTTATCCACATAGCACAAAGTAGTGCTATGGTTTTTAGAATGCCTGCGTTCAATTTGTGTGTGTATTTTGAGTCATGGTCTTTGTGTGTATCCCTGTCTTAAACTCTTAATCCTCATCACCACCTCCTGAGTGCTAGGATTATTGGCATGTGGCACCATGCTGGGCTGCCCCTGTGATTCGACTGTGACCCATCATGAAATCAGATATGTGAACCACTTATGCCATCATGTGGGGACCGGTGGCTTATGCCAATAATCCTAGCTACTCAGCAGGTTGAGATCTGAGGATCATGATTTATAATCAGCCCAAGTTTTTTTTGTTCCAATTAACCAGCAAAAATCTAGAAGTGGAGTTGTGGCTTAAGTGGTAGAGCACCAGCATTGAGTGAAAAAGCCAAGCATGAGTGAGAGGGCCTGAGTTAGCCTAGCTTTGCGTGCCCTCACACACACACACACACACA
Organism: Dipodomys merriami; assembly: GCF_024711535.1. NCBI lineage: Eukaryota > Metazoa > Chordata > Mammalia > Rodentia > Heteromyidae > Dipodomys > Dipodomys merriami. The sequence goes on along the minus strand of NW_027204270.1, from coordinate 18,850,982 downwards.
CACACAGATAGTTTTGGGGATGAGGATATGACTCAAGTGATAAAAACATTTGCTCAGCAAGGGCAAGATCCTGAATTCTAACTCTCCTGTAACACGAAAATATCTTTTTTTTTTTAAGTTTTGGATTTGGGAGCATTTTAGATTTTTTGGATTTTCTGTATTGTCTCATCATCCAACAACTGTTCATAGAGCATTAGGCATAGGCACTGTGGAGGTAGCAATGAACAGAGCCAGCTGGGTGCCTACCCTTAGAAGAAAACAATGTAGGGCTGGGAAGTTTGCTCAGTGATAGAGTGCTTGCCTTGCATGCATGAGGCCCTGGGTTCGATTCCTCAGCACCACATAAGCAGAAAAAAGCCAGAAGTGGCGCTGTGGCTCAAGTGGTAGAGCGCTAGCCTTGAGCTGAAGAGCTGAGGGACAGTGCCCAGGCCCAGAGTTCAGGATTCTCCCCCCCCAAAAAAAAAGAAAACAATGTATAGGATAAATGAATACTAGTAGAGATTACTTGAGCTGGGAGGTCAGGGTTAACTGTCTCATGATAACACTTTTGAGCCAAACAGCAGTCCATTATCCAAAGGAAGACGAGCATTCCAGGCAGAGAAAATGCCAGATGCAAAGATCTTGGTGGAGCATGTGTTTGAGGATGCAAGATTGGCATGATCGGGGAGGTTGTACATTCTTGTAATCCCAACACTCAGGAGGATCTTGAATTAGAGGATAGCTCGCACTACATAGTAAGACTGTCCCAAAACCACTGAAACCAAAACAAAGTGATTAAAAAAGAAGAGTTCAGGGGGGCTGAGACCAGACCCTTGTAGGCTGTGGCAGAACTCTGAACTTCATTTTAAATGTTATAGGAGCCATGAATGGGGGATTAAGTAGCGAAGGGACATGAACTGTATACAGAATAGTGTGTGTCGGGAGGGGGAAGTCCAGAGTAGAAGCAGGAGACCCCCCCCCCCAGGAGACAGCAGTCAAAGTAGTAGTTTATATGGCATGTATGAGACCAACCGGGCACGGGTGGCTCACACCTGTAATCCTAGCTACTCAGGAGGCTGAAATCTGAGGATAGTGGTTCAAAGCCAGCCTGGGCGTGAAAGTCCCTGAGACTCTTATCTCCAATAAACCACCAGAAAACTGGAAGTGGCGCTGTAGTTCAAGAGCTAGAGTGCTAGCCTTGAGCTGAAGAGCTGAGGGACAGCATCCAGGCCCAGAGTTCAAGCCCCATGACTGACCAAAAAAAAAAAAAAAAGAGAGAGACCAAGATGGTGCCTGACACACAGTAGAGGCTAATTAATGGTAATTGTATAAAATTTAGGAACCAGGAAGACCTGGGTCTCTGTAAAGTGGGAACAGAACTGGTCTCCTAGGGTTGCTAAGAGAGCACAAATATAAGAAAACACAAAAAGTTCAGATGTAATTTTGGGGGCACAACTCATGGTTGGTTCAATGTTTTTGTTATAATTTCTAGCATCCAGAAAATAAGGGAGTGTGTATTAAGTAAACCAGGTTTCTGCAACTCTCGAAGGTCTAGGGGCTCTTTGTCTAGCCACTGCAGAGAGCCCTGATAAATGTTCTGAGGGTGGCAGAGCCAATCAAGACAATGACTGCAAAGGATGTCTTTATTTCCCTGTAATTATTCACTGAACAATGGCTGAGGAAAGAGGCTCTAGATTGGATACTTGGAAGAGCAGTAATACTAATGAATAGTAATGACACCAACAAGAATAGCCAACACTTGTCCCTGTGCAGCTGTGTGTAGTAATTAAGTTAACAATAGCTGCTGAAACCTCAGAACCTTCACACAATAGAAGTTTAGTTCTCATTCCTGAAGTCCTATTGGGTATTTGTCAGGTGGCTTTCTATAGAGACTTAGAGACCCATACCTCTCCCATCTTGTGGCTCCTACTACCTTAGGATTTTCTTCCAGCTAGTGGATGGGGAAGGAGAGAATTCCTTGGGAGGTTTTAACAGGCTACTTTGAGCTGGCTCACATTCTTTCTGTCTTAAGTCTGTTGGCCAGGACTTGATCACATAGCCAAATACTTTTTGATAAATGCACACCATTTTCTGCCATACGACATTTAGGTACATAACATATTTAGGTAAGGATCATCTTATTTAATTCTCATGATGTTTTTGTCAGGTAGCAATTACTCCATGTTACAGAGGAGGAAACTGAAACTGAATTGTGAAGTCAGTGCAGGTCTTACCATAGTTGATGAGGTGTTGTCAAGACTGTGGGCCATGCAGTCAGATACTGTCATAGTGATTAGGTAATTTATTTTTATTTTATTTTTTTTTTCTGGCTTTCTATTCTAGTAGTTTCTTTTTTTTTCTTTTTCTTTTTTGTGAACATACTGTACAGAGGGGTTACAATTACATGGGCAAGATAATGAGTATATTTCTTATCAAGCATTGCAGCCTCCTCCTTTGTTTACCCTTCATATCCCTTCCCAGCCTCCCCCCCCCCCCCCCCCCCCCCGCCACGCACCAAAGTTGTAAAGTTCGTTTTAGACATGACAACTTGTACTTCTCATTGTTGCAACGGGACCACCAGTATCCTTAAATGACTTGTTTTTCCCCATCTCCTCCACAAATTATACCGACATCAAATATAGTGAAAGCAGGGGTTATACTGTGGGGGAGTGATTAGGTAATTTAGAGAGGAAAGAAGTTCATTTAGCTCATGGTTCTGCAAATCACACATTGGTGACTTGATCTTCACTTTGGTGCAGAAATGGTCTTGGCTACATCTGGCAGAGTCCTTGTACTTTATTACACGTGGTAGAAAAAGAAGACACAGATGTCTGCAGAAAAGACAATAAAGCCCGGTGCCGATAGCTCACACCTGTAATCCTAGCTATTCAGGAGGCTGAAATCTGAGGATTACAGTCCAAAGCCAGCCCAGGCAGGAAAGGCAGTAAAACTCTTTTTTTTTTTTAAACTCTTATTTCCAATAAACCATCAGAAAACCAGAAGTGGCGCAGTGGCTCAAGTGGTAGAGCGCTAGCCTTGAGCCGAAGAGCTCAGGGACAGCACTCAGGCCAGGGATTCAAGCCCCATGGCCAACAACAAGAACAACAGAAAGAAAGTGGTAGAGTGCTAGCCTTGAGCTGAAGAGCTGAGGGACAGCGCCCAGGCCCAGAGTTCAGGCCTCACGACCAGACCCCCCCAAAAAATAAAATAAAAAATAAAAAAAGAAAGAAAAAGAGAGAAAGAGAGAAAAAGAAAAGAAAGAAAGAGAGGAAAGAAAATAGCAAGAAGGAACATGACCTTTATAACAACCCACTCTTGTGATAAATAACCCAGTCCCCTGAGAAGGTATTCACCCTCTTGGCCAAATCCTTCCCTCTTTTTTCTAACTGTGTGTATGCACGAATGCATGAGTCTGCACATGCAGTGCAATGCTCTACAACTCAGTAATAACATCCCTAGTATATTCCCTTCTTAAATATCCCACTATCTCTCAACTCTTACATTGCTATGGCTCAAGTCCTAGTCTTACAAGTATAGGGCCCTGAGTTTAAGCTTACTCAGTACCATAACACACACACACATGCACATATGTATACATATACATATATATGCATATATGTATATATACATATATGTGTATGTATACATATGTGCATGTCTTTCTCTATATATACATATATATATATATATATATATATATATATATATATATGAGCTTTGGAGACAAACTACGTTTGAATGATAGCAGATGTTGAAGATATAACATCTAGGTTCCTGTGAGGAATTCAGTTACTTTATTTTCTTTTATTTTTTTTATTTTTTTTAAGAATCGGATGCTGGGGATGCAGCGCGCTGGCGGGAGGTTTGGAGTCACAAAATCCTGCAACCGGGTGGGGCTTCCGTAATGTGGCTACATCACCCAGGCATTTGAGAAAGCCCTGAAACTGTGCCTCAGTTTCCTCATCTGTAAATATTATAGTGCCTATGGCATGAAGACACCATATGGAATAAAAGGATAAATCTGAAGTACTAAGAACAGTACCTAGCACTACTCCCAGGAGAAGAAAATAGTGGCAGTATTCCTTGAGAAAGGAATGCAGCCATTGATTAAAAGCATCAATTGGAATCAGTTTTCATTTGCAAGCTGGATCAATGCAAAGACTTGATTTTTGTTGTTGTCCGCGTGGAGCTTGAACTCAGGGACTAGGCACTGTCCCTAAGCTTCACTCAAGGCTACTCTACCACTTTGAACCATAGTGCCACTTCTAATCTTCTGGTTGTTAACTGGAGACAAGAGTCTCACAGACTTTCCTGCCTGGGCTAGCTTCAAGCCATGATCTTAGATCTCAGCCTTCTGAGTAGTTAAGATTACAAGTGTGAGCCTCTGATTGGCAAATGAGCAATGTCATTTAATCAACAAGAAAGGGTCGTGTGTTATAATGGGGAAATCCTTATTTTTCAGTTGTCTAACCAGAATTTTTCAGATAAAATGTCAGCAGAGACACCCATACTACATGTCAGAAAGATGGTATTTGACAGCGAAACCAGAACCTTTGCTCTGAAGTCCACTGGATTCTGTCACATACAGAAAGCAAGTTCTCATTTAAAAATTATATGTTGCAATTGTGTGTCAGATTTCAGAACTGGAATTAATCTTCCTTATGTTTTGATACAAAACAAAAAATTGAATGGTCTTTTCAAATATTATTTGCTGTTTTTGCACAGCACCAATAAATTTGAAAAGTGTTTAAGTTTTAGTCTAGGCTATGAGATGAAAGACAGCATAAGAGTCCATGATGGTCCTTTAGTTTTATGGCAATATGTCAAGACATTCTACTGTATCTCGTCCCAAATTGGCAAAATCATTAGCATATCAACTAATTGGTCTTCTATTCAGTGGGCAGGTGAGATCCAAAATCTAGGTATGGTTTTTTTGGGGCAAATGGAATATACCTCAAAGCTTTTACAATCAGATTATAAAATCTGTAATAGTAAGTTTTGTATGTATTCTCTTCAAAGTAAAAAAATATTAACTGATACCTGTATTATTCCTCCTGCTTATAGTAATGTGGTAACTTATATTCATGTCTGTACAACTGAGATTGTCAACAATCAGTTAAGAATATCTCTGATTGCCCTTACTAGAAAGAATCAGCTCATTTCATGTCACAATGGAACACTTAAAAGTGTGTGCCAGCTTCCATTTGAAGATCCTTGTACAGTTCAATCTTTGGACCCAGGTGAAGGAAAATTATTTTTCATTGTTTTATTTAGGACCAATCATGCTTGTGCTGTTTCAAAAAAGAACTTTCAGGTTACTGCTAAGTGGAATAAATTTAGCTTAGTACTGGTAGATGACTTCATTGGAACTGGAAGAGAACAGGTACTGCTCCTTTTTAAGGATTCTTTGAATTCAGATTCCCTGTCTTCGTTTGAACTAACAGATCTTGATAAGATAAACTATTCAAGTAAACCAGTGGTGTTCTACGAAGATGATTTGTTTAAAGAACAACATAAGAATCGTTGCTTGGTGATTCCACCTCTGCAAAGAAGAATAGAAGTAGGTTTGGGTTTAACTCAGGAATTCAAGAAGCATATCTTGCTAAAGGAAAAATTTATTTTGAAATCTTGCAAAGCTTTAATAAACTTGACTCAAACTGACAGTACGTTAAATACAGAGGAGGAATGTCTTGTTCCTTTTTGTGGGGAAGAAGAGAATTTTGTCAGTACCTTCAATGAAAAGTTGCCAGATGTTTTTCAACATTCAGAACAGAAAATAGAGAAGATATGGTATCGTATATTGGATGGTAGCTTAATTGTTGGAGTAAAACCCACATCTTCTTTAAAGCTATCCCTGAATGATGTGACTTTATCATTGTTAATAGACAAATCCTATAACTCCATTGTTCCGGTTATTAAGTGTCAAAATAAGGTGATTAAGTTGAGTATGGATTCTTTCTCAGAACCATACTTAAAGCCACATGAAGTAGGATCTGAGGCAAAAAGGATCAAGTTGAACAAGGAAGAAAGCTTTATTGGTGAACAGCCGTCTAAGAAAGAATGTGAGCAGATAATTACTGGTGTAACTTCTCTTTCACCACTTTTAGCACTCAATAAATTTTGTTGTGTCGTGCTACTACAATTTAAAGAAAGAGATACTGATAAGTATCCTGAAGATCGTTTTATTCCATGTGGCAGACTTTGTATAAGTCTCAAAGATCTTTCAAGTGAGAAATACCTACTGACATTTCCAGAGAAGAAACTGATAGAGCACATGGAAGATCTTTTTGCATATCTCACAGTATTGAACAAATACTGTTTTCAACTCACATCATCATCTGGTGGTACCTTGAATTTAATGAAGATGTGGCTTATAGAATGCATGAACTGTGAAGTCATCAAAGAATTTCCAGAAATGTGCTTTTGTAAAGAGCCAAGAAATGTCTATGGGACTCTACTGAACTGGAAACCAAAAACACCATTTAAAGGAATTTTAACAATCTATACGAGGAATCAAACAGTTTTGTTCCAATGTCTTCATAATCTTACTAGACTTCTCCCTATCAATTGCTTCTTCCAAAAACTAAAGTCAGGAAGTGAGGATCTCCTAGTTGATCATTTTGCATTAACTTTGGAGAATGAACTAGTTACCCTGGCTTCTTTTTCTACGGTAACCTTACACAATTTTGAAAGCAACTTTGTTCAAAAGTGTGAAGCCAGTAAAGAAAATAGTAGTACCAAGCCTACTTCACCAGAGACAGAGGACAAAATCCATCTGTTCAGAAAGGAATTTGAGAGAGAAAAGAAGAAAATGGTTGAAATGGACCTAAAAATGAGTGGTGCCCTTTATAGAGAAATGACTTTGAAATTAACTGAGATTCAGTTGCAATCAGATTTGGCTGCCGAGAAAATGACTCCTTTTTCATTGACAAAGTTTTGATATCCTTGTTATATGCCTCTTCTGTAAAAATAAAGTGTACTCTTAAAAAAATCAAATGCTGCAGAGGTTGGAGCAGTGTATATCAATACAAGGTTTAGCTGTGACTTCTCAGGACCCAAAGAACCCAGAAGGACTCTCTTGGGAGAGTTAGGGTTGAACCCAGAGTTGGCGTTACCTGGAGCCCCATCTAGTACCCTTCCCTCATCCCTTGCAACACTAGTATGAAGACTGAACAAATAAATTCAGTTCCATTCACTAAGCATATCTGCTTGGCGAGCTCTACATGCAGGGGCTGGACAGCCTAGCTCAAGGGTGTTTAGGCTTCCTCTACCCTGGCTTCGGGTGCTACAGCTTGGAGGTGGAGGATTCTTGTACATTCTCTTTCTCTTTTCTTCCCTCCCTCCTTCTCTCCTTTCTCCCTTCCTTCCCCCCTCTCTTTCTCTCTCTCGCTTGCTGTAGCTCTAGCTCTAGCTCTGGCTCTTTTTCTGTACTCTTTTTTTATAAGGTCTTGTTACATAAAACTTCTGCCTTATTCTCTCCTGCCTCTGCCTTCCTAATGCTAGGATTATAGATGTGCATCACCACATTCAGTTTTTTAGTTTCATAGTGGCAACTGCCTGTCTAGCATAGTCTTGCCTAAAGCTGGCTTGCTTTCCATAGCACCTTGGTAGCACTTGGGTTGGCATGCTCTGCTTTTCTAGATTCCTTAGTTGAGCATAAGGGATCTGGTTGAGCATAAGGGATGTGTGTTTAAATGCATTTATGCTCACCTTGAATAAGTGAGTGCCCCAACTTGCCTGCACCTCAGTGTGCTCATGTGGAAATGGGTTGAGGTAAGGATTTAATGAACTCAGGTGAACTTGCCCCTAGAATAGAGGGCACCTTGAGGCCAAGGCCTACATCGGGATACTAATGAAGACAGGAACAGCAGTACTAGGACTCCACCGCCTGCCTAATGTGGTTCTCAATCCTTTGCCTGTCCTTTCAACTCTTTTTGTGCCAGAACCAGGGTTTGCACTCAGGATCTTGGACTCTCAGCTTTTCATTCATGGCTGGGACTCTATCACTGAAGCCACGCCTCCAGTCCAGCTTTTTTGCTGGTTAATTGGAGATAAGATTTTACAGACTTTTCTGCTCAGGCTGGCTTCAAATCCAGATCCTCAGATCTCACCCTCCTGAGTAGCTAGGTATGTGTGCCACAGGCACCAGGCTATCCTTTCAATACTTTTTTTTTTTTTGTCAGTCGTGGGGCTTGAACTCTGGCTGGGCCTTTCCCTCAGCTCTTCAGCTCAAGGCGAGCGCTCTACCACGTGAGCCACAGCGCCACTTCCGGTTTTCTGGTGGTTTATTGGAGATAGGAGTCTCACGGTCTCTCCTGCCCGGGCTGGCTTTGAACCGCGATCCTCAGATCTCAGCCTCCTGAGTAGCTAGGATTACAGGCGTGAGCCACTGCTGCCTGGCCAGTACATTTTTTTTTTTTGTTATGAAGCAGACCATATTCAATGCATTTTAATCTGCAGTTACCTGATGGGGAGGTACTCTCCTGCCCATTTTGGCCATGGGCAAACTGAGGCTTACAGAGATAATTAGTGACAGGGCATGCATGCTGCCACCTCCTCACTGCACCCACCCTTAGGTGGGACTCCGGAGCTGTGGACCTCACCACTGCGCCCGCAGCCTCTGCTGCAGGGAGGAGCCTGGGAGGACCCGGGGGTCAGGGGTTGCACGTTAGATTTTCAAGTGAACAGAATCAGTATTTGTGGAATGCTCACGACGTGAACCGGGCACCCACGTGCTGTTGGAGTGAGGGCCAGTGTCATCAGTGTCTTACCCGCTAGCACAGTGAGGCTCAGACACCCAGCCGTGGGACACACGGCCGGTTCGGGGTGGCGGTGGCGTGGGAGTGGGTCCTAGCAGGCTTACAACGGTCCTGCCGACCGCGTTCTTTGCCCTGTACCTGCTGTGTAGAGGCCTTTCCCCAGCACCTGTAAATACACTCCCAGCCGACCGCGCCGGCCGCGAGCCGGGTTCGGGGTCAGCGCAGACGCTCTCGCAGACCTTGGACTCTGGCCTTTCCGGTCTCGGGCTTCTGACCCCGCCCCCTGGGAGGGCGGGGAGAGGAAGGAGGGGGCTTCTTTTCCTCCAAATCCTGCCCCTTCCTTTTCTGCTCCATGCATTCCCCTTTCTCTCCAGGCTCATTCCTTTCGGCTCCCTCCTTTCCCCGTCCTCTGGCTTCCTCCGCCGCCTCCTTTCTGCCCCCGCTTCCCGCTGCGCTTCCCGCTGCGCCCCCCCCCCCCCCCCCCCCCCGCCTCTCCCGCTCGCTCCGGAGAAGTCCCGCCCACGGTGTGGTCACGTGGGAACGCGCCGGATTTAAGCTTAATCTGCCAGTGTCCAGCGCAGCAGCAGCCTAGCTTTGAGGCGACTATCCGTGCTGAGCTGGTTTTGGGGCCCTAGGGACGGGGATTGGGGAGGCCTACAGCCGCCTCCCCATGAACCTGGGGCTAGTGAGCTTGCCTGAGGCCCAGCTGGCACTGGAGGACGTTATCCAGGTGGGTCCCTAATAGACCTGTCCTGCTCAGAGCTGGGAGCAGGTGGGAGGTAGCGTTTGAGGGTGTGTGTGTGGGGGGAGGCAGGGAGGCTGTAGTGGTGGAGTGCCCTGGGCCCCAGCTCACAGCTCACAGGAGCATAACTGGGTACAGGGTTTTGGCTCCCTTATTCCAGTACTGTGTGGTAAGGGAACGGGTTTTACTTCTTCATTTGAGAGTTTGGGTTGATCTTTGGCACAGTAAAATTGTCGTTGGATGGGAGCTGGACTGGAGCCCCTAATCCTCTTTGCTGCCCCAGGTGTGGGGTTCCTAAGTTGGCCCTCAGGGAGCCATTTTCATTGGGCAGGAGTCTGATAAGAATATGCGCCCAGGGAGCTCTTTGTGATTCTAACTCACAGGCTGGTTCTCCGGAGATCTTCTTGGGCCCACATATTTGGCCCACTGGACTTTGCCTCTTTCCCTCCAGGCCAGGCAGTTCAGGGTCCCAAGTTCCTACAAGTCTTCTCTCTTCTCCTGCAGACACTGAAGAGCAGTGTCCTGGGGCCAGGCCAGGAGAAGGACCTGAGTGTTCAGGAACCAGCTCAGGCCTCCCAACCTGCCAGCCTGCCTGCCTGCATCAGAGAGATTGTCACCCGCAACTTCTCCCAGCCTGAGTGCCCAGGTGCCACCTCCCTTCTGCGTAGCTACCCATGTACCCCTCTTCTCATGCCTCCCTTTTCAGATAAGATGAAAGAGATACTAATGTTAGTTTTGTGAATACTCACCAGGACCCATTTCATGGAGGAGAAGATGGAGGCCAACATATCATTTGCCACTTAACTATCACCCTGTAATGCAACTAGTCCCTCTTGGCTTATCTACAGCCCACTGCAAAAACTGAAACTCAAGTACATGCCTTGTTCCTTCCAAACAGAATGGGTGGCTGAGCTTGAGATTACAGTGAGGGGCAGGGGCAGCTCAGCTCACACCAGACTTGTAGTAGAGAGGTCTGACAACCCTGCTATCCTGGATAGGCAGTGCATACAACCTCATGCAGACCCTCTCTGGGCATGTGTTTTGGTTTCGGCTGCTGTGCTGGCCACTGTGCCTATGGTGTTTTGTAACAGTCTGCATGTCTGCTCCCATATCAGGTATCAGGGACATTGGGACCCTATAGCCCCAGAGATGAGAAGGCTCAGCGCTCAGCCCAGCTGTGTGAGGCCTGTGGTGTGTGTCCCCAGGGTTAAAGAAGAGCAGTGGTGGCTTATGCCTGTAATCCCAGCTACTCAGGAAGCTGAGATCTGAGGATCATGGTTCAAAGCCAGCCTGGGAAGGAAAGTCCATGAGACTCTTATCTCCAATTAGCTACCTAAAAACCAGAAGTGGAGCTGTAGCTCAAAGTGGTAGAGTGCTAGTCTTGAGTTCAAGCCCTATGACTGACCAAAAATAAAACCCCAACAACAACAAAACATTTGACGAACACTATCTTGAGCCCTAATCTTAGAAGTTACAAGATGTCTTGCCCTCAATTTTTTACTTCCTTGACAGGGTCTAGTTACCATTCCACCCATTAAACAGATGAGCAAAACTGAGGCTTGAGAAGACTAGTTATCAGAGAAGGAAGGAGCAAGGACTCAGGGCTTTGTGTTCAAGGGTAGGGTAGTAGAGACAAACACTGGACTTCTAGACAGAGTCTCCTTCCTGTACCTCCCATCCCTGCAGGCCCACACTTTCTCTATTTCTACTTAGGTCTAGTTCTTGACCACTCAGGCCTGGAGTGACAGCCACTTCCATCCAGACTCCTTTTATCCCCAGAGATGAGTGGGGTGCCTGTGAGGGGAGGGTGTTCCACTGTGGCCATGGTTGTGGTTGGTCCCAGGAAGCTGCATCTCACCAGGGCCTCCAGCTTCTGGCAGAAGCCAACTGTGTGTCTGCTGTCCATTGCCAGCCCTACTGCCTGCCCCAGAGATGGCCTCGCTGCTGTCCCTGCAGGAAGAGAACCAGCTGCTGCAGCAAGAGCTATCCCGTGTGGAGGACCTACTGGCCCAGAGCCGAGCTGAACATGATGAGCTTGCCATTAAGTACAATGCAGCCAGTGAAAGGGTGGGTGCTTCTGTGGGTTGGGGGCTTGGCTGGGGCCCCCCTGCTGCCAGGGAAGGATCACATCTCCCTAGGCCTACAGCCTGGGCAAGGGTGGAGCCCAGGGACAGACTGGCCTGGATTCAGATTGCAGTCCTGCCGACTTGAACAGTGTTGAGCCAGTAGCTCCCCTCTGGGAGCCTGTTTCTGTAGAGGGGATGGCAGCATGCTGCAGAGTTTCTGCATGGAATCAAGGAGATACTGGAGTAAGTGCCTGGTGCCACGGGAGTTTTATTTTTATGTGCCTCAGGCCTACATGGGGTTTAAGACACAGAGAACAAGATCCTTAGTGCTTTTCCTGCCCCTTGGGGCTCTGAACATCATGGGTTCCCATCTCTAGGCTTTTGGGTTGAGAAAGTGGCTGGATGGGCTGGGATAGGCACCTGTGCCATCCTGCACAGCTGGCATACATCTGCTGTGGCTCCCTCTAAGGGTGAGGCCTGGGCAGGGAGTGAAGAATTAGCTAGTCTGTCTACATGTCCAAACAGGACTCCTGTCACTCAGGGCAGGAGGTAGGTGAGGACCAAGGATGCAAAATGCTTTGTATGCAGGTGTTGTGTGTTAGACCCAGGCTTGTGGCATGTGAGCCTGGAGATGTTGATAGTGGCTGAAGATTGGTGAGATTTGCATGAAGGATGGAAGATACGTGTGCAGATGGAAGGCTGTGGTGGTAACAACCATTGTAATACGGTAACCATTTCTTAAGTGCCTATTATGTGCCCAGTATGTAATAGGTCCCTTACATGTGATGTATCAAGGTCAGGACCATATGATGCCCATTTAGCAGAGGAGAAAATGGAGAATTACAAAGGGAAAGAACCATGCTTGGGTTACAGTTCAAACAAAAACCCTTTCCTGGCTCCCAGCCCAGGCTCTTTGTTATGCTTGTTTCCTATGTGTGAAAAAAGCCATGAGGGGTTCCCTAGAGACCCCTGTGTGTGAGTGGCAGTGCCGGAGTTGTCCCAGGACTCCTGAGTTGGGCCTGTTGATGCAGAGTCTTCTGTACCAGTGTTGTGAAGGGAAATACATGTTTCTCTATGTGGCTGTGGGGTGTGCTTGGGTCTTAATAGCTGCTAGCCCGGACAAATCCCTTCACTTGTTGGGACTTGCTGAAGAGTAGCTTGGTGGCCCAAGATAGCCTCTAGCTTTTTGGGGGGGATAATACAGAACTCATTCTTCCAGGGTTTGCAGGGGGTATGGAGGATAGCTGGCCCAAGTCCTGCATTGTCACTGGTGATGGGGCCCTGAGCCAGCCTACTCTGGTTTAGGCCTCTGTTCGCCTTTGGCACAGTGCCGGCCCCCCTAGTGGCAGCCTTTCAATTGCCATCTTCAGTGACTTTGAAGCCAGCAGAGGAAGAGAAGAAGAGTTAGAGGTGGCAGGGCCCTTCTCTTCTGGAACCTAGCAGCTGGGGCGAGCATGGGATGGGGTGGGAGCTGAATTAATCTAGAAAGTTCCTTTGTGTTGTCAGAGGATTGGAATTGGCTAGCATGCACAGGGACCTGGTATTTGAACCAACATTGAATTAGTGTGAGGTCCCACCTAGAGGCAGAAATTGGGTGAGAATGATTCTGAGGCCTTTCCTGGAGAGGGGGTTCACAGAGACCAGGGATACCTTATTACAGATGGGGAAACTGAGCCCCTGAGATCAGAATGATGCATGGCAGTGCAGTCCCAGTGCCTGCAGGTGGCCGAGTCTGCCCCTGTGGCCATACTTGGCTGGGCTGGGGGCACTTAGAGAGGTTATTCTTATCCTTCAAACTCTACAGCACCTCTGAGTCACGGAGTAGAGTGATACGTCTGGATCCATGTCCTATTAACTGTAGGTCCTGCAGGGAAACTGAGGTAGGGGTTCCCAGAAACCACCTCCCACGGCTGAAAGGACCTCAGGATCCCCAAGGAGCCGGTGTAGGGGAAGCAGCTGGAAAGGGAAGGAGGGAGTGGCCTTGGCTCCAGAGGACAGACCCCCCTGGATTCCACGGTGTCTATGGTAACCTGGCCTGTGTGAATTGAATGGGGATAGGGAGGATTATGGTTGCTAAGGGAGACAGTAAACTTTCATCTTGGCTTGTGGCAGCTCCTTCCCTTTTGAATTGCAAGTAAAATTGAAAAAAGCTGTTTTTTGTGAGGAGTGAGGTGTGGCCTGTCTTTGAGCATTGGGGGAGGGGTTCCCCTCCACATCACAGAAACCAGAAGCACTGGGGTCACACAGAAGTACAAAGCATATACCATGAAAGTCACAACCTAAAGTTGGGCACCAGTGGTTCATGCCTGTAATCCTAGCAACTCAGGAGGCTGAGCTACTCAGGAGGCTGAGATATGAGGATCATGGATTGAAGCCAGCCTTGGCAGGAAAACCTGTGAGACTTTTTTTTTGTCAGTCGTAGGGCTTGCACTCTGGGGCCTGGGTGCTGTCCTTTAGCTCTTCAACTCAAGGCAAGTGCTCTACCACTTGAGCCACAGCACCACTTCTAGTTTTCTGCAGATAAGCATCTCGGGGACTTTCCTGTCCCAGCTGGCTTTGAACTGTAGTCCTTAGATCTCAGCCTCCTGAATAACTAAGGATTACAGGCATGAGCCACTGGCACCTGGCTGTGAGACTCTTAATCTCCAAGTAACCACCAGGAAAAAAAAATGGAAGTGGTGGGGCTGGGAAGGTGGCTCAGTGGTAGAGCGCTTGCCTTGCAAGCCTGAGGCCCTGGGTTTGATTCCTCAGCACCATATAAGCAAAAAGAAAAAAGCCGGAAGTGGCGCTGTGGCTCAAGTGGTAGAGCGCTAGCCTTGAGCTGAAGAGCTGAGGGACAGCGCCCAGGCCCAGAGTTCAGGCCCCACAACCGGACCCAAAAAAAAAAAAAAAAATGGAAGTGGCACTGTGGCTCAAAGTGGTAGAGTGCTAGCCTTGGGCACAAAAAGGCTCTGGGACAGCACCAGGCCCTGAGTTCAAGCCTCATGGCCAACAAAAATGTCACAACCTGGACACACACAGGACACACTACCCAGAAACACCAACCCACCACACAGATCCACTCAGGTCCATGAAGTGGTTATACCCACAGACAAGTACCACCCAATCCCACACAGGTACAGAGCAGCTCCCCAGTGGTCACACCTGAGTCACGCCTCCCTTTTTTTGCTTTGGTGTTTATTGTTGAGATAGGGTCTTACTTTTTGCCAGGGTTAGCCCAGGCCATGCAACCACATGTTGCATCCCATGAGTGTAAGTCAGCATAATCCCCCACCCCCCAGAAGCTATGCAATGATACACATGCACAAAATAGCCTCTGTCATGCATCACACATGTAGAGTCCAAACCCACTTCTAGAACTCTCACAGTGGTGCCCCTGCCCCCTCCGGATACAGACACATCAACTCGTGCCCTGGTACACACACAAATGGCTGCATCACCTATACCACAGCTGAGACCTGCACATTCAGTGCACCCAGGCCATATTGACATGAAAGCCAAGACATGATGAATTGACATGCACCCCACAGAGACACACACGGTCCCATGTGGAGATAAATGGTTAAATACACCTCATTCACAGGATCCACACACCCCTCTTGGGCCCCATCATGGATGGATGTGGATACTACCCCCCTCACCCACTTGGCAGGCTTTGTATAGATACTTGCTGGGGGTCCTGTAGCCACCATTGGGCAGAACCTCCTACTACTAGCTCCCCCACAGCCTTAGCCTGTTCTTTCCAGCTCATGAAGTTCCCATGCTGCCATGGCTGGCCCCTCCTTATTATACTGGGACCAGCAGGTGTTTTACATGGGTTGAGAGTGTCCACTTGCTAGTTGGACAGGCATCTTGTGCCCACAGCATCTAAGGGATGACACTGGTGCAGGAAGTGGGCAGAGGCTCCTAGGAGTTAAGGAAGAGTAGGGGTGAGAGGACTTGAAGCAGGCACTGTAGACAATGATGTTATGGATCTTAGTGCTGTGTATATGGGGAAAGCTTATCTGTCACCCTGGGACATTTGAGAACATCTGCATGCGTTGTGTGTGTGTGTGTGTGTGCGCTTGTCTGCGTTCTTCAAAACAAGATTCAAATAGAGTCAAAATAGTTTCCTATGTAGTTATGCTTGATTCATGATCTCAGGTATTTACTGGGTATGAGCCATACCACCCTATGGACACTGTTCTAGATACTAAGGTATAATGGGGATTAAAAATTCAGGCTTGGGGCTGGGAAGTTGGCTCAGTGGTAGAGCGCTTGCCTTGCATGCCTGAGGCCCTGGGTTCGATTCCTCAGCACCACATAAGCAAAAAGAAAAAAGCCGGAAGTGGCGCTGTGGCTCAAGTGGTAGAGCACTGGCCTTGAGCTGAAGAGCTGAGGGACAGTACTCAGGCCCAGAGTTCAGGCCCCACAACCGGACCAATAAATAAATAAATAAATAAATAAATAAATTCAGGCTTTTTCTCATTCCCAGGCCTTTCCCAGCCACGTGGAGTGCCACCCTTGCCTGGTCCAAGCAGGTCTACTGAATAAACCTACCCCTTATCTGAAAAAAAAAAAAAAAATTCAGGCTTTTTTTTTTTTTTTTTTTGTCAGTTATGGGGCTTGAACTCTGGGACCTGGGTGCTGTCCCTGAGCTCTTCAGCTCAAGGTAAGTGCTCTATCACTTGAGCCACAGGGCCACTTCCAGTTTTCTAGTGGTTTATTGTAGATAAGAGTCTCATGGACTTTCCTACCTGGGCTGGCTTTGAACCACAATCTCAGATCTTAGCCTCCTGAGTAGCTAGGATTACAGGTGTGAGCCACCGCACCCGGCAAATTCAGGCTTTTAAGCTAAGTGCTGTGGCTCCTGCTTATAATCCTAGCTGAGGCTGGGTGGATAGAAGTAGAGAATAGCCTAAACAAAAAGTTAAAAGGGCAGCCAAGTGCCGGTGGCTCACACCTGTAACTACTCAGAAGGCCAAGATCTGAGGATCATGGTTTGAAACTAGTCAGTGAGACTCATCTCCAATAAACCACTCAGAAAAAGCTGAAAGTGATACTGTGGCTTAAGTGGTAGAGTGCTAGCCTTGAGCACAGAGGCTCAGGGACAGTGTCCAGGCCCTGAGTTCAAACCACAGGACTGGCCAAAAATAAAAATGAATGAATGAATGAATGAATAAATAAATACATTCACAAGACTTGCTCTCAACAGAATACAAAGCTGTAGGTTTTTGTGTGGCCTATCATCTCACCTATAGCTGGAAATATAAAATAGACCTGTCAGGCCAATACTGGCAAAAAGCAAGACCCTACCTCAACAATACCCAAAGCAAAAAAGGGACTGTGGCTCAGGTGGCACATTGCCTTAGCAAGCCCAAGCCCTAGTACCAACACACACACACACACACACAAGAAACAAGGAAAAAAGAAAAAATTCCAGGCTTTCCTAAGAGTGGGAGGAGACATGGCAACCAGTGTAATCCTCGTAAAGCACAGTGGGCTAAGTGTTTTGGAGGAGAGCACACAGTGCCATAGGCTCTATGTCTACCCCCAGGTGCATTTCTGGTTTGCATGCATGTGGTTATGAGCCTCGTGTGTCCCTTGCATGTCCCACATGTGCATTGCAGCCTGGGCTTGCCCACATCGCTTGCTCCCCCTGCCCCCCTCCAGGTACTGTCAGCCTGCAAGGCATTGTGGGTGGCACCCCCTGCAGAGGCTGTGCCTGCCTCCTCAGGCCTTGCAGGCCTCTCATCTGGGGCCCTTCCCTGCAGCTGGAGCAGGCTGTGCGGCTGGAGTCTGGGGAGCTGGAGGTGCCCGAGCCCAGGGGGCTGGTACGGCAGAGCGTGGAGCTGCGGAGGCAGCTGCAGGAGGAGCAAGCCTCCTACCGGCGCAAGCTGCAGGCCTACCAGGAGGGCCAGCAGCGGCAGGCCCAGCTAGTACAGCGGCTGCAGGCCAAGGTCAGGGCCACCCACTCCCACTCCTGCCCTCATTTCCTTTGTCCTGCCCCCATCCAACCCCCCCTCAGGGGCTAATGTTGCTTCCCTCCAATCCCCAGATTCTGCAGTATAAGAAGAAGTGCTCAGAGCTGGAACAGCAGATTCTGGACAGATCCACCGAGCTGGAGCAGCAGCGGCTAAGGGTGGGTACCAGGGTGGGATAGAGGCAGGTGCCTCCTCCCTCCTCCTCCCCTCAGCCTCCCAGCCTGATGCTCCTCACCCCTACCCAGGACACAGAGCACAGCCGAGATCTGGAGAGTGCCCTCCTCCGCCTGGAGGAGGAGCAGCAGAGGTGAGGGTGCTTCAGGGAGGGCACAGGGCAGGCAGGGCCCCCCTTCCCCACTAGGAAGTACCCAATTGCCCCTTTGTTATGCTCAGGAGTGCCAGCCTGGCCCAGGTGAATGCTATGCTGCGAGAGCAGCTGGACCAGGCAGGCTCTGCCAACCAGGCTCTGAGTGAGGACATACGTAAAGTGACCAGTGACTGGACCCGCAGCCGCAAGGAGCTGGAACAGCGGGAGGCAGCGTGGCGTCGTGAGGAGGAGGTGTGCTGGGAGCTGGCCAGGGAGCTTAACCTGGGTGGGGACAATTGTAGAGAGCACGGGAGCTGGGCCAAATGAGCACGTTAGGAGAATCACGGCCATCAGTGTAACAGCAGGCCTTTATTAGACCATGCCATGTGCCAGGCACACTTGCTTCTATTGCTCATAATAATGGAGTATATAGGTGCCATCCTTCTCCTCCTCCTTTAAGGGAGGTTAACTAACCAGTCTGTAGTCACAGCTAGGACACACACCTGAGTCCCTGGTACTTTCTACTCTTCCTTGCCACACTGCCACCAGCAGTAGCACCAAAAGTGAGCTCCTTGGGCAGGAAGAGCAGGAGGTTTAGGAGCTCAAATGGGCTGCTTTGAAACTCTGCTTGCAGAAACCACACCCCGCCCCCCGACCCCTGCCGAGGCCTTGTCCCTTCCATCATGGTCAGACCTAAGGGCACAGGGGAAGTGGACTGGCCACACCCAGCCCCTCTCTTGTCTCTTCTCCCCCCAGTCTTTCAATGCGTACTTCAACAGCGAGCACAGCCGCCTGCTTCTCCTGTGGAGGCAGGTTGTGGGGCTTCGACGGCTGGTCAGCGAGGTGAAGATGGGTACGGAGAGGTGAGGCCTGGCTGGGGGCAAGGGACGGCTCAGGAAACTGTAGCACCTGCTAGCAGATCCCTCTCCAAGTCCAATTCAACTCCACACACCTGGAGCCAGGCCCCGTGGAGATAGAGAGGCAACTAGTGTAATAATGAAGGTTTACCTGCAGCGAGGCCTTTCATAGGCATAATTTCTTCTAAGAGTCACTGGATCCCTCTGAGGGTAGGAACTGTTATGCTTCCTATTTACAAGTGAGGACACAGAGGCTCAGAGAGGTTGAGTGATCCTCAGAGCCATACACAACAGTAGGTGTCTGGGTTGATTGGGAGTCCCTGTGTTTTTTTTTTGTGTGTGTGTGTATGTGTACATGCGCATGTGTGCACACGTATGCTGGTCTTGGAACTTAAACTCAGGGCCTGGATACTATCCCTGAGGTTCTTTTAAGATTCAGGGCTAGTGCTCTACCACGTAAGCCAGAGTTCCACTTCTGGCTTTTTAGGGGAAGGGTAGGGGTGGGTTGGAGTTATCGAGAATAGGAGTCGCACAGATTTTCCTGCCTGGGTTGGCTTTAATCTCACATCTCAGCCTCCTGGGAGCTCCTGAGTAGCTGGGATTACAGGTATGAGTAACCAAAGACCAGTGATTGCTTTGCTGTTTTTGTTGCTGTTGTTTTTTTTGCTGGGCCTGGGGCTTGAACTCAAGGCCTGGGTGCTGTCTCTGAGCCTCTTTGTGCTCAAGGCTAGTACTCTAGAACTTAAGCCACAGCTCCACTTTTTGTTTTTTCTGAATAGTTTATGGAGATTAGAGTCTCACAGACTTTCCTGCCCAGGCTGGCTTCAAACCAGCCTCCTGATTAGCTAGGGTTTATAGGCATGAAGGTTTATAGCTCAAGCTGGTTTGGAACTTTAGAACAACCTGCTTAGGCCTCCTGAATAGCTAGGATTATAGGTTTGAACCGCTATTCCCAGTACTATCTCTGTCGTTCTTTTTTTTTATTTTTTATTTTTTTTTTGGTCCGGTCGTGGGGCTGAACTCTGGGCCTGGGCGCTGTCCCTCAGCTCTTCAGCTCAAGGCTAGCACTCTACCACTTGAGCCACAGCACCACTTCCGGCTTTTTTCTTTTTGCTTATGTGGTGCTGAGGAATCGAACACAGGGCCTCAGGCATGCAAGGCAAGCGCTCTACCACTGAGCCACCTTCCCAGCCCTCTCTGTCGTTCTTAAAGATGTTTTTGACACTTGTTATACTGAGAGGTTGTTCCATGTCAGGCTAAGAGGGGCTTCCCTGTTGGTTCTCAGTGACAGTATGCCATGAATAGTCATACCATCATTTATTTATTGGCAGTACCCTTTTGATGGATATTTAGGTTGTTTTCCAGCATTTTTTTAAAATGGTAATGTCACAGAGAATCACCTGTACATGGGCTATTCCTTGTACTGAGGTTATCTGTAAGATGCCTTCTTAGAGGAGGGAATGGCAAGGCCAAGAGCCTCTGCAGTTATCTTTTGAGCTTGTTGTCCTTCATTGTGAGTGCTCTCACTGTCAGCTGTGTAGTGCAGAACCTGTTTTCCCACAGCTTCATTCACAGTTTACTCACTAATTTGATAGTGATAGATGGCAGTGGAGCTGCAGTTTGCTCTTGGGAGTCATTCTCATCCCATTCCCTGTCCTTTGTTCCCCCCTAGGGATCTGCTGCAACTGAGTGGGGAGCTGGCCCGGACTTCACGGGGCGTGCAGGAGGCAGGCCTGGGGCTGAGTGCAGGCCTGCAGCTGGCAGAGAGCCGGGCTGAAGCAGCACTGGAGAAGCAGGTGCTGCTGCAGGCCCAGTTGGAAGAACAGCTTCGGGTCAAGGTACTTCGAGAGAAGGAACTGACTCAGCTGCAGGTGCAGAGTGACTTGAACAAGGCTGACCTCAGTGCCAGGTGGGTGGTAGCAAGGGTCATTCAAGACTAGCTTCCCTGCAGAGGGGTCACTTGGAGTGTCTTTTCCCTGTGCTGGCCTGAAGGAGCTCAGCCAGCCTTTCTCAGGATCCCTGTTTGAGATTTAGAGGGCTGTGCCGAGTGTACATGAGTGTACCTTGCCAGTACTTCAATCTCCCATGACCCCCAACTCCTGCCTCCTGAGGAAGTCCTAGACTGTTTTCCTCATTTTTATTTTACAAATGGGAAGCCTGAGGTCCCAGGGGTTGTGCTCAAGATCACATAGCTGGGGAGGGGAGAAGCATGAAGGATACAAGCTGGTGGATTTGAGGAGAAGCTGGGCGGTTACCTCATTCTTCTGTTGCTTCTTTACCTCTAGAGTGACAGAGCTGGCTCTGGCAGTGGAGCGCCTCCAGAACCAGAACCTGGAGAAGGATCAGGTGAACAAGACACTGTCGGAGAAGCTGGAGGCCCTGGTGAGATATAGCCCCTGGGACCAACCAGAGCCATGGCCACAGACTTAGGACTGGGCCTCCAGCGCATCCCATTCAGACCTGGTGTC
This sequence comes from Dipodomys merriami, assembly GCF_024711535.1. Classification (NCBI taxonomy): domain Eukaryota; kingdom Metazoa; phylum Chordata; class Mammalia; order Rodentia; family Heteromyidae; genus Dipodomys; species Dipodomys merriami. The sequence goes on along the minus strand of NW_027204270.1, from coordinate 18,829,841 downwards.
ACCCGTCAGAGCAGGCACCAGGCTGATGTAAGGACGTTGATCCTCACATCCCACTCACTATACCATGAGGAAACCAAGTCCTGGAAGGCCCCGAGCCTGGAGACAAGAGAGTCCTTCCTCCACCTCCCCACCAGAGGGATGCCTTTCCAGGGCACTTACTGCCTGACTTGGTTCCCTCTGTGTCTGGGCCTGGGCTCTTCTCCAGGCGTTTTTATGATTGAGATAAGGCCCTGCTTCTCGGCTCCTCATCTGTTCATTGAGGGCAGCAGGGCTGCTTGTGGGGCCCACATTGAGGCCACCTGAAGGGTGGAGGGCAGATAGAGTCTCACCTAGGACCAAATTGTGACCACTGTTTCTTTGTCTCACTCCAGGAGCAGGCAGCCCTGGAGGTGGAGGATGGAGAGGGACTGCAGCAGACTCTGAGGGATTTGGCACAGGTAGGGACGAAACTCCTTTGTAGAGCTGGCATGCCATCCTGGGCCCACTGAACCGAACTGGAAGGGGTGTGGGGCTAGGAATCTTCATGCTGCTGTCCCACAGCTCTTCTAGCTCATTGGCTTCTGCTCTGGGAGCCACAGACAGTACTGGATAGACATACTGAATGATATCTTTCCAATAGACACCTTACCTGCTAGCCTGCCTAGCTGTGGGCAGTGCTGGTAAAGGGGGTGCACTCAGGAAAGCTGCTTTGAGCAAAGGAACTTCGTGGGGGGGTGGTGAAGGGTTAAGGGTTCTGGTCCTGGGGCTTAAACTCAGAACTTTGCACCTTCCTTGAGCTTTTTTGCTCAAGGCTAGTGCTCTACCACTTGAGCCACAGTTGTACTTTCAGCTCTTTGTAGGTTAATTGGAAATAAACATCTCACAGAGTTTTCCTGCCAGGGCTGATCCTCAGATCTCAGCCTCCTGATTAGCTAGGAATACAGGTGTGAACTACTGGTGCCTACCAGCAAGGACACTTTGAAGAGGTATTAACTTACCTAGACTAACTTACCTACCCAGCTAACGCCATGGTTCCCCAATCCTGCCTCCTGTGCCACCCACCTCCAGGCCGTCCTGTCTGACTCTGATAGTGGCATCCAGCTAAGTGGCTCCGATCGCACAGCCGATGTCTCTGACGGCAGTCTGCGAGGGCTCTCAGGACCACGGACCCCGTCTCCACCACGGCGTGCCTCACCAGGCCGTGGCCGATCACCACGCCGAGGCCCATCTCCCGCCTGCTCTGACTCCTCCACTCTCATCCTGATCCACTCTGCCCTGCACAAGCGCCAGCTGCAGGTCCAGGTAGGGAGCCAGAGCATTCCCCTGCACGTGGGGCCTGGGGCTTAGGGCCTAGGAGTGGGGCCAAGACCCTGAGAAATATTAAGGAGGGGAAGGGGGGAGGCGAACGGGCAGAGCCCTGGGACCCAATCTCAGCTCTGCATGGGAGGTGTTTGGCCATGGGTGTGGAACCTGGTTTGGGAGGAGCTGGTCATACAGTCCAGGACTGTACAAACCAGAACCTAGCAGAAAAGGTCTGGGAGGAGGAATCAGAGTAGAGGATGAGAGGAGCTTGGGAACCTGGGGCAGAGGCCCCGTAGTCTGAATGGAACCAGAATGCAAGGGGGAGGAACCTGGGTGCTTTAGGGGTGGAGTCAAAGTCCAGGAGAAAAAACATAGGTGTTGTTTTTTTTTTCTGATCTCCTGGGGGTTCAGCTTGGAATCACTTAGGCCCCCAGGGAGGTGAGGGCTCAGAAGTTTGGCTCGAGCACAAAATAGAAGTGGAATTTGCTCACATGGTTCTTATGGAACTAGCACAACATAGATGAGCTTCCCCTGTTCCGGTGACACCCCCACTCTGGTCTAGGACATGCGCGGGCGCTATGAAGCAAGCCAGGACCTGCTGGGCACCATGCGGAAGCAGCTTAGTGACAGCGAGGGTGAGCGGCGAGCCCTAGAGGAGCAGCTGCAGCTCTTGCGGGATAAGACAGATGGTGCCACCCAGGCCCAAGAGGATGCCCAGCATGAGGCCCAGCGGCTGCGCAGTGCCAATGACCTCCTGAGCAGGTGTGCAGGGAATTTGGGGAGGTTGGGTGGGGGTTGGTTTGATTAGTGTCTGAGACTGAGGTCCCTCCAAGCCAAGCAGAGCTAAGGCCTGACTCTAATAGATAGATCACAACTAGCCATAATTGCCTTTTTTTTTCTCCTTTTGGTGCCAGTACTGGGGCTTGAACTCAGGGCCTGGGCACTGTCCCTGAGCTTTTGTGCTTAAGGCTAGACTTATACCACTTGAGCCACAGCTTGACTTCTGGCTTTTTGGTGGTTAATTTGAGATAATCTCACAGACTGGGCTGGGAAGGTGGCTCAGTGGTAGAGTGCTTGCCTTGCATGCCTGAGGCCCTGGGTTTGATTCCTCAGCACCACATAAGAAAAAAGCCGGAAGTGGCACTGTGGCTCAAGTGGTAGAGTGCTAGCCTTGAGCTGAAGAGCTGAGGGACAGCACCCAGGCCCAGAGTTCAAGCCCCACGACCGGACCCCCCCCCCCAAAAAAAAAAAAAAAAAAAGAATCTCACAGACTTTCCTACACGGGCTAGCTTTAAGCCAGTCTCAGTCTCCTGAATAACTGGGATTACAGCTCCTCAGCCACAGAGTAGCTGTAGTGAGCCACTGGCGTGAGGCTCTCTATTGTATGGGGCTCACTACTGCCTATTAAAAGTGCCAGGGTGTGGCTCAAGTATTAGAGCTCTTCCCTATTAGGACCTTGGGTTCATTCCCCTGTACTACAACACTACTACTAATAATAACTTAAGTCAAAACTTCAAGAAAGTGAAAATTCAGATCCTCAGTTACATTAGTCACATTTCAAATGCTCCAGAGTCACACATAGCTGTAGAACATATTAATACCTTAGAGAATTCTGTTGTTTTCCCTGTTCTAGACTTGTTTCCTGGAGGTTATTTATCTATTTTCTGGTGTTGGGGATTGAACACACAGCCTAGCACATTCTAGGAAGCACTCTATTGCTGAGCTGCATCCCCAACCATCTTGGAGACATTTTGTATTTGTGTGTGTTCCGATCCTGAGACTTGAACTTTTTTTTAGAGTGTGGATGCTGTCTCTGAGCTCTTTTTGGCCAAGGCTAGCATTCTACAATTGAACCACAATTCTACTTCTACCTTTTTGGTGGTTAACTGGAGATGAGTCTCATGGACTTTTCCTGCCCCAGCTGGTTTCCAACCTTGATGCTCAGATCTCAGTCTCCTGAGTAGCTAGGATTACAGGTATGAGCCACCAATACCTGGCTTCATCTTGGAATTTTTTTTTTTTTGACATTAGGTGATTACATAAATTTCATATATTTCACAGTATTGTGGAGTAGTGATACTTAAAGTCACAAACACATTTTGACCTTCACAAGGCAAATTGTCATTATCATGTTGTATAAAGTTTGAGTGTTCTATGAGCTTTGACGATACAACAATTTCTTCTACATCATGTGATATTTACACTTTTTTCCTTTTGCTTAGTGTAAGCTGTCCCCTCTTTCATTCTCATTTCCTCCCTCCCATCGCTGCCTCTGAGTTGCTTAGTTCATTTTTATCTATGTCAGTGCAGCTGATTGTCCCCTCTGTTGTATGTTTTCCCGTTTCCCTCTGATTCTTTTTTTTGGGGGGGTCCGGTCATGGGGCCTGAACTCTGAGCCTGGGCACTGTCCCTTAGCACTTCAGTTCAAGGCTAGCGCTCTACCAGTTGAGCCACAGTGCCACTTCTGGCTTTTTTTCTTTTTGCTTATGTAGTGCTGGGGAATCGAACCCAGGGCCTCATGCATGCAAGGTAAGCGCTTTACCACTGAGCCACCTTCCCAGCCCCAGTTTCCCTCTGATTCTGTGTCCTCCTCCTAGATTCCCTCAGATGCGCACATACATACACTATATATGTGGTCAAGAACATGGAGTCATTTAGCAATGATATGACGAGTGAAAGTCCTTTGTTTCTCCAGTCCTGTTTACTTTGTCATAGCTTTTTTGCATTTTGGCTTTAGCATCCACGTATTAGGGAGACCATGTGCCATTTGGCTCTTTGCTCTTGACTTACTCGCTCAAAATTATTTGCTCTAGTTCCATCCATTTCCTTGCAAATGCCATTATTTTGTCCTTTCTTCCTTTCTTTTTTTTTTTGGGTCCAGTTGTGGGGCCTGAACTCTGGGCCTGGGCGCTGTCCCTCAGCTCTTCAGCTCAAGGCTAGGGCTCTACCATTTGAGGCACAAGCGCCACTTCCAGCTTTTTTCTTTTTGTTTATGTGGTGCTAAGGAATCGAACCCAGGGCCTGATGCATTGCAAGGCAAGCGCTCTACCACTGAGCCACCTTCCCAGCCCCTATTTTGTCCTTTCTAATGGCTGCATAATATTCCATTGTATATAGGTACCACAATTTTTGCATCCACTCATTTGTAGTGGGGCATCTGTGTTTCCATATCTTGGCTATTATGGACAGCATCTTGGAAATTTTTAAGCAGAAAAAATGACATCCCACTGGGCACTGATGGCTCATGTCTCTAATTCTAACTACTCAGGATGTTGAGATCTGAGGATCAAGGTTGGAAGCCAGCTGGGGCAGGAAAAGTCCATGAGATTCTTACCACCAGTTAACCACCAGAAAACCAGAAGTAGAACTGTGGCTCAAACTGGTAGAACATTAGCACTGAGCAAGAGAGCTTAGGGACAATGCCCAATCCCTATGTTCAGGCCCCACAACCGACTCCCCACCCCCAAAAAAAATCACATCCCATTTTGGCTACCTAATTGTTTTTTTTTTTTCTTCCAGTTCTAGGGTTTGAACTCAGGGCCTGGGCACTGTCCTGAGCTTCTTTTGCTCAGTGATAGCACTCTACCACTTGAACCACAACACCACTTCTGGCTTTTTTATGTGGTACTGAGGAATGAAACCCAGGGACTCATGTATGCTAGGCAAACATTCTTATCACTAAGCCACATTCCTAGCTCTACCTAATGGTTTTTGGTTTTTGATTTTTCTTTTCTAAATAGAAGTATTTAACAAAAATTTGAAAAATGGAGGGGAAATAAAAAAAGGATCTTATTATCACCTCTCCTGCCCACCCTATCCTCATAGATTACTGATTTGAGCTCACCCTTTCCTGGCAGCAAAGTAATACAGTAGATATATAGGAAGGCCTACTGTGTGCCAGACCCTTTCTAATGGTTTCGTATGAATGAATGTGAGTATGCCCTTCATATGAATATATGTAACTGCTGTAGGTTGAAACTGTCATTGTAGGAAAGCTGAGAGACCTTCCCAAACTCAAACTGTGAATGATAGGGAACAGCAAGGTAGAAATTGGAATTTGGGTCCATCTGGTAACAAGCCCATGATTCTTATGTATAGGAGGAGATTGGCTATTTATTTGGCTATACTGAGTTTTGGATTCAGCTCCTTGAACTTACTAGGCACATGTTCTACTGCTGGAGTCACATACCCAAACCCTTTTTTTTTTATTTTTTATTTTTTATTTTTCAGATAGGGTCTTGAGTTTTTGCCGAGTGCTGGTACAGACAGACCTTCTTCTACCTATGCCTCCCCTATAGCTGGGATTATAGGTGCATGCCACTACACTTGGCTAGTTGGTGGACATGAGGTTCTCACTAATTTTTTGCCTAGTCTGTGAGCCATCTTTCTAATCTCTGCCTTTCGAGTAGCTGAGATTATAGATATGAGCCACAAGATGGGCTTTTTAAATAGCTATGTTCACAGTGAACATCCTTTTTTGCATTTTGCTATTTTTACTTTAATAGCATGTTCTGAGTTTTTTCCCCACCCACTGCTTGCTTTGGTATATAGTATATTTAGGGGATGCCACTTCAGATGACACAGGAGGACAGCCCTAAACTTCAATTTTTTGGCCTGGATGGAGGTATTATAGATACAGACCCCAACGCTGCTCATGACTACTGGGGAAGATGGTAGCTGTCTGCAAGCCTTCTGGGTTGTTGTCCAGTGGCTGCCTCCTCTCAGGTCTGGACAGATCTTTCTCTCCTAGGCTTCCCAGAATCAAAGGTGATAGATACCTAGTGTGAGATTTCCTGGCCACATGGCCTAGCAGAACTGGCACAAAATTGTCTGTGGGTCCCAGAAGCCAGTCCTGGTCTCTTGCACCTGGTGAAGTTACCTGCTAGTACCTCTGTCCACCCCTTGGCCTCCATGTGAGCAGCTGGGGAAGGAAGGCAGGTTCCTGTTCTGGGAGCTGGGACTAAGATGAATCAATACAGGCAGCGTCAGCAAGGCTTCCAGGAGGCAGGTGTCTTGGAGGACAGAAGCTATAACCTGTGGCTAGGGTGGCCACCCAGCCACCTTCCTGAAGGGAGCAGCTCCAGAAGAGCCCTCTGCTCCCTGTTCCTGTGCTGTAGGGAGAAGGGCAGCCTGGCCCACAGTCTGCAGGTGGCTCAGCAGCAGGCTGATGAGCTGCGCCAGGAGCTGGAGAAGCTTCAGGCCGCACATGAGGAGCTGCGGCGCCAGCGGGACCAGCTGGAGGAAGAGCAGGAGGATGCCGTGCAAGATGGAGCCCGTGCACGCAGGGAGCTGGAGCGCAGGTGGGCCCCTCCCTGCCTCCTGGTCAGGGCTAGTCCAGTGCACCCCTGGGTTTCCATGGCATCTCTGGGACTGGCAAGCACCATGAGTCAGCCTAAGGAGGCCTTGGGCACTACTCATGCAGGATCTTCCAACCTGCCCCACTTTGGGGTTCAGGGAGTATGTCACTGACGTGGGATGAGAAAATTGGGAGGAGAATAAAAGCAACATTTAAAAGTAGCAATATTAATGATACTAATTTTTTTTTTGAGGGTTACCAGTATTGGAGCTTGAACTCAGGGCCTAGGTGCAGTCCCCTAGCTTTTCTTTTTTTTGGGGGGGGCGGTCCGATCATGGGCCTGAACTCTGGGCCTGGGTGCTGTCCCTCAGCTCTTCAGCTCAAGGCTAGCGCTCTACCACTTGAGTCACAGCGCCACTTCGGCTTTTTTCTTTTTGCTTATGTGGTGCTGAGGAATCGAACCCAGGGCCTCAGGCATGTAAGACAAGCACTCTACCATTGAGCCACCTTCCCAGCCCCCTCCCCTAGCTTTTCTATCAAGGCTCTTCCACTTCTAGATTTTTGGTGGTTAACTGGAGATAAGATTCTCTTGGATTTATCTGTCTGGGATGGCTTTGAACTATAATCCTCAGATCTCAGCCTCTTGAATAGCTAGGATTACAGGCATGAGGCATTGGCACCTAGCTTGATACTTGTATTTTTAAAATTGAAAGTGACAATGGCATGTTACAGTTATATTATTACCATTTTAGGCGCAGGTTTTTTACCGTGATGCTAGAGCTCTGATGTACAAAGTACTATCTCCTTTTTCATGAGAGTGAAACTGAGGCACAATGAGGTCCTGAAACTTGCCACAGGACACACAACTAGTATAAGAACCAGGATTTAAACCCGCACTGCTTACCTCTCTGAGATCTAAGTGCATCCGTGATGGTGTTTAGTATGATGTGGTAGTGGATATTATTCCCGTTTCTCAGGATCCCTAGAAAGATGTGTCAGGTAATGTTTGAAGTACTTCCTGCATCGTAATCATGTTTTATCCTTACGACAATTTCTTTCTTTTCTTTTCTTTCTTTTTTTTTTTTTCTGTTGGTTGTGGGGTTTGAACTCAGGGCCTGGCACTGTGCCTGAACTCTTCTGCTCAAGGCTAATGTTCTACCACATTGAACCACAGTTCCACTTCTGGTTTTTGAGTCTAACAAGGACTTTTCTGCCCAGGCTGCTTCAAACTACGATCCTCAGATCTCAGCCTTCTGAGTAGCTAGGATTACAGGTGTGAGCCTGTGCCTGGCATCCTCAGGACAATTGCATAAAGCAGCTGCTACTCCATTTTGCCCTTGTGAATATCGATGCCCAGTCCAGTGTCGCAGAGCTAAGAGGCTTGGTTGTCCTTATGGGGGAGGCTCTGTCCCCAGGCTCCTGCTTCAGTCTGTCATAGCACCCCGCAGGGTGTCGGAGCTCAGGGGAAGGAAGTGACAGGAGACACTCCTATCTTCTGTCTCATAGCCATAAACAGCTAGAGCAGCTGGAGGTGAAGCGCTCAGGGCTGGCGAAGGAGCTGGTGGAGGTGAGGGAGGCGCTGAGCTGTACCACACTGCAACGGGACATGCTGCAGGCTGAAAAAGCTGAGGTGGCCGAGGTGCTGACCAAGGTGGGTCGCTGTTGGCTGCATAGCCATAGACTTGAATCTTCTCACTGGCCACAGATTGACCTCTGGCCCTGGCCAGCATTGGACTGACTTCCAGTAATGGCATATCCCTGGGGCCAGTGCCTGGAGCACAGGGTCATTCAGTCTATCTCTGGACACAGGTGTTGTTGGTTACCCAGTCCCATCTGGGTCTCTGAGAGTTGGGGCCACGGTACTGAGAGGCCTCATCAGGGCCTGCCCCCTCCTTGCAGTCTGGATCCTGGATATCCAGTTGGGGATCCTCTTGACTTATAGCTCTGCCTGGCAGGGCTAATCTTGAGCAGCCTTGTCTTGGGTCTCTTCTTTCACTGGGCTTCTTAGGCTACAGCCCTCCTCTGCAGGGATCTTTCCCAGCTCCTTACATCTTACTCTTAGCTCCCTGCCCCACCTTGGAGGATCTGTCTCCATTCTTGTCTCTCCCCATTTATCCATCTCTCCCTGTCTGAGTGGCACTACTGTCTGGTCCCCACCCACAGGCAGAGGCTGGCCGTGTGGAGCTTGAGCTGTCCCTGACCAAGCTGAGGGCAGAAGAGGCCTCCCTGCGGGACTCCTTGTCCAAGCTGAGTGCCCTCAATGAAAGCCTTGCCCAGGACAAGCTGGAGCTGAACCGTCATGTTGCCCAGGTACACCGCGTACTGTGGGCACTGCATTGGCTCTACCTGCCCTCCCCTACCCAGAGACCCCACTGTACCACCCCACACCCTATACTCTGTGCCTTTCTGACCTAGTATCTGCCTCTCCTGTCTTGGTTTGTCTCCATATTCTTTCTCATGTATTTAGAAAGGCAGGTCTGTTAGGGCACCTATGGGTGACTAGCTGGGATCATTAGGAGGGTGGAAGAGGCATCCCTGATCCTGGGAAGGACCCTTGTTTACCCTCACCCATCCCCTCCAGCTGGAGGAGGAAAAGGCAGCCCTGCTGGGCAGGCAGCAGCAGGCCCAACATGAGGCCACCCTGGCACTGGAGGAGCAGGAACGGCTGGAGCAGCTGCGACTAGAGCAGGAGGTGGAACGGCAGGGCCTGGAGGGCTCCCTGCACGTAGCTGAGCAAGCCCGGGAGGCGCTGGAGCAGCAGCTCCCTACGCTGCGCAGTGAGCGCAGCTGGCTGCAGGAGCAGCTGGCCCAGGTAGGCTGAGCCCCATGCACATGTGGGGCAAGGCAGGAGTGGAGGAACCCAGGCACCCAGGCTCAGTTTCTGGATTTATATCCACCCCATCTCCATTAGCCGAAGCCCTTGAATAAGCTACCCACCTCTTCATTCCTCATCACCCCATCTGTAACTTGGAGCCCAGAGGTCTTAGCACTAAGGGCCATTCTAATGAGAAATCCCACATGAGCACATTGCAGAGGGGACTCTGCCCCTGAGCCTCCGTCTCGCACAGAGCTGTCGTGAGACTTGTAGAACTGAGACCTCACAGCTGGAAGGGACTTGGGGTTTGAGGGATTCAGGGCTGTCATGCAGTGACAGTCCTGCAGGGCTGGAGAACTGTCTTAGAAGATGGAGCACGGGGTACCAGAGGCAGCTGCAGCTCCTCCCGCTGTGGCCTGCAGAGTAGCAGCCTTCTGTGTTTTATTCATTCCGCTCCCCCAAAGGCTTAGGGGGCAAAGTTACTCTCAAAACCAAGTAAAGGAAGCCCTTGGTTTTGCACACATGTGCATTGCGGGTCTAGAAAAGGCTGTCATTTGTCCTCCATACAGCACATCAGGGCAGAGCCTGGGCTCAAACATAGGTCTTCTGTCTGCCAGGCCAGGGCTGGGCCAGATCCCAAGTAGGTGAACTGGGTGGGGGATTCTAGGGGATTCTGCTCAGTCCCTGGGTGGGGCCAGCTCTCCAGGCAGCTGACCATGCGGGAGCAGGAGCTGGAGCAGGCCCAGCGGGAATCCCAGCGGCAGGCGGAGGCACTGGAGCGGGCAGCCCGGGAGAAGGAAGCCCTGGCTAAGGAGCGGGCTGGCCTGGCTGTGCAGCTGGCTGCAGCAGAGCGTGAAGGCCGGACCTTGTCAGAGGAGGCATCACGCTTGAGGTGAGATCTCACGCTCTGCCCAGCCTCCCACAGGGGCCTGGGATGGGGTTCTACCCGGGGAGGGGAGGGTACATCTTGACCAAGCTCTGGCTTGGCCCATAGGAGCAGTTTCTTAGGAGCCCAGCTTGCCAACACTGCCTAGCTTCTGCTCAGGGAGCTTGGGACAGGCTAGGCAGGTAGGCTGGCATGAGGCCCATGCTAGCCACACCCTCAGCCACCTGGGGTTACCTGGGGCTGGGAAGGCTAGTGCAGTGGCCTTGGATTATGTATGTTGCAGGTTGGAGAAGGAAGCCTTAGAGAGCAGCCTGTTTGAGGTGCAGAGGCAGCTGGCCCAGCTGGAGGCCCGTCGGGAGCAGTTAGAAGCTGATGGACAGGCCCTGCTGCTGGCCAAGGAGACCCTGACAGGTATAAGGGGCTGGGAGACCCCAGGCTCTGGCCCTGACTGCATCCTGTGGGATTCTGGCATCTTAGAAGGTGGGACCTAGCTGTGCAGCTGACCTGAGTTCCAGACCCCTTTGCTCTTTGGCCCACAAGGTCTTGATATAGGAGGTAGTACCACCTTCCAAACCTGTTGCCAGGTCAAGGTGAAGCGCGCATGTGAAAAACTTGGCCCGGGGCTTGGCTCAGCCACCAGTGGCTGCTGTTTCTTCGTCATTGGGGCACTTGGGGATCTGATTCCCTGCTGAGCCATCAGTCGCTTTCCCCACTGCTCTCTCTCCTTGCGTTCCCCACCCGTGCTCAGTGCTCAGGCCCTCCCTGTCCACCAGACACTAAGCACCTACTTATGCATGGAAATGAATTTTCCTGTCTGCATCTAGGAAGGGAAATGCTAGGGGTCCTGGGTCCCCCCCAGGGAAGTGTGTTCACCTGTTCCAGGTGAGGCTCACCTGGCAGTGTTCCATCTATGAGTGCTGACAGCGGTTTACAGTGCTCTGTCGTTAAAGGGAGACATTCTATGAAAAGTTGGGCAGCTTTGAGAGATTGGTGACCTCAGAGCCTCATCGGGATGAGGATAAACTAGAGCTGAAATGATGGCTGTGCTTGAGTGTTGCCCAAGTGCCTGAGCTGTAGTAAGCATTCAGTGATGGTGGTGGTTATAGTTCTGACATCCTTTCCATTTGTGGGACCCTTCTTACCAATCTTCTAGATAGGCAGAGGGGAGACAGCCAGAGGGAAGACAGACTCAGAGAGGGTGAGTCAGTTCTCCAAGGGAACCCAGCCTAGGTGCCAGGGGAACCTTCTTTCCTCTGAAGGTTTTACCCATGTGGTTCAGCCTGTCCCAGGGGAAGTTTTGATCTTGTCCTGTCCTTTCCTCCACTCCTTGTCCTTGTGCAGGGGAGCTGGCAGGTCTGCGGCAGCAGATGATAACCACAGAAGAGAAAGCGGCTCTGGATAAGGAGCTGATGGCACAGAAGTTGGTACAGGCTGAGCGGGAGGCGCAGGCCTCTCTGCGGGAGCAGCGGGCAGCCCACGAGGAAGATGTGCAGCGGCTGCAGCGGGAAAAGGTTTGGGTAGCTGCGCGGGGGTGGGCAGGACTGTCACCTCATTGACTCTTCTGTTCCCCCAGAGAAATCATCCTCAGTTTCCCCATTTGTTTGCCCTCGAGGCCCTGGGGACATGTGGGACCATTGTAGCCCGTGTCCTTATCAAATATGCCGATTGATGGTCAACACTGGTGATCCAGCCCTGCTACAGCTCACCTACAATTACATTTGAGAAAGGCCAATCTAATGTGTAGCAGATGTGCGCTTTCATTTGCTAACATGGAGGATTACTCTGGGACCTGAGCATATAAGAAAGCAGGGGCCAGGGAAGTTACTAGAACTCTGGCTCTGGATTTACCTTCCCTACATTTGAATCTGATCTTGGTTACATGCTAATGCTGCTACCTAAGGTCTCTGCCTTCATTTCCCCATTTATAGAGATGGGGTAGGTGATGGGAGGTACTAGGATGGTGTGAGATAACCTATATAAGGAGACTGACACTTGGTAAACAAAAATTGCTCTTACTGACACTACAATATTCTCCAGAGTGGCCCTCAAGACAAGGCTCTGAGGCACCCAGCCTGGACAGGGCTACTTCCACAGTCTCAGGAACCTGTTATAGAGTAGAGAGGCCCTGGGCCCCTCTGGGTCTCCACAGATCCTGGTAGACACCACATATCTCCAGCAGGTGGCAGCACAGCACTTGAAGAAGGGCCACCATGGCTGGCTTTTCACCAAGTTCTAGAGGCCAATCCTAGGGCCGGACAGCTGTCGTTGGCTCCTTAAGTGAGCTGTCCTTTGCCCATGGGCTCCTCCTGCCCACTGTCCACAGTGAGCCAGACTCCTGTGATACCAACCCATTACTACTCTTGTCCCCTGCTCTGCTTAGTGTGGCCTGTGAATATCCCTGAATCTGTATCCTCCTGTCTATGTCCTCTGCCTCCCGTGGGCCCCAGACCCATTCATTCCTCACATTCATCCGGATCCTTGTTCCACAGATGTCTGAAAGGCCTTCATCTAAACTTTAGATATTCCTTGTCACCTGGGCTTGAGGCTCCTGCTGCCCTCACTGTTCTCACAATCCCTCTGTCTTGGCAGAACCTTTCCCGGCCTTTCCTGGACTAGGTTCCTGGCCTGGGTTCTTCGCTTCTCCTTACCTGGTTGGAGGGTTCTCTGACCCAGTGCAGGTGCTGCTGCTTTCAGGGCTTTCATAATCCTAGTGTCCTCGTCACAGCCCACCTTACAGTGACTTGGTCCTGTTTCTTAGCTGTGTGACACTTGGGCCCTTGCTGAATGCCCCTGAGAAATGGGAGGGGCTTCCTGGGCCCCTTCTGGTGTGTCACATGACTGGGCCTGGACCACAGGAGACAGCATGGCGGGAGCTGCAGGCAGAGCGGACCCAGCTGCAGGGCCAGCTGCAGCGGGAGCGGGAGGAGCTGCTGGCCCGGATGGAGGCTGAGAAGGAGGAGCTGAGTGAGGAGATTGCTGCCCTGCAGCAGGAACGGGATGAGGGCCTGCTCCTGGCTGAGAGTGAGAAGCAGCAGGTGTGTGACTTGTGGGAAAGTCTTGGGGCTCGGAGCCCAGGGGTGGGTCATGTTCCCTCTCAAACATCAGTTCCCTCACCTGCAGGATGGGAGTTGGAGGGATGTGGGACACATCACAAGGCCCAGGTCTGGCTCACAGTGTCAGTGACACTAGGAAAGCATCCTGCACTCTCCTGTCCCTCCTCCAACCCCTCTGGTTCGGGCATCCTCAGGAGTCACCTGGGCAGCTGCCATGATGACTACAGGCACAACTGGCCTTCCCTGAGAGCTAATTCTTTTTCTTTCTTTTTTTTTTTTTTTTTTCCAGTCATGGGGCTTGAACTCCGAGCCTGGGCATTGACCCTGAGATTTTCAGCTCAAGGTTTGCGCTCTGCTACTTGAGCCGCAGTGCCACTGCTGGGTTTTCTGGTGATTAATTGGAGATAAGAGTCTCTCAGACTTTCCTGCTAGGGCTGGCTTTGAACTGAGATCCTCAGATCTCAGCCTCCTGAGTAGCTAGGATTACAGGCGTGAGCCACCGGTACCTGGCGAGAGCTAATTCTTGACTTTCCTGTAATGCTGGGGAGGCAGTGAAAATGGTGTTCATTTCCCCTCACCTGTTGTGTCACCTGGGAAAGTCACTTTCCCTCTTTGAGCTTTAGTTTCCTCATCTATAAGATGGGGATGATGGCATGGTAGCACATGCCTGTAATTCTAGCATTCAGGAGGCTGAGGTGGAAGGATCAAGAGTTACAGGCCAGTCTGAGATAATAGTGATACCCTATCTCAAAAGACAGAGACAGAGAGAGACAGAGAGTGTGGGACATAGTTGCACACACTTGGAATACTGGCTACTTGGTGGAGATTGGGAGCATTGTGGTTTGAGGCCAGCCTGGGCAAAAAGTTAATGAGACTTCCTCCCCCACCCCTCACCATCTGAACCAATAAGCTATATGTGGTAGTACACACTGTAATCCTAGCATGCAGGAGATATAGATAGGAGACTGGTGGTCAGAGGCCACATGAGGCTGTGTTTGAAAAATAAAGCCAAAAGGGCTGGGAGCTTGGCTTAAGTGGTAAAACACTTGCCTATTAAGTAAGAAGCTCTGAGTTCAAACTCTAGTGCTAGCCATGCACACAACCCTCCCTGTTCAAGAGGCTGAGATCTAAGGACTTCCCAGCCTGGGCAGGAAAGTCAATACGACTCTATCTGTAATTAACCACCAAAAAGCTGGAAGTGGAGCTGTGGCTCAAGAAGTAGAATGCCAACTTTGAATGAAAATGCTAAGGGACAATGGCCAGACCCTGCATTCAAGTGCCAGTACCAGCACACACACACACAAAACTACCAAAGAGAAATAAACACTAAAGTCAGTATAGTGACAAACTGGTTCCTTGTAAGTGTGGCAGGTCAGTGATAGATAGCTAAGTCAAGTTTTGTCAGGGGCCTTGATTGTGCTGTTGAGCCTATGGCAGGCAGCAGAGGGGTGTTTACACCTGTGGCCACTGAGCCCCATGTCCCTTGCCCGTGCCCAGGCCTTGTCCCTGAAGGAGTCTGAGAAGACAGCTCTGTCAGAGAAGCTGATGGGGACACGGCACAGTCTGGCCGCCATCTCTCTAGAAATGGAGCGGCAGAAGCGAGATGCTCAGAGCCGCCAGGAGCAGGACCGGGTAAGCAGCTTGGCCTCTACTAGGGTTGGGGGCATATCTGACCTGGAGGATAGACCAGGCAGCCTGGTGGAAGCCTCCAGGCTGTGGGGGGGCAGAGGTTCAGCCCTTCCTTTGGGGCCCCTGCCCAAGAGAGATGAAACGGCTGTGCCTTAGCCCTGCTATTGGATAAAGAGCCAGCCATGTGGATAGCATCCACTAGGCACTGAATAAGCAGGGCCTGGCAGGCAAGGAGAGGGGCTGTGTTTGGAGCTAGAAGTGGACAGCTTAACCCCTGGGGCTGGAGGCAGTGGGGGGGACACACTTCAGAACAAGTTTGAGCCGCCTGTCTGTCTCAGAGCACCGTGAATGCCCTGACATCCGAGCTGCGGGACCTCCGGGCCCAGCTTGAGGAGGCTGCTGGTGCCCACGCCCAGGAGGTAAAGAGGCTACAGGAGCAGGCCCGAGACCTGGGCCGCCAGCGGGAGGCCTCCCTCCGTGAGGTGAGCCTGAACCCATTGCTCCCCTCCGTGAGGTGAGCCTGAACCCATTGCTCCCCAGATATCCCATCATGTGCTATCTTGGACCTGCTGTGGGCATCTCAGAAGGTTAAGCTTTGTCCCTGCATCTGGGGGGTGATGGATGGCTAGCTCAGCATCTGCTGTGTGCAGGGGAGCCATGGAGGGGCTGAAAGGATGAGTGGGGTTCCCTTGCCCTCTTGCTATTATCTGCTGGAAGACTCCAGTGAATTATTTCAGGCCCAGACCTCAGCATGCCTTGCCCCAAATCATCACTTACAGCCCGGGGTCAGAGTCACCACGGAGGAAGGGGCGGGACCCAGGAATGGACATGGAGTCCAGCTTAACGGAGCCCCGCCCCTGCACTGGACTCACAGGCAGAAGAGCTGCGGACTCAGCTGCGCCTGCTGGAGGACACCCGTGACGGGCTGCGGCGGGACCTTCTAGAGGCGCAGCGCAAGGTGCGGGAGAGCCAGGAGGGCCAAGAAGCCCAGCGCTTGGAGGCCAGTGAGCTGCGGCGCAGCCTAAGTGAGGGCGTCAAGGAGCGTGAGGCCCTGCGGCGCTCTAACGAGGAACTGCGGGCGGCTGTGAAGAAGGCCGAGAGCGAGCGGATCAGGTAGGGGCTTGGGAGGCCTGCCTTCCCCCCAGCTTTGCCCCTGGAACCTGACGTCACACCATGGGGCCAGGGAAATTGCCCAGGTGGGGATGGTCTGGTTTCTAGCCACAATCTAGCACAAGAGTCATCAGAGGTGGCTTTCCTACTCAGAAGAGGGACACAGCAGGCAGGGTTGGATCTGTACTTGGAACCCACCGGCTCCCACACATGCCAGCCAGACCCCTCCCAGCATCACTGCACCTCCCCTGCCCAGGGCCTACCCACAGCCCTGTGGCTCAGCACCCCGGATCAGAGAGAAGCCTTTTGCATAGAGCCGCAGACCATTCTTCCCACTACCCAAGGAAACCTGTGCCTCACCCTCTCTAGCCTGAAGCTTGCCAGTGAAGATAAGGAACAGAAGCTGGCCCTTCTGGAGGAGGCGCGTACAGCTGTGGGCAAGGAGGCCGGGGAGCTGCGGGCTGGGCTGCAGGAGGTGGAGCGCTCTCGGCTGGAGGCCCGGCGTGAGCTGCAGGAGCTCAGGCGGCAGGTACTCCTCAGTCTCTCTCCCATGGAGTTAGGTAGGCATTGTCCCCACCTGAACTCATTGGCGAGCAGACCTAGAACTCTCTCCACTTGTCTGGAATCAAATCCCAGCCCTGCTATTTGTGGACTAAGTGACCTTCAGCAAGTTTTCTCATGCTAAAGGGATAATATGCCAGTGCTAGTAACTCATGCCTGTAATCCTAGTTAGGATTGGGAGGCTGAGATCTGAGGATCACAGTTTGAAGCCAGCCTGGGCAAGAAAGTTCACAAGACCCTTTCTCAAGTGAGAGCAGAATGTGATGGTGCTCAACTATTATCCTAGCTATGATGAGAAGCCTAATATATGTGAATCATGGTCCAGGTGTGACTGGGCAAGAAGCCAGACTGTATCTTGAAAAGGCGGTAGTAAGAACATTTGCCTTGCTAGGCATTGGTGACTCATGCCTATAATCCCAGCTACTGGGGTGGCTTGGCAAAAGTGAATTCAAACCCCAGTACTGCCACCAAAAACAAAACAAAACAACCCAAGCAAACAAGAAATAGCAACAGTCAGGTGCTAGTTTCACAGCTGTGATCCTAGCTACTCAGAAAGGTGAGAACTGAGGATCTTGATTTAAAGCCAGCCTAGGCAGACAAATCCATGAGATTCTTCTTTCCAAATAGCCAGCAAAAAGCCAGAGGTGGAGGCTCAAATGGTAGTGGGCCAGCCATGAGCAAAGCCACCAAGAGAGTGTGAGGCTCTGAGTTCAAGCCCTAAGGAAGTTGCTTACTTAGCACAGCTAGACATAGGGTAAGCACATCAAACATCTGAATTGTATTTGCAGATGACAGGTGGCCCCAGGGCTGGGGCTCCTGCCCCGTGGAACTTCAAATCTGATTAGGGCTCAATTCCCTGGCTCCCTTCCCCCACCTACTTGAACTCCAGATCTGTTGGGGCCCAACATGGCCATTGGTGAGGTTGCTCAAGTCTGGCTCCCCTTGCCTTTGGAGTGGTAGCTGATATGTGTGTCCCAAGACCAGGGGGTCTTGAGTGTCCCCTGGGCCAGGACTGGCCAGGGCACAGGGGCGCAGTTCACCATTTGCTGCTCTCTCTTTCTCACAGATGAAGATGTTGGACACTGATAATACCAGGCTGGGCCGGGAGCTGGCAGAGCTGCAGGGCCGCCTGGCTCTGGGTGAGCGGGCTGAGAAGGAGAGCAGGCGGGAAGCCCTGGGCCTCAAGCAGAGAATAATGAAGGGTGAGGCCAGCCTGGAGGCCTTGCGGCAGGAGGTAACTGGACAGGAGGGCAGACTGCCTGGAGGTGGGGGGTGCTCTCTACCTTCTTTCTCCCTCCAGCACAAAGTACATGGGTCCTCCAGGGCTGGAGTCCTTTAAGAATGCCCTCCCTAGCACTTGTGATTATCTTCCACTCCCAGAGTTTCCTCTAATAACTGTGGGCGTAATGTATGTGGACACAAAGGCAACCTTGTTTGATTCTCTCAGCAGCCCCATACAGCAGGTCCTGCTAGCCACATTTACTAGGAGAACCAAACACCGAGGTACAGAGAAGCCAAGGCACCTACCCAACATCACACAGCTGCCCAGATCTGTCTGACCCGTAAAAGCCTGCACTTTCTCCACTCAGCCTTTTGTGGCTGTTTCACTGCTGTGACTCTGCTGTGTGATCCAGTCTCCTAATCTCTGTGCTTTAGTGTGCTTGTGGGAGAGGAGCCAGCGCAGCAGGAGTGGTGGAAGGAAAGACACTGGCCCAATGCCTGGCTCCAGGTGGTTGGTGGTCAGTACATGGAATTCCAGTGAACTGATGGTGCTTATTCTCTAAAGCAAAGGGTGGTGTTTGTGTTTGGGTAGCCACACACTGCCCACTCCAATGGTGTGGAGATAATTATTAAGTTTTGTGTGCCCAAAGGCCAAGAACAGCCTTTGAAACCAGAGTGTCAGGCTCTGACTCCTTGCTCTGTAGCACAAAAGCTGGGTGTCCTCAGACTAGTTACCTTCCCTGTGCCTCACTGTTATCATTGTAGAGTTAGGATGACTCATAGTAGTGCGTTTATTTGGGAGCCTGGTACTGTCAAGTCCTGTCTATTATAGATTAGCTGCTATTACTGATAAACTGGGTACACACTAAGGAAAAGGTAGAAGATGAATCCCACACTGTTATTGCTCCCTCCTGCTTGGGTGGAGATCACTAAAGAATAGGTGTGGCCACTTGGGGTAGTGGGCACCAAGCTGGGCCAGGTAGGTGGGGGTGGCCTTGTGGCCCTCACCTTCTGGCTTTGCCCTGCCCCAGCTCCAGGGATCCCAGCGGAAGCTGCAGGAGCAGGAGGGCGAGTTCAGGGCCCGAGAGCGAGGTCTGCAGAGCTCTCTGGAGGAGGCACGTGGCGCTGAGAAGAAGCAGCTGGACATCGCCCGAGGACTGGAGCTGAGGCTGGAGGCAGCCCGGGCTGAGGCTACGGAGCTGGCACTGAGGCTGAGTGCAGCCGAGGGTCGGGCACAGGGCCTGGAGGCGGAGCTGGCCCGCGTGGAGGCACAGCGGCGCTTGGCGGAGACCCAGCTGGGTGGCCTGCGCTCTGCCCTGCGCAGAGGCCTGGGTCTAGGCCGAGCTCCCAGCCCAGCCCCCAGGCCAGTGCTGGGCTCCCTAGCCCTGGGCTCCCCTGCCCGGGATGCACCTGTAGGAGGTGAGGCTGGGAGGGTGGGGAGCAATGCATACAGGCTGGTACTGGGGAGGCCATGCCCACTGCACCACTGCGTTTGCCTTCGTAGGGCCCACCCTCCTTTGGCCACGCCCCCACCAAGCTCTTCCCCTCACTGATCTGTCTAGCTAGGAAAGGTTCTTCATTTTCCAACTCCTCTTCTGAGTTTTTGAACCCTGCCCTCTCTAGTCCTCAGCCTCCCATCTGAGCTCAGGGAGGCTATAGCAGGCCTAGGATGATGAAACCGCTCCCAGACAGGCACAGCCAGCCTGATTGCCTTGCTGGGCCACATTTCTTCTTTCTCACTCAGTATTTCAAGTGCTTAGTACAGGCCAAGAACCCTTAAACACTGGGGATCGAGCAGCAGACAGAACAGGGGTGTGTCTGTTCCCAGAGCTAGTAGTTCAGACATAGTACCAGCAGTTAGAAATGTGATTGATGTGGAACCTGTCAGGGAAAAAGGCAAAGGACGTTGCTGATCTGTGCAGCCTCTCTGGAAAATGGCAAAAAGCCTAAAGTTACCACAAGACCCTAGGTATATAACCAAAATAATTGAAGGCTTTATTTCAACAGATTATCTGTACATCAGAGCTCATTGAAACATGATTCACAATAGCCAGTATGTGTTAACACCCGAAATGCTTACCACAAAAGAATAAACAAAACATGCTATCCATCCAATGGAATATAACTCAGCCTTTAGAAGGACTGACATTTTGATAAATGCTACAACATAGATAAAACTTGACATTATAAATACATCAGTAACAAATTGACAAATAGGAGTCTATTTGTATAAGATCTAGAATTGACAACTCTATAGAAATGGGAAGCAGATTAGAGCTGGTCAGTGATACCTCATGTAATTTTAGCCACTCGGGAGCCTGAGATCTGGAGGATCACAGTTCACAGCTGGTCCCTCCTAGGATCCTACGTACTGTGGACAAGATGAGTCTGTAGGAAGGCAGTCAGCAGCACAGAGGCTGCCAAGGCTGCCATAAGGCCCAGAGTTTCAATGGCAGTGGTGTCCGAGCAGGAGCGCTGCAGTGGCACATACCTGAAGTCCTAGCTGAGGGACCCTGGAAGCTGAGACTGGAGGATAGAGAGTTCGAGGCCAGCCTGCTACATAGCAAGAGCCTGTTTCAAAAAGTCCAAATGAACTGGGTACCAGTGGCTCACGCCTATAATCCTAGCTACTCAGGAGGCTGAGATCTAAGGATCATAGTTCAAAGCCAGCATGGGTAAGAAAGTCCATGACTCTTTTTTTTTTTTTGGGGTCCAGTCGTGGGGCCTGACCTCTGGGCTTGGGCGCTGTCCCTCAGCTCTTCAGCTCAAGGCTAGCGCTCTACCACTTGAGCCACAGTGCCACTTCTGGCTTTTTTTCTTTTTGCTTATGTGGTGCTGAGGAATCGAACCCAGGGCCTCAGGCATGCAAGGCAAGCGCTCTACCACTGAGCCACCTTCCCAGCCCCTCCATGACTCTTATCTCCAGTTAAGCACCCAAAGAACCAAAAGTGACTCACTCAAGTGGTAGAGCACTATCTTTGAGCCTAAAAGCTCAGTGTCAGTGCCCAGGCCCTGAGTTCAAGCCCCAGGACTGGCAAAAAAATAAGGCTGGTGGTGCCACCCATGGCCTGGGTCCTGGGGACACCATGGTAGACAAGAATAATGTCCTAGCCCTCCTGACATGGGTGGAGTGGGGAGGAGATATCAGACCCCTAGGACCTCTCAAGGTCAGGGAGACCTCTAAGAAGTAGCCTAACAAATGGACTGGGTACTGAGAAACAGAAGAATGAGTAGCATGCATGAAGGCCTCAGGGCCAGAACAGGGAATGTTCTAGAATGTTCTAGAACATGAGAGCTAAAGGTGACCGATGCAGAGTGGCCAGCTCATATAAGATGAGAGGATGATGCGGGAGAAGGCAACAAAGTTTCTAAGCTATAGCAAATAAGCTGAGCTTGTGTGAAGGTTGTGAGGGCTGGCGAGAGGTGTTAAGCAAGAGGGTACTGTGGCCTGGTTTGTTCTAGGAGGCTCATACACACTCCTGAACACAGCAGGTACAGGATGCATGGGACACCATCGCCTAGGGCTCCTGCATCCCTGAGTGTGTTCTCTTCCAGGAAGTGGGGATGGACTCAGCAGCCTCAACCCTTTGGAACACAGCCCTGGGTCTGAGCCACCATCCCCAGGACCTGTCACCTCCCCAGTGTCTCCAGACCTGGACCCAGAGACGGTGCGGGGAGCCCTCCGGGACTTCCTGCAGGAGCTGCAGAGCACCCAGCGAGAGCGGGTGAGCCCGGGCGTGGAGGGCTAGGCTGGGAGCTGGGGCCCTGCAGGGGCTGCAGGTTGTCACAGCTGGACTATCCATTTTTGCATTGGGATTCTAGGATGAACTCCGGGCCCAGACCAGGGCCCTGAATGGTCAGCTGGCTGAGGTGGAGGCTGAGAGGGACAGCGCTGTAGTGCGGGTCAGGCAGCTGCAGAAGACCGTGTCTGAGAGTGAGGAAGGTGAGGCTGATCCCAGGACCTCTGCTCTCTGTGCCCCTGGATACTAAGGTGGGAGGCCGGGATTGGCCCTGCCCTAGTCCATGACCTGGCTCTAGGCTGTCTCCTCCAGGAGTCCTTTCAGGTCAGCCTCACCCTCTGTCCAGACCTGCAGTTATTGGGCACAGACAAGCATGCAGGCTGTGTGTGGTCGGTGGGATGCAGGCTGGGCTTCTGTGGCCTGGCTCAGGTCTCAGGGCTGTGTCAGGCCTGATGGGACTTGGTGGTGGCTACAGCCCGGCGTAGTGTGGATGGGCGGCTGAGTGGGGCCCAAGCGGAGCTGGCACTGCAGGAGGAGAGCGTGCGGCGCAGCGAGCGGGAGCGCAGGGCCACGCTGGACCAGGTGGCTGCACTGGAGAGGAGCTTACAGGCCATGGAGAGCGAGCTCCGGGCCAGCCAGGTGGGCAGGGTCTGAGGGCCAGTGGGGGCAGGTGGGGAACCTGTATGCCCTAGTGGATGTGGAACCCCTACCCTCCATTTCTCTACAGTCTCCCACAGTAGCCTGTGCCTTTTTCTACAAGAGCACACTCAGTTCTGGGTCTCATTTCCACTCAGCTGCAGGAAAAGGGTTTGGGCTTGAACCTGATAGTCACAGACTCAAGTCCAGCCTCTGGCCTGTCTGCTGTCTGCTTCTTGTGCATGGCTTCTGTACAGGGGGCACTAGGAATAGTCTCTCATGATGTCTGGGTCTCTGGATAGCTACGTGAATAGTGTTCTTGGGTTTGACACGGCTGTGTGTGTGTGTGTGTCTGAGGCAGGAAGGCCCGTGCTTTAGTGATGACAGCCCTGCCTTTAGAAACCAAAGCCCCTGCTTTTCCTTTTCCTGGCCTTCCAGGCCTGTCCTGCAGCCCACCCCTGCCTCTGGCTGAGGGCCAGGCTGGAACTGAATTGTTATGTCTGCGGCTTCAGCTCTGGCCTCAGGCCCAGCCACAGGGGCCCGGGAGGAGGCCAGGAACAAAGCTGGGCAGGAGCCAGAGTGGGGGCTCCTAGGCCAGACAAGGCAGGATGGGGCCCTAAGTGAGGGCTAGGCTGGGTGGGATTGGAGGGCTACAGTGACATCTTGACCCGCCATGTCTGCAGGGGAAGTGTGGATTGAAGGACTCCTAGTTCATCTTCCTGTACTGTCTCCACTCCCCACGTTCCCTTCACTGCCTGACCACTGACTAGGGACAGAGATTTACCCCTAAAACCATAGAACAGTGGGGCCTGCAGTGCTGCCCAGCTCAGCTCAGGTTACACATGCAGCTTCCTGCCATTCTGGAAAGCAATTCCATGGAGCAGGGAAAGGCCCTGGAATCTGTATTTTCCACTCCTCTCCCTGATGCTCTGTGGGCACCCAGTCCAGTCTTCCAGTGTACAGACATGACACAGGGTCAGAGGGTAGGAGGATGATCCTAGGTCACATGACCTGTTAACCCGACAGTGTTCTGGGATCTTTAAATCTTCTTACCCTGTGAACAGTGGAGGAAACAGAGTCCCTCAGGAGTCACAATTTCTTCAAGGCCTGCTTTGTCCTAAGGGCGGTGTGGTGTGGGAGGGACTGCAGGTAGATAGGGCCTGTTGGGCTTGAGCCTCCTCCACCTGCAGGAGAAGATGAGCAAGATGAAGGGCACTGAGGCGAAGTTGGAGAGTGACAAGCGGCGCCTGAAGGAGGTGCTGGATGCCTGCGAGAGCCGCACCATCAAGCTGGAGCTGCAGCGGCGCGCGCTCGAGGGGGAGCTGCAGCGCAGCCGCCTGGGCCTGAGTGACCGCGAGGCCCAGGCCCAGGCCCTCCAGGACCGGGTGGACTTCCTGCAGAGACAGGTGGGTCCCCTGTGCACAGCCCCTCCATCTGCATACCTATCCCAGCACTTTACAGGGACCATGTGACCCCCACAGCCCTGGAACAAGTATTGTGGTCATCCTTGCTGGTGGTGGTGGTGGTGATGGTGGTACTGGGGTTTGAACTCAGGGCCTTGTGCTTGCTAGGCAGGAGCACCACCTCTGAGCCACACCTCCAACCTTTTTTTCAGTTCAAATTGAGTGCTCTACCACTTGAGCCACAGCACCACTTCCAGTTTTCTGGTGGTTAATTGGAGATAAGAGTTTCACAGACTTTGGGGCTGGGAAGGTGGCTCAGTGGTTGAGTGCTTGCCTTGCATGCATGAGGCCCTGGGTTTGATTCTTCAGCACCACATAAACAGAAAAAGCTGAAAGTAGCGCTGTAGCACAGGTGGTAGAGCGCTAGCCTTGAGCTGAAGACCTAAGGGACAGTGCCCAGGCCCAGAGTTCAGGCCCCATGACTAACAAAAAATGAGTCTCAGCCAGGCGTTGGTGGCTCACTCCTATAATTCTGGCTACTCAGGAGGCTGAGATCTGAGGATTGTGGTTCAAAGCCAGCCTGGGCAGGAAAGTCCGTGAGACTCTTATCTCCAATAAACCACTAGAAAACCGGAAGTGACACTGTGGCTCAAGGGGTAGAGCACTCTCCCTGAGCTGAAGAGCTGAGGGACAGCGCCCAAACCCAGAGTTCAAGCCCCAGGACCAACCAAAGAGAAAAAAACGAAAAAAATGAGTCTCACGGACTTTCCTGCCTGAGCTGGCTTTGAACTGCAATCCTCAGATCTCAGCCTCCTGAGTAGCTAGGATTACAGGCGTGAGCCACTAGGGCTGGCATTTTTTTTAGTACTGGTGCTTCAACTCAGGGCCTCACACTCTTGCTTGGCTTTTTTTCTCAAGGCTGGCACTCTACAACTTGAGCCACATCTCTACTTCCTGCTCTTTGCTGGTTAATTAGAGACAAATGTCTGTTAGATGTGTCTTCCTGAGCATGGAACCAGGATCCTCAAGTCTCAGCCTCCTGAGTAGCTAGGATTACAGGCATGAGCCACTGGTGCCCACCTTTGACTGGTTATTTTTGAGATGTCACTCTGCGTGAATGTGTACCTGGATCACAATCCACCTGTTTTAGGCTTCTGTTACTAGCTGGCAGGTGTGCCCAGCTTCTTCTGTTGAGATAGTCTTGGTCTTGAAGATTTTTCTGCCTCGACTGGCCTAGAACCAGGATTCTCTCAGTTTTAACCTCTCATATAGCTAAAAGACAGGAAGGTACCACTGCACCCAGCTGTTGGTTGAGAAGGGGTCCTGAGATCTTCCTGATCTCAGCATGAGCCATTGGCACATGGCTCATCTGTTTTATAAAGAGTGACATCCTTGTTTATCACATAGCTAGTAGAAGGCAGATACAATTAGATATCAGGCTAGCCATGTTGGCTCATGTCTGTAATCTCAGCTACTTGGGAGGTAGAGATTGGGAGGATTGCCTCTTGACATTGGCCTAAGCAAGAAAAGTTAGACTCTATATCAAAGAATAAGCAAGGCGTGGTACTTTGTGCCTGTAATCCCAGCTGTGTAAGAAGTGAGTCGTCTGAGACTGACCTATGCAAAAAGCCTGAGATTCTATCTCAAAAATAACTACAGCAAAGAGAAAGGCAGGTGCTGGTGGTGCTAGCCACTCAGGAGGCTGAGATCTGAGAATCACAGTTCAAAGCCAGCCTGGGCAGGAAAGTCCATAAAACTCTTACCTCTAATTAGCCACCGAAAAGCTGGAAGTTGATTTTTGGCTCAAGTGGTAGAGCACTAACCTTGAGCAAAGAATGCTCAGCAACAGTGCTCAGGCCCCAGAGTTCAAGCCCTAGGACTGGCACAAAAAAAGAAGAGTTGGAAATGTGGTAGATCTCTTGCCTAGCCAATGCACAGTCCTAGTAAAACCCCCAGAACTGCCATAAGTAAGAATTAGGGGGCTAGGAATGTGGCTTAGTGGTAGAGTGCTTGCCTAGCATGTATGAAGCCCTGAGTTTGATTCTTCAGCCCCACATAAACACAGAAAGCTTGAGCAAAAAAGAAACTCTGGGGCCAGGCAATGGTGGCTCAAACCTGTAATCCTAGCTACTCAGGAGGCTGAGATCTGAGGATTAAGTTCAAAGCCAGCCTGGGCAGAAAAGTCTGTGAGACTCTTATCTCCAATAAACCACCAGAAAACTGGAAGTGGTGCTGTGGCCCAAGTGGTAGAGCCCTCACCTTGAGCTGAAGAGCTAAGGTACAGCGCCCAGGTCCTGAGTTCAAGCCCCATGACCATAAATAAATAAAAAATCAGGGATAGTTCAAGCCCCAGGACTCTCCCCCCACCCCCGCCAAAAATATAAATAAATAAATAAAATTAAGGACTGTGTGATGAGAGCCTGCATTCGGGGACACAGGCAAGTTAGCATGAGGATTCCACATTTCCCTTTGTGCCTTGGCTGCTAAGAAGCGCCTAACTGGCATGTTCAATATACTAGTCTTGCATGGACACTTACAACAAGTACACAACAACATTTTAGGATTGTGGCAGAGACAACAGGGAGAAGAGGTATACGGGGTCTGGGACAATAAGCTTTCAGGGCTGTGGACGTGGGTAGTTAACCCACGGTGGGCTGTCAGAGGGAATGCACAGGAACAATGAGGATCCACGGAGGCTTGGGTTGGGTACACCTGTCGGAGCCCAGAGTGGGAGGGCAGCCCTTGCCATCCTGTCTGTCCTCCCAGGTGGCAGACAGCGAGGCGAAGGCAGGAACCTTGCAGCTGACGGTGGAGCGGCTGAACGCAGCCCTGGCTAAGGTGGAGGAGAGTGAGGGGATCCTGCGGGGCAAAGTCCAGAGCTTGACTGAGGCTCTGGCCCAGAGCAGTGCCAGCCTCACCAGCACCCAAGACAAGAACCTGCACCTTCAGAAGGCCCTAACTGCCTGCGAACATGACCGACAAGTGCTCCAGGTACGGTGATCACAGGTTCTGGTGGTGAAGGCGAGCCAACTAGTGGTGAGCCAGCCAATGGGCTGTTGGCTGGGAGTTGTTTTTTTGGGGGGGTCTGGTCGTGGGGCCTGAACTCTGGACCTGGGCACTGTCCCTCAGCTCTTCAGCTCAAGGCTCACGCTCTACCACTTGAGCCACAGTGCCACTTCTGGCTTTTTTTCTTTTTTGCTTATGTGGTATTGAGAAATCAAACCCAGGGCCTCATGCATGCAAAGCGAGCGCTCTACCACTGAGCCACCTTCCCAGCCCTGGCTGGGAGTTTTAAGGAGCCAACCAGTCAGTGAGAGCAGGCTTGAGGGAAGAGTGAGGTCAGGGGAGCAGGAGCCAATCGGAAGGCTCTGGCATGATGAAGGAGACCCAATGAGAGAAGGAACACACTGGTAGAGACCCAGGTGCAGAGATAAGTGGGGGAAGTTGGGGTGTGAAAGGCTCCCACAATCTGCCCACCAGTTTTGTGGACTGTGAACCTGCCCGGGGATAGAGGAGAGGGGACTCTTTTGCCCTTGAGCCCTAGGGTTGGCCTTGCATCATCCACCTCTGTTCCCCAGGAACGGCTGGATGCTGCCCGGCAGGCATTGTCTGAAGCTCGGAAGCAGAGCAGCTCTCTGGGCGAGCAGGTGCGGACCATGCAGGGTGAGCTGGCAGAGCTGGAGCTGCAACGGGCAGAGGCTGAAGGGCAGCTGCAGCAACTGCGGGAGGTGAGGCCCACTGCAGCCTTACCCACCCCCTGGCCTAAGCTCCCAGCAGGGGCATGGCCAGCGTGGCCACCACCCCTGTTATACAGATGTGGCAACAGGCACAAAGAGAACTGCCTGACCTCTGCTACAGGTGCTGGAGCAGCGGCAGGAGGGTGAGGCCGAGGCCCTACGCACCGTGCAGAAGCTGCAGGATGAGCGGCAGCGGCTGCAGGAGCGGCTGGGCAGCCTGCAGCGTGCCCTGGCACAGCTGGAAGCTGAGAAGCGCGGAGTGGAACGCTCAGCCCAGCGGCTGGACAAGGACCGCGTGTCCCTCAGGAGGACGCTTGACAAGGTGCGCCGCTCACCAGGGCGCCCTCGCTTCCTTTGGATCCTGGCTTGGATAGGTCTTGGCCGTGGCATCTGCCTCTGTTGTTCTCCCTTCTAGGTGGAACGCGAGAAGCTCCGCAGCCAGGAGGACGCTGTGCAGCTGAGTGCCGAGAAGGGCCGCCTGGGCCGCACCCTCACTGGGGTCGAGCTGGAGCTGGCCGCGGCCCAGAGGCAGATCCAGCAGCTGGAGGTTCGGCCCCTGCCACCAGCACCTCACCCTCTCCCTCACTTTGGTCCCCAACTCCATCCATTCCTAGTCAAGTGTGAGCAGTTCCTACGGGTAGGGGGGACTCTTCATGTGGAGAGAGGACTGCTAGTCTGTCCGCAGGGAGCTGTGCATCCCCCAGGTGGGCATGAAGAGGTGGGAGTGTCCACAGGAGTTTGCCTGTGTATGGAATCATCTCCCACACCCGCGGCACGTGTGCTTGTGTCCAGGTGTTTTCATGTATGGAGGTCTAAGAGTAGTGAGACTGCGCGTTTGCATCAAGTCAACGTGGTGATTACCAGTGGGCTTGCTTTTGTTCCTGAGTATACATGAGCCAGTCTTTGGGAGAGAGGAGGGGGGGGGGAGGTGGAGAGAGAAAGAGAGAGAGAGAGAGAGAGAGAGAGAGAGAGGAGAAAGGGGAGAGAGAGAGAACAGAGAGAAACAGACAGAGAGAGAGACACACACAGAGAGACAGAGAGGACACAGCCTGACCCAGGATTTTCAGGCTTACGGTCAGCCAGTGAGGTGGGGACAAGCAAGGATTTCCTCACCCCACCTGGCCATGCTTCAGGGAAGCTATGTGCAGCATATACTGGGCCAGAATCCTAAGTGTGGCTCATCCTGCAGGCCCAGGTGGAGGCCTTGGAGCAGAACCATGGCCCAGGGCCACTGGAGGCGGACGAGCAACAACAGCTGGAGCTACAGCAGGAGGTGGCACACCTGCGCAGGGCCCAGGTGCAGACTGAGCGCACTCTGGAGGCGCGGGAGCACATCCACCGCCAGCGGGTCCGAGGGCTGGAGGAGCAGGTACAGCCCTTCCTCCAGTACGGGGCGGGGGGGGGGAGGGGAGGTTGTTGAGCCAGAGTGGAAACTGGGGCTTTAGAGGAAAGGGCTGGTCACAGATGGTCACATAAATAGCTGATGGTATCTGTAACTTGCAGAGGGCCAGGTGGATCAGTGCTGGTGCCAGCCACATCACTCGGACAAGGAGCCTGAGTGATGCTCCCCAGGCTCAGTCCTTCCACGGGGCTCACCCTGCGCCCTGGCTTTACGCCCAGGCAGGCCTTCTCCCTGGGTAGCACAGGTAGCCTCAGCAGCTCTAGCCTGTTCTCCCTACTACCTGGGAGCCTAGGAGACTCTAGAGTCCCAGAGTACCAGAGACCTAGGGCTCTGTCCTGCTCTAGAAGATAAGGGAAGGCCGGTGTCAGTGGCTCTCGCCTGTACTCCTAGCTACTCAGGAGGCTGAGATCTGAGGATCACGGTTCAAAGCCAGCCCGGAGCCAGGCACCAGTGGCTCACGCCTGTAATCCTAGCTATTCAGGAGGCTGAGAGCTGAGGATCGTGATTCAAAGCCAGCCCGGGCAGGAAAGTCTGTGAGACTCTTATTTTCAATAAACTACTAGAAAACCAGAAGTGGCACTGTGGCTCAAGTGGTAGAGCACTAGCCTTGAGCTGAGGAGCACAGGGACAGTGCCCAGGCCCAGAGTTCAAGCCCCATCACTGACCAAAAAAAAAGATAAGGGAGGGTTTTATCTTCTTGGTGGCACCAGCCTGGGCCCTGGGGTGTCCTCACTGGCCAGCAAGATCACTGTGCCTGATGCAGTCACGTCTGCAGGGCTTGGCTGCCCTGGGCACGTGTCCACGCCTAGAGCATAGGCTGGAGCTAGGCCCACCAGAGGTGGGCTGGAGTAGCCCCTGAGGATGCTCAACAGGCAGGCTCCTGACTGCTATAAGGGGCAAAGAGGAAGGAAGGCCATCCTGGCTCTTAGGGATACCACACCTGCCCTGCCTCAGGCAGCATGGGGTCCTTCTGTGTCCCCAAAGCTGTGGCTGAGTGGCTCTCCATTGACTCCCTCCTCTCCAAAATCACACTAGGACCTAGACTTCCCTGCCCTTTCTTCCCCAGGTGTCCACCCTGAAGGGGCAGCTGCAGCAGGAGCTTCGAAGGAGCTCAGGATCCTGCTCCCTGCCCTCCGGCACCCCAGAGAAATGAGTTCCTTCCCAGAAAACAGCCTGTGTGAGACAGAACAGGGGCCTGTTGAGAGGGGGACAGTGCTGGGGTTGGGAGGACACCATCTCCAGGACCCCCCCCCCCAACCCCAGCTTCATAGTGTTGTCAGGCTATCCATTGTCACCTCAGCACTCCTCCCCTGGGAAAAGCCACTTTAGATTTTACAAGTCCTCCTGAGAGCACTGAGCCAAAGTCTGGTCAGGGAGAGCCCTTGACTCCAGCTAGCCCTGAGGCAAGGGCTCATGGGAAAGAGGGGTACCCAGCGCAGGGTAGGGGCAGCACCCGGGCCCTGACTGGCTTCCAGAGACCCCTCCACCATTCAGAATTTGTTAGTGAGCTTAGAGTGTTTGTATTTTTGTACCTTTTTGTAATGTTAATTATTGAGAACTGGTGTTTTTTGGTCACAAGACCTGTTTTCTAAAATCTGTTTGGCGCAGGTTCTTTGTTCCTCTATCAGCAAGGCTCATCCTGCGGGGCACAGGGTGGAGGAGGGGCCGGGCCCTGTGGGTGTGCCGGGGAACCCAGAGGCAGAGGCCTGTGTCCATCAGGACTTGCCAACCTCACAGGTGTCCTGGGCCCCTCGTTTACAGATGAGGTCTCAAGACTTGGGGCTGGGACCTGGCCTGGCACCTTGACTCTTCCCAAGCAGACCTCTCCTGCCCTTCTCTGGCCTCCCTCAGGACAGGGCCACCCCGGCCACAGCAGGGCTCCGAGGCAGTGCGGTGAGCAAGGGCAGGCTAACAGGAGGCCTGGGGCTCACTCTGGCTCTGCCAAGAGGTGCCAGGTAGCACTGCTGCACAGCCGCAGTGGTATCTCTGTGTAATGGGGCCCTCCGGCGGCAGTGAGAGGAGTCTCAGTGTGCAGGGCAGGCTGGGAGAGGGGCTGCAGTGGCTCCCCCCATCTCGGCCTTGCCCATCTCCCCCTCCACTGCCACTCACCTGATGGCTCACAGCGTGGTCACACCTTCCGGTGACTCGTCCACACAGGCCAGGCAGCCCTGACCATGAGAATGCTGTGCGCGGGGCCTTCTGCTCTTCCTACCTCCCCCACCACGCATGCGCGCGCACGCTCATGATGGCAGGTGTGTTGCCCATTTTGGGTAGGCCAGAGCTGAAGCCAGAGGGGCAGAGGCAGTTACCTGAATACCCCCTCTTCTCCGCCAGGCTCCTCCGTCTGTGCTCTGGGTAGAAAAGTGACCCTGGGTCTTTTGTAAAAACTTTTAATTTTGTATAAAACAAAAGTGGTCCATGCCTGGGGGCTGTAGCAAATCCAAGCAGGCCAGCTGGGGTGAGGGGTGTCGCGAACCTCTGGGGAGGCTGTATTGAGGTGACTGCCCTCAGTGGGCCTGAGGAGGCACACCGGAGCCCAGGCCTCACACCGAGGCATTGAATGCTCCCCATGAGGACTAAGCAGTGGGGGGCTCTCACTGCACTGGGGTGGCCATGGGCTAGGGAGGGGCCTGGAGCACCACAGGCAGGCCCCCACCCCCACGCTGAGCCACTGCACAGAAGAAAAGGAGTTGGGTGGGGGAAAAGCACCAAGTCAGACGGGGCCAGAGGCAGGGTCCAGCGGGGCTCGCGATGCCAGCACCAGCTCCCCCCTAGCAGCCCCCGCAGCTCCTGGCACAGGAGGCCGCCACAGACTGGCACAGGCCACTGACGGCCATCACACCGCACTTGGAGAACTTGTCCCGGCACAGGTCAGCTGTAGGGGCAGGGAGGAGGAAGGGTGAGGGTGCAGGCGAGAGGGGCTGTGGAGGGCGGGGAATCAGGGTGCTGGGCAAGTGGGCACAGATGTGTAATCTGCCGGGAACACGGATGGTGGTGGGCAGCAGAAAGAGTGGGGAGCCCTACCTCGGAGGAGTTCCTCATGGGCACACACAGTGCGGACACAGATCTCTTTGTTGACCACGTATACGCGGCGGAGGCTGAGGGAGGGGGAGGGGAGGGGGAAGAAGGCTCAGCCCCACCTGCACCCCTTGGGACAGCCCAGGCCCACCCCCAGAGTCAAGTTCTACTGCAGAACTCAATACTCCAAACTCCAACCTTGGCGTCTGGACCTGTCCCGCCCCCCACCCAGCGCTTTGAAGATGCCCCGCGCCGCTCACCTGTAGAAGCAGACCTCGTTGAGACACTGTTTGCAAGGCTTGTGGATGGAGTAGAGGCGGGTGCATGGGTACTGTTCCTCACGGCAGTCTAGGGCACAGATGGGGCTCAGAAGGGGAGGGAACGCCCCCAAGCTCACCCACAGGGACAGGGGCCCAGACCTCACACTACCCAGCATGCACAGGTAGACCTTGTACAGTTACCTTGTCTTACATCACACATACACACTGCCACACTCAGAAATACGCTGTCACACATCTGAGAGTGAACACACACACACACAACCACCTCAGGAGGCGGTGGAAGTCCAGCAGATTTGCAGACCTTCTCAGGAACTCCATGCTGGCTCTGCCTCCTTTGTGAGCGAGCTCAGGCTCGTGTTCCAGCCTGCCCCGAGGCTCTCGGCCTCAGCCGGTCTGGACTCCCTAACCCCTGGGCTCCCTGGTGCCTGGACTTGGGGACCACTCAGGAACTCCGGCCGGCAGGAAGCCCTCAGCATAGACCCTGACCTCCCCGCATCCTTGAGACCATGACCCAGGCCTCTGGCCAGGCCAGCCAGGACAGGATAGGGTCTCTGAGCTACCTGAGGGTCTGAAAATGCTACCCTAAAGCACAGGTACATCTCCCAGCAGCCCTCCCCTTCCACTGCCCCACTGCACACCCCTCCCCTTCCACTGCCCCACTGCCTAGTCCTGCAAGTTGACCCACACTGTTGCCAACTCTAGCCCAACTTCTGGAACCATGCCTCTGTTTCCCCAGCTGTCAGGAGGCTCTTACCAAGAGGCCCAGGTTCTG
This sequence comes from Dipodomys merriami, assembly GCF_024711535.1. Classification (NCBI taxonomy): domain Eukaryota; kingdom Metazoa; phylum Chordata; class Mammalia; order Rodentia; family Heteromyidae; genus Dipodomys; species Dipodomys merriami. The sequence continues at coordinate 18,797,000 of NW_027204270.1, read as the reverse complement.
TGGGTTCAATCTCTGCATTCTGTGGCTCTGGTGGTTCTGAGATAGAGAAGAGAAGAGGAGGAGCCCCTGGGAGGGAGTCTAGTGAGGGCAGAGGTCCCCTGAGCCCTGGCCCAGATGCCCGGGGAGAGCTGGGGGGCACAGCCCTGGCCTACCTGGGGTAGGAGCGGGGATGACTTCCTGTTGGACTTGTTGCTGGGACTGGAACTGAAACTGCTCCTCTGGAGGGCGGGGACTCACTTCTGCATTGGGTGACAAGGGGTCTGCTCCTTACTTCACCTCCAGCGTCCCCCGCTTCCCACTCTGTTCCTGTCCCATCCTGGCCCTTACCTTGATAATCGTAGTAGTCTGGGCTGTCTGCAAATGAAAAGATTTGCGGAACTAGTGTGAGTCAGGCAGCCTTGTGTTCCCCCTTCCCCAAATGAGGTCCTGCGTGAGCCAGGGATCACCCCCCCCCTCAAAGCCAGGCTTGGCATGGAAGGCTGAGGGCCCCTCACCGATCTGGTCGCCGTAGTGGGTATACTGGACATGGTCCGGGAACGGGGGCAGCGAGTCCAGGTCGTACTGGCCTTGAGCCAGTAGGCCTACTGGGGGGAGGCAGAGCATGTGTGGGTTCCCTGCAGGGAAGTGCGGCCCAAAGGACTTCTGGGAAGCAAAGTGGGTCACGAGCAGACTGCAAGAGCCTAGGACACTACAACCAGACCAGCAAACTGGGGGTCTGAACTCCTTCAACATGGTAAAGGCCCTAGGCTGCTCCTGCCTGCCGAGAGCCTTTGCACTCCATTCCCCCTGAGTTCAGGTCTCACCTGAACTTTCAGCTCTGCAGACCGGCCATCCTGCACCCACTAGTTCTCAGTCTATTTCCATCATCCTACTCAACTCCATCTGAAATGTATCTGTCTACTTGTTCAATGTTTACCGCTTGTTCTTCCTTAGCCTGGGCTTTGTCTGCTTCAAGGGTGGGGGATGTCCAGCCCACAGGCCACTTAAGGCACTCAAAGCCATTTGGGTCTGACCGAGGTTCCCCACTCCTGGCCTGTTTCATTGCTATATCTCCTGGGCTTGGCCCAGTGCCTGGCACATAGTAGGATCAATCCGTATCTGTTGAATGGACCTGGAAGAGCCTTTGTGCCACCCACTGATACTAATGACCTTCTCCAAGGTCAAGACAGTACAGTGGGTAGAGCCCCTAATGGCCTGCCTGTCTCAGCAACCTCCCCTCCCTGTTCTCTACCCTGGCTCCAGGCTGGTCCAGTCACAGTGCAGACCCTGCAGCCTATTGAGGGCTGGAAGCAGAGTTCTGCCCATAGATTCATGGCAGGGTCATGACAAAGGCTGTCAGCTTCTCCCCCACAAACCCCACTCCTGTCTCACATACAGGGAGCCAGCCCTGGCCCCAGAAGCACGTACCAGGCAGGAAGAGCAGGAAGAGGTAAGCAGCTCCCATGGCCCTTGAGGGATGAGGCTGGGTGGTGTCAGAGGGCAGCTGGAAGAAGAGGAAAGGAGAGTGTATTCCAGGCCAGTGACCCCAGACCGCAGAGCCCACCTCTGACCCCAAATTAAGCCTCAGAATAGAGCACCTGGAGTAGGGGCTGGGCTATTTGGAGAGACATCCAAAGTCCCTGCTTGGGGGTTCAGGTCAAGAGGGAATACTAGGTGGGTACTGGTGGCTCACATCTGTAATCCTAGCTACTTGAGAGGCTGAGATCTAAGGATCACAGTTCAAAGTCAGTCCAGGTAAAAGGCTGAGAGATTATTGTCTCCAATTAACCAGCCAAAGACTGGAAGTAAGCTGGTGCTGGTGGCTCAGTTGTAATTCTAGCTACTTACAAGGCTGAGATTTGAGGATCAAGGTTTGAAGGCAGACTAGGCAGTAAAATCCATGACTTTTTTTTTTGGGGGGGGAGGTCAGTTTTGGGGCTTGAACTCAGGGCCTGGGCACTGTCCCTGAGCTTCATTTGCTCAAGGCTGTCACTACCACTTGAACCACAGTGCCACTTCTGGCTTTTTCTGTTTATGTGGTACTGAGGACTCGAACCCCAGGCTTCATGCATGCGAGGCAAGCACTGTACCACTGAGCCACATCCCCAGCCCTCCATGAGACTCTTACCTCCAACTAACCAAAAAGTGGAGCTACAGCTCAAGTGGTAGAGTGCTGGCCTTGAGTGAAAAAGCCAAGGGAGAGCTCAAGGTGCCGAGTTCAACTCCCCATACTGGTACAAGACTTCCAGTCTGGCCCCAAGACTGGTCCTGACAAATAGCCAGACTGCCCTTGCCCCCTGTTTACCTTACCAGGGGAACATTTCTAGGGCTCTTCCCCAGCCCAGCTAGTCTCTCCTTGGCCACACCCATGCCCACTCTGCCCTGGCAGCTGGGGGTGGAGCCTCATGCACTCTCAGAATCCTTGATCCCCCCAGAGTCCCAGTCCTGGCCAACCCCCATCACAGCCTGCACACGCAGCTCAGCCCGCCTCTGCCTTTGCCAGGCCCACCACCTGCTCCCAATTAGCCCCTGGGTCCTGAGCATGTTGCTCAGCAGGAAACCACATGCATGCAGCCTGAGGGGCCCCCAGTGCAGCCAGGCTCCCAACCCCCAGAAGAGCCCTCTCCTGCCAGCTCCAGGCCTCCCAAGCCCTGGCGGTCTTCACCCCAGGCTCACGTGACTACAGCAGCCACACTTAGGCAGGAAGGAGACTGAGGAGGGCTCCTCCAGACCTTGGCATGCTTTTTGGCATTGAAGGTGGTGATGTCACCCAGCCCAGGGGTTCTGCACCCCCCAGACACTGTGACATGTGTATCATTTTGGGGTGAGGGCACCAGTCCATCATTTTTACCAGGTCCCTGGTGCTCAGGAGCTCCTGGGCACATCTACCCTCCCATCTTGGCCACACAGCGGACCTGGCACCGCCCGCAGGTCCCTGTGTCACGCCCAGCCCAGTGGAGGTGACCTCAAAGCTGAGCCTACAGTGGAGAGGGCTGTGAGGGCCCAATCCACAGCCCAGCCATCCAAGAGCGGCCCCTCCTGTCCCAGCCCGGGAAGCTCTTCCAGATGACTCACTGGGACCCCCAACTTGGCTTTTGGCCCCTCCCACCCCAGAATCTAGGAAAGGAGACAGAACCAGGGCATGTCCCCAGCCCCACAGGCTTCTGTGGCCCCCTGTCCATCTGCATTAGTTCTCTAAGGTGGTCTGGGGTGGGGGGCACTGTGTCATCCCCCCCAAACCCACAGGCCCATCTGACAACCCAAGCCTCCCTGCTCATGGTAGGGGCGCCCATGCCACCTTCCAGACTGGCAGCAGGAGCCATCCTCTCAAGAATCACCCCCCTGGGGTATCCTGGGCAGGACACCCCAGGAGCTTGGGGGGTGAAGGGGTCTTGTAGAGGCTAACAGTGGGCCTAACGAGGGGAATCCTACTTTTCCAAGCACTTCTAGGCTGTGGATCTGGGGGGCCTCGGGAGAACTGGATCGGCTCCAGAGGCGGCCCCCGCAACCTCTGGCCCCTCGGCATTTGCGCCCCTCTGCGGTCCTGGGTGGGAGAAGCGGCGCCCACGCTGGCCCAGACCCCGGGCCGGGTTCCGAGGCTGCACCGAGGCGCGGCTGCGCGGTCGGAGGCTCGCGGCCTCGCACATCTGGGGGCTCTTTGTCCAGCGCGTCTGCTTCTGCCTCGGCCGCTCCGCTGCCCCCGCCCGCCGCCCGCCGCATTCCATCCAAAGTGCGCCCCGAACCCCCACTTCTGGCTCCCCAAGCCCAGCCTCCCCGACTCTCCCCAGCTCTTCCCCAAAGCCACCCCAAACTTCCCCGATGTCCCCTTAGCATCTGTTCCGGAGCAGCTGCCCCCCAAGGATCGGGGTCCCCAGTGTCCGACGACCCCCGCCCCTGGGGCCCCCGGGGTCCCTCGGAGGCCGGGCGCGGCCCGAGCGCCGGGCCGGCACCTACCTGTCCGGCCACCGCGCCGCGCTCCAGTGGCCGCCCCAGCGCGCCCCGAGCCCGCTGCCCGCCGAGCCCCCCTCCGGGCCCCCGACGGGCCGGCGCCCGCCTCCAGCCTGGACCCGCTGGGTCCTAACGCGAGCGGCGCCGCCCTGGCCCCGCGCCTTGCCGCGGTTCCCGCCCGCGTGAGGGGTCCTCACGTCGCTAGTCCTCCTTCAGCGCCCCTGTACCCCAAGCCACAGGCGTCCCAGCCCCCCAGGAGTCAGCCAAGGCAGCTCGGCTGGAAGGAGCCCCGGCTGGCGCTGGGGCTGGTGTTCCCTCTTCCAAGGGTCTCTGGTCTCCTGGGCCCCGGCCTGCATCCTGCCCAGATGACTCCAACCAGCAGCCTCTCCCCTCTCCTCCCCTCTCCTCCCCTCTCCCCTTTCTTCCTCCCTCCCCCCTCCTTCTTTCCTCCCTCCCCCACTCCTTCATTCCTTCCTCCCCTCCCTCCTTCCCGGAGGGACCTGGCACCACCCGCAGGTCCCTGTGTCACGCCCAGCTCAGTGGAGGTGGCCTCAAAGCTGAGCCTACAGTGGAGAGGGCTGTGAGGGCCCAATCCACAGCCCAGCCATCCAAGAGCGGCCCCTCCTGTCCCAGCCCGGGAAGCTCTTCCAGATGACTCACTGGGACCCCCAACTTTGCCTTTGCCCCCCTCCCACCCCAGGATCTAGGAAAAGAGACAGAACCAGGGCAGTCCCCAATTTCAGAGGTCATGACGCCTGGCCCCACATATGTGTCCTTAGATAGCAGACTCTACCACTTGAGCGCTATAGATTATCAGGTTCACTCAACATCCAAATCCAAATTCACAACGTCCCAACCCTCCCCTGCCCTCAGTGCCCAACTTCCAGTCCTCCAGCCCTTGACTTCTCTTGTGACCATGTGGACTGTGGGCTTGCCCACAGCTCCCCTAGGACCAAGTATGTGCTGCACAACGTTTGTCCCCAAGTGCCCCCTTGCTGAGCCCGTAAATGTACTGTTTTCACTGCAGCATAGCAGCCCAGACAGTGGTGGGCCAGGCCCAGCCCTTCCCAACGCCCATCATTCCTCATGGACCTGGTCCTGGAAGGAGGAGGGGAAAATACCTGGCAGAAATACTGTCTCCTATGCTTGATAAACAGGGGAAACTAAGCCAGGTGCTTGCTGGTGGCTCACGCCTGTAATCCTAGCTACTCAGGAGGCTGAGATCTGAGTCTCAAGGTTTAAAGCCAACCTGCACAGAAAAGTCTCTGAGACTTCACTAACCTACAAAAAAAGCTGGATGTGGAGTTGTGGCTCAAGTGGTAGAGCACTAGCAGTGAGCAAAAGAAGCTCAGAGAAAGTGCCCGGGCCCTGAGTTCAAGCTTCAGGACTGGCACGGGGGAGAAAAAAAAAAAAGGAAGCCGGGTGCCAGTGGCTCATACCTGTAATTCTAGCTACTCAGGAGGCTGAGATCTGAGGGTTGTGTTTCAAAGCCAGCCTGGGCACGGGAAGTCCATGAGACTCCAATCTCCAATTAACCACCAGGAAACCGGAAGTGGCACTGTGACTCAAGTAGTAGAGCACTTGCCTTGAGCTAGAGCTCAAGTAGTAGAGCACTTGCCTGGCCACTGTCCCAGGCCCAGACTTCAAGCCTCATGACTGACAAAAGAAAAAAAAAGAAGAAAGGGAGGTGGGTAAGATGGGTGGGAACCGGGGCTTCAAGATGTCCAGCGGGTCCTGCCCACCTTTCTAGGCCCTAAGGACTGGGAGTGGCAGCTGTAAGGGGGAGGGAGGGGGCGCTCAGGGCTCCTCTGCACCAGCAGCTGGCCTCAGGCTGGATTAGAGCAGTTATTCACTGCTCTGGATGTGGAGAGCTTGTCCAGTGGGTTCATGGTTGATCTGGTAAGGGCAGCGGAGGTAAGGCAGGATAGATTAGGGCAAAAATCAGGCATGATAAACAGGTGCCAGAAATTAAAAAAAAAAAACAAACTTTTAAAGCAAATATAGGAGATAGTCACTCCCTCAGAGGAAGCTTCATAATCCCTCCCCTGCATCCAATGACAGACGGATCTGCAGGCAGGCCTCCTTCACGTTCACAGCGGCTCTCCTGCTGACCTGTCACTGGCAGGTCTGTGAGAGGACTGGCCTGGGCTCATCCATCGCCCTGCCCGCCTCTTCACAACTTCATTCAACTTTCCCTGTGTTCGGACCCTGGTGGCCTGGGCCTTGCACCAGGCTTCCAGTAACGAGGCCCTTCTTTGCTGTGCATCCCTGCTCTGAGGAGCCAGACCCAGCTGCATCTCCAGAGCAGAGGGGCTGGCCCAGAGCCTGCTGGTGGGATGAAGTCAGCCGCACCCACTCTCCCCAGGGGATGGCGTTTGGGGCTGGCTGGGAGATCCAGGCTCAGAGCCTAGATTTTATCTACGGGAGGAACTGACCAAACCCATCCCAGGATGTGGGGGTGGCAGACAGGGGAGGAGGAAGAGAGGAACAGTGCCCTGTAACGTGGCTTGCCAGCGCCCTTCACTCCTGCTCTCCCAGGAAAGTGGGATGACCCTGCTTTGAGCCACCTGGTCTCACTGCTGCCCCTGGCGTCCTGTTGCAAGTCCCTGTGCAGCTGTAACCTGAAAGGTGAGGGCTGGCTGGGTCCCCATGGCTCACAGCTGTCATCCTAGCTACTCAGGAGACTGAGATCTGAGGATCACAGTTCAAAGCCAGACCAGGCAGTGAGACTTTTCTCCAATGAACCACCAACAAGCTGGAAGAAGAGCTATAGCTCAAAGTGATAGAGTGCTACTTTGAGTGAAAAAAACCATAGGAGAGTGCAAAACCCTGAGTTCAAACCCCAGTACTAGAAAGCACATGCATGCACGCACCACGGCTGCCAGGAACACAAGGCCAGCTGGGCGCCAGGAGGAGGCGATGGCAGGGTCTGAAACAGGCGTGGACAAGCCAGGAAAATATCACTTTATTTGCTACACTGACAGAGGCTCCCGGTGGAGCTGGCCGCTGTCTCTACACAGGGTGGTGTAAGTAGGGGACAACAGTCAACACTTTCCCAGGCGGGAATGGGGCAGGCTGGGCCAGGCAGTCTCGGGGCAGGAGTGTGAAAATGGCCAAGTCCGTGCTGTGGAGTGGATGGCAGGAGACGGCTCCAGAGGCGGCTGAGGCAGGGCCATCTGGGGTCCAGCGTGCCCAGGGCCGGCATTACCTCCTGGGCCCGGCGGGCAGCGGTGGCCAGGGCTGCTCAGCCAGCTCCTGCTCCACCTGCTTGAAGCGTTTCTTGGAGGCGCGTTTGGGCCGGAGCTGCCGCAGGCAGGCAGGGAGGCACTGGTCCAGCACGCTCTGCAGAGGGGGGGAGGGAAGGCGTGGGGGGACAGCCAGGCGGAACCCCCAGCCCTCCTGATGTCACCACCGACAGCCAGGCGGAACCCCCAGCCCTCCTGATGTCACCACCGCGGGGGGGACACCCCACCTCCAGCATGAAGGCTCCCACAAAGTGCGAGGCGACCAGGCCCAGCAGCAGCAGCTTGAAACAGGTGTCGGCGATGTTCCTCAGTCCAAGTGGCCCCTGCAGGAGGCCGGGGACCAGGATGAGGCCCACCAGGACAGAGCCCAAGAACGCCAGGGCCACCAGGAAGGGCACTGGGGGTGGGGGAGTCCGTCAGAAAGGGAGCCGCGCCCCGGGACACGCACACACACGCGCACACGCACACTCCACCCGGAGCCCCCTCTCCACACCCCAGCTGCCCCTCGGCCCCGCGCCCACCCCACCCGGCGGCAGCACCGTTGGTGTACAGCGGCCGGCGGAAGGGCGCTCCCTTGGACACAGCCGCAGCCAGGATGAGGTACTGGAAGCTGGACAGGGAGAAGATGACCGTGTTCTCGTAGTTGGGCAGGTTGTCAGGTGCTGGCACTGAGCTGTTCAGAGGCACGAACCTGGGGAGCCAGGGCTGGGCTTCAGGGGACAGCTGTGGTGTGAAGGAGGCTGGGGAGGGCTTGGGGGAGCCCAGACACTTGCTACTCACCAGGGCTGGGCGATGGCCAGGAAATAGCCCCCCAGTTGGACACCAGCCACCAGGGCCACCTGCAGCAGCAGGCTGCCCAGCACAGGCACGCTGAGCAGCGCCCCCGGCGGCCGCGCCCGCCCCAGTGTCAGCGCTGGCCCTGTGCGGCTCATGAGCACCGCCACGGTGGTGGTGATGACCAGGTCGATGGCCAGGAACTGCACATCTCCCAGGTTGGTGTTGATCTGCAGCAGGTGAAGGAGGCCAGAGGGAAACTGAGACCTGGCCCCGCGACCTGTCGCTGGGGAGTCTGACAGGCTGTCCTGTCACCCCACCTTCCTGTCACCCCATCAGATGTGGGTAACGTGAACCCAGCTCCGGGGAGCCCCCAGTCTGATGCCGGAAGCACGATCCTGCCTCTCGGGCTGGTCTTGGCAGCAACCTCCCTCCCCTCTGATGGAGGCCGAGGCTCTGCCCGTGGCGCCTCTGGGTTGGTGGGGACACGTCCCTGCTCTCGAGACGCTCTGGAGACGCTGTGCACTGTCTTGCTCTGAACGCCTTCAGAGCAGGGGTGGGAGGCACAGTGAAGTCTGGGGCAGAGCTCATGGGTTAGAGCAGTTTACGGATTCATGGAAAAGGGGCAGGGGTAGGGGTCCTGGCTCTGCCTCAGTTTCCCTGGCAGACTCAGTGCTACTGGAGTTAGGGACAAGTTAGCACACGGCAGCTGCTGCTGTTTCTAAGGACTCACGAGTTTTGCTGCCTGAGTCTCAGCAGGAAGGATGGAAGGAGGATCAGGGTCCGAATCACCCACACATCCAGAACTTGTCCAGCTCTTGACTGCACTGTGTCTTGTCCCTGGGTGGGCACTGGGCTGGCACAGGCCCTGCTGGCACTCACCGTGTAGAGGATCAGGACGGAGATGAACTGCGTGAGGCTGTAGAGGGCCATGTACTTGAAGACGCTGAAGGACGTGTCCAGGGAACAGCGACCTTCCCTAAGTGGTGGGGATGGAATCAGGATCCAGGCCGGCTGTCGGGCCCCGCCCGGTCTGCGCCGCCAGCCCTGCCGCGCCTCACCTGATAACCGCAGGCACACACTCAATGCTGGCCATGCTGGAGGTGAAGGGCGAGACCACAGAGGCCTCTGCCTGGGACAGCGAGATGCCCACGTCAGCGGCCTTCAGGGCCCCGCAGTCATTGGCGCCATCCCCGCACATGCCCACGCAATACCTGATGGGACGGACAGGGGTGGGCCTGTGAAATCTGTCTGCCTCACAGGTGTCCTGGCAGAACGGTAATAGCTGGGTCCTCATGCCCCTGTGACGCAGCAATAGTGCTGTGACTCCCGGCAGGGCAGAGGCCAACCTGCCCAGTACTGCTGCTTTTGCCTTTCTGGAGGGTGGTGAGGTTTGAACTCAGGGCCTCTTGCTTGCTAGGCAGGTGCTATACCACTTGAGACACGCCACACCCTTTGTTGCTTTTTCAGGTAGGGTCATGCATCTTTGTTCAGATCACAATCCTCTTCCCTATGCTTTCTGCTTGAAGCACAGGTAGGTAAGCTGGGATAACAGATGTGAACCACCATACCCAACTTCCTTGATAAGATGGGGTCTTGAGCTGTGATCTTCATGATCTCATCTACTGGAGTATCTGGGATTATAGGCATGAACTACTGCACTCAGTCCTGATACTTTTTCACTTATGTGCTACTGGGAATTGAACCGAGGACCTTGTATGTGCTGGGCAAGCAGTCTGCCACTGCTTCACACCCCCACCCTGTCCGCTAAGCCTCATCTGGGTACTTCTTGAGGGGAGTAGCTTTCTGCCGAGGAGGGGGAGGGGACAGGATGACAGGCACGCTCCTTCCTGCGGGCCCTGGCCACCCCTGCGGGCGCAGCACTCACTGGAGCTTCTGGAGCTCACACACAAGCTCTGTCTTCTGCTCAGGGGCCATGCGGGCAAAGATGGTGCCTTGCACCAGGACCTGGGGTGCAGAGAGGGCAGGGCTGAGGCAGCTGTGGAGAGCTGAGGGCTGGGGTGGGCAGGGGAGCGGGGTGCCCCACCTTGGGCAGCAGCTTGGGGAAGTGCTTCCTCAGGACACTGAAGGTGGATCCACTAAGGGCCAGGTGGATGGACCGGGGCTCTGGCTCCACGGTGAAGCTTTCAACCTGGACAGGATCCAGAGAGCCCTGGGAGCTCCCTGAGCTCCCCAGCTGCCCCTGACCACCCTGCAGTGCCGGGGCCTGGGTGAGCTGGGGGGCTCTGGGTCAGTCTTACCTTAGTCCCGTTCATGGCTGTGGAGGACTCCACCGGCAGGAAGTCCAGGGAGGCTGGCTGCCCTCGCTCAGGGTGGGTGGCATGGACAATGGTCAGGTGCTCCTGGGGGCCCACCATGCCACAGGCCTGAGCCACGGTGATGGCCGTCTGCAGGTTGTCCCCTGGGGGGTGCAGAGGAGGTCAGGGTCTAATGCTGCTCAGCCCCTGCTCACACTGCCTTGCGGACCCGCCCTCTGCCATCGCTGGCCAATAGAGCATGAGAGAGCTAGCCAAATCTGGAGCTCTGCTTCTCAGCTGGTAAAACCAGGCATCAAAGGAACTTCAGAGAAGCCAGGACTGGGCCCATCCGTGCTCCAGATACTGTGCGCATGCGTGTAACTGCTAGGTTGAGTGAGCATGCGTGTGGAGGGCTGCGCCAGGACGTGGGGGAGTAATCCTTGAGGACACAGACCTACTCGCTCCTGCCATTCCACCCCAGCTAGCATCTTTCTTGTTCCTTGAGACTGTCACAAACTTTGAGCTGGCTGACATCACCTCCCCAGTTCTCAAAGCTGGAACCTGAGACCCAGGGAGGCCAGCTGGCAGGCGAGCTGGGCTGCAGGGCTCTCAGGGTATCACTCCGTTCTCAGCCTCAGTTTCCTCATCTGTCATGGGTGAGGGCACCGTGCGCACCCACGAATGTTTGGAAAGGGCCTGGACCCCAAAAGGTGGCACAGGGAGTTGCTGGCTTCCCTTCATGCTGCTCCGCAGGCCGGTACCTGTCACCATGACCGTGCGGATGTTGGTCCCCCGCAGAGCACGGATGACGGGTGTGGTCTGTGGCTTCAGCAGGTTCCTCATGACCAGCAGTCCCAGGAGGCTCAGCTCCCGCTCCACAGTGGCCCTGGAAGGGGGGCAGACCATGGGGTGGCGGCTGGGGTAATTTCCCTGGCTTGGCCACACTACGGCCTCCCTCCCTGTGCCAGGGGTGGCCTACCTTGTCAGCTGCTGGGCAGCCTCCAGGCTGGGCACAATGGGCAGTGGCTTGCCAGCCAGAGCCACAACACGATACCCGGCGGCGGTGTAACTCTGCAGCACCTGGGCGAAGTTGGAGGGGACTGCAGAAGAAAGGTGTCACTGGGGAGTGGAGCCACTGGACCTCCATGCCAGCCACTGCAATCTAGGCCTGTCCCTTCACCTGTCTCGGGGCTGCAAAGGCTGGCCACCAGCTCCGGGGAGCCCTTGACGTAGGCCTCGGGCTGCGTGGCTCCCGGCCACGTCACCACCACGTCCATGCGCTGCAGAGCCGAAGAGAAGGGGAACCGGCAAAGGATACTGACTGGCTGTGGGGTCTCCTCCTGTGGAGGACAGAGGAGCTGAGGGGCTGTGGATTCTGCTCTTGGAGTCCCATGCCCACAGTCACCTGAGGCTCACCGTTCTGGGCAGCTGGGGCTCCTGAGCTGGGGGTCTCATCACTGCCAGCACCTGGGCTCCACATGCTGGGTCTGCAGCCGGCCCCTCCTCCAGGACCTGGGAGGCAGAGAGAGGCTGGCAGTGAGGGGCGTGGCCCGCATCAAGGGTTCACAGGAAGGAGCTGCTGGTGGCCTCTGTGGCCCTGAGATAGGTGAAGGGGGTCTTCGGGGTTTTTAGTTGTTAGGCATGGGTAGGGTGAGGTGGTCTCCAGTCCTCCAATTTCTCAGGAAAGACTTGAGCTAGAGGCTTGAGAGACCTCCCCCGCAGGAGACAAGAAAGCATGGAAACTAAGAACACAGGCTTTGCAGCTGGGTGAACTCAAAGCCAAACTCTGGACTAGAGGCATGGTTCAGCAGGAAAGGGCCTGGAGTTCAAACACCAGTGACAAGAAAACATACAATAAAAACAAAATCTCAAAACTCTGCCTTTGCCAGTAGGCGAAGTATTCAAATTGGTCAACTTCAGTTTTCTTCCCACGGAGCAAGTTTTTTAAGCTTGGTAGGACCGCTAACAGCGGAGGGACGGCACATGGTGGGTGCACGGCAACCATGATACTGAGGATGGGGGTTACAGACCCGGCAAGAAGACTGAGTGAAGGTCACAAGGCCCAGCTGCCCCAGTCCTTACCCAGCCAGTGGACTCCACCATCTTAAGATCCATGGGGTCGCCCACTGGGGAATCGCGTAGCCAGCTGAGGCCATGGCAGGTGGTCAGTGCTCGAAGCAGGGGCCCCACGGGCAGGTGGCGGGGTTCCGGGATCATTGGCAGGAACACATTCCCCTTTAGGGGTACCACCCCCATCACATCCAAGCCGTCCTCAGTGAGGGTGCCCGTCTGTGGGGGACAGGGGCGAGTCCTCAATGAGCTGTGCCCTGCTGAGCTGGGTGCCCAGGCCAGACAGGTTACAGCTGGGACCCAGCTGTAACCCCTGTGCACCTGTTGGGTGCCCATGTGTCCTGCCCCCTCCCTCTCCCCAGCTACTGTCTGGCACTTCCTCGGGTCTCACCCATGGGGCCTTTGCTTCCCTTGCATCTGCTCGCTGTGCATGGACCCTAGATGAAAAGCTGGCCTGAACTTAAATCTATTTGCTGAATGCAGGAATGAATGAGCAAGTGCCTTCTTTTCTAATGCTGGATTTCACTGTCCATTTACACACAGCTCCCTCGCTAGCCTGGGCTATGGCTCCCCTCCTCAACTCACAACCTGTGGCCTCTGCGATCAGGGCACTTGCTCACATCACAGGTCTGGTCATGGCCCCTCCGCTTCCGCCTGGGCCCTGGGCACAGTGTCTGGGCCTGGGTCCTCTTGCTTCTCCCTGCCTGCTCTGTGAGACTTAGCGGAGGTCACTGCAGACTGGATAGCAGGGGCCATCCTTGATAACTCTCTTTTTTTAAAAACAATTTTGGTTTTGTCAGTCATGGGGCTTGAAATCTACCACTTGTGCTTTATTACTCTGAGCCCCAGCTTGACTTCCAGTTTTTGAGTGGTTAATTGGAGACACAAGTCTCACTGGGACTTTTCTGCCTGGGCTAGGTTTGAACCCCAATCCTCACATCTCAGCCTCCTGAGACGTTAGGATTATAAGCATGAGCCACTGGTGCCCGGCGATAGCCCTCTTCTGAAAGGAGTGTCCATTATGCCCGTTTTCCTCTCCCTACCCCTCCCCGCCATCTTCTGCATCTCTGGAGCACTGGTGCTCTGATTCACTCATTTGAATGGGGACATGCAGTGTCCATGCTGGTTAGGTGCTCAGTACTGACTTGTTCAATGACTTCAGACCCCTCATGTGCCAACCCAGGGATGGCGAGGGAAGGACCTGGGCTGGGTATGAGGATCTCTAGGTTGGGACTCCTGGATGGGACCCTTCACCCACAGTCTGAGGGATACAGCTGTGATGCCCGCCTGGCCAGGTCACTGGGGAAAAGGAGGGCCGTGCAGGACCCACTCCTGCCCATCGGCCCCGCCCCTGCCGCCCACCTTATCAAAGCACACCAGCCGCAGCTTGCCCCCCAGGTTGATGCGAAGCGGGTGGAGGCAGAAGATGCCCTGCGTGCGCAGCCGGCTCTGGGCATAAAGTGTGCACACTGTCATGGCAGCTGGCAGGGCGGGTGGCACCACCACCGTTACCAGGTCCAGAGCACGGATCACCATCTCCTTGACAGGTACCTGGCAGGAGGCACCACTGTGAGCACACAGAGGGCCTGTGTGTGCAGACCAGCCCATGGCAGCCCCCACCCGGCCCCCAGGGCTTACCCGGTTCCGGTAGAGAATGAAGACGCTGTAGATGGTGCCGAGCAGAGCTGGGGGGAACAGTAAGGGATGAGTGTGGAGTCGGATCTGGGTGGGGGTCTACCAGCAGAGCCGGGTGCAGGGGCCCACTCACCCAGGACAGAGAGGGCCGCCACAAACTTCATGCTGTGTGTGTAGAACTTGAAGCTGACAGGCCGGGGGTGCAGGATGGAGCTCACCAACCCCCCTTTGGCCGTACAAAACCCTGAGAACAGACGGGATGCCAATGCAGGGGAGGCAGGGTCAGGACAGGCCCCCCCCCTTCCCCCCCCCACTGGCACCTCTGGCATGGCAGGACATGATGCTCACGGTCAAACTCCAGGCAATTTGGGCCCTCAAGCCTTGCTAAGACCCCACAGGAGTTTTAAAAATGGAATCAGTGGCCAGGCACTGGTGGCTGCTGCCTGCAATGCTGGCTACTCAGGAGGCTGATATCTGAAGACTGTGGTTCAAAGCCAACCTGGACAGGAAAGTCTGTGAAACTATCTCCAATGAACTATCAAAAAGCTAGACGTGGAGCTATAGCTCCAGTGTGGAGCAAGAGTTTTGAGTGAAAAAGCTAGGGTCAGTACTCAAACCCCAAGTTCAAGTCCCGTTACAGGCACAAAAAAAATATAATTAGGAAATAAATAAATAAATAAATATATATATAATTAGGGCTGGGAAGTTGGCTCAGTGGTAGAGTGCTTGCCTTGCATGCATGAGGCCCTGGGTTCAATTCCTCAGCACCACATAAGCAAAAAGAAAAAAAAAAGTCAGAAGTGGCGCTGTGGCTCAAGTGATAGAGTGCTAGCCTTGAGCTGAAGAGGAACAGCTGAGGGACAGTGCCCAGGCCCAGAGTTCAAGCCCCACGACCGTACCCCCCCCCAAAAAAAATATAATTAGTGGACAACATTTAAAAATTGGGTGGGTTTTTGCTTGCCAACCCCCTCTCCCAGCATCTGTAATCCTCCCCCTTCCCTCCCCCCCCCCCCCGGCCCCCAGCAGGTCTGCAGGACAGGGATATGGAGGCCTGTGTGCAGTGGGACAGATCCTGCCTTGCTTTGGCACTCTCCTGGAGGTGCTGAACCAATGCTCCTCCCATTTCTGAATACACACCTGTCCGGGTCACCACTGCCAGGGAGTGGCGCCCCACATAGGCCCGGGCCTGCAGGACGAGGGTCCCACAGAAGAGTGTGTGCCGCCGATGGGTCTCTGGGCAGTAGGCTCTGGGCCCCTGTGGCAGGGCTGTCTTCAGCACTGGGACACTCTCCCCTGGAAGGGGCATGGTGTGAGGCCCAGGAGGAGCCTCAGGCCCCTCCCGTCACCTACACCAGGAGTTGAGCTTGGAATTGTTCCCACAGACCTAAATCTCCTTAAACTCTGTAACCAGGTATGAACAGGAAATCATAGCCCCATGACCTGGGAGGGCCCTTTATGTCTTCATGAGGACAGTGAGATACCCTGGGGGCGTCTTCTAGGTTGGTTCCTAGGAACCAACTCAGGGGAGTGGGGCCAGTGCTGGGGGCTGCCACGTGTATGACGACAAGAACTGTAATTCAGACCAGTGCAGGTATTTGCATGGGGGCTGGCACAGGCTGCCTGGCAGACTACCCACCAACTATTGCCAATGAAGACAGGATTATTAAGACTTATTGCATGCAGGTTCTGCCAAGGACTCAGGGATAAGCCAGGATTTGTCTCCACCTTCCAATGGGTGGGCAGAGGTGACTGGACAATGGAAGAGGGCCAGCTTGGCAACACCAAGCATCACACCCATCACTCCCAATTCGTTCAATTTTTGGCCCATCCTGGGGCTTGATCTCAGGGCCCTGTCCCTGAGCTTTTTCGCTCTAGGCTAGCACTCTACCACTATGTGCCACAGCTCCACTTCCAGTTTTCTGATGGCTAATTGGAGATAAGAGTCTCATGGACTTTCCTGCCTAGGCTGGCTTTAAACTGCAATCCTCAGCCTCCTGAGGAACTAGGACTACAAGCGTGGGCTACCAGTACCCAGCTGCTACTATTATTCTTATTACTTAAGCTAGCATCTTGTCACATATCCAAGCTGGCCTGGAACTGGAGATCCTCACACCAAGCGTGAATTTCACCCACGTACACACGTGAAAGAACTGCAAGCGTGCACACAGTCCATAAGAACAGGAAACAATGTCTGGGACATCTTGGACCCCTCGAGGGGCTGCTCTGGGCTTGTAAGCAGGGTCCTGTTGGCATGTCACGGGCTCCTGGGTGTTTGGAGGCCAGGCCTTTAGGGAAACCTTGCTATGGATGATGATTCACTTGTGCTGGGCCTGCTCTGTACCCCTGCTCTGCAGTGACTGAGATGTATAGGAGGGGAGGCTGAGGCACGGAGAACCAGAACCACACAGACCAAGGGAATGGAGTTACTGCAGCCAAGATTATGACTCGAGCAGGAAAAGGAAAGAAAAGTCACACCAAAACTCACGCAATGCAGAGGCCGGGGTGGGCGGTGTGGGCCAGCGCCAGGGCTTACCTGTCAGAGAGCTCTCATCCACCACACACTCGCCAGCCACCAGGGCAGCGTCACAGGGCATCAGGCCGCCCTCCTGGGGCAGCACCATGCAGTCTCCAGGCACCAGCTCGCTGGAATCAACCCATTCCTCCCCTGCAAGCAGATGGTGGTCAGTGTGGCCCGGCTGTACCCCCACTCCCAGCTTCCCTCCTTCCCCAGCTCCTCACCTCCCCCTGGCCGGCACACGCACACCTGTACAGATAGCTTGACCATGTCCCTCAGAGCTGTGCTTTGCTGTGGTAATGGGACAAGACAGGGTGGTTGAGCAGTGGCCCTTGGGGACTGGCCCACTCACCCCTGCCACCTCCCATGCTTACCTTTCTGGTCTTGTAGAGCGACAGGCAGATGGAGATGGTAGAGATGAAGAAGATGCAGAGGGCGTACCAGTAGTAGTGGTCGGCGAGCCACAGCACGATGCTGAAAGCCTGGAACCCATAGTAGGGGTTCAGTGCCTGGGGACGGGCAGGAGGCAGCGTGAAGACCCATGTTCCTGGGACAGGCCAGTCACAGGCTAAAGGACTGGTGCCAACCTATATCCACCCCAGCAGATGTCCCTCAGGCCACCAGCTTCACTGCTATAAAGGGGACAATGGCATTTGCTGAGCCCCTACACACCAGCCCTGCTAAGCACTGAGATCTAAGTGCCACACGTGGCAATGACAATTCTACCAAGCCATCACCATTTTACAGATGAGGAAACTAAGGCATGGACTGGGGAAGGTGCTAGCTTTTGCCACACAGTGCCTGAGTGTCAGGCTGTCAGGTGCAGCAGCTGGGGTCTGTGGCCCCTCCTTCCACCCTGGCTGGCCCTGGGCAGGGGGTTGGACAGAAACAGGGCCATGTCCTGGCCCCACAATGAAGTGCGGCCTTCTCTGTGTGAATAGCCTGCAGGCGCAGGCCTCTCCCAGGGCTCTGTGAGGACACAGGACAGCATGCCCCAGGCCCCAGGCTGGAGGGCGCTTGGTAGGTGCACTGGCTGCATGCTTCTGCTTCCTAGCTAGCCTGCAGGTTGCACCCCACCCCCAGAGAGCCCAAGCTTTAAGCTTCTACATCTTAGACCTGGATTCTCGATGGCTCATGGGGCAGAGTCTGGGGTGACTGTCCACTGCCCACTGCCGAAAAGGCAATGGGTGAGTCTCCAGGGAAGGGAGGGTTACCTCGTCCACCAGGAGCTGCGGGTAGGACTTGACTGGGATGCCGATCACGTTGGAGCCGTATATGCTCTTCCTGTAAGGGGCAGCGGCTGAGCTTCCAGGCCACCTGTGGTAGCTGGACCCTCCCAGGGTGGTGCAGCTCCCATTTCCCTTGGGGAAACCAAGGCCTCAAGAAAGCACTGCGATGTGGGAGGAAGAGGACAAGGCCAGGTTGTGTGGCTGGCAGGGCACCTGAGCCCAGGGTGGCACTCACCTCACAGTTTGCTCCTGGAGGCTGAGGCCGGAACGGGAGCTGTGGATGTCATCACAGCTGCGGCCACGGTCCAGCAGGCTGGCAAGGGTGGAGCAGGGACATGTGGTGGTGTGGGCGACGGGCCTGGGCTCCGCACCCTCACCCCTGCTGGCTGGGGCCCCTTCTGCCTCACTAAGCTCTGGGTAGAAGGCAGGTGCTTCAGGAGCTCCAGCTTCAGCTTTGTCTTTCTGCTCCTCAGGCTGGGCCCCAGACTGTCTCAGCATCAACAGTGACAAGAGCACTGTCACTCAGTGACAAGGGTCCTCCTTAAGACACTGAACCTCTGTGCCTCAGTGTCCTCCGGCTGTGGTGAGCTGTGAGTCAGCATAAGTGTGTGCACTTTGGGCAGTGCTAGGCACTCACTATGTGGCGTTGCCGCCGCCAGGTTCTGCTGGTGTAATTGCTGAGAGCGTGCCTCGCTGCCTGTGAGCTCTGAATGCCCCAACTGGGGCAGAATCCACCGTCCAGCCAGCCATTCCTTCCCCCTACCACCCAGATAGAGAAGCTGAGGCCCAGAGGACAACCCACCTCCATGTCCCCAGGAGCAGCCACAACGCACGATGGCTGGGAGCCTGGGGTGTGCTGTGCACTGGCCTAAAGAGTTCCCTTGGGGTCCTAAGGTCCTGGTGCTGAAGGGGACAATGGACTGGATACCACCTCCCCTACCACTCCCCCAGTACTGTCTGGCATCATCTTTAAGATGTTCCCAGCTCTGCAGTCTTGTCTTGGGGCCTGGGCGTTGTCCCTAAACTCTTTTGCTCAAGGCTAGCACTCTACCACTTTGAGCCACAGCGCCACTTCCAGTTTTCTGATGGTTCATTGGAGATAAAAGTCTCATGGAGGGCTGGGAAGGTGGCTCAGTGGTAGAGTGCTTGCCTTGCATGCATGAGGCCCTGGGTTCAATTCCTCAGCACCATATAAGCAAAAAAAAAAAAAAAAAAAAAAAGAAAAAAAAAATCTCATGGACTTTCCCGTCTGGGCTGACTTTGAACTGTGATCCTCAGATCTCAGCCTCCTGAGTAACTAGGATGACAGGTGTGAGCCACCAGCCCCAGGTTTGTCCTAGGGCTTTTGTGCTCAAGGCTAGTGCTCTACCATTTGAGCCACATCTCCACTTGAAGCTTTTTTGGTGGTTAATTGGAAAGAAGTCACAGACTTTCCTGCTCTGGCTTGCTTCAAACTATGATCCTCAGATCACAGCCTCCTGAGTAGCTAGGATTACAGCCATGAGCCACCAGTGCCCAGCTCAGACAGGAATTCTTACACACTCCACCCTCAACAGGACCTTCTGAGGGAGGAGTCCCTGCCCCATTTGTAGGCAGTGGCCTCCAGCCTGGAAGGGCTGAGTCAGGTACTGGGTTCAGCATTTGTCCCTTCCAAGAGGTGGCCTGGGCTGTTGCCCTGGCTCCTACCTGACTTGGAGGAAGGCTTGCTGCGTCTCAATCCACACGTAGCGCTGGCCCTGGAAGAGGTAGTACCGCAGAACTTGTTTCTGGAAGGAGGGGAGAGGCGGTGAGGAGGCTGCTGTATGGTAGAGGGACCCAGCTCCCTGGGGAGTGCTGGGGGTGAAGGAAGCCCACCCATGACAGAATCGCAGGACAGACAAGAGGCCTGGAAGTGTAAAGAGGTCAGACCGTACCCCAGATATTTGGGACAGCAGAGCTAGGGGGCATGAGGGACACACGTGCCCAGTGTGAAGCAGAGGGGAGGGGCACTCACTGCCTCCTCCTGCCCGTGGAGCGGGGCAGTGTCTTTCCACGTGCTCTCTGGAATTGTCCCCACAGCCACCTGGCTCCGGCCATCCTCTGCTTGGGCCTGTGGGGGCCGCTCCAGGCTGAGGAGGGAGTAGAGATTACTAAGGTGGCTCGGGTCCCCAAAGAGCCACAATCGCCCCTCCCTGGGATGCAGGCGCCGTGCCGGAGCTGTGGAGGGCTGCCTCACCTGCCCTCGATGGCCTCTGTCTGCACCTGGACAGTGGAGAGCTGCCACGAGCTATCCTGGAACACAGAGGTGTGGCCTCAACTCTGGGACCGACGCTGCCTGGCCCTTCCAGGCCCGTCCCACAGCCAGGGGCCCCTCTGGAGAAGGCAGACGCTGAGGCTGCGTAGGAGCCCATGGGAAGCACCCAGTCAAGTCCCTTCCCCCGCTGCCCGGGTGAGAAAGCTGAAGTCCTATCCTGGTCCCGGCTGTCCCATCCCAGAGGAGCCCGGCGCTCACCTCTTTGTCTCTTGTTTCGATAACGAGTGTTTCGGCGTGGGCCAGGCTGCAGGGCCGGAGCCGCAGGCGCACGCCCCACAAGGGCTTCCAGCGGAACAGCAGCCAAGGGATCCCGGCCAGCATCCAGACCACGGCGTGATAGCCGATGCCCCTCCATGGACTGCCACAGTAGCCGCTGAGCCTCTGTGGGTAGAAGGTGGGGCTGGGACACAGAGGTGGGAGGGCCGTGGCCTGGGCAGTATCCCCGCACCCCATGCCCACTATGTCCACCTACCACGGATGAAACTGAGGAGCTGAGGGGATCGATCGATGTCTCTATCGTCAGGGTCCCATAGCTGGGCGGGCTGCCCACGAGCGGGCTGCTGTCTGGACAGGAAGGAGACACACCGTGGGGGCGGCAGGCACCCTTCTCTATTTCCTTCCTTCCCTCCCTCTCTTTTGGTGCAGGGGATTGACCCCAGGGCCTTGTCCATGCTAGGCAAGCACTCTACCACTGTCCCACACCCACAGCCATTTTGAAACAGACTCTTGCTAACTCGGCTCCAGCTGGCCTCAAACTGGAGATGCTCCTCCCTCAGCCTCCTGAGCAGCTAAGATTGTAGACGGGCATCACGACGCCGTTTCTTTATCACCAGGTCTCCTCGGGCCTGTGTGCCGTTGGTTCTTACTCGAGTGTCTTGTTTCTTGAGTCTGGCCCAGAGTTGGGAGGCCTGGTGAGCATGCTGGCTCCCTCGTCCTGCTGCTGGCTTGCACGAGGCTGTGTCCCACCATCCCGTCCTCCCCCACCCCACAGTGGACAGGGGTCAGGGCTGCTCATCCTCATTCAATCTCAGTGCCCAACACAGGCTCAGTGTCTCAGAGGAGACACTGAGAAGTCAAGTTCAGAATGCTGAAATGTCAGGTGTGCAGGGAAGTCTTTACAGTTAAATTGAGGCTTGGGATATAGCACCAAGGGCTACTTTTCCTCCTTCCTCTCTTGGAGAGCTGAGGTTTCCAAAGGGCAGAGGACCAGTGCATGTCCAGACATACACACAAAAAATCAGTATCGACAGTGGTGCTGTGGCTCAAGTGGTAGGGCGCTAGCCTTGAGCTGAAGAGCTGAGGGACAGCGCCCAGGCCCAGAGTTCAATCCCCATGACTTACAAAAAAAAAAAGTAAAAAAAATCAGTATCAAGTCAATATTTCCCGAAGCTTATTAATGTGTGTTTTTCTCCTATTTGCACACAGTGAACACAAGAATCCTGCGAGGGTTACCTCTATTGTACAGAAAAGCAGAGTCCCAGAGAAGTTCCCAGAGAAGTTCACTAACTTGTCTAAGATCACCAGCAACTATATGGTAGCTCAAGGATATAAACCTAGGCAGGCTGATCAAAAGGCGCGCGCGTGTGTGTGTGTGCGTGCGTGCGTGCGTGTGTGTGTGTGTGTGTGTGTGTGTGTTTTTCTGTCTCTCTCTCTCTCCAGGGACTTACACTCAGGGCCTGGATACTATGTTGTCCCTGAGGTTTTCACTCAAGGCTGGTGGTCTACCACTAGAGCCACACTTCCACTTCACTTCCACCTTTTTTGGTGGTTAATTGAAGAGTCTCACAGACTTTCCTGCCTAGGCTGGCTTCAAATCTCGATCCTCAAATCTCAAGTTCCTGATTAGCTAGGATTACAGTGTGAGCCACCAGCACCTGGCTGTTTGTTTTTAAAAATGAAAAGGGTTTATTTAGTGCCAAAAGAAGTTGAGGTGTTGGTAGGGCAGCAATGATGCTCCCAGGGAGCCAGGCTGTCTCTGGTTTGGTTGGTTGGTGTGGTTTTTGGTAATACAGGAGATTGAACTCAGGGCCTGGGCTTGCTAGGCAGAAGCTTGAGCCACACCCCCAGCCATGCCTCCTCACAGGCACTGGGTTGCCAGGCCCTCTAGCTGCAAAGTCCCCTGACTGCCCAGCTTCTCAGCTCCTTACCCCATGGTAGAGGACGTCAGTGAGCCAGGGCTTGGGTGGTTCTGAGGTATCAGCTTCTGGGCATGCTCAGTCCACTCCTGGATGCTCTCCTCTTCCCAGGTTTAGGGCCTTACCTACTTGAGTCCTGAGCCCACTGAGAAGCAGCAACAGTGGACATGGCTGATCCTTGAAATCAATCAACCTTCCAAACTGATTTTCAGGGACTTACCCCCACCACTAGCTGCGACTAAGCTTTGGCCCTGCCACACCACCTGCGCATACCTTACTGCCAGAACCACGCGTCCCCATCAAACCAGCCCTGCCCTCTCTGTCCCAGATCCCTAGAGACAAGGTACGAATAACTGCTGTGCTAGTCAGGACAATAAGAACAGCTATCGCCACTCAACCTCTTCCCAGGTGACAAATTAGCTCACTTAACCCTCCTCGGTACCCCAAAGGGTGCTCAGCACCAAGCTCTTCGTACAAAGGCCACCAGTCAATAGTGCAGCCAGGAAGCCAGAGCGGGATCCTGGGCTTCAGGAATCACGTGGCAAGTTAGGAAAATGAATAGTGCATGTGCCCTGTGCCGTCTGAGGCCTCTTCTGCCTGGTGACGCAGAAACCAAAGGACTGGAGAGGAGGGCCATCTGTGACAGTGCCCACGCCTGCTCATGGTGGCCCACTGCCTCAGAAAACTGATGGCAGTGACACAGATCCAGGAGGAGGCTGATCGCCGGGACACACACACACACACAAACTGATGGCAGTGACACAGATCCAGGAGGAGGCTGATCGCCGGGACACACACACACACACACACACACACACACACACACACACACACACACACACACACACACACACACACACACACACACACACACACACACACACACACACACACACACACATGCAATGCATGCATGAATGATGGCAGTCTTAGCTTGGGAAATCTTTCATTGCCTTCCCTCCCGAAACAGCACAACCTCTGCTCTCCAGCATGGCCAGGGTGGGACAGAGTAGCCCCATCCAGACAGTGGGCACTCTCCATATTTCCTGGTTCACAGGTACCATGGCCACGGCCAGGCCACAGCCTCTGCCTGCCAGAGAGCCAGAGACTACAGCGCCCCCAAGTGGGGCAGTGGGGCTTCTGATCTGCCCTGGGAACTGATCTGGGTGCCTGTGAGGTGCATGGAAGGGCCCCCTGGGGCAGCTCCTCTATCCCTTCTAGAACCTTCTGAAGCAGGTACTGCTTTCATCCTGGTTTTGTGGTTGGATCCCGAGGCACAGAGGTGACTAAGTTGCCAAAAGCCACCATCACCAGCCACGCCTTCATCATGAGTTGGCTTTCCTGGCTCTCTTCCAAGCAGGCTGTGTTTAGTAAGGCATGTGCCTCAGCCTGTTTGGGCTTCCATCGCCCATCTGTAGGATGGGATGCCAGGAGTCCTGTGTGGGACCTGAAGGTCCTGATACCTGCACAGGGGTTAGATCCCTGCTGGGGGGCGTGGTAGTGCCTAACCCACTTTCCGGCCTGGCTTCCTCTTGTCCACCCCTTGTCCATCCCCACAGCCATTTTATTGCCTCAGACCAGCCTGTGTTCCAGACTATTGGGGCTGGAAAAGAAGCTAGCCCTGGCTGAGCCTGGATGAAGGCCTCAGTCACCTGTGTGCCCATCTGACTCAACCCACGCCAGCAGGGTGGGGTGGGTTCTTACCTGGCTTCACAAATGAGAACCCGAGCCTCCAGGGGCCTGTCTTGCTCCAAAGTACTCCCTGCCTTCATTGGCTAGTTATTGGGGTTCTGCTCACACCTGCATTGATTGGCTGAGTGCACACCTGTGGGGTCTCTCCACACCCTCCCCCCCACCTCAGTCTGCTGTGAGGTGTACAAGTGCCACCCCCTTCTTCAAGTGCCCCAGGATCTGAACAGTGCTCCTTCTTCCCCTTGGGAAGTTCTTCCTTATGTCTACTACACATCTGTTGTTCCCAGACAATCTCAGGAAAGGGGGAGAAGAGCTGGTGAGAAGAGGAATTCAAACCCTCTAGGGTGCCCCTCTTCCCACATACAAAGAGCTGAGCTGAGGGCACACTGTCCAGCTGTCCTGCAGGACACCTGTCAAATCACCTGGGTGGGTCTGCTTATCTACAATTCTGGTGGTTCAGGGTCACCCTGCAAGTCTCCACGGCTCAGCCATCCCTAGTAGTGGGTGAGCTCGGGCCTGGGTGGGGCCTGGTTGGGCTGAGAACTTCCTCTGCACTTGTCCTGCAGTGTTAGGGCTCGAGGGCTTGTGGGGCACAGAGCACTCACTCATCCACATAGCTTTCTGAGAGGGAGACCATCAGTTCCCCTTTTTACAGATGGGGAAAGTGAGGAACAGCCGTTAACTCCTGGCCAAACCAGGGTCATAGAACTTAAAGGGAGAAGCAGCTAGAAATTAGTGGATTTTAATTTACTTTTCACAGACTCAGTGAAACGTAAGATCCCCATTTAAAATGCGGCACAGGAGCTGGGGCTGTAGTCCAGCAGCAGGGTGTTTGCCGAGCAAGTACCAGGCCCTGAGTTTGGTCACCAGCATTACAAATATCAATTTAAAAAAATAAAGAGCTGGGCAGTGGTGGCTCACGCCTATCATCATAGTTACATAGACGACTGAGATCTGAGAATCCTAATTTGAAGCCAGACTGGGCAGAAAAGTCCATGAGACTTTTATCACCAACTAACCACCAATGAAAGCTGTAAGTGGAGGTGTGGCTCAAGTGGTAGAGCACCAGCCTTGAGCAAAAATGCCAAGGGAGAGTTTGAGGCTGAGTTCAAGCCCCAGTATCAGCACCAAAAAAAAAAAAAAAAGAAAAGAAAGAAGAGGCCCAGAGAGGTTGATCAGCATGCACGCTGTCACATATCCATGAGTGGCCAAGGCTGGACTTGGCTCTGGTCTGAGCTCACACCCCTGGGGCAATGCCTTCAAGACTGTGGGGCAGAGGGGTTGGAGTCAAGGCCATTTGGGGGAACCTCTTGCTTCCTTCCTGCAGAAGCCCAGCTTCCTGCTGATCTGCTGGCAGTGGTCCAGGGTGGCAGCTCCGACCTCCCTGACTGGTTCTCCTGTGGCCAGGTGCAGGTGTCCATGTCTGTCTGACTGGTGTTTGAATCTGAATCTAAGGCCATCTTTCCTTATTCTTTTTTTTTTTTTGGTATGTATGTATGTACTCACTAATCTTTGTTTCGTTTGCATGCATCAGGGCCCGGAGATCACTAGGCAAGGGCTCTACAGTCTGCATCCTTCCCCCCCCCTCCCTCCCTCCCTGCATGGGGACGTGGAGGGAGAGGTACAGGTGTCCCGGCCCGCAGCTGCACTGTTCTGAGGCGGCGGTTGGGGCTTCATTGGGCAGCAGGTGGGGTTGAACGAGGCTCTGGCAGGAGGAGCTTATCATCCTCCCGGCCTGGGCCGGGGCCCGGAGGGTGTGGTCCCCGGATCCTCCGGGAGCCTGAGGCAGGGTCCCGGACGCCATTTGGGCCCCAGGCTTTGCAGAGACCCGGCGTCCCGGCCCAGTGGGCCCAGGCTGGGGTGGGGTGGGGGTGCCCGCCGGCCCCCGCGAGGCCCCCGGACGGCGCCCCGCGTCCCCACCTGCAGTGGGATCAGCTGGCAGGAGCGGGGCGGGGGGGGGGGCGGAGGGATCCCCAGACCCCGAGGCCCAGCAGCCCGGCGGGTCGGCGGCGCGCGGCGCCCTCGGGCCCCGGCCGCCCCGGGAAGGCCCGGGGAGAGGCGGCGGCCCCGGGCCGGGCTGGCGGCCCCGCGGCGGGATGCCGTGCCGGGCACCGGGCCCACCCCGCGGGGCGACTCACCTGCGCTCATGCTGGCTCCTGGCGCTCATCGCCGGCCCGGCGTGCGCCAGGCCCCGGGGGGCGCGGTCCGGGGCGCGGAGGCAGCGGGGTGCGGGCCGGGGGCCGGGGGCCGGGGCGCGGGCGGGGGACGCGGGCACAGGCACGACGCGGAGGCGCGCGCCGAGGTGCCGCAGTCTGTGCTTCTGCGGCCGCCAAGGCCCCGCCCACCCCTGCGCGTCATTCGCCGCCACGCTCAGCCTGCCGGGACTTGTAGTCCAAGCCGGCCTCCTCCAGATGGACACCCAGACAGGCAGAGTTGGAGATAGATATTAACTCCCACCCCTCCCACCATCTCTGCCTGCCTCAGACACCGCTGCACACACTACAGCGGCTGGGGACTACCCCTCCTGGTACAAGCTGGCCTCTCTCTTCCAGGCCGTGTGACCATAAGCAAATCAACTAGTCTCTCTGAGCCTCATTTCCTAACCTGTAGGATGACAGTGACATTGGCAATGCCTGCCTAGTGCAAGCATCCCATGAGAACACATGTGAAGCCTAGGGCACAGCACCGGGCTGCCACACGGGAAGACACACTTGCCCACAGATGCCTCACAGCGATGCGTACGGACTCAGGGAGCAGGGTTACCAGGTCCAGGAGACTTGGACAATGCCAGAGAGAGATGGTGGGATATCACCCAGGCCAGAAGCATCATGGCCTGACCCACAGACACCCCTTACACTGGTGAGAGGCCTGGAGCCCTCAGACTTCCTCATACTTGTACCAAACTCTCCCACAGTGACAGGACAGGGTATGGTGGCCACTTGACTGCAGAGTCAATGGCCTTTGGACAGAGGAGCATCTCATCTATGAGACCTCAGAGAAAATCAGGGGAAGTTCATGCTGTGGGGGGGGGGGAGGGGCGGTCAGTGACAGGCCTGGCCCAGGTCCTCTCTAGTCAATTTGTCCCATGTCAATTATGGAGTGTCACTTAAATGTTCTAGGAGCCAGGAATACCAGGGGGAACCAAATGGACACATCCCTGTCTGCTGTCTGCTTTCCCTGTCCCTATAGTCCTGCTCCAAGGTCCTGTCCTTCAGCCCTGAAGCCATGGTCCTGACTTCCTGACCCTGTCCATGGCCCTGCCTCTACCACCTTATCCTTAATTCCTGTCTCTACAGTTTCCTACTATTAGAATTTTCGGGTGGGGTGTGATTGGGGAGGGGGCACTCTCCAGTGCTCTCCAGTGTAGGAGGCCATGGCGGTTCCGTCATGAAGAGCTAGCTATCCGGGACTTGCTGGACGGAGTGTAGAGGTAGAGGAATGTGTGGCATCCTGAACACAGGAGCCTTTGACCTTTCGCAGCTGGGGACAGAGAAGCCGCTTGCTGTGCTGGGGCACATTGCTGTTGGAACAGGCTGGAGGTTCTTTGTGTTGGCCACCTGGGGCACAGGAATTTCACTGGCAAATGACACTTCCATTATGGACAGGTTGTGTAACTTGAGGTCCTCTCCCCAACCCCAAGGCTTAGTCTGGTGTCTAGCAGGCCACCTTGCCAGGGTCCCAGATCCCCCCTGGGGCAGCAGGAGGCTGGGTTTGGAAATGGCTAGCTCAGCTGGCCTTGCCAGTAGGCAGTGTGGCACCGTGGCAAGGACTGGGCTCAGGCAACAGACAGACCTGCATGTGTCAGTTGCTTTCCAGCTGTGTGAGCCTAAGACCATCACTTTGGAGCCGATGCTCATGGCTTATGCCTGTTATTCTAGCTGCTCAGGAGGCTGAGATTGGAGGATTGTGGTTGAAAGCCAACCTGGGCTGGAAAGTCTGTGAAATTCTTTGTTTGTTGTTGTTTTTTGGTCCAGTCATGGGCCTGAATTCTGGGCCTGGGCGCTGTCCCTCAGCTCTTCAGCTCAAGGCTAGCGCTCTACTACTTGAGCCACAGCACCACTTCCGGCTTTTTTCTTTTTGCTTATGTGGTGCTGAGGAATCGAACCCAGGGCCTCATGCATGCAAGGCAAGCGCTCTACCACTGAGCCACCTTCCCAGCCCCTGTCTGTGAAATTCTTATCTCTAATTAACCAGCCAAAAGCTGGAAAGTAGAGTTGTGGCTCAAAGTGGTTGAGTGCTAGCCTTGAGCAAAACAGCTCAGGGAGTTTAAGTGCTGCTATTGGCACGCATAAACGAGAGCACACAGAGTTACTTTCCCTCTCTGAGTCTCCGCCCTCCCCTGCAAAATGAGGTGACAGGTGCTTGGCGGAGGCCAGCTGATGTCAGATCCTGGTGCTGGGTTAAGCCACACAAGAACAGAGGGTCACGTTGTCCCTCTGGTGACTGCCACCCGCCACTGCAGTGAGTCCATCTCAAGCCATCTGCGGAGGAGGCCCGCCTGCAGCGGCTCAGCACCGCCTGGATGAGGCAGGAGGCCAGAGGAAGCTTCCTTCCAAGCCACAGAGCTGGCTGGCCCTGCCATCTGCTGGCTCACCTGTGAGGAAGTGGCTCTCACTGTGGCCATCCCGGCAGTCTGTGGGCTGGACTCTCCTCTCAGATAAACCACAGCACAAGTTTCCAGTCACATGTGGGCCAGGGCTGATTTAACAGCTTCCTTCCAGGGCTGCTGCTCCCTCCTGAGGGGTCCTGTGTGGTGACCATACTACACAGGCGCTAGCTGGGGAGAGCCAGGAAGCACTAACTTGGGCCAGTAAATTCCAGGGCATTGGCCCACTTCTCCATTCCTCTCGTTTTGCCAGATTTTTGCAACCAAAAGGAATATTGCTCAACTGGTGACAACCCCAAGGTAAGATTCCAGTTGTCTAGACACCTAGTAAAGTGGCCTCCAGCCATTTGTCTTGAAGTTTTCTGGAACAAGGAAGGGAAGTAAATTTGAGTAGCCAGAGGCTGTCAATCACTGAACAGCTAGTGAGAGTTGAGAGGAGGAGAAATGACTTTTCTCAGCCTTGCCTAAAAGACCAAGGACCATAGCTGGGTGCTGGTGGCTCATGCCTGTAATCCTAGCTGCTCAGGAGGCTGAGATCTGAGGATCATGGTTCAAAGCCAGCCTGGGCAAGGAAAGTCTGTGAGACTCTTATCTCCAATAAACCGCTAGAAAACCAGAAATGGTGCTGTGGCTCAAGCAGTAGAGTGCTCTCCTTGAGCTGAAGAGCCGAGGGATAGCGCCCAAGTCCAGAGTTCAAGCCCCACGACTGACCAAAATAAAAAAAGACCAAGGACCAGCCAGCTCTGGTGGCTCACACCTGTAATCCCAGCTCAGGAGACTGAGATCTGAGGATCTTGGATCAAAACCAGCCTGAGAAGAGATAAGAGTCTATGAGACTCTTATCTCCAATTATTTCCAATTAACTACCAAAAACAATGAAGTAGAACTATGGCTCAAGTGGTAGAGTGCTAGCCTTGAACAAAAAAAGCAAAGGGTCAGTGTCTAGGCCCTGAGTTCAATCCCCAGGACTGGCATAAAAAGAAAAAGAAAGGAAAGAAAGAAGAAAAGAAGGAAGGAAACAGAAAAAGAAGCAAAGTCCACTTATCCATAAATCCAAGAAATTGGATCTTCCTCTGCCACTAGGTTTGAATTAAGGATTCAGATGCTATCTACAGACATAGCCATTTAAGTGCTGACTGCTGGCTGTGAGTGGGCCTGAGGTTTATTTTTTGGTTCTTATTTCTGAATTCTAAACTTTTTTTTTTTTTTTTTTTGCCAGTCCTGGGGCTTGAACTCAGGGCCTGGGCACTGTCCCTGAGCTTCTTTTGCTCAACACTAGCACTCTACCACTTGAACCCCAGTACCACCTCTGGCTTCTTTTCTATTTATGTGGTACTGAGGAATTGAACCTAGGGCTTCATGCATGCTAGGCAAGTACTCTACCACTGAGCCACATTCCCAACCCTGAATTTTAAACTTTAATGCCTGTCTTTGTACTGTCTTACTGAGGAACTCAGGAATTTGTATGCTGCAGTTAAGGGCAAAGATTCCTTTAGCATTTCTGTTTTCCCTTGTAGCACTGGAGAGCAAAGCAGGGCCTAGCACATGCCAAGCTCTAGTGTTGCACCCCAGCCATGTTTGTTTGTGTGGGCAATGCTGGGGTTTGAACTCAGGGTTTCCAGCTGACTAAGTCAGAGGCCCTATCATTTAAGCCATGTCCCCCACCTTTTTGCTATAGTTATTAGGGGCTTAGGGTCTCATGTTTTTGTAAAAGGTTAAAAAGCTGCTTTTGCTTGGCCCATGAACTAACTAAAATCAGGAGAAAATTCTGTCATCTCTGCCTCCTTGGTATATGGAGTCACCTTGCAGTCACCTTGGAATCTGGAAGGACAGGTCTTATCACTCATCAATAATGTCTTTATGGGAACTGAGTCTGCCCCTAAGGGCATCAGAGCTTCCTTGGGACGGACTGTCCACTGGGCACAAAGACTAGTTATCCTGCTCCAGGAAGGCAGAGATAACTCCTTTGAAACCTTCTAGAGCAAGGACTGAGATAACCACCCTGGCCCAGCCTGTGGCAGTGACTCTTTAACAGTGTATATCTTTGCTCTTTCCCCCAGTTCCCTGTCTATATAGGTACATATCCCACATCTGTACCCCTGAAGATGCTGATGTGCTGAAGTGATATCTTCCTACAGCTGCCATGTAATAAATCTCCTTTCTCTGCCCTTTACCATACCCCATGTCCTTTGTCCCCATCTCTCAATCTCCCCCACCCTGTGTGCATGCTTGTGTGCCTGTGTGTGTGTGTGTGTGTGTGTGTGTGTGTACTGGGATTTGAACTCAGGGCCTTGAACTCTCACTTGGCTTTTATGCTCATGGCTGGCACTCTACTTAAGGCTTTTTTGGGGGGTCAGTTGTGGGGCTTGAACTCAAGGCCTGGGTGCTATCTTTGAGTTTTTTCTGCTCAAGACTAGTAGGCTACCACTTTGAGCCACAGCTCTACTTCTGGTTTTCTGGTGGTTAACTGGAGATAAGAGTTTCATGGACTTTACTACCCAGGCTGTCTTTGCACTGTGATCCTCAGATCTCAGCCACCTGAGTAACTAGGATTATGGGCTTGAGCCACCACGCCTGGCCACTTCTGGCTTTTTTTTTTTCCTAACTATTTGGAAATAAGAGTCGTGTGAATTTGTCTACCCTGGGTGGCACTGAACAGTGATTCTCAGATCTCAAGATTTCTGAGTAGCCAGGATTATAGTGCCCTGCACCAGGTCTCTTTATTGGCATCTGTTGGGGGAGAGGGAGAGTGGCCAGACTTGACAGGTGGAATGCACGGGGTCTAAAAGCCTGGTTTCACTTTGCCAAGGCTAGTTTCAGACTATGATCCCTCTATTCCTGCATGGATGAGAGGTCTGTGCAGCAGCATGCCTATTGATGGAGGTGAGGGTCTCACTAACTTTTTTGCCTCTGGAATAGCTAGGATTATACACGTGAACCACCTTGACTGGCCTTTTAAATTGTAACCCTGGCTTCTAGGTTTCAGGATATAAATCTTGCTCATTTCTTACTGGCAGACAGATGACTTGAGTTCCCTCAGCTCCTCTAGTTTCTATGTAAAATCACAGGAACTTGAGAGCAACAGAGAAAAGCATTTCAAGGTGTCTCACAACCAGGAGCTTTCCAGGGGAAGTTTTTAGAAAGGATTTGTTTTAGTTCAATGAGATAAAATAGGGCAAAACTGCAGGAAATGAAGGTAAAACTTTAAGATGGTGTTTTTTTTTTTTTTTTTTTTTTTTTTTTTTTTTCAGGGCCTAGGACTCTTGCTTGCCTTTTTAAAATTCAGTCATGGGGCTTGAACTCAGGCCTGGATCCTGTCTCTGAGCTTTTCTACTCAAGGCTTGTGCTCTACCACTTTGAACCACAGCCTACTTCTAGTTTTCTGGTGGTTAACTGGGCTGCCTGGGCCAGAGTAGGTAAGATTACAGCCTGACAAATCAGTGTCTAGCTTTGTTGGCCTTTTTGCTTAAGGGTAGTACCTTACTGCTTGAACCACAGCTCAATTTTCAGTATTTTGGTGACTAATTGGAGATAAGTCTCCAGGACTTTCCTCCACTGGCTAGCTATGAATTGAGATCTCTTGGGCAGCTAGGATTTTTCTTGAAGCCTCTAATTAAGAGATAATGGTTCTGGGTGGCAAAGATAGGTATTAAGACATGGGGACATGTGTCATTTAGGCCTACCCAAAACACAAGGACTGTGGTGAGTTTCAGGACTTCTATTTGCCACACAGGCCCTCTGTTTTTCTACTCATTAAGGAGCTCTGTGGCTCTTCAAGGCCTCCATGAAGGGATGGGACAGTACCTTTCTCTCTCTCCCTAACCAGTAACTTAACATCTAAAAGGAACTGGTTGGAGGGAAACTTGCTGTACCAGCTTTTCAGTTTACTTCCTGGTTCTGTTTCCTGAGTCTGGCCCTTTAAACATTTATTACTTCAAACTTCCTGTGTGTCATCTCTCTTGTAATGCCCGAGACTAATGTTTGAGACAGGGTCTCATTGTATAGCATTAGGCTGACCTTAAACTCTAGATCTTCCTGTGTTTGCTTCCAGAGTGCTGGGATTGCAGGTGCAGGCCACTGGGCTAATACTGTCCCTTTGTAAGAAACGTTAAGGATCATTCTTGGTGAGTCAGTCTATTTTCTTAGCTATTTGCCTCATGATACTAGAAGTCTTTGTTTCTGAGATCACCTGGGATTCTGGCTACAGCTTAAAACAGTAGCCTTAACTTACTTTTTGTGGTATTTACTTTTTGAGGAGAGAACTCAGGGCCTCATGAATGTTAAGCAAGTGTTGTCCTACCACTGAGCTATGCCTCTATTTTTAATTTTTTTGTATGTAGGCTGGCCTGGAGATTGAACATTGAACTCAGGGCCTGGGTGCTGTCCCTGAGCTTTTTATTTTTTATTTTTTGCTGGTCATGGGGCCTGAACTCTGGGCCTGGGCGCTGTCCCTCAGCTCTTCAGCTCAAGGCTAGTGCTCTACCACTTGAGCCACAGCGCCACTTTCAGCTTTTTCTGCTTATGTGGTGCTGAGGAATCGAACCCAGGGCCTCATGCATGCAAGGCAAGCACTCTACCACTGAGCCACTTTCCCAGCCCCTCCCTGAGCTTTTTTTGTTCAAGACTAATACTCTACCATTTAAGCCATACCTCTACTTCCAGCTTTTGGTTGGTTAATAGGAAATAAGAGGCTCAGATTTTCTTGTTCTGGCCAGCTTTGACACTTGATCCTAAGACTCAGCCTCCTGAATAGCTAGGATTATAGGTGTGAGCCACCAATGCCCAGTTTCCTTTTGTTTAAAATTTTGGGTCAGGGTCTTGTTCTGTAGTTCAGGCTAGCCCCAGACTTTCTGCCTCAGCCTTATTTTTGATTTTAGAACTAGGCAACTCTTCAGCCAGGTGCTGGTGGTTCACGCCTGTAATCTTAGCTACTCAGGAGGCTGAGGTCTAAGGATCACGGTTCAAAGCCAGCCAGGGCAGGAAAGTCTGTGAAACTCTTATCTCCAATAAACCACTCAGAAAACTGGAAGTGGCGCTGTGGCTCAAGTGGTAGAGTGCTCACCTTGAGCTGAAGAGCTGAGGGACAGTGCTCAGGCCCCTAGTTTAAGCCCCATGACCAACCAAAAAAAAAAAGAAATAGAACTAGGCAACTCTTCATTCCATAAAATTAACATTCCAATGAACCAAGCAGAGGAAATTGGTTTTATTGACAGAGAAGGGCTGAGGAAAGCAGGAACAAAAAATAAAAATTGGACTGGTCATTTCACAGATGCTATTCTTATAAGACGGGAGCCAACAGAACAATAACAAAAGAACTGTTACTTGGGTGGTTGGGTCAGAAGGATAGAGGTTCAAGGCCAGCCACAGCAAAAAGTTTGAGACCCCATCTCACCAATAGGTGTGGTGGTACATGCTGTTATCCTAGCTATTTTGTGTAACTAGGAAGATCTCAGTCTGGGCTTGCCTGGGCAAAAAGTAGGTTCTCTATAAAAAATATCAAAAGCCAAAAAGGGCTTGGGGTTGTAGTTCCTGTGGAGAGGTCCCTGCCTAGCAAACAGGATGCTCTCAGTTCAAAACACCAGTATTGCCAGAGAAAGAAAAGAACTGACTGCTAGCACACTGCCTCTTTTGTGTAGGGGGAGAGGCAGAAGGAGCTTCATTGTCATGGCTGCTGAAACTGGCTTTTGGGATTGGGAGACTGGGCTGTTATCTTGCTTTATGTGGTGCTGAGAAATCGAACCCAGAGCCTCATGCATGTGGCACAATCACTCTACCACTGAGCCACCTTCCCAGCCGTGTTATCTCTTTTGACTACTTGGAAGATCAGATAGCTCAAGTTTCAGTTTGGTGACATGGGGGAACTCCAGTTTGGCTCTTAGCCTAGTCTGTTGGGGTCCCTGTTTAGAAGCCTCATACAAACCAACAGCCTATTATGATTAATCATGTCAGACACTTAAGCAGACCCAATGCAAGAAGGCAAACTTTACACATGCGGGTTTCTTAATCTACACTGGAGTCCCACATGCCTAGGTGGGTGAAAATGAGAGCTGCTATGACATTACCTTTGAAGGGAGTTTTATATCTGCCACTCATTTGTAGTATCAAAGCTATCCAAGGAGGTGGGGGCTTGGGGAGTCTGGAAAGGCTTCCACCTTTTACCTCCCACCTGGCATCTGAGCATGGGAGCACACAGCATGGGGGGAGCCAGTGTTGCAGTGCTGAGTTCCCTGAGTCACCTGTGGAAGCGAGCAGGTTATGGCCAGCCTGGTCACTGCACACCTTCCCAACACAGGAGACACCAGGACTTGGATTTACACATATGAATCCTGACCCTGCAGAAAGTGGACACCACTGCACTTCTAGCTGACATGTGCTGAGTGTTCTGACTCCACATAGGAGCTCTCCCACAGAACCCCACCTTACACATGGGAGAATGGAGTGGCAAGGGAGCAGGACCCTGTCTCTCTGTGTCTCCTAAGCCCTCCCTTCTCCCTGCTTCTTTCCCAGGACAAGGACCCCAGGCACGACCCAGGGTCCCCGTACTCAGAAAGGCACAGGCGCACCCTTCTGTTAATAAAGTATAGTTACATTTATTTCTTAACATTTTTGTCACACGGGCTGCAATCATGGAAAATCAAATCCTCTGGAGGAATTCAAGTTAGATGCAAATTACATTCAGCTTTGAGCTGGTCACCTGCTGTGGTCAGGAGTTAAGCAGCAGCTTTCTTCTCCTTATAGATGGCCATCATTTTCTTGATTTCTGCAATTGCTTTCCCTGGATTCAGCCCCTACAGAGGAAAGAGGAGTGTCAGTGCGAAGGGTACAGTATAGAGAGCAATGGTGAAGTTGTTGCCTGGGGCGAATGAATCCGTATTCAAGTATTCTGAATCAAGTCCTTCCAGCAATGCGCCAGGGCTAGAGCTCCTTGTCTACCTGGGTATATTAAAAAATGGCAGCTCTGGCAGGAGCCCCACTATACCCAATTCCTTCCAGGTGGCTCACCCTCGTAGACAAACAGGGCAGGGCAGGGCAGAGTGTATTCTGACTGCCCACACAGCCTGGTAATGCTTCCCTTAGGAACCCAGGCCAGTGTCAACACCGGCCCAGGCGGGCATATCGAAGCTCTCCACAGCAGGTGGAAGAGACCTGGTCGCCCTTTGTAAATACCACACCGAGTCCCAGAGGCCAGTCTGAGGGCTGTGGCTGCAGTCTGTCCTGAAGCATGACATGCTTGCAGGAGGCTTGATAATGACCCAGAGATTGCCAGCCTTGGGGAAGTCAGTGGAAGACAGGGTAGTTAGCGTGGCAAAATTAGACAGGGCCCATCTGAGGGAGCAAAGGGGCCCTCATCCTAGGAGGGCAACTCTACTGACATGAAGTGCTATGCACAAGAAAAGGAAGAAGGAAAGATCTCGAGAGGAGGTGAGAGGACGCATGTGCAGTGATGTGGCACGGGAGGCAGGCTGGCCAGGCAGAGCTGCATGGAGAGTGGGCACAGGCACCCTGGATCCCAGTGTGCTTCTCTGGGAAGTACCAGATGAGGAGCTGGGAACACAGAGGATTCCAGGAAGAAATAAGGAATCTGATAAGCAGCTCGGCTCTATCGTTCACTCACTAGCTCCCCAGCTCTCCATCTGTGTGACTTGAAAAGGCTCTGCTCAGGGCCTCCACCCAAAAGGCAGCTGTGTTTGGGAGTACGTGGCTCTTCCTCCCCAAGGGCCAGGGCTGACCAGGGTTGGCACCTGATAGAAGCAGCCAGTCCATGACCAGCCACCCTGCTGTAATGGGCTATGGGCAGTTTCCTCAGGGTAGGGATGAGGGAGGTCCTGTATAAGGTGGGGTTAGGGATATGGAGGGCATGAGCTATAGGATGAAGGGGGTGGGTGAAGACCACGGTGGCTGGAGCTCCACAGAGATGGGCTGGCTATGGGAAGGGGACTGGGTTAGAGCTCACCACAAGATGGAGCAGGAAGGGACTTAGTCCCCGCTGCCCACGAACTCAGACGTGTTCCTCTGAGAGGGGCTGGTGGAGCCCCCAGAGGTACACTGGTCCAGTCCCCTTTCATTTCAAATCACCAACTGGCTTGGGGGAGGGAGGCTACTCCTGGCAGAGGGCCACCGGCCCCAGTACCTTGGGACAGGTCAATGTGCAGTTCATGATGGTGTGGCACCGGTACAGAGAGAAGGGGTCCTGCAGCTTGGCCAGACGCTCCTCGGTGAAGTCGTCTCTAGAGTCGATCATCCAGCGGTAGGCCTGGAAGGAAGGGCCGGGTCAGCCAGGCTGTTCCGAGCAGAGCCAGGCTGAAGCAGCGCTGGGGCTCATGAAGGGCTCTGTGAGTGCAGAGGGGGGCGATCCTCTCGCTAACCTGAGTTCCTGTTGGCCTTTCAAGAACAGGTCCCCATTCTTTTATGACTGCTTGATGCAATCCCTGCGAGGCTTGGGCCCACTGTGCTTGTGCCTCAGCACTTAATCACTACTGTTGGGGCGTCATCTAGTCCTTTCATCCTGCCCAGCTTGTAACGCATGGCAGGGCTGGGTTATGTGCTCCTCTGTCTCAAGCCCCTGCCATGCTGGTCACTGCTGCCCAGCAAACTAATGCTATTGCTGGCCCTGATCCCACTCATTGATCTTTTTGTTGTTGTTGTTGTTGCAGTGCTGGGGTTGAAACTCAGTGCCTTTACTTGCTAGGCAGGGGCTCTACCCCTTGGGCCACATCTCCAGGCCCTGACCTTTCAACTTCCAGGGACCAGCACGCTAAGCACGGCCTGGCTACACAGTTCACAGTTCCCCACACTGTAGAGTACAGTGACCATGAGTACACCTGACTCTCTGTCCAGCTTCCCACACTGCGGTCACATAGCTATGTGACTTCCTTTCTGTGGGGAAATGAGAAATGTGAAGTTGTCTTTTGAGATGCTAAAAAAAAAAAATTGACCACAAATCTGAAAAGGAGCTTTCTGGGAATAAAGTGATTTTCTATGCAGCGATTTGTACATAGGATGACGGTGACAGGCCTATTTTCTCCTTAGGCAACCTGTAGACCCTGACTCTCCTGTCTTTGAGCTGAGCAGCTGCCCCTTGTTCACGAGCCTTCCGAGTAGCAGATGGGAGCTTGCTGACCCGATGCAGGTAAGTGAATGGGTACAGGGAGGAGCCCAGGAATACAGTGCATGTCTAGGCAGGGTTTCCTAAAAAGCATGCCTGCCCATGGGGTAAGCCTCAGCGCACAGCTACAAAGACACATTGAGATGAAGCTCCAGATGTACCGAGAGCTGAGTGAACCAATGCAGCCAGCCATGGTGCCTGCACCCAATGTGGGTGGAGGACCCCAGATGGCTGGCCTGTGGTCCCCAGCCCTCTGGGACACCCAGCTACTGGACTCACAATTTCTTGTGAGGTAGTCAGGGGCGCCTCACCTGCATAAGGACTGCAGGCCCCAAGTACTTGTCCCCATTCCACCAGTAGCTGGGGCAGCTGGTGCTACAGCAGGCACAGAGGATGCACTCGTACAGCCCGTCCTGTGGGGAGAGAAGGGGTCAGAGCCTGGGCTGGTGAGCAACAAAGGGCCTGCCTGCCTGCCTATGAGTATTCCTGGCAGAGTCCTAGGGAAGGTTTGCAGATGTGTAATACAGTCCCTGGAAAATGTGTTCATCCTTAACAAACAATGCACCTTGCTTACCTAGACAAGGAAATCAACAGGACATGAAACAGCATACTGCAAAGGTCTGGGATGGCCATCCACCCCAGTGTGGGCAGAGGCCACGGGCTTCCGGGGGGAATGCCACTCCTGCTTCCCTCACTGGGCCTTCCTTGCTGGCACAGCACTCCCAGGAAGTGAGCACTCCCCAGCAAGCCCCTGCCCACAGGTAAGGAACCAGGTTCAAGCCCCTGCCCAGGGTGAGCACGGAGCTGGTATGTGACCCCAGGTGAGGAACCCAGGTTCAAGCCCTTGCCCAGAGTGACCACAGGGCTTGGATGTGACCCGTGGCCTCCCGCTTCTCTTATACCTGCTGCACAGGCTACATCTGTCCAGCCAGTCCTGTAACAAGCAGGGCTTTCTGACTGTAACAACAGAAATGGATGAAAAACAACAAAACAGAAGGGCACACAGGTGTCTAAGGGGACAGAGGGTAAGAGATAAGATCCCTAAGGCTGAGACCCAGGCCTACACTCCACTCAGATGGCCGGTGGGAGGGCCAGGCTTCCGACAGCTGGCAACCTCCCACCAATTTGGAACATGCTGGGTCAAAGGACCAGAGCCACACAAGGAGCACTTCCTTCTGCCCATTTATACAAAAGTCTGCAAAAGGAAATCAGAATTCTGGGGCAGAATCCTAAGGATAAAGATGTTCATTAGCTTTACTGATAATGAAGAATTCGAAACAATTTCACTGTTCAGGAACAGTGCAATGTTTAATAATGCCTGTGCATATTACTGAAGCTCAAGGCAGACCTGGTAGCTCAGCATAACACATACCCAGAATGTGGGATGCCTGGGTTTCAGCCAGAAATAAAAACTGAAAAACAGAACTAAAAAAGAAAAACACTAATATGAATGTTTCTTCCTTTTTTTTTTTTTGTCGGTTGTCGAGCTTGAACTCTGGGCCTGGGTGCTGTCCCTCAGCAATTCAGCTCAAGGCCAGTGCGCTACCACTTGAGCCACAGTGCCAATTCTGGTTTTTCTGGTGGTTTATCGGAGATAAGAGTTTCACAGCTTTTTCTGCCCAGGCTGGCTTTGAACCATGACCCTCAGATCTCAGCCTCCTAAGTAGCTAGGATTACAGGTGTGAGCCACTGGCGTCCAACATGAATGTTACTTCGGTGGTGGAATTATCGATAGGAATCAGTTCTCTGAGAGCTGAGGTGTAGCTTAGTGGTAGAGCACTGCCTACTATGACCAAGGCCTGGTTTTCATGTCCACCACCACAAAAAACAAAACAAAAAAAACCTTCCTGTGTTTTTCAATTATTTGTTAAGTTTAGCATATTAATTTAAGGAATCAAGAAATGCTACACAAATGCTGGTGTTTGTGTGGTGCTGGGCTGGGACTTGGTATGAGCATGCTAAGCAGGTGCTCTACCACTGAACTCTATTCCCAGTCCATGTTTATCAAAGGAGTAAACTTCTACTATTTAGGAAACATGTTTGGCAGTTGATTTTCTAACTGTACCACCTTAAGGGATGAAGAATGTGAGTTGACTAGGTAAGCTAGGAGTGGTTCCAAGATGGCCCCAGACTGACAGGGCTTTCTGGGAACTAGAAACTGCAGCAGGAGGAGCCACATGTGCAGCGTGTGACACAGAGTAGCAAGGTGATCATTGGACCCCAACCGTCTCCATGATGACAGACCAGGCCCTCTAGCAGTTTATATTTATAAAGAGGCTGAATATTCCTCCAGTCCTAGAAGGCACAATTCATTAATCCACTCATACAACTCACATCAGGATGAAAGTTTAGAGGTCCTAAAGGGTGTCTGTCCTTTATGACCTTGGAGTTTGGTCTGCTCTGCGGCATGGGAACAGTTCCCCAAGGCCAGCTTAGAGTGTGTGGCTAATGGGAGGCAGTACCAGCCTTGGCACCCACAACCACACAGCTGGGGCTCCACATGCAATGTGCAGGGAGGAGCCAATCAGAGAAGACTTCAGAGGAGGTAAAGTAGAATAGGAGAAGTCTCCACTTGACATATGGAATCAGACCGGGCCAGTCGCTCCAGTCACTAAGTGTGGCATTAGGAAGAACAGGGCTCTGGGCTAGTTCTGCCTGTCTCAAAGTTTGTGTTAGAATACACTGAATGGTCTGCATGCATACTGCCCCCACCTTCCCAGCAACCTCCCCTCACGCCAGTGCTAAGGACGATTGCTGACCAGCTTCTCCCGGTCTTCTATGGACTGCAGATACTGCTGGCCTTCCTGGGATGTGTCCTTCTTCTTCAAATAGGGATCGATGGACTTGTACTGTGCGTAGAAGTTGTTCATATCCTATGTGAGGAGGAGGAGGAGGAGGAGGAAGGTCAGCTTTGCCAGCTTCCGCTCACCCTGTTTCGTGGTCCCTGCCTACTCTACTGCCCACTAACACACACATGCCACACTCAGGAGCCCTTGCTTCTGGGCAGGGACATATGGAAAACTAGAAGTGGGGAGGAGTCCAGGCCAAGTTGAGGCCGGTAAGAAAACCTCTCCCTCACCCAGCCGGTGCAGTCCAACCCTGGATCCTTTCTCCCGCCTGCCTCAAGAGCAGGTCAGGTAGGCAGCTGGAGGAAGGGGATGGGAACAAAGCCCAGTCAGCACTGCTCTAAAGTTCCATTTTCTACTTGACCCTTCACTTCTGGGGTTGTTCTAAGTCAGAAGTGCCACGCCCCATGACTCTTGACCAAACCTCACTGAATACACTGGGAGGATTTTTCTAGGCATTCATCTCCTGCCATTCAGAGTTGGATGTTTTCCTAATGCTCTTAATGTTGCTCTGTAGCCACACGGAGGGAGATAACCCCATTGAGCTGTTTTACCATCTGCTTCCAAGAGTAGCTGTAAACACCCTGAACCAGCTTGAAGAACTGACTGGACACGCATGTATGTGCACACACAGGCACGTACATACATACACAGCCCCTTCAACACCTGGAAGAGATGTGGAAACTCACAGGCACGAGATCCTTTATCACATACATATGTGGAAGAGGGTAGATTTTGGACACTTTGTTGATGTTGGAGTCGATCCTCCGGGTACAAGCTAGAGTGTTGTTTCCGTTGATGTTCATTGCACAAGAGCCACAGATTCCTGCGAGAGAAGCACCAGTGCCTTGTCCTCACCCATGCCAGGTCCGGTCCCCCTGCCAGCCTTCCTTCTAGGCCACTGCAGTTCTAACACAGCAGCAGGTATGACATGGAACATGCCTGCTGCCTTTTCCTCCTTCCTGCCTAGAATGCAGATCTAAGAGCTGGAGCACCAAAAGCTGTTTTATGCCTATGAGGAACCCTGAGCTTAGAGGCTGCAGATTGAGTTGTATGTCAGCCTGTAGATTTCCTATACTAGTGCTACCTCCATGATACAGCCATGGGTTTCAAGAGAATAGTCAGCCCTCCTTTTTTGTTTTTTATTGGTACTAGGATTTAAACTCAGGGTCTTGAGTTTGCTAGGTAGTACTTGAGCCACATTCCCAGATCTGATTTTTTTTTTTTTTAAGGCTAGCGCTCTACCACTTTAGCCACAGCGCCACTTCCAGCTTTTTTCTTTTTGCTTATGTGGTGCTGAGGAATCGAACCCAGGGCCTCAGGCATGCAAGGCAAGCGCTCTACCACTGGCCACCTTCCCAGCCCCCTGAACTCAAATTCTAGTAGATACAGTTCCCAGTGAACACATCTTGGTTGTGTCCAGATGGAGGTCAGCTCAGTCTACCAGGAGGGCTCTTACTCTATCTATTGTGTCCATACAGAGCAGTACCGTGGATGCCTCAGGCTCTGAACGACTCCTCCCTCCCAATATAATGACTGAACACTGCTGGGTGCCGGTGGCTCATGCCTGTAATCCTAGCTACTCAGGAGGCTAAGATCTGAGGATCACAGTTCAAAGCCAGCCCGGGCAAGGAAAGTCCGTGAGACTCTTATCTCCAATAAACCACTAGAAAACTGGAAGTGGCACTGTGGCTCAAGCAGTAGAGTGCTCGCCTTGAGCTGAAGAGCTGAGGGATAGTGCCCAAGCCCAGAGTTCAAGCCCCACGACCAACCAAAAAAATAAAAAAAGACTCAACACTGACTTTCCAAGGAGAAGTATGAATTCATAGTTTTCTATTTTTAGGTCAGTTGTAGGACTTGAACTCTGGGCTTGGGCGCTATCCTTGAGGTCTTCAGCTCAAGGCTAGTGCTCTACAACTAGAACCACAGAACCACTTCCGGTTTTCTGGTGGTTAATTGGAGATAAGAGTCTCACAGACTTTCCTGCCTGGGCTGACTTTGAACGGTGACCTTCAGCTCTCAGCCTCCTGAGAGCTACATACTAGGAAGATAGCTCTGGGACCTGTAGAAGCAAGCTCCCTCCAGTTTTTGTTTTGTCCCAGGTTTTCCAAGCCTGGTGAGCTCGTGTGTGTGTGTGGCCTTGGAGTCTGCTGCTTTGGTTGACTCCTGGTATTCTTGCAGAAGCCCCCTAATTACTTCTGCGTTTAAGTTTTCTCATCTGTTTACCAAGGGCCAGTCCTACCAGCACCTTCCAGCTTCCCAGAAATGCACAGTCTTCATAGAACCATGTGCAATTTTTGCCACTTGTGGAACTTTTTAAGTCACCTTGAGTTTTAATACACACACACAGACACACACACAGACACACACACAGACACAGACACAGACACACAGACACAGACACAGACACACACAGACACAGACACACACAGACACACACACAGACACACACACAGACACACACACAGACACACACACAGACACACACACAGACACACAGACACACACACACACACACACACACACACACACACACACACACACACACACACACACACACACACACACACACACACACACACACACACACACACACACACACACACACACACACACACACACACAGCCAGTCCTGGGGCACTGTTCCTGATACCACTTGAGCCTCAGAGCTTCTGGCTTTTTCTGTGTATCTGGTACTAAGGAATTGAACCCAGGGCTTCATGCATGCTAGGCAAGTACTCTACCACTAAGCCAAATTCCCAGCCCTTCAATTCATATTAGAAAATCATTTGTGGTCAGGTGCCAGTGGTTCACACCTGTAATCCTAGCTATTCAGGAGGCTGAGATCCAAGGATCATAGCTTGAAGCCAGTCCAGGCAGGAAAGTCCATGAGACTTTTTTTTTTGGGGGGGGGAAGGGGTTGGTTGTGGGGCTTGAACTCAGGGCCTAGGCACTGTCCCTGAGCCTCTTTGTGCTCAAGGCTAGCGCTCTACTTGAGCCACAGAGCCACTTCCAATTTTTGAGTTGTTAATTGGAGATAAGAGTCTCATGGGGACTTTTCTGCCTAGGTTGTTTTTGAACCACCATCCCCAGATGTCAGTCTCCTGAGTAGCTAGTATTACAGGCATGAGCCACTGGCACCTAGCCTCATGAAAGTTTTTTCTAATTAATTACAGGAAAAATAAAAAAGCTGGAAATGGAGCTGTGGCTCAAGTGGTAGAGTGCTAGCCTTGAAAGCTCAAGGACAACATCCAGGCCTTAAGTTTTAGCCCAAAGACTGGGGGGGGGGGGGGGGGAAAGCATCCCTGTACACATAATTATTTTCCTTCTTTTCTTTTTTTGGTAGTGGGGCTTGAACTCTGGGCCTGGGAACTGTCTCTGAGCTCTTCAGCTCAAGGCGAGTACTCTACCACTTGAGTCACAGCGCCACTTTCTAGTAATTATTTTCTAATGTGTACTGTAAGAACATGGCTACTAGTGGCGCTGTAGCTCAAGTGGTAGAGCACTCGCCTTGAGCTGAAGAGCTGAGGGACAGTGCCCAGGCCCGGAGTTCAAGCCCCACGACCGACAAAAAAAAAAAAAAAAAAGAGGCCAAGAACATGGCTACTGAGGCAGGAGTTTCACTCTCTCCACAGTGATCACACGGTGAGGGCACTGGTTCAACATCTTCCACGCTGAACTTTGCACAGCATGCTGGGAGCCCAGGGTATACACATGCTGCCCCACACCAGAGGCAGTGTGCAGGTCTCAGGAACTGGCTGCTCCCTCTGCAATGAGCTCACTCTGCACAAGGCAAGCCAGCATGTCTTCACCAGCCCCCAAGGCACAGCAGCTGACAGGGACCACAAGATGCACTCACCATGTCACAGAATGCTCCAGACAGGAACTAAGAATTTGCATTGCAGTCTCAATTTTGGACATTTTTACCCAGAAAAAGGAAGGGTCAAGCAGGGAACCAGCGGCTCACGCCTGTAATCCTAGTTACACAGGAGAATGAAATCTGAGGATCCTGCTTCAAAGCCAGCCTGGGCAGGAAAGCCTGTGAGACTCTTATCTCCAATAAACACCACCAAGCTGCAAGTGGGGCTGTGGTGCAAGTGGTAGAGCACCAGTCTTGAGTAT
Organism: Dipodomys merriami; assembly: GCF_024711535.1. Taxonomy (NCBI): domain Eukaryota; kingdom Metazoa; phylum Chordata; class Mammalia; order Rodentia; family Heteromyidae; genus Dipodomys; species Dipodomys merriami. The sequence continues at coordinate 18,752,547 of NW_027204270.1, read as the reverse complement.
AAAAGCTCAGGGACAGCACCCAGGCCCAGAGTTCAAGGCCCAGGACTGGCACACCACAAAAAAGGCTCATGAGCAGCCAGGCCCCTGGCAGAGCTGCAGCTGCTCTCTCTCTCTCCGTTATCTCTGTTACATGGAGTCTGAGCCTCTCTGGAGGGATGCAGCCTGCCTGGAATAGAACACTTACCTTCTCTGCATGATCTTCGGAAGGTCAAGGTGGAATCGATTTCATTCTTAATCTTGATTAAAGCATCCAATACCATGGGACCACACCTGACAAAGAAACAGTTATGCAAGTTCAGCCTCCTTGCTATTGGACAGCATGCCTGTGGATATAGGATTGAGTTGCCTGCCTCAGATTGTAAGCAGAACTTTCTTGTTTTTGGTGGTACTGGGCCCTAGGCACACCAGTCTGGGGCTGGTCTTGAACTTTTGTTGAGTAACTGAGCTTCCCATGCCTCCCATGTTTCTTATAGATTGGAACTATAGCACAGTGTTTTCTTTTTTTCCCCCCCTCCCTCCCATACTCCCCCCCCCCCCCACCAAGCACAGTATTTTCTTTCTTTTTTTTCAGTCGTGGGGCTTGAACTCGGGCCTGGGCGCTGTCCCTCAGTTCTTCAGCTCAAGGCAAGCACTATACCACTTGAGCCACAGCACCAGCTTGGATTTTCTACTAGTTTATTGGAGATAAGAGTCTCATGAACCTTCCTGCCCCAGCTGGCTCTGAACTATGATCCTCAGATCTCAGCCTCCTGAGTAGCTAGGATTACAGGTGTGAGCCACCAGTGCCTGGCTCTACAGTTTTTTCTTGATGACACTGCATATATATATCTCCAGGAAACAGAAAGTAGTAGATATATGCAAATTAGGAGACAAAGTCCATAACTGAAAGTTTCTGTTTTTATTCTTCTAAAGCTGTTTGCAAAGCTTTCTCTAATTTATCTCAAAGTTTGCTTTTATTTTCAGCCTTTGGACAGTAATCAAAACACAGAATAAGAAAATGAATCCAAACCACTGTGAGCTTCTAGTTTGGGAAGGTAGCTTGAACCAACTAAGAGGAATTATACTTAATAAGGGATTATTTCACTTCATCAGTTCTTCAAGATTTTACCATCAAATTACTAATGATGATCTCTCAATATCCACAGGATCTGTACTGATATTTCTTGTGTCTTGATAGTTGCAATTTTATTTTCTCTAAATTATTCTGTGGTTCTAGGGATCAAACTCAGGGCCTCATATATGACAGGCATGCTTTACTATTGAGCTATAACATCTAAGAGTTGTCAATTTCACTGACGCTCCTGCCTGAGCCTCCTGTGTGGGCTGGCCACCATCCTTTAGTATGTTATACTTTTGATACTATTCTTAAATCACTAAGGATGCTTTTCTCTTCCAAAAACCCATCCTACCATCTGTCTTTTAGAGGCAATTTGTATTAATCTATTTGGAAGTTTGTTAAATTATTTCTAACTTGTAGTTAAGGCCAGCTAGGGAAATTTCCAATTCAGAGATTCTATTTTTTGGTTCTAGATTTTTTTTTTCTTTTTGTTCTGTACTGGGAATGACCTTAGGGTCTGGTGCTTGCTAGATAGACACTTTATCATTTAAGTCATGCCCCCAATACTTTTCCTTGTTTTTCAGATAAGGTCTAGTGGTAACTTTGTCTGGGCTGGCCCTGAACTTCTACCCTACTATCTCTGCCTTTTGAGTAGCTGTGATTATAGGCATGCACCATCACATCTGGCTCGTTTTTGAGAAAGTCTTGATAACTTTTCCCCAGGCTACCCTTGAACAAAGATCCCTGTATGCCTGCCTCCCTGTTTGCTAGGAATATACGTATTTACTACCATATACAGCCTCAACTTGTCCATTTTAATAGTTCTAATTCTATGCTGATATTTTCCATCTCATTATAAGCATATTTTCCTTAACCTCAGAGCACAATTATTTAATAACTGCTTTAAAATCCTTGTTTGTGGGCTGGGAAGTTGGCTCAGTGGTAGAGTGCTTGCCTTGCATGCATGAGGCCCTGGGTTCCATTCCTCAGCACCACATAAGCAAAAAGAAAAAAGCCAGAAGTGGCGCTGTGGCTCAAGTGGTAGAGTGCTAGCCTTGAGCTGAAGAGCTGAGGGACAGCACCCAGGCCCAGAGTTCAGGCCCCACGAACGGACCCAAAAAAAAAAAAAAAAAAATTCCTTGTTTGCTTATTCTTACAGCTGGGTCACTTCAAGGTTACTCTCTGCAGGCTACATAAAATACCACAGGCTGGATGGCTTAAGCTATAGAAATTTGTTTCTCCTGAATCCGGGACTGGGAAGTCTAAGTTCAGGCTCCCAGCATGGTCCTTTCTGGCAAGGGTTCTGTCCCTCTTTCCCAGTGTTCTTACAGTGTTCTGCAGTGTGTGCTCAGAGGCAGAGGGATCTTCTTGAGGTCAGTTCCTTAAGGCTCAAATCTCATCTGAAGGCCCCACCCACACAGCTCCCTCCCCTAATACCTCCCAAGGGACCATGTGGGGTTAGCTTCAGCAGATTGTCTGGGACACAAGCAGTTCCTAAGTCTCTGCTCCCACAGTTTGCTTCTTTCCAGGATCTGTCCCTCATTTTCCAGTTATCATTGTAGCCCTAAACTGTAAGTCTCCTAAGGCTTCTTTTACCTAGGCCATTCCACTCAGGCAAAACAAGGCAGCCGAGCTGGGAAGGTGGCTTAGTGGTAGAGTGTTTGCCTTGCATGCATAAAGCCCTGGGTTCGATTCCTCAGTACGACATACACAGAAAAATCTGAAAGGGGCGCTGTGGCTCAAGTGGTAGAGCGTGCTAGGCCTGAGCAAAAGAAGCTCAAGGACAGTGCCCAGGCCCAGAGTTGAAGCCCTAGGACTGTCAAAAACAAAACAAAACAAACCAGGCAGCCCACCAGTGCTGTCTCTTTCCAATGTCATTCTCAGCTAGGTCTGCTCACTGCAGGTCACTCTTCAGGGCCCAGAGGTACTTGTTGTTTCTTATCTACTGCCCAGGTCATCATTGCTATTTCAGTTTAGACAGAACTCTATCACATACGTAACTTGCACAGAGATACTTACTTATTCAAATCAATTTCAAAAGTCTGCATGCGAGGTTTATCTCCAGTTTTGTCTGGATCCCACCGATAAATAGCAAATTTCTTGATACGAGGAGCTGTCGCTGCAGCTGTCTGGATCCCACGGCAGGCCTAACATTTAAAGAAGACAAAATAGGGGGAAAAAAGATGAAGATACTTCTATTAGGCTACTGTGATAAAACTGTGAATGTGAGATCACACATTACTGATACAAGGCCTTCACACAGAGGCAGTGGCTCACCACCAGCCAATATATGTACCTGTGATGAGGCAGAGGCTTCAAACCATGTCAGGGCTAGGGTTACAATAAGTACTCACATGGACATGACCTGAATTTCCACAGAACAGATTTCTGAACAAGACTAAGTCAAGTGCAATCCTGATGGAAAAGGTCAAGGAGGCTCTGGGTGAACATCCAGACTTAAGTCAGTATAAGATCGGAGGACCTATCTGGCTGAACCTTACAGACTTTGGACAGTGGGAGGTCAGAGGATCCCAGGTGAACTTAGTAGCCTAGGCCTTTGTAAGGTTGGAGTAGGTCTTAAGAGTGATGTTTGAGCCAATGGTTGAAGCTTGATAAACAGGGCTGGGAGATGCAGAGGCTGCAAGGGAAGCTGGAATACCTGGGACTACCTGAGCAGTGTACATGGGAGACAGGTAGCTAAGGAAGGATGGAGCAAATGAACGTGAACTTACAAATGGAGTTTTCATATTACCCTAAGAGCAATGACAAAAGAACCTTGCTCTTTGAGGGTACTGGGATTTGAATTCAGGACTTTGTATTTGCTAAGCAGACACTCTTACTAGTGGAGCCATCGCTCCATTCCACCTTTGTTTGGTGGGGGGTGGTAGTGGTTTTACTAAGTAATGCAGGCTGGGCTTAAACTCTTGATTCCCTTGTCTAGCTGAGTCCTGGGATTACGGGTATAAACCACTACTCCCAACTGGGAACACTTAAATGAAGGACAATGACACAATCAATTTTGGATCAAAGATATAAATTAGTTATAAAGGGAGAATTGTCAGAGTAGATCTGACAATCCAGTTAGAAAACTATGGTAGTTATTAAATCAACGTTTGCATTCTAAAACTAGATTAAAAAATACAATTTTATTGTTTTGTGTGTGTGTGTGTATGCCTGGGGTGGGGATGGGGGGGGGTCCTGGTGCCTGAACTCTGGGCCTGGGCGCTGACCCTCAGCTCTTCAGCTCAAGGCTAGCGCTCTACCACTTGAGCTACAGAGCTACTTCCAGTTTTTGAGTGGTTAATTGGAGATGAGAGTCTCGCAGACTTTCCTGTCAGGGCTGGCTTCAAACCACACTCTTTAGATCTCAGTCTCTTGGGTAGTTAGGATCACAGGCATTAGCCACCAGCCACCAGTCATGAGATTCTTAGCTCCAATAAAGCACCAGAAAACAGGAAGTGGCCAGTGAGGCTTGAAATGGTAGAGCAATAGCTTTGAGGGAAAAAAAGCTCAGGGTCAGCACTCCGGCATTGAGTCTCAAGCCCCATGACTAACCAAAAAAATCCCCCACAAACAAGCAAGGGTACTAAACCTGACAAGAATATTGTGAACCCAAAGTAAGTATGAGGAACTGACAGCTTCATTCTGCTCTCTGTGACATGCTTCTGTATCTCCCCATGACTGGCAGCATTTGCAGTGATTTCACCCTGTGAACCACAGAATCCTGGGTCACTTCTGGGGCTGCTGCTGGTGGGTCAGGTGAAGAGAGTTGTCCTTCCTCTTCCACTGTCTACCTTTGCCTCCTTCCTTCCACAGCAGCAGCACCCATAGGGCTTTCAGGAAGGTTGAGTGACTACAAAAAATATAATGCTATTACTTGCTTGTAAAAGTGGCTCAAAGTAGGTGGTGCTGGAAATGTAGCTTTTAGTTCCCAGCACAAAAGAAGAAAACACATGAAGATGAGGTAAAGAGGAAAGCTTACGTTTGATCTAACCACTAAGCTGGCCTAAGCACCAGGAACCCTATTTTATGACACATCTGCTGTCACCCCCTTGTGGTACTTCAGAAGAAGTGAAAAGAGGAAGGCTAATGAAAGTGTAAGCTCCAACCAACTCAGCCTCTAACGTTTGATCTAACCACTAAGCTGGCCTAAGCACCAGGAACCCTATTTTATGACACATCTGCTGTCACCCCCTTGTGGTACTTCAGAAGAAGTGAAAAGAGGAAGGCTAATGAAAGTGTAAGCTCCAACCAACTCAGCCTCTAACTTTTTTGTTAGATTTAATACAGTATGACTAATTTCAATAAATTCACCAATTTTTTTAATTGTTTTTTTTTTTGTCGGTTGTGGAGCCCAAACTCTAGACCAGGGCGCTGTCCCTCAGCTCTTCAGCTCAAGGCTAGCACTCTACCACTTGAGCCACAGCCACTTCCGGCTTTTTTCTTTTTGCTTATGTGGTGCTGAAGAATCGAACCTAGGGCCTCCTGCATTCAAGACAAGTACTCTACCACTGAGCCACCTTCCCAGCCCCTAAATTCACCAATTTTAAGCACATAATTTGTGAGTCCTGACAAAGCAGTCTTAGTCTACCCCATCACAGAAGGTTTCCACCCAAAGGGTCTCTTAAGCTTCACCACCAGGCCCCTTCCCGTGCCCAGCTACTGCCCTGCTGTCACCATACCTGCCTTTGTGTCTACCTCCTTTCACTCAGCATGATGATTCTGAGAGTCATACCTACAATTTTTTTTTTTTTGTCGGTCGTGGGCCTTGAACTCTGGGCCTTAGCGCTGTCCCTCAGCTCTTCAGCTCAAGGCTAGCGCTCTACCACTTGAGCTACAGCACCACTTCCGGTTTTCTGGTGGTTTATTGGAGATAAGAGTTTCATGGAGTTTGAACCATGATCCTCAGATCTCAGTCTCCTGAGTAACTAGGATTACAAGTGTGAGCCACCGGCACCCGGCTTATACTTAAAATTTTTTATTTTTTGCCAGTCTTGGGGCTTGAACTGATGGCCTGGGCACTGTCCCTGAGCTTCTTTTGCTCAAAGATAGCACTCTATCACTTGTGCCACATTGCCACGTCTGGCCTTTTCTGTTTATGTGGTACTGAGGAATTGAACCCATGCATGCTAGGCAGGCACACTACCACTAAGCCACATTCCCAGCCCTTACAATTTATTTATTTATTTATTTATTTATTTTCGGTCTGGTCGTGGGGACTGAACTCTGGGCCTGGGCCCTGTCCCTCAGCTCTTCAGCTCAAGACTAGCGCTCTACCACTTGAGCCACAGCACCACTTCCGGCTTTTTCTTTTTGCTTATGTGGTGCTGAGGAATCAAACCCAGGGCCTCATACACGCAAGGCAAGCGCTCTACCACTGAGCCACCTTCCCAACCCTACAATTTATTTTTTTAAGAACATCTTTTTTATTTTAGCTAGGCACCAGTGGCTCACATCTGTAATCCTAGCTACTCAGGAGGCTGAGATCTGAGGATTATGGTTCAAAGCTAGCTAGGGCAGGAAAGTCCATGAGACTCTTCAATTAAGCACCAAAAAAGCCAGAAGTGGAACTGTGGCTCAAGTGATAGAGCACTAGCTTTGAGGGAAGAAAAAACAAAAAGAAACACTTCACAAGGACAGCACTCAAGCCCAGAGTTCAAGGCCTTAGGACTGGCATAAAACAAATCCCAATTTTTTGTTGTTGTTGTTGGTTGTGGGGCCTGAACTCAGGGCTTGGGTGCTGTCCCTCAGCTCTTCAGCTCAAGGAGAGAGCTCTACTGCTTGAGCCATAGTGCCATTTCTAGTTTTCTGGTGGTTTATTGGAGATAAGAGTCTTACGGACTTTCCTGCCAGGGCTGGCTTTGATCCATGATCCTCAGATCTCAGCCTCCTGAGTAGCTAGGATTACAGGTGTGAGCCACCGGCGCCTGGCAAATCCTAACTTTTATTTTAGAATAATTACAGGCGCCTGGCAAATCCCAATTTTTATTTTAGAATAATTACAAATTTACATATATTTGCAACAAATACCAATGATCTCACATGCTTTGTACCTAGTCTTCCCTGATGGGAACACCTTGCAAAACAGTGGCATACCACAGCACTAGAATCCTCACACTGATGGTAAAGATGTAGAACACACACATCTCCATGATTCCTAGTACAGCCCTTTATAGCCACACCTACTTTCTTCCCACACCCCTAATTTTTTTTTTTTTTTTTTGCCGGTTGGGGGGCCTGAACTCTGGGCCTGGGCGCTGTCCCTCAGCTCTTCAGCTCAAGTGCCCCTTCTGGCTTTTTCTGCTTATGTGGTGCTGAGGAATTGAACACAGGACCTCATGCATGCAAGGCAAGCACTCTACCACTGAGCCACCTTCCCAGCCCATCCCCCGTCATTATTCTTCAGTCCCCAGCAATCACTAATCTACTACTCATTGCTATTATTTTACCATTTCAAGAACATTTTTTTTTTGGGGGGGTCTGGTTGTGGGGCCTGAACTCTGGGCCTGGGCGCTGTCCCTCAGCTCTTCAGCTCAAGGCTAGCACTCTACCACTTGAGCCACAGCGCCACTTCGGCTTCTTTTTGCTTATGTGGTGCTGAGGAACGGAACCCAGGGCCTCATGCATGCAAGGCAAGCGCTCTACCACTGAGCCACCTTCCCAGCCCCTTCAAGAACATTATTGAGAAGGGCATGTGCCTATAATTCAATAGAGAAGATATTGGGATCAAAACAACTAGGGAAACTGGACACTGGATCACCTCTGTAATCTTAGCTACCCAGGAGGCTAAGCTCTGGAGGACTGTGGTTTGTTGTCAGCTTGTTCACTAGACTTCATCTCCAAGTAACAGCACAGTCTGGCTGGAGGTGTGGCTCAGTAGTAGAGCCAAGCAAACAAGCTGGGCCAAGTGTCAAGTCCTAGATTCAAACTCCAGTACTGTATGAAAACAACAACAACAACATCCCCAAAACTTAGAGATGAAACCAGAATCGAAACAATTAGTTTTGCTCATCTTGAAGCCTGTGCAAAGGTTAATCCACAGGCTTTTGGTATGTATGATCCATTAAAAACTATCCTAAGTAAAGTCTGTCCTGTAGATTTCAATCAATGAACCCTTACCAAGAGGCAGATATCAAGCCAAATTACCTCCAATGTCTGTAATATCTTCATAAGAAATGTCACAGGGGGCTGGGAAGGTGGATCAGTGGTAGAGTGCTTGCCTTGCATGCATGAGGCCCTGGGTTTGATTCCTCAGCACCACATAAACAGAAAAAGCCAGAAGTGGTGCTGTGGCTCAGGTGGTAGAGCACTCACCGTAAGCTAAAGAGATGAGGGACAGCGCCCAGGCCCAGAGTTCAGGCCCCACGACCACAGAAAAAAAATGTTACAGCTCCCATTACAGAATAAATCCATGTTAACAGCACCAGGATGCAAACACATCACTTGATTCCAATGCTCAACCTTTTAGCTACCTTTCCAGTGGTGAAAAGCAAACACACAATCCAACAGTAAAAAAGATGTTTTTCCTCCAACAGACTCAAGGAACAGCCATAATAATCAAGTTCTTACATGGCAGCGGGCTTGGATATAGATTCATTTGATTGTCCAATACATAATTACAGTAGCCCTGGGGGACCAAGTGTAAAACAGGCACACGCTTCAACCAACCTCCTCAATTACATAGTAATTGGAGGAAGATGTGTAACCAGTGTCAGAAGCTAAAAAAACCAAACCAAAACAAAACTATATATGAGGAGGTGCCGGGTAAAAGAAATAAGCCTGGTAGTTCTGGCTTTGCCACTACAATTCTACATGAGGTCTCCAGGAGAGACTCCTCCTAAAAAGTGACAGCTGAGCAGAGTTAAGAGTCTCAGGGATTTGTCTGGCCAAGCTGGCTTGGAACCTTGAATTCTCAGATCTCAGCCTCCTGAGTAGCTAGGATTACAGGTGAGAGGCACCAGTGGCTGGCTGTGTGTGTGTAAATACTTGCGTGCTAGTACCGGTATTAAGGCTTGAACTCAGAGTCTGGGCACACTCATTTGGCTTTTTTTTTTTCACTCAGGGCTCTACCACTTGAGCCACGGTTCCATTTCTGGCTTTTTGGTGGTCAATTGGAGATAGTGTCTCAGGGACTTTCCTTCCCAGGCTGGCTTTGAAGCCCGATCCTCAGATCTCAGCCTCCTGAGCAGCAAGGATCACAGATGTACGCCTTTGCTCGGCGTCGCTGGTCACTTGCTACCTGGGTTGGTCGGTGTGGCCCGGGAGGGCGGGCGCGCTCCACCTCGTCAGGCCAGGGGTCAGCTGTGCCGATGTCATTCGTGTCACCGCCGAGGGGTCGGAAGCACGCAGGTCCCTTCCAGGGTGACAGGGAGGGGTGTCCCCGAGTCTCCACCCTGCGAGCCACGGGGCAGAACGCAAGACCCGGGGGTCCCGGGGTCCGGGCTCGAGTTCCAGGCCCTGGCTCGCCCGGTGACCTTGAACGGGCCAGGTCGGCTCGGCACCTCTCCGTCCCGTCTTTACACGGCCCGGCCCGGCCCGGCCCGCGCGGGGCGGCGGCGCGGGGTAACGGCCGGCGATGCGGCGAGCCCCGCGGCGCGGCGGCCGGGTCCGCGGTCCTCCCCCGCCCCGACGCCGGGGCCGCAGCTCCCTCGGTCCCTCCGCGGCCCCCTCCGCTCCGGGAGGCCTCGGGGACCCGCCAGCCTCCCGCTGTTCCGGGCCCGGGGCTCACCTGCAGGCAGGCTCCGCCACGGGCGGAAACCGGGAACCAGCGTCTCAAGGAGACCGCGACCACCGCCGCCGCCATCTTGGCTCGTGACGTCAGCCCCACCCCTCAACCCTGAGGTCATTCTCCGCCGGCATCCCGTGGAGCACCGCGGCGGCCGCCCTGAGCAGGCGTCTCTACCCTGTTACCCCTCCGGGCCCGCTATCCGCTAGGAACCACCGAGTGGAAAGCGGCTTCCGGTTCCCTTGATGGGGCGGGGATGGGAGGAGGCGGACCGTAGTGAGCATGCGCAGTTGCGTCCTGCCTCTCCCGCACTGCGGGTGACCTTCGTAGAGAAGGGGGAGGAGTTAGAGGTGTGGCCAAGAAGGAGGGCGGAGCCTTCCCCAGGGAAATTTCTGCCCAGATTTTAAGCCCTTTATTCTACGCCCCGACTCGTCTGTGACTACTCAGGTTTTGCTCAGAGAGCCCTTCAGTCCTAGCAAATGGGGGCAAGTGGTGGATGAACTTAAGTGATCCCATAGATTCCACTGGCAAAGGTGTCACTCATTCATTCATCCATTTCCCAGCGCTGGGCACTGCAGTGGGAAAGCAAACCAGTGGCAGCAACCCCGTTACCGTTACGGTGAGCAGCTGTGCCGTACCCGGGTCTGCGCCGTCGGTGGCTCCTTAGCCGGTGAGCTCCGCTGTGCACAGCCATCCCGCATCTTGACAGGCCTGTGGGGGAGGCGTTTCTGTTTAAATTCATTAACAACAACAACCACAACAACAAACCACCTTCCCCCTGTGGTTTATCCCCTGTTGTTTGTGTGTTTGATTTTGGTACCCTGGGTATGTTTCTCTGAATTAGGGAAGGGGAGCAAAAAATGGTGAGACAAAGGACAAAAAGGGAACCAATGTAACAGTGATACTCACTAAGTTGGAAATAATCTCTACAACTTGGGGACTGGGGGAGGGAAAGAGGGAGAAAAATGAGGGAGGGGGTAACAAGTTGGATAAGAAATGTACTCACTAGCTTACTTATGTAATTGTACATCACCTTGACAATAAGATTGAAATAAAAAAGATATAAAAAAGCATACTATTTAGGATTACATCATACAATTCTCCATTTAGTTTTTTAAGATTTCATTTTAGTCACGGGAACTGCTTTTTTTTTTTTTTTCCAGTGCCCTGTTGTGAGTCCTCTCAGAGCCAGGACACTTCATTACCTTGGGTGGGTGTGGCCTTGGTGTTTCAAGCCACCTGGTCTCCTCTGATACCCCAGCAAATGTAGGCCCTCTCTGGCCCTTCCCAGGAGTGAGGTTTATTTTTCTCCCATATAGGTATCGAGCTCAAGGCCTCATGCTTGCACACTCAAACCTTTGAGCCCACACCTCTAGCTCCTTTGGCTATTTGTTGTTGTTTTGACAATCCTGAAGCTTGAACTCAGGACCCTGGTGCTGTCCCTGAGCTTTTTTGCTCACAGTTGCTTTACCATTTGAGCCACAGCTCCATTTTCAATTTTGGTTGTTTATTTATTTATTTTTGCCAGGCCTGGGGCTTGCACTCAGGGCTTGAGCACTGTCCTTGAGCTTATTTGGGTCATGGCTAGCACTCTACCATTTGAGCCACAGTGCCACTTCCAGATTTTTCTGTTTATGTGGTACTCGGGAATTGAATACAGGGCTTCATGCATGCTAGAACAAGCACTCTACCACTAAGCCACATTCCCAGCTCCCATCTTTGGTTATTTTATTTTATTTTATTGTCAGTCAAGAATCTCACAGACTTTCCTGCTGTGCTGGCTTTGTATTGTGCTCTTCCGATCTCAGCCTCTTGTGTAGCTAGGATTATAGGCATGAGCCATGGGCGTCTGGAGTAACTTTTTTTTTTTTTTGTCAGTGGTGGGGTTTGAACCCTGGGCCTGGGTGCTGTCCCTCAACTCTTCAGCTCAGGTCTAGTGCTCTACCACTTGAGCCACAGTGCCACTTCTAGTTTTCTGGTGGTTAATTGGAGATAAGAGTCTCATGGAGTTTCCTGCCTGGGCTGGCTTTGAACCGTGATCCTCAGATCTCAGCCTCCTGAGTAGCTAAGATTACAGGTGTGAGCCACTGGTGCCCGGCTTACATTCTAGAATTTTAATGGCTACCTGAGAGGTCACTGGTGACAAGGTGGAGGTCATCTCAGCTTTTGTTCAGGGCTGGAAATCAAGACCAGAATTAACAATGAAGACCAATCCTGATGTGATAGCACAAGCCTGGAATCCTAGCTCTTCTATAGACTCTCAATTGGCTGATGTCACCGGAAGACATCCTTTTCTCCCTGAAGTCTTCCTGAGATGAAGGAAAAGTGGAAGAGTGTGCAAGGATCTATTTCTAGAGAACCGGTCCTGTTGGCATTGTCAAGGTTCTTTGAGGTGAAAGGCAGATGTCTCCCACCCCTAGATGAGCAGCTATGCTTTTGCTTTCCCAGGTCACCTTGGGAAAAGCAGTCTGAGGCCAGCAGAAGTGCGAACTTGATTTATGGAATGGCTGTTGGAGCTGATGGGCCCACACGCCCCACAGCCACATCATTCCTGAGCTTCATGGGGATTTGGGGAGCTCAAAGCTATGGGGGAATAATAAACTCCTGAGTAGCTGTGCCTCCGTTCTGAGCTTTGGGGATTCCAGGAAGGCACAGCTGTGGTGGGACTTAGAGGTTTTTATGGGCTGCTCCTGACTTATCTTCTCAAGGTGTCCTTGCACTAAGACCCCAGGTTTTGCTTTGTTTGTTTCTGTCTAGAGAGTGACATATTGCTTTTCATCGAGACATTTGCTAGATGCTTTATGTTTGTGCCTAATCTCATTGCTTACGAATGTGTTTATGCAAGCAGTTTCTCTAGTCCTCTGACAGAGCTTGGGGTTGGAATAACTCCTCATTTTACAGACTCTTCTAGGCTTTGGGTAGTGGGTAGCTGAACAACCTTGGGTGGGAATTTTGCTTCAGGAGCAAAATTTTCCCTCACCACTGGAAATCAATTACAGAATTAGAAATTAAAACCAAGCTTGATACGGGGACACAAGTTTGTGATGCCAGCACTTGGGAGCCTGAGGCAGGAGGATCAAGTTCAAGGGCAGCCCTAGCTACATTTCAAGAACCTGTCTAAAAGAAAGGAAAGGGGCTGGGAACATGGCTTAATGGTAGAATGCTTGCCTAGTATGCATGAAGCCCTGGGTTCAAGTCCTCAGTACCACATGAACAAAAAAGCCTATAGTGGCACTACAGCTCAAGTGGTAGAGTGCTAAACTTGAGCCAAGAAGCTCAGAGACAGTGGTCAGGCCCTGAGTCCATGCCCCAGGAATGACAAAATAAATAAATAAATGACAGGAAAGGAAGAAAGAAGGAAAAAAGGAAGAAGGAAAGAGAGAAAGGAAAAGAGGGAAAAAAAACAAAAAAGCATTGTATTTGTACAACTAACTATATTGTAGCATCTTGTAATTTATAGCAACCTGACCAATTAAGAAGCATTGAATTTAGGGGGAAACATCAGATGATCTTATTACTAGTAGTAAGAAATCTACATTCCGCAATGCAACATTTTTTTTAATGCAAAAACACCCATGAGCCTAGACATCCATGGCTCACAGCTGTAATCTTAGCTACTCAGGACACTAAGATCTGGGAATCATGGTTTGAAGCTAGCCCAGTCAGACAAATCTAAGAGACCCCCATCTCCAAATATCTAGCAAAAGCTGGGCGCTGGTAGCTCACTCCTGTAATCCTAGCTATTCAGGAGGCTGAGATCTGAGGATCACAGTTCAAAGCCAGCCTGGGCAGGAAAGTCCATGAGACTCTTATCTCCAATAAACCACTAGAAAACCAGAAGTGGCACTGTGGCTCAAGTGGTAGAGTGCTCTCCTTGAGCTGAAGAGCTGAGGGACGGTGCCCAGGTCCAGAGTTCAAGCCCCATGACTGACAAAAAAACAAAAAACAAAAACTAATTCCTAGCAAAAAGCTGGAAGTGGAGCTGAAGCTCAGGGGGTAGAGCTCTAGCCTGGAGTGAAAAAGCAGAGCACGAACAGGAGACCCTAAATTGAAGCCCTAATTCAAGTCCCAGTACAACACATCAAAAGAAAACAAAAACCTAGGATAAATAAAATGACAGCATTTAAGTATTCTCTCAGAAACTAACAAGAGAACCCAGTCAGTAAGGGAAACTGGGGGCAACCTCCTCCCACCCCCTACCCCTGTTGCTTTTCTTAATTTTATTTTTATTTTTAGGGGGTACTGAGGATTGAACCCTGAACTTTGTATCCCCATGAACTCCTAGTTTCCCCTATTCTACCCTGGTGCAGCCTAGAAATTTCCCTTCCTTTGCCTACTTTGGGTAACATCTCTCGTGTAATTTTTTGGTTTGGTTAGGATATTTATTTATTTATTTATTTATTTTGAGACAGGGTCTTGGTATGGAGCTCAGGCTGGCTTCCAATTTATGATCCTCCTATCTCAGCCTTCTGACTTCGGAGTGTGCTGGAAATGCAGTTGTGGCCATCATACCCCATCTATTTCATAGCCACAGGCCTCACTGGCTCCTGATCGTCTCCCAAAAGTTATTAGGCACTAGGGAGCTTCCAGATACATCACAGGGCTTGGGTGACTTGTAAGGACTGGAAGAGAAGGAAGGGTGAGGGTCAGAGTGAGCAGAGAGGGAGGAGAAGGGGTTGGGATGATCAGTCAACCACCACCATCCAGACTTCCACCAATCCCAGCCTGCTGTGTGGCATTTTTATATGCCATGCAAACGACGATGATGATGGAGCTGCTCACACAGCCACATTTGGAGGCCTTTCTACATACCAGGCCCTGTGCAAAACTTATCACTCAGTCATTAGTAATCTGGCACTCAGCAATGACCCCATTGGGGTTTTTGCAATTCTAATAATTATATCAAGCACATAAGGTGGGCATTATGGTACTTCATTTATTGTTGAGGCTCATGAGCCTCAGAGAGGGTCAACAACTCACCCTAGGGTACACAGCAATCAGGTCAGTATCTTCTATGGGTGATGCCTGGGCTGCCCTGGTACCTTCCTCAGGCTGTAGGAACAGGTGGTGGTTGCAGCCATGCTGATCTGCCTGCAGGGGGCACACTAGCCTCGCAGAGCTGCCCACGGCTGGCCAGCCAACCTTCTCAGCCAGAGCTTATCTAGACCCTCTTTCTTCATCCCATGAAAACCCCACTATGTAATTAGACTTCTCAAAATACTTTCTTTGAGGGATGGAGACAATCATGCGCCACAAGCTTCTCCAGTTTCATGAGCTGTCTCTGTGGAATTCCTGGAGCCAAGAGTCAGGAGCCTCCCCCACTCCAGCTGAGACACTGCTGAGGTCAGCTCAGTGTCTGGGGTTTAGCAAATGGCCCTGGGCCTGGCTGGAGACTGCCACACTGCTGGGCCCTAGAGCACCGGCCACACAGACACGTAAACGTAGAGCTCGGCCACCCGGCTACCCTCAGCCTCACTCTCATCTGCCAGTGAGCTAGCAGCATACTCTCAAATTCAAAGTTAATGTTTTGTTTGTTTGTTTTTGTTTTTTGGCCATGGGGCTTGAACTCTGGGCCTGGGCACTGTCCCTCAGCTCCTCAACTCAAGGCACATGCTCTACCACTTGAGCCACAGTGCCACATCCAGATTTCTGGTGGTTAATTGGAGATAAAAGTCTCATGGACTTTCCTGCCCAAGCTGACTTTGAACCTTGATCCTCAGATCTCAGCCTTCTAAGTAGCAAGGATTACAGGCGTGAGCTACCAGCATTCAATGAGCATCTTTTTTTTTTTTTTTTGGTCAGAGATGGGGCCATGAAATGAAGAACAAATAGTGGTAAATATTCATCTATAAGACGCATGCTGGTGGCCCACTCCTAGCTACTCAGGAGGCTGAGATATGAGACTCACAGTTGGAAGACAGCCTAGTCAGGAAAGTCCATGAGACTCTTTACAACTTTTAAAAATTGTGATTATAAAGGTGATGTATAAAAGGGTTACAGCTACATAAATCGGGTACAGAGTACATTTCTTTTTGTTTTTTCCATTTTTTGGGGGGGGGTCCGGTCGTGGGGTCTGAACTCTGGGCCTGGGCACTGTCCCTCAGCTCTTCAGCTCAAGGCTAGCGCTCTAACACTTGAGCCACAGCGCCACTTCCGGCTTTTTTCTTTTTGCTTATGTGGTGCTGAGGAATCGAACCCAGGGCCTCAGGCATGCAAGGCAAGCGCTCTACCACTGAGCCACCTTCTCAGCCCGTACATTTCTTTTCGTCACCCCTTCCCTCACTCTTCCAGTTTTTCCTCCCATCCCACCCACAAGTTGTATAGTTCATTTTCTTTCTTTCTTTTTTTTTTTTCTGCCAGTCATGGGGCCTGAACTCTGGGCCTAGGCACTGTCCCTCAGCTCTTCAGCTCAAAGCTAGCGCTCTACCACTGGAGCCATAGCACCACTTCCAGCTTTTTTGCTTATGTGGTGCTGAGGAATCGAACCCAGAGCCTCATGCATGCAAGGCAAGCACTCTACCACTGAGCCACCTTCCCAGCCCCTGTATAGTTCATTTTCAACAGTGTCCAGTGAGCACCACTGCTGCGTTTGTTCACCCTTTGTCTCTCCATTTCTGTGCCTCTCCTTACACCCATGAGATTCTTCTCTCCAATTACCCACCAAAAAGCTGGATGTGGAGCTGTGACTCAAGAGGTAGAATGATAGTATTGAGCACTGAGCAAAAAAAAGCCCAGGGACAGCACCCAGCCCTCGAGTTCAAATCCAGGACTGTGTGTGTATGTGCGCGCGCGCGCGTGCATACACACACACACACACACACACACACACACACACACACACACACACACACACACACACACACACACACACACACACACAGAAATTGAACCCAACCAAGCAGTATGGGTAAGGCTTCAATCACCTGGTTACACTTCCTTTCCCAAAGGGGACTGTTCTTGTCATCTGCATGA
This sequence comes from Dipodomys merriami, assembly GCF_024711535.1. Lineage (NCBI taxonomy): Eukaryota > Metazoa > Chordata > Mammalia > Rodentia > Heteromyidae > Dipodomys > Dipodomys merriami. Next base: position 18,735,793 of record NW_027204270.1, on the reverse strand, counting down.
GCTGGCTTCCAGAGTTTTCTCTTTGCCTGTGTATACATATGCATGTTGCTACAGAAACCCAGGGCTTTGCTGGCTCTTCTCGTTTTCTCCTGTGAATGGTAATGGAATGCTATTTTGCAGTCTGCTAGTTCTCTATTCAGAGCTGTGTCTCAAGGTTTTGTGATCTCAAGGCATATAATCTCTTTCATTTTAGGTGCTACCAAATAAATTAAATGTAGGGATGTTTTGTAGTTTGATTATTTGTCTCCACTTTCACAATTCCTTCCTTCCTTCTTTCCTTCCTTCCTTCCTTTCCTCATTCTCCCCCTCCTTTCCTCTCTCCCTCCCTTCCCTTCCCTCTCCTCCTCTCCCTTCCTTTTCCCTTCCCTGTTTCTGATTGTACTGGAGCTTGAAATCAGGTCCTGTCCTTCCTAGGCAAGTACTCCATCATCTTGAACCACACCCTTTTCAGGAAGAGTCACTTGTTTACTTGCTAGGGCCTCCCTCAGACCTTGATCCTCCTACCTATGCCTCCTGAGTGGCTGGGATTACAGGTACCTGTCACCCCCTCTAGCTTATTTGTTGCAATGGGGTAGAATCTCACTAACTTTTTGCCAGGGCTAGCCTTGGACCTATATCCTCCTGATCTCTGTCTCCCAAGCAGTCCTCAGGCAGGTTCTTAAAAATGGTTTTCGCATGAACTTATAATAATAAGGCAATGCATATCATTTCCTGCTTTCTCAAATTAGGCATGATCACATGACTGCCTGGACTCTGCCCATTCTCTGTAGAATGACAGTATATGGTATACATTGTATGAAGGAAAGTGATTTCCCCTCCACACCCCAAAGTCAACCAGCAAACACAGATTAATTCGAGAAAAGGCAAAGTTATTATGAGGCAACCACATATGCTAATTGCCCACTGGCCCTGAGGGGTCAAGAAACGGGTGGGCCCCTTTTCTGTGGGGAGTGACGATTTTTAGGGGCATGCAGAGCATTCAGGCGCTGGTCCCACAGAGCAGAAATGACCTGTAAGGGACTCTCCGGGGACTCAGAGGACAGTGGGCAGCGGCCGCAGCCTGTCCAGGTGTCCACTAAGTTGCGCTTCCCACAACAGAGGTGCAATTGAAGAAATCTGGGGGCAGGGGAAGAGAAGCCCACTATTTTCTTCTTTGGTGGGGATGGACTTGAGGCAGATGGGGGAACTTGCTAGAAATCTTCCCGTGCATTTGGGAGCTGGTTGGGAGGCTTGACAAAGTCCGGGGGCTGGATTCTGAGTGGGTTTGAAGGCCTTTTCATTTCCTTTAGATCAAATTGCTCAGCAGACCTCCTGCCCCAAAACTATGTATTTGAAATCCTGTTCTCTGAGCCCTCCCTACTAAGGTTTTAGCCATTCTCTGTGGTCACCATTTTCCACACCTGTCCCATACACTCTTGTGCTTCCACGCAACTGGAGGCCCCTCCTTTCAACCATCCATTCCCAAATTCATTCAGTAGCTACCCATCCTAGCCCAGATGAATATAAGGCCACTGGTGATCACATTCCAGCAGGAAAGAAGTGTGTGTGTATGTGTGTGTGTGTGTGTGTGTGTGTGTGTGTGAGACGTTCCACTTTTATGTGCCTCATTCATTTTTCCATTTAGAAGTATCAGGTAGGGCATACTGGCTCATACCTGTAATCCCAGCCAATCAGCATGTGGAAATCAGGTGTCAAGTTCAAAGCCAGCCAAGAGAAAAGTAGGAAATCTATCTCAACCTCTAAACCAGACATGGGGGGCTGGGAAGGTGGCCCAATGGTAGAGTGCTTGCCTTGCACGCATGAGGCCCTGCGTTCGATTCCTTAGCACCACATAAGCAGAAAAAGCTAGAAGTGGCGCTGTGGCTCAAGTGATAGAGCGCTAGCTTTGAGCTGAAGAGCTGAGGGACAGTGCCCAGGCCCAGAGTTCAGGCCCCATGACCAAGGGGAAAAAAACAAAAAACAAAAAACAAAAAACCTGACATGGTGGCTTGTGCCTACAAACCCAGCTATACAGGAGGCATAGGCAGAAGTATCTTGATCTGAGGCTGATCCCAGGTTAAAAACTTGAGACCCTACATAGAAAGTAAAACAAAAAAGGGCTGGCGGATGTGGCTCAAGTGATAAGAGTGCCTACAACTGTCCCTTCCCCCACTTCCCCAAAAAAAGAGTATCAGGGCCTCTTCAGTTAGTCTACCTCCCTACTCTCCAGCATGCCTCTGACTTGATTGCCAGCTTTGTGTGTATACGTGCGTGCATGTGTGCATGCGTGTGTGTGTGTGTGTGTGTGTGTGTGTGTGTGTATGAGTTGTGGGGTTTGAACTCTGGGCCGGGGTGCTGTCCCTGAGCTCCTCAGCTCAAGGCTAGTGCTGTATCAGAGCCTCAGGGACTTTCCTGACCAGGCTGGTTTTGAACTGTGATCCTCAGATCTTAGCCTCCTGAGTACTAGGATTATAAGTGCAAGCTACTGGTGCCTAGCAAGGATTGCTGGCTGTGTGTGTGTGTGTGTGTGTGTGTGTGTGTGTGAGAGAGAGAGAGAGAGAGAGAGAGAGAGAGCGAGAGAGCGCCATGGGGCTTGAACTATGGGCCTGGGTGCTGTCCCTCAGCTCTTCAACCCAAGGCGAGTACTCTACCACTTGAGCCTCAGCACCATTTCTGGTTTTCTGGTAGTTAATTGGAGATAAAAGTCTCATGAACTTTCATGCCCAGGCTGGCTTTGAACATGATCTTCGGATCTCAGCCTCCTGAGTAGCTAAGATTATAGGTGTGATCCACCAGCGCCTGGCTAGGATCTATTGTTTGAATTTCCACTGTTGTCCTGATGGAATTTCTTTTTTTGTGTGGGCTGGTATTGGAATTTGAACTCAGATCAGAGCTTTGGGTTCAGCTTTGTTTTTCACTCGGTGTTGGCATTCTACTGTTTTGAGCCAGGCCTCCAGTACAGCTTTTTGGTATAAACCACTGGCATCTGAATTTTTTTTTTTTGCAGTACTGAGGTTTGAACCCAGGGCCTTGTGTTTGCTAGGCTAATGCTTTAATGACCTGAGCCACTCTCTCAGTCCCTCAACCTTCCTTGCATGTTCTTTGTGGGCTACTTACAGTGTCCATTCAGAGTGATTAAGGCCTAAGAGCTAATGACTGGTGCCGGAGTGTGGAGGCTCTGCCTCCAAGAAGAGCAATTCCTAGGTTTCACCTGGTGCCACTTGAAATCACATCCTTGTTTGGCGTTCCCACCCTCCCCCTTGTGTTTGTGCCAGTTAGGGCCTGGGTGATGTTCCTTAGCTTTTTCACTCAAGGCTGGTGTCCTACCATTTGAGTCACAGCTCCACTTCTGGCTTTTTGGTGGTTCCTTGGAGACGAGTCTCCTGGACTTTCTTGCCTGAACTGGCTGACTGAGTAGCTAGGATGACAGGCAGGAGCTACCAAAGGCTTCCTGGTTCCCCGTGCAGGCATTTTTCCTATCCATCATCAAATGCTCATCTCCGGCCTGCTTCTAGGTGGTGCCCTATTGGAAGCTGCCCCATTGAGTGTGGAGGTCAATCTTGACCTTGAGCGGTGGCCATGTGTTGTGCAGCCCCTGAGTGCGTGTGGGCTCCAGATCTTTTGAGATGTCCTTGTTGGGAGCCGGGCACTTGTACCTAGACACTGAATGGAAAGCTCCCTGTGCCCAGAGCAGTGGGGACCCCAGGATCAGGAGGGGCCTGTGGGTGGCCTGTCTCATGGGGGGGATGTTTCTGAGAAGAATATCACACCACAGCCTCGTGACTTCCCCTTGGACCGTTTATTTTATTGCTCTTTCTAGACTCTTCCCTAAATGCCTTTCCATCTTCTTTTCCCCCTGCTGCCCCATGATCTTTATTCTAGACAGTTGGAATTGTGCCCAATGACCCCCCGCCCCCGGCCCTCTAGAGACAATTTCAAAACCCAGACAGCCAGGAGCTGCGGGGTGGCTGACATGGCAGCACGTTCCAGCATGACATTTACAGACAGTGGGGGCGTGGAGGATGCCCAGGCCGCGTCCATCCTCACTGAGCGGATACATCTGGGTGAGTGAAGTGGATGGGCTGGTGTCAGAGTCCAGGGGGCTTCAGAAACTCCTGCGATGACTGACTGATGGTGGGGAGAGTTTAGGGAAAGTCTACAAAGACACAGTCTCCATGTGGAGGCCTTGCCACCCTTAGTACAGACTGGAGAAAAAGAAAAAACCCATATTTTCCAAATACACACACACATACACACACGACACACTGAAGTCTCCAGAGACTGACTAGAGCAGCACTTGAGTTTTTGGCCCTGAGGCTGAGGAGAAGGTCTGGGGCTGTCCAGGTTGGGGTGGGGGCAGCTTCTGAGTTCCTGGGGTGGAAGCCAGCAGGTGGTACTGGCCAGGCTGGATGGGAAGGGGTCGCTGCTCAAAGAGCTCCCCCTCATTCCATCCAGACCGTGACCTGCATTTCCTGAATAGAGTGGTCCATCATGGGAAGGGCAAAGGGTGGCCCTGGACATGTGGGCACTGCCAGATAGGGACTGGCTAGGCCCTGACCCCTGAGAATACTGTAACCAGTATTCTCAGAGACTAGCAATGTGCCTGTCCCAATGTGAATGACTGAATGAAGTAACCCACAAGGAAATCCTGTGCCCCCAAGAATGGAAGTCGATAGCCTTGTCTTTGGTTATAAAATGGTTCTTTTTTTTCTCTTTTTTTTCTTAAACTTCCAAATGGAATTATAATTAATTTATTGCCCTGACCTTAAAAGGCCTGCCTGCCTTCCTTCGTTCTTCCTTCCTTCCTTCCTTCCTTCCTCCTTCCCTCCCTCCCTCCTTCTACTCTTTCTTCCTTTCTTCCTTTCTTTCCTGATATGTCTACACTGGAAGGGGCTTTGGTAAATAGCTAGTGAATTTCATCAGGAAAACCAATCTATCTCTAAAGCTTGCAGCTGGTCTGGAACTGGCTGTTGAGCTGGAAGAAGGCTAGGGTCCTGAAGAGTTGGGTGGCTGTCCGGGTTGGGGGAAGGCTGTTTTTCATGCCCTGGGTGCATATATCTGGCTAGTGGGGAGGAAGCTATGGTCTAGCTTCCTGGAGGGACATGAGGGATAGAGGGTGGAAGTCAAGGCGGGGAGAGGAAGGGGCAGGGACTGGCCAGAGAACTGAGGATGGAGAACATCCATCCACGTCACACTTGGGAGAGAGCACAAGCATGGGGGTGAGGGGTGGCTGTGTCTTGAGGAAGACACGGCTGAAGCAGAGGCTTTGGAGTGGAGGCTCTGCTCTGAGAAGGGAAGGCTCTAAGCTACACGATTGGACCCTCAGGGAGGGGAAAAGGGTACATCCAAAGGTGTCCACACTGCTGGGAAGAAGCCCAGGGCATGAGAGGTGGTCAGGAATGAATACTCAGAGGTGGTCACCTGGAGACCTCCAGGGGGCTTGAAATGATGGTGCAGGTCAAGTCAGAGGTGAGGGGTTGAAGTGATGGTGCAGGTCAAGGTCAGAGGTGAGGGGTTGAAGTGATGGTGTAAGTTAAGGTCAGAGGTGAGGAGTTGAAATGATGGTGCAGGTCAAGGTCAGAAGTGAGGGGTTGAAATGATGGTGCAGGTCAAGGTCAGAGGTGAGGGGTTGAAGTGATGGTGCAGGTCAAGGTCAGAGGTGAGGGGTTGAAATGATAATGCAGGTCAAGGTCAAGGTCAGATGCTGGGGTTTTGAAATGATGATGCAGGTCAAGGTCAGAGGTGAGGGGTTGAAATGATGGTACAGGTCAAGGTCAGAGGCCTGGGGGGTGGTTGTTTTGCTTTCCTTGGCCTTGACCTTTGGAGTGATCCCAGTACCTCCTTCCCTTTCCCTCTTTCCACTTCGGACAGAATCTAAGAATTCTTGGAGAATGGTTTGCCGCATACGTTTTGGAGAGTTCTTCTGCTTTTGATGTCAGGGCTTGGCAGACACTGGCCACGTGCCCACAGTGAAGAGCTGGGGCTGTGGGGTTGCCCTTCAGTGGGCACTGAGGCTGCTCCCAGGGGAGGAAGGCACAGATAATCCAAACCCACCCATTTCCCAAAGATCTCCCAGCTGGGCCACGGGGCTGGAGTGAGGTGGGGAGGGGAGGTGCTGGAGCCCTCAGGAGGGGTGGGGGGGCTGGAGCCCTCAGGAGGTGGGGGGGGCTGGAACCCTCAGGAGGGGGTGGGGAGGCGCTGGAGCCCTCAGGAGGGGTGCAGGGGCTGGAGCCCTCAGGAGGGGTGGGGAGGCGCTGGAGCCCTCAGTAGGGGTGCGGGGGCCGAGGGTCAGGGCACCATGTGCCACCATTTGAAGGGGAAGGGCTTCCTGCGCACGTTCGTGCCACAGTGCACCTCCCCCAGAAACTTGTGGTAGGCTGAAATGTCATCGATGAAGGTGCAGGACAGGCCCAGGGGCTCCAGGAGGCTGCGGACGTGGCTCTCCAGGCAGCATTCCTCTTCCACCTGGGGCCCGAATGGCTTGGGGATGCCCAGGTCCTTGTCCAGCACAATCATATTCACCTGGGATAGGGAGGGGACAACAGGGCAGTAGGCAGGGGATGATCGCCATTTAGGGAGCACCTACCATGTGTCTGCCTGCCCTAAACTCCTTGAAGCCTGGCCTCGATTCTACAAAGAAGGTTCTAATGGGGAAACTGAGGCACAGAGCAAGGTAAACAACAAATCATAAACAACAGGCTGAAGTGGAACACCAAAGGAACTGCCCCTGTGTGTATAACAGCCCTCACCTGTGTGTTCACATGTGTACACATGGCTATATGGGTGTCCACATGTGCCCAGTATGTGCAGGTGTGTTCACGTGGACACAGATACAGATGAATGTGTATTGATTTAGTCGCTTTCTATCTTGTGGAGACTTCTTCCTGTATGGCGAGATCCTTCCAAGCCTGGTACCTGTCATCCTAGCTACTCAGGAGGCTGAGATCTTTGTTCAAAGCCAGCCTGGGAAGGAAAGTCTGTGAGACTTTTTTTTTTTTTTTTTTTTGTCGGTCTGGGCCTGGGCGCTGTCCCTCAGCTCTTCAGCTCAAGGCGAGCGCTCTACCACTTGAGCTACAGCGCCACTTCCAGTTTTCTGGTGGTTTATTGGAGATAGGAGTCTCACAGTCTCTCCTGCCGGGCTGGCTTTGAACAAAGATCCTCAGATCTCAGCCTCCTGAGTAGCTAGGATTACAGGCGTGAGCCTCCAGCGCCAGGCTAAGTCTGTGAGACTTTTATCTCTGATTAACCACCAGAAAACCAGAAGTGGTGCTGTGGCTTGAGCAAAAGGAGCTTAGGCCTTGAGTTTGAGCCCCAGAACTGGCACACACATACACAAAACAGGATTTCTCTTGTACAAAGACTTCCCCACCCCCCCCCGCCCCTTTTGCAGTACTTTCCTAATGCAAAAGGTTCTCAGTACCCCATGGCACTTAGGACAAACCTATCTCCCCTGGGAGGGAATGGAGAAGCTCAGAGAGGTCAAGTACCTGGGTAAGGCCATAGGACAGCTCAGCCTGGGCTGGACCCTGGGCCTCCAAATTGGACTGCCTTAGCCAGGTCTTTGTGCATCTGGCTGCCCTACCTGGCATGCACAGTCAGAGGGTTGGGTCTGCAGGGCTCACCATGTTTGGGAAGAAGGCTCGGGCCTGGCGGTCCTCGTCCATCTTGAACAGGGCCGGCAGGTCAATGATGTCATGCTCTGCCAGTCCCAGCTCCTTCTTGAGGATGTCCCGGTTCCAGTCCAGACAGCGCTGGGGGCGAGGGGAGTGGGGGAGAAGCACAGGGAAGAGGCGTACTTGCTGCTCATTGTCCAGCTGCAGAGACAGGCTGAGGGTCCCCCCCCCCCCCGCCCCGTGCTCTCCACAGGTGTCTGGGGCAGCAGTCACAATGAGGACGGTGCACGGGAAGGGCAGAGATCCTAGCAGCTTCTGCCACCTGCCAAGTGCCCACCTGCCAAGGGCCACCCTGCGGCCCAGCTTCCCCGTGGCTTTCTCCTGTGGCATCTCACAACCCTAACCCCCCCCCCAACCAGGGGCCCCACTGATGTCGACTTTGCTGAGAACAGGATGCGGAAGCGAAGGGGCACAAGCCTGGCACTGCCCCATGTGCATTGCCTGGCCAGCTTATTTAAGCTGCAGTCCTCGAGGGAGACCCTGACCCCTGCTTTAGAGATGAGGACCAGAGGCCAATCACCCAGGGTCCTATTATTGAAAGGAAGGGCTGTCATTTAACCTCACATCTCCCTGGTGCCAAGACATGAACACAGAGGAACCCACCTTGGGTAGCCAGTGGGGTGTTTGGGTGAACATCAGCGGTACCCCACCCCAGCCCCTCTATCCCCATGACCCCAGGTCACTGGATCAGACTGGCCCCATTCTGAGAAAGGCTAATCAGAGGACTCTTAGCTCTATTTTTGCTCTAGTGATTGAGTCAGGGAGGGACAATGGTCAGTACTAAGCAAATCTCTGTGGACTCCTCCCTGTGGCCCCTCTCCCCCTGCTTAGTTCTTGGTGTATGTTGGCTCAGACTCTTGTTCAATAGTTTGGGTGGGACACATGAGCACTTTCTTGTGGATGGCGTGAGGCCTTGCACGATCACAGCCATGAGCCTACCATGTGAGAGACCTGCAGAGACCAACAGGTATAGAAAAATGGGGCTGCAACTCTGATCAACCTGTGCCTGAAATCCATACCACTTTGTGAGTCACTTATACCTTCTTGAATGGAGTTTTTTTATTTTTTTTAAAAATAAAAACTAGGTTCTCTACAATACACTCATACAAATACACAGAGACTTAATTCATCCCTATTTCTGGATGCAACTTTTGAGACCTATGAGGCCAGAGGCGGGACCTGTGCTAAAAAACCCAAAAGGTCGGGCCTGTGCTCATGCGAATATTTTCCTGGAGAGCACAGCCTGTAGCCTTGTTACATTTTACAGGGTGTATCTTGCCCCAAAGAATAGGATGGGCTATAGTCTAGTGGCACTTTGGCACCGCTGCCACAATGGCTTTCTTCCCAGGTCTCTGCTCAGAAAGATTTTGTGAGTTCATCCTTCACCCTTTACTTTGAGCCCAGGATGACCAGAAGGAGGAAGAGGCAACCAGTAGGTGCTGATGGAGACACCGGGCCCCCTCACCACCCCGTCCCCAGGCCTCACCTGGAAGTACTGGTTCTCCTGCACCAGGCTCTCATTGGACAGGATCTTGTTGATGGTGATCCGCTTGCTGCCCATGCCCGCCAGTCCTGTGTGGGTAGGAGAGGATGGGCTGGGTGTTCTGTCCCAGGCCCCCTCTGCCTGGGGCAGCCAGCACACATTCCTTTTCCTAGGGTTGGCTGTGTCCCCTGAGCCAGGACAGAGGAGTAGACACTTCACTCTCTCTCTGGCTGGTAGCATAAGTAGTGACCTGGTTCTGCTGGCCAGCTGGGTGTGGCAGAAGCAGACTTACCTTTCTCCATGCACAGACACACCTCTGCTCACCCACCAAGGAAAGGACCTGCCTGCCCCCTTCGCTCCTTCCCTTCCCTTCCCTTTCCTTTTCCTTTCCTCCCTCCCTCCCTCTCTTCCTATCTTCCTTCCTTCCTTCCTTCCTTCCTTCCTTCCTTCCTTCCTTCCTTCCTTCCTTCCTTCTCTTCTCTCTCCTTCTTTCCCCCTCTCCTCCCCTCCCCTTCTTCTCTTTCTCCTTCTCTCTCTTTATCCCTTCTTCCCTCACTCCTCCTTCTCCTATTTCCTTCTGGGTGCCATGACTCACGCCTGTAATCCTAGCTACTCAGGAGGCTGAGATCTGAGAATCAAGATTCAAAGCCAGCCAGGGCAGACAAATCTGAGAGCCTCTTTTCTTCAATTAGTCAGCAAAAAGCTGGAAATGGAGGTATGGCTCAAGTGGTAGAGTGCTAGCCTTGAGAAGCTAAAGGACAGCTTAAGACTCTGAGTTTAAGCCCCAGTACCAGCACAAAAATAAACCAATGGTTAATGGAGATGGGTGGTTGTTACAGTTATGTATTCATGTTCCTGAATTATATACTTAAAAGGGGTGAAATGACAGACAGGCTAGGTGACTTTACCACAATAAAATAAAGGAATGAGGCGTGCCATGGCCTCTGGAGCCTGGCTGGGTGTCTGCCTGATCAGCTTTCTCCTTGGCATGATTAATTTAGATGCACAGCTCATCTCACCCTGTCTGCCCCAGTTACACGGATGGCTCAAGGAGGCAGCTCCCCCACAGTGTCTGAGCCTGGGGAACGTGCGCAGCACTGGCCTCAGCCCACGCTCTGTCTCCTCTCCCTTTCTAGGGCTGGGGTGAACTCAGAGGCCCAGTGCTGGCCCAGCATGCGTGAGGCTCTGTGTGCCATCCCTGGCACTGCCAAAGCAACATAACTCTCTAAAATACAAACTTCTTAGCCAGGCACCAGTGGCTCACACCTGTAATCCCAGCTATTCAGGAGGTTGAGATCTGAGGATCATGGTTCAAAGCAGGGAATTCCATGAGACCCTTATCTGCAATAAGCCAGCAAAAGAAGCTGGGAGTGGAGCTGTGGGTCAAGTGGTAGAGTGCTAGCCTTGGGCAAACAGCTCAGGGACAGCACCCAGGCCCTGAGTTCAAGACCAGGACCAGTACACACACACACACACACACACATACACACACACACACACACACACACACACACACACACGCATGCTTCTGGGTGCAGATCACACACACACACACACACACACACACGCACGCACGCACGCTTCTGGGTGCAGATCGTACACCAGCTGGCGCTACTAAACTGTTCACTAGGTCCTGTGAAAGCTCTTTATGGGTTGGTGACAGGAATTGGTAAGGAAAGTCAGATGCTCTTCCTGGGTCTCCAGAAGGGCCACGAGAACCCAGTGTTGCTTCTTGCCCCAGTGGCCTCACAGACCCTAGGGTGGACCCCAGGCTTGGGGAGTGGGGCCCACACTCGGGGACCAGGTGCTCATGGGCCCAGCTCTTGGCCAGGCCTGGGACCACTCACCTTTGAACATGACTGCCTCCCCGTGGCCTTCTTTCTGCTTTTCTCGGAACAGCTTGTAGCAGGCTGAGGTGCTGGCCATGAGCATTCGAAATCCCTGCAGGGAGAAAGGCGGGGGTGTGGTTCGGTGTTGGGGGTGTGGGGAGGGCCTGGCCCTGGCAGCATGGGCAATGGACACCGGGGAGGGTTTTGCTCCTCCTCCAGGGCTGTTTCCCTTCCTTCCCCCATCTCGCCAGTGTCCTGGGAGCAAAGCTCAGGGTCGAAGATGGCATTGAAGGGATGGAAAGAATTCTCTAAGTTGTCAAGAGGCTGGGCTATTGCCCGGGGCCCATCCCTTTCACTGGGTAAAAGAGAAACGTTTGTCTGCCGCACAGGTGCTGGTGACTCAAACCCACAATCCTAGCTACTCAGGGGGCTGAGGTCTGAGGATCAAGGTTTGAAGCCAGCCTGGTCAGAAAAGTCTATGACACTCATCTCTAATTAACCACCAAAAGCTGGAAGTGGAGATGTGACTCAAGTGGTAGAGCATCAGCCTTGAGAGAAAAGGCCAAGTGACAGAGCAAGTACAGAATTTAAGCCATAGTACTGGCATGTGCACATGTACCCTGCCCACCCCCCATCCCCAACAGCTTATCTACCACAACCACAACATATAAACTGGCTTCAGCCTACATCCTCCTTCCTATATGGCACCTGTCTTCTCTAGATCCTGCCCTCTGCTGAGAAGGGCAGGTAGCACAGGGATTCCCCACAATCCCATTCACGCTACTTTTGGGGACTAGCTCACCTTTGTGCCTGGGATGGGGACGAAGGTCATGAACTCGTCCACGTGGCCCACGGCTAGCCAGTCCGAGTACAACTCCACAGGCGCCTGTACCTGCTGGGCCTGCAGAAAGTCACGCACCACCTTGGTCATCCTGCGGCCACCGGACCTGGGTGTAGATGGAGAGGGGGAAAGTCCTTCAGCCAGCTGCCCTCTCCGTGGCCTGTTGCACCAGGGGTCCTGGAGGAGGCGCTCAGCCTCTGGACCCTGAGCTGGACCTGGAACGGAGCCCCGGGCCCCTCCTCAAGAGGATGGAGGTGGGGGGGGGATGGGCCACAGCAAAGCCATAGGAAGGCGTGGAGTCCAGCCTTCAATGCCCAGGATGCTTGTGAGTATGGCAGAGCCAGCTTCTGTGCTCAGAGCAAGGAAACTGATGTTTGGAGTCTGCACTGGCGCTCTGCCCTCTGCCCCACCAGCTTATACTCACATTAATATATTTTGTGGGCGGTACTAGGGTTTGACAGACACTCTGCTCCTCCAGCCCTTGTTACTTTAGTTTTTCAAATAGGTTCTCTGTCTTTGCTTGGGCTGACTGGGACTATCATGGTGGGATGAGAGTTGTGAATCACTGAATCTAACTATTGGTGGAGGTGGAGATGGCAGGAGTGGTGGGGGCGGGGACTGGGGATGTCTCAGAAACACTTTTGTCTGGCCTAGCCTTGAACCTTGATCCTCCTAATCTTTGTCTCCTGAGTAGCTAACATGATAGGTATGAGCCACAGCGCCTTGTTTTTCTCTGTAGTATTTAAATCAATCCAAGAGATACCACCTCCAGAAGCCGCTCCTGATTTCTAGCCTTTGGAGTCCTTCCATCTCCCCATCATCTGCAGACTATAGCCCAAGGTCCCTATGGCAGCCAATAGACCCCATGTGGGCTGGCTGCTGCCTGGTCCTCTGGCCTCACCGCTTCTCCTCCTCCTGGCTCTGTTTGCTATAGTGCCTGTTCCCCAGGGCATCATTGTTGCTGTTTAGACACCCCCTTCCCATCTTTACCATGGCTGGTCTCCCTTGCAGTGGTTACCCTCAATACCTGAGTCTAAGTTAAAGTGCCTTGTGCCAATAGCCCTTCACCACACCTGTTAGCACCCAGAATGATTTATTTACCTGTTTCTACCTTTCCCTGGCTGAACCACCCCCCGCCCTGCCCCCAGAGCTGAGTCTTTGTGTTTGGTCAGTGTTGTATCCCTGGAGCTTGGGACAGTGCCTGCCAGAGTGGGTCTTTCTTGATAATGATCTGACTTGAAGGAGCCTTTAAACGCTCCAAGGGGTCTGTGGCCATACCTTGGGCACCCCTACTTCCTACTATTGTCCTGTAGTTGTCAGCCCTCAGATTTACCACTTTCAGTTCACATGGCTTCCTTCCTCCCTCCCTCCCTCCCTTTCTCTCCCTCTCCCTCCTTCCCTCTTTCTGTCTCTTTCTGTCTGTCTTTTTCTGTGTCTCTCTGTGCCTCTGTCTGTCTATGGATTGTAGTGCTTGAACTCGGCCTGGGTGGTGTCCCTGAGCTCTTCAGCTCAAGTCGAGCACTCTATCACTTGAGCCACAGTGTCACTTCCAGTTTTTTTTGGTGGCTAATTGGATATAAGAGTCTCATGGACTTTCCTGCCCCGGCTGGCTTTGAACCAAGATCCTCAGAGCTCAGCTTCCTGAGTAACTAGGGATTACAGGCATGAGCCTGCCTGCCTTCCTTCCTTCCTTCTTTCCTTCCTTCCTTCCTTCCTTCCTTCCTTCCTTCCTTCCTTCCTTCCTTCTTCCTTCCTTCCTTCTTTCGTTATCTGAACTCAGGGCCTCTGGCTTACTAGAAGGTACTCTATCACTTGGGCCATGCCCACACAGCACATCAGTTTGCATGTCTGTGGTCTCTACCAGCTCCTTAGAAGGCAGAGGTGGGCATGGCATTTGGCTGGTGCTCAGGAAATAGGTGCTGAGTGGACATGTGACCACTGAGTGGGGAAGAAGAGTGGGAGGGCGGTCACTGCCCACGTCCCACAGGAGGAACTTGGTGCTCATCCTGGCAATCCACTATGCAGGTTTCCCACATCCTTTTTTTCAAAACGAGTACCTCCCCAGGGTCTGCTCTAAGAATCTGCCTTTCCATTGGCTGGTGGCTAAGTGGGCAAGGAGTGAGGGTACTGAGAATATTGAGATCCAGGCCAAGGAGACGGGACTCATGCCTGTGGGGTAGGCCTTGTCTTCGCATCCATTATCCACTGGTGGGCTCCTGCTCACCTCTACTCCTCCGCCTACCCCACCTGCTTGATGATCTCACTGTGCATCTTCCCATGTGATTTTACGTTAGATTCTAATTTATACTAAGGTGTAAAGACTAACTTGATGTTCTTTGTGAGAGAGGGACAGAGAGTTATGGTTAATCTTCCAGTTCCTCACATCAACCATGAGCAACCCAGCCACCCCTACAGAGAATCAGTCACCCTCCCACTCCTGCCGCCCCTGGCTCTGGCCTGGCTTCTCTTACAGAGGAAAGCTGCTTCCAATGAGGATCCGGCCCAGAGGGTATGGCTTGCCATTCACGGTCACTGGGGGGCTGACCTCCAGGTTTCCGAAGGAATCAAGGCTGGTGACGGGCTCAAAGAGGGGCTCCCGGGTCACGTAGCCGAAATCTGGGCCCTGGGCAGAGGGTATAACGCATGCTGTCAGTCTCTGGGAGCCAGGAGCCATCAGCCCCAAACAGCCACCCTCTCCTGGCACCTGCGGTCAGGAGTGATGCCTGGGTAGAGTGTTTGTGAGTGTGTAGTGGTCTGTGTGTGTGTGTGTGTGTGTGTGTGTGTGTGTGTGTGTGTGTGTGTGTGTGTGTGTGTGTGTGTGTGTGTGTGTGCAGTACATGCAAGTGTGCATGCATGTCTGAGTGTCTCTCTGCCCCAGATATACAATAGTGATTTCAAGATGAGCTCTCATACTTGATATCTGTCCCTGCTCAGATATCTTAGACCCTTGATTTCCCCAGTTGCAAAAAGAGGTATTTGATGAGGCAACCCAAGGCAGGAAGTAGATTGGATGGATGATTGCTCTAGGGATTGGAGAAGTCCTACCTCCTTACCCATAGCACACACATGACTTCTGACTTCTGCTTTCTCTGTTCAGAAGGAAAGGAGTGTACCTCCTGGGCCAGCATCAAGGTCATGTGACTTCCTTTGGCCAATGAGATACAAACAGAAGGGATACCCGCCAATTAAGAGCCACTGTGTGGGTCTGCCCACTTTTCCTCCTCTTTCTCCTGGCCTTTGAGAGTGGCATTTGTCAATCAGGGCTGCATCTTAAACAGAGGCTCCAGACCAGCCAGCTCATGCAGGGGATGCAGGCCAGCATGAGGCCCTGGCGTGGGCTTGTCAGTGTGGCCTCAGTGCCAGCTGATGGATGCGAGCAGGAATGGCTCATGGACATGCTGCTCAATGCACCCTAACCATCACACATGTCCACAGTGCCCAGAAGCAGCACTAGGACCTCCTCAGCACAGTGCTAACCACAGCTGGCACATGGGAAAAAACACCCCACTGGCCCCCTGAATGTTAAGTTCCTTTCATGATTTTTTGGGGGGTGGGGGATGAAAACATAGGATCCCACAGGCTGGGGTGCAGCTCACCTGACAAAAACCCTTGGTAAGCCAGGCACCAGTAGCTCAGGCCTGTAATCCTAGGGACTCCAGAAGCTGAGATCTGAGGATTATGGTTCAAAGCCAGCCAGGGTAGGAAAGTTTATGAGACTCTTACAACCAATGAGCCAGCAAAAAGCCAGAAGTAGATGTGTGTCTCAAGGAATAGAGTACCAGTGTTGAGCAAAAAATGCTAAGGGACAGCACCCAGACCCTGAGTTCAAACCACAATACTGGCGTGCGTGCACGCGCACACACACACACACACACACACACACACACACACACATACACACACACCTACCACCACTACCACACCACACAATAATCTCTAAAAAAACAACAACAAACTGGAGCTGTGAGGCTGTGGCTGGTCCTGGCCCCACTGAGAGGCTCAGGCACAGGCGTGCCCCATGGGGCGGATGGCGGCAGCTTAGCACTTTCTCGCCTGGGCCCTGGCGAGGTGAAGCGGGGCTGGCAGCTGGGGTTTGTCGGCATCGCCTGAGCTGCAGAACAAAGCCAGGGCTGGCCCGGCCTCCAGGAACAATGTGGCACGGGTTTTGGAACCCTGAAAGCAGATGGTGGCCCGGGGAGGGGAGGGCAGGAAGCTTCCCCCTTATGCCTGTTATCTGACTCAACTCTCCACGGTGTTTGAGGAGTGGACACTCAGCCCACCCAGACAGCATCCAGGGCTGGGAAAGCCACTACAGCAAGAATGGTCATTGTGTAGCCTTGAACAAAAGAAGCACCAGCATCGACCAGCCCCCCCCCCCAAATGGTTGTTATATCATGTGATGCTCAGTACTCATTCTGTGAAGACCCATACCATTTTTCTTCCCACTTCACAGATGGGCAAACTGAGGCTCATGGAGTTTGTTTTTAAGCTGTTTGCTCAAGGTTCCACTTCTGTTTTGGGGACTGGATGCTCCAGACCAGGTCCCTGTGAGGATCCAGAGCTGCTGGCTGAGGGGTGAGGCTGAGGACACTTCTCAAAAGAGGCAGTACAAGCCAGGCACCGGTGGCTCACGCCTGTAATCCTAGCTACTCAGGAGGCTGAGATCTGAGGATCTCGGTTTGAAGCCAGCCTAGGCAGGAAAGTCCAGGAGACTCTTATTTCTAGTGAACCACCAGAAAACTGGAAGTGGTGCTGTGGCTCAAGTGGTAGAGAACTAGCCTTGAGCTGAAGAGCTCAGGGATAGCACCCAGGCCCAGAGTTCAAACCCCATGCTCTGAATGAAATCCTCCTGTGCTGGTGCCAGACCTGGAGGTCCTCCCCGCTTGCTCTGCAGTTGGGGCCACGAGTTAGAAACTTGACACAGCTCTAAGTTGGAGGGTGGGACTCCCAGCACTGAATCCTGCCTGGTCTCCCATGGTTTCCGATCTCCCTGGGACGCTCCCTACTCCCTGCCCCGGAACACCTCAGTCATCAGGGCAAGAAAGGACCAAGGACCTCTGAGGCCACTCCCAGACGCCCATCTCACAGTTGAGCAGACAGAGGCCCCAGCCACAGACTCACAGCTGGTCATGGGCCCCCAGGGTCTCCTCTGCTCTGCTTGGTAGGAGTCCCCATCCCCCATCCCTCCCCCTCCCCCCCCCCCCCCCCCCCCCCCCCCCCCCCCCCCCCGTAGCTCTTGGCATCTCACCAGGAGCTGCTTAATGGGGAAGTCCTTCAGGTTCCCATCTCGGGGAGAGTCCAGCACCACAGGAAAGCCTTTGTGGGGAGCCTCAATGTAGCCAAATTCAATTTCATCCTGTAGGGACACCAGAAAGAACTGTCAGCCGGGAGGGTGTGGGGGAGGGTGCTGGGGAGAGTAGAAGTCCCGGTGGGGAAGGCTTGGGAACAAGTAGGTAATCTGTGCACTTAGACCAACAACAAAAAAGCACAAATGAGCTCGCTGGGTATGGTGGTGCATGCCTGTAGTCTCAACATTCAGGAGGCCAAGGCAGGATAAGCAAGAGTTGGGTTACATTGTGAGACCCTGCCTCAAAAAAAGAAAAAAGAAAAGAAAAGAAAAAAGGAAGAAAAAAGAAGGAAAGCTAATTAAAAAAAAAAAGCACACATTCACAGAGTGAAAAGTATACATTCCTTGTGCGCCTCCCCCGACTCCATTCCCCCCCCCACCTCCCCCCCCCCCCCGCCCTTCTCTCACAAGCAAATTCATATTCCCACAGATGCTGGGCATGCATGAGCTTGTCTCTTTTTTATTAATTATTTTTTATTTTTTTTGTCGGTCGTGGGGCTTGAACTTTGGGCCTGGGCGCTGTCCCTCAGCTCTTCAGCTCAAGGCTAGTGCTCTACTGCTTGAGCTACAACGCCACTTCTGGTTTTCTGGTCGTTCATTGGAGATGAGTCTCACGTACTTTCCTGCCTGGGCTGGCTTTTAACAGCGATCCTCAGATCTTAGCATCTTGAGTAGCTAGGATTACAGGCATGAGCCACCGGCGCTCGGCTATGAGCTTGTCTCTTAAGCTCATGGACCCCAGTTTTAAAAACAAAGACTGGAAAGTGGAGCTGTGGCTCAAGTGGTAGAACACTAGTCATGAGGGAAAAAGCTAAGGGGCAGTGTCCAGGCCCTGAGTTCAAGCCCCAATACTGGCACAAAACAAAAGACAAAAAAAACCCCCACAAAAAACAATAAATAAAAACCAGGTGGGCTGGGCACTGGTGGCTCACACCTGTAATTCTAGCTATTCAGGAGGCCGAGACCTAAGGATGGCAGTTTGAAAGCAGCCTGGGCAACAAAGTGCATGAGACTCTTATCTCCAATGAACAGCCAGAAAACCAGAAGTGGCGCTGTGGCTCAAAGTGGGAGAGCACTAGCCTTGAGCAAAAAATGCTAGGCCCTTAGTTCAAACACCACAGCTGACAAAACCAAAACCAAAACACAGATGGCACCATCCTGAACACACGTTCCGGCAAATAACAACTTAAGGCAGCCAAATTGTTCATTCTTTTTCTTTTCTTTCTTCCATCAGCCGTGGGGCTTGAACTCAGGGCCTGGATGCTGTCTCTAAACTCCTCCCCACTTCCCCTTCAGGAGTAGCTCTCTACCACTTTGAGCCACAGCACCACTTCAGGTTTTCTGGTGGGTAACTGGAGATAAGAGTCTCACAGACTTTCTTGTCTAGACTGGCTTTGAACCGTGATTCTCAGATCTGTCTCCTGAGTGGCTAGGATTACAGGCGTGAGCCACCAGTGCAGGGTTATGCATCCTTTGAACTGTTGCACAGTACTCTGAGGTAAAGCTGCCCTCAGGCCCCTTTTGTTGCCACAAGAGGCCACAATGTGGTGGGTGCCCTGTCCATCCACATCTGTGCGTACACGTGTGGGGGGACAGAATGCCGCACCCGGGGAAACTGAGTGGGGTGCGTTTGCACTGCACCATCTCTTCTTCCCTGACCCCTTCCCCAGCTCCGCACCTGGATCCAGCGGTCACCACGGTTCATGTACTGGAAGCAGACCTTGAGTTCACAGTTGGTTTTCTCCACCAGATTCTTCACCTCCTTCAGGAACAGGTAATTGTCCTTCATGCTGAGGAGTGGGGGGTGGAGGTTGGGAGGAGAGGTGAGGAGGGTGAGGACGACGGAGGAGGGGTGAGGAGGAGGGAGGAGAGGTAAGGAAGGGGAAGGAGGGGGGAGGAGAGGGGAGGAGGGTGAGGACAACAGAGAAGGGGTGAGGAAGGGGAAGGAGGAGGGAGGAGAGGTAAGGAAGGGGAAGGAGGGGGGAGGAGAGGGGAGGAGGGTGAGGACAACAGAGAAGGGGTGAGGAAGGGGAAGGAGGAGGGAGGAGAGGTAAGGAAGGGGAAGGAGGGGGGAGGAGAGGGGAGGAGGGTGAGGACGACGGAGGAGGGGTGAGGAAGGGGAAGGAGGGGGGAGGAGAGGGGAGGAGGGACACAGGCCATCCTCACAGGGAGGTGGCTCCTCTCAGTCAAGCTGGGCAGTGGAGGCCTTGTCTGTGCTCACCTTTGTAAAGGCCACAGGAATCCAGGGCCACAGAAACCCACTCACTCACGGATGCAGTCTTTGTCAGTCATGAACAAATCAAAGGAGCAATGAAACGGTGGCCTCAGCCTCCCCTAAAGCTCCGATCTTGGCCTCCCCAGCTCTTATGGCAGACCTCGGTGGGGCCCGAAGGCCGGGGATGGCAGTCCCTTCTGTGGGTGCCAAACCTGGTGCCTCTTTCCCTTGCTCCTCCTCCTGCCTTGCTGTGGCCAACCTAGCACATCCTGAGTGCTCAATGAATGCTTCCTTAATGGGAGAGGGGGCTGAGCGGCCACCTGTGCCTTGGAGGCCACTGCCGAGGGCACCGAATGAGAAACAACAGTGCCTGCCCTGAGCTGTCCATTGATGCTCACCTAGCCCTGTGGTGTGAGAACTGCTGAGAAGCAGCTGTGGCGAGGCCAAGTGAGCCAGCCAGCCAGCCAGCCAGCCAGCCAGCCAGCCAGGGCCTCTGTCTGCAGCCTCCGCAGCTCAGATGGCCAGTGCGTCTGGTCACAGCTACTGTGTGATGGAGCCAGAAAGGAATTCAGGTCTGTCTGCCCCTGACCTTTGGCCTTCTAACCTTGGCTGCTCTCAGCCACCCCCCTCCCCACTTACCAGCATACAAACACCGACACAGGGGGCAGGATGTTGGGGGTCATGATCCACGGTGCAGTGCGGAACGTCACTGTGTCTGTGAAGATGGGGGTCAGGGGGATCCCCTGGCGTGGGAGAGAGGGGGGAGGTGTCCAACAGGGATGTCAGGGGCACTGGTGGCTCACGCCTGCCATTCTAGCAACCCAGGAGGCTTTGATCTAGGATCTCGTGGTTCAAAGCCAGCCCAGACAGACAATTCTGGTCTCTTATCTCCAGAAGTGGTGCTGTGGCTCAAGTGTTAGGGTACCAGCCCTGAGCAAGAAAGTTAAAGGACAGTGCCCAGGCCCTGAGTTTAAGCCCTAGGACTGGCAAAAAGAAAGGGGTGGGGCTAAGTCAGTCACATGGTTAGATAGAATCAGGTTGTCTGCCTCTGAGGCCCTCCCCACCTCTTCTCTGCCCCAATACTGAACTTGGAACTCAGGGCCTTGTGCTTGCTTGGCTGTCAGTCTACTACCTGAATCTCCAGCTATTTCTTTGCTGGTTAATTAGAGATAGACTATTTTGGACTTTTTTTGTCCAGGCTGGCTTTGAACCTTAATCCTCAGCCTTTTGAGTAGATACGATTATCGGCAAGAGCCACCAGTGCTGGGTTGAGGCCTTTCTCTTAACCCTCAACAGGCCCTGGGGTTCCCAAGCCTAGATCCTCCTTTGGGGCCTGGAGGGGACCAACATACTGTGGGCTCCTGGAGTGACCTTCTGCCGGGAGCCCCCAAGTCCCCGGGGCAGCTGCCCAGAGGGGAGCCTGGAACCCTCACCTCAGCCATGTACTCCAGGAGGCTGACGTGAATGGAGACCAGGCCTGAGAAGCCCTCATCGGGAAAACAGAGGCCTTCTACAAAGAACAGCAACTCCGCTGAGCCACCTGTGTACTTGACCACATGGTAGAGCTTCTGCCGGCCCAGGATGTGAATGTAGCGCTGGCCGAAGAATGGGTCTGCAGGGGGAAGGACGGGGATCAGGCCTCCAGCTTCCAGCCCTGGAGGGAGGAGGCCAGCGAATGCACTGCAGGGGACAAGCAGAAAAGGCCACCCCATGGCTGCCAGCTGATCATTGTCATCACCTCAGGGCTGCTGTTTGCCCCCCTCCCTGCCCCCGTGGGATCCTGGCTTCCTCATCTGTAAAATGGGCTCGCTTTCCTGCAGCAGAGGATGACTGCGAGCTAGTGGGGTGGGGGTAGAGAGGGGGAGAATGTTAGTGCGACCATTTCACAGAGGAGGAAACTGAGTCTCAGGAAGGAGACATGGCCTGTCCGAGGCCACACAGTCAGTGGCTGAGCTGGGAATCAAATCCGTGTCTATTTCTGCATCCTGAGTTCTCCCCAGCCTTGGGGAGAAAGGTGCACCGCAAAGGTGCCACTGTTACCAGAAACTTCTGTCAGGACTGGCGTGCGGTGTCTGGCAGTCTATTTCCCTGGCCCGGAGGGGCCCCAGCTTGCTCCAGGGCTTCACCACACTGAACTCTCCAGCTCATCACCGCCGTCTGCTCTCTCCTGTTCTTCCTCCCTTCTGATCATAGGTGAGAGTCCTGCCCCAGGGGCAATGTGTACGGCCTCCACAGCCCCCTGCCTGCCTCACCTCAGCTCTGTTAGTGCACACAGCTAGTAAAGACAGAGAGGGGTCCTGCCAGGCCCGGCTGCCCACTTGGCACATGGTCAGGTTTAACAGATGCTCTCTGAATGGACCAATGTCCCTGGCCCCCCTCCCCCCAGCTCCAATGGGAGAGATGGATGGGGGGATTTTTCAGGCTGGCTTGGAGCATGTGAGTTACTTCTCTAAGAGCCGCTTGGGTGAGATAGTCTCAGCGTGATGTCTCAGCTGATGATAAAACAGTGCACACGGGAAGCGGGACGTGGTTGTGTGTTACGGGGGTTGGCAGGAAGTGGAGGTGGGGAAGCGTCTGAGCAGAGGGAGGTCCCTGTGGGGAGGCTGCAAGGAGATACTTGCATGGGCAAAGGCATGAAGGTAGGAGCCTACGAAGTTCCAGAAGGAGTTCCTTTATACCTTGCAGGGCTGGAAGGGCAGAACCAGGCTGGACTTAGTGCTTGGAACAACAGCAACACGGATTAGGGACCAACTACCCAAGAATTAGAACGTGTAACCAGAACATTCCGGAAGGAAGAAAGTGAGATGGTGGACGCTGTCCAGGCTTAGCACGCCTCCTCTGCAAGCACATACTCGAGTAGAGCCACGGGGTGATCGTAGACTCAAAACCAGTGAGACCCTGGTCCCGTGCCACGCTGGCTTGCCGGCTATGGGACCTCTGGGAATTCACATAACCTCCCAAGCCTCAATTTACCCAACTGGCAAATGGAGGATAATAGTAGCTATGCCACACAGGGATTGCAGAGGCTGGGGTATCCGTGCCTTCAGTAACCATGACAACTGTAGGTACTACCTCAGACAGGAACTAGGCTGAGGAGAAGCTAGGAACGAGTCCCATATCCCTTGCTCAATACACCCTCATCCATTAGGCCCTGAGCTAGTCCCTGAGTAACCCCAGGACCTTGTCACAGTCCCCCATACCCACATGCCCCAGGCTGCACTTAAACTCATGCTCAGAGGAGGAACACTAGACTGCTGTTAAAGCAGCAGGTGTCTAGCTTTTCCAGGCCCAGGGCAGCCTGGGTTAGAGGGACAGAGGTCCAGCCAGGGAAGGAGGCTTTAGTCCATATGCTGCCCATCGCTTTCTCCTCTTGAAGTTGCCTGTGTCCTGTGATTCCTAGCGTGCCTCTCTCCCAGGCCTCCTGTTGGTAGTTTGAACTCGTGCCAGGCAGATGGATTCCTCAGTGGAACAATCCGGCATTGTCCACAGCAGCTGCCACTCCTCCCCCCATTCTCTGTCTCCAGCTTGGTGCAAATTTTGACACCCCCCACATGGCCCGGCCCTCCCACAGGCACCAACAATGGCCCTCTATGCCTTGGGCTGGGCCTGCCAGGCCATCGGGGCCTCTCCCACACCCCAGGCATTGGCCCCAGCTGGCCAGCACTTGCTGTGGCTTGGCCTGACCCTTCCAGTCCCTTTGGATCCATCCTATCTCCCTAGGAGACTCTGGTAGGAGTTCCTGCTCACCCATGGCACCCTGTGATGAGGAGAAACCCAGGGTGGGGCTGGCTGAGGGGGCCTCCTGGCTTCAGAGCTCTCTCTTGGATCCCCTTAAACCCAGCCCTGGACCTTGAGGACAGCTGGTCCGTTTTTTGCAGGACACAGGGGACCACGAGACATTCACCAACGCGACACACCTTATCCACAGGTGTGTTCAGGTTTAGCCCCCAATGCCAGGAGAGGAAGCTAGGCTGCAGGTGAAGAGTTGGTCTGTCTGCCTTGGTGCCTGTGTGGCTCAGCACTGTACCCAGAAATCCACCATGAATGGAAGCTGACGGGTTTGGGTGCCCATGGCTTCATTCCCCGGGGGATGGCATGTAGCGGAGATGGCCTCTGGGGAATGTTGTCTAGGCTCTGCGTAGAGAGTCTGTGCTCCTTTTTCCTTCCCGTCTCTTTTTTCCTTCCTGTTCCAGGCCTATCTCCGATGGCAATGGACAGGGAGAGGGAGGACACTGAGCCAGGTCTCTAGAGACGGCCAGGCGTCACTATTAGGGACAGATCTGGGTCAATGCCAAGGCTGAGTCAAAGCCCGGGATGACACCCTCCTGCCCCCCTCCTCCTCCATGGCAACTCTGGCAGGGACAGAGTAAACATCAACCTCGCGGGGGGGGGGCCCTGTAAGGTAAAGGGACATTCCGACCTTTGGAGGTCCCTGCTGGGGCTCAGGGTGGAGCAGGAGAGGGTTGTCCTCAGGGGGCTGCTGTCCTCTGGTATGCAGGGTACCCGCCCCCCCCCAGGTAAGCCCTCCCCTTGTGGCAGCTTCCCTGGGTCCAGTGGACCTTCCCAGAAGGGGCTGCAGGGTGAGGCCTGAGGTCCTGCGCCCCACACCCCCCAACTCCAGACAGCCAAGCACACCCATCTGCCAAGCCGTTGTGCCGAGGGAAACACATCCATCAGACCTTGACAGTCCCATACTTGAAACCTTCAAATGGCTTTCCACTGCACTCAGAAGAAAACTCAGACCCTGTCGGCATGCTCTGGTCTCGGGCCCAGCCTGCTGACCTTGGATCCACCCTCCTCTCCCCCCATCTTTCTGTTCCTCCGAAGTGCCTGGGCTTTTCCTCAGCTCAGGAAGAATCCTTTCCTTGGTTGCTCCTTTGTGATGCTCACAAGTCACCTCCTCAGAGAGGTCTCTCAGGACCACCCAGCCAGCAGGGAGGGGTGTCACCCAGTCAGCCTCGGGTGGGGGGTGGGTGGGTGGGGAGGAGGGACTTCCTAGGATCTGGACTTGTTCCTTTTCTCCACTGCTTCTTCCCGTCTTTCTTTTCTTCCCCCCTCACCCCTTTCTCTTTTCCTTCCTTCCTCCCTCTCTTTCTCTTTCTTGTGCCAGTCCTGGGACTTGAGCTCAGGGCCTTGCTCTCACTTGGTTCCCCCACCCCCTCCCAAGGCTGGCACTCTACCACTGAGCAACAGCTCCACTTCCAGATTTTTGCTAGTTAACTGGAGACAAGAGTCTCATGGACTTTGCTGCCCCGGCTATCTTCAAACTGAATGTCAGATCTCAGCCTCTTGAGTAGCTAGGATTACAGGCAGGAGCACTGGCGCCAGGCTTGTTTATTACATCTCCTTGCTCTTCAGCCAGCCCCTGGAGGACCAGGGGTGACCACTCTGTTTAGGAAGAATTATGCGGGCACGGAGGCGGCTCCACACTTGGTCACAGAAAGGAGAGGATATGGGTAGCTCCAGGACTAGCTCTATAGGGGGGCGCTGTCCCTTTTAGTGGGGGAATGAGAAGTAAACCAACTCCCACAGGGCCCCTAGGCTTCTCCAAGAGATGCCAGATGCCACATGGACACAGGCACCAGCATGCCGGACACCAGACATCGTGAGAGTGACAGGACCCTGGCCATGGGGAAGAAGGACATGGACTCAGGCCACTGCAGCTCCTTTGTGGACTCTCCTGAGTTCCCCAGGGACTGAGCGGATTCTGCACCACTGCAGCAGCAGCTGCTGCTGAGGGAGGGAGGAGGGGGTCTGGGGGTGGCCTGGGGGACAGGAGGGAGGGGCAGGGCCGGGGTCACTCACTCTCCACGTAGAACACGCCCACTTTGTCCGAGTCTGACATGGAAATGTACAGAACCATCTCGTACCCAGCGGGCAGGCGGTCCGGGCCCTTGGTCCTCAGGATCATCTGGGACATGTCCTTGAGATCTGGGCACAGGTGAGGAGAAGGTCAGGATGAGGGAAGCTCCCTGGGAAGGTGGGTTCCACTGCCTCTTACTATTTATTTATTTGTGCTTTTACCAGGGCTTGAACTCTGGGCATCTCAAGTTCCTGCCTGGCTTTTTTTTTTTGCTCAAGGCTGATGTTCTACCACTTGAGCCATAGTTCCACTTTGGGCTTTTTTGCTTGTTAACTGGAGTTATGAGTCTCATGGATTTTCCTGCCAAAGCTGGCCTTGAACCATGATCCTCAGATCTCAGCCTCCTGAGTAGCTAGGATGACAGGCATGCACCGCTGGTGGCTGGCTTTTTATTTTTAGAATGGAAAAGGGAGACCCCATGCATGCATGTTATGGGAACAGCACAGCACAGCAAAGAGAAAAATCTGCTTGCTACTTCCAACCCCATCAGGACCTCTGATTAACCCTTTGAGAGTTCCTTCCTGGCTCTTTCTCTCTAGGCATTTTGTTGTTGTTGTTGTTTTTGTGGGTTGTAGGGCTTGAACTCTAGGCCTGGGCACTGTCCCCCAGCTCTTCAGCTCAAGGCTAGTGCTCTACCACTTGATCCACAGTGCCACTTCTGGTTTTCTTGTGGTTTATGGGAGCTAAGAATCTCACAGACTTTCCTGTCTGGGCTGACTTTGAACTGTGATCCTCAGATCTCAGTCTCGTGAGTAGCTAGTATTACAAGCGGGAACCTCCAGCATCCAGCTGTATTTGTAGCTTTTAAAGCTGAAAAAAAAAAAACCAAACCTGAATACCCAGAGTCTAGAGTATAGCTCTGTATTAGAGTACATGCTCAGCATGCACAGGGAGCAGGGTTCAATCCCTCACAAGAACCCGACAAATAAACGCAACATGGGTCTGTCTCCCTTGTGTCTGCCCCTGGGTCACTAGGATCTCCCAGGGCTCAGTTTCCACTTGTATAAAGTAGGCCCCTCCAGGATCCTTCCTGGCTTCAACAATTTGTAAGGCTAGGGATCTCTTTGTTAAGCCAAAGAAAGTATTCAGAGCCTGAGTCTGACAGACAGGCCGGAGCCACGGGCGCCCAGCAGAACCAGACTTTAACTGAACTATCAGCTTCTCCGAGTCTGGTGTACCCACACCTCACCCTGAGCTGACTTCCGCAGCTCCCAGTCCCCAGTGCTACCTGCCCCCCCCCGCCGCACCCCCCCTCAGGCCCCGCACCTTGCTTGCTGTAGACCTTCTCATCACTGCAGTCCTCCTTGGGCAGCCAGGGTGTGTCCCGGTCACAGTTCACCAGCAGGATGGCCCCTTGGCCCTCCGGACCCCACGTCCAGGATGCCTGCAGTGGCAAGAGGACAGGACATGGCCCTCCCCGCTTCTAATCTAGAACAGAGCCCCCAGGGACACCAAGAGAGAGCCCCTCTACCCCCCATGTGAGACACGGTAGACAGGAGGCTGGACAGGGCACGTGGTCTCTGCTCTGGGCTGTGCCTGGAGAAGGCAGGGAAGCCCAGTGTGGCCAGAGCATGGGCAGAGAGACAACCAGGACAGGACTGAAGTCCCCCTGGGGGGGGGGTGTTCTCACACATGCTCAGATATCCCTAATGCGGCTGCAGGTGCTGCACCTCTATGTGACAACAGAGGGCCACCAAGTCTATCTGGGTCATGGGTCACAGCGTGTCCCTGTTTGGATGAAGCCCTGTCTGTGATGTCTCTGTGGCCTTCAAGGCCCGGTGAGGCCCACCTGCCCTCCCTCCCACCTGCTCTGCCTTGCCCTCCCTCATGGAATTCCATAAGTCAGAAGAGTCCTCCAGGCCAAGCCCCAGGGACTTTGCCCATGCAGACACAGAGAGAATGCATGTGCAGGACTGACCTGGGGCAGAGGTGGGGAGCTGGTGAACCCCCATTCTGACCCGCAGGGTCTTGAGTGATGCTTAGCCCAGGCTTCTCAATGGGTTCTGTATTACCTTTTTAAAGTACTGGTGGCTCAGGCCTAGAATCCTAGTTACACAGGACACTGAGATCTAGGGATTGGGCAGCAAAGTTCCTGAGGCTTTTATCTTTAACTAACCACAAAAAAGCCAGAAGTGGAGCTGTGGTGCAAGTGGTAGAGTGTCAGCCTTGAGCATAAAAGCTCAGTGACAGTGCCCAGGCCCTGAGTTCAAGTCCCAGTACTGCGACATACACATATGTCATCTAGCTACCATGTGTGCAGGGTATTGCACAGTGGTAGAGTATGAGCTTCGCCTGGAGGCTCTGGGCTATTGCTCAGCATGGTTTGTAGTTAACTGTGGCTACAGATCATTCATATGAAAGGCACACATGCCTGTGGCAAAAACATAAATGATATGGAGAATGTATGCACACATAGTAAAACCACCGGAGCTTACAAAAGGGTAGAGGGAAAAATTACACCAACCACCACCATAACCATACCATGCTTCCCATGAATTGAAAGAACAGAGTCACACTCATTCCATGGAGAGGGCTCTTGTCAGTCCAATGGGGAGGGAAAGATCAATGGAAACAAACAGATGAATGAATAATAATACTTGAAAAAGTAGATAAAGGAATGTGTTGTACACAGACCAGTGGGGATGTGATTCTCTCTGTGAATGACGCGCGCAGCCCTCTGCTCCTGCAGGTCCCTGTCCCCTCAATTTTTCTTTTTTTGTGCCAGTTCTGGGGCTTGAACTCAGGACCTGTGTGTTATCCCTTAGCTTTTTTCTTAAATTCAAGTTTGGCACTTACCACTTGAGCCACAGCTCCACTTCTGACTTTAAAAAAAAATTTTAAAGTAGTTTACTGGGGATAAGATTGTCACAGACTTGCCTGGCCAGGCTGGCTTTGAACTGTGAGCCTTAGAACTCAGCCTCCTAAGTAGTTAGGATTACAGGCCTGAGCCACTAACACCTGGCTATACCCTCTTAATTTTCAGATAAAAGGAAAGACAGTGGGGCTGGAGGCGTGGCTCAGTTGGTGGAGTGCTAGCCAATAAACCAAAGTGGCAGGTACTGAGTTTGAGTCCCGGTCTGGGACCTAGAATAAAAAGAAAAGAAAAGGCTGAGCAGTGAGTACAGATGGCTTTCTGGTGTGGCCTCTGTGGCTGGTGCATGTCTTCTCAGTAGGTCTGGGCCTGGGGTGTGAAATGGACTGGGTATCTGCCCAGTAGCCGACCCCATGGGGAGCCTGCCTCAGGCCTCCGCCTCCTGCCCAGGGAAAAGCGAGCTGTGGGTCTGCTGGGGCTCAAGGCCTCCCGCAGAGTCTGGTCCGGGGCTCTGCCAGTAGACACAGCTACCTTTTTCGGGTTGTTCTTTTCTACCACGCCATCTCGGTCCGCGTCCACGTCCAGGGAGATCTCTGGGGACGAGAGACATGGGTGAGTTGCTGAGCATGCTTGTGTGGCACAGACACAGGGGTGCAGCGGGGTGCAGCTGGACAGGGACCCCCGGTGAGGTCATCTTCCTGCCTGCCTCCCCATAGACACCCTCAGTGGACACAGGGGTACCCCCTCAGGGGCCACCCACCTGCACTGCTCCCATCCCCCTCCCTGCACACAGCTGGGGGCCTCGGTGCAGAGACTAGGTCACGCTGGTGGCAATGGCAGAACTGGGGTACACAGGGCTGCTGTGGCCTGACTCACCCATACTTTGAAACAGCACAAGTACAAGACCCCTCACTGTCCTGGGCATGTATATATCTAAAGGTATATGCCAGTGTGTGTGTATGACTCTGTGTGTGTGTGTGTGTGTGTGTGTGTGTGTGTGTGTGTGTGTGTGTGTGTGTGTGTGTGTGTGTGTGTGTGTGTGTGTGTGTGTGTGTGTGTGTGTGTGTGTGTGTGTGTGTGTGTGTGTGTGTGTGTGTGTGTGTGTGTGTGTGTGTGTGTGTGTGCATGCGCGCACACTGGTCTGTCTGTCTCTCCCAGAACTCTCAGGGCTCTAGATCCCATCTTTAAGGATGGGGGGGGGTGTTTCCTGTGGTTACAAACTATGTCTCCACCCCCTCTTGATTTGAGGGTGATCTAGTGTCCCTGTCCACTCCTTTCTCTCAAGGAAGGGACCACAATCGCTCCTGGGCCTGCAGGAAGACCAATTTTCTAGAAGCTATGGGGTAATATGGAAAGTTCTAGCATCAGTCCATGGTTTGAAGCCTTGGTTCTTTGCTTCTGAGCTTGTGACTTTGGGCAGGTTAGACAACTTCTCAGAGCCCATGTCCTCACTTGTACGAACAGCAGGCTCTTTCTAGCAACAGCCTGTTGCACCATGTGCAGTGGTATCAAGGGGGCCTGTGAATGTTGACAACCCCGTGGTCATGAAAACCAAAGATCCCTTCAGTACTGTCAATGGAGGCACACTGCTTCCAGGCAGAGGCTGGCAGGGGGCGGGCATGGCTGGCAGGCACCGGCAGTGCCACCGGGGTGACGGTGGCCGGTTATAAGCGGGCTTGTTTCAGGTCAGCATGACTTGGACTATGATGGGAGAAGGGTGGGAGTGAATGCATCCTCCCTTGGTCCCCTTGGCAGATACATCCCCTACCCCCATAGGGTGAGGAGGGTCTGGCACAGAAGGACCCCGGTGTCACCTTCCCTGGGTGGCTGTGCCTAACCAGGTCTTCCTTCCTTCCTAGTCTTCCTTTGACCCTGGCGGTGGCTCTGCTGGGTAGAGGACAGCAGGAAGGTGGAGGCCCTGGGGGGAAGCAGCCTCCAGGGAGGCCTGCCAGGAGTGTTGGGCTGTAAAGCTCCTGCACACACTCTTCCCACCAACTGCCGGCTCAACACGGCTCTGCGGGGCGCCTGCCACGGGGCTGGATGAGGGACACACGGCAGACATCCCCAGGAATCTATGGTCCTGGGAGAGACATAGCAGGACGCCCAGTTCCCAGGGGAGCAAACCCAGGCTTGGAGGAGGCGGGGGGGGGGGGGGGAGGAAGAGGGAGGGGTGCAGATCCAGGGGACAGCAGGGAGGTGGTGGGGCCACCCGGCCTGCTCTTAGAGGCGCAAATGCAAGAGTGTTAGTTTTGGCTCCCAGACCCTCTCCAACTTTCCAGCTTGCCACACCTCTCTGCCATGCCTGCAGTCCCCTCTGCCAGCGGCGGGGCACTTCCCACGGCTTCCTTACCAGTGAGGCTCACATCCGCCAGACTGCAGAGCAGAGGTGGGCCCAGGTGGGCTGCTGGCTCCCAATCTCTGCTCCTTGCTGTGTCCTTCTACCTGGGTGCCTTGCAAGAGCCAAGCTCAAATGTGTGTGTGTGTGTGCGTGCGTGTGCGTGTGTGTGCGTGTGCGCGCGTGCGTGTACGTGCGTGTGCGTGTGCATGAGTGTGTGTGTGTGTGTGTGTGTGTCGGTTGTGGGGCTTGAACTCTGGGCCTGGGCATGTCCCTCAGCTCTCTTCATTCTCAAGGCAAGCGCTCTACCACTTGAGCCACAGAGCTACTCTGGTTTTCTGGTGGTTAATTGGAGATAAGAGTCTCATGGACTTTCCTGCCTGGGCTGGCTTTGAACAGCAATCCTCGGATCTCAGCCTCCTGAGTAGCTGGGATTACAAGCATGAACCACCAGTGCCCAGTTCCAAGCTCACTTTGAAGACCCAGCTCTTGCTCCCCTGAGCAACACAGCTGGAGGAGGTGGCTATAGCCCTGTCTGACCATCCAGTCGCCTTTATCCCTACACTGAAAAGTCTCATGCAAACTTCTTGCAGTATATACATTAAAGCAGCACTTGTGGGAGGAGTTATAGAGTACTTATAATGCTTTATTATATTTTAAATTTCCTTTTTTTGGAAGGGGTGGTGGTGGTACTAAGGATCGAACTTAGGGCCTTATACTTGCTAGACAATGCTCTAACCACATGAGCCATGCCTCCTGCATTCATTATTTTCAAAGGTTTGTCTTCCTTTATGCCTTGGCCAGGCTGGGCTCTGATCCTCCTATTTGTGTTTTCCCACATTACTGGAGGTGACAGGCCTGTGCCTCTGAGCCCAGCCACCAGCTGAGATGGAGTCTTGAGAACGTTGGTGCCCACTGTTGGCCTTGAACCTTCATCCCCTGAGCACTGCCCCCTGCCCCCCCCCACCGAGTTGCCAGGATGACAGGCTTGAGCCACCACACACAGCTGTATATCTGGAGGCACAGTTTCAGTGTGCAGCCCAGGTTTCCCTTGAACTCTTAATCCTTTGGCCTGACCTTCCAGAATGCGGAACTGCAGGCGTCTGCCACTGCACCCAGCTGAACTTCTTAACTTTATTTTTTTTAAACTAATGTAATAATTACAGCTGCAAATTGAAAAGAAAAATACCGGACTCCTTCTAAAGAACGCCAGCAGTTCCCTGCCTGGGTTCGTCTCACTGCATACTATTGAATAGTGTGTACTTCTCGCGGTGCCCTGACCCCTAAAGACAAGACAGCTTTCTCTGCCTTCCTATTAGGGAATTGGGCCAGCTCATAATCCGGCTTCCTTGTCACCTCTTCCATCACCCACAAGGGCTCTCAGTATCTCTCTTAGGACCCAGAGCACTTGCCATGGCCTCCTCTGGGTTCTGCCCCCTCCTTAGAGCCCCCTCAAACTACAGCCCCCCCCCCAGTTCTCTCCACAAGCTTCCTCACCCTGACGTAACCCAGTACCCAGGATGATGCTTACAGGAGCTCTGCCCTCCCCAGGGGAGGACACCTGTTTCAGGCCCTCTAGGTTCCAGAGGACATTTCCCAGAGGCTCCAGATCCTACCTCAGCTCCCCGGAATAGCCCCAGGGTGTCAGGTGACACGGGGTGTGGGGGGATTAGTGGGAAATGTCACCAGGATTGGGTTCAAGGCAGGCTGAGGCCCCCTGGCTGTGTTTTGGCCACTCGCCAGCTTCAAGCATGGTGACAGTGGTGGCTGCCCCTTCTCTCCCCCACCCCTGCCTTCTTGTTTTAGGAGTACGTTAGGGTGGAGGAGTAGGGGGGCTCTTCCTTTCCCCCAGTCTGAGGCTCTGGGAGGGGGCACAGGAATGAGCTCCTGGGGAATGCTCAAAGTTCCTGAGCCTGAGTGCCATGTCCTGTGCCGTCTGCCAGGACCACAGGAAAGATGGAGGGAAGCAACCTTCCTTCTCCGACCCCAAGCCCATGCTCCTGCATGGGGAAGCCCCTGGAAATTGCAGGGATGGGAGGCTTGAAGTCCTCCGTCGGTAGCTGGGGACAAGTGGGGCCTAGAGGGGGTGAGCTACTTCTTCAAGGTTACACAGCAAGTCCTTCCCAAACTGGACTTGGGACCCAGAGCCTGATTTGGCCAAGGGATTTTGCAGGATTGTTACCATATCCCGGGAGGAAGACTGGGGACAGTCTTTCATTCTCTTCCTTGAGAGGAAGGGAGAAGCAAGCATTTGAGTACTATCTGTTCTGGGCCTATGGCACAGGCCCTTTGCATATGCCATGCCAGTGCATCCTTGGAAGCACTGTGCAAAAACACTCTATGTATCCACTTATCAGATGAGGATTCTGAGGCTCGGGGGGGCAGTGTACTAATCTGGCTGGAGGGGCAGAGCTGGAGCATATTTCTGCCCATCACAAGGCCACCACTGCCTGTGCCCAGTGTGGTTTCAGAACAAGACTCAGGTGACAGGAATTCAGGTATCTCAGGGCGGTGTGTGTGTGTGTGTGTGTGTGTGTGTGTGTGTGTGCGTGCGTGCGTGTGTGTGTGTGTGTGTGTGTGTGTGTGTGTGTGTCCCACTGTCCAGGGACAATGGCATATCTGCCACTGAGGTATTGCCCCTGAGTGGGCTCGTGGGGTGGGAGGCCTGGGAAGGAGTGGGTGTATGTGGAGACATGGAGTCCACCGCTCCCTCAGAATGATCGGCTAGCACCTGCCAGGGTCACTAGTGGGGCTGTAAACATAGGTTCTTAATTAACCACCAACAGAGCTGGGGGTGGGGCTGTGATTCAAGCGGTAGAGTGCTAGCCCTGAGCAAGAAAAGTGGAGGGAAAGTGCCCAGTTCGTGGGTTCAAGCCCCAGAACCGGAACAAAAAAAGAAAAGGTGGGGGTGGAGGGAGATACTTTTCTATCCCATGCATATAAACCACCTGGGACCGATGGCCGTTAAGTAAATAACTGTGAGGTGAAAATCCTTAGCCTTGGGCAGATGGGGTCTTCTGGGGAGGGAACCCTGCGCTCCTCGGAGCAGGTGACCGGAAGGGCCAGCTTCCCGCCTGCCCCAGGGAAGGAAGAGCCCAGCTCTGCGGCCTCTCAGGAGGTGATGTGCCTGCAGCCTCTCTCTGCCTTGCTTTGGTGGATGCCTGAAGGGTGTAGTGAGCCCTGGGGTCACCTTCACCGGACAGGCCGCTAGCCCCAGTCCTCGTCCTCAGGTATCCGGGCTCTGTGGGGTTAGGTTTCCTCCAGGAGTCATCTGACACAGGCGATGTGTATGTGAGTGCTCACTATGCACTCACGTGCCAGGGCTGGGAACGGCCAGGGGGAGTTTGGTTACCATCTCCCAAGGCCCCCTGAGGTCATCCTGAGATTCTCACCCCAGGCTGGGTACCCCGTGGTGCAGAAAAGAGGGGCAGGGTGACTCTCACCCGTGCCCCTGGGGGCCTCAGTTGACGAGAAGCAGAGGAACACTGTGTACTTAAGGTGCTAAGGGCTGAGGGGGCAGTGTGGGAGTTAGCAGTCCTCTAGGGAGGAGCCAGGGCCCCCCAGAGAATGGGAGATAATGACGAGGGTGGGGGTTGACATGTTGACCAAGCAATCACTTTGTCTGGTGGAGAGAGGCCTTGCAATTCTTTTTGTTTTCACTTTTTCTGAGCCTTGTTTCCCTCATCTGTAAAATGGGTATAACGTGCAGATCCTAGAAAGAGTTGTAAGAATAGACTGAAAGCCGGGTGCCGGTGGCTCATGCCTGTCATCCTAGCTACTCAGGGGGCTAGAGTCTGAAGGATTGGGGTTCAAAGCCAGCCTGGGCAAGCAAATCTGTGAAATCCTCATTTCCAATTAACCAGACAAAAGCTGGAAGTGGAGGCGTGGCCCAAGTGGTGGTGCACCAGCCTTGAGTAAAAGAGCGGAGCAAGAGTGGGAAGCTTGGAGTTCAAGCCCAGGACTAGAGCACATGTACAAAGAACAGACTGAACTCATGGCAGAAAGATGTGCGGTACTGGAGCCTGGCACCTCACTCTGCTTGGCAAGTAGCCAGCGTCCTCCTCCTCCTCCTCTCTGTCCTGCCTCTCCTCCTCCCCATCATCGAAGCACAGCCCTGGACACGGCTTTGGCGTGCAGTACACCAGAGGCGCTGTGTTTTCACAAATCACTCAGCACATCGTTGGCACGCAATGCCTGGTAGATTCCTGCCATGTGGCAACACCTCTGTAAGCCACGCCTGGATGGACCAAATGCCCTTCGGCTAGATCCTCCTGGCTGGCTGTCATTAGAAAATAACTCAAGGTCTGGAGGTGTAGCTCAGGAGGTGGAGCACCTGCCTCGAGAGCTGGCAGTCCTGAATTTAAACCTCAGCATCACCACCAAAGGGAAAAGTTTATGCGACAGGGCCCAGTAACTGGAGATCCAGAAGCTCTGGCCCTGCCCAGAATCTGACCCTTCACCAAAGGGTTCAGCAACTCGGGGGCAGGGGGGAGAGGGGGAGGAGGGGGGACAGTGTGCAGGCATCTGGCCCTGCCCAGTCTACCAGGCAGGACTGAGAACCAGGGCAGGGCCATGTGGGACAGCCAAATAGGTCTAGGAGGAGGTTATCTTTGAATTCTAGACTCAGTCCCCCACAGGGTTGTGTGTGATTTGATTACATTTCTTAGCCTCTCTGAGCCTCACCACACTTGTTAATCAAATGAAGACCATGAACGAGACGAGTTAAGAACCAGGTCTGGGGTTGGGGTGTGGAGGGAGAAAGCTGGGATTGTCAGGGACAGCAGGAATTCATCTCTTCTCCAGCTGTAGGAGAAGAGGAGAGGGACAGGTCTTTCCCCGCCCTTTTTGTGGCCTAGAGAGGCCAGGTCAGACTCAGGGTGCACCTCCTCCTGCAGGCAGTTTCCTGCACAGAACAGAACCAAAGCTGCCCAGTGGCACTGAGCAGGGTGGCGGTGCCAAGCCCTGGGAGGGCAAAGGCACCAGGCCACAGCTATGCCAACTCACCGATGGCCGTGAGGAAGAGCCCAGCCTGGTCGATGGGAGCGTTTCCCTGCTCTTCGTAGTAGCTCACCGTGACCTTGGTGACAGGGACACATGGGGACAGAGAGAAGGGTAGAAATCATGAGTTATCATGGGAGAGCCCAGTGTGATGCTGCCATGCCAGAAAGATAACCCCAGGGTGTGTTCCCCAGCCTCTGCTCCCCCTCCCCCCACAGGCCACACGGTGTGCCTAGCTCAGTGGGAGCCAGTCCAGGGGGCAGGGTGGAGGCTGTCCCTGGCTGATGTCTAGTGCAGTCATTCATGTGAGCGTAGGGTCACGTTCACATGGAGGGAACCCAATGGGGGCCTCTCTGGCCATGGGTACCACATGTGTGCCCAGCACCCCACTTTATAGACACCAAGGTCAGGGTACTCTGAGGCCCCAAGTTCTCTGTCTGGCCTCTGAGCCCTTGATATGGGGGAGCCCCAAACCAGATGTGCAGCGATGTGACTCTAGATTCCTAATGCAAAAAGTATGCAAACTATCTTAATTTTTTTAATATTGATCACATCAAAATGGTAATATTTTAATGGATATTTGGGATTTAGCAAAATACATTATAATAATGAATTTTGCCTCTTTCTTTTTGCCTTTCTTTGTGTGTGTGTGTGTGTGTGTGTGTGTGTGTGTGTGCGCGCGCGCACGCGCCCTCGCCAGTACTAGAGCTTGAACTGAGGGCCTCAGCGCTGTCTCTGAGCTTTTTTGCTCAAAGCTAGTGCTCTACCCCTCGAGTCATAGCTTCATTTTCAGCCGTTTGCTGGTTCATTGGAGATAAAAGTCTTCTGGGCTTTCCTGCCCAGGCTGATTTTGACCTGTGATCCTCAGATTTCAGCCTCCTGAGTAGCTAGGCTGACAGGTGTGAGGCACCAGAGACCAGTGACCCAGCACCTGACTCATTTTTTTTTTTTTTCTGACATAGCAATGGGAGTTTTGGACGGGACATGTGGCTTGCACGTCTCTGTTTGATAGGCTGCTGTGGCTAGGACCAGGACTCCCCTAGCCATGAAGGCTGGCCTCCCCTCGTAGTACCTTGTCACTGCTGGCCTCTGTGCTGGCCTGGCTCATGGTGAGCCGCAGCGTGGTGCTGGGAGAGAGGGACCAGCGCAGCTTGCCATTGGTGGCCACTTCCTCGGCTTCCCCGTCCTGCACCACTTCCACCTGCACGCCCTCGGAGTGCTTCAGGCTGAAGGTTTGGGCCCCAGCTGGAGCCGCACTGTAGGGAAAGAGGACAGGAGGTGAGGGAGCAGGGCTGGAGTAGACAGGATGGGGACTTCAGGAGAGAGTGCTGGGAGGGACAAGCAACCTGTCTAGAAACCGCTCTGCTGCTCCGGGTATTCGGCAGTGGGCTGGAGCTAGTGTGGGGTGGTTGGTCAGGCTGTGGGTGTGTGGGTCTCAAGAGGCCACCAGGCTGCGGCTCTCTGACCCTGGGAGTTCGGCTCAGTGGTAGAACTCTTGCCTAGTAGACACAAGGCTCTGGGTTTGCTACCTAGCACAAATACCAAAACAAACACAAAGCAATGCCAACTGTAGGCTGCAGGGGGCGCTCGGAAAGACAGCCCCCCCAATGGAGAAGACAGGGAGGTGGTGGGGGTCTGGCGGACCATTCCAGGTGTTTCCAGATATTGGCAGTGGAGCTCAAACAAAGAGATTCCAAGCTACTCTATTTCTCCTCCCGCTGACCTTTCCAAGGAAGGTCTTCAGGCCATCAGGGAGATGCTGGCTGACCTGAGGTGGGTCCCTCATTGGCCTGGACAGATGCCCCTTCCGTGCCCATGGTTGGCTGAGGTCCAGAGCGTGGGCAAAAGCCAGGGATTGGGTATATGTGGGAGATCTAGGTTTGGTCAGGTTTTGCCCCTCCTTGCTATTGGCGGAGAGGCTTGAATATATCCCTGTGCTGACAGTCTACCCAACAGTTCAAAAGACAGGACCCTTCCTGTCCCCTCTCCCATCCCTCCAGGGACGGGGCTGCTTTATAGTTATGACACTGCCACGTGCCACCTACCTCCCTTGGGCCATGCCCTGCTCCCTCCAGGGCAGCATCTCACCCCCTCCACCCTTGGCCTCAGAGCCTGGTGCAGGCTGGGTACACTATGCACCCAGCCAGGAGGGAGTTGACAGAAGCCTCTTCCAGGGAGGGGGCTGGGTGCAAAAGACCACCGATAATGTTTGCTAGGGGTAGTCTCTTTCTGGCCATGACAGAGCTTCACCATTTACTGTCTTGGTATAAGTAATCTCCATTTAAAAATAACCCTATTAAGAAAAATGTCAGAGCTGTGCTACAGGTGGAACATGGGTTGAGAAACACCGTCAAAGTCTGAGAAGTCAAGGACTCACTCAGGCCTGGGACATTCCTTTAGGGCGACTTTCTCCCTTGCCTGCCAACCTGCTGGGTAGCCTTGGGCAAATGGCTTTCCCTCTCTGTTACAGGGAGTGTTGAATGGGAGGGTGAAAGCCAGGGCAGCGGTGGTCAGGGTAGAGGCAGAGGGGTAGACCCTGGGCAGTGAATTAAACCAGAATTCCATCTGGCTCGGATTGCAGCCTCTGCAGACAAGGCTACTTAGAAGGTGTCGCTCTCATGACATTCCTGTCTGACGTCATTCCTCTGGCCAGCGAGA
This sequence comes from Dipodomys merriami, assembly GCF_024711535.1. Lineage (NCBI taxonomy): Eukaryota > Metazoa > Chordata > Mammalia > Rodentia > Heteromyidae > Dipodomys > Dipodomys merriami. The sequence goes on along the minus strand of NW_027204270.1, from coordinate 18,697,760 downwards.
GACCTATGGAGGTCCCAGAGGGCCCATAGCACCGCTCCAGGGCCTCCTGCCCACCCCACAGCCCGGCCTTCGGCCTGCTCAGAGCGAAGCCAACAGCTATTCTTGGAGCAGCCCCGAGGCCCTGGCAGAAGTGACAAAGGCTTCCATTGTGCCCCTGCAGATCCTGTTGGCTGCCTTCATCCCAGGAAGATCCTTTTAGAAACCTGAGCACCAGGGGCTGAGGCAGCCCCGGGGTCCCTGGAGGTGGTGGGGAAGGGCCCAGGACATCAGAGAGGGAAAGGAGCGGGGCTGGCGGGTGCTCATGACCCCCCCCCCCACTTACTGGAAAGAGGACAGGCTGCCAGACCTAGACCGAGGGGTTTGTTCTGCCCTAGCACCCAGGACATGGCTGTGCCCTAGGGATGCTTTGGCAATAGATGAGTGAATGCGTGAACCTTACCGTCTTGGCTTCTCAACCTGTATTACCAGAGCGATGTTTCCAGAACAGAAGTCACATCACTTGTGTGCACTGGGATGTTCCACGGCTCCCCAGCACCCAGCTGTGCGGCCACTGCGTCTCAGCAATTCCCTGCACAGCTCAGCTCCGCCCACTGCACATCCTCACACCTGCTGTCCACCCAAGATGCCGTCCCCAGCCTGGCGCGCGCCCACCTCTTCCTGAACACCTGCTGCCTTCCTTGTCCTTTTCTCCATGAAATTGGACAAAGGGAGTGGGGTGGGAAGGAGAGGAACTGGCAGTGGTCTGAGGCGGGGATCGGCATGGCTGTGGCTGGTACTGTGAGCCAGGGGACGCGTGGACAGGAAGTGGTCCCAACTTAGGGGGGGCGGGCCCTCCCCTGAGGGCATGGGGAAGCCGTGGACACCTGTCCCTCCACACTGCAGACAGTTCACCCAGGGTGTGGGGCAGGGTTTCAGGAGAGCAATAGCGGGAGGGGAGGGACGAGCAGTCCGGTGACAGCAGCCATGATGGTGGCTTGGGACCAGATGGTGGCCATGGTGACGGGGAGAAATGACCAGGCATCTGGTGTCACACCAAGGACGTCTGTTCAGCATCTCCCATGCTGTGTGCTCTGGGGGAGTCCCCCAGCCTCTCTGGTCTTTGCCGAGTTAGTGGGGGAAGGTCACCGGCTTGGCGTGGCCTGGCTGGGCTGGGGAGGCTCATCCAGCCCCAGCCTCCTGGTTGGCATCTGGGTGTCTTGGCTTGATTATCGGGTTTGGGCCTCATTAACACCAGCCGGGGTTCACCTCCCCCCCCAGTGACCCTAGCTCCTGGCAGCCTGGGTGTGACATCCCGAGCTCTTCACACGCCTCTTCCCCATCTGGCCGGCAGTCGGGAGCCTCTCCTTAGGGCTGAAACAATCTAAGGTATGGCCCGCCCCCCAGAAACCTTCAATGTCCTCTCATAACCAAGTCCAGCACCTGAACAATTCCTCCAAAACCCCAGTTCCAGCTCACTGATCCCCGGGCCTTATGCTGTGGGTCACTGAAACAGCCCCCTCCCAATGGTTCCACTTTCTGTGGGGTACATTGGTTCCCTGGGGGCACCATCTCCTTCCCTCTCTAAACCCCTGATCATCTTTCAAGACCCAGCTCAGTGGCCTCCTCTTCCAGGAAGTCCTCCCAGATCCAGTCACCCACAACACATCTCTTGCTCCTTTTACGGGTGCCTCAAACCCTCGCCGGGTTAAACGTTTCTCTCCAAGTTCTGAATGGGCAGAAGGCAGGAACTATGACTCATCCAAACTGTTCTCCTCCTCCTCCTTTCTTTTTTGGTACTGGGGCTCGAACCCCAGGACGTTGCCCTTGCTAGGCAAGTGCTTTGCCACTGAGCTACATTCCAGCCCATCACATACTGTTTTCATGGTATAATAAACCCAACACCAGTTCATGGCAATTGTGTGTGGGACCCCTTGGACCACCTGCATCCCGTCACCCCCCTCCCCCGCCTCAACCCTCCCTCCCACCTTCCATAAACCCACAAGTGAGGTGCGGCCAGCTCGGGGATTTCTGACACCATATTTCCATCCTGACTCAAAGCCCCAGTCAGCAAAGCTGCAAGATGCCAGCACCTCCCTAGAGCCCCTGGGCCCTGGCTTGAAACCGGAGCCCTGGAGAGGCCCTGCCAGGGCCTCCTGTTTAGAACGGAGGGCTCCGGGTGTTGTTCTGATTTATGGAGCCACGGGACCTGGCTTGTCTTCCTCCCTCCGTCATTCTGTCAGGAGTAAGCACTACTCTGCCACCTCGGCTACCTGCCCTTGACCTTCTACAGCCCCATCCCTGGAGGCTGGAGGTGGGGAGCGGGTCTGCTTTTATCAATGGCCACATCCATTCATTCACTCACTCATCCTGGGGCACTTCAGTGGCTCAGGGCAGGAGAGGGAAGGAGGAGGGCACCTGCCTAAAACCAGAAAGTCAGGGGCCTGGGCTCTGTCCCCCACCCCTCTCCAGCTGTGCCACTTGGGACAAACACCGATGACCTGATCTCCCTGACTTCCTGTCTAACTCATGAAGGGCATCTATGACTCAGGCCTGCAATCCTAGCTACTCAGGAGGCTGAGATCTGAGGATTGAGGTTTGAAGCCAGCCTGGGTAGGAAAGTCTGTGAGACGCTGATCTCCAATAAACCACCAAACAGCTAGAAGTAGAGGTATGACTCAAGTGACAGAGTGCCAGCCTTGAGTGAAAATTCTAGCCCCACGACCAGCATGAACAACAACAAAACCCCAAAGAACAAAATAAAAAATAAATCACATGTAAATTATTAAATAGAACTTGGGTAGGCTAGCAAAACATTCAGAAGGTTTCTGGGTATGAAATAACGGTTCAGAATGTTAGTGAGTAATTATAAGTAAATAATAACATCTATAAAAGGAAAAGGAGGGGAAGGCGAGAGAGCTCACGGTAGGGCATGGTCAAAGAAGGCTGCTTGGAGGAGGTGACGTGTGAGCTGAGCCCTGACTGATGAATGTCAGGCTTGTGGAGGTCTTGAAGGTAGTGTTCCAAGCAGCAGAGCAGCAGGAGCAGCAAGTGCAAAGGCCCTGAGATGGGATGCCTAACAGTATGCATGGAGCCAGTGTGTGTGCAGAGGCAATGGCTAGGAGATGGCAGGGGAGCAGCACACTGGCCAGTGGAGCCCACCACATGCCCAAGCCCTTATCACTGAACACTGCACCTTCCACCTTCCTGGCCTTAGTCCTAACAAGATGGCTAAAAACAAATCTCCAGCCTTGCTGAAGCCAATTACAAGACAGAGAAAATCTGGAAGGACTCAGGGAGTGTCTGGGGAGAATTTATACCCTCTGGGATCTTTCCCAGGGCAGGGTGCAAGTCTAGTGGGGTTTTCCCCAGCCATCTACCAAGCCAAGTCTAGGAACTGCCTTGGCCCCTCGGCCTTGGCCCTACAGGAAACGGCCAGCCCTTGACTTAGGAAACCCAAAAACAAAGAAAAGAGGAAGGAGGGCATCACCCCCACCTGCCACCACAGGGATTCATTTTAAGTTCTGATGTAATCCGGAGACTGACTGCGAGACAGGGGACAATTGTTAATGGCCTCAGGGTACAGGCCCTGGCCTCTCCCTCTGAGAGCAGGGGTCATCTGCAGTATTGGGGTGTTTATCCTCTTCCAGAGGTGGGAAGCTGTTCTCTGCCAAGGGCCATTTGAATACTTATATAACGGATATGTAAGCTGCTGGGGGCCCAGGAGAAGGATCTCCAGGCACTGGTTTGTGAGAGGAAGGGCTGAGCAGCTTGGCTCCAAGGATGCCTTCCCTCCTCCTTCTAAACTGGGGAGAGGGGGCCTATGGATGGATGGTCCAGGTCAAATCGGATGAGGACCCTGGCCAGGCCTAGTGAAGTTACAGCATGCAGCTAAAGGGACCATGGGGGAGTGCCACGCCGACCCCAGTGGAGTCTGCTTAGCATGGGAAACCATCTATCAGACCATGATAGGGGCTTCGAGACCTATCTCTGAGTTTTGGGACTTCACCGAAGTCTACCTCAGAGAATGGGGCTTTACAGAAACCTATCTCCAAGTTTTGGGACTTCACCGAAGTCTACCTCGGAGAATAGGGCTTCTAAGAGGCCTACTCCTGGGAAAAGGCTGGAAAAACCCCTGGGAAAAGATGTGTTTCTGTCTTTCTTCTCCTCATAAGAGTGCCTATCAATCTTTTACTGTTTCTGCTGTTCATTGTACTTACTCATTGTCAACGTTCCCTTATTCAAAGCTCTTTCTTAAGAGTGTTGACGACTCCAATATCTGATGAGTGTCTTAAAAATATGACTAACTCACCAGAGTTAAGTGCTACCCTGAAACCCCTCTTATGGAGGCTAGTAGACAAGCCATAAGCAAATATAAAAGTATTGGGGGTTTCACAAAGTCACTCCAGCAGAAGGAATTGTAAGAAATTTACAAGAAGCTGTAGGCGCGGCTAGAACAGAAGGAATGTATGGCAATTGCTGAGATAACTACTTAGGAGAAAGAACTTCCTGGTACTCTCATTTACTAAGAGACTTGCTAGATCTAGGCCTCCGTGACCTTACTATTAAAGAAGGAACAGGAAAAATCTTATGGGATAATTAAGGCCTCTATAGAAATAAGGTAATGGTGAGATGGTGACAAACGTCGAAACCCATTATATTTCTTAGAGATAAGCCGGAAACAAGTGCCTTTCAGGCGACCAGCTGGTGACCACTAAGAATGAAGCCCTGCAGCAAGATTGTGTAAACTTTTGCCCCTTTTCTTATGAAGACTTCTGTTATAAAAGTTTGTTATCCTCTGCATTAAATCGCACTCAGCACTCAGCATCTACTCCTAATGTGTGTGAGTTGTCTGTTTGCCATCTCCCCATCCTATTCCGGGTTCCTCCCCTAGGTATCCTCCGTCGTCCCGACAGAACCCGGTCCGCGGCAGGGGAGAGTGGGCAAGGTGCCTAAAAGATGAGCATTTCAGGCCTAGTAAGAAGGGAGCATGCCGGCTGGAAAGGTGGCTTAGCGGTAGAGTGCTTACCTAGCACACATGAAGCCCGGGGTTCAATTCCTCAGTGCCCATATCAACAGAAAAAGCTGGAAGTGGCAACGTGACGCAAGTGATAGAGTGCTAACCTTGAGCAAAAGCAGCTCAGGGACAGTGCCCAGGCCCTGAGTTCAAGCCCCAGGACTGGCAAAAAAGGAAGAAAGAAAAGAAAAGGAAAGAAAGAAGGAAAGAAAGAAAAAAGAAAAAAGAAGGGAGCCTATGTATCTCTATTAATGATCACAAAGTATGTTCTCTAGGGGAAAAAATCCCTACTTCCTCTGTGCATCTAACTATAACTTGTTGGGGGCTAGCCATCAGAATGAGGCTGGGTCAGCGCAAGTATCCCTGAAGGAGACTCCCGTAAGGGAGGGGTCACTCCTGTTGATCTGCTCTGCAGGGCAGGCTCCGGTGACCCCCTCCGGGGCAGTACGAGGGCGGTGTATTCCCTAACTGTGGTTCTATTGTTGGACACAAGGACCTTCTTTGTCTTCTCTCTCTGATTGAGCCAAATCTGGATCTCTGGAGGCCCATAGAGGTAAACTGATTGGCTTAGAGCCACACAAGGAGGTATAGGTGTAGCATAGGTGACCACAAATGCTGCCTCTGTCCGCAGCCCTAAGCCCCTCGCAATCAGGAAGTCAGCTCCGGCTGTGTTCTGTGGGGGGCTGTCTTGCCTTCACCCGGCCTTTAGGGTACATAAGGCCTGTTCACTCTCCTTTATGACTCCAAAGGAAGGATGGATCTGAACATGTCTCCCTCCCTAACTGGGCTCAGAGTCCCTTGCCTTCAGGGACCTGCATCTGGGCCCGGCAGGGCTCTGGGGGAAGCAGAAGATCGAGTGGGAGTAGGTGAAGTTTCCATAGGCTTCTGGTCAGGGGGGGGAAGGACATTAAGTCCACCTGCAGCTTTGGGGTTCCAGAGAATGGAGCAGAGGGGACGAGCATACAGTGAGGTCAGACAGACCCGCATCCTGTGTGTCGTCGGGCAAATGGCTTCATCTCTCTGAGCTTCACTTCCCCATCCACCAAATGGGGCGATCCAAGAACAACGTCCAGCATTAGGGGAGGGTGAGTGGTGGTGGCTTGGTGCTACTACCTCCTGCTATGATGGGCTTGATGTCAGGGATTGTGTTAGGGGTCCTGGCGGAAGTCAGGTCTCTGGGTTCCAGAGCAGGAGGCCTTCTGTTAGACTGGTGACCTCAGCTGGTGGGGAGCAAGCTGTGGGGAGACATTTGGGTGATGGCTGGTGGCATCTCGTAAGTGGAGACCAGGGAGGCCTCTGAGTGTCCCCTCCATGGAGAATTCTCCACCCTGAATGTGATGGGGCTGAGGCTGAGGAGCCCTGATCTAGACCTGGGCTGTGGAGGGCACTGAGGGCTGACACTGGTGCCTGCAGAGAGCATGCAGTGGGACACTGCAATGTGCGAGCCAAGCACACATGTCAGGTTTCAGACTGAAGGTGGAAAAAGGTGATCTTCCCATGGATCACATACTGAAATGGCGAGATTTCACGTACATCAGGTGAAATGAAATGTAATAGGAAACATACCTGTTGACCTGGTTTACCAGGTAAACCTGTTTACCTGGGTGCTGTCCCTGAGCTCTTTTGCTCAAGTCTAGTGCTCTACTACTTTGACCCACAGTGGTTTTCTGGTGGTTAATTGGAGATAAGAATGTCACGGACTTTCTTGCTCAAGCTGGCTTTTGAACCATGATCCTTAAGTCTCAAACCTTCTGAGTAGCTAGGATTACAGGCACGCGTCACCTGCAACTGGCTAACTCTTTTTATTCTTTATTTTAAAAATATTTCAATTCTGAGAGAGAGTCTGGGCTCTGTGGCCCAGGATGGACTTGAACCCATGCTTACCCTGTGGTATTGACTCTTGGTGGTGGGGGAACCTCAGGTTGGGTGTCTTAAGGGAGAAGGGAACCATTACACTTCTGCCCTGTTTGAGAGAGGGTGAGTTGGCACCGATGCCACTCTGTTCTCGCCAGGCTGGGCCTCTCTCAGCCAGGACAGGGTAAGGTAGGGGGTCTTGAGCATAGTCCCCCTTTTAGCTCTCCACTCCCCACTGGAAGCATCATGCCAGCTTCTGGGGCAGCACCCAAAGTGCCTGGACAAGCAGGCGGGTACAGTGACAGCTGTGGCTTAAAAACCTGAGCGCCCTGGCTCTTAGCCTTCTTTCTGCTGGTGCCCAGTTCAGAGCTGGGGGTGGAAAAGGGAGGGGCACGCTTCCAGGTCACTGGCGCCTGGAACCACTCCGATGTTAGGTTATGACCCTCAGGGACAACCCAGGCCTCGCTGAGGTTTACAGGTGGGACAGCTAAGATGAACACTGAAGCAGAGGCCAGGGGTGGAGGAGGGGACAGAGGCCCTGGAGCTGGATAGTATGTATCAATGTGGCCAGCACTTGCTGTGGAGGAGGCCAGAGACTGGGCAGGTGGGCTGCTAGGGCCACAGGAATTGAAGGAGAGAGTGGGCATGGGAGGGCATAGGGAACACCACAAGCGTGGGGTTGGAGGGAGCCTGGGAGAGTCAGGTCACTCCATCTTTGAGAACAATAAGGCCCAGGGAAGATAGGGAACCCACACAGGTCACCCACACATGAATCCACCTCCAGTACCACGTGTCCCTGGGCCCAGCCCTGAGCCCGCACTTTAATGCTTGTAACAAGCTCCAAATGTGGCTCAGCCCCCAGCATGACCCCACAAGGAGCTGGTCCTAACCCCCCCCCCCCCCCCCCCCCCCCCCCCCCCCCCCCCCCCCCCCCCGCTCACAGGGGTCACACTTTCCCCAGACTCCATCCCCACACTGCACTTGGCCGGTCCTTGAGGCTGGAGGCAGTGGCAGAGCCCTACCCTCTGTGCCTGCAGCCCCAGGAATCCCGCAACCTCCTCCAGGTCTGTGGACAGAGAGGAGAGCAGGGGGACAGGATCCTGAATCTGGGGTGCCCTTAAAGACCCCCACCTTGGCACCCTGAGTCCCGGGGCCTCCCCATGAAGTCAGGGAAGCCATCTGGGGACATGGAGCTCACAGCCAGTCCTTGGGGACGGCAGCCCCCACAGGGTGAAACTGGAGCCCGAGCAGCCCCCAGGGCCAGATTCCACCGCGGGGGCAGTTCCCCTCTGGTCCTACCCTGTCTCCAGAAAATCTCTAGAAGGTTCTACTGAGTGGGACAGAGCGGTGGAGTGGAGTCTAGGCCGGGCCAAGGGGAAGTGAAAGGGAGGTGGGTGGAGGAGCTTGAGAGGCCCTGGTGGGAGGGGTGGGGAAGCCTGGGGCTGAAGGGAGGGGTCGCGCACTGGGGCCGCATCTAGGTGTGGGGGAGCCGATGGGGATGTCGGGGGGCCAGCCGCAGCCTGGGGACTGTCAGCTTTCTGCGCCCCCCAGTGTCTCTGCAGCTGGAGTCGGGCGGGGGAGGCGCCAGGTCCCGGGAGCCTCCCCGGAGCCGCGGCCGCAGGCGGAGGGGGCCGGCCGGCCCGGGGGCGCGCGGCGCCCGGCTCACCTGCAGACCCCGCGCCGCTCACCTGTACACGTCGGTCCAGAGCTGCGTGCCCAGCACGTACACCGCCTCCACGCGGCTCCCGTACTGCAGCCGCACCGTCCGCCCGCGCAGCATCTTCTCCCGCGGGCTCGTCCCGGGTGGGGCCCCGGGCACCTGACACAGGTGAGCGCACAGGTGGGCGTGAGCGAGCGCTCGGGTGGGTGAGCGTGCAGGCCAGCGCGCAGCCGCCGTCCGCCCCTCGGCGGCCGGCGCTCTTATCCGCCGCCCGGGGGGCGTGGCGTGGGCGTGGCGTGGGCGTGGCCTGCCGCCGCCGCCCGCCCTCAGGGGGTCGCGAGCCCGTCCGTCAAGCGTGGCCACGCCCTTCCCTGCTCTCGCGCCCCTCCCTCCCCACACCGCTTCCCGGGGTGATGTCTGCAAGCAATTTTTCTTTTCTTTTCTATATTTGGCTTATGACTTCTCCCATTCAATAAACCCCGTCTGCCCTCCGGATCCCCCAGCTTAGTGGGGGCGAGGCATGCAAAGGAACTGCCACCAGAGGGTCCGCACGGTGTGTGGGGGGGTGCCTAAGTCACTCCGGACCCGGGGCTGGCGCAGGGCTCGCAGAGCCCACAGCTCCGGGGTGGGAGTGGAGGGCCGGGCCCCGGGCCACCCCCCACCCCACCCCCGGAGCAGACGCAGCTGGAGCGAGCTGGCCGAGGGCGGGGAGGAGGGGGGCGGCCTGAACCGTGTTTATGGATGGAGATTTGGGTGGCACCCGGTGGCGGGCGGGACGTGCCCGGGGAGGGGTAGAGGGCACGAGGATCAGGGCTGGGCGCAGGGAATGTCCGTGTGGAGGCCAGGGGCGGGTGACACTGCGGGGGACCAGAACCGCTCCCTGCCCCCCTGTACCTGGCGCGAGGCTGGAGGAGGGGAGGCCCGGAAGGAGGGGGTGGAAGTGGCGCGTGTTACAAGGGAGGGGGAGGATGGGGGCCGTGGGAGGCCCAGGAAGGGGAGAGCTGGTCTTAAGAGGCACACCAGCCCCCTCCATTCCCACCTTGCCTCCCAGGAGCCCAGATTAGGAGCTGGTGAAGAGTCCAGCTGCTCCTGGTAGCCGGCTCTGGGAGGAATGTGGGTGTGGAAGGCGGGGAATCCTGAATCCTGGGCAGGGGAGCCATTGCCCCCTCCAAGGCATAGGTGCAGAGAGCTAAGGAAAAGCAAAACTTCTGATTGGTTCCCAGCGCCCTCCTCCCTGCCCCTGAGGACACTTCCGCCAATCAGGCGACAGCTGGTGCACTGCCACCTGTCAGAGCTGCTGGTGAGGCCTGTAGGGGTGGGCACTGGTCTGGGCACCCCTTGCTGGGAGCAACTTTATTTTAGTTAATTCATTGATGTGCCTGTCCTAGCGCTTGAACTCAGGGCCTGGGCACTGTCCTTGAGCTTTTGTTTGCTCAAGGCTGGTGTTCTACCACTTGAGTCACAGCTCCACTTTTGGCTTTTTGGTGTTTCTTTGGAGATAAAGAGTCTCATGGATTTTCCTGCCTGGGTGGGCTTTGAACCATGATCCTCAGATCTCAGCCTCCTGATTAGATAGGATGACTTGTGTGATCCACCCGCGCCCAGCAAGGGGATTCCCTTTGAAGCCTGTCTGTGACCAATAACTGCACATATGCAGATTCTGCCCTTCCCACATCTCACCCACTGGGAAACAAGGCTCTAAAGTGGGGTGAGGTCACGGGGTCATTTATTGTCCCCCTCCTCCCAAAGCAGAGGCAGGTCATGACAGGATCCATGGCAACATTAGGCTAAAGCCATGATTCCAGCAAAACAGAATCAACCCCTGGGTTCTCACAAGTGCATGCTTTCTGTGCCTCAGGTGCTGTTCTAGGCAGCACTTCACCCATGACCCCTTGGGCACATGCACCCACACGGGTATATAGAGCGTGGGGAATTACTCCTGGCTGCACAGTTGCTGAGGTGGCAGAGCAGGACAAAAGTCCGGGCCATGGGGATGAAGGCAGGAGTGGGGCAGGTGAGGATAGTGGTTTTGGTCCATGTTTTGCCACTTGTCCTACCATTCAGAGCCCCATATTCTACCTCTGTAGATGAGGTGAGCTTAAGGATGTTATTAAATGAGATGGAAAGGTCTAGAACATTCTGGAAGAAGCTGGCCAGAGAGGAGCACTTGGGAAACAAAGCCCTCGGCCCATACACAGTTCAACCGTGTCTAGCAGTCTTCATTCGGGGCTCCAGGCCTGGGCTCTGGCTCACCCTGCTGGCCTTAGTGCTTGGGTGACTGGGCAGGAGTTTGCTGGTGCCCAAGGGTTTAAAATAGCTGGAGTGGTCACAGCTGTTGGTGGATTCAAGGCCGGAGGTCTCACACACCATGGCTACGCTCGCCCACTCTGCCCTCCTCCGGGGGGGGGGGGACAGGCAGAAAAGCCAGCAGGAATCTCATGGTGCCTTTTGGGGACTGCCAACAAAGGGCAGGCTTAGCTCCAGCCAGTTCCCGGCATTGATGAACTCCCCTGCCCCCAACTCCTGCCCTTGCCAAGCAGGAGGGCATAGTGCCTGGATGGGGAGGGGGCTCATCTGCACTGTCCCCTGCTGTGACCCTGGGGGGGGTCACTGGGAGTGGGGAGCCTGGTTGGAAGGTGAGTAACGCCCCACAGGCCTGCTTCAAGCAGATGGACAGCTCACCCAGGGGGTACCATATAGGCAGGAATTTAGAAAGAAACTTACAAGACAACACCCAATACGATGGCACAGGACCTGCCACTGGAGAAGACCCCTGAGCAGGTTTTTGAGTTGGGTCTGGCAGGGCTTCTCCAGATGCACACGATGCGGTAAAGAGTGATCACCCTGGCTGAGGCCGGTGCTGGGCCGGGAGTGGCCTGCAGAGCTGCCCAGGCCTGTGCTCATTTCTCATCACACCAACCCTATGCCGTGAGGGTGGTGTCAGCCTGGATTTGCAGAGGTGCCAACCTGCCTGGTGGAGAGGATGGAGGCCTTTGGGCTTAGCAGACTTGGGGTCAGGTCTGGCTCACCCCTTCACTAGCTGGGGTCCCCTTGGAGCCTCGGTTCCTTCCTCGGAAATGGAGGCAGGAGATGTTCCCCAGCCTTTATGATCACAGGAAAGAAGATGCGGAGTGAAGTGCTGGGCGCACCGTGGGCTGGCCCAGAGCCATGGCCTCGCCCCCGGGGTCCAAGGGCAGGGATTGGAAAGCTTTGTAGAAGGGGCCTCTGGCTGGCATGGCCATTAGAGGACACTCCAGAGGCTCTGTGGTGTGAGCCAGTGCCCAGGCTTCCGGGCTTGGTCTCATAGTCACGGGAAGCCACAGGAGGACTCTGGAATCCAGCAATGGCACGGCGTGGGCTTTAGGGGAATCAGTCTGGCTGATTCAGATGGAACAGAGATTCTGGCAGGAGACCAGAGAACCAGACCATGGTGCGCTGGACCTTGCCGACCCCCGATGGCACCCTGACATGCACGCACTGGCCCACAGCAGCAGCAGCACCGCATGCTCCCACCCCCTCTCCTCCCGGCCAGCAAAGAAACCCCACCCCCTGGTCCCCTTGGGAGAGGGCTCTTAACTGCTTTGAGCCCCAGCCTTTACCCTGAAGGAAATTTCACTGGGGTGGTGTGTGGGGGTGGGGAGGGTAGCTAGGTGAAGCTTTGTTCTAATGCCATGTGTGGGTGTGCTCAGAGTGAGCAAAGCTGGGGCATCTATCTGTCTGTCTGTCTGTCTGTCCATCTATCCATCCCCACTCCGGATATCTGTGTGTGTGTGTGTGTGTGTGTGTGTGTGTGTGTGTGTGTGCGCGCACACGCACGCGTGCATGCACACTAGAGCTTGAGCTCGTCCTGGGTGCTATTCCTTAGCTTTTTTGCTTAAAGCTGCTGCTCTACCGCTTGAGCCACAGCTCCACTTCTAGCTTTTTTTGGTACTTACTTGAAGATAAGAGTCTCACAGACTTTCTGCTCAGGCTGGCTTTGAAACAGAATCCTCAGGGGCTGGGCAGGTAGCTCAGTGGTAGAGCGCTTCCCTCACATGCATGAGGCCCTGGGTTTGATTCCTCAGCACCACACAATCAGAAAAAGCTGGAAGTGGCGCTGAGGCTCAAGTGGTAGAGCACTAGCCTTGAGCTGAAGTGCTCAGGGACAGTGCCCAGGCTCAGAGTTCAAGTCCCATGACCAACCAAAAGAAAGAGAAAGAAAGAAAGGAAGGAAGGAAGGAAGAAAGAAAGAAAGAAAGAAAGAGGAAGCGGAGTTACAGCTCAACATGGTAGAGTGCTTACCTTGAGTGAAAAAGTTCAAGGACAGCACCCAGGCCCTGAGTTCAAGCTCCACGACTGACCAAAAAAAAAAAAAAAAAAGAAAAAAAATGAGAAAAAGAACTTTAAACATAAAGAAAGAAAGAGAGAGAGAGAAAAACAGAATCCTCAGATCTCAGCCTCGTGAGTAGCTAGGATCACAGGCATAAGTCATCAGTTTCTATCTATCAGTTTCTATCTATCTATCTATCTATCTATCTATCTATCTATCTATCTATCTGTTTATCTATCAAGGGTTTATTATTTTTATTTTTATTTTTTTGTCGGTCATGGGGCTTGAACTCTGGGCCTGGGCGCTGTCCCTCAGCTCTTCAGCTCAAGGCGAGCGCTCTACCACTTGAGCTGCAGCGCCACTTCCGGTTTTCTAGTGGTTTATTGGAGATAGGAGTCTCACGGTCTTTCCTGCCCGGGCTGGCTTTGAACCGCGATCCTCAGATCTCAGCCTCCTGAGTAGCTAGGATTACAGGCGTGAGCCACCCGCGCCTGGCTTCAAGGGTTTATTTTTAAGGCTTACATTATGTCTTTGTGGGTCAGATGGGCCGGCTAGCCCCTCGGTATAGCAGATGTTTTGGTCTTGAGTTGGATACACAGGCAGGGTTTCTGTGCTGCATCTTTGGAGCAGAATTTTATCTTCTTTGGACAGTCAGTCCTTGCTCTGAAAACCTGCAACACATTGGACAAGGCCTACCTACATTCTGAAGGGCAAGCTGCTTCAGTTGAAGTCTAGTGATTAAGTGTTAAACACATCTAAAAAGTATGTGTTTCACACAAAAAAAAAAAATAAAATTTTTTAAAAAACAAAAAAACAAAATAAATAAAATTTTTAAAAAAACAAAAAAACAAAAATAAAACATACTGAAAGCAAAAAAAAAAAAAGTATGTGCATCCTTATATCTAGATCAGAATTCAAGTTGACTCATGCAATACCATAGCCTAGTCAACTTGAAAAAGTTGACCATCACATGTGGAAAAGTGGACTGAGGTTTCTGCTTCATCAGCTCACCATTTATGGAACATTTATTTCCTGCCAGGTACCAGGTTAAGTACTCTGCATGTATAGCTTTGTGCTGGAATGGTATGCTGTCTCTAACTGATAGAAACTTCTCAGTTTCCTTCCTTCCTTGCTCTCTTTTCTTTTTTTTTGTTCTTTTGTGTGTGCTGGTACTGAACCTGAAAACCCAGGGCCTGTGTTATCATTAACTTCGTTGCTCAAGGCTTGGTGCTCTGTCACTTGAACTATAGCTCTACTTCTGGCTTTTTCTTTGGGAGGTTAGAGATAAGAGTCTCACGGATTTTCCTGCTCAGGTTGGCTTTGAACTGAGATCCTCAGATCTCAGCCTCCTGAGTAGTTAGGACTGCAGGTGTGAGCCACCAACTCCTGGCTTAAAACTATTTTATGGTAACTTTCACTTATTTAAGTTTTTAAAAGATGTGGCTACTAGAAAATATAAGCTCACATGTGAGGTGGGTGTTTCTCGCGTGCATTGCACTTCTGGGGGAAGCCCTGGCCGACTCCTTTATGCTTGGAGCAGGAGCTGTGGCCACCCTGCCGGGCGTTGCCTTTCCTGGTTAAAGCCTGGTAATAAGAAGTTGGTGAGTGGAAGGCTCCAGCTCCCTGAAGCTCCAAGGTGAGAAAGAGATCCAGACAGGAAAATGTGGTGACGGAGGGAAAAGGCTGTGGCCACCAGATGGCGACAAATCCCCACCTTAGAAGCAGGAGGAGTGGGCAGGAGGGGTGAGGGTAAGCGGGGGTGGGGGGTGGGGGGGAGTTGTGTTTTCCCAGCAGAGGTGACTACTCAGCACCCAACACTGTACCTTCTTTAGCTTTTGGGACCTCCCTTTCCTCAGATGGTTGAGGTCAGGATTCAAAGCCTCCTTTGGTGGAAGGTCAGTGGTCTGTCCCAGGGCGTTGGACCTCTTCTCTGGACAGAGGGGCAGCTGAAGCCTGGAAAAAGGCCCAGAGGGGGGCAGTGACCTGCCCAAGGTCACACAGCCCTTTTAAGTTTCATCCTTGGTCCTTGTACTTGGTTTGTGATAGGGGGTTTGCATTTTGCTAGGGTCTGGATAGTTTTCCCCAGGCTGGGCTGGAACTGGCAATCCTTCTGCCTGTCTTCTGACTAAGCTGGGATTATGGGCATGCACCACCACACCAGGCTGCATTCTACCTCCTTCAATCACTTTGTCCTGTGAACCTGGCTGCCAATTCACTTTAGCAAGCACTGAATCACTGAGTGCATGCCAGGCAGCAGGAGACAGGTAGAAGCCAGCCATGAGCCACTGGGGAAATGCAAAGGAAACTTAAAGTGAAGGATGAGATCCCGAGGTCTTTGAGAGAAAATATTGTGATTAAAACTTCCTGATTCACAGGTGTCCTCAGTCCTGAGAGACGGACCTAGAGATAGGAATTTCCCTCGGGCAATCTCTGTATGGCCTCAAACTCCCAGGTGTATGTATTTAGTTTTATTATTTATACTTTTAAGTTTTGGTCCTGAGGCTTGAACTCAGGACCTGTATGCTGTCCCTGAGCTTCATTGTGCTCAAGGCTAGCGCTCTATCACTTTGAGCCCCAGCACCACTTCTGGTTTTTGAGTGGTTAATTAGAGATAAGAGTCTCATGGGGACTTTTCTGGCTCTGAACTGTGATCCTCAGATCTCAGCCTCCTGAGCAGCTAGGATTACATACGTGAGCTGCCGGTGCCTGGCATCAGATTTCTTTCCGATAAACCTTTCCTCTCACTTTCACATCTTGCTGAATTCATTTCTGGCTGGACACAGGACTGAGGGATAGCCCTGTGCTGGCTTCTGGTAACAGCAGAAACCTGGGGAGCAGCCTGGCCCTGCTCCCCGCTATGTGGGAAGAATGCTTGTGTGCAGTCACCGGGAGGTATGTGCAGATTGCTTCAGCCATTCTCTCTCAGGAGATTTCATTCTCCAACTGCCTGGATTTGAATCCTTGGTCCTGCCATTTGCTGGCTGGGATAAATCATATAGAGCCTCAGTTTCCTCATCTGTGAAATGGGACCTATCTCCCAGGGTGCTGCTATGCAATTTGAGCAAGATAACACACAGGAAGGCTGGGCCAGGTAGGAAGTACCTGTGGGTTGAAAGGTCATTACTCAAGGCCTTTGGTAGCAAAGGCAAACTGGAAACTTCCAGGAGGAAGAATGACCCCTGGGAGCTTGGTGTGGAGCACACGTTCATAGAGCCCAGAAAGTTCTAGAAGCCGGAAAGTGGATAACAGGAAGCGTTTTGTCATTTGCTGCTGCTGGCAACTGGAGCTCCGGAGATGGTGGAGCATGACCCGCAGAGTTCTGCCCACCAAGGGGCACAGGAGCTGGGCATTTATCCTTGAGCCAAGGGGGCTGTGGGGAGATATTGGGGGCAATTTTGGGAGCAAGGACTTAGTGCCAGGCCAGAGAGCTGGATTCTGGCTGGATTTGGTGGGCAGGAGGGTCAAGTGAGGGCTGTGCTCCAGGTGACACATGGAAGACTCAGATGTGACAAGGAGACTGTCCTTAACAAGGCAGAGGGCCACTGCCGGAACTTGGGGACAGGTGGTGGAGATCTTGAAGCGTGACCCTCTTGCCTTCCCCAGTGAGCGCTATAGTCTAAACTGCCAGCAGGGGGCGTCTTGGACACAGAGAATCGGGCTCAGCCTTCTAAGGTCGGGAGAAGTAAGGACTGATGCCAGGGAACAAGTGAATCGTGTGGGTTCCATTCCTTGGAGGGAGGTGGCAGAAAGCTTGAGCCTGAGACCTCTGGGGTTGGGCAGATCTGGGTTCGAATCCGTCTTGCCTGTGTTTTGATTTTTCCATCTGAAAAGATGGGTGGTAAAAGTGTGTTTTGCACATGATCTCTACAAGAATGGAGGGAGATGGGCAGGGCACGTGGCACGTGGTAGGCGCTGCAGTTGGCTGGCAGGGTCTGGCAGCAGGTTACTCACGTGGGCTGATGGCAGCCTGGCTTCCCCCAGAGGAACACGGTCCTGCTGGGAAGGCAGGAGGGGTGACAGGACTGTAATTCTCCAGCTCTTCCATGAGTGCCACTGTGGTAGTTGTGGAACCCCGGGGGACTGGAGGCTTTTGCGCTGGGAATAGGGGATCAGCTTTCTTTGATTCTCAAAAATGAATACTCAATTTACCATAGTTACTCATTCAACAAGCCCCCGGAGGCTTTCGCTTGGGTTATGAATGTAGGCTGGCTGGTTCTTCTTATCCAAGCCACCTGGAGTGGTAGAATTCACGGAGATTGAAGCAGGAGGGTAGGTAGGGGTAAGTGCTCCTGGGGAGGGGGCTGGGGAGGGGCATTTCTTGTCATAAGTTGTAGATATCGTGTGTGTGTGTGTGGGGGTACTGGGGCTTGAACTCTGAGCCACACCTCCAGTCTTGGTTATGTTTGAGGTAGGGTCTCCCTTTATGCCCAGGCTGGCTTGATCTACAATCTTCCTGCCCTTGCCAGGTCCTTGGGAATGACAGATGTGAGCCATAGCACTCTGTCATTGATTGAGATGGAGTCTCCAACTACTTTTTGCCTGGGCTGGTCTTGAACTATGGTCCCTTTATCTCTACTTCCTGAGTAGCTAGGATTACGGACTTGAGCCACTGTATCTGGTTGAAAAATTTAAATGCAACAACTTCCAAAGTTGTTGTTGTTTTTGATCAGTTGTGGGGCTTGAACTCTGGGCCTGGGGTACTGTCCCTGAGCTCTTCAGCTCAAAGCTAGTGCTCTACCACTTGAGCCACAGTGACACTTCTGGTTTTCTGGTGGTTTATTGGAGATAAGAGTCTCATGGACTTTCCTGCCCAGGCTGGCTTTAAACCATGATCCTCAAATCTCAGCCTCCTGAGTAGCTAGGATTATAGGCGTGAGCCACCAGTGCCCAGCTTCCAAAATAATTTAAAAAATTGTTACTAAAATAATGAAAATCAGAATGTATGCTCTTATTTACAGCCTTGGTTAATTAGACATGTTTAAACCTTTTAACTGCCTTTATAAATTTAATATACTTTGAAAGATTCTTCAGTTGCCTAAGCAGATGATTTTCAAGCATTTAAACATTTCTTAGGGATCGTATCACATAGGTAACAAATGTGGTGGCTTGAAAGTCTCAGAATGGGGGCTGGGAAGGTGGCTCAGTGGTAGAGTGCTTGCCTTGCACGCATGAGGCCCTGGGTTCGATTCCTCAGCACCACATAAGCAGAAAAAGCTGGAAGTGGTGCTGTGGCTCAAGTGGTAGAGCACTAGCCTTGAGCTGAAGAGCTGAGGGACAGTGCCCAGGCCCAGAGTTCAGGCACCATGACTGGCAAAAAAAAAAAAAAAAAAAGAAAGAAAGAAAGTCTCAGAATGAAGCCAGGCACTAATGGCTCATGCTCATAATCCTAGCTACTCAGGAAGCTGAGATCTGAGGGTGGTGATTTGAAGCCAGCCCTGGCAGGAAAGTCTGAGACTCTTATCTCCAATTAGCTACCCAAAAGCTGGAAATGGAGCTGTGACTCAAGTGGTAGAACAACAGTCTTTAGCAAACAAGCTAAGGATCAGTGCCCAGGGTGTAAGTTCAAGGACACACACACACACACACACACACACACACACACACACACACACACACACACACACACACACACACACACACACACTGAGCCCTGATACTCCCATAGACCAGATTGTCTTCAATATTAGATGTACTTCCCTCTACCCATTATCTGGACCTGCTGTGTGTTTCTTCCTCTAAAACTGTGGGTGCACTAGGGCAATGTCATCCAGAAAATTTGGGGTTACCTTCCCAAGCTATTTTTGAGGTTTTCCCTTTCCTATCAGATTTTTTTTTTAAATGGCCACAGAAACTTCAGGACTGGCTGGGAAAGTGGCTCAGCGGTAGAGTGCATGCCTTGTAAGCATGAGGCCCTGGGTTCGATTCCTCAGCACCACATAAAACAGAAAAAGCCGGAAGTGGTGCTGTGGCTCCAGTGGTAGAGCGCTAGCCTTGAGCTGAAGAGCTGAGGGACAGTGCCCAGACCCAGAGTTCAGGCCCCATGACCAGCAAACAAAACAAAACAAAACAAAACAAAACAAAAGAAACTTCAGGACTGGACACAGGTTTGCGCCAGTCCATCTGGATGGAACCTTTGTTCTGATTTTAGTCACAAACAGGATTTCTAGAATTCACACCTGCTGAGCAGCTGGGTGTCTCAGCTCCTATAATATGAAGGTTATAGGATTAATTTGGGGAAGGTGGCGAGTGTGTGGGTGGATAAGGCAGGGCTGGGTCTGGGTGCAGGAGGGTGAACCCTAATACCTCCCGCCCCAACCTGTGTCAACGTCCCCAGGGCCAGAACAGAGAAGACAGCAGGAAATAGTTACAGAGTGACGACACGTTTGGACAAGAAGGGACGGGTCAGGCCTAGAGCTGGGGTGGGGGCAGGGTGGGCTGGCCCCAGTATCAACCTTAAAGAAAGAAAGAAAGGGAGGGAGGGAGGGAGGAAGGGAGGAAGGAAGGAAGGAAGGGAAGGAGGGAGGGAGGGAGGAAGGAAGGGAGGAAGGAAGGGAAGGAAAGCAGGAAGGAAGGAAAGGAGGAAGGGAGGGAGGGAGGAAGGGAGAAAGGAAGGAAGGAAGAGAAGGAGGGAGGGAGGGAGGAAGGAAGGGAGGAAGGAAGGGAAGGAAAGAAGGAAGGAAGGAGAGGAGGAAGGGAGGGAGGGAAGAAGGAAGGGAGGGGGAAAGGAGGGAGGGAGGGAGGAAGGGAAGGAAGGAAGGGAAGGAAGGAAGGAAAGAAGGGAGGGAGAGGGAGGGAGGGAGGAAGGGAAGGAAGGAAGGGAGGGAGGGAGGGAGGAAGGAAGGGAAGGAAGGAAGAAAGGAAAGAAGGGAGGGAGGGAGGGAGAAAGGAAGGAAGGAAGGGAAGGAGGGAGAGAGGGAGGAACAAAGGAAGGAAGGAAGAAAGAAAGAGACAGATAAATAAATCAATGTAAAGTCTACTCTGGTGGGATTGGAAATAGTGACCCTGGACCGCTGGTGGGTGAATGGTTAAACTGAATGTGGTATGGGAAAATTACTCAGCCTTGAAAAGGAAAGGGACTTTGACACAGGCTAAAGGGTGGCTGAACCCTGAGGACATTAAGCCAGTCACAGGAGGGCAAATCGTGCCTGATTTCCCTTCCACAAAGTGCCTGGAGCAGTCAGATTCACAGAGACAGTGCATGGGATGGTTGCCAGGGGCTAAGAAAAAGAGGGGTGGGGGAGCTCCATGACCTTCAGTGTTGCAAGATATTAAGTAAAGTCTGTGGGTGGGCAGTGCCGATGGGTGCACATTTGAAGGTACCCAATGCCACAGACCTGTACCTTAACATGGTGACATTTTATATGTGTGTTACCACAGCAGTTGAAAGCCTGCACCATGCATTGTCTTTCTTGTTTGGATACGTAGGGTATGAAAACACAGTGCTACGGTGATGTCCAGGCTGTCAAAAGGTGTGTGGAGGTAACCTTTATGAGCTTCAGCTGCTACTACTGAACTGTGTCACCATAGTGGGAAAGAAGCTTTCCCCAAAATGTAACCTCTCAGACCCTACCGTAACTGTGACCCACCAAAAGCCTGGCTCATGCTTATAATCCTAGCCACTAAGGGAAGCAAACTTGGTAGGATTAAAGTTCAAGGCCAGCCTGGGAAGAAAGGTTCACATGACCCCTTCTCAATTCATAGCTACGTGTGGTGTCATTCTAACTACTGAGATTGGGAGGATCAAGGTTCTGAGCCAGCTCGGGTAGAAAAGTCCACGAAATTCCCTGTTAATGGAAGGAAGCTGGGTGTGGTGGGGAGTGCCTATCATCCAGCCTAAAATAGGCAGCTTGAGGTCTATCCATGTGGCCAGGCAGGAAGTGAGACCCTGTCTCAAAAATAACTAACACATAAAAGGGGAGGAGGATGCTGAGCACCCGTGGCTCACGCCTGCCATCCTAGTTACTCAGGAGGCTGAGATCTGAGGATCACAGTTCAAAGCCAGCTTTGGCAGGAAAGTCTATGAGACTCTGATCTTGAGATAAACCACCAGAAAACCAGCAGTGGCACTGTGGCTCAAGTGGTAGAGCGTTAGCCTTGAGCTGAAGAGCTGAGGGACAGAGCTCAGGTCAAGTTCAAGCCCCACAACTGACAAAAAAAAAAAAAGGGTGTGTGTGTGGAGGTGTGACTCAGTGGTTGCACATCCACTTAGCAAGCAGAAGGCCCTAGGTTCAAATCCCAGTACCACCAAAATAAATGAATAAATAAATAAAAAGAAGTATGGCCCGTGTCTCTCCTCATCCTCTTATGCTTGTTCCTACATGCAGATGGTCCCGAAGGCCAGGTGTGTAACCACTGCCAGGGGGGGATCATTCTATCTCCTGACATTTCTCTCATGAAGTGAGAATATTCCAGGACTTCACCTCTTGGCCTTGTCAACCCCGTGAGGGAAGAACTTGGAGGGGGCCCAGGGACAGAGCAGAATTTGGGGCTGCAGCCGAGGGAGCAGCCCCCTCTGCCAGCTCTTGGGGTCTTTGTCCTTGACTAGGGCTGGAGCTCTAGGGTCCCCGTGGAGATGAGCTCTGGGGGTAGGCCTGCGTTTATCTGTTCAGGCCTAGACCCTGTCATAAGGGGGTCAGGGTTGGCTCTTAAGGCTGGGGGTATAGCTCAGCCGCAGAGCAAATTCAAGACCTGGGGTTTGATCCCCAGCATCTCTCTCTCTCTCTCTCTCTGACACACACACACACACACACACACACACACACACACACACACACACACACACACACACACACACACACACACACACACAAAAACACACACGGCAGGCACTTAATTGAATGGCCAAAGAATGGTAAAGTGGGAAAGCTGCTTACAAACTGTTTGTCCAGTGCAGGGAGCTGGGAAATGACAGCTATGGGGTAGGAGTCCTGGTGAGGGAGGGGGAGAGAAGTGCGGGGAGCAACCTGGTTCAGGGGCTTCCTGGACCAGGCAGAGACCCCCTCAGGATCACAGGCACGGCCCTCCCTTCCTTTTCAGTCATGGTGGCTGGTAGGCATCTTTACCCTTGGAGGAGGAGGGGAGACTGGTCCAGTGAACTTGGCATGGTGGTTTGGATAAAACCGGTCCTCATGGAGCAATACGTCCACAGGCTGTGCAGAGCAGAGCAGATCCCAACCCTGACCCCAAGCTGAGCAGCAGAAGGGATGGCACAAGATGGAGACCCTGCTCCCCAAGTAGAGAGGCCAAAGTGACCGCCAAAGGGTAGCATGGGCAATGTGACCCACAGGCAGAGGGCGTGCTTACAGGAAAGCCAGTGGGGACTTGAAATGTGCTGCCCAGCTGTCTGGGCCTCCAAACTCCTGAGTTTTAAAACTGTTATTGTTGAGTTGTACAAGCCAAATGCTGGTGGCTCACACCTGTAATCCTAGCTACTCAAGAGGCTGAGATCTGAGGATCTATGGTTCAGCCTGGGCAGAAAAGTCTGTGAGACTCATCTCCAATAAACTACTCAGAAAAAGCTGGAAGTGGTTCTGTGGCTTAAGTGGTAGGGCGTTAGCCTTGAGCACAAAGAGGCTTAGGGACCAGCATCAAGGCCCTGAGTTCAAGCCACAGGAATGGCAAAAAAAAGGACTTGTACAAAGGGGTTACAATTCCATAATTCAGGTAATGAGTACAGTGTTTCTTGGGCAATGTCACCCCTTCCTTTCTTTTCCTTCTTTCTTTCCTTCTTTCTTTCCTTCTTTCTTTCTTTCTTTCTTTCTTTCTTTCTTTCTTTCTTTCTTTCTTTCTTTCTTTCTTTCTTTCTTTCTTTCTTTCTTTCTTTCTTTCTTTCTTTCTTTCTTTCTTTCTTTCTTTCTTTCTTTCTTTCTTTGTCATGGGGCCTGAACTCTGGGTGCTATCCCTCAGCTCTTCAGCTCAAGGCTAGCACTCTACCTCTTGAGACACAGTACCACTGTAGTGCTGAGGAATTGAACCCAGGGCCTCATGCATGCAAGGCAAGCACTCTACCACTAAACCACTTCCATGCCCTCACCCCTTCCTTTTTCCCCCATTTCCCTCTTCCCATCCCTGTCCACAGGCTGCAGAGTTCATTTTTACATGTTTTACATTGAATACTGCACTTGTTCACCTTCCTTCCCTCCATTCCTGGGCCTTCCTCTTGACCTCCTGTTAGTGAAATGAGCTGAGGGAGCTCCCTTCCCAGAGCTTAGTGCATCCCTTCCCCTCTCCACAGCTTAGCAAGCTCCCTTCCTAGGCAACTCTAGGCCTCCAACCCCCTTTACCTTGGGATGGCACTTCTCTGGGGCAGCTACCACCATAGAAGGCAACAAGAGCCCCTTAGAGTAACCTTCAGGTCTGGGCAATTGCAGGACCCTTATCTACTATTTGGATAGCAGCCATAAATCCTAGTCCTCCATAATGAAGCCCCTGGCCCACATGTCCACACAGGATCTCTGCCTCCTAGCCCCTTCTAGCCCCTCCTAAACCCCCTAGGTTATATAGGTCACCTCAGCCAATAGCCGGTGCTTCTTCTCATTCTTCCCTTGTGAGAAGGGGTCTTGCCAGCCCCCCTTTCCCGGCAATAAACCTTTCTTTGTTCTCAGTATCTGGATGTCTGCCTGGTTCTCTGGCAAAGTCTAATTAATCTTTTTAAGCTTACACCCCCATAAAAAGACAACAACATAAAACTTGTGATTTTTAAGTCAAATGAGACAAGTGAACCTGGAAGGTTATTTAGTTTATCTTTTTTTTTATCTCCAGAACTCTTAAGTTTTCGCAACTTTTCAACTTTTCCCGTTTCCCTGTCTAAATTCTACCTGGACATTTAACCTTTGTCTTTGCATTAACTAACTTTTAGACTTTGCTGAAGGGGAGGTTTGATCATTGCCATACATGAAAAACAAGTTGTCACTTGCCCTAAATGGATTTCTATTAAAACACACATAAGAGAAGTGAGGTGGTTTTTTTTTTTTTTTTTTATTTAATTCCAGTACTTTTGTTTGAACTCAATGTTGTCCCTGAGCTTTTTTTTTTTTTTCTTTTTTCTTCTCAAGGCTAGTACTCTACCATGTGGTTACAGTGCCACTTCTGACTTCCTGCTGGTTCACTGGAGATAACAGTCTGATGGGTTTTCCTGCCTGAGCTGGCTTTGAACTGTGATCCTCAGATCTCAGCCTCCTGAGTAGCTTGGATTACAGGTGCGAGCCACCGGCACCTTGCAAAAGATCTTTTAAATTAAAACCACCAGCCAGGCAGAGCTTCTGAGAGCCTGATGCCAGGTCTTTCTTCACTGGAGTGGGAGATTCACAAGTGTTAAAGATGAGACTAGAACCAGGCCCAGAAGTCCTCCCTGCAGGAGCTGGAGTTGAAGGAATCATTTGCTCTGGGGGACTGATGCTGTTTAATGCTAGCTTTTTTTTTTCCCCCAAGTCCACCAACAAGTGTGTGAGGTACCATAGAACCCCACACACTTGATCCCATAAGGGATCAAGGCTCTGTCTGTTTTGGGCTTGTCACTTGCTGGCTGGTGAGGTTCATCTGAAAGTGTCAACCATTGAGAATAGATGCGTTTCCTTTCCTAAAAACTGCTGATTGGATGAATGGCAGAGAGGTTCAGGACAGGTGATGGGGCCCAGGCCAGGGCCAGGGGGGAGGGGAAGGGGTGCACTCTGTGGGAGGGGGATGCGGAATTCAGGGAACCCGCTGCAGAAGCAGTGATACGGGTGGGTTGAGTGGAAGGAGTCACAGGCTTTTTCACAGAGTCTCTCTCTCTCTCCCTCTTTCTCTCTCTCTCCCCCTCTCTCTCTCTCCCTCTCTCTCTCCCCCATTCCCTCTCTCTCTCCCTCTCTCTCATGTGTTTCTGGCCTGAGCTCTGTCCCTCAGCTTTTTTGCTCAAGGCTAGCATTCTACCACTTAAACCACAGCGCCACTTCGAGTTTTTTGGGAGTTAATTGGCGATAAGAGTCTCATGGACTTTCCTGACTGGGCTGGCTTTGAACCACAATCCTCAGAGCTCAGCCTCCCGAGTAGCTAGGATGCCAGGTGTGAGCACGGGGGCCCGGCTGGTGGTGCACGATCTCTTCCATGTGTCCTGGGAGATATTCTGCAAAGCAGTAGGCTTCCAAGGAGGCTGTGGGACCAAGGTGGAAGCTTTGGCATGATCTGGGCCTAGAGCTTCTAAGATTAAGTGAAATGTGGAAGCAAATTACTAATCCATGTTTGACATTTATCCAAAGGAGGGGAGGAGTGCCAGTGGTTGAGACCTATAATCTTGGTTAATCAGGTGGCTGAGATCTGAGACTTGATGTTCAAAGCCAGCCCAGACAGAAAAGTCTGTGAGACTTCTATCTCCAGTTAACCAGCAAAAACTTGGAAGTGGAGGTGTGGCTCAAATGAAGAAGTCAAAGGAAGAGCACCATGTCCTGAGTGTACATATACATGCACATGTGTGCACACACATTCACACACACATATGCACCACCCCCTCAGCAAAAACAAAGCAGTTCTGAAGACACTAGGAGGGTATTTCCAGCTGTCCCTCTAAGGCAGCCACATTTTACTGGCCTATTTAATACATTCTAGATATTCGACCTTTCACTTCTTCACCCTCCTACAACCTAGGAAAGTCCAGCTTTGCTGGCCCTGGATAAATTCCTTCCTGCCCTGCCTCAGTTTGCCCAACTGTGCCATGGGACAGAGGCCTGGATCTCAAGAACTCGGGGGCCCTCCGGATTTGGTTGGGGATGGGGGTGAGGGTGGCAGGGTAGGGGTCCCTTGAGTTGTGGGGCCTGATGGCAGCTAGCTAGGCCTGGCTGGGCCCGGGCCAGCGATGCCCCCGCCCACCTGTCAGGGAGTGACAGGTGGATCAGCTGGGATTAAGCAGGTGGTGAGAGCTCTGGTGACTAAGACCTGTGCTTTCAACTCTGCCTCTGGAAAGATAGGAGCTCTCCACCAATCACAGGCCGGCTTCTATCCACTGCCTGGGCGCAGAGGAAACGTCGGATCCCATTGGCTGGTGGCTTCACACCACCAGGCATGGGAGCCAGGGGTTCTTGGTAGGAGGGCTGGCGGTGCCCCTCCAGCTTGGCAGGATCCTGCCTCAGTGGAACCAGTGATACTGTTGGAGTCGTGAGACACTCAGGCAGGTGATGTTCCAGGGAGAAAGTCTCTAAAAGGGAGGCACTGATGGGTTGGCCAAAGAAGAATTAGAGGACACATCAAGGTAGAGGCCAAGAAAGTTTATTAGCAGCAAGCAAAGCCAAGAGAAGATAGGAAGATAGCACACAGCCCAGACACCCAGACGTGGGCGCCCCCAGCTCTCCCACATCAAGGTGTTTGTGGTGGAAAGGCAGATTGGGGTTTGCCACTCATTTACCCCAGGGATGAATGCTCCCCTTTGTTCTGCCCCCCATATAGTTACTCATCCTTGCTGTTACACTGCCCTATCACGCGGCCCAGAGATTTCCCTGTGGGTGATTAACTCTGGGTCATTAGGACACAGATAGCTGAGTATCTCTTTTTTTCTTTTTTTTTGTCGGTCGTGGGGCTTGAACTCTGGGCCTGGGCGCTGTCCCTCAGCTCTTCAGCTCAAGGCGAGCGCTCTACCACTTGAGCTACAGCACCACTTCCGGTTTTCTGGTGGTTTATTGGAGATAGGAGTCTCACGGTCTCTCCTGCCCGGGCTGGCTTTGAACCGCGATCCTCAGATCTCAGCCTCCTGAGTAGCTAGGATTACAGGCGTGAGCCACCAGCGCCCGGCAGCTGAGTATCTCTTTAAACAAAGCATGGTTAGGCAGATGTACCCTCTTCAGGACCGGTGTCCATTTTGTGCCAAGAAGAGTCCTTTTTCCCAAGTGTTACCCCCTTGGAGAGAAGTGTGGCCAGCAGCCCCCTGTAGCCTAAGGAGTAGGTTAGCAATGCAGCTGCTACATAGTACCGTCAGATCTGCTGGGGATGGGCAGGCCTCTGAGGCCTGGGGGTGGGGGTGGGCAGGCATCTTCAGTCCCAGGACATGCCCTCCAACTCCTGCTCTGCTACAGCCAGCTGCCCACTTTGGGCCAATTACACTGGGACAGGTTCCTTCTGTAAGACAGGAACAATCATCCTAGACTAACATCTTCCCTTCCCAGAAAGCAGTTCCAGGCCCTCTGGGCTGTGGCTCTCCCCTTCTTCCTCTTCCTGGTAGCAGAGAAAGGACTTAGATCTTCCTGTTTCCACCATGCCTTGCTCAGGCCTCACACTTAGGAGGCCATTACTGAGCATCTGTCCTTTGGGTTTGGCTGATACCACCCCACCGTGGGTGCCCTCCTCTCCCTGTTGTGAAGCCCACTGTGTTTCTAAGCTTTGTCAGATAGTTTCTAAGATTATTCACTCAGTGATCTCTAAGCAGCTCTGTGAGTGAGTGAAACACACAGTGTCCCCGTTTGCCAGATGAGGAGATAGAGCCTGGGAGAGGTGAAGTTCAGCTTCCCGTGGCTGGTAGGTGGCCAGCCAGCTGTGTGACACTGTCTCGTCTTTACCAGATCCCTGGGCCAAAGGGAAGAGGGATGTGGGTTGAGTTGAGGGTCGGAGGGTCTCCTCTGTGACCTGAAGAAAGTATCATTCATAAGAAACTGGGAGAGGGAGGAAGAAAAGGGGAGGAGACGGAAACAAAGAGAGAGAGAGAGAGAGAATGAAAAAGAGGAAGGATACAAAGGGGAGTAATACCCAGCTATCTCTGGAATTCTTCCCATTTTCCGGGTGGGGTAACTGAGGCTCAGAGAGGTTAATGACTTGGCTGGGAATCTCAGCCAGAAGCAGATTGTGCCCAGTGGAGATGGAGCTGCACCTCAGAGCAATCACTTCTCTCCTGCAGCACTCAGGCTGCAAAGTTGCATCTGGGCCAGGGCCCAACTGCCCCCATTCCTCCCAGTCCTTCCCAAGGCTCTGTTTTAAACCTTACTGCTTTGGCCTGGCTCAAGAGCAAAGTCAGAAGGAAGCACTGAAGAGTGTGGCTGGGCTGAGGACTCAGACCTATATCACTGAGGTAGGGGAAGTTGCCCTATTGGTGGACAGAGGCCGAGAGCCTTTGGGCCACAGATAGGAGAAGAGAGAGTCCCTGACCGGAGCCTAGATTTGAACCTTGGGATTCATGGTTTCAAGGCCAGGCTCCCTAGCTCTAGATATCACAGGACTCAATGGTTGATACCAGGTTACCACTTTCCCAAGTGAAGAAGGCCAGGCTCAGCATCTGTATACGTTTCCTCCAGCTGCTGTAACAAAGGACCATGTGTGTGTTGGCTCAGCAATGCAAATTTATTATAAAGTTCCAGAGATCTGAGTTCCAACCTGGGTCTCAAGAGGCTAGAATCAAAATGTCGGCAGGGCCTCTTCCTTCCAAGAGGCTTGGGGGAGTCAGTCTCCTTGCCTGCCTTAGCTGCTTGGGCCTGCCTCCCCCACTTCAGCACACATCCCCCTCCTCCAGCCTCTGAGATGGCACTGCTGCTTCTTTCTGACCCTTGTGAGATGGCCACTTCTCCCTGACCGCAGCAGGGAAAGTCTCTGTGCTTTTAGGGGCTCATGCAATTAGACCAGGCCCACTTGGATCATCTAGGATAATTTCAAGAGTCCTGTTCCTTATTATATCTGCATCATTCCTGTTGCCATGGTCACAGGCTCTGGGAATTATCATACAGCGTTTCTAAGAAGCCATTATTCTGTGTAGAACATAGTGGTCAGGCAAGCTGCCCTTAAATCACACAGCCCAGAAGCAGCAGAGCCAGAAGTGGAGTGAGTGCAAACCCCCCAACCCCAGCGATTTCCTTCTGCCACACTTCTCTGCCGCTCTGCCCCCTTGACCAGTACCCTCCCAAGAGGCCCTTCAATGGCTGCCTCTACGTTTACCCAGAAGCCTCAGGGACTTCATTCAAATTTGCATAACCTTGAGGTCGTTAGTTACTAAAAACCACAGAGAGCAGTGGAGATGTGGATGGACATGGAGTACATCTGCGTCCTGCTCTCCTAGTTATAATGCAGGCTATAAATCTCCCCTCCCTCCCATAAAAAACAATCACTGCATTTATCCTGGGGATATGGTTGAAACTGTTTATATTTGTTAGGATATTTATGTTTTCTAGTAGCTGTAAACTGTAGAGAACCCAACTCAATAGGAAGAGTGTGTTAGCTTACAGTATTGAAAAGCCTTCAGATATGGCTGGATCCAGCAGCTCATCTGAGCTCAGCATCATAACCTCAACATTAGCTTCATTCTCAGGCAGAATTCACTTCTGTGTCCCTAAATGGCCACAAGGAGCTTCTGGGACTCAATGATTCAAAAACAGGAACAGAGAAAAAGTTTATCTGCCTGGGTAGCTCAAAGGTGTTCCAGAATGTCTCCAGTCAGCCTGTGTCCTGCCTTAGACCATCCCTCCATTCCCCACCCAATGGCCCGTAGGATGTGGATTTTATTGTTTTAATCCAATCAGCACTTTACTCTGGGGCTGAGGGTGGGTTCATCCCACCTAAAGCACTAGAGTGACATATTCAGGGCCCTATTAGGAAGAGAGAATAGAGGCTGGACAGCCTATGGTATGACGCCATCATGTGTACAGTCATTAGGTATCTCCTTGTGAGCACACCTCTTTGCTCTATCTGAACAATGGCTGTGTTTATTCTGATTACAGTTTGCATGTTGAATGTTCCCTAGAGGCCTATGTGCTAAAGGCTTGAGCCCCAAAGTGGTGGAGCCTTTAAAAGTGGAGCCTAGTGAGAGGAAGTGAGGTCATGGGGGGGGGGCGGGATGTCTTCAGTGGAGATAATGGGACCTTAAAGGTAAGAGCCTCAGGCTTCTTTCAACCTGGGATCTTCAGATCTCAGCCTCTCAAGGAGCTAGGATCATAGGCAGGAGCTACTGGAACCTGGCAATCCTTTTCTCTTTACAAGTTAATTATCTCAGGTATTTTCATATGGTAATAGAAAGCTATCTACTAGTACTTGTGGACACAGGGACTTGCATACATGTGTCCAAATAAGGAAATTAGCAGAGAAAATGAAGGTCAAGTAGGTCAAAGGCAGGGAGATGGACATATAAAATTCAACAGCACAAGTCTGTGCCTTGTCTTTGCCCCAGGTTCCTCATCTATAAATGGAGAATACTAATCCCAGTGGTATCAAATTACAGGCGAGGAAGTTTGTAAAAGTTTGCGTAAATGGAAAGGAGTGGCTACTCAATCATTCAACAACCCCTTATTAAGTGCCTGCTGTATGTCAGGTCCCGTGTTAGGGACTTAATTATGGGCCAAAAGGATTTCAAAGGGACCAGGGATTTTCAAGTATGAGAGGTGATGGGTACTGTTCTTTTTTTTTTTTTTTTTTTTTTTACCCCCCCCTTTCCTGGGTACTGTTCTTAAAAGATGCCAAAACAGTGGGGAGAGAGTGAGGGAAGGGGCAACATTGTACTAAAGAAATGTACTCATTACCTGACTTGTGTAACTGTAACCCCTCTGTAGATCACCTTTATAATAACAATAACGAATAATTTTTAAAAATATGCTACAGCTTGCTAGGTGCTGGTGGCTCATGCCTGTAATCCTAGCTACTCAGGAGGCTGAGATCTGGGGATCGAGGTTTGAAGACAGTTGGGCCAGGAAAGTCTGTGAGCCTCTTATCTCCAAGTAACCACCAGAAAGTTGGGTGGAGCTATAGCTCAAGTGGTAGAGCAGTAGCTTCAGCGAACATCCAAAAGAGAGCACGAAGCCCTGAGTTCAGGTCCCAGTACCAGCACACACAATAAATGCTTAGGCCCAGAGTAGATGCCCAGCCATCAGAGATGGGACATGACAGTCCCAAGGCCACACCGTGGCTGCAGAGCTGGGACTTAAACCCAGAAACACCCAGTCCTTCCCCCCTTCCCCAGGAGCTCCCTGCTGATTCATTGGCCAGACTTCCCCCTGGTGTTTGATGATGTTCTTCCTGGCTCCGGTAGCAGTCTGCCATCCCAAATTGCTGCTGGTAATTGGGGTGGAGCGTGAGTCACTGCCAGGTGGATCTACTTTCCCCGCCTGCAGCCAGCATGCTGCCCAGGGAGGCAGGCAGAGCCTGAGTGCCAGGTAATGATTTTTTTTTTGTTTGTATGATGAAGCTACTGGAGAAGTCAGGCCTGCTCCACTCTGTGTGTCCTTCCACAGGGTGCGTGGGCATGTCTAGGCATGTGTTCTGTGCCTATGTGGGAGGGGGGAGTGAGACCTGGTCTGGATCTTCTCTAGAGAAAGCCATAGGGCATATGGCATTTCAGGCCCCTAGACTGAGGCCAGAATTGTCCCTCCTCTCCAGGCCTCAGCTTACTTCACCTTAAAGAGGGGCCCTTGTCCCTCATTCAATTCATGTGGAAGAAGCTGGGAAAGGCAGGACATCCCACAGGGTGAATGACCTCATAGTTAGGGTATAGATGGCCTGTGTTCCAGTTTTAGTTCAAGTTTACTGGCCACAGGACCTTGATTTCACCATCCCCGCCACAGTTCCCTCCTATACACAGTAGGGAGAATATTAGAAGTGAATCCACTCTAAGTGTCCATCAATTGTCGGACAAAAATATTTTATGTACCACAACTATGAAAGACCATCACCTGGCCCCTTCCACCAGCTCTCCACTCTCTGAGTTGCTGCCCAGAGAAGGAAGGTTCCAGGAGGTTTCCAGGAGGTACTGTGAGATCACAAGATGAGACTAGACCAAGTTGGCTGAGACCTGACAACGGGGAGCAAGGTAGGGGAGCCAGGTCTTCAAAGGATGGGTACAAACCACCTGCCATGTGCCTCCAGCTGCCATCAGCAAGATGGCGGACACACAAAGAAGCATTCACTTCTTCACTATGCTGCCCCTTTCCCCCTCCTTCCCTTCTTCTCTCCATTCTTCCTTCCTTTGATACAACCAGTGGAACTCATCACTTCCTTTCACATGACTTAGATCTATCGTGGTCCTTATTGCTGCAAGGGATGCTGGGAAATGGAGTCCTGCTATGTCTCTGCTCAGGAAGCCTGGGAGGGAAGGGCAGGAGCCCACTGGGGCTTGGCTGAGGCCTCCTGTGTGCTCAGAGCTGTTCCCAGCCTACACCACCAACTCCCCTCTTTGGTAACAGTCTTCTAGCAGCATTACATATGGCATTTTTCAGGAAGATACCTGGCATGGAGCTGGCACTCAGTAAGTAATGATAGAGCAGGAACTTAGAAACTGCTTTGGCTGAAAGTGCCATGACACAAACTCAGTGTCTTCTCTTTCTGTTTGGTTCCTGTGTCTGTGGCTGTGGGTCATTCTGTCACTCTGAGGCCACCCTAGGTGGAATGGAAGTTCCTCGGGAAGGAGCAGCACTACCTGCTCAGGATGGACCACCCACCCGGTGACAATGACTTTCTTGTTCTGCGCATGCTCCCTAACCCTATGGTGAACCACCAGACCCCATCTCTGCCGCCCAGACCTGTGACCAGGACTATTTAATAATTACTCACACTTCTTACCGCCTTTCCCTCCCTCATCCCAGCTCTTCCTCCTTTGGATCTCAAGTTCTTGTGTGTACCTGGAAGTGCTTGCTTTGTATGGCCTGATCTGACATGTGGGGCCCAGACCTAGAGCTCTAGTTACAATGATCTCAGTGACACACAGACAGCCTGGCTCTGCCCTTTAACCACAGATCAGCCCTCTTCCCAGCCAGCCTGTGAGAGGGCTGTGTCACTTGTGTGTGTGTGTGTACTCACGTGTGTGTATGGGCAGTACTGGATCTTGAATGTAGGGCCTTCTACTCTTGCTTGTCATGTTTGCTCAAGGCTGGCACTTTACCACTTGCTACCGCTCCACTTCTAGCTTTTTGCTGGTTGATTGAAGATAAGAGTCTCATGGAAATTGCTTGGGCTGGTTTTGAACATTGATCCTCAGTCTCAGCCTTCTGAGTAGCTAGGATCACACATGAGCCACCAGTGCCCGGCTTCATCCCTATTTTACACAAGGGGAAACTGAGGCTGAAACAGGCCAAGCAGTGCACTCCAGGCAGCCAGCTTGTGAGTGCCCGGACCTGCCACCCACTGGGTTGGGAAGGTGACGGTCACAGACCCCCTGTGTGGACCGCCATGGCCCCCCTCCCAGGCCCCTCAGACCTCTAGGCACAGCTGGATGGATGCGCTCAGTGAACTCCGCTGAGGTGTGGTCCTCTCTCATGATTCTTTTTGTAACAATGATAATAGCGCCCATTTGCAGGCTACTCACCCGGTGCCAGCCCATGGTAAACAAAGATTGTGTCACTTGCTCCTTGCTAGCTCCACCAGGCGGGTGGCTGTGAGTTCTGTGCTTTATAGAAAGGCAATAGTGGCCCAGGGGTTGATGCATGGCCCGGGGTCCCCCCGGCTGGGGAGGCAGGGCTGAGACGCAGGCCATGTGCTCAGTCCGTGCACCTGTCCTTGTCTCCTGTGTACTGTGGACAGGAGGTGGTCTGAAGCAGCTGACCCCAGCTGTACTTCACATTCCATCTGACTCTCCCTGACCAGGGTAGGGGGACCAGGGAGTCTCCAGGAGATGGGGAGACTGAGGGCCACTCTGGAGAGGCCATCCCTCCAGTGAGGCCAGGCTTCGCTGAGAGGCAGCTCAGCTGGCTGCCCCTCTGCGGGAGGATGTGGGGGTGTCCTGGGCTGGAGGGGAGAGCCAGGCCCTGTGGAGGAGGGGATCCCTCTGATGAGGGATTTGACAGAGGCCCTAGGAAGGAGGTCACATGATGAGCTGGAGGGGAGGGGAGGAGGAGAAGGCCAAGGCCAAGACCTCCCCGCCCCCCCTCCGCCGGAAGCCATTGAGTAACTACCCTGTAGTTAAGTGGCCACTCACACACTCATGACCGGGCCTCAGGAGGAAGTCACATGGCCCCATGGGGGGGGGGCCCAGTGACTCAGCCACTACCCAGCAGGGTTGTGCCCCGGCTGCTCCCCACTGGCTAGGTGGACCCAACTACCCCTTAGCCCCTACTCCCAGAGAGCCCTTTCTGAGGACATCCAGCTGCCAAGCCAATGTCCCTCCCTGGCCCCGATGTGGGCTTGACTTCCTGACCCAGCTTCCCTGGTCCCCTCCAGGAGCTCTGCCATCCCCTACAACCCCTAGTGCAGATAGGGTGCAGGGTTGGGAACAGCTGTTCCTTTGTAAGAAGACCTCATACATGTAACTGCCTGCGGCTCCTTCTCCAGGGTGTCAGGACCCATGCAGGCCTCACACTCATTCTGGGTGTCTAGAGGTATTTCATTTCTCTGTCTCCATAATCAGTGAGGTTCTTGGTGATTTTTTTGGGGGGGGGGCTGCTGGTCCTGGGGCTTGCACTCACAGCCTGGATGCTGTCCCTGACCTTTTTTTGCTCAAGGCTGATGCTCTACCACTTTAGCCACTTTAGCCATAGCTCTAATTCCAGCTTTTTTGAGGGGTAGTTAATTGGAGATAAGAGTCTTTATAGGGCTGGGAATATGGCTTAGTGGTAGAGCACTTGCCTTGCATGCATAAAGCTCTGGGTTCAGTTCCTCAGTACCACATATACAGAAAAAGCTGGAAGTGGTGCTGTGGCTCAAGTGGTAGAGTCTAGTCTTGAGCAAAAGAAGCTCAGATAGTGCCCAGGCCCTAGGACTGGCAAAAAAAAAAAAAAAAAAAAAAAGAGTTTCATGGACTTTCCTACATAGGCTGGCTTCAAACTGTGATCCTCAGACCTCAGCCTCCTGAGTAGCTAGGATTACAGGTATGAGCCACCGGTAGCCAGCAAATTAGAGAATTTTTAGATTCCTTCACTTGGGAGGTTTGGCAAAGCCAGATGCCCTTCAAAGAGCTGGGGTTGTGAGTGTCGCACACAATTTTATACTGCACTCCAGGCCCAGCACATAGTAGGTGTGCAGTAAGGATTTGTGGACTTAGTGGGTGACTGAGTGCTGGAACGGAGGCACTGAGCATCTTCATATGTGCTGTGGTTCAGTGCCGAGGACATGGGAGGCACTGGGAAGGTCAGGGTCTGGCAAAGGCCAGGCTGCCTGTGTGCCATCTGGTTGCAATTTGGCAGGGCTGCATGGTCTAAACTTGTGCCCATGCCCAGCTGGGATCTTTGGGCCTGAATTCAAATTTCCTCAGAACCTCAGAACCTCTCCATCCTCAGCTTCTAGTTTTTGGGGACTTGTGGGGCCACGGAGACCCCAGGCAGTAGCTGACCACCGGCCCTTCCCAAGGACCCCATCTGAATGAGCAGACCAACTCCTTGGACCCCCCAGTCTTACTTCAGGCTCTCACTTTCTCCTGAACACCTGCTGGTGTCTCATGGGCCAGGGCAGCGAGGAGGGCTGTGTGGGGAGGAGGTAAGTAAGGAGGAGGCGCACATGGGGTCAAAGCTACACCCAGTGGCCACGAGAGACACCCCCCCCCCCCCCCCCGCAGCTCTCAGTTCCATCAAGCTGCAAGCTGCTGGGATCTAGATCAGGGCTCAGAATCAGCCTCTTGCAATCATGCCACTGCATTCAGGAAGGAGTGTTCAGGAAACTGTGCTCCCCTCCTCCCCGCCCACATCCCCCAGCTTTTACTCTCAGCACACCAGGACTCTGAAGGTCTCCTGAACCAGCTAGGTCTGGACCAGTGAGAAGAAATCTCAGTCTGGTATTCCCATGTGGTGAGGATCCCAAGTGCGGTGCAGCAGGGTGGGGCTGAGCCAGGAGCTGACCTTTGTCAGCGGGATCAGGGTGGGCTTCCTGGAGGAGGAGACCATGCTGCAAAGATGCATGGAGAACTGAGGGCAGGGGGAGAAGCCACACTCTGAACCCCAGCATGGTATCGAGGGGCCACACAGAGGACTGGGGTATAACAAGGGTGGGGTGGGAGGCGGGTCCCCAGGCTCCTGGGGTGGGGGTGGGGTAGGTGAAACTGCTAGGGGTCAGTGTGAGGAAGGCATATCTCTCCAGCATCCCACAGTGCTGGACTCAGTCTCGGCAGGTCTGGGGGTCTCTGCGGCCCCCCGCTGTCCTCAGGAAGCACCTGCCCCCCTCAGCCGGGTCCTGCCCCTTTTCCATGTCTCAGTGTTCTCACCCTGAGTCTGCCTCCATGGAATCTCCGTCTGCCCCGGGCTCTGCTCCTCTGACCCCTGAGGTGGGGCTGAGAGTCACCCCGCCTTGCTGCCTCCTTTTGTCTGTCCTGGAGGACAGAGCCCTTCCTCCTCCGCCGCCTGTCCACCCGCCATCTTCTGCATGGCACGTGCGTAACTGGCTGTGAGTCCCTGGGTCAGTTATTCAGCCTCTCTGTGCCTCTGTTTCTTCATCTGTCAAATGGGGGCAGTCATGGGGCCTGCCTTGAATGAGTTAACACTGGGAAGGGATTTACAAGAATGTCTGGTATGGGCTAAGTGGTGCTGCCTATGATTAACATAATGAGTCTGGCCTGAGAGCGCTTATGAGGATTAAATGTCAAGTGCTGAGTGCCAGCCCATGTCTGGATCACAGGGAACCCTCAAAAGAGGGGACCATCTCCCTCTGCCTTCCATCACCATCATGATTACCAGCCCCATTGCTCCACGCTGCCCATCTCCCACCCCTTTCCTTTCCTGTCCCCCATCCCTCCTTCCCCACAGCCCCACCCCCATCTCCACCACCATCTCCGCCACTGTGTCTTTCGTCCTCTCCACCAGCATCCCCCCCACCCCCATCTCCACGACCATCCTGGAGTCTGTCCATCTGCCCTCCAGATGGTGAGCTCTGGGGCAGATGGTGCCAGCCCGGGGTGCCCAGCTTGGAGGCAGGCAGGTGCAGGGTGCAGTAGGTGTTGTTTGGAGGAGGAACCAGGACTGGCCGGAGTGGTTGTGGAAGAGGAGGATCTTGGATCTTGGGCCCTGGCAGTTACGTGTGGGGAGGGTCTGAGCTGCCCTAACCTGGGAACAGCCTACACCGGGGGCTCCATCCTCTAGAGAACAATCCAGAACCCTGCAGTCCTTGCTGGAGCAGGAGGGTGACGAGAGGATGTGGGGACAATCAGGCCTCTCTGATGTCACCCCAGGCCACTGGTCTCAGATCTGTCCCCAGCTGTCAGGGTGGCTCTGGTGACCGGGTGTGCTAGGCTCCAGGAGGGCTTCCTTAGTGGGAGCTGTGGGAGAATTAGGAGGCCCAGTCCCCAGCTCCTATCAGGCCTGCTTGGACTGCCGCATGCTCTCCTTCCTGCCCTCCCTCCTTAGCATCCTCTAAGCTAAGGCTTAGGTCACCCTTGGTGGGGATCTCACATTGACCCCCACCTCCTCCACACAGAGGGGCCCCGCAGGTAGACAAGGCCCTTGCCTGGGGCCTCCTTGTTCTTCCCCACCCTCTCCTTTCCCTCCCCTTCTGGGACCCAGAGGTCTCCTTGCAGGAGACTCTCAAGATGGGTTTGCACAGCAGGACCTTTGCACAAACTCTTTTCCCCTTTCCTCCCCAGTGTCTGGGGCCTCTCATCCCTGAGCTTCAGTTTAAGTCGTACTTCACGTGGAAGGAATGTAACATTTTCTTAGAACCCTAGTTTTCAAAGGCCTCTTATTTGCTTTTTTCATAGACTTCCTCACTATTTGCAATTAACTTTTCTGTTTTAAAACTTTGTTATCAAGCGGGGTGCCAGTGGCTCATGCCTATAATCCTAGCAATGCTGTAGATCGAGACCTGGAAAATAGCAGTTCCAAAACAAGCTCAGGTGGAAAAATCCAAAACACTGTAATCTCCAAAATAATTAACAAAACACAAGGTTGGACGCATGGGTTGGGTGGTCAAACACTCACTGTGAGCAAGAAAGCTTAGTGAAAGCTCAAGACCCTGAGTTCAAGTCCCAGTCCCAGCCCCAAAAAGGGAAACACACCTTTATTATCTCCCTCTCCACTAAAACATCAGCTCCAGGGGTTCACGGCCATCCCCAGAGCCTCAGTCAGTGGCTGGCATCTTGTGGGTCTTCCGTAAGTAAACCAGACTTGGCTGTTTAGAGATGGGGAAGGTAGAAGGATCAAGGAAGGCTCCCTGGAGGAAGTGTTCTATGTGAGAAGAGCAAGGTGCTCAGTGCTGGATGGAAGAGGCCTACGGGAGCCCTCCCTGGGATTGTTTTTTAAGTCCTGCCTAGGGTCTGGACACTTTAGTCTATATGTGACTCTGCTCTAGATGGGCTATCCCATGAGACTCTAGAGCCAGACATACCAGATTTTGCAGCCCGGTAGCTGTGTGACTGTGGACAAGGCCTTTAATAGCACTGGGCCTCAGTTACCTCATCTGCTAAATGGGCTGGTGATAATGGACAGCACTTACAGAATGGCGGGCAGGTGTTAAGTGCCTTAAACACAGTGGTTAATTGAGCCCTCCTATTGCCATGAGAGACAAGTGAGGTGAGGGAGGAGGTCACGTGGGTCCTACAGAATGGCACTGGCACCATGGGCACGCGGGCCTGGGAGCTGCCTGCAAAATTGGTCCTGAGGGAGAGTGCAGGTCCTGAGTCCTTCTGGGTGCTGACTAGGCCTGAGTCAGGGCCATCTTGAAAGTCCTGACCTCAGTGCTGCTGCCCACGCTGGGGGTGTCTGCCGAGCGGCTGGTCTCTCTGGGACCCCTCTGGGCCTGTGCTTCTGCTTCAGTAGTGTGAGTCACCAGCCCTACCTCCCTGGCCCTAGGCCCAGCTGGCTACCTTCTGTGCCTCGGGTTAATTACACCATTAGTGTCATTATAAAAAGTTATGTGATTTCAGGCAGGTCCGGGAAGCTGCACAGTGCCGGCTGAGAGCTGCTGCTCATGGAGGGCTGTGAAGAAGTCCCGCCCTGCCTGCCTGTCCTCAGCGCTCCCTGGGCACTGGCAGCCTTGGAGGCTGATGATAGACTTGGTCTCATTAGCCTGGAATTCAAGCATGACAGATCTGAAATGATCTTTTGAAGTGTAGGAGTGATCCAGTGAGAAAGCAGGGGAAGCATTAGAAGTACACACACATACACACACACACACACACACACACACACACACACACACACACGGAGGGAGGGAGGGAGAGAGAGAAAGAGACAGAGAGAGAGAGAGGAGAGAGAGAGAAGAGAGAGAGAGAGAAGAGAGAGAGAGAGAGAGAGAGAGAGAGAGAGAGAGAGAGAGAGAGAGAGAGAGAGAGAGAGAGAGAGAGAGAGAGAGAGAGAGAAAGTCCCCAGCTGGCAGCTACCCAATGATTTCTGTGAACTACAGTTTTGCTATTTAAAGTCGTGGTCACATTTACATAGAATAAATTCTCCCCCCTTTCTTTTTCTTTTTCTTTCTTCCTTTCTTCTTCTTCTTCTTCTTTTTTTTTTTTTTTTTGTTGGTCATGGGGCCTGAACTCTGGGCCTGGGCGCTGTCCCTCAGCTCTTCAGCTCAAGGCTAGTGCTCTACTTGAGCCATAGCTCCACTTCTGGCTTTTTTCTTTTTTCTTATGTGGTGCTGAGGAATGGAACTCAGGGCCTCATACATGCCAGGCAAGCACTCTACCATTGAGCCACATTCCCAGCCCCAATCCTCCCCCTTTCTAGCAGATTCTTTGGATTCTGACGAATGTATACAATTGTGTCTCTACTGACCCAAGCTACATCCAGGACAGTTTCACCTCACTACAGTTTTTCTGGACTTATTAATGTAGTTCCCTCTTTTTTCATCTCTGGCCATGGCCAATTCTTATCTGTGTTCTGTTCCCCACATCTTGGCCTTTTCCAGGATGTCATCTCAGCAGAGCTCTGGACCAGGTGCTTTGTGGAGCTGGGGTTTCAGTTAGAACAGGGCATGTGGCCCTCCACAATGGGTATCAAATGGGTGGCTTGTCTGTGCACTGTTGAAGAATACCTAGGTTGTTCTCAGCTTTTGATTGTGTGTGTGTGTGTGTGTGTGTGTGTGTGTGTGTGTGTGTGTGTCTGTGTGTATGCTGATCTTGAGGCTTGAACTCAGGGCCTGGGCACTGTCTCTGAGCTTTTTCACTCAAGACTAGCACTTTACCACTTGAACCACAACTCCTCTTCTGGCTTTTTTTTTGTTGTTGTTGGTCATGGGGCTTGAACTCTGGGCTTGGACGCTATCCCTCAGCTCTTCAGCTCAAAGTGAGCACTCTACCGCTTGAGCCACAGCACCACTTCCTGTTTTCTAGTGGTTTATTGGAGATAAGAGTCTCACAGACTTTCCTGCCTGGGCTGGTTTTGAACCTTGATCCTCAGATCTCAGCCTCCTGAGTAGCTAGGATTATAGTGTGAGCCACCGGTGCCCTGCTTCTGTTTTTTTTTTTTTTTTTTCTAAATTGGTAATTGGAGAAAAGAGTCTCTGGGCATCTCCTGATTGGGCATTGAACCGCAATCCTCAGATCTTCTGAGTAGCTAGGAGGACAGGTGTGAGCCACCAGTGCCTGGCTCAGCTTTTGATTTTGATGAATAAAACCTCCACAAGTATTCCTGGGCAGGGTAAGGTGCAACTGTGGCCTGCCCATTTTACTCGGGGTCACAGGGAGCTGGGAGATTGCTGAGAGGTATGGGCAGGGTTTGTTGACTTTGTAAGAAACCACCCAACTGGTTTCCAAAGGGGTTGTGGCATGGTGCATCCCTTCTCCCATGACGGTGTGCACCTGTGATCTTCGCAGGTGCACACAGGCAAGTCAGCAGCCAAGATCTAAGAAGGGAGTGGGAGCTGAGATGCTCCCCCTGCCCTTAAAAGCCAGAACCCCTGCAGGGAAACCCTTAGTGAAGGGGCAAGCCTGGAAGCAGCAGGCAAGGGGGAAAAAGTTACGTCTTGGCTTTGCCTGGAAAGAGAGGGGAAACAAACCATCCTGGGTCAGCACCCAGGGCAGAGCAGGACTTCTGACTTCCTGCTTGGTCTGGAAACCACAGTGGAGGAATTGGCAGAAAGGAATCCTTGATGACGAATATGCCTGGTGTCCATCAAAAACAGCAAAATTCTTCCAACCTAGACCTTGTACAGCCCCCACAACAACATCTGCCATAGTCATGAACTCACAGTGGAAGAGTCTAAAACCAATTTTGACTATGCGAGTGAGAAGAATCCAGTGGTATCAAAGAGCCCAGATTCTGATGACAAGAAGAGAGGAAGAAAGGAAAAACTATAAAAGAAGAGGCAGGGAGGCAGAAAAATACAGGAAAGCAATCCCAGCAGGAAAAAAAAAAGCAGCAAGGAGTTTGGAGTGGTACCTGGCTTTCTTGGTTGGTTTCAGGGAGACTTGAGACTGAAACTCCAGAAAGTCTTCCTAGAGCACAAAGGTCTTCTATTCTCCTGAAGACATCAGAGCAGTGGAGGCTGCTACCCCCTGCCACCACCTCTGCAAACAAGCTTCCTCATTCTGAGTGGAGAAGAGTTCCATCCACAATGTCTTGAACACTGAAATCAGCTATTTACCAAACAAGATGCACCCTTCCAATCTATGTATCACCACTCAGTCATCACCCATAAGGAAGCTGCAAGAAATCAACCAAAAGGATACAGGAGAGTGAAATCTCCACAAAACTGGGCCCCAGATAGATGCATAAATCCCATCGAAAGATCACTAAATTCATGAATAAACAAGGCAATGTGTCTCTCCTGCAAAAGCCAATAATGCCACAATAAAGGACTTAAGTGAGAATGAAGAGGAAGAAAGTCAATGAGCTCAATAAAACAAGGAGAAAAATGGCTAATCAAATAAAGGAACCAATGTTTAAACACTTGAACAAATTCAGAGACGACTCAAGTGAACAAGAGATGCAAATAAACAATGGAACAAACTGAAGACTGCAATGCAGGGTATGAAAGGGAAAGTCAATAAAGGTATAAAAATCTTAAATCTGCCGGGTGCCAATGGCCCACACCCATAATCCTAGCTACTCAGGAGGCTGAGAGCTGAGGATCAAGGTTCAAAGGCAGCCCAGGCAGAAAAGTTTGTGAGACTCTTATCTCCAATTAACTACTAGAAAACTGGAAGTGGTGCTGTGGCTCAAAGTGGCAAAGCATTAGCCTAGAGCTGAAGAGCTCAGGAATAGTGTCCAGGCTCATAGTTCAAGCCCCATGACCGACCAAGAAAAAAGAAGTCTTAAATCCTAGAAATGTAGAGCTCAATTGCTCAAATAATAATAATAATAAAACCCCTCAATTGAAAGTTTAGCTAATAGAACAGAAGTTTACAGGGTGTCGGGGGCTGAAGATAAGGAAGAAGAATCAGATCAAACAGTCAAGATGCTGAAAGAAAAATGAAACAAAACAACAAAAACCCAGAAGATACAAAGGGGACTGATAAGAACTCTTAGACTCTGTCAAAGGACCCAACTTACAAATGGTGGGGATAGGCAAGGAAGAAGAAAAAAAAAAGCTAAAAGCATTGAGAACCAATTCAATAAAAGAATGGAAGAAAACCTCCCCAACCTTGAAAAATAGAGGGTCATCTGTGAGATGAATGCCTTACAGAACTCCAAGCAGGCAAGAGCAGAGAAGATCCCCTAGACACCTTATAGTAGAATCACTGAATATTCAGAATAAAGGAAGAACATGGAAAGCTGTGCAAAAGGAGAAGCAATAAACTTATGATGCCAAGTCCATTTGGCAACAGCAAAGTTCTCAACACAAGGAGAGCATGGAAAGGTCTGATGAGCCCTGAAAGATAATAATTGCCAACTGAGATGGCTGTACCTGGAGAAGCTCTACCTCATGACAGATGGAGAAAGAAAAACTTTCCACGATAAACAAAAGCCTAAGGTATTCCTCTGATCTCTGAAAACTAGCACTGCAAAAGCAGTTCTACTCTCAGAGGAAAGTACAGGAAGGAACAAACCCTACTAGAAGAGTAGACCAGCAAATCAGGAAGAAGAAAGAAGCAAGCCTCACAAAACAATGAACTGAAATGATGTATACCTTTCATTGTTAAAATTGAATGTTAATTGTCTTTTTTTTTGGCAGGGGGGGGGTCCGGTCGTGGGGACTGAACTCTGGGCCTGGGCACTGTCCCTCAGCTCTTCAGCTCAAGGCTAGTGCTCTACCATTTGAGCCACAGCGCCACTTCCAGCTTTTTTCTTTTTGCTTATGTGGTGCTGAGGAATCGAACCCAGGGCCTCAGGCATGCAAGGCAAGCGCTCTACCACTGAGCCACCTTCCCAGCCCCCTGAATGTTAATTGTCTTAACTCTCCAATCAAAAAATAAAGAATAAGCTAGGCAT
Source organism: Dipodomys merriami (assembly GCF_024711535.1). Taxonomy (NCBI): domain Eukaryota; kingdom Metazoa; phylum Chordata; class Mammalia; order Rodentia; family Heteromyidae; genus Dipodomys; species Dipodomys merriami. Next base: position 18,654,798 of record NW_027204270.1, on the reverse strand, counting down.
TGGTGACTCACACTTGTAATCCTAGCTACTCAGGAGGCTAAGATCTGAGGATTACTGTTCAAAGCCAGCCCAGGCAGGAAAATCTGTGACCCTTATCTCCCATTAACCACCAGAAAACCAGAAGTGATGCTGTGGCTCAAAGTGGTAGAGTGCTTGAGCAAAGAGAGCTCAGGGACAGAGTCCAGACCCTGAGCTCAAACCCTATGACCAGGAAAAAAAAAAGATAAAGAGGGGCTCGGAATGTGGCTTAGTGGTAGAGTGCTTGCCTAGCATGCATGAAGCCCTGGGTTCAATTCCTCAGTACCACATACAAAGAAAAAGCCAGATGTGGCACTGCGGTAGAGTGCTAGTGTTGAGCAAAAGAAGCTCAGGAACAGTGCCCAGGCCCTGAGTTCAAGCCCCAGAACTGGCAAAAAAAAAAAAAAAGAAAAAAAAGAAAAGAAAAGAAAGAAAAAGAAAAAAGAAAAAAAAAGATAAAGAATAGCAACTTGGATCAAAGAGCAAGAATCCAACCATCTGTTGCCTACAGGAAACACATCTCATTGACAAAGGCAAATCCAGGCTTAGCATGACAGGATGGAAAAAGATATTCTAGGCTAGTGGACCCTGAAAACTGACAGGAGTAACTATTTTTATATATTACATAAGTAGACTTCACATTAATATCAGTCAGAAGAGACAAAGGTCACTTTATATTAATTAAGGGAATGATCCACGAAGAGGAAGTTACAGTTGTCCATATATATACACCTAAATAGTGGTATACCCAGGTCTTACTGAAGATGAAAACATCCTCCCCGAACTTGGGTGATACAGCAAAGGCCCCAGGCAATGACTAATCTGCAATCTAGTCAAGAGAAATTGAAGCCATAAAGTTTTTGTATTGTTGGAGGCTATTGTGAAGGGAATTGTTTTCCTGATTTTTCTCAGCCTGTTCATGGCCACTGTTTTTCTTGAGTATTGATTTTATATCTTGCCAACTTTCCAAAGTTATGAGTTCTAGGAGGTTTTGTGGTGGAGTCTGTAGTCTTTGTTAAGTAAAGGGTCATATCATCAGCAAATAGGGATAATCCGTTTCCTTTCTTTCTTTTTTTTTTTTGGTTGGTCCTGGGACTTGAACTCTGGGCCTGGGTGCTGTCCCTCAGCTCTCCAGCTCAAGGCTAGTGCTCTACCACTTGAGCCACAATACCACTTCCGGATTTTTTTTAATGTTTATGTGGTGCGGAGGAATCGAACCCAGGGCCTCATGTGTGCTAGGCAAGCGCTCTACCACTGAGCCACCTTCCCAGCCCCCTGTTTCCTTTCTTATTTGAATCTCTTTTCTTCTTTCTTTTGTCTCATTGCTTTGACTAGGAACTGAAGTACCATATTGGGTAAGAATGGGGAGAATGGATATCCTTGTCTTGTACCTGACTTCAGAGAGAATAATTTTAGTTTTTCTCCATTTAATATGATATGTACTATAGGTTTGGCAGATATAGCTTTTATTAAGTTTGGATATGTCCTTTCTATTCCTAGTTTCTTCAGATATTTTTTCATAAAATATTGTCAAAGGTTTTTTTCTGAATCAATTGAGATGATTGTGTGATTTTTTTTTCCTTCTTAATTCTGTTTATGTGATGCACTACATTTATTGATTTATGTATATAAAATCATCCTTGCCTCCTTTGGATAAAACCAATCCAATCGTGATATATAATTTTTTTTGATGTGTTGTTGAATTCAGTTTGCAAAGATTTTTTTTTCATTATTTAGAGAATACTTTATTAGTTTCTGTAATCAAACCCACGTAGATAAGACCTTACATATTTAATACAGTGCGTTTACCCCTGTACAAATAGAAAAAAATTAAGTTTAACATTTCTAGACCAATATGGCTATTAATTTCTGTACAATGCCAACTCAACACGGTAAACTGAGATACTTTTTCCAAAGTTGACAGCACAGCTAAAGTTTCCAAAAATTCAAATTATATATATGTATATATATATATATTTATATTTATATAAAAGACCAATAATAGCAGTATGTTATGCAAAGATTTTATTGAAATCTTTTCATTGGTATTTGTCTACCAGTATGGTCTATAATTCTCTCTATTTTTTGAACGTCTGTTTTTGGAATGAGTGTAATACTTGCTTCATAGATTGAGTTCAGTGGTGTTCCTTCCTTTTATGTTTCGTGGAAGAGTTTGAGGAGTGTTGGTGTTAGTTCTCATTTGAAGGTCTGATGGAATTTGGCAGTAAATACATTTGGGATTTTCCTTGTTGGGAGACTCTCTATTACTCCTTCAATCTCATTACTTGTTACAGATCTGTGTATGTGGTTTATATCTTCTTGGTATAATTTTGGTACGTCAACTGTATCTACAAATTCATCTAGTTTATTAAATATGTGATTTCAAAGGTTTTCCTCATAGCCCTTTGGATGTCTTTGGTATTTGTTCTGACATTCCTCCTTTTATATGTAATTCATTAGAGTTTATTCTCTCTTTCTTTGGTCAAATTAACTAGAGGTTTATCAATTTTCTTTATTTTTTCAAGGAATCAACTTTTGTCTCATTGATTCTTGAAGTCTCCATTTCATCAGTTGTTTCCTTAGTCCTTACTATTTCTTTCCATCTATTTTGTTTTAGGCTTTGTATATTCCTGTTTTTCTAGAAGCTTGGGGTGTATTCTAAAGGTTTTTTTTTTTTTGTCGGTCATGGGGTTTGAACTCTGGGTCTGAGCGCTGTCCCTCAGCTCTTCAGCTCAAGGCTAGCGCTCTACCACTTGAGCTACAGCACCACTTCCGGTTTCCTGGTGGTTTATTGGAGATAAGAGTTTCACGGACTTTCTGGCTGGATTTGAACTGCAATCCTCAGATCTCAGCCTCCTGAGTAGCTAGGGTTACAGGCATGAGCCACCGGTGCCTGGCTCTCTAAAGATATTTATTTGAACATCTTCTGTAGGCAGTTGTAACTATGAATTTTTCTATAAGCACTCTCTTTTCTGTATTCCAAAGACTTTGATAAGATGTGTTTTCATTTTCTTTTTTTTTTTTTTTGGGTCCGGTCATGGGGCCTGTACTCTGGGCCTGGGCGCTGTCCCTCAGCTCTTCAGCTCAAGGCTAGCACTCTACCACTTGAGCCACAGCACCACTTCCAGCTTTTTTCTTAGGTAGTGCTGAGGAATCAAACCCAGGGCCTCAAGCATGCAAAGCAAGTGCTCTACCACTGAGCCACCTTCCCAGCCCTCTGTTTTCATTTTCTTTAGACCCTAGGAACTCTTTGATTTATCCCTTTATTTCTTCAGTGACCTACATGTCTGTCATTCAACAATGTATTGTTCAGTTTCCATGTGTTTGAATATTTTCTGTAATGTCTTCTTTTGCTGTTAAGCTATACTTTAATTCCATTATGGTTTGATAGACTACAGGGAGTCATTTCAGTTTTTGTGTATTTGCTAAGACTTGCTATATGCCCTAGGATATGATCCAAAATATTGGAGAAAGTTCCGTGGGCCGCCAAAAAGAATGTGCATTGGGCAGCTACTAGGAGAAATATTCTGCAGATCTCTATTAAGTTCTTTTGGTCTATGGTGTTGTTTAATCCTATGGTTTCTTTGTTGATTTATAAAATCGAGAAAGGGAGTACTACAAAAAATTTCACAAAGATACATTTGGTAATTTAGTTGAAATAGACAATTTCCTTAAAAAACACAAGCAGCTAAAACTCACCCAATAGGAAATAGATAATATATGGTGTGTGTGTGTGTGTGTGTGTGTGTGTGTGTGTGTGTGTGTGTGTGTGTGTGTGTGTGTGTGTGTGTGTGTTTTACTAAGGTTGGAAGCCAGAGCTCTGTGTCTGTGTCATGCTATACAACTCTCTACCTCTTGAGCCATGTCCCCAGCCTATTTTTTTGGTCAGTTGTGGTGCTTGAACTCAGGGCCTGGGCACTGTCGCGGACCTCTTTTCCTCAAGTGCTCTAGTGCTCTACCTGCTTTTTTGTTTTTATTTTGCTTTTGAGATAGGGTCTCTCTAGTTCCTTTGCTCAGGCTGGCCTCAAAATTCATGCCTGGATGAAATAGGTAATTTTAGTTTCATATATTTTTGATATTGAACCTGGACAACCAGACTAGGAGATTTTAATATGTCTCCATAAATGAAAAATGAAACACAAAAATAATCAGTAATAAATAGAAAAAGAAAGGGTGGTACTGGGGATTTGAATTCAGGGCCTGGAGATCACTAGGGAGGTGCTCTACCACTTGAGTCTTGTCACCAGAATATCTGATGAACAAACCTTTATGCCATGGACATGGGGTGACCCAGTCTCAACCATGGGCAACACCATTTTTTTAAGACACCCTGAGCACATCCAAACACAGACTTAGGTGTGTGCTGACTGAAGCAAGTCTCGACAAAATTGGCATCCACTGTATCATCCAGACCACATCCCCCGACTCTGATGTAATCGCTTGAAACTCAGCAAAGATCACAAGAAAACCCCATCTGTGCGGAAATGTAAAAAAGTCACCCTTTACATAAATCATCCATCAAAGGAGACCTTGCGCTGGGAGAAGACGGAGTGAGCGTGAGAAGATAGTGGGCAAAAAACTCACCGACTCAGCTGAATCGGTTCCAGAACCGGAGGCATTGGCATGGATGTTACTGGAAGACAAAGAAGGTAAGGAAACACATGTGGTGAGCATCCAGTTTGAAAAGTTAAAGAACAAACGACCATCCCAGCAAGATTAACTCAAAGAAGGGAAAGAAATGTTTCAAAGTGGAAGTCGCGGGGGGGGGGGGGGGGGAAGATGAGGGGGAGGGATTAAAAAATGGGGAAAAAAGCCGGGTGCTGGTAACTCACACCTGTAATCCTAGCTACTCAAGAGGCTGAGATCTGAGGATTGCGGTTCAAAGCCAGCCCAGGCAGGAAAGTCCGTGAGACTCTTACCTCCAAAAAACCACCAGAAAACCAGAAGTGGCGCTGTGGCTCAGGAGGAAGAGCGCTAGCCTTGAGCTGAAGAGCACAGGGACTGCGCCCAAGCCCAGAGTTCAAGCCCCACAACTGACCAAAATAAAAGGGGGGGGGGGGCAAAGGCAGTGGTACTAAGTAGACACTGTTGAAAATGAACTAGAAAACGTGGGTGGAGATGGGAGGCAAAAACTGGGAGAGGAAGAGGGAAGGGATGATATTGTCCAAAAAGAAATGTACTTTTTATCTGACTTATGTAAGGGAACCCCTCCATACATTACTATGTTTTTTTTGTCAGTGGTGGGGTTTGAACTCTGGGCCTGGGCGCTGTCCCTCAACTCTAACACTTGAGCCACAAGGCTAGTGCACTAACACTTTAGCCACAGTGCCACTTCTGGTTTTCTAGTGGTTTATTGGAGATAAGAGTTTCATGGACTTTCCTGCCTGGGCTGGCTTTGAACCTTGATCCTCAGATCTCAGCCTTCTGAGTAGCTAGGATTACAGGCGTGAGCCACTGGCGCCCGGCCTGTACATCACTTTTATAATAACAATATGACAAAAATAAAAATAAAGAAGAAAAGGCTCCGAGACTACTTAAATTGGTGCCTATCTATGGGGTTCAGTGGCAAAAGAGAGAAGCCCTCCCCCCATAAAATGGAGAGTGGGTACACAGAAATATAAACATAAGCAATTGGAAGCCAAGGGCACGGCCTTGATGCCTGCTCAGGACCAGAGCTATATCAGACGTCCCTAAGAGAGGGGAAGTCCCGCCCTTTGGAAGGAAGGTTGGTTGTACCCTGAGTGTTTCGATCTCCCGCTTGCACAAATCTAGAGTCTAGGCATCTGGGGAAGTGGGTGCCTCCTCCCTGCATGTAGTCCCAGGGAGACAGGATGCTCAGGGCTCTTCCTTCCCCACCTCTGCCATCCTCAGGGGAGGCCCAAGTACACAGTGTTTGCCAAGATGGTGGCACCATGTGACGTCCCCATCGGCAAGGAATGCCACTCCCAGCTTCTCCGCCCTCGCCCTTACTGTCATCTCGACTTTTCACAGCGGCATCCTCAAGGGTGGGAGGCTGGGTCTCCTTGTGGTTTTGTTCTGTATCTCCCTACTGACGACGATGAGTGTCTTCATGAGTGTATCAGCCATTACCCTGTCTCTGGAGAAATGTCTATTCAGTTCCTCTGTCCATTTTGTAGTGCCTTTTTGTTTTGTGTTGGTACTGAGGCTTGAACTCAGGGTGTGGGGGCTGGCCCTTAGCTTTTTCAGTCCAAGCTGGTGCCCTAACACTTGAGCCACAGCTCTACTTTTGGATGGTTAGTTGGAGATAAAAGTCTTATGAACTTTCTCCTGCCCAGTTTGGCTTTGAACTGTGATCCTCAGATCTCAGCCTCCTGAGTCATTAGGATTATAGGTGTGAGTTGACTGACTTTTTTTTTTAATTGTTGAGTTGCGGGAGCTCTTTACCTATGCTGGGTATTAGACCCTTTCATGTATACACTTTGCAAATCCTTTCCCTGGGAGAGGTCATTTCATCTTTGTGATACTGCAGTATTTTCCCCCCTTTTGTTTCTAAAGTTAAATTGCAAGGAGCTATATGCCAACAAATGTGAAAACTTAGAATGCAGGGCCTTTTGCTTACTAGGCAGACAGGCTACCCACATTGGGAAGATGTGTTCAGGATTGGTTCTCCAGACCCAGCTGCTCACACTGCTTCAGAAATGGCATCCTCAAATAGTTCTATAACCAGAGAAGAAGCTGAGCCCCTGACCTGGCATCTCCTGAGCTTCGGCACCTGCCCTGTCTGTCTGCAGAAGAGACCCCCCTTAGCTTGGGAGAGGATCTGAGCCTGTATCTCATGCAGGATGCCGCCTGCAGCGGTGCCACTGAGTACAACCTGGGGTTGGGCCTGGCTCTCTCCTCTTCCTTAAAACAACAACAACAACAACACTATATTTAGCTTTAATTTTATTTTTGGATTCCTGGGGCTTGAATTCAGGGCCTCACACTTCTTGCTTTCTTGGGGCTCTACCACTTAAGCCATGCTCTAGTCCAGCTCTTTGCTGGTTATTTTGCAGATGGAGGCTTGAAGACTTTTCTGGCTTTGAATCATGAGCCTTTGGTACTCAGTCTCCTGAGTACTAGATTTACAGGTGTGAGACACCAACACCCAGCTTTTCCTTCCTTCCTTCCTTCCTTCTTCCCTCCCTCCCTCCCTCTGCTTCCTTTCCTTTCCTTTCCTTTCCTTTCCTTTCCTTTCCTTTCCTTTCCTTTCCTTTCCTTTCCTTTCCTTCCTTTTTTGTAACAGTCTTGATACCTGGCCCAGGCTAGTGGCCTCAAACTTGCAACCTTGAAAGAGCTGGGATTGTAGTTGTGTGCCATCCCCACACTCCTAGCCTCTTCCCCTCCTTTTTCCTCCCCCTTTGGTCAGTCATGGGTTTTGAACTCTGGGCCTGGGCTCTGTCCCTGCGCTCTTCAGCTAAAGGCAAGCGCTCCACCAGTTGAGCCACAGCGCCACTTCCAGTTTTCTGATGGTTAATTGGAGATAAGAGTCTCACGGACTTTCCTGCCTGGGCTGGCTTTGAACCATGATCTTCAAATTTCAGCATCCTGAGTAGCTAGGATGACAGGCGTGAGCCACCAGCGCCTGGCTTCTTCTCTCCTTTTGAATCTTGAAACTTTGGACTTTTTAACTAAGCATATGTAAATTTATACATCATGGTCCTGGTAAAAGAGAATCAGAGGGGGCCAAAAACATACCCAAGGTCACACAGCAGGACACGATAGAGCCCAAGTAGAGCCCAACCAAGCCTCTGTACTCCCATCCTAGCCTCAGATATATGCCAACATTTTCCTTTTTAGCAGAACCCTGGCCCTTCCTTCAGTCCTGGGAGTCTGAGTAGGGTGGAGCAGACCCCAAGGCCAAGTGTGTGTCCATCTGCCCCATTTGTCCCAGGGGCTTGGGAGCTGGCAGCTTTGAGCCCTGGGCAGAGCCATGCCCTACTGGACCAAGCCAGTGGGCTGAGGTGGGGGATGTGCTGAGCCCCTGGGGCCCTCCCTGGGAGAGGGAAGGTGTGATGAAGAAATGGAGCGTGGGCTTTGGGGAACAGACAGGCTGCTAGCATGCTGGAGCCCACGCAGGTGCTGCGTGGCCCAGGGCAAGGTATCTCAGCCGCCGTCTTGAAACCACAATTTCCTCTCGTAAAGCTGTCTGGTCTCAGGCTGGTGGGTGCAGGGAATGAATGTGGAGCCCTGGGCTCAGCCACGGTTGCACACAGCAGATCCTCAATAAGTAGGAAGTTTCTCCTTCCCCCAGCGTAAATGGTTCGGCATTCTGAGGGGATCCTAGTGGCTGGAACAGGGGTGGGATGGAGTGATGTAACTCCTTCTGCTCCCCAAACCCTGCACTAGCCAGGTACCCTGGCCAGGGTCTGGGGTTCTGCTCCAAAATGACAAGGCCCCAGGGACTCCCAGGGCAGGGTGTGTGTGTGTGTGTGCGTGCATGCACATGTGCCCATGTACATCCATGCACACATAGGTACTGAGACTTGAACTCAGAGTCTTACATTCTCACATAGCTTTTTCACTCCAAGTGGGCACTCTACCATGTGGGCCACAGCTCCACTTCTGGTTTTTGCTGGTTAATTGGAGATAAGAATCTTGCAGACTTTTCTACCTGGGCTGAGTCAAAACCTTGATCTTCAGAGCTCAGCCTCCTGAGTGGCTAGATCACAGGTGAGAGCCAGTGGGGCTCGGCTTCTAGGACAGACCTTTGTGGCATCCCGAGATATTCCACAAAGACAGCTTGAGAGGAAGAGCTGTCCTGCCCGGCAAGGAGACAGTGCCAGTTTGAAGGTCTGCTGCTGCTGCTGCTGCTGCTACTGTGTGCGAACAAATCACTATCCTTCTCTGATCCTCCCTGCACCCTTCTCTATGAGACTAGAGTTCAGCCAACACATGCCAAGTCTTGGCTCTTTTTGGGGGGAGAGGAGGGTCATGGGTCTTAAACTCTAGGCCTGTATTGTCCCTCAGCTCTTCAGCTCAAGGTGAGCACTCTACCACTTGAGCCACAGCGCCACTTCTCATTTTCTGGTGGTTTATTGGAAATAAGAGTCTCACTGACTTTTCTGCCTGGGCTGGCTTTGAACTGTGATCTTCAGATCTCAGCCTCCTGAGTAGCTAGAATTACAGGCACGAGCCACAAGCGCCCCAGGTAAGACTTGGCTTTTTGAGACGCTGTAGCCACGGCTGCACCCTGGCAGGTGTTTGAGTAGTGCAAGAAGAATCTGGGCCCCAGGCTCCCCGAGCCAGCCCCATAAAGCAGGCCTATAAATCCTGGCATGGCAGCAGGTCTCCCTCAAATGAAAAGCATTTACCAAACAGGCCTGAGCCAGGCCATCCCCAGGGCACTGGGGCAGAGGGTGCCTAGCAGTTGGAGCCTTGCAGGCCCAGGGCGTGGAGAACTGGCAATCTTAGTCACCGGCAGCTCCTCCCTGGCTCTCTCTGCAGAGCAACCTCGGTTCCAGTGTGGCCACAGTGTGTGGCCTTGGTCTCCCATCTTCTTCTGGATCGGTTTCCTGAGCTCAGCTGCTGCCTGCCCGGGCTCCTGGGCATCCAGGAGGCGGATGGAGTTGATGGATCCAAAGCCTTATCCCTTTCAAGTTCTAGTGGCTCACACCTGTAATCCCAGCTACTCAGGAGGCTGAGATCCAAGGATCACGATTTGAAACCAGCCTGAGCAGGAAACTCCATGAGACTCTTATCTCCAATTAATCAAGAGCTATGACTCAAGTGGCAAAGTGTCAGTCTTGAGCCAGAAAAAAAAGTCCAAGTAAGAGACTGAGAGTCTGTTCAAGCCCCAGAGCCAGCAACACAAAAAAGAGACCCGAACCCCCAGTGGGACCCCTGTCCCCGAATTCCCTCCCGTGCTCCCCTCCTTAAAGTCTCAGCTCAGTTCGGGCCCCTCCCGAGCATGGGGAGGCCGGCAGGACAGGGTGCTGACTGCCCAGTCACCAGCTGTGTGTGCCGCCTCCCCCACTGGGCAGGGAGGAGCTGGGCCCTCAGTCAGACTAGGGGTTTCCTGGGGAATGAGGCCTGTGGCTCAGCCATGGGATCAGGAGGCTGGGAGGGATCGAGGATGGGCTCCACGGGGAACAGACAGCCTAGGCTCACACCCAGCCGGGACTGTGCCTCTCCCCTCGGGCCGGCGGCCCCTCCGTCCTGCGCTAAGGACAGCTGCTGTGTGTGTGTGTGTGTGTGTGTGTGTGTGTGTGTGTGTGTGTGTGTGTGTGTGTGTGTGTGTGTGTGTGTGTGTGTGTGTGTGTGTGTGTGTGTGTGTGGCTGGCTGGCTGGCTGGCTGGCTCTGCAGACCAGCACTGGGTGTCTGGAAGACAGGAGACCACACAGTGGATAGAGGGGACATTAGGCAGGATCTAGGGGTTGAGGCAAGTCTCTTGCCAGGCCACACAGGCACGGGGAGCCCCAGGATGGGGATGGGGTGGGGGGGCAAGGTGAGTTGATTCGGGCCTGGTTGGCCTGGATGGTCAGACTCGGCCTGAAGCGGACTAGCCCCACTGTGCACTGCTGAGGGGTGCTGAGGCTGGGGCTCTGGGGAAAAGAGGCATGAGCTGCGGTTCGTCCACGGAATCAGAGCGCCCAGGACTCAAAGAAGCAGCAGCCCCATCCGCCCTCTCTGCCCAGATGCAAAGATAGAGGCTAAGAAGAGGGTGTGCAGGGCCAGGCCACCCAGCTGGTCTGCGGGTCTCACGCCCAAGACTCAGTTGTGGACTCCTAGCCTGGTGCATAGCAACCTCTTGAGGAGACCCCGCTTGTATTCTTAGGGGACCCCCACCCATCTGAGGGTGAATAGAACTCTGTCCTCCCTGGGCTGGTCAACTTTCTGGGTCTGAGTCAGTCTAAAGGAGGAGGAAGCATTTATTCTGGCTCATGGTTCCAGAAATGTCCATCCATATTAGCTGGGTTCTATCTCTGTGGGTTCTTGGTGAGGCTGAACACCAAGAAATGTTGTGGAGGGGGGCTGGGAAGGAGGGAAAGAGGGAAGGAGAAAGAGAAGAAGAGAGGAGGGATGGGGACAAAATATGCCTGGGTGACCTACTTCCTCCAGTTAGGCCCCACCCCCTGCAAGGTTTCACCACCTCTCAATAGCCCATTAGGTTATCAATCCATCAATGGATCAATCCACTGAGGAGATCAAGAGACCTCATGATCCACCACCAATCAAAGGTCCCAACCCCTGAACCCTGCTGCTTTGGGGACCAAATCTTCAACATGTAAGAATTTTGGGGAGGGGGAATTTCAGGTTCAAAATACAAGACTCAGGGGTTACCGCCGAGCCCGAGTGGCCTTGGGTTGGGTCAGGCAGGGCCTGTTGGGGAACCTTCCTGCTCCCCTCCTTTCTCCCAGCATCCCTCCACCCTCTGCCTCCCTCCCTTCCTCATTCCCAGGAGTCCTTGGCACGGACCCCAGAGAGACATCATGGAGTCATTCCCAGGACAGGTCAGGGTTTGTAGTCAGGGCACCAGCTGTGAGCGCAGGGTCTCCTTGGTCTAAAATCTGTGTGCATCCCACAATTCTGCTGTGAATGGTCCCAGGTTGTGTGGTGAACTCCGACCTCCCAGGAGGCCATTGGTGAGGGCTGACTTCCTGTCTGAGCCGCAGTGACCGAGTCTTGTGCCCCCATGAGGGGGTTCTTCTGTCTGTCCAGCAGTGGTCCTGCCTTGACGCAGGCCCGGGTATGTTGACATTAGAAAAGGGGGCTGTGACTGGGCGTGGTGGCTCCTGCCAGCTGTGCTGGAGGAGGAGATGGGCAGGATGGAGGTTTGAGGCCGGTTGAAGGCTCGATCAAGCTAGACATGGCAGCCGAAGTCTGCCATCCCAGCCCTGTGGAAAGGGCCAATAGGATGTGGCCCAGGCCAGCCTTGAGCAAAAGTGAGAGACCCTATCTCCCAAATAGCGAGAGCGAAGACGGCTGATGGCAGAGCCCAAGTAGAAAGTTCTGTCCTGCAGGAGTGAAGGCTCTGAGTTCTAACTCAGGGTCTCACTGTGGTGGAGTGAAGGGGCCCGGTGGGGTCAGAGGCACGGAGATGCGAGGTTTGTGTGGGGAGGCCGGGGAGGGCCGTGGCCTGAGTGGGGGGTGGAGGTGGGTTGGGCGGCGCTGCAGGCATGGACGGAGGGCAGGTGCGGCGGGCAGGGCACCAGAGCTGTGCTCTAGCTGGGCCCTGTTCAGCGGGCCACTGCTCCCAGCTCCCGCCTCAGCCCCTCTGCGCCCTGTCCAGAGGTCCACCCGTTACTTAGGTCCTTCAGCCTATCTAGCTCTCATCCTGTGGGTGGGAGCAGCTCTGGGGACCCCAGAGGACAACTGGAAAGCCAAGGACCCGTCTTCACCGAGGCCAGAGACCCCTCCCTCCCTCAGTCACCCCAGGATCACCCCTCACGGAGGCCCCCCATCCCTGCTGAGCTGTCCTGGAATGGCCGCATCAGCACAGAGCCCTCGGTCCCTAAGCACTTCCCATCTTCACTGTCCCCTGTGCTCGGGTCCCCGCACCTCAGCATCCAGCGCCTACGGGGACCGGTCAGCTGACAGTACCCATATCTGGGAGCCAGGGGTGCTGTCTTCAGAAGGCTCTGGAAGCCTGGGTCAGCTGGGAGGTTCTGCAGACACCTTGGAAGAGGGGAGGGGTACAGACCTCAAGTCCAGACAGCATGATGTGCAGCAAGATCAGAGCCACGAGGGCACAAAGGAGACCTTGCTGATGTCACCATTGGGGGTACACAGATGACCCCCTGGTCCTCAGCCTCTGCAGGGTCTTTGGGTTGGCGGTTTGGGCAATCTGGGGCCTCCTTTTTCCAGATGGAAGAGCAGGAGAGCGAAGGCAGGAGGTGGCCAGGAAGAGGTGGCAGGAAGTGGCTGACAGGCTCCAGGGTGTCAGCCTGGGCCCATCTGATAAGACCCGGAGCCTCCCAGATGAGACCTTGTTTACTCTGGAGCGGCCCAGCTGCCAGGAGAGCTGGTTTCCTGCTCAGGTTCTGCAGTGCTGCTGTGTGACCCACAGCTGACCGCTGTGCCTCTCTGAGCCTCCTTCTCTTTCATCCAGGCCTTTCCTGGCTGCGTGGAGGGTCCAGCGTATATAATTGTCACCTGATGGCTCCCAACCTCTGTCCCTGCTTGTCTGTCTGTCTGTCTGTCTCTGTGTGTCTCTCTGACTCCTCCTCTCTCCCCTCTCTACTCACTTCATTGAGTCTCAGGGCCCAGGCGGTCAGCCAAGCCCTGGGGCCAGGAGACAGAGGTAGACCAGCTGGAGCTCTGTCTCGGGATGGCAGGAGCACCTGCTGGGGCATAGGGCTTCAAAGTATTGGCGTGGCCTGTCCGGATGTAGGCCTTTTCCCTCTTCAGGGATGGGAGAAAAGGTGGTGTGGCCTTGGATCAATTGCTTGCTGCATCTTGATAGGGAGCATCTCTAGCTCCTGGGATTACAGGTATGCACCACCACACCAGGCTCAGATTTTTTTCTTTAAGCCACTTTTCATTTTCCCTGTCACTGGACTGTGAGGTGGGGGTGGGGTGGGGGAGCGTGGCCAGGCTGCGCCTAGAACACCTGCTGTGTGCCTTTCTCTGTGCGGGAGCTGGGGGCTTGTGAGGACATGAGAGCCCAGGCTGGCAGTCCCTCTCCGTATGAGCCACCAATATACAAGACGCTCGGACTGCGTCCCCCTTGGAGCCGGCTGGCTATTGCTGCTCAAACACAACCTCAGAGCTCCAATAGCTTCTCTTCCATCCTAGTTAGTGGAGGCCCTGAGACAAGCTGATGAAGCTCTCCACCGTGAGGGCTCCACCTGGAGTTAACGATGCCTGCGGCCTGGCACCATCAGCGCGTGCCTCTGATCCTCGCCACTCAGGAGGTAAAGACCTGAAGGACTGAGGTTTGAAGCCAACCTGGGTGGCTAAGTCCATGAAACTCCATCTCCAATGAATCGACAAAAGTGTCAGGCTGGAAGCATGGCTCAAGTGGTAAAGAAATGGCTCCAAGCAAGAGTATGAGGCCTTGAGTTTGAGCCCTGGTGTACACACACACACACACACACACACACACACACACACACACACACACACACACACACACACAGAGTTCAATGGTGTACTTTAAGTGCTCAATAACCTCCAACTCCCTTCCCCTCCACCCTCCATCTACCTAGACACCTCTTGCCTCCCATGCCTTTTCTTTAAAAAAAAATTGCTGGTATTGGGGCTTGAACTCAGGGCCTACACACTGTCCCTTAGAGTTTTCATTCAAGGCTGGCACTGTACCATTTGAGCCACAGCTCCCCTTTTGGATTTTTGGTAGTTAATTGGACATGAAGAATCTCACGGACTTTCCCTTGAACCTCCATATTCAGATCTCAGCCTTTGAATAGCTGTGATTACAGGCATGAGCTACCAGAGCCTTTTCTTGCCTCTCCTAGTGTTCACAAAACTTCTCAGTATTCATGGCCCTGGCACTGTGTGCCCTGCTGCAAGGCTGTTCTGTTCTTTGTGTGTGTGTGTTTGTCGGTTGTGGGGCTTGAACTCAGGGCCTGGGTTCTGTCCTTGAGCTCTTTCACTCAAGGCTAGCATTCTAGTGGAACCACAGCTGCACTTCCGGTTTTCTAGTAGTTAATTGAAGATAAGAGTCTCATGGACTTTCCTTTCTGGGCTGGCTTTGAACCTGGATCCTCAGATCTTAGTCTTTTAGTAGCTAGGATTACAGACGTGAGCCACCGGCACCTGGCTTGCTCTGTTCATCGACTTGCTGCCTGGTTCAAGGCAGGAACCTTCTGTGTGTGTGTTAGGGGGTGTGGGAGGTGATTTGGAAGGGGCACTGCAGGGGTCTTGGGAGTAACTGTCCAGGTTCATGGATGGGTGAGGACAGTCTCTGCTCTACTCTCAGTGGTCCCATGTTGGAGAGAGCATGGCTTCCAGCGTGCACCACTCTCCCTTTCCATTCGTTACCAGGCAGCTGTTGGTTACAGTTGCTCCATGTCGAGTACAACTCTCGAAGCATGTACCTCAGGGAAACAACCACACCTGCCAGCCACTGCCAGGCACCACATCAAATCAGATATGTGTGCCAATAAAAACAAAACAAAACAAAACAAAAACCACCAGTAGCTCACACCTCTAGAGTCCTAGCTTCCCAGGAGGCTAGGATCTGAGGACTGTGGTTCTAAGCCAGCCCAGGCAGGAAAGACTATGAGACTGTTATCTCCAATGAACCACCAAAAAAGCCAGAAGTGGCATTGTGGCTCAAGTGGTAGAGCACTAGATTGAGCACAAAAGCTCCAGGACAAGCTGGGTACCTGTGGCTCACACCTATAACCCTAGCTACTCAGGAGGCTGAGATCTGAGGATCGTGGTTCAGAGTCAGCCTGGGCAGGAAAGTCCATGAAACTCTTATCTCCAATAAACCACCAGAAAATCAGAAGTGGCGCTGTGGCTTAAGTGGTAGAGCGCTCGCCTTGAGCTAAAGAGCTGAGGGACAGCACCCAGGCCCAGAGTTCAAGACCCATAACCGACAAAAACAAAAACCCCAAACAACCCCCCCCCACACACACACAGGTGTGACTGTCAAACCACAGCAGAGACACCAGCCACATGATCTGTATCAATCACACCAGGGGTAACCCCCTCACCTGGGACTTACAAAAGAAGCAGCACCCCGAGACTGAGGGGTGGGACAGGATATTGACTCTGTTCAGGAGACTTGCTAGGGAAATCGTCATAGTAAAGGCAGAGGACAAGCGGGAGGGACTGGCCCCACAGGACACCTGGCTCATGTCTCCTAGACGCTCCACACCACCTGCCATCCATCACCTTGGCTGTCTTATGTGGCCACCCACAGGTGCCTCTGTCTCTGACCTGGGCAGCTGGGGTGAAGGTAGTGCCATCAGCAGAGATGGTATGGGCCATGGGCCAGGGCTGGGAGGCACTGAGTCGGCCATCGGTGGGGTGACTTGCTGCTCGCCGGCCCCTGGGGGCAGAGGCCTTGTGCCTGTCCTGCTGGGGCCTGCCCGGTGCCCAGCCCTGGCCTGCCAGCACCGTCATTAGTGCGGCTGCTGCAGGGCGCCTCCGATGGCCCCAGATCCAGGGAGGGACTTGGTGGCTCCCACGGGATCTCCCTGTATAGCAGGGACGCGGGCCTGGGTGAGCTCTGAGGGGACAGTAGGTCCACTCAGCTGACTGGTGGCCCTCAGCCCTGCCCAGGCCAGGCCCCTGGTGCTGTGGGAATTGGTGGGTACTCTGCTTTCTCATGGTGGCTGAGTCGGCACACCAACCAGGCCACACCCAGACCCAGCAGTGGTCCCAGGATCCTGCCTTGGTGACCAGGGGCACAGGAAGGCCACAGACTGGCCGGGGAGACTCCAGCCCGGTGAGTTAATAGGAGGAGCAGAGAATGCTCGGCGAGTGTTCCAAGAATGTATCTTGTAGACAACAAGTTTCCATGGGTGTTGGGTGAATGGCTCAACGAATGAATGAGTGAATGAATGAATGAATGAAGAGTTCCAGAGTTGGAGAGCCCACAGCCCACAGCCAGTGGCCACTGGAGCATCCACAGAGTCCTGATTGTCACAAGGCCCCAGGGCATTTGCATAAGTCCTATGGTGCTAAGTCCATGCAGCCTGGCTACCCCACGGTTCACTCCGCCCGCACCCCCCCCCCCGCCCCTTCACAGCCTCAGTCCTCAGCAGTCCCTGCCAAGGTCTCAAATGGATGGCCTCAAAGATCTGGCCATAGTCCCCACAGGGTTTTGTTCTTCAGGGAATTGCCTCAGTTTACCAAGGCAAGCTGAATCCCTGGCTGCAGCTGCCACTCCTCTGGTTTGTCACCTAGCAGCACCCTAACAACTGGGATGGTGTAGTGGTGCCTGATGCTTGGAGACATCTAGTCTGGGAACTTAGATGACTGGGGGGTGGGGCTGGGGGCCCCTTAGGAGGCCAGGCCCCCACGGTGAGGCTGGGAGGGCCCCAGCGGGCAAGGCTCTCTCTGATTGGTGCCCGCTGCCACTCCCTTGACGCCATTGTATGGGATGGCCGCGCCTATGGCCCCTTTCCTCTCTATCCTCGGCTGGCGGCCACCAGCTCCCTCCCTGCCAGCCTCTTCCCTGCCCTGCCGGCTGGGCTTTGCTCCCTGTTGAATTATCCAGGACCCAGAGCAAAATGGCAGGTGTTCAGTAAGCATGTTGAACAAAGCTGGGCGCCGGTGCCTCACTCCTACAATCCTAGCTACCCAAGAGGCTGAGATCTTAAGGATCAGTTTGAAGCCAGCCCGGGCAAGAAAGTCCCCGGGAGACTCTTATCTCCGACTAACCACTCAAAAACCAGATGCAGAGCTGTGGCTCAAAGTGGTAGAGCACTAGCTTTGAGCAAAAGAGCTCAGGGACAGCGCCCAAGTCCTGAGTTCAAGCCCCATGGCTGACCAACAAAAGAAAAATCTGTTGAAGAAGGGCAAAGATCAGACTTGAATGGCAGAGCTCAGCGCAGACATGGTCTCTCCATGACACCCTGAGTCCTCTCAGTACCTCAGGCTCATGGTCCCTGGCATGGCCAGCTTCCTAGACAAATGTTCCACCTTCCAGCATGGAGAGGACCTGCACGTCAGACACGGCTCTCCACCCCGCTCCTCCCGGAACTAATCCCAAGTTCAAACAGACCACAGCCTGGGTGTACATGGGCATGTCAGGCAGGGCCAAGGCTGGGCAGGTCACAGTGCGTCCAAGGAAAGGTTCCCAGGCTGGAAGAAAGAGGGGAGGGAGGGGATGAAGGCCGCAGAGGGTGCGGAGCGAGGTGGAGACACATCAAATGTTTCCCTCAAAGAAAAATTGAGGGTGCCTGTATTTGGTTTGGGGTGGGGTAAGATTGTTTTTGTTTTTTTTTAACTTTTCTTTCCTTTTTTGGTAATGGGGATCAAACCCAGGACATATCACTTGCTAGGCAAATGCTTTGTCACTGAGCTATATTTACGTGGTACGCTGGTCCTGGGGCTTGGGGCCTGGCCTTGTCCCTGAGCTCTTTTGCTCAAGGCTAGCGCTCTAGCAGCTTCACATCTGGCTTTTTGGTGAGATAAGAGTCTTATGGAGGGCTGGGAAGGTGGCTCAGTGGTAGAGCGCTTGCCTTGCATGCCTGAGGCCCTGGGTTCGATTCCTCAGCACCACATAAGCAAAAAGAAAAAAGCTGGAAGTGGCGCTGTGGCTCAAGTGGTAGAGCACTAGCCTTGAGCTGAAGAGCTAAGGGAACAGCGCCCAGGCCCAGAGTTCAGGCCCCACGACCAGACCCCCCCCTCCAAAAAAAAGTCTCATGGACTTTCCTTCCCTGGATGGCTTTGAAGCACGATCCTCAGATCCTAGCTTCCTGAGTGGCTAGGATGACAGGCATGAGCCGCTAGCACCTGCTTGGGTGCTTTGTATTTTTCTCCAAGCATCTGACCTTGTTTCTTTAGGACTGTTTTAACATAACACACCCACCACTCTTCTACCTATCTGTCCATCCGTCCTCCATCCATCCATTCACCACCCATCTATCCATCCATCTACTATCATCCATCCACCCATTAACATCTGTCTACCACCTATCCATTCACCCATCCCTTTCTCCAACCATCATCTACCCACCATCTATCTGTCTGTCTGTCTGTCTGTCTGTCTGTCTATCAATGATCTATCTACCTACCTACCTACCTACCTACCTATCCATCCATGTAGCCTCCATCCATCCATCCATCCACCATGCATGCCAGACATCCATCCTCAAATGTTTGAAGTGCTCCACAAACACTTATCAAAGCCAGAAGTGGAATTGTGGCTCAGGTGGCAGGGTGTCAGGCAAGAGTGCAAGGTCCTGAGTTCAAGCCCCAGAACTAGCACAACACAACAAAATCATTTCCACAGTGGATAATCTCTCTCTTCTCTTGCTTTCTCTTACACACACACACACATACCATTAGAAGACTATACATCACAAATATGGTGGTCAAGTATATGCAACTTTTAATTTTCTTCTTCATATATTATTATTATTATTACTTAGTCATGGTACTCGAACTTCGGGCCTAGGCGCTGTCTCTCAGCTCTTCAGCTCAAGGCAAGCGCTCTATCACTTGAGCCATAGAGCCACTTCCAGTTTTCTGGTGGTAGTTGGAGTTAAGATTCTCACAGACTTTCCTGCCTGGGCTGGCTTTGAACCACTGTCCTTGGATCTCAGCCTCCTGAGTAGCCAGGATTACAGGCGTGAGCCACTGGTGCCCAGCATTCTTTATACTTTCTTTTTTTTTTTATTGTGAGGATACTGTACAGAGGAGTTATAATTACATGGGCAAGATAACGAGTACATTTCTTGTCAAGCATTGTTGCCTCCTCTTTGGTTCCCCTTCCTCTTTATACTTTCTTATATGCTGCTTTCAATGAACAAACAATGGAGTTCTTTGCATAAGGAAGATGTCTGTGCTCCTGAGCCCAGAGTTGGATCTACAGCTGTGCAATCCTGTTCCCAAGCTTTTCTCACCAGGGGGCTGCGCTGGGGGAGACATCAGACCACTTGAGAAAGGCTCTGCCCTCAATAGTTACACAAGAACAATGCAGACAACTTCACTGCGTGGTTGTAAGAAGGAAAGATAACGCAAGGAAAGCTTGGGAAGGAGATTTTCTTCCTTCCCTCCCTTCCTCTCTCCCTCCCTTCTCTCCTTCCCTTTTTTATTTCCTTCCTTCATTCCCCTTTCCTTCCCGGGTAACCCAAATTGACCCTGAACTTTCCAGCCTCTTACTTCAGCCTCCCCCGAGCTGGGATTACAGGTATGCCCCACCATGCCCAGCCAGGAGAGGGATTTTCAAAAATGGAACCAGTGCTGCCCAATGTAAAGTTCCCTTCTCTCTGGTTGGCCCAAGGTGCTTCCTGGAGCTTTCTTCTACCACCTCTGGAGTCTGGACACCGGGGGCTGTCACCTGTGGGGGTCATCTAGTGAGATGAGTCAGGTAGAGCTGGAAAAAGCGTTGCTCTATCACTTGGTAGCAGCGTGACCTGAGCCATGGTGATTGTTGCTGTCAGGTGAGGAGACCCAGATGGCATCTGGCATTTCTCCTGGGCTGTGCCAGCCTCTCCCCACGTACCTGGTGTCAGAGTCTGGTCATTTGAGCAGCCTTCACAGGCCTGGGGGACACTGAGTCATGGAGGGCTCAAATGGTTGACGTTTCTCCCTGATTTTAGGCAGAGTGGGATTTGAACCCCTGGCAGTCTGAGTTCTGGGTCCCCCCTGATGTCTGGGCACAAGAGATAAGATGTGCAAACTGCTTAGCTGGTGCCTGGCTCATAGTCAGTCCTCAGAAGCGCTGATGTGGTCACAGTGTGGGCTTGGGATGGAGCTGAGCTGCAGGGCAGGGGTAAATACAGGTGGGGCTCAGTCAGTCTCCTGTTGGAAGCTGAGCCCGGAGCTACCCAGCCCCCACCTACCCCCCCCACCCCCAACACCTCCTTTTCTATCTTGCAAGAGGCCTAGAGCGCCTCCTCCCTGGCCTCCTGGGTTGACAGCAGGGAGTAGGGAGGACTGGGCGTGGAGCCAGGAGGTGGGGACCAGGCTCGGGCAGGCTAACCAGGTTGCAGGGTGAAATTAAAAGGGAGGAGAAGAGCAGCAGCCCGTCAAAGCTCACACTCCTAGCTGGCATCCAGGTGCCCAGGAGAAGGAGCCGGGAGCCGGGGCGCACGGCCACCGGGCACCTGACAGGAGGCCGTGGGAGCCGGGCCCAGGATGGCCCCTCGGGGAGCTGTGAAGCTGTCCCTGAACAAACCCACGTACGCTGTGTGTGTGGTGGGCGTTGAGACGCCGGTGGACATCCACAGGTGAGAGCCCGGAAGCCCCCGCCTGGCCCAGCACCTCATCGGGTCCAGCAGAGGCCCCAGGGCATTGGCTTGGGCGTGGGGGCATCGGGGTCATCAGTGTGATGACTGGCAGCTGAGAAGGTGGAGGTGGCTGTGGAGTCCAGGAAGGAGAGAGGGTCAGGTGTACTCAGACCTGGGCACCGGTGCCAGGATGTAGTCTCCAGCCCCCTACCTCCACCCCACAGAAGGATGGGGATGCAAACTTTGTGCCTCAGGCCTGGCTCTGGGGCCAGGCTCCCGGTCCTACCACGGAAGGGGTAGCTGCTGTAGAGTGTTGGTGTTTGAGGAAAGGCAAGAGGCCTGGGAGTCCCATCCCTCAGCTTCTTACCAACTCCTCACATCTCTGAGGCCAGGAGTGTTTGTTGCAGCCTGATTCCTGGAGGCCAGCCAGGAGCAACTAGGGTGACTGGGATTCAGAGGGAGTGGCTAGGGGACCAGAGTGACTCAATGACTTCATCTAAGGAGCCAGCCTGGAGCACAGCCTGGGAGCTGGGCTTGGCATGCGATGATGAGGATGAGGATGATGATGATGATGATGATGATGATGGTGGTGGTGATGGTGTGATGGTGTGGTTTTGGTGATAATTATGATCATGATGCTGATGGTGATGATGGCGATGGCAGCAGTGATGGTGTTGGTGGTGATGATGGTGGCAGTGATGAGGATGGTGGTGAGGGTGTAGTGGTGATGGTGGTGGTGATGGTGATGATGATGATGGTGGTAATGAAGGTGGTGGTGATGGTGGTGTGGTGGTAATTTTGATGATAATAAGGTGGGGGTGATGGTGGTGGTGATGATGGTGGTAATGAAGGTGGTGGTGGTGGTGATGATGGTGGTAATGAAGGTGGTGGTGGTGGTGATGATGGTGGTAATGAAGGTGGTGATAATGTTGGTGTGGTGGTAATTTTGATGATAATGAAGGTGAGGGTGGTGGTGGTGATGGTGTTGGTGATGAGGATGGTGTCGGTGATGAGGATGGTGGTGGTGTAGTGATGATGATGATGGTGATGTTGGTGGTAATGAAGGTGGTGATAATGTTGGTGTGGTAATTTTGATGATAATGAAGGTGGGGGTGATGGTGGTGGTGGTGATGGTGGTGATGACGTTAGTGGCGGTGGTGATGATGGTGACTGTCGCTATGATGGCGGCAGTGACAGTGGTAATACGGCATCTGGAAGCGTCCGCTGTAATATCAGCTTCTCCCGTCGGCTCAGATTCCCCCCTGCTCCAGCTCGGCCTTGAAAGGGGCTGCAGGAAGGTGGGCTCAGCCTGTTTCCCCACCTGGCCGCTGGGAGTGCTGGCCTGGGTGACCACTGGGCCTTGAGCTCCCACGCACCGGCCACCGGCCCATCTCTGCTGCAGGGGGCCACGCGTGGGAACCCGCCAGAAGCCTCTGGGGCGGGTCCTTCCCAGGCGGGGTCTGGGCAGCACTGTCCTCCTGAGTCTCAGCCCATGCGTGCCCAGTTTGGTGAGCGGAAGCCAGGCACAGCTGTCCAGCTGGCCCCGGGAGAGTCTCTTCTCCAGAAAGTTCTCCTGTCCCCTCTAGGGCAGCGACCTGCAGTGGGAGAAGGGGCAGGAACCCGCCCCCTCCCCCAGGGCAGCCTGTGACTGGAAGTGGCTTCAGGGGGCCCTAGGAGGCCAGCAGGATCTTCTTGTCTCCTGCAGTTTCAATACATGGCTACCAACAGGCTTTCTAGTTCAGTAGCTGCCAGTGTGCACGTGTGTGTGTGTGTGTGTGTGTGTGTGTGTGTGTGTGCGCGCTGAACACTGAACCCAGGGCTGAGCACGTGACAGCAGGTGCTGCCCGCTCCAGCCCCAAGCTATTTATTCTGTGGGTTGTATCCAACACATCTATGTCAGGCAATCTTGCGTGGAGGCGAAGCTAGAGGAGGAGGCTGGGTGAGGGGGTGGTCTGCCCTTCCTAATTCCAGGCCCCTGCTCCCCTGCAGGGGTGCAGCTGCTCCGGAGGCACGTTTACCCTTCAGGCTGTGTGGTACGGCTCACTGAGCCAGCAGCACCGGACAGGAAGCGGGAGCTGGGACCAGACCTGCATGCTGCCAAGCCTCTGCAGCTCTGCTGCTGGGGCTCATGTATCCAGACTCTGGAGCGGCACAGACTCGGGTTCCCATCCTGACTCTCTTCCTGTGAGGCTGTGTGAGCTTGGGCAAGCAGCGGCACTTTCCTGGACTCTTTCTAGGCTGACAAGTGGAGAGGAGAAAGCACGTGCAGGGCCCTGCTGTGAGAGAGGCTAGCGGCTGCCGTCCTCTGGCTGGCTCTCGAAGCTGCCTGTTGGTGGTGGCTTGGAGGGTTCAGGAGCCTCGTGTCCTTGAGTCGGCCCGTGGTGCTGTGGTGTCCTGTGCAGTGGGGTTCCCAGGTGCCCCGGGGCTCACGCAGGCTGGGCTGCTAGGAGGAAGGCTGGACTTTGTGGCAGGTGATGAGTAGGGCTGCTCACCCCTCACCCTAGGCCTGGCTCCAGTTGAGGCTAAGCAGGGGGTTTCTGATGGGGAACAGAGAAGCCCCCAAAGAGCAGGTGTGCCTGCGGCCAGGGATGGTCACCGGAGTGATTAGTTCCTTGGGGGCTGTGCACGTTGGTTATCTGGAGAAATGTTTATGTTTGGGGTAATTGGGTATCATGGGAACTCTTAGGGCTCTCCTGGAGTAGGCTAGCTCAGCACCCTGAGAGAGGAGCACCCTGACTCCCCCTCTCTCAGTGGGCTAGCTCAGCACCCTGAGCCCTCACTCAGTGGGCTAGCTCAGCACCCTGAGCCCTCTCTCAGTGGACTAGCTCAGCACCCTGAACCCTCACTCAGTGGGCTAGCTCACCACTCTGAGCCCTCTCTCAGTGAGTTAGCTCAGCACCCTGAACCCTCCTCACTCAGTGGACTAGCTCAGCACCCTGAGCCCTTACTCTGTGGGCTAGCTCACCACCCTGAGCCCTCTCTCAGTGGGCTAGCTCATCACTCTGAGCCCTCTCTCAGTGGGCTAGCTCTCTATCCTGAGCCCTCATTCAGTGGGCTAGCTCGCCACCCTGAGCCCTCCTCTCTCAATGGGCTAGCTCGCCACCCTGAGCCCTTACTCTGTGGGCTAGCTTGCCACCCTGAGCCCTCACTCTGTGGGCTAGCTTGCCACCCTGAGCCCTCACTCTGTGGGCCAGCTCACCACCTGAGCCCTCTCTCCGTGGGCTAGCTCACCACCCTGAGCCCTCATTCGGTGGGCTAGCTCACCACCCTGAGCCCTCATTCGGTGGGCTAGCTCAGCGGTCTGACCCTAGCTATGGAGGCAATCTGATGTGGCCAGATGACTCTGGCTGTCCTTGTCCTTCCCTGGGGACTTCAGGTGCCCCCTGCATGCCAAGGGGGAGGCGGGCAGTGTGGGAGTGCGCTAGGGTCCAGCGTGGCCCTCCTTGCTTGCTTGTGTGCCTTGGAGGCAGAGGTGGGGGAGGTGGAGCCACACTGTGCTTCTGGAAGGGTGCAGGCTGGCTGTGCAGGGGACAGGGACGTGCTCCCGCGCTTTCCTCCTCTTCCTCACCCCTGCAGAGCAGACGCTCAGGTAGCAGAGGGGTGGGCTTCGGGGGGCACGGGGGAGCGGTGCTGCAGCCCTCCAGACACCCCTGAGGGGCACGGACGAGAGCCCATTCTGGGGTTTCTTCGTGTTTAAATGCTAGTGCTGTCGTAGAGTGGTAGAACCTGCCCGTGTCCCTCGTTCTGTCTACAGGGTGTAAATGAGGGCTTTTACCTGTGCGGAAGTAGAATGGAGTACAATTGGGCTCCTCTGGAGGTAATTACAGGATGGGTGGGACAGACACTAATTCTGGGTGACAGGCTGTTGGCGCCGGCCGGCCGGCCTGTCCCCTCTGTGGGCTCTATCCTCGGGTGTCAGCCAGCGAAGGGAGGGATGCTCTTACCTAGAAGTCACATTCAAAGTCTTAGAGAATCTAAGATGGAGACGGAGACACAAGCCGAGCTGGAGCAGAGTGGGCTTCCCCAGGTGTGAGATTCCTACCCCCCTCCACCCACCCCACCTTTCCTGGGTCCCAGTTGTCAACCTGCCATTTTGAGGCAGGCTGGGAAGCCCTCCCTCCCCTGGCCTCCTCTGCCTCCCCCCTTCCCCTTTCCTTCCAAGACTTCAGTCTTGGAATCACCCCTCCTCCTGCCAACTCCATTTCTCCTTCTCAGCTACCACTGCGTCCCAGCTCCAGTTCTCTGTCCCCTCCCCACAGCCCCATTTCCCTCCTGTGGCGCTCAGGACAGGCCCTGCTCTCCCGAGCTGGGGGAATGGAGAGAAGATCTGAGATGCGAGGGGAGGAGGGTGTCTGTTCACCTGTGATGTGTATGAGTGCCACACTCAGGTGCACACTCAGGGGTGGCCTTGGGGACAGGAAGTGCAGCAAAAGCAGAGACTTGAATGGCGGCCTGGCAAGATCAGGTGTCTCTGTCTGATTACAAGCAGTTTTAACCCTCGTGTCTGGGGATCCCTCCCCCTGGACCCCCTCCCCTGCTGGCTGAGTATCGTGGGGTTCACATTCTCTCCCAGTGGCACCCGAGGGACATGGCCCTCCTTGGGGCTATTCGAACTCAGGCGCTTGCTGAGGTTGGTTGGATTTGGGCAGTCTCCAGAGCCTTGGATCTCCTGTGGCACGAAGACTCTTCTGGTGTGATTGTTCTGGCACCATGTTCTCATTTTATCATGGTCTCCCTCTCATCCATCCGCTCCCTTCCCCTCCGTCCTGTTTATCTTATCTGTCTTGTCTGCATGTTGTTCTGCAAACAAGCCATGGGTAATTTTCCACTTTGCATCAAATGCAGTGTCATTTCTGACATAATATTGTTTCTCCATGTCCCCTGGGAAGGTGGAAGGACTCCCAAGCTGCCATGGGGTGCTGCCCCCTGCCCCCCCAGCCCCCCCCCGCCCTCCCCCCCCCCCACGCACAGCTGGATGTTTTTTTTTTTTTTTTTTTTTTGGGTCCGGTCGTGGGGCCTGAACTCTGGGCCTGGGCGCTGTCCCTCAGCTCTTCAGCTCAAGGCTAGCGCTCTACCACTTGAGCCACAGCGCCACTTCCGGCTTTTTTTTTTTCTTTTTGCTTATGTGGTGCTGAGGAATCGAACCCAGGGCCTTGAGCATGCAAGGCAAGCGCTCTACCGCTGAGCCACCTTCCCAGCCCACAGCTGGATGTTAAGGAAGCTGAGACCTTCGGACCTCAGCCAGCCTGGCTGCTCGGGCCCTGGGTTTGGGCCTCCAAAGGCAGGCTGGACTCCCCCGGCAGGAAACATGGTGTCCCACACTGCGGTCCAAAGCCACTCCAAGCCCTGCTAGGCAGGAAGCGCTTGTCCACCATGCCCAGGGCACATTCAGCCCTGCCAGCGCCCCCTGCAGCCCTCAGCTCCTCCACAGCGGGATTTTGCACCAAGCTTTGCACCCAGCAGAGTGTGCGATGGGGAATGGACAGTGGGATTTAGAGATGACGGGGGAGGGCCCACAGCTTCAGGACTCCAGGTCCCCCAAACCAGAGGTGCCACCCACACTGGGTTCCCCAGGAGGAAGCTCCACCAACGTCAGGCTGAGAGCTAGTTCATGGGCCCTCGCAGTCTGACTAGTCCTTGCAGGCTGTGTGACCTGGGACCAGTTACTTAACCTCTCTGAGCCGGTTCTCTTCAAGGCTAGGTAGAGATGACATCATCTATTGTTTGTACCTGTGCAGTTGACACCTTTATTTTTCTCATTTTATCAGTGAGGTGTTTCACCACCCACAGAGCACAGATGTCCTTTGGGAAGAAGAAAGTGACTCACAACTCACTTTAAGTTGAGGATGCTTTCTCTTAGAGCCTTTCTATATGATAGGTACTGTGATCCCCAGCCCAGGGGACCCTAAGACCAGGGGCTGACAGTGCCCCCCTCTTCCCCACCCCTGCCCCAAGCCTGGGCAGCCAGGGGTCCACTTGAGGGCAGGCCTGTCCAGGGCGGCTCTCCTCCTGGGTCCCTGGGCCAGCCCTGCCCTGAGCAATGACAGGGCACCGGCACCCACATCCACTGATCCCTATCTCCACTGGCAGAGCTCAAGCCACGCCCTGTGTTCAGTGAGTCCCACACCAGCCAAGGCCCTCCCTGACCTCCGTCACCCCCAGCCAGCCAGGGGAGGGCTGGGGGGGGGGCGAGGTCTGAGCTGGGTTTAGGCACCTGCATCCTCCCATTGAAGAACATCCTGTGGTGATCTTCTCCCCTGAGGTCATTGAATGCCTGCCCTGGGTACCTTGGCTCTGCTGACCTCTGGAGCTGCAAGAATGTACAAGGCTGCATGTAACCCAGGAGGCCCAGGGGGAGGATCTCACCTACCCAGGAACCCAAACTGGCTTCTGGATTCTGGTTGTAGAGATCACACCCCCCCAGGGGTGAGGGCTGAGGTTTCTCTCTCAGCTCTGCCCACCCACCCCTCTGTGCCTTTCATCTCCCTTCAAGCAGTGGGGAGGGGGGGCAGTGTTCCAGTCACATCTCAGCCCGCCTGTGGGGCAAGGGGATTAGGGCCCCCTCAGCAGGTCCAGACCTACAAACAGGGGGGCCCCCTGTCTGCTGGATGGCACATTCTGTGAGCTTCCATCCTGCTTATTAGAGGACAAGCTAGAGCCTTCCCAAGAGCCCACTGTCTGGTCGTCCTGGACGTGGCTGGCTGTGTGTGGAGTGAGGGGCCCTGGTGGGGGCAGAGCCGTGGCCAGCACTGGGTTCAGCGTCAGCTCTGGAGCCCGGCGCCGGTGCCTCACGCCGGCCGTCCCGGCCACTCCGGAGGCTGAGATCTGCGGATTGAAAAATCCACAAGCATCTGCCTCCAGATCTTTGTAATTGGCTTTCTGCCGTCTGCTGGCGCTAAAAGAAAGACTCCAACATTCAACCTCTCAACAAAAAGAATCCGTCTCTAATGAACCCGTTAAAAAGTTGGGCCAGGGGTGTGATTCAGGTAGCAGAGTGCCAGGTAAGCGTGCAAGCCGAGCGAGAGCGCGAGGCCCTGGGGGGAAGGAGCGGGAGGAGAAGGAAAGTCTCAGTTCCTCTGCGGTCACCTCTGCATGCTCTGCACTCCAGTTCTGCTCCGGAAACCAGTGGGGTTTGGGGGTGTGTGGGGGGGAGATGTTCACCCCCATTTTGGCAGGCCCTTAGCTTGGGGCCAGAACCAGGGCGCTCTGAGAACTGCCAGCTGGCTGCCTCCGCTCGCGTGGGGCCAGCCCCATTCACCAGGGTGTTCCTGGTGCCCCTCGTGCTCAGGACCCGTGAGATTGCCCACAGAGCTCCCTGTGCCCCTGGGGGGGGGGCAGGGCTCTTCTGGGTCCTTGTGGGACCTGGCTCCCTGCAGAACTACTCGCGGGGGCCCCCTGTGGGCAGGAGGACTGCACACATGCCAGGGCTGGTTTTCTCTTGGGCTCTGCCAGGTGCTTCCACCTCACAGTCCCTCCCACCCCACCTCTGCACAGCTCGGGGCTCCGACAGCCTCGGGGCCAGCTGTCCCCACCCTGCCCACCCCACGTCCCCAGAGGCTAGTGATGGCCAGGCTGTAGCCAGTGTGGATGGCACGGAGGGTCTCGGGGGCTGTGGTTTCTTCTCTATGTAGAGACCAGGTAGACTTGCTAGTCTCTGAGATAAAGGGCGTGTGTGTGTGTGTGTGTGTGTGTGTGTGTGTGTGTGTGTGTGTGTGTGTGTGTGTGTGTGTGTGTGTATGCGTGTGTGGTGCTTCTGGGCAGCAGGTGGCAACCAAGCAGAAGAAATCCTTTCTGCTTACCGAGGTGGTGAGGTGGGAAGAATTTGAGCACAGGGCTCCCCTCTGCACCCAGGGCGGTGAGGAGGAGCTCCAGGCTCTTCTGATCCTCCGTGCGCCCTCAGTCTAGACGCACAGGGACCCCTAGAAGCTTCTGGACTGCCTGCACCCGAGCTTGGGAGTGGGGACAGGCATGCAAAGTGGCTGATCTGCCTCTGGAGTCCCATCCAGCCCTAGGTCTCCCTGGCTGACGCCCCACCTTCCATGGGGGAAGGTTGCACAACGTCTCTAACACTTCCCGAATGTTACTCCTTCCTCCCGTCAGAGAGGGGCACATTCCGCCCAGGACAGAAGGCAAGCCAGACAGTCCCTGCTCCCTTTCCAGCTGTGTGACCCAAGAAAAGTTACTTCACCCCTGGGAGAAGGTGTGTCCATCTGTTAAATGGAAACAGTGGCACCCTCCTGGGAAGGTTGTTGTGAAGTACGGTGCCAATCATGGGTGTCAAAAGCTAACCCAGTAAGACGGGCGCCGGTGGCTCACACCTGAAATCCTTACTACTCAGGAGGCTGAGATCTGAGGGTTGTGGTTCCAAGCCAGGAAAGTCTGTGAGACTCTTATTCTCCAATTAACCAGCAAAGAACTGAAAGTGGAGCTGTGGTTCAAGTGCTAGAGCATCAGCCTTGAGCACAAAAACTCAAGGACAGCAGCCAGGCTCTGAGTTCAAGCTCCAGCCTTGGCATGCGTGCACACACACACACACACACACACACACGCACACACACACACACACACATACACACACACACACACACACACACCATCTAAGTGCGTGTCTGGTGCACACTGGGGCCACCGCAGTACCTGTGTGACATGCTACCCTGTGCCATAGGGTAATATGCCAACTTGGCAGGCAGCTCTCTAGCTTGGACCTCACCCCTGCCTCCTGTGTGCGCTTCTCTAAGAATTCCCTCCTGCGAGGCTGCTGGGAGGGCCTGACTCTCCGCAGGGCCCGAGGGTGCACCCACCAGAACCTCCAGGGCACCAGCCCTGGAGTGCAGGGAGGAAAGGGGCGGGGCATGGGCGGGGCTTCACGCTCAGCAGTGGTGACATCACCCACCCCACCCACCAATCAGGAGAGGAGGATGCAGAATCCGTAGAATCCCAGAATTGGAAGTGGCTGTTGGGATTCAGTCTATTTCACACAGGAGCAAAGTTGAGACCCAGAGCTTGTCAGGGACCAGATTCAAGGCCAATCTCTGCACGAGGCTCACCCATGACTTCCATGGGAAAGGTGACATTTGCAGTCTTGAAGAAACAAAAGACACCCCCTCCCTTCTTACCTTGTCCTGGCAGAGATGGGGGAAGGACCTGGGGGGGGGAAGGGCCTGGGGAGGGGGAGGGCTCCTCCATCCCCACAGTAGACATTGTATAAAGGTGGAGCTGGGGTTAGAGGTCATGCTGCAATGACCTTGTGCACCTGCTCTGGGCCGCACCACGCACTCCCATACCTGCTGTCCTCAACCTGGGGCCACACCCACAGTTCTGGGAGCCCTGCCGAGGAAGGGCTGTGGGAGAGCCCGGCCTCCCAGGCCACGGGCAGGGGCGAGGCTAGGATACCAAGGGGATGATGATCCGAGCTGGCAAAGCCCTGGCCTGGCATAACCAGCCTCGCCAGGGCACCGGAGAGAAACAGCAGTCTCGGCTCCATGTCCTCAGTCAGCTGGGACACAGCCTTCCCTGGAGCGGAGGTTGGACTGGAGCAGCCCCTCCCAGAGCCGGGAGGCCGGGGAGCCCTGCTGGAAGGCCCTGCATCTCCCTTGTTCATCCCAGCTGCCTCCTGCCAAAAAGCCACCGGTCCCCAAGGAGCTGCAGGCGCCCCCTGAGACTGGGAATCTGGCACCCCCAGAACGGGGGTAAACTGAGGCAGGAGCCACTGAGCAGGCTTGGAGAGGGCAGACCTACACTGTAAGAGGTGGGTGAGCTCGGGGTGCCCTGAGCTCAGGCCTGTTTGCCCTTTGGACATAAGACACCTTTATGTGATGTGTACAGCCCACGTGCATGCTGGGTAGAGAGCAGGAGAGGGGACGGTGGGCAGGATGCCCCCAGGTAGGGCCCATGTCCCTTCAGGAGCTCTGGTCGAGGAGGGTGGCCTCAGCCACGCTCACTGCTGACAATGCCCCATCCTCATCTATAACGCATTCATTGCCCTCCTGCAGCCTGCCAGCTGCTGAATTGGAGGCTGAGACGCCACCACAGACTTCACCCAGCAAAGCTGCCTGTTCTGGTAGAGCGTGGGTGTCAGGTGACCGGCGTCCTGGTTTGGAGGAGGCTGGGTGCAGGCGTGCAGGCACACTGGGCCCTTTGTAACAGGCGACGAGCACGGAGGAGCCAGTGACCTGCGGGATCCGGGAGCAGAATGTTTCAGACCAGATCAGCACGCTGGTGAGCTTGCAGATGAGCAGGAGTAGGGTAGAGTTACGTAGGGGAGGTGCAACTGTACCTCTCTTTGAAGCTCTCTGGGTGTCGGGCAGGGAGCTTGAGATGGCACGTCGTGGAGTTCTCACTACAGGAGTGGCGAAAGATCACAAATTCACAATCGTGTGTTGTCTTGGTTGTCTAGACTTAAGAACTGTAGTAACAGAGGACGGTGAAGGGCTGGATGTGGTAGTGCACGCCTGTAATCCCGGCACTCAGGACTATGAATTTGAAGACAGCCTCAGCTCCATAGAGAGACCCTGTCTCCCCTGTAGGTGTCTACTGAGGGTTATGTTGGGGTTAGAACGGAAGATGGAGACAGAGTTCTTTTGGTACCTTGGTGGTCTCACACAGCTGTAGCGACGGTTACACTTGGGGGAACGTGAGCGGGCTGGCACACAGTGTGCTGCTGAAACGCCTTTGCTCTCAGCTCTGGCCTGGTCTCCCTCTGACTCCAGCGCAACCCTGGCCTGCTCCCCAATTCCACTGTCACCATGGCCAGTGTGGGGGAGACGCTTGCTGGGGCTGTAGGGACAGGGCAGAGGACCAGCAGATGAGGCCCAGGCAGCGGCTCGGGCAGCCCGAGGACTCCCTGTGCCCCAAGTCTGGAGCTCTGGGGCATCAGGTGGGGGGGCATAGCAGGAAGAGGATGAATGGGGAACCCACTGTACCCCAGGGTCCTCAGTGCGGCACCTGGCCCATAGCAGGTGCCCAACAAACACTTGCTAGTGAATGAATGGGGTCTCATCTCCTGCTTCCCGGCAGGGGGTCTTAAGCCTGTCTCCAGGGGTACAGCACGTGACCAGTGGGTTCCCCATTCATCCTCTTCCTGCTATGCCGCCCCCACCCCCACCTGATGCCCCAGAGCTCCGGACTTGGGGGGACAGGGAGCCCTTGGGCTGCCCAGGCCGCTGTCTGGGTCTCATCTGCTGGGCTTCAGCGCATGGACCTGATTAAGGAAGGGCCAGGGAAAAGGAGGAAGAGCAGGGGAGGGAGGGGAGGAAGGTGAGCCCGGGATAGTCTTCAATGGAGGGGTTCACTGAGAAGATAACCCTTCAGCAGAGCCCTGAAATGTGCATCTGTGGCCAACGGGGGTGGGGGAAGGTAGGGGGCGGTGAGGGGAAGAGGTGGGGGAGTGGGAACAGGAGGCCCTGAGGCTGGAGAGCCTAGGATGGCCAGCTATTAAGAAGGGGTGCGTCTCCTGAGCCCCCCTTCCTTTCTCTTCTCTGCAGTGATGTGCCCGAGGGCACGAAGACTTTTGGGGTCTCTGGGAGCTCTGGCGTGGAGGTCTTCACGGTCCACGGCCCCTCACAGGTGACAAAGCCCGCAGGCAAGACCCGCTGGCCCCTGGACAGCGATACCGGTGTGCTTGTCTCCGTGGACACAGCCAGCAGGGATTTAGATGACCTCCAGGTGAGCGCCCCTCCACAGAGCCCCCTTTCACGACACCCCCACTCACAGACCGCTCCATTCAACCCAACCCCACCAAGTTTAAGTGGACACCCATTCGGCCTGTCCACAAACCACACCCCTACAGAGAATGCTCCTAACCTCGCTTAATCCCGGCCTTCACCCCTGTGTTCACCTTACACCCCGGGAGGGCAGGGGGTCCCACCAGAAGCCCCCCCTGTACACGGAACTCTACAGCAACAACATGTGCCCACATCTGCCCCGGCCCCTGAGCCCGACAGCGCCTTCCACTCCTGTGGAAACGGTTGTCAGATCAGACAAAAGCCACTGTCTGTGAACATCCCCTGGGGGGGTCCTGCTGCACCCCCCCTCCGCAGCCCTGAGGCCGGGCTGTACCTGGCTCCTGGCTGTACGCTCGCTGCCTCTAAGCAGCCCGCTTGGCCCTGCAGGTGAAGGTGTCTTACTTTGGATCTCAGGAGGGCCGGGCGCTGGGCCACGGTGTGCTCTACCTCACTGGTGTGGGTGAGTGCCCCCTCCGTGCTGGCCGGGGGGGTGGCAGCAGGGGGGTCACAGCACAGCTCTGAGGAGGCTCGGCCTGCGCCCCCCAGCTGAGGACGCTGAGCCCTCCCAGTTCATGTCCATGTTCAAGGCCACCTGTGTTCCCGCACCGGAACCCCAGGGCCAGCGACACGGGGCCTCTGGAGGGTGGGGGATGGGCCCCAGAGCTGGACGTCGGGTCCTCCCAGAACTTGGAGATCTGGACATTGAGGGTGCAGAGATGGGAACCCCTCTCCTCCCTTTCCAGATGTTTCTCTTGATGTGGACACACACCGCACAGGCAAGGCAAGGAAGAGCCGGACTGACAAGGTGAGACCTGCTGGCCTTCTTTTAGGCCATAGGACTGACCTCGGGGTGGACAGGGCCCTCCCTGCAGGAGGATAGTGAGCCTTCAGACCCTTCCAGGCTGGCTCACCGGGCACAGGTGCGCATTCACCTACACCAGGTTATTGATGTGCTGTGTGGCGGTTGGGAAACAGCTTGCCCTTTCTGGTCTCTCTTGTGCCAGCTTGGAATTGAGATTGCTTCTCTTGCTTGCTCCCTTTTCTACTTCTTTTTGTGGGGGGAGGGAGTGCTGAATTGGAATCCCTGAACATGAAGGGTGCTGCACAAGTAGTCATGTGACCGGGTGGAGGCTGCGCTGGTGTCCAGCCCCAATTATATTTCCCCCCCGGGAAGTGTCTGGAAGCTGTGTGGAGGGGTGGGAGGTCTGGTATGTAGGTGGAGACTGCAGAGAAGCAGCCTGGATCATGGGGCTTTGTGAATGGGCGGAGGGGGGGGGTTGTGGGAGCGGGGCGGCCCGCATGGCTGCGCAGGTTGCTCACTGCTCATGAGAACATGCCCAAAGCGGTCAGTGCCCTGCAAACCCTGTCCTGGTTCCCCGCAGAGGGTGGCAGCCTGCCTGTCCTCCTTCTGTGACCTTGGGGGGGGGGCGAGACCCGTGAGGGTCTTTGGGGGACATAGGATGGGGGACGCCAGACTCGCAGGCGGGGCTTCAGCCATCTTCCTCCCTCAGCTTGGATTTGAGCAGGATGCCGGGCATCTCTGCCCCAGGCCCCGGAGAGTTCTGGGACAGAGGCTGTGAGGGCCCCCCAAGACCTCTGCAGTCCCCCACCCTCCTGATGGAGCAGCGACCTACCGCCTGCTGGGCAGGGCCAAGGTGCAGCCGTTTCTGCCCCTCCCCTGTGTGTGGCTGTGTGTGTACATTGTCCACTGCGCAAGCTGGGCGCTCCCGCCCAGCCCAGGTCCAGGCCCTTCCTTAAACCTCCACGTACACCTGGGACTCAGAGGTCTGCAGGCTGACCACAGCTGCCCGGGTCCGGTCCAGGCCCCTTCCTGGAGACCCGGGGTCCCCACTCACCTCAAGCCTTGCTGATTTGCCACAGAACGCCTGGTACTGGGGCCCTGAGGGCTACGGGGCCATCCTGCTGGTGAACTGTGACAAGGACAGTCCTCGGTCCAGGGATCCGGACCTGAAGCACAGTCAGCTGACCTCCCTGGACGGTAAGGGACAGGAAAGGTGCTGGGCGTGGCAAGGACAGGCAGGGGAGGGTGGACTCCAGGAGACCACGCTCAGCTGGGCAGCAGGAGCTCACGCCTTTAATCCCAGCTACTCAGGAGGCTGAGATCCGAGGACCGAGGGTCGAAGGCCAGCCTGGGCAAGGAAGGTCTGAGGGTGTGGAGCTGTGGCTCAAGCAGTAGAGCGCTAGCGTTGAGTGGAAAAGCTCAGGGGCAGCACCCAGGCTGGGGTTCAAGCTCTGGTACGGACACACACCCACATGGGGCCACACTTCCAGACCTGCAGGACATGTCCCCCATGGTGCTGAGTTGCACCGGCCCGGACGATGTCTTCCGCAGCCACAAGCTGCTTCTGAAGGTGTCCTCACCAGACTCCCAAAGGCTGCGCGTCTTCTGTGCACGGGGTGAGTGGCCAGCTGCCCCCCTCACCAGCTCCATCCCTGCCCTCCCTCTCCTCTCCTCCCCTTCCTCCATCACCCTCCCCACGGCCCACTGAGATGACTCATTTCCTCCCCCCTGGGCCTCCCCCCTCCCCCCTGCCCCCCCAGCCCCAGCTCCAGCCCCACTTGCTCCTCCCTAGGTGGCACTGCCCTGGACAACTACAAGATGGTGCTGGGGCCCTCTCGCCTCACCTACCACGTGGACCGCCAGCCGGGCGAGCGGGAGATCGCGTTCCACGTGGAGGGGCTCACCTTCCCCAACGCCCACTTCCCGGGGCTCGTCTCCCTCAGCGTCAGCCTGGTGGACACACGGGTGTGTGTAGGGGGGTGGAGGCTGAGGGGCTTGAGGACCAAGTGTGGAGGTTCTGAGGTTGGGGGAGGAGGGGCAGGCTAGAGGTGAGAGGTGAGGAAGCCTGCTGTCCCCCCCTCCCCCCGCCACTGTAGGACCACTGAATCAACCCCTCTTCTGCCCCAGGCCCTGTCCGAGGTGGCGCTATTCACAGACACCGTGGGCTTCCGCATGGCCCCGTGGATCATGACACCTAACACGCAGCGCCCCCTGGAGCTGTATGTGTGCAGGTGAGCCCCCTCCCCCGGTTGTGTGTGTGCAGATGAGTCTCACACACACACACTGGGCAGGACAGCTCTCCTCCAACAATCCAGGCACCCGGGAGAGAGGAGGGCAGAGCAGGTGGCTCTGGAGTTCTTGGCTTCACGACTGGGCAGCTTGGGTCCCCACCGAGGTCACAGCTCCCGCTCCAGCCCCGGCTCCTGCCCCGTCCCATCGCAGAGCCCGGGTCACTGGGGTTTGGCCTGGGCAGCGGGGCCAGGCCCTGCTCAGGCTGCAGGAGGCCACGGGCGACCAGCCTCACTCCCGTGCCTGCAGATAACAGGAGGCCCGGCCTCCTGGGTGCTCCGGGAGTCCAGGGCGGCGTCGGGAGGTCGGACCCCTCCGCGGGAGGGCGGGCCTCCATCCGGAGGTCTTTCCTCCTGTCTGCCGTCCTCCACACGCTGGCCTTCCGCTCAGGGTCCCTCACGTGGACCAGTGGTGGGCAGGGCTGAGGGTCCTCTCGCTGCCACCCTAACTGGTGACATTGGACCCCAGGCTGCCCTCTGGCAACCCTGGGCCGCCTGGCTGGTTTGGTGCTCTGGCCTGGGCCCCTCCCAGGTGCCTG
This sequence comes from Dipodomys merriami, assembly GCF_024711535.1. NCBI lineage: Eukaryota > Metazoa > Chordata > Mammalia > Rodentia > Heteromyidae > Dipodomys > Dipodomys merriami. Next base: position 18,618,611 of record NW_027204270.1, on the reverse strand, counting down.
TCCCCTGCTGTGATTCGGGCACACTCAGCCCCGCTCTCACGGGTGCACACGCGTCTCCCAGCCAGCGGCCCGGCTGGTGGCCCTACCCAGGGGCGGCCAGGGCCCCGGGCAGGCTGAGTCGAGCTGTGGTCTTCTTTTGCAGCGTGATGGATCCCCATGGCTCCAACGAGAAGTTTCTGGACGACATGGCTTACCTGGCAGTGAAGGCCAAGTGCAGGCTGGTTGTCTGCCCCCAGGCGGAAAATCGCAATGACCGCTGGATCCAGGTGGGTGAGGGGAAGAGAAGAGCTGGGGTGGGGGAGGGGGGCTGGGCCCCTAGGACGGGGGGGGGGGGGGGGGGCGGGTCCCGGGAGGCATCCCTCCCACCCTGTTCTTGTCCTGCCCCAGGCCAGCTGGGGACACCGATCCTCATCACCTCTGTGGCTCTGTCTTCTCTCCTGCCCAGGATGAGATGGAGTTTGGCTACATCGAAGCCCCCCACAAATCTTTCCCCGTGGTCTTCGACTCCCCTCGAAACAGAGGCCTGAGGGACTTCCCCTATAAGAAGATTCTGGTGTGTGCGAAGGGTAGACTGGGGAGCTCTTGTGGGGGAGGCCTCTTGTGGGGGTCCCTGGTCAGGCCTCACCTGGTCCTTCGAGCCCGGGGAGGGGTAAAGGATACTGGGGTGGGAAATGTAACTTTTATGCAAATGACATGCAGATGCCATGCAAATAGACAACTCCCCATTCTGAGAGGTGCAAAAGAGCAAAGTTCCCCCAGGTAAGAGGCTCTTAGTAGGGGAACGAACAGAGGGGTCAGTCAGCCCTGAGGAGACCAAACCCACTGCAATGAATCTTCAACAGCTCCCTTCTTTCCTTCCTTCCTTCCTTCCTTCCTTCCTTCCTTCCTTCCTTCCTTCCTTCCTTCCTTCCTTCCTTCCCGAAACTAGGGCTTGAACCAAGGGCCTCATGCTCTTGGTAGCCTTTTGGTTAAATGCCTGGCACTCTACCCCTTGAGCACACCTCTAATACAGGTTTTTGCTGGTTCATTAGGGATAAGAATCTCCTGGACTTTCCTGCCTGGGGTGATGGTAAACTGTGATCCTCAGATCTCAGCCTCCTGAGTAGCTGGGATTCCAGGCCTGAGCCACCAGTGCTGCTTCTCTGTAAATTTATCTTCCATTGTCTTTGGGTCAGATTTGCTTGATGTGGAAGCTAAGATTCTCCAGCCTTTTCTGGTCCTCCTGTGTGTGTGTTGGGGGTGCCGGGGACCCCCTGGAACACCACCATTTTTAATCACTGCATTTTTTTATGGCTGGGCATGCCACTTACCGTCCATGCACTTAGGTTTGTTCTTTGACTTTGGTTTTTTGTTTTTTGTCGGTTGTGGGGCTTGAACTCTGGGCTTGGGTGCTGTCCCTCAGCTCTTCAGCTCAACGCGAGCGCTCTACCACTTGAGCTACAGTGCCACTTCCGGTTTTCTGGTGGTTTATTGGAGATGAGAGTTTCACGGACTTTCTTGCCCGGGCTGGCTCTGAACCACGATCCTTAGATCTCAGCCTCCTGAGTAGCTAGGATTGCAGGCATGAGCCACTGGCGCCCGGCTTGACTTTGGTTTTTTTGTTTCTGTTTTTGAACTCAGTGCATGCTACACGTGTGCTCTATCTACTCCTTGAAGCATGCCTCCAGCCCCCTTTGCCTTGGCTGTTTTATCCAGGCTGGCCTGGGCTGGGATCCTTTTACTGGAGCTTCCTGGAGTCACTGGGGATGTCAGGCGTGAGCTACTGCACCCAGACATTAGTTGCGATGAAGTCTTTCAAGCTTCTTCTGTTTTATTTTTTAGTTATTTATTTGGGGTGGGGGGCACGGCTGGCCTTGAACTTGGATCTCTCTATCTCTGCCTTTTCAAGTAGTGGGGATTATAGACTTGAGCCTCACACCCAGACTTCTGGTTCTCTAGATAGGTGCTGCTTGACTTCCAGACACTGGGGACTTTCTAGTTCTCTCTTTGTGGCTGACGTGTCCTTTGTTACCCAGTGTTGGAGGCTAGGCCTTAGTCACAGTGAGCACCGGGGTCTTTCGGGCTGGGGAGGAGGGTATAGGAGGCTCCGGATGCTCCTCCTTTCTGTCCTGACTGCCCCTCCTGCTGGGGCGGGGTCTTGCTCTTCCTTCCCTAGGGTCCTGACTTCGGCTATGTGACCCAGGAGGACCAGTTCTCCGGCCCCTCCAGCCTGGATTCCTTTGGCAACCTGGACGTCAGCCCGCCGGTCACGGTGGGTGGCAGGGAGTACCCACTGGGCCGGGTCCTCATCGGAGGCAGCTTCCCCAAGTGAGTGGCCAGCTTGGGGGGGAGGGGCACGGGGTGATGGCAGCACCCCCAGTTCCCCAGCCTGGGAGGCAGTCTGCACAGGCTGCCTGGACTCCCGGAATTAGAGACTCAGAAGTAGAATCCACCCAAGGAGTGGCCCTGAGGCCTTTGATGCACCTAGTTGGATGAGTGTAATTCGTTACCAATATTGAACACGGCAGTTGACCACAGATTAAAAAGTCAGATCTTGCCAGGCACTGGTGGCTCACACCTGGAATCCCAGCTACTCAAGAAAGAGGCTGAGATCTGAGGACTGTCGTTTGAATCAGCCTGGGCAGGAAAGTCTGTGAGAATTACATTTCTAACTAACCAGCAAAAAGCTGGAAGTGGAGCTGTGGCTCCAGTAATAGAGTGCTAGTCTTGAGTGAAAAAAACCTAAGAGACAGTGCCCAGGCCCTGGACCCTAGACTAGAGCGTGTACACGTGCACATGTGTACACACACACACACACACACACACACACACACACACACACACACACACACAAGCAAGACCTCCTAGCTGTTGGGAAAGCTCAGCAGGGTCCTGAAAGGGGGCAGGACTTGTCGCCATAGCTACAGTCCTGGCAGAAACTCAAAAGGCTCCGCCAGTATCTAGGGCAGGTGGCCGCAGGTGAGGGATGGCTGACAGCATGGCAGCTGGGACCGGGCAGGACGGAAGGCATGTGGGGTTTCGTGTCCAGCCAGCTGCCTCTCAGCTGCCCAAGCAGACAGAGTTCATATTCTGCCTGCAGGGAGCCAAGATTGGAGAGCGGGGCCGGGCTGCTGGGGTCCGGTGGACCCCTCTCCCCACCACAAACCCCCAAGCAGCTTCCTGTCTGTGGGGTTGGCACGGAGCCTAGGTGGGCACCAACTTGCCATCCAATCCCTGGCTGGCGTCTGGTCCCAGGCCGGGAGGAGTCGGAGGATGGTGGGAAAGTCACGGAGCCTCACGCGGGGACCCCACGGGGGCCAGGGCTGGGAATCAGGTGAGATGAGGTTGACTGGCACCAGCCCAGGCACAGAGCTGAGTGCCCCACGCACAGACACCACAGCATGGCCGAGCCTGCCACCCATCGGGACTCAGAGGCCTCCAGACTTCTGGCCGGACTTCCTGTGCCTAGTGGGAGAGACCTGTGAGTTAGGAGCTTGGGCTTTGGAATCAGGTGACCTTGGCTTTGAGTGCCCTCGTGGCTACTTCCCAATGAATGATTAGGACTAAGTGTCCTGTCCAGCACTTACCACAATGCTCTGTACATAATAGGTGCTCAATTAAAAAAAAAAAAAAGACTTCATTTTCTGCCTGGCAGGATTGAAAATCCTAGGGTAGCCAAGTGAGCAGTAGATGGATTTTGAAGCAATGACTTATTTTAGATGCATGCCTCTGTTTCTTGAGCTGTAAAACGGGCCCAGTAGGGACCCCTTCCTCCCCCTGCTCCAGCTGTCTGACCAGGATAAAGAACGTGAAAACCGCCATTGGGAGGCATGATGTAGCTCAGCCCAGGTTGAGCAGGTTGGAGCTCATTGGAGAAAACTTACTGACCACCTTCTATGCGCACCTCCACGCTGTGCTTTACCCAGGCTACCTGACCAAAGCTTGGGGCGGCCCCACGGGGTTGGAACTCCGTCTGTGCCCATTATAGTCTTTGTCTAGTTCAATGACTATACTGTTGAGGCTTCCTAAGTGACAGGCTTGGGGGGGGGGTGGCTGTGGAGGATCCAGGAATGATCTAGGAAGGGTGTCTATAATCAAGTGAAGGAGACAGGGGGGCAAAGCTCCTCTGCTTTCATCCCTTCCCCAGGGGATGAGGGAATAGGGGAGTTAAAGATGTGGCCACCTAGGAAAGTGTTCAGGGAATGGAAACAGCACACATGCAAAGGCCCTGGGGAAGAAACATGCCAGAGACCTTGAAAGAAAAGCAGGGAGGCCCTGTGGGGCTGGAGCTGAGTGTGGGAGGGGCTCTTGGGAGGAGGGAGGAGCCACAGAGCTCAGCAGAGCTCACCTCCAGATGGTAATGAGGGCCACAGAGAGGATTGAAGAAGCTACCTAGTGCCCGTACTCTGGGCACAGAGCAGGTGTCCAACAAATGCACCTCCCTTTGCTCTGCTCTCTTGGGTGCTCTACCCTCTGTGCTTCCCGCTTAGAAGGTTCTTTGGGAAATTCCGACCCCTGGTGGTGGCTTTGATAAGGACTGGCCCTCCTCTGCCCTCTGGTGGTGGAGAGGAGGAGGAGAGGGAGGATTTTGGTTGAAGGCAGGGGCACCATGATGGAGACAGGTTTGGGACGTGAGGGAGGGGTGTCATGGAACCAGAGCAGCCCCTAGGATGAGTCCCCTCCAAAATAGCCCCCCTATACTCTTCAGAAACTTCCCTGGGCAAGCCAGGCCCCACCATGAAGACACATGGGGCTCGGAGCAAAAGCTGTATGTCCTTCAAGCAAGAAGGCAGCGTCTCTGAGCCTGGGCTGTGGGATGGAGGCACCCTGCTCCCCTTGGGGCAGGGAGACCTCCAGGGTGCAGGCCAGTTCCTGGGGCTTCTTCTGCCCCACCCTCTTTTTGTTGTTGTTGGTGGTGGTCATGGGGCTTGAACTCTAGGCCTGGGCACGGTCCCTCAGCTCTTCAGCTCAAGGTGAGCGCTCTACTACTTGAGCCACAGCACCACTTCAGGTTTTCTGAGTGGTTAATTGGAGATAAGAGTCTCATGCACTTTCCTGCCAGGGCTGGCTTTGAATGGTGATCCTCAGATCTCAGCCTCCTGAGTAGCTAGGATTACAGGTGTGAGCCACCGGCGCCTGGCTTAGTCCCTGGGGCTTTGTGGGGTCTGGGATACCCCTTTTGCGACCCAACTCAGGGGTGGCTGCTATGTGTGATGGCCAGCTTTGGACCTCTCCTTTGGGGTGTCCTCCAGATCCCTGCCCCAACCTGGGCTTCTCTGGGTCTTCGTCTCACTCTAGCTCAGCAATGGGCCCCAAGCTAAGCCAGTCAGCACTCGCAGCCTCAGTTTCCCCTCTGGCGGCCCCTGGGAGAGCTGCTGGGAGAGTCCCCAATGCCTGCGTATCTCTTCCCGGCCAGGTCTAGCGGGCGGCGGATGGCCAGGGCGGTCCGTGACTTCCTGGAGGCCCAGCAGGTGCAGGCGCCGGTGGAGCTGTACTCCAACTGGCTCTCCGTGGGCCACGTGGATGAGTTCCTGAGCTTCGTGCCCACCTCCGACCGCAAGGTGCGCCCCCTGCCCCCCCACCCCTCCGCCCCTGCCGGAGCTTCCTCCGTTCTGGCCAGCCTGGGGGCCGGGCAGGGCAAAGCCACCATGCAAGATCAACTCAGCAGGCTCGGCCAGGCTGGGGGTGGGGGGGAGGCTGGGGTCAGGCAGGGTCATCAGGGTGGGCTCAGGGAGGAGGGGCCCCCTGGGGGAACATTCATTCGCTCCCTTGCACAGTTATTTGTAGTCTATTCAGCTGAGTAAACAGGATTGTTCAGAGGCTGAGAGCTGAGGGTCTTGGTTCAAAGCCAGCCTGGGCAGGAAAAGTCTGTGAGCTTCTTATCGCCAATAAGCCACCAAAAATAAATAAATAAATAGCTGGAAGTGGAGCTGTGACTCAAGTGGTAGAGTGCCAGCCTTGAGTGCAAAAGCCAAGGGACAGTGCCCAGGCCCTGAATGCAAGCTCCATTACTGGCACACACACACACACACACACACACACGCACACACACACACACACACACACACACACACACAAATACATAAAATGCTAAGAGTTTACTCAGACCAAACCCATCAGCTAAAAGCCAGGAATTGTCATAAATGGTCATAAATTGCCACCAACTAAGTAGCAAACAGTATTCACTTTAATTCATGCAACCCTCTCAGAAGCCTGTTATTATTTTTTTGGGGGGTGTGTCTGGTTGTGGGGCCTGAACTCTGGGCCTGGGCGTTACCCTCAGCTCTTCAGCTCAAGGCTAGCACTCTACCACTTGAGCCACAGCGCCACTTCCGGCTTTTTTCTTTTTGCTTATGTGGTGCTGAGGAATTGAACCCAGGGCCTCAGGCATGCAAGGCAAGCACTCTACCACTGAGCCACCCTCCCAGCCCTGTTATTATTATTATTATTACTACTATTATTATTATTGTTTTATCGGTCCTATCTTGCAAGTAAGGAAGCAGCTCAGAAGAGTCATTATCCCATCCTGGCTCACACAGCCCGCAGGTGTCAGGGTAACATTCACACCCAGATGTGGGCCCTGACCTGGCAGAGGACACAGGGAGGGCTGCTGCAGCTAGAGAAGGGAGGCCCGAAATCCCACCCAGCCCTGGTGAGAACTCTGATGGGGAAGTGGCACAGGCTGCCTCTGCCAGCGAAGGAGACACCCCAATTGGGTGGAGATGGGAATTGAGTTCCCTGGTAGGCAAGTAGAAAAGGCCTTCCAGGCCGGGAGAACCGCAGAGGCAAAAGCCTGGAGGTAGGACCACCTAGAGGACTGGGAGCTGGATGGAGTTGTAGAGGGGTCTTGTGGCTGGTGGGTGGGCTGGAGCAGGGAAGAAGGGAGTCCCGTGTGCTATCTGCCTCCTGCTGGCTTTGGGGGTCTCCTGTGTACTGAGCCATTTTCTTCCCCCTGTGCCAGGGTTTCCGGCTGCTCCTGGCCAGTCCCAGTGCCTGCCTCAAACTGTTCCAAGAGAAGAAGGAAGAGGGCCATGGGGAGGCAGCCCAGTTTGATGGTGAGTGGCCCCGGCGCCCCTGCCCCGGGAGAGATCTAGTGCTTTTCCCTGCCAGCCCTGGGCACTTTCACCATGTTCCTCTGAGAGCCTGGGGTGGCTTGAGCCATGCCCGCACTCAAAGCTGGGGCCAGCGTGTGGCCGCAGGGCCTGGGGTCCTCTGATGACCTGCCAGCTCAGGGTCCCCGCCCCCAGGACAGGAGCACAGGGAGGAGCCCTGAGCCCTGGGTTCGAATCCCAGCCTCACTACTGGCAGGCTGTGGGACCAATCAGAGGTGTGCTTTGAACCCCCCTGAACTGCTTCCTCTTCTCTTAATTGATGGTGGTAATTAACCCCTTCTAGGACTGTTTAAAGAGTGCTAACAAATTAAGGACGGTTCCCAGAGATGGTGGGCGTTCCATTAATAGGTCGATGGTGGGTGGCCATTAATGAATAGGCCGAGTCCCAGAGTCCCTTCCCGAGGGATTGCTGATCCAGTACCCTGGTCTTACTTGCAGCCAGCGCCAGGCACCCTCAGGGGTTTCCAGCTTGTGACGGAAGGAAATCCTGGCCTGGATTCCGCTGCTCCCTGGCTTCCCTCGGCCAGGACTTCTGAGCTGATAGCTGTTTCTCTCTTGCAGGGTTAAAGCACAAAGCAAAGAGAACCATCAACGAGCTACTGGCAGACAGACACCTCAGGAAGGACAGCCTCCACGTACAGGTGAGGGGAAGCTCCCCTCTGCCCCCGACCAACAAGCCACAGCCTCCTGGGAGAAGCCGGGGGAGCCGGAGAAATCCTGTACAGAGAATACACACTCTGGGATGGTGCGGGCCCTGTGCCAGGCACAGCCCGACCGGGGTGTTCGTTACAGCCACAAGGCCTGCCCGAGCCAGAAACTGCCCAGCTCCCGCCTAACCCCACTGCTCCTTAGCTCTGTGCCATCTCTCAGGCTGCTTGTGCCTCAGTTTCCCCATCTTAGGACAGCCTTGGCTCCTATGGCACCGAGCTGATGTGGCTCGGAGAGGCTAGCCACTTACATCTTAGTGCCTTCTGCGTCCCCCCTTCCCCTCCTCCCTGTGCACTCCGCTTCTCCCCAGAAATGTATCGACTGGAACCGCGAGGTGCTGAAGCGGGAGCTGGGCCTGGTCGAGAGCGACATCGTGGACATCCCACAGCTCTTCTTCCTGAAGGGCGCCTATGCCGAGGCCTTCTTCCCCGACATGGTGAGGCGGGGCCCGCGGGGTCCTGTGGGTGGGAGCTGCCCCAGGATGGATGCCCTGCACACAGAGAGGATTCACTGGGGAGACCGAGGGCCGCCGAGGAGGGGGAGGCGGTGCGGGCCTGCTTCCCTGCCCTCCCACTTGCTCACTGTGAGACCTGGCTACTGGCCTTCTGAGGGCTTCAGTTTCCCCATCTGACAAAAGAAGTCAGCCACAAATCTCCTTAGGGCCGTTCCTGTTAGGATGGCCCAGGATCCTTCAGGGAGCTCAGGCTGAGATAGAACGTTCTCCCAGATGGGCATCTGATGGGAAAGGGGCGCTTCTAGCAGGTGGGGGCTGGAACCTGCCTAAGGAGGGCTGGCCAAGGACATGGGCTCCCACTGAGCCAGAACCCCTGGGCCTTTGGCATGTCCTGTCCACCAGCCACACGTGGCTACCAGAACAAATGCTCCTCTTCTTCCTTCACGCTAGCCATGCGTCAAGAAGAATCATGGAAACATTCTGACAATTCTCAAGGGGGGAAGGGGGGGATTGATTTTCCCCATGGCTAGTCATAACTAGGGGTCACTAAGCTGACACCTGGGCCTGGCCAGAGAGGGCCTCTGAGCACACTCTGGTGCACAGGCAGCCCTCAGCCTAACCCCCAGGACCCTGGGCTTCCTGTAGGACATGGGGGCTTGGACCCCGACCCATGAGAAGCCAGGAAGAAGTGTGGGTCCCAGGCTTCATCTCTGTGTCTTGGCTCATCTGCCGAGAGCCACTCAAGGTGCCCAAAGGCACGGTGTGGAGAGGAGGATCCTGCCCCACCCGCTACTGCAAGCCCCCAGTGTCCTTCCCCAGGGGTAATGGGTCCCTGGGCCAGGCCTGCCCCGATGGCATGGCTCAGGCCTCTCATAGGTGGTACACAGGGGAGACCACATGGACTCACCTGCTTGGCAGCTGCTGGGCAATGAGGGCCAGCGAGGCTGGGCTGCCCACTGCGCTGCCCACTAGACTCGGGAGCCTCCCTGAGGAGCCACAAGGTGGGGTGGGGGCGGAGGGCGAGGGGCAGAACTGTAGCTATGGACACAACAGAAGTATGACACATGGCGACCTCCTCCTCCTCCTCCTCCTCCTCCTCCTCCCCCTCCTCCTCCTCCTCCTCCCCCTCCCCCTCCTCCTCCTCCTCCTCCTCCTCCTCCCCCTCCTCCTCCCCCTCCTCCTCCTCCTCCTCCTCCCCCTCCCCCTCCTCCTCCTCCTCCTCCCCCTCCCCCTCCTCCTCCTCCTCCTCCCCCTCCCCCTCCCCCTCCTCCTCCTCCTCCTCCTCCTCCTCCTCCTCCTCCTCCTCCCCCTCCTCCTCCTCCCCCTCCTCCTCCTCCTCCTCCTCCTCCTCCCCCTCCTCCTCCTCCTCCTCCCCCTCCTCCTCCTCCCCCTCCTCCTCCTCCTCCTCCTCCTCCTCCTCCTCCCCCTCCTCCTCCTCCTCCCCCTCCTCCTCCTCCTCCCCCTCCTCCTCCTCCTCCCCCTCCTCCTCCTCCCCCTCCTCCTCCTCCTCCTCCTCCTCCCCCTCCTCCTCCTCCTCTCCCTCCTCCTCCTCCTCCTCCTCCTCCTCCTCCTCCTCCTCCTCCACCTCCTCGTCCTCCTCCTCCTCCTCCTCCTTCCTCTTCTTCTTCTTCTAGTCTGGAAGATGCAATCTCCCTGTGGTGGGGACCACTCAGCACATCCCTGCCCCTACCCTGTTGTGTCCCATCATTCACACTACAAGCTTTGTGTTGATGAATGCCCTGCATAGCCACCAAGGGCAGACTGCAGGTGGAGGGCTCAGGGTCCAGGAAAGCTTCCCCCATCCCTGGGACAACCCAGGCCCACACCCCAGGGGCTTGAGGGTCCCATGATCATGAAGAGCACCCTGTACCCCCCACCTTGTTCCGCCCCTCCCTTCCATCCACCTGGGGCTATTTCCTCTAGGAATCCTCCACACACCCCACATTGGGGACCTAAGCCAGAACGGCTGCCAGGGGAAACAGAGGTACCATCAGAGGTACACTCCATGTCCCGAGGGCTGCCAGCCCCCTGCCCTGACTCCTCAGCCCCACAGATGACCCCTGACTCTGGAGGAACATGGAGAAAGAGTATGGGTTTGGGCATGAGTTGGGTCCAAGTTCCCTAGTCACCAGCTGGCTGGCCAGCTGGCTGAGTGGCCGTGATGTTCCCCGTGAGGTTTAGTGATAATGCAGCTGGGGCATAGATGTTCAGTAAGCTGTTCAGTAAGCGGGGATGGTGAGCGGCGAGCAGAGACTGCCAAAGGCAAGCGAGCAAGCTGTGTGTTGTGCAGGACCCCCTCACAGCGTAGAGATATCCCAGACACTGCCAGGACACACGCCCTGGCTGAAGGAGACAGCCTGATCTCTGGACACAAGGCTGTTGCCACAGCAGAGTTCTCTGATTGGCCAAGTGTGTGATTGACAGTTCTGGCTGGCGTTAACCTGCCCACCCCACCTCACTGATTCTGTTTCTTCTCTGCTGGCCCTTGAGCACGGCCCGCAGTCCTGCTGGTCAGGATGCTGGCGAGGACCAGGCTGGCTTTGCCTGGCCAGGGCTTGAGTGATATCTCAGGGGCAGGGCCTGGCGGCCAACGCAGCCCCGCTCTTGTCTTCTCGGTCTTCTGCAGGTGAACATGGTGGTCCTTGGCAAATACCTGGGCATCCCCAAGCCCTATGGACCCCTCATCCATGGCCGCTGCTGCCTGGAGGAGAGGGTGCGTGCACTGCTGGAGCCCCTCGGCCTGCACTGCGTCTTCATCGATGACTACCTGTCTTACCACAAGCTGCTGGGCGAAATCCACTGTGGCACCAATGTACGCAGGAGACCCTTTGACTTTAAATGGTGGCACATGGTGCCCTGAGCTCGCGCCTGCCCAGCCCGCCGTCCTGCTGGCGGGGAGCCCCAGAGCCTGCTGGCTGGCTGGCCGGCCATGGGGCACCCTGGACTCCAGGCAAGGGGGACACCCCCCTTCCTCATCCCCAGAGCGACCGGCCCACACCAGCAAGGATGGACCTCCCGCTCCCCTCTCCTCCTCTCCCAGCTCCCCGAGATCCAAGATCACATGCACAAGCATGGGTGTGGGGCTCCGCAGGCAGACCCCACTCTGAATCGCTCCCCCTCAGTTCAAACACCTCCTAGGGTGGAGGGAAATGGCCAGAGGACCTGGGCTTTGGGGTGACGCCTCCCCCACTCCAGGTGGCCTCTGGCTCCTATGAGACAAAATGGGAGATTTGAGGTATCCTCTCTCTAGAGGGGACCCCAGGCTGGGACCTTCTCCCCATCCCCCCAGCTCCCTTCAGCTTAGGTAGGCAAACAAGGGTATGAAACAGCCACACTGAGGACTTGTTTTGTAAAGGAAAAGAAACAGCCTAGTAGGAAATCCCTTTAATCTCTGACTCCATCTTCAAAAGTGCTCATTACCCATGAGTTGAGCCTCTAATTACTAGCTAGCCGCTTCTGGCTAGAAAACACGGAGAGGCAGAGAGGGCCAGGAGGCTGCTCAGAGGAGGAGGACAGGGCAGGAGGGATGGCCAGGGAGGAGGCTGAGGACAGGTGACTGTGGACCAGGGCCCCATGCATCTGGACACAGGTGCCCCCTGACTGTGGACTTTGGACTTGGAAGGCAGCTGGCTTTCCAGATGTGGCTGGGTGGGGGCCAAGATGTTAGCCACAGAAGGCAGGAGACAATTAGGTTTATCTCTGAAGGCGGGGTGTAATTTCCTCTAATGGTCTTTAATTATTCCCCCTCCCCCTGCAGGCAGGGAAGGGGGGGACCTCTACCCCAGGCCCACGCCCCCTCCCAGGGAAGGGCCCAGGGCTGGCGGGAGCAGCTGGGCCCTGGGTGAAGTCAGAGGCCCGTGCTGGCAGGAAGGCTGGCTGGGCTGCAGAGCAGACTTGGGGGTGGGAGGGCAGCCTGCCCTCCCCTCCCCCAGGCTGCAGGACCAAGGCAGGTGCTAAACATTGGAGAGACCCAGATGGAAAAAGCCTCTTGTCAACAAGGGCTTCCGTGCATCTGCAAGGGTCCTGCAGGAATTGGCTACTCTCCTTCTAGAAGGTTCTGTGAGCTCCCTTTTGCCAGCTCCTACTCGAACCAGGACGCCCTCCTCGATGAGCCCATACTCATCAGGAGAGGCTGAGCCATGAAGGAGAAGGAAGCTCAGGGGAGGGGGAAAGGAGAGGGTTGGGGGAAAGACCATGGTTGAGGGGAGTGAAGCTCAGAGCTGCTCAAAATGGGGGGGGGGTTCTGGAGTGGCCACCAGGGCCATGGAGAGGCCCTGGGGGACCAGTCAATCCCTGTCTGATCAATAAAAAATATCAACATGCATTGCTTTCAGTGCCGTCTCCTTGGCCTCTGCCGGCTGGGCTGGGGAAGGGAAGAGGGGAAGTGAGGGAGGGGCAGGGGGAGAAGAGAGGGAGGGACAGGGAAGGGGGGGAGGAAAGTGAGGGACTGGGAAGAAGGAGGGGAGAGTGAGGGATGGGATAGCTGGGGAGCATCACTGATTCAGGAGGAAGGATGGCACATACTACGCGGCCTGGGGCCTGACTGCTGAGATGGTATCAGGAGGGAGAGGCCCCACTTCTTCCTCTCCCGCCCTTGAGTATCTCTTCCATCTGTCTGCGGTTTGGGTGAGAGGGGGAAGAGCCTGGGCCGATGGGCAGCTGGGGGGCTGTCAATCCCACCTAGCAGACTTGGCTCCTAAACCGGAAGATGTCACCCTGAATCTCTGGCACTTGCTGCCACCTGAAGTGTCTCCATTACCACCCCCCCCATACACACTTATTTTAGCTTTTGTTGTAGACTAGGAAGCAAAAAGGTTAGTCCAAATGAACTCGTGTGTGTGTGTGTGTGTGTGTGTGTGTGTGTGGTTGCAACTCAGGGCCTCACATTCACTTGGTTGGATTGCTCCACTGGTGTTCTACCTCTTGAACCACACCTCCAGCCTGACATTTTTCACTGGTTACTTTGGAGAGGGAGTCTGGCACACTTTCCTGCCCAGGCTGTCCTTGAACTACCCACCTCTAGCTCTCAGTCTCCTCAGTGGCCAGGACCACTGGCACCCAGTTCCCCCTCTGACAGCTGACTGTTGGCCAGGGAAGCAGTGTAGGCCTGGGCTACTTCCCGAGGGAGGGACGGGACCGCCGCGGGCCACTTTCCCGGGATGGCTCCTTCCCCAGTGTTGCTCGGAGGCAAGTGAGGAGGGCTGTGTGGGGCTTCTGCCTGACCTCGGCCCTCCCCAGAGCTGACTGGGCCACCGAGGCCATGTTACACTGGAAACAGGGAGTCCTGGACCCAGATGTTTCCCATACGTGGGCTTTACCAACCAGCTGGGAGCCTTGGACAGCACTAGCGAGTCAGCTGAGGTCCAGTCCCCGCCCTTCCTGGCGGTCAGCAGCATGGAGAAGGGAGAAGACTTCGATTCAGCACCTTCTGAGCCCCTGCCGGGCAGGGCAGGGCGCAGGCCTGCCATTATCTCTGCTGGTGCTGGTGACTAGTCACATTTTCTACGGATGAGGAAACTGAGGCCGGGAAAGGGGAGCTACCACCCTCCCAGGGCTGCTTCACTGATGTGTGTGGGAGAAGTCGTTTCCCTTTCTTAGAGCCCTTCCTCTTGTGGTTCCAGGTGGGCCCTGGCCTCAGTTTCCCCACTGGACAAGTGAGCATCTTACTCTGACCTTCTCTGCCCCCGAGGTTTTCTCTCCAGTGACATCAACGGCAGCAGGGTGAATTGAGTTCCACATTGGAGTGCCAGCAGTCTTGGCCACGTCCAAGACAGCTCAGCCAGGCTGGTGAGGCAGGGCGAAGCCCCCTCTGCGTGTGCCATCCAGGCTGTAAGGAAAAGGCTGGCGTTGCTCTAGGCTGGTCAGAAGGTTTTAGAGCCTGCAGGCCTAGCTACACAGGAGGCTGAGGTCTGTCTGAGGATTGCTGTTTGAAACCAGCCTGGGCAGGAAGGTCTGTGAGACTCTTATTTCCAATTAAATGTAAAAAGCCTGAAGTGGAGGTCTGGCTCAAGCAGTGAAGCATCAGCCTTGAGCAAAAAAGTTAAGCAAATCTGCCGGGCACCAATGGCTCACACCGGTAATCCTAGTTACTCAGGAGGCTGAGGTCTGAGAAAGCCAGCCCGGGCAGGAAAGTCCGTAAGACTCTTATCTCCAATTAACCACCAGAAAACCAGAAGTGGCTCTAAGTGGTAGAGCACTAGCCTTGAGTAAAAAGAGCTCAGGACAGTGCCCAGGCCTTGAGTTCAAGCCCCCAACTGATTTAAAAAAAAGAAAAAGTGCAAATCCCTGAGTCTGAGCCACAGTACTGGTGCACGCACGCGCGTGGGCAGGCACACACACACACACACACACACACACACACAGGCTTTGGGGGAGGGGGTGAGGAAGGGTCCACATCAATGCCTCATGTCTCTGCACACCCTCCTCCCTTTTCCCCAACAACCCCTCCTGCCTTGGCCTGTGGGGACTTGCTCCCCTTAGATCTAGGAATTAACTCCCTGCGTGCCCTAGGTGAGTGCAGCAGGTTCATATGCAAATATGGGGGCCTTTCCAGCCAATCTTGAAGAGACGATTGGCTCTTGGGCATCTAGGAAGGGGCTGAGCTTCCAGGACTAAAGCCAATGAGCTTGTGCCCAGGGCCAGAGGGGTGGGGCTAGGGACTTTTAAACCACTTTCCAAGGGGGCCCATGGGCAGTGCTGGGTTTGGTGGCCCGAGCCCAGTCCCAGGTCAACATGTCTCTGCAGAGGATGGTGCGTGTGTCCCTGGAGCACCCCACCAGCGCCGTGTGCGTGGCTGGTGTGGAGACCATCGTGGACATTTACGGGTAAGAGCCAGAGGCCCTGGAGGTTTGTGGGTCCTTGGGACCGATGCCCAAGGGCCCTCCCTCCTTGGAGCATGTAGGGGCCAAGGCCTGGCTGCCCATTCCCCTGACTTGGCCTTAAAACAACTGCCAGTTGGGGATACTTGGACCCTTGCTTTTATCCGCTGAACTAGGATGAGGCTGGGGACAGAAAGGCTGGAGGGATGCACAGAGACTCACGGGGGCTGAGGTGGGTCTTGGGGATTGGAAGCTGCAGATGCCATGGGGCGCTGGGCAGCTTGTTCAGAGATCCTGTAGGCTGGGCTGGGGGTCTGCCTGGTGACTCCGGAACAAGGTGAGGTGCCCACTTAAACCCGCTGCCCCTTAGCGTATGCGCTTGAAACCGCATATGTCATTTTTTTAGAAAGATCCTATCTGCTTGTCTAACATTTCCGGGGGTGGGGAGTGGAGAGGTCACTCTAAAATGTAAAACTCTATCATCTGTTCTGAACACAGCCCTCTGGCTGGGTCTTGCTGTGGTCATCTCAGTCTGATAGATGGGCAAGTTGAGGCACAGAGAAGGTGAGCCATGTATTTGAGTCACACAGTAACCAGTGGCAGAGCTCAGATCCAAAGCCACCCACTGGCTTGCTCAGACCCTCTGCTTCCAGCCAGATGCCAGCTATGGTCTCAGATCCCTTTACCCCCCTCTCTCCTCCAATTGTTCCTGGGCCTTTATGGTTTAGGAGGTGGAGCCTTTCTCTGTGTGTCTCTCTGTAGGCAAAGAGGGCGTGGCTAGGGGTTCAGGAGCCAGGCCCTGGCTTCTAGGATTTGAGGAGTCTGGTCTGGAGCTCAGCTTTGGACGGAGGGTGGGGGGAGTGTGTGACCCCTGTGACCAGGGTCCCCTCTCTCCTCAGCAGCCTCCTTGGCCTGGACCTCCTAGAGACCAGAACCACCTCCACCCTGCTGTGACCATCCCAAAAGGGTTTTCCAGATATGTCCCGCTAAGCCCTACCAGGCAAAGCTACCTACTCCTGGAAAACAAATATCCTAGAATAAGAGTTTAGAAATGGAAGTGAACTGATCAGGAAGCCCAGATGCCCCAGATGAGAGGGGCGGAGTGGCTCATGATGGGAGGAAACCACATCTAGAATGGGTGGAGCCCAGCTGGGAGCTAGGTGCTGAAGCCTGGCTGAGGGCAGGTGGGCTGGGTCAAGAGGGAAGGGATGGGAGGGAGGAGGGAGCCATGCCAGCTGGCGCTGGGGCATCTGGCTGGCTCCAGCCCTGTGTGCCCGTGGGAGTGACTCACCCCCCTGACCAACTCGTGCCCATCGGGCAGATAGGTCTCCAGTCTGACCTGTCCAGGAAGCTGGGCTGGCTCTCCCCCACAGAGCTGCTTCCTGGGATGGAGGAGGATGGAAGAGGGCTTGAGGCAGCCGGTGGTGGGGCGGGCTGTTGGCAGATGCTCTGGGTGGTGGGTCACGGGGAAGCCTGGGAGAAGGGCAGCCATGGGCTGCAGCATCTTCAAGGGGAAGATCCATGGACCCCAGGGAGCAGCCTCCCCGTCCCCAGGTGGTGGAGACCCGCACCATTCATCACCTGTTTTGTTGGGTCCTTGTGCGAGCTGGACCTAGAGACACACCCAAGGGGCCCTGTCCCTCCCGGGGTGGGGTGGGGTCTTGGAAGGCTGGCGATGGCAGGGGTGATGGACAGTCCTGGGTGTGGCCGTGGGTGTGGGAGCTCCACAAGGCGGTGACTTTCCAGCTGCCTGACCTTGGCAAAGCCAACGTCAGCGAGGACTCACACTTTCCCTGGCCAGATTTCCCAACGAGCCAGTGCCGTGTGCTGTCACCCCTCCATGTCATAGGTGAGGAAACTGAGCACAGAGAGGCTGAGTCACTGGCCCACGGCCACTCAGCATGTTGAACACTCCACTATGAATAGACTCCAGGATCACCAAATCCTCCAGGCTCTGGCTGGCTTGGGGACGGGGACCAGCCCGTGCTTCCCTGGGAGAAGGAGCAGGGGGCCGAGCCGTCGGGAAGGGTCCTGGAGGAGGTGGACAGCCAGAGCTTTGAAGGGCAAGCCTAGGCCACTCCTAGGGCCGTGGACTCCCCTGTCCTCTGCGTCCCCCCAGTGAGGTGCAGGGTCTGGCCCCCAGGCGGGGGTCTTGGAAGGGTGGAACTCCAGAGGGAGAGAGGAGTACACGAAGGGGCTGAGCCTCGTGGAGCCCCTCCCACCCAGGGCTCTTGGTGCTGTCAAGGTGGGGTCTCGGGCTGGGAAAGCTGGCTGGCTGGCTTCTTGCCACCCGGCAGACTCATGCTCCCTCCCAGCTGACTTGGGGCTGGGTCCCCAGGTCCACCAGGATGGGCTGGGGCATGCGGCTGGGTGGATGCCCTGTGGTCATGGCTTGCCCTGTGGTGGACCACCCGTGAGATTTACCACCGGCACTGGCCCCACGGGTGTTCACCTGCCCAAAGTGACCAGCTCAGGGGGACGGGATGAGTTAGGAGCAGTGTGGGACAGGACACAGACAAAGGGTCCATCATTACTGGAGAGAGAGAGGCCGAGGCCCAGAGGGGCAGGGACTCACCTAGAAGGGGTCCTGGGGTCCCCAGGGGGAGCTCCCGGCTGGCAGACTTGATCCATGACCCCAGAGCTCTAGGTGAGTCCACTGAACGTCTGTACCCCATGTGCAAGGGACCCCAGAACTGTCAGGGCTCATCTGCCAGGCTGCAGAGAAAGCTGAGCCCAGACGTCTCTAAGAAGGGACAGCCTTGACCTTGAGGGTGACCTTGAGGGCACTCACCTTGCAATGACCTCAGGGAGCAATTCCTTGGAAAGGCCAGAAGGCAAGGCCTTAGTCCACCATTTAGACCCAGTGGGAAGATCGTTGTATGTAAGCATTTATTTATTTGGTGGCACTGGGGTTTGGGCTCAGGGACTTTGCTACCATTTGAGTCACATCCTCAGACCTTGTGTTTTTAGTTTTTGGTGGTTGTTGTTTGTTTGTTTGTTTTCCTTTTCGGATAGGATCTTGCGATTAAACCTAGGCTAGCCTTGGACCTCCTCCTACCTCTACCCCTCCAGTAGCTGGGAGCAGAGGCATACGCCAGCAGTCCTGGCTCCATTGGATGTGTCATGGTAGGAAGATGGCTGCCGCTGGCCTCTTTTAAGGAGGATCCTTCCTTCCGTTAGCAGCTTTCTGTTAAGGAACCACGCCTGGGATGAGCTGGCGGCCTCTTCTTCTCTCCAGTGGAGGTTTTCTACCTCTGGCTACACAATTTGAGTCATCCAGGGTCTTAAAAAAGTATTGCAGGCTGAGGAAGAGCATTTGCCTGGCATGCATGAGGCTCTGGGTTTAGTGCCCAGTGCCTCAAAAGAAAAAGAAACAGCTCTCGGGTCTCCCTCAGAGAATACGGCTCACTGGGTACTGGTGGCTCACACCTGTGAGCCTAACTCCTCAGGAGGCTGAGGTCTGAGGATAGAGGTTGGCAGCCAGCTGGGGCAGAAAAGTCCAAGAATGAGACTCTTATCTCCAAGAAGCCAGAAGTGGAGCTGTGGCTCAAATGGTAGAGTGTCAGCCTCCAGTGAAAAGGATAAGGGACAAAGCCCAGGCTCCGAGTTCAAGTCCTAGGACCAGCGTGCACTCATACACAACACACACACACACACACACACACACACACACAGTGTGGCTCATGTCACCTGTCGGGGGTCCCTGGGGTCTGTGTCAGGTTCCTGAGATGCCTGTTCCCAGCCTGGGGCTGGGAACTGCTGGCCCCAGTTGGGAAGGAGAATGACTCAGATGCCCAAAGGCAGCTTCCTGGAGCCAAGAACCTTGGGTTTTGCTCCTGTCTCTGTGGCTGTGTTGTTCTGAGCAACTCTCTGCTCCTGTCTGGGCCTCCCTGGAGTTGTCCTTATGGTCTGGGGGTGTGGGGTGGAGGGAGACCAGCCTAGCCAGGCTTTCTGAGCAACCCGCCCTTGGCTGTGCGGCCATCGGAAGGGGCTCACTGGCAGCACTGTGGATCTGGCCTGAGGTTGGCCAGCTTTGAGGTGTCCCCATCCTGATTTGGGGAGAACTTTCAGATGCTCGCACTGGAGGGTTTATGGTCCAGGAAACACAGATGCCTCAGTTCCCACAAAGCCTCCCTGCTCCTAGGCTGGCTGGAGAGCCCTTGGGCAGTCCTGTGTGGTCAGTTCCGCCTATGCCAGGAGCACTGTCTGGATTAAAGCCACCCACATGCCATGGTGGGCACTCGGCCCCACTGGCAGCCTGGCCCTCAGGAGGGTGGGTGCCCAGGGGAGACTCTGGATGCTTCCCTTGTTGCCCAGGAAGTGGGAAGTCTGGATCCTGCTGAACCTGATGCAGGCTTTTCTCCCCGCAGGCTTTAGTCATCACAACACAGGGCTTCTGTGTCAGGCCATGAGAGTAGACTTGGAGTCTGGAGCCCCCTACTTTCTCTGCAGCCTATCTTCTGGGCCTGGGTTTCCTAGCAGTGAAATGAGGCCATGAGTGGCATTGTGCTCACTCACACCTTCCATTTCCTCCTTATCCCCACGGGGCAGGTGTGGACTCTCAGGCGGTAGGGTGGGGGTGGGGGGGCGCTGCTGTGGGATTTGAACCAGGGCTGCCTGGCCTCAGGAACCACAGCCTTCTTACCCTGGCGTAGTTCCATTGTGCGGCCTCCCCTGCTAGGAGCCATCCTTGGCTCCACCTGAGTCTCACCTTGGATCTCTTGGCGTTTGGGACTCAGCCCTTCCCTCAGAGCCCTCTCCTCCAGGAAGCCTCCCCAGCCATCCCCGCTTGCAGCCGCCTCCTGTGCCCAGCTCCATAATTGACTATAATAGTGTCCTTCCCACCCTGATCAGTGAGCCTCGGGACTGCCCGTGGGGTTGGCTGTCATTATACCCTGTTACCGGCAGAGACTGGGCCGGAGGCCCGGTGACTGAGTGTCACCTGCTGAGGCGCCACCCGCCCCGCCTCCACCTGCTTCCACGTTCTGGTTCTGAGGCCCTCCTTCCCCAGCTCGGCCCTTGGGAAGTCACCCACATTGGAGCCATGTCCTGGCCTGGTGGAGGCTTCTCCTGGCTTCCCTGGGGCCCCCGGTCTCTCTCAGAGGACACGGGCTTCAGTGCCCCACACCCAGGGCATGGTGCCTGGAAATGAAGGGGCTTCCACACCAGACACCCTCTCATAGGCACCGGGACAAGGCCGGGGGGTCCCCTCAAGAGCTTACTAGCTTCCTCAGTCACTTCAGCCACCCCGGGGGAGGGGGGCTGAGGCCTCTGTCCTCCATGTCTTTCTGTCTCGACTTCCTCTCCATCTCTCTGGGTCTGTCCGTATGTTTTGTTGCAGTGCTGGGAATTAAACCCAGGCCCTCATGCGTGCCAGGCAGGCGCGCCCTGCCCCTCCGGGTCATGGCTCCATCTCTGTCTCCGTGTCCCCTGCCCCGCCTCTGGCTCTCTATGTCCCCTGATGTGGGCTGGCCCGCCCTCCCCTGGGCAGCGCAGCCGAAAGCCAGCCGTCCCCAGCCTTGGAGGCCCCGTTGGAGGGCCCAGGTGTGGGGCTCAGCTGTCAGGCTACGTCTCAGAAGCTTCTCCTCATCCTGAATTCCACAGACACAATTAAGGATCGCTCTCTGTGGGCATCTGCCCCGGATATCACACGAGCATACATTTATATGAAAACAGTTACATGTCACGGACCAATGCCAGGGCCCTGGGCAGTCTGGGCTGTTTTTGTTTTCTGCATCTGCTTGGAGGCAGATGGCACTCGGCTGGCCCCGGATCCCTCCCCACGCTCCCTGTTCTTCCCAGGTCTGTCCCCGAGGGCACAGAGATGTTCGAGGTGTACGGGACCCCGGGCGTGGACATTTACATCTCCCCCAGCCTGGAGAGCAGGCGGGAGCGCGCCCACAACCGGCGGTGGCATTTCAACCAGGGGCTGGAGATCATCGTCCTTATGAACTCCCCGAGCAATGAGCTCAATGACAGTCATGTGAGTGGTCCAGGCCTGGGGGTTGGGGGGAGGTCCCCAGCCCCCCCACTTCCTGTGGGTGGACCCCAGGAGCCAGGCTGTTGGAAGATCCCAGCTCTGAAAGTCACGAGCTGACCCCATACTGTGTGTGCTTGGGCCAGTCCTCGCCTATGTCTCTGAGGACAGAGGTTGATTAGACGATCTCTGTGCTCTGAATGGAGGACAGAGTGGAGACTGAGGGGCAGCCCTGCCCTTTTTAGTGCTGTTTCTCCAAGGGGCTTTGCTTTCCCATTCCACCTCCTCCTTACCCTATTTGTGTGGTATGGGGGGGGCGGGGAACTCCGCATCTGTCTCCACATCCCCCCTGCCCTTAGCTGAAGTGGGGAGCCTGCAGATGAGAAAACTGAGGTCGCTCAGGAGGTGAAGTGTCTTGGCCAGACTCACAGAGAGCCCCCAGAGGTGCCGCCTGCCTCCTGCCCAGGCCACTCAGTCCCACAGCTAGCACCCACCTGCTGCTTCTCTTCTCTCCCTCCCTCCCCCACCCTGAAATCGGGCAGTCCCCGGGGCTGAAGGCAGGGCCTCCCACTTGCCAGGCCAGTGCCCCCCCACCTAAGCCACACACCCAGCCCTTTGTTGTTGTTGTTGTTTGCTTTAGTAATTTTTCAGATAGTGTCTCATGCTCTTTCCCTGAACCACCCTCCTTGGAGATGATTCTTAAACCCTGCTGAGTCTAAAACTCATCCTTTGGCCAATGATAACATTGAGAACTGCCCCCCCCCCCCCCCCGCAAGAGAGCTGGGGCCGCATCAATCACACAGGAGCTCCTGGTGGGGCTGGGGAGGAGGCTCCCCCGGGGTCTCTGGAGGCCATCTGTGGGCAGGGTGCTTGGCTCCAAGAGACTATGAGCCACGTCTCTGCAGGTACAGATCTCCTACCATGCCAGCCATGAGTCTATGCCCCTGGCCTATGCTGTGCTGTACCTCACCTGTGTTGGTAAGCAGAGCTCGGCTGAGGGGGTGGCGGGGGACAGGGAGGGGACGCCTGAGAAAGATCCTAAACCAGATCTTTTTTAAAGTAGTTGTGTGTGTGCACACATGCATGCGTACATACATGCTGGTCCTGGGGCTTGAACTCAGGACCTGAGTGCTATCCCCAAGCCTTCTCAAGGCTGGCTCTCTACCCCTTGAGCCACAGCTCCACTTCCAGCTCTTTGGTTGTTAATTGCAGAGAAGAGTCTCACAGACTTTCCTTCTTAAGCTGGCTTTGAACTGGGATTCTCAGTCCTCAGCCTCCTGAGTAGCTGGGATCCCAGCCCCAGCCTCATTCTCAGTTCTCTAAGAACCAAAGACATTTTGTAGGTGGAGGAAGGTTGATTCTGACCCCCAAATATCCCATTGGTGTTTTAAGATCTCCCCCTGTTTTCAGGAAGCGTGCTGAAGCAAGGTGTGTGTGTGTGCGCGTGCGTGCGTGCGTGTGTGTGTGTGTGTGTGTGTGTGTGTGTGGTGGGGGGTGGGGTGGGGTCTAGCTAGCTGCTGGGCTGAGGCTCAGGGTAGCCAGGCAGTCAGGAGGTGGCAGAGGCCAATTCCTGTCCAGCCCCCACCCCCACCCCCCACTCACAGGAGATGAGTCAGCTTTATAGAGGTGGAGAATGTACCAAGTGACTGAGCTCAAACCTGGGGTGGGCCGCAGACAGCAAGGGCTCTGGAGGTGCAAAAGAGGGAGCAATCACAGTTGCCTTCCTGGAAGATGCAACCTTTGGCTACAGCCAAAGAGGCTCCCAAGGCCTCTCTCCCCATCCTACAGATGGGTCCCCCACTTCTGGGTGTGTCTGCTGGGAGGGGATGTAGCTTAGACTCACCTGCTGCCTCCCCATCCCCTCAAAGACATCGCCCTGGACTGCGACCTCAGCTGCGAGGACCGGCAGGACCGGAACTTCATGGACAAGGTAGGTCTGTCCCTGGCACCCCGACGGCGGGAATCTTTAGCAACAAAATGATCACCAGTTCTGAGCCCTGGAGAGGCCTTGGTTTGTTTGGGGGAAAGTTCCAGATTTCTTATCTAAACAAAGAGCTGGCAAACTTTAATAAATAAAGCCGGATGGTGAGATTGCAGTCTCTGGGGGCCATGCTGTGTGGATTCTCCCATGGGGGAGGGGAAGCAGCCACAGTTAGCGTCTACACGGATCACGTGGCTGTGTCCAGTAAAACTTTATGTATAAAAACAGACCCTGGGTGGCAGTTGACCCATGGTGTCTAATGAGCGGGTATCTAGATGCAGCTGGGAAGGACTCTTATCACGTATGAAGCTCTCAGAGATCTTTGGAGCCAACTCTGGGGGCAAACCAAGAGCGTTTGGGGGCTAAAGAGAAGGGCAGGGGGGCCTGGGAGGAAGGGGTGCAGAGGGAGGGTGTGGTTGGGGTCAGAGGGGAGGAGGGAGGAGGGAGGGGGAGCAGGGGTGAGATCTGTGGACTTGGGCTGCGGGGAGGAGGCCGGGTGTGGCTGCTGCCATCCCAGGCTGCGTCTTCTCTTGGGCAGCGGCAGTGGGTCTGGGGTCCGGAGGGCCATGGCGCCGTCCTGCTGGTGAACTGTGATCGGGACAACATGGATGGCAATGGTCCGGATAACTGGGATGAGCACGTGAACTGCCTGCAAGGTGAGGGGCGGGCCACCGTGAGGGCCTTGTCCAGGACCCCAGGATTAGAACCCAGAGTTCCAGGCCCCCCACACAACAGCTGGTCAGCTGGCCGCTGACCTTCCCCATGGCCCTGGGGCCAGCGGACCTCACACGGGGACACACTCCAGGCACAAGGCGCCCACCATTGTTTTCCTCCAGAGCAACACGAGGCTAAGCTTGCTCGAGCACCTGCCATGTAGCAGGGCCTCGCCCTGTCCCCCCAAGTTCTTCTTTAACCATTTAAGTGGGTGTCATTGCCAGCAGGGTGCTGGTGGCTCTCTCCTGTCATCTTAGCTACTCAGGAGGCTGAGATCTGATTGTATTTTGAAGCCAGCTGGGACAAGACAGTGGATGAGACTCTTATCTTCAGTTAGCCACCAAAATAGCCAGAAGTGGAGGCTCCAATGGCAGAGCACTAGCTTTGAGGGGAAAAAAGGCTCAAAAGCTAGCACTCAGGCCCTGAGTTCAAGCCCCAGGACTGGCACTGAAAACAACAACAAGAAGCAAGGGTGCTGAGGGTCAGGGGTCAGGAAACTCCCCTCAGTAACAGAGTCAGTCTGTGGCTGCCCCTGCCAAGCCCAGGTCAGGCCTCCTTCCCTCTGCCTGTACCTCTGGCCTGTGTGCAGGCCCAGGGCCCCAGGCCCTCTCAACTGCTCCTCCTCTGCCTGCCTTAGACCTGGAAGACATGTCCATCATGGTCCTGCGGACTCAGGGCCCTGCTGCCCTCTTCGACGACCACAGACTCGTCCTCCACACCTCCAGCTTCGACGCCGAGCGGGCCCGGGTCTTCCACATGTGCGGTGAGCCTGGGGAACCTTGTCCACCTCCCAGCCTCGGCCCGGCTGGGCGGCTCTGGAGGGACTTGGGTCAGGCTCTGGGAGATGCCCTGGGGAGAGAGGGGGTCATAAGTGGGGGCTTTGTGTGTGTGCATGACAGTCCTGGGACTTGAACTCAGGATCTCAAACTCTTTCTTCCTTAGTTTCTTAATCAAGGCTGGTGCTCTACCACTTGAGTCACACCTCCACTTCTGGCTTTTTGATGGCTCATTGGAGATAAGAATCTCGGGGATTTTCCTGTATGGGCTCTCCTTAGATCTCAGCTTCTAGAGTAGCTAGGATTACAGAGCTACCAGTGCCTGGCTACAAATGGAGTCTTTTTGTTGGTGGTGGTGGTGGTCCTGGGGCTTGAACACAGGGCTTGGGCACTGTCTTAAAGCTAGCACTCTACCACTTGAGCCACAGCACTATTTCTGGCTTTTTCTGAGTAATTTATTGGAAGTAAGAGTCTCATAGACTTTACTGCCCTGGCTGGCTTTGAACCACAATCCTCAGATCTCAGCCTTCTGAGTAGCTAGGATTACAGGTGTGAGCCATCAGTGCTTGGCTTATGGAATCTTTTTAACGCAAATCTACATGCACATTTTTTTAATAGAAAACAGACTAGAATTAGCATAGCTGGCTTGGGATCATTTCAGTGTCGATTCTTAGTGAGGGAGCTCTTTCCTACCAGAGAAATCTGGGTCCTGGGATACCTTTTCTTTGTCAAGGCCCAGGGGACGGAAGATGTGGGGGTCTATAATTGTGTGTGTGTGGGGAGGGTGTTCAGCTCACATGTCCCTCATGCTTCTGAGAGGTCAGGGGTCAAGCTTCCCAAGAGTCACAGCTGCCCCTCCCTCTTCCCCTCTCCCTTCCCAGGACCGGAGGACTCATGTGAGGCCTACAGGTGTGTGCTGGGCCAGGACAAGGTGTCCTACGAGGTCCCGCGCCTCAGTGGAGAGGAGGAACGCTTCTTTGTGGAGGGCCTCTCCTTTCCCGACGCTGGCTTCCCAGGCCTTGTCTCCTTCCATGTCACCCTGCTGGATGACTCCAATGAGGTAGGGGTGGCTGGGCAGAGGGTGAGGAAGGACATCGCGGTGTGAGTGGCCCCAGGCTTCCTGATGTCTTTGCTGGGTGAGAGTGAACTCAGGGCTTGGAACTCACGAGGCAGGTGCTTTACCACTGCGCCGCGACTCCAACTTCTTTGGCATTTAGTTTTGAGTTAAGAATCTTTGTTCAAAAAAAAAAATAGAATCTTTGTTCAGGCTGGTCTCAGACCACACCCAACCTCAAGTCTCTCTCTCTCTCTCTTTAATGCGGCTATTGGGGCTTGAACTCTGGGTCTTATACTCTTGTGCTTTCCTTCTATACTCAAGGCTGGTGCTCTACCACGTGAGCCACAGCTCCACTTATGGATCTGGGGTGGTTAATTGGAGATAAGAGTCTTATGGACTTTCCTACCTGGGCTGGCTTTGAACTGCAGTCCTGAGATTTCAGCCTCCTTAGTAGCTAGGATTATAGGCGTGAAACACCGGTGCCCAGCTCAGGTAGTTTTCTTTCTTTTCTTTTTTTTTTTTTTCTTTTGGTCGGTTGTGGGGCCTGAACTCTGGGCCTGGGCGCTGTCCCTCAGCTCTTCAGCTCAAGGCTAGCGCTCTACCACTTGAGCCACAACACCACTTCCGGCCTTTTCTGCTTCTGTGGTGCTGAGGAATCGAACCCAGAGCCTCATGCATTCGAGGCAAGCTCTCTACCACTGAGCCACCTTCCCAGCCCCTCAGGTAGTTTTCTTAGGAACTGCAGAGTAGAACCAGGACTCCCATGGCCACTGGGCTCCAGGTGTGGCTGCCCTCCCCCCTCTCCTGCAGTATTTCTCCGAGTCGCCGATCTTCACGGACACCGTGGTGTTCCGAGTGGCGCCCTGGATCATGACGCCCAGCACCCAGCCACCCCTGGAGGTGTATGTGTGCAGGTGAGTCTGGGCCAGCAGGGCCCTCACCCTGGTGACCTGTTGCCAGCTCTGAGCCACTGCCTTTGCCTTGTCCACAGTGTGAGGAACAATAGGGGCTTCGTGGAAGCGGTGGCAGAGCTGGCCAGGATGGCTGGCTGCAAGCTGACCATCTGCCCGCAGGCTGAAAACCGCAATGACCGCTGGATCCAGGTAACCATGGCGATGGGCAGCCCCTGCCCTTCGGGCACGTCCTCAGGAATGCCGGCCTGCCCTCCTGGGGGAGAAATGCCAGGAGGACCCGGGTGCTTTCACCAGATTGCTCTTTCTAATCTGAGACCTACAGCCCTTGCTCCAGAACTTTCTGGAAGCCAGGTACTCTGCTGCTGGATTTGATACCCCTCAACTATCCAGACAGGGCTGGCACTGGGCTAGATGGTGGCAGTGTGGGGCACATGTTCCCTGCCCCTCGGCAGCTGAGCCGGAGACAACTCGTCCCCCTACATCTGGAGATATTTTGGTTCTCACTAAACCTCCTACAGTGCTCATGACCAGCCCACAGAGAAGCTTCTGGTCCAACGTGTCTCTAGTGTGGCACTGAGCAGCCTGATACAGTGAATGATGGTTCCCAGATCCCTTAATCAAGGACGTAGCTGGATTGCTAAGGGTACTAACCAATCTGCTGAGGAAGGAGAGGCAGCTCCAGGGGGTGTGGCCTCTGGAGGGTGGGGCCTTGGGGTAGGTCTCAGGGTAGAGGCCAATGGAGTAGGACCTCCAGGGGAGGACTTCTAGGGGGAGGAGCCTCTGGGGTAGGGGGCCAATGGAATGGGACTTTCAGGGGGAGGAGCCTCCGGGGTGGACCCCAAGGCCAAGTCCTTGAGGGGCTAGGCCAGCAAGGGGTGTGATCATCTGTGCTGAACCAGATCCCGCAGACATGTGAATAATGGCTTTCTGCTAAGTCTATGTAGCATCATTTCATCTTGACAACCCCTGTAATTACTCCCATAATTAAGAAACTCACAGGGGAGCTAACACTCAGGCTGCAGAGCTGGTAAGAGCAGTGCTAGTACTCCAGCTGCCCACTACCAGGAGGTTCAAGATGGGGGTCCTGGTGGAGGAACAGTATATGCAAAGGCCCAGAGGTGGAAGGTGGGGGAGGGGGAAAGTGTGTGCTCCCTCTGGTCAGGGCCACGGCAAGAGGTAGGAGACCTTGAATGCCAAGCTAATAGACTTCTGGTTCCTTGGAGATTAGTCTAGTGAAGCTGGGCCAGGCAGGATACTGGGGTGATTCAGCCTGGGTCTGGCTTCTGGCTCACTGGCTGTGTACCCCTTGGAGAAAAAGCTATACCTCTCTGTTCCTCAATTCTCTCATGGATTACACAAGGCTGTAAAAGAGCCTCTGCACAAATGTGTCCTGGTGATTAATAGCAGAGCCGAGGGCAGAGCGAGGGGGTTCTGGCTCACTGGCTGTGTACCCCTTGGAGAAAAAGCTATACCTCTCTGTTCCTCACTTCTCTTATGGATTACACAAGGCTGTAATTAATAGCAGAGCGAGGCAGGCTAGCGTGTGTCTCACTATCCAGGCAGTCAGTAGAGGCCCAGCATCCTGGCCTGCGTTTACCAGAGGGCAGGATGCTGCTCTTGGCCTTACCCACCTCTGGGGTCCCTCAGCCTGGCCAGCTAGCAACTACCCCCAAGGGCAAAACAGGCCTGAGCGAGCAAGCTGGCCAGGTGTCCACAACTAGCGTCTCTCTCGTTGTCAGGATGAGATGGAGCTGGGCTACATTCAGGCGCCACATAAGACCTTGCCGGTGGTGTTTGATTCCCCCAGGAACGGGGAGCTGCAGAACTTCCCTTACAAGAGAATCCTGGTGAGTGGGGTGGGGGGTTGATGTCTCTCCCCCCCATGGGGAGGGGCTGTGCCAGGGCTCAGGGACGGGCACCGGGAGACTCAGGCCTGGCCAGATTCGGAACAGCAGTGACACGTTCATCTCTGAGTTCAGAGAAGTCAGGACTAACTTTGTGGGATCAGTTTGCCCCCCAAATATCCCTTTGTGTATCCTTGTACTCTGATGGGCCTTGTCTGCAGTTCAAGTTCTTGGGCTTTGATTTGTTAAATCTGGCAGCCCTCGAGGGACACCTGGATGGTACAGCTGTAATGGCACAGTGACGCAGGCTCTGCCATAAGAGCCGTGTGACACGGGGTGAACGAACCCCCTCCCCCCAGCCTCAGTTTCCTCATTGTGGAGGCTTTGCACATGTTTGTGAAACCTCCATGGCGGCCTGTGAGCTGGCTGGGGGGGAGGGGGAGGAGGGACGGGTGTCCCCAGTGGGCCAGGGCCGCTGGGAGATAGTAGAAAGCAGACAGAGAAGGCAGTGGAGCGGAGGGCAGAGGAGACGGCGGGACCCCCAGTGGACAGAAGGGAGACTTCCTTGGTGCCGCAGGGAATAGGAAGCCCCTCCAGATCCCTACTGGGCCACCCAGGTGCCGGGCGCTGGGCTGGCCCTCCAAGGAGCCTCTGCCTGGGGGAGATGCCAGCTCCCCAGACGGTGAAGCTTCAGGGCTGTGTCTGGTGGGGGTACAGACCCCGCCCCCCTATGTCTTCTGTGACTGGTGTGTATGTATGTATGTGTGACCAGACAGGACAGCATTCTGAGGGTCTGAGTGTTTCCCAACTTGGGCACCTAAACACACATGAAATGTTGCCTAGAGCCAGGCACTGGTGGCTCACGCCTATAAGCCCAGCTACTCAAGAGGCTGAGATCTGAGGATCACGATTCAAAGCCAGCCTGGGTAGGAACGTTTGTGAGACTTATCTCCAATTAACCACCACCACCCACAAAAAAAGCTGGAAGTAGAGCTGTGGTTCAAGTGATTGAGAACCAGTTTTGAACAAAAACAGCTCAGGGACAGCACCCAGGCCTTGAGTTCAAGCCCCAGGACTGAGAATATGTATCATTTTGACTAGCTCAACACCCATCTTTGACTTAATATTTTTGCCCAAAGAATGGGAGGCTACTTTGACCCTACCTTTTAGGAGCTAAGAGCCCAGGCAGTTCATCCAAACCCTTCCCGTCATCCCGTCTCCGCCTGACTCAGTTTCCCCCACCAGGGCTTGGATTTTGGCTACGTGACCCGGGAGCCACGAGACAGGTCTGTGAGCGGCCTTGATTCCTTTGGGAACCTGGAGGTCAGCCCCCCAGTGGTGGCCAACGGGAGAGAGTACCCTCTGGGGAGGATCCTCATCGGGGGTAACCTGCCGGGGTGAGAGGCTCCGGGAGGGGGGCGCCGGCTGGAGGTGCTTGGGGAGGAAGGCTGGGGTGGGGCCATCCTGACCTTCCCTGGAGGGGCGGGCTATTCACTTACCCCAAAGTGTGAGCTTGCCCAATAAACAGGGACCCAAGCGATCTGACCTTTCATTGTACAAGTCGGCCCAGATGGCAGTAACATAGATGGACAGTCAGACAGACAGACAAACATTACTCTTGTGTGACACAGAACTGCTGTGGAAGAGGAAGGGAATTCTATCATAATGGTTATTGTATTTGTAGAATAGAACAAGTCCAAATCCAGCAAAGCTCCTTTAGGCAGGTTTTGGATCAAGTAATAGATGAATCCAGAGATGTGCTGTGGAGGGGACGGACTGCCCCCAAATTCATGACACCCAGAGAGGACATCAAGGCAGACTATGCCTTGGATACTTTTCAGAAGGCAAAGTAAAAAGGACGTAGGCTTACAAACAAAATGTGGAAGTTGTGGCTCCTTACAGGATTTGAACTCAGAGCTTTGCACTTGCTAACCTGAGCCATGCTCCTAGCCCTTTTTGCTTTAGCTGTTTTGTTTTGTTTTCAGGTAGGCTCTCATACTTTTCCCCTTGTGCCAGTCTCAGACAGCAATCCTCCTATTTCTCCCTCCAGTGTAACTAGATTACAGGCATGTGTCACCATACCCAGTTTGTTCTTCTGAGATAACAGAGCGTTGCCCTGGCTGACTTTGAAATGCATTCCTCCCAATCTTTCTCTCTTAAGTAGGCAGGATCGCAGGTGCAGGCCACGGAGACTGGATGCAACACATTTGTAGCCAGATACTGCAGACAGCTCACACGCTTGCCATTCTGTGTCTGCATAGAGTCTTCTTTTTTAGCTAAGTGGCTTTTCCTAACCCCATGGGCCTCAGGTCCAGAGGGCGCAGGGTCACCCAGGTGGTGAGGGACTTCCTCCACGCCCAGAAAGTACAGCCCTTGGTGGAGCTCTTTGTAGACTGGCTGTCCGTGGGCCATGTGGATGAGTTTCTGAGCTTCGTCCCCGCTCCAGATGGCAAGGTAAGCACTGGGTAGCATCCGGGACAGGAGCCGTGGGGGGGGGGCAGGGCTCAGCTGGGTCTATCTTCTGCACACAGGGCTTCCGGTTGCTCCTGGCCAGCCCTGGTGCCTGCTTCCGGCTCTTCCAAGAAAAACAGAAGTGGGGCCATGGCCGGGCCCTCCTGTTCCAGGGGATTGTCGGTGGGTGTCAGCCCTGGGACCCTCGGTGCAACTCCCTTGAGTTCCAGGGATGGGCAGGGCGGGTGTGGGGGAGGTGGAGGATCGGCCAGTTTGTGACCTGTGTGTTTGCACCAGGCCTCTGGGGTTAAATGTCTCGGATGGACATCGGAGTACCTTTGTTTGGTACGTGATGTTGGATCTGAGTCTGCAGAGAGCGTGGAGCCTCTGCTTCCCATCCTCCTTGCCTCCCTGGGATGAGTTCCAAGGTCCCATTGGGGCATCCTGGCATGGAGGTTTCAGTTCTCCATAGCTTGTCTGCTAGCTGTGGCCTGTGGGAAGGAGAGGAGCCTGGATCCCAAGCCTGCAGAGCACAGGGTCTCCTGCAGGGGGCGAGAGACTGCTGGTCAGCTGTGGGCAGGCACCCAGAATCCACCGTGGGGGGGAGGGGGGGGGAAGGAAACAGCTTTGTGTACGGGTACCTTTTGTGATTTTTTTTTTTTAATTTTATTTTTTTGTTATACTGGGATTTGAACTCTTAGTTCCTGGCATTTGCTTGGCTTCCTTACTCACTGCTGGTACTTTACCACTTAAGCCATGCCTCCAGTCCTGCTTCTGGCTGGTTAATTGGAGATAAGAGTCTCACAGACTTTCCTGCCCAGGCTGGCTTTAAGCCAGGATCCGCCAGGTCTCAGCCTCCTGAATAGCTAGGATTACAGGTGTGAACCACTGTGCCTGGCTTTTTGTTTTGGGTTGTTTTGTTTTGTTGGTGCTGGTCCTGTGGCTTGAACTAGGGCCTGGGTGCTATCTCAGCACCCAAGAGCTTTTTTGCCCAAGACTATCACTCTACCAGTTGAGCTATAGCTCCACTTCGGGGTTTTGGGTGGTTAAATGGAGATAGAGTCTCAGGACTTTCTGCCCTGGCTGGATTTGAACTGTGATTCTCAGATCTCAGCCTCTTGAGTAGCGAGGAACCCATGTGGGCCATGTGCCTGACTTTTACTTTTTCCTGGTTTTTGAACAAGGACATGGGAGGATGCCGAGGGGCAGGCTGGCCGGGCCTCAGCCAGTGCTCAAATCTACTCCCCTCCAGCCTGTGAGGCTGAGAATCCCACAGGCCTCTCCCACCGCAGGTCCCACCCAGTCTCCAAGCAAAAGGCCATGGTGGGGAGGGAGCCTCAGGGAGGAAGCCGGTGCCCTGGACATAATCCCCTCAGCAAGAAAAACCGAGAAGCTCGCTCATATCACTTCCCAAGTCCTTACCTCTCCACTGTACTGTTCTAGCACAATATAGACCCCACAAGGTTGGCCGGGACCCTCATCCAACCTTAGAGATCCTCAAATCCAAGCCAGGTCCCCAGAGCTCATACCTGGCATCCTAAATGCTTGAGAGGCTGAGATCAGAAAGATCTCACAGTTCCAGGCCAGCTGGGGCAGAAAAGTCATTCCCATATCATGCCAACAGGCAAAACAGAGCATGGTGGTGTGTGCCTGTCATCCCAGGTACGATGGAAAGTTAAAGAAGGAGGATTACAATCCAAGCATGCAACAAGCAGGAGGCGAGTGTAATACAGGGCTGGAGGTGTTGCTCAGCTACAGGGTGCCTGCCTAGCAACAACAAGGCCCCAAGTTCAAACCCTAGGACCGCCAAAAGTATCCTCAAATCCACATTTTACTTGCCAGTGAGGTGTGTGGGGAAGGCACCTGGCCTTTCCCAGGAAACCAGGTTTCTAGTGAACAAAGCTGGGACAAGTCAGCCAGAGCCAGTCCCTCTGAGCAGGTGGTGCACACAGCGAGCAGGTCACTTACACGAATCAGGCCCAGTCTTTGTGGGTCACAGTCATCAGAGTCTGGGAAGGTTGATTTCTGTCCACCCTCTTCCTACCAGGGCTGAGGCTCCAAGAGGGCAGATGCTGCCCCAGGGGGGAGCTGGGCCTTGTGAGGGAACCAAGGGGCTCCCAAGGGGGTAGAAGGATGTGTGTCCCTCTTTCCCCCTGCACTGCTCCGGAGCCCTGGGCTCTCAGGGCGCCCGTCCTAGCTGTGTGACTGGAGTCGAGTCGTCTGATTGTTCTGAGCTTGGTTTTCCTCATTGGCAAGGTAGAGCTGGCGATGCCTACCATGCTGAGGGAGATTTGGGTGAGCTGCCGAACCTCAAGCTCCCGGCCCAGGGCCTGATTGATCACAGCACAGACTGTCCTATACCAGGGACCCCGCCTCCCCTTCCTTGGCCAGCCCATCTTCACGGGCACCCAGGGGCAGGCATCAGGCTATACCCTAGAGAAGCAAGTCAGAGCCTGCCGGTGGTAGAGTCCCAGGACCAGCTGGTTCACTGGGGGCCTCGGGAGGTTGGGTTGGGAGCAGCTGACCCAGCTCCTCCATTAGCCAGAGGCTGACTCAGTGAGCAGCACCCCAGGGGGCTTGTGAATGACCAATTAAAAGCATCATGACTTCCAGTGAACTCAAATAAAAATCTAAAGGTCATTGCTCAGCGGCCCTGGGACCCTTTCCCCTCCCTCAGAGGCTGGGCCCGCCTGAGACAGGCAGAGAGCAACTGACTCAGCCCAGACCAGCAGCTGTGAACCCGGCCTCTGTCTGGCTGCTTCCTGCAGCAGGGAGCCCTCCTGGAGGCCTGGTTCTTGCCCCACCATGTCTGTCTGTCTGTCTTTTCCACAGGAGAAAGGCGGGTCCAGACCATCTCCATCAACCAGATCCTGTCGAATGAGAACCTCATCAGCTTTAACAAGTTTGTGCAGGTAGAGAGGCTGGGGCTGTGAGTGCAGGGTGGACGGGTGTGGGGATCAGAAAGGGTAGCACGTCTAAAGGTGACAGATGGGCATAATGGACCCAGGCAGGAGGCCTCCAGGGGCTTTCTTTGCCCTGTGCCACTCACGCGTGACCACCAGAGGGAGATGTGACCTCAAGCGCAGTTAAAGGGCTGGGCAGCCGGCACGTGCTGGTCCCTGATGTAGTTGGAAGTCTTCAGGGACACCAAGACCACCAACACTAGGCCAAAAAAAGAAGCAAGGACACCCAAGTCACTGCTGCCCACTGGGGCAGGCTTCCGCAGCCAGGGGAGGCCATGGAGGGTGGTAAGGGGGCAGAGCCAGGAAAGATCACACCAGTGGCTCCCACCGGACTTCCTGATGGATGCACCGTGAGAGGTCCCGAGGCTGGAGGGTGGCAGCCGGCCTTGAGCCCTCCACTGCGGGCTGAGGTGGGGGCAGTGACAGGCAGGGAACCCCTCCTCTGGAAGTGGAGCAGGCTGGAGAGATTGTAATTAGGAGTTTATCTTGGGGAGCAGGGTACCGCTTTGCCCACAGCGGCAATCCTAGCTACTCAGGAAGCTAGGAGAGGGAGCACTGCAAATCCCCATCTCCAATTAGCCAGCCAAATGCTGGACTAGAAGCAGGTAGTAGAGTGCCAGCTGAGCCAGCTGAGCAAGCTCAAGGCCTTTTGTTAAAAAAATAATAATTTATTTTTGGTCCAATCACATGTATACACTTATTAGATATCCAATCAGAGAGGCAAACTTGCTGAACTCAGTCTTATTAAAGGCGGATTGAAATTTGGGGCAGATAGAAATCTGGGACATATCAGTATATAGTGTTTTAAACCATGAGATGGGGAGAAGATTCCCCCTAAGAAGTGAGGGATGTAGAGAAGAGGGTCAAGGATGGGACATTCTGGAACATTCTCACTAGTAGCCCATCTTCTGTGGGTGGGCATTTCTTTTGACCCAGAGGTTAGTTTGTGAGGACGGTGGATCTGTAGAAGGGAACACCTTGCCCCTCCTGGGCCACATGTGAGCCCCCAAATCCCCCCCATCACACACTGGCCCAGTCACCCCAAAGCCCCTCTCCCACCTCCAGAGCTGCATTGACTGGAACCGCGAGGTGCTGAAGCGAGAGCTGGGCCTGGCGGACCGCGACATCATCGACATCCCGCAGCTCTTCAAAATGGAGAAGAGGAAGGCCGTGGCCTTCTTCCCAGACCTGGTGAGCCTCCAGTCCCCGGGCAGGGGGGTCCTGTCAGAGGGAAGAACAGGGGAGTCCATGGAATGGTCAAACAAGGTCCCTTGTGGGAAGCCCCGGGTATCAGAGGAGTGAGGGGTGTCGGACCCCCAGATCTCAGCACTGGAGACATCCTACCACAGACGCAGAGATGGCTGAGGATTGCCCCCGCTCTCCAGGAGAGGGGATGCTGGCCATCATCTAAGGACACGTCCCACTGACCAGTCTGTGTGATAGGAGTTGAAGGGAGGCTCCCACCCGTCATCCTAGCTACTCAGGAGGCTGAGGTCTGAGGATCGTGGTTCAAAGCCAGTGTGGGCAGAAAAGCCTGTGAGACTCTTATCTCCAATTAAACAGAAAAAAAAAACAGTTGGACAGTGCTCAGGTTCTAAGTTCAAACCACAGTACTGGGAGGGGGGAGAGAGAGAGAGAGAGAGAGAGAGAGAGAGAGAGAGGTGGGGGGAGGGAGGGAAGGAGGGAGGGAGAGGCACTGCCAGCTTCAGTGGAGATCCAGGAAGACTGCACAGGAGACGTGGCCTTTGATGGAATCTCAGGGACATTATAGTATCCTTTTTTCACTGACTTTTTGCCCTGTCTTTCAAAGCCTCTTGTTAGCTCCCTTTCTTCCTGCTTGCTTCAAGGCTTTGTAATCACGTGTCTGCTCCCAGAATAGTTCCTGTTTCTCCCTTCCCCTCCCCTTCCTTCTCTTCTCCTCTCCCCTCCCCCCTCCCTTCCTCTCCCCTCCTCTCCCCTCCTCTCCTCTTATCTCTTCTCTCCCCTCCCCTCCCTTCTCTTCTCCTCTCCCCTCCTTCCCCTCCCTCCCCCTCAACTCTTCTCCTCTCCTCTCCCCTCCTCTCCTCTTATCTCTTCTCTCCTCTCCTCTCCTCTCCCTTCCCCTCCCCTCCCCTCCCCTCTCCCCTCCCCTCCCCTTTCCCCTCCCCTCTCCCCTCCCCTCCCCTCTCCCCTTCCTTCTTCTCCCTCTCCTCTCCTCTCTTCCTTCTTTTCCTTTCCTTCTGTTCCTTCTTTACTGTACTGGGGCTTGAACTCAGGGCCTCATAGTTTCACTTGGCTTTTTCACTCCAAGCTGGTGCTCTACCACTTGAGCCACAGCTCCACATTTGGCTTTTTGGTGGTTCACTGGAGATAAGAGTCTATTGGATTTTCTTGCCCTGGCTGGCTTCGAACCATGATCCTCAGATCATGAGTGGATCATTATCATCTCAAGATGACAGGTGTGAGCCACACTGGCTACAACCAGGATTTTCAAGGCTGCCTGAAAGCCTTTCTCTCCGGTCTTTCTGGGTGGGTGGCGCAGTGGGGGAGTGAGGTGAGGGGCTGTCTCTGACCAGGGACCCCCATTTCCTGCAGGTGAACATGCTGGTACTGGGGAAGCACCTGGGCATCCCCAAGCCCTTCGGGCCGCTCATCAATGGCCGCTGCTGCCTGGAGGAGAAGGTGCGCTCGCTGCTGGAGCCGCTGGGCCTGCACTGCGTCTTCATCGACGACTTCGCCCCATACCACATGCTGCATGGCGAGGTGCACTGCGGCACCAACGTGCGCCGCCAGCCCTTCAGCTTCAAGTGGTGGCACATGCTGCCTTGAGCGCCGTCCCCTCCTCCTCCCACGTGAGGCGGGGCCTCCTGGGGGGGGTGATGGAAACTGAGCCAGGCCCTGTGAACAAAGAGCATCAGGTGACCCCAGGCTCCACCTGGCATGCCCAGGGTGACCTGTCCCCTCTGAAGCCTTTCCCTACACACGTCTGTGCCCTGCCTGAGCCCCGTTTGGTTCTCAAACATGAATCCTCTTGGTCTCCCCCAGAAGGACCTCGTTTTTGTGAATCAACATGATAAAAAGGGGACTCCTCTTCCAGACCCCTAAAACCCTTTGGGGATAGGTTCATTTGGGGAGGGGGTATCAAGAAGCATCCTGACCCCGAACGTCATGGCCTGTGTGTGTCCTAACGAATGCCCCAGGACTCTGCTTTGGCCTGACCGTCCCCTACCTGGCAGGGAACAGATGCTCCACACAGGACAGGAGACCCTCCCCTAGGGAGGCCCCGAACCTCCCCTAGGGAAAGGCCCGGGGCCCATTTAGGTGGAAGTTGTGCCATGGGTCCCACTCTGAGCTCCCGGCCAGATGTTGAACTCCGTGCATAGTCGGTACCTCTAGATGTGCGTGGAGGGAGTTTGGCTTTATAAACTCCCTTTTGTGTGACAGGTAGAAATACAGCATTGTCTGAAATCGTCCTGGAATTTTCTGGATAAGTGACTGGGTGTTGTTTGGGGAGACTGGGTGCTAGGGTGAGATGTGCCCCACACAGGGCAGTCACTGGTAGGCCTACCTGCAGGAAGAGGGTCCCAAGTGATCTGGCCCTCCACCTTCTGCTGATCTCTGCGTGGATCCATACCCTGGCTGTGGC
Organism: Dipodomys merriami; assembly: GCF_024711535.1. Taxonomy (NCBI): domain Eukaryota; kingdom Metazoa; phylum Chordata; class Mammalia; order Rodentia; family Heteromyidae; genus Dipodomys; species Dipodomys merriami. The sequence continues at coordinate 18,581,238 of NW_027204270.1, read as the reverse complement.
AGAAGCTGCCCAGAGAGACACTGCCCCAGGAGTCACCGATGGCTCCTAGAGGGACAATCCTGGGATGAGGGAGTCTGATGTAGGGCGTGGCTGAGAGGGGCGTTGTTGTGGTTGGGGGCGTGGCCATGCGGTGGGCGTGGCTCTGGGCACAGGGCGTGGTTGCGTGGGGCTTGACTCTGGTCTGGGGGCGTGGCTGAGTGTGGAGTGTGGCTAGATGCTGGGCGGGGCTCCTCATGGGGGCAGGGCTCTGAGTGTGGGGCATGGCTTTCTCAAGACCCATGACAGCTGCACGTGGGTTCTGCGTGGGTTCGGTGGGGTTTCCATCACTGGTGAATAAATCCACAGAGGCGCAAGCAGCATGGTTTCACGTGGGCCCCTTGGACTTGGAAAGAGACAGTGAGGATTGGGGAATCTGTGGCAGCAGAACCATTCGCTGGCCTCTCCCCACCCCGCCTCCACCCCCCACAAAGTGTTTGGCCTTCCTCAGTTGGCATTTGGATAAGATTGTGAAGCTGCTTTGTCTTGGCCAAGGGGCAAACTAGAGCTGTGATGATAGAGGCCTTAAAGAGTTAGGCAGGGCCAAGGCCCAGCTGGGTGGGGCAACATGGAAGCTGTGTGGGGGCCCACCGTGGAGGCCTGTGTGTGTGCCCCCTTTTCCACCCACAGAAAGGCTCCCTGCAGTCCTGCCATGGGTGGCTCCCGGCAGGCAAAGCCAAGACGGAGGGGGAGAGTTAGGAGGCCGACTCACAACACAGACTAGGATGTCATCCCTAACGCTCATTGTCTTCATGGGGAGCTGGAAATGCTGCTCTCCCTTTTGCTATTTCTCCCTCCTTTATCCTGTTACGCTAAAATAAAGAGAGCAGAGCACTTGATCCAGGAGATGCGAACACATTTCTATTGGAAAGACACTGTCCTTGCCTCCAGTGATGGGTGAAATCTTGCACCTGTGCAGTTTGAGATCCTGCTTCCTCACACATGAGCGTTCATCCTGGATCCTAGGATGGAGAATTTAGCATTTTCCTGAGGCCATAAGGAGCAACATATATTCTAGATCACGCTGAAGAGGGAGATGTGTGGCTTGGGCCTGTTTAGTTTGGTTCCTCTGAGGGCCTTATCTGAAACAGCGACACCTACAAGGGAGGTCAGCGGTCATCCTGAGAGGCCTCAGCTTCTTTCCCTGTAAGCACAGGTGCTGGGACCCCTCCCCCCAAAAAAAAGCTCCCACCCCATCCTAGAGCGCCTGGGAGGCACCTCTCCACTCGCTACTGCTCTGCCGGCTCCCTGTTCTCTCCAGAGATGCAACACACTTGTGCTAGCCAGTTCTCCTTCACTGTGACAAAATGCCAGAGAAAGACAGTTTAAAAGGAAGAAAGGTTCATGTTGGCTTCTGGTTTCAGAGGGTCCATCTCTGGTCAGTTGGTTTCACTGATTCTGGGCCTGTGGCGAAGCAGAAGAACACAGAATATACCCTTCAGGGTCCTATTATAAACTCCTAAGTGGATGAACCCTTCGGTGAGGCCAGCCTCCTAAGCCCATCACCTCTGAACGCTGCTGCCTTGGAGAGCAAGTGACCAACACAAGCTGTTGGTAACATTTAAGATCCAAGTCACAACGACTTCCCTTTGGGTGACTGGAGAAGGAGTTACAGGCTTCTCCGAGGCCATCTCCTGGCCCTGCTATACTTATAGCTTCTGGAATGTTCTCCCAATGCTGCCTCCTATATCCAGATTTTGACAAAATGAACCACTACTGCCCACTGAGGGAAGCAGAGACAAATGAGGATGCTGAGAAAATTAGAGTTTTCAGGATGGATTTGGGTCAAGTCTTTTACTCCCACTTCCCACATGAGGAACTGGAAATGTTTCTTTCCTCCTTCTATTTCTTCCTACTTTTATATCTTTGTTTGTTTGTTTGTTTGTTTGTCATTGGTCATGGGACTTGAACTCAGGGCCTGGATGCTGTCCCTGTGCTCTTCAGCTCGAGGCTGGCTCTCTACACACTTTGAGCCACAGCTCCACTTCCGGTTTTCTGGTGGTTAATTGGAGCTAGGAGTCTCAAGGCCTTTCCTGCCCTTGCTGGCTTTGAACCATGATCCTCAGGTCTCAGGCTCCTGAGTAGCTAGGATTGCCGCGGACCGGCTCTGTCCGGACGATGGAGGACACCTAGTGGAGGAACTGGAATAGGTGGGGAGATGGCAAACAGACAACTCACATACAAGAGGAGTGGATGCTGAGTGCGATTTAATGCAGAGGATAGCAAACTTTTATAGCAAAAGTCTCCATGAGAAAGGGCAAAAGGTTACACAATCTTGCTGCAAGGCTTCGTTCTTGGGTGGTCACCAGCTGGTCGCCTGATCTTGTTTTTTGGATGACGAGCTATGACGATAGGCACTTGTTTTCGGCTTTACCTCTATTTTTAAGAAATACAATGGGTTTCGATGTTTATCACCAATTAACCAGAGCATATGGGCAAGGTGCTGAACAGAAAGGCATGAACTCTAGTACTTCATAGTTACTTTTGTTTAGTTTTGTACTTTATACGTTTTAAATCTTTTCTAAGCAATTGTGCTTAGAGGGTTCCCAGTTTGTGGCCAAAAATCATGATATTCAGTATACTTAGTTAAATCTGGCCATATATCAAATTCAAGCTCATAGTTTCTTTTCTGTAACCCTTTCACATAATCGTTTACTCTTTTCTATAGAGGCCTTAACTGTCTCATAAGGTCTTTCTTGTTCCTTCTTTAACAGTAAGCACCAAGGAGGCCTAGATCTAGCAAGTCTCTCAGTAAATGAAAGAGAGTAATATGAAGTTCTTTCTCCTAAGTAGTTTTCCCAATGGTTGCCATCCTTATCATACACACCTGTATAACAGGCTATGGATCTGGGGGAAGTCTTTAGGGTCCTCTAGATAATGGAGGATCCCACCATTTTCCTCTGATAAGCCATTGCTGCCTTTTATCTACCAACCTTTTAGGAATCTTATTTAGCTTTTGGTCTAAATATCCCTCTACATCTTTCTTATCTATATGAGTCTATTGTATATGCTTTAGGATTAAAGGGAAGTCTCCAATAGCCATACACTCTTTCTGCTCTAGCCGTGCCTACAGCTTCTTGTAAATCTCTTACAAACAATTTCTTTTGCTGAAGTGACATCATGAAACCCCCAATACTTTCATATTTACTTATGACTTGTCTACTAGCCTCCATAAGAGGGGCTTTCAGGGTAGCACTTAACTCTGGTGAGTTAGTCATATTCTCAGGACACTCATCAGATGTTGGAGTCGTCAACACTTTTAAGAAAGAGCCTTGAATAAGGGAACGTTGAGCATGAGTAAGTACAATAAGCAGCAGGAACGGTAAAAGATTAATAGGCACTCCTATACAGTGAAGAAAAGAAAAACAGGAACAGAAACACATCTTTCCCAGGGGCTTGCCAGCCTTTCCAGGAGGTAGGCCTCTTTGAAGCCTCATTCTCTGAGGTAGGTAGACTTCTGTGAAGCCCCATTCTCAGGTCTGAAAGCAGGTTTCCCATGCTAAGCAGACTCCACTGGAGTAGGCGTGGCATAGGATTATAGGAGTGAGCCACCAAGCACCTGACTTTATGTCTTATTCTACTAAAATAAACCTTTGCTAAAGCATCTACTTGTGAGGCTCCCCTTCAAATGCTTTTGCATGTGTGGATCTCAAGGATCTCTGGTTTTGCGTGGAAACCAGGAAGTGGAGTGAAGCCTGCCAGCCTTCCTTCCTTCCTTCCTTCCTTCCTCATCCAGTGACAAAAATGGTGAGCCAGCCAGCAGCAGAGCCTCACAAGTGTGGGTTTATGAGTGACTTAATGCAGGCTAAATTCTGACTGCTGTGAAAGCAATTCTGCAAGGTATTTACTCCGCATTCCCAGACAGCGGCCTACGCCATACTGTGCTGTCCCTTCCAGGGTCTGAGGCCCAGCCTGGCAGCCCCAAGGGAGACAAGGCCTGGAATCTCCCCCCACCCCCGCCCCCCACTCCACCCCACTGTGGCTGCTCCAACGCAGAGGCAGCCTGGACCTGGGCTGAGGGAGATCGGTGCTACCCACCTAGCTTTCCCACAGACAGCGATGGCTTGGACCCCGTGGAGTTGAACCAGCAGAGCTGATCCTGAGCTACCTCGCTGTGCCTTCATCCTCTGTGGGCCTCAGTTTCCTTCTCTGTAGATCAGGTGCTGTGACCATCTGTCTCCTGGAGGTGATTTGGAGATGAAGGGAGGTGATTTGGAGAAACACTTGGTGACAATGTATTTAATAAAGGGCTGCTGTGGACATCCCCAGCCTCCTCTGGCCTGCTGTGTAGCCATATTCTTTTTTTTTTTTTTTTTGGGGGGGGGGTCCGGTCGTGGGGCCTGAACTCTGGACCTGGGCGCTGTCCCTCAGCTCTTCAGGTCAAGGCTAGGACTCTACCACCTGAGCCACAGCACCACTTCCGGCTTTTTTCTTATGTGGTGCTGAGGAATTGAACCCAGGGCCTCGAGCATGCAAGGCAATTGCTATACCACTGAGCCACCTTCCCAGCCCCTGTGTAGCCATATTCTTAAATTCTGAATTGTTTTTCCTCCCCAGTATTGGGGAATCCAAGGCCTTGAGCTTGCTAGGCAAGCTCTCCCCTATTTGAGCTATGTCCCTAGCCCTTTTGTTTTTTAGTTTGCTTCCAGGTCTCAGGCTACCTCGGCCTGGGCCAGCCTTGAACTGATACTCTCCAACCTCTGCCTCCCTCAATAGCTGGGATTACAGGCCTGCACGGCCACACCCAGCCTCTAGGTCTTGCATTCTAATCAGGACAGAGCTCTGAGAGCCGGAGGTCAGATGGGGAGTCGGGGAGGGAGACTCCAATCTAGGCTCTAGCCCAGACTGGAAGCCAGGCCCTGCCCTTCTAAAGGAGATTCCAGGCCTGCCTGACTCAGACTCACCCTGGCTTTCTTCAGCATCAGGAATAAAGAACCACAGGACCCTTTAGGAAGTTGCCCAACCTGTGGCCTCTAGAACCTTCAGCATCAGGGCATGTCAGGGTGCAGAGCTGGGGTGCTAGGTGGGGAAGGCTGCCAGGAAGTCTGGGTAGGGAGAGAGCTGTCAGAAGTGTGGCTTCCAAGCCTGGGTTATCCCGGGTGCCGTGTGTGTGTGTCCATGGTGACTGGAAGCATGGCGGGAAGTGCCAGCCACCACCAGCCGCCTCCACCCCCCCCCCCCCCCCGTGCATGTCGCAGCTAGTGGCCGTCAGGACCCTGTCCCTAGACAGGTGGAAACTGAGGCACTGTGTGTGGGACACACAGCAGGGGGACCTGCCCACCCTGCCTTTCTCACCGGGGCTGCCTCTGTGGTTCTCAGTCCATCTGTCTGTTAGATTCTTCTGGAAGATCTTTACTCTAGAAGATGAGGCCCCATCATCCTGGCCTGGAGCTTGGAGCTTGCAGATGGCTGCAGCTGTTGCCAGTTTAGAAGCCCCACCTCCACCCTGCCCACCCCCAATGCCCTAAGCATGCCACTGCCCCCCGCCTTTCCTTGGTACCCCTCTCCTCCTGAAACCTTCCACTCCGATGACCTGTTTCAGGGCCCAGGGACTCCTCTCCTCTTCACTGGGGCTGCAGGGGCCCCATCAGTAGCCACACAGTTCCAGCCCCATGCCAACTGTCTGCCTTGGCTTGTGGTACCTCAATAGAGCATAAGACTTCTTCAGGTGCATTAAAAATACATATTTCTGAGCATGGCACGGTGGTTTATGACTATAATCCCTGCTACCTGCGAGGCAGAGAGGGGAAGAATTAAGGTTGGAGGCCAGCCCACGGAGAAAGCTGGTGAGACCTCATCTCACTCATCTGGGTGTGGTGGAAGTCTCTCATCCCAGCTACATGGATGGCTGCAGGGGAGCACGGCCAGGCCTTAGGAAGGAGTCTGAGGCCAGGCCTGGACAGAAACATAACACCCTACCTGAAAAATAATGCTAGCGAAAAAAGGGGATGGAGGTGTGGCTCAAGTGGTGGAGCGCCTGCCTAACAAGTATGAGTCCCTGGGTTCAAACCCTAGCAACACACACACACACACACACACACACACACACACACACACACACACACACACACACACACACACACACACACACACACGAGTCCTGGGTTTCTCTCCCCAGCAGGCTTCCTGAGCCTGAATCCCTGGACCTAGGTATCTGTATGTTGTGCTGCCCAGTGAGCTCCTTCCTGTAGCTTTGCACACTCTTTCCCCTTTCCACGGCTTAGCACACTTCTTTCCTAGGCAACACTAGGCCCATGTAGTAAAGGCAGTAATAATCAGCCTCCAACCCTCTTTACCTTGGGATGGCACTTCTCTGGGACAGCTAAGGCAGCAAGAGCCCCTTAGAGTGACCTTCAGGTCTGGGCAGCTGCAGGGCCTCTTATCTACTACTTGGGCAGCAGCCATAAATCCTAGTCCTCCATGATGAAGCCCCTGGCCCTCAAGTCCATACCAGGGTCTCTGCCTCCTAGCCCCTCCTAGCCCCTCCTAGGCCTCCTAGGTTATATAGGTCACTTCAGACAATAGCCGGCGCTGCTTCTTGCTTCTCCCTGGTGAGAAGGGATCTTGCTGGCCCCTTTCCTGGCAACAAACCTTCCTTCATTCTCTGTACCTGGATGTCTGCGTGGATATCTGGCAAAGTCTAAAATACTCTAATGTTAGGTCTTAAAAAGAGGTAGGCGAATTAGAAATGACAAAATAATGGCATTTGCAGGGAAATGGATGGAGCTAGAAGGAATCATGTTGAGCGAAGTAAGCCAAGAGCAAAGAGACAAACGGTACATGGTCTCCCTGATAAGTGGATGCTAAATCCAAAATGTTAGGTGATATGACAAAATTAACAGGACTTAAGAAACAAAGAACTTCCACTCACCTGGTTGAACCACTACTAAATATCCCCACGTTGCTGATCACATATATGGTGTATAACATGTGAACACCGTTATATGTTATAGACTGTGATAGACAATTTGCTCCAGGAAAGTTAGAATGAACTTGTGACTTTAAATGAGCATCATTATTCCACAATACTGTGAAATTTGGGAAATTATGTAATCACTTAATCACAATTAAAAAAAAAAAGAACCTCAGGGAAGGTAGGCAGGGAAGGGATGGTAGGGGGAAAACAATGGAGGGGGTAACAATGTTCAATAGGAAGTGTACTCATTACTTTGCTCATGTAACTGTAACCCTCTGTAAAGTATCTTTACAATAAAAAATTAAAAAAAAAAAAAAAGAGGTAGGCGAGTAAGAACAGCACCACGCACATGGTTTTCAGGTAAGGGGTAGGTTTATTCATCGTTCTGGCTGGCACCAGGCCATGTTGGCCCTCCACGCGGCTGGGAAAGAGCCTGGGAAAGGGAGCCGGGAAAGAGGGAGAGCTGGAAAAGGAGAGCTGGGAAAGAGCGAGAGCTGGGAAAGACAAGAGAAGGAAAAAGCTGAGAAAGAGCGTCTGGGCCTGGGCTAGGCCTTATGGGTGGAGAAAGGTGTGGCCACATCAAATTCAGATGTGACCTCAGCGACGCAGATGTGACCTCTTCCAGGTATGCCAGTTGCCTGGGTAATGCAGGTACTGGGTGGAGACTTTGCTGTGAGGAAGGTGGAGTCTGCTCGCCATCCAGGAACAGACCTTACATCTAACAGTATGGATGTGGGTATCTGTATGTTTATACTTCACATTAAAAGACAATTTCTTGTTTGTTTTGGAGAAAAAAATCTGGAAAGAGTGGATGTTTATCAAGGAGGACCCCCTTACCCCTTCTTTTTCTTTTTTCTTTTTTTTTGTCAGTCATGGGGCTTGAACTCAGGGCCTGGGCTCTGTCCCTGTACTCTTTAGCTCAAGGCTAGCACTGTACCACTTGAGCCACAGCGCCACTTCCAGTTTTCTGGTGTTTAATTGGAGATAAAGAGTCTCACGGACTTTTCTGCCCGGGCTGGCTTTGAACCATGAGCCTCAGATCTCAGCCTCCTAAGTAGCTAGGATGACAGGCGTGAGCCACCGGTGCCCTGTTCAAAGAGGTCATGAACATGTCATCTGCCCCACATTTCAGGCTAAACAATGAAGAAGACTTTTTTTTTTTTTTTGGTGGGGGGTGGCAAACAACTTCACCTACCACTGAGAAATATAATTTATTAGGTTGGTTAAAGAAGAGCCACCTTCTTTCAGGTTGGTTGACAATGATCTCACTGGCGAAGATCCTTTAAGAAGGAAATGCTGTCCATAAATAAACTTTAAAAAAAGAGAACAAACAGGAACCATTCCACCTGCCTGCAGGGAAGTTTACAAGATAAGGCTGGGAGGGAATGGGTAGGTGATTAATTATATGTAAGACACTCTGGCCTTAAAGCCACTGCACAACAACCATCTGCCCTGGAGAAAAGCAAGAGGAGACGCACGTACACAGTTCATGTGTACTTGGCAGGGAAGAAAAGGCCGAAACTGAACAATGAAGGGGGTGGTGCAGGGCCTGGTGTGTTTGGTGTGGTTTGGTTTTGGAGCCAGTGTTGAGCCTTCCACTCAGGACCTTGTGCTCTTTAGTTTTTTTTGCACAATGCTGATGCTCATCTACCACTTGGGACACAATTCCAATTCCAGCTTTTTGCTGGTCAATGGCAGATGAAAAAGTCTCTTGGATTTGTCTGCCTAGGCTGGCTTTGAACTGAGATCTTTAGATCTCAGGCTTCTGAGTAACTAGGACTAAAGACGTGAGCCACCAGTGCCTGACAGTTTTGCTATGCAGTCCAGGCTGGCCTTGGATTTCTTGATCCTCCTGTCTCTGCCTCTCCCCTCTCCCAGCTCTCCACCCCGAGAGTGCTGGAATTACAGGTGTGAACTACTGCACCTGACTTCTGTTCATATATAAATAATTTGTGCTTTGGGGGCAAAGAATGGCCTCAGTTAGAGATGGAAGAGCAGGTGCAAGCTGACTTTTGGAGAGTGAGTTAAAGGACTGAGTCCTCCATAGAGGCTGGTCCTTCGAGGGGTCACCGTCTGGAGTGTGTCATAGATGGGGAAGGAGCCAGCACGGACATATATACCACCATGCTGAAGTCACCAGGGACCCAACTCCACCAGGGCCTAAGGGAGGTGACAGCCCAGACTGGGAAGAAGGACAGAGAAAGAAAGCTCGAGGTGGGCGAGTGTTCTAGAACCTACCAAAGGCCCTGGGGGCAGGGGCTGTGGCACTGGAGGAGGAGGAACAGGACCTTGGTCGGCGGTGGGCAGAAATCAGGTTCAGCCTGAGGTCTGGGAGGTCTGCAGGTAGGTGTGGCTGTAATTCATGTGGTGGTAAGCAAGGACTCAACTCAGCCATGGCTGACTGGGCCTGTGTCTCTGAAAACAAAACACATCTGGTGACAACAGCTGGTGAGGGGCTGGGGGGAGGGTTGGGAGCAGGGAGAGGCGTCAGAAGGTGGCAGGTTAGTTCAGAGGGGTAAGCAATGACACAGCCCACCACACAGCCCAGCTCATACAAGAGACACAAGTTGGGGCAAGTGGGAGGATGGATTGAAGCTCTCCCACACATCCTGTCTTACTTACTTCTATATTTATTATAAGCTAGCTTGCAGGCTGCTTCTGTATGGTTTAAAGACTCGGCATAAAGCTCCAGCCTGTGACCCCGAGCTTACTTGGGAAGCTGAGATCTCCAACTTGAGTGGAAAACACTAAAGCAAAACATAGAACTGTACAAGGCCCCGAATTCAAGCCGTTTCCTGGAGATAGACACCTGAGCCTTTGTTTCTTCAATGTCCTCAGGAGCCAGGTGGCTGAGGGAGCTGTTTTGCAGAAGTGTGTCCCCTTGTCTTTCCGGCTTCACTGTTTGCGGTCAGTGAAGCAATCAGTGTCCCAACACAGAAGCAGCTGGAGGTTTATGTACCAACCTGGGCCTCCTGTTGCTCACCAGTGAGAGCTCTTTAAGTCCATTCCGAGTTTGTTGAGCACATATGCTTCATTCCCACAGTCAGTGACAACGGCTGTGGCCCAGATTGGAGATTGCTAGCATGTGCCTCCAAGCTTTGCCATGGCCAGCTGTGTGGCCGTGGGCAAGTTACTTAACCTCTCTGAACCTCACTTTTCTTGTTGGTTAAGACAAGGATCAGAACACCTGACTCAGAGGGTTTCTGGGAAACGGGTCACCAGATAAGTTCTTGACACCAGATAAGTTCCTGGTCCCCAGGAAACCATAGCTAGGTGCTGGGGAGAGCCTGATTGGATGTAACTCTCCCAGGGAACCAAAAAAAATGCCTGTGCTTAGCACTGAAGGCTCAGTTTGGGGGCTTGACTACCTCAGGGCTCTTTTACCCACTTTTGCTTGATAAACTGTATGGGGGAGGGGATGTGTACATGCACACGCGTGCACGCCGGTGTGTACGCCGGTACTGGGGCTTGAACTCAAGGCCTTGCACTCTCACTTGGATTTTTTTTTGCTCAAAGTTGACACTCTACCCCTTGAGCCACACCTCTAGCACAACTTTTTGATGGTTAATTAAAGAGTCTCATGGACTTTCCTTCCTGGGCTGGCTTCAAACTTTGATCCTCCGATCTCAACCTCTTGGGATTACAGGTGTGAGCCATTGGCTCCTGGCTAAGGATAGACTTTTGTGACCCAGCCTCTGTTTGCGGGGGGGGGGGGGGGGGAGAAGGAGGGAAGGGGAAGGGTGGTAGAGAGGGTGCTTGATTCCTGAAGGCCTAGAACAGTGGCTGGAAGATGCTGGATTCCTGCCTGGAACCGTACCTGGCAGATGGTAATAGGCACCTGGCAGATCCAAGAGGTTTTCTCTGACCTGTGGGTCTCGGGTCTGATCCTTCCTGTTCCAGGCTCACACATGGGCAGGGCACACTTCCCCGCGTGTCCAACCCAGTGACAGAGGGTGAGGATTTAGAGGAGAGTGTGCAGGGAGTATGGCCCAGCAGTCAAACATGCTTAGCAAGTGCCAAGGTCCTGAGTTCAAAACTCCAGTACTGCCTTTATAAAAAGAAGAAAAGAAAACCGACCCAGCAGATGGATAGAACAAAGGGGGAAAAAAATCTGGCTGGGCTCCAGTGGCTCACGCTTATAATCCTAGCGACTCAGGAGGCTGAGATCTAAATTTCAAGGTTCAAACCCAAACCAGGCAGAAAAATGCATGAGACTCGTACCTCCAATGAACCAGCAAAAATCAGGAAGTGAAGGTATGGTGCAAGTGATAGAGCTCTAGCCTTGAGGGAAAAGCCAAGGGACAGCACTCAGGCCTTGAGTTCAAGCTTCAGAATGGGCACCAAAACAAAATGATAAGGAAAAAAAGAAAGGAAGAAAAAAATCTGCATGATTATCACAATGAATCATAAAAACAGATGATACAACTCCCTTTTGTATCTTTAAAATAAGACTTTTCACTGAGAAGGGACTTCTTTAACTCAATAGGGAAGATGTACAGCAGTGGTTCTCAAAGTGTGGTTCCCAGGGCATCAGCTGTAGCCTAGAACATCCTCAAGCCCCAGCAGACCTTCTGAGTCAGAGTCTGGGGGCGGAGTCGGGGGGCTGAGGGTTCCCTGATTCAACTAAAGTCTGAGAACCACTGATCCACCGAAACCCACACGGCTGCCCCACCTAAGTCCAGTGACTTGGGTCAAATGAATGTGGAAGAGCTTCTGCACAAGGAAATCATTTATCGGATAAGCCAGCAGGAAGGCCCAGGGGGTACCTAGTGTCTGGAGGAAACCTAAGTCAGGGTTCTGGCTCCTTCTAGCTCCTAGAGGACTGAAGGAACTGCTAACTGGGACATGCATCGTGAAGTGGGAGAAACCGAAGCAGAGAATTTTCTAGGTCAATTGATCTTACACTGCTAGTGTAATGACTTGTGAGATTGTGTATCCAGGGAAGCCTAGGGCTCCCTCTTTCCTCCCACCTTCTCTCCCTCCCTCCCTCCCTTCCTTCCCTCTTTCCTTCCTTCCTTCGTCTTAGTTCTGCAGTACTGGGGATTGAACTTAGGGCCTTGCCCTTGCTAGGCAGGTGCTCTATCAGTTGAGCCACACCCTCAGTATTGGTTATTTTCTTATTAGAATCTTAATTTATGCCTGGGCTTCAGTCCTCCTACTTGTGCTTTCCTGTGTCACTGGGATGGCAGGCACCCGCAGCTGCTTTCCACCACAAAGGTTATGCCCAGATTAGCTTTGAACTTCAGTCCCCCTTCTCCCCTTCCCAAGTAGCTAGGATTATAGGCTTGAGCCACTGTGCCTGGCTGCGTAGGCTTTTACTATAACAGAAACCATATGCATGACCACAACATGAAACATTGTCTTGAATGCTAGAATGTTCTAACCATTCTCCTTAGCCAGAGCAAGATGACAATGGGCATTGGTATCTCTTTTATTCAGCCAGGGACAGAAAGTTCTACAGTGAGTCTTCAGATTAGCAAGGAATGAATATGCATTTAGAAAAATCCAGCCAGGCACTGGTGGCTCATACCTGAAATCCTAACCACTCAGGAAGCTGAGATTAGGAGGATGGTGGCTCAAGACCAGCTGAGGTGAGCAGGTTAGTGAGACCCTCTTCTCAATTGACAGCTGGGTGCAGTGGGGGATGCCTGTCATCCTAGCCACGATGAGAAACCTAAAATAGAAGGATCGAGACCTAGGCCTGACCTGGCCAGGAAGGGAGTCCTATGTAAAAAAACAACAACAAAATAATAAATGCAAAAATCAGGGCTGAAAGCATGGCTCAGCAAAAGAGTGCCTGCCTACGCAGCAGAGGTCCTGACTTTAACAACCCCCTCCCCACGAAAGAAGATAAGAAAGAGAGAAAGAAAGAGAGAGAGAAAGAAAGAGAGAAAGAAAGAAAGAAAGAAAGAAAGGAAGAAAGAAAGAAAGAAGAAAGAAAAGAAAAAAGAAAAGCAGAGGAAGTGGTGCTGTGGCTCAAGTGGTAGAGCGCTAGCCTTGAGCTGAAGAGCTGAGGGACAGCGCCCAGGCCCAGAGTTCAAGCCCCATGACCGACAAAAACAAGACAAAACAAAAAAAAAAAAAAAGAAAGAAAAGCAGAAATTCCAAAGGAGCTACACACTGCAAGAACTAAGAAGAGGGGTATAACAAGGTTGTTGTTATGAAATTAATATGTAAAAATAAGTCAGGCTGGGTGCCAGTGGGTCGTGCCCATAATTCTAGCTACTTGGGAGACAGAGATCAGAGGAATCAAAGTTCTAGGCCAGCCTAGGCACACACACACAAAAAAAGTTAATGTGACCCCATATTGACAGAAAAAGCCAGGTACTATTTCCCAGCTACAGCAGGTTGCATACATAGGAGGATCACAGTCCAAGCAGACCCAGTCAAAAAGAAGACCCTATCTAAAAATGAGTGTAAAGAGGGCAAGATGTATATCTCAGTAGCAGAGTACCTGATAGCAAATATGAGGCCCTGAGTTCCAACATCAGTAATGCCAACTAAAAAAAAAAAAAAATCAATCCTATTTCTAAATATGTACAAGAAACAGAAAACAAAAGATGTAAATAGAACACTTATAATGATGCCAAATGTGAAAACAAACAGCATATCCAACAAAATTGTGTAGAGCCTGCCTGGTGTGCATGATACAAATCTACTGAGAAAACATAGAGAAGATCTAATTAGTAGCTAGGTGTACCATGTTCGTGAATGGCAAGGCTCCATATTGGAAGGAAGGTAGCCTTTCCCCAAGATGTAAAATATTGTAGATTCAATTAGGATCTCTACGATGTGCATGAGACAGACAGACAGACAGACAGACAGACAGACAGAGGCCTAGAGATAAAGAGGGACTAGCAAGCTGGCTGTAAAGCCTATACAGAAGTGGGAGGAGCAAGAAGAGCTAGGTCACTCTTGAATATGAGATGGTGGCGGGACACTGGCTATGGCAGGCCTGCAAATACCTCATCTCCCATTTGGAACGTGTGTTTAATCTGTATTTTAATGCGCACAAGTTGTTCATTTTGTGTATTTAGTTTGGTCGAGATAGGCTCTCATTGTGAAGTTCAGATGGGCCATGAAATCCCGACGTAGCCCACTACGTGGCCTCAAACTTTAAATCCTCTGCCTCAGCTTCCTGAGTGCTGGGATTATAGGTGTGTGTCATCATATCTGGCAAAATCCTTGATCTTAATTTTAAATCTTAGTCAGTTTATTCTTTTTCCCTTATTGTTTTGTTCTTTGTGAACCAGTATTTAGGATAAACAACTATAACTCGATAAACGTAAGAAAATGAGGGCTGGAGGCATGGCTTAAGTGGTAAAGCACCATTCATGAGTAAGGGAAAAAGAGAAAGAGGAAAATAACTGAATAGGAAAAAAAAGACAACAATTTGAAGTAGCTTTTTCTAATTCTGGAAACACACAGATTTCCTGTGAAAAGGTATTCAACCCTAAGAAATGCTTCTCAGTTAGGCAGAACTAAATCCACCCATACGATAGGCTTGTAAGAATGTAGATCAGCTGGAGTCTTATAGTTGCTGAATGGAACCACTGGAGAACAATTTGTTGTTACCTAGAAAAGCTGACAAAGGCCACATCACATATCAGAAGAAGTCCACCTGGAGGATTGTGCCCAGAGAAATTGAAGACAGGGCTAGGCATAGCCAGATGGATCATATTAACCACAAACTGGAAAGAATGCCCCTGGAAATTATAGGAGATCATTAAACTGTTATACATGCCCATGATGAAATATTAGACAATAACTGACAATGGGCAGCGCATGGCTCATATATCAACACGGGTGAATTTTGCTAACACACTGGTGAGTGAAAGAAACAAGGGACAGTTTGTGCTTCGTTTTACAGGAAGACCAAGAACACAAAGGCAATGCTAAACAATAAGATTTTTAAAATAAACAGCAATAATAAAAAAAAACACATAAAGAAGGGGGTAGGAATGTTTCTTAGTGGTAGAGTGCTTGCCTAGCATGCATGAAGCCCTGAGTTCAATTCCTCAGTACCACAAAAACAGAAAATAGCCACAAGTGGCACTATCGCTCAGGTGGTAGAGTGCTAGACCAGGCCCGAGTTCAATCTCCAGGACTGGCAAAACCAACACACACACACACACACACACACACACACACACACACACACACACAAAGAAATAAAGAAGTGGAATGTTATATCTGAGAACAAAACTTCCACAGGGAGAGAGTGCACTGACCTTCACATTTTACTTTTAAAGACGATGCCTCCTCAGTCAATAATGAGGTTGCTGAGATGAAAACTGGCAAGAAGTTTACTTAAATCTTGCTTCTGAGATCAGGAGTGATTTTTTGTTTTTGGACAGAGTTTCTAAAACTCTGGGAAATTTGAATATTTTTCTTCAAATTTGCAGTTTTCCCTTTCTGTTAAGTGTTTTCTAGTAAATCTAGTTTTCTAAATTCTAAAAAAAAAAAAAAAAAAAAATTGGAGCTGGAGCAATAGAATGAAAGAATTGCCCCCAAGAGGCGGCGGGCTTTCTGTTTCTTCAGCTGCGCGATGCTTGACACGGCGTCCACTTTGCTATGTGTCTGGGAAGTGCGCTTACCTGTACACACTTGGCCAGGTGAAGGGTGGGTTGTGTAACAGCAAGAGGTGTGCACAGACCGACCGAAAGGCACCATGGGATGCCCATGGGAGCAGATCCAGCTACTCCACGGCTCACATGGACAGCGTGATTTCCGGTCCTGCATGGGGCAGATGAAAGGAACACACAGCCTGAGAAGGAGAAGGGGCTGGAGGCTGGCCGGCAGGGGATCAGCTGCACTCTTCTGCATATTCCTGGGGGGCCCCTCCAGGGGCGGAAGGCAGCTGCGTTAGGAAAACCAGAGGAGGAAGGCTGACTCAAGGGTGGGAGACATGGGGAGGGGGTTCAAACTGCAGATCTTGCTCTAGGGTCCCCCCCCCATGGGCTCCAGGGCCAAGAGGTGTGATCGTCCTAAACCTCAGAATAACAGCTGGACACCTGTAGGCAGCCCTGCTCCGTGAGGAGTTCTGTGTCCTGCAGGACCAGGAGGAAGAGCGGTCAGAGGCACCAGGAATCACCAGCCACGGAGCCCCAGGCAGCCCCAGCAACACCTGGCTGAGGGCTGGTCCAGCCCTGCCTCGAGGTGTGTGAAGCCACCCAGCAAATTGCCCCAGCAGGGAGAAGAATGTGAGGTGTCCTAGTTCGGTTAGAGGGGCTCTGGGCTCCAGAGTTCATCGTCAGCCTTGAACAGCTGTTGGAGAAGAGTCTTCAGGTCCTCCAAGAAGCAGGGAGCTTGTGAAATCTCCCGAAAGCTTCTTGGCTCAAACCAGGTTGGACCACCGTGAGCCTTATCAGGACTGAATCAGTAGGAAACACAAACAAGCCAGCCAGTTCTTGGGAAGGCCAGGTGGCAGGAGTGGACAGATACATTCACAGGAGTAATTATTGGGAAAGCAGCTTGAAATGTGATTCCACAATAAGTAAACAAGGGAAATAAAAGCCTTATCTCATAGAGACATCTGCCCTCCCACAGCCCCTCAGGGTGAGGCACCATTACTAAGTGATTAAAGCAATGTAAGAGTCTATCTTGATAAAGAAAATATGCTTTGGACAAGTACCGAGGCTCTTATCTGTAATCCCAGCACTTTGTTAGAGGCCGGAAGATTGAGAGTCCCCTGACAGCCTGGGCTACATAGAGAGATCCTGTCTCACACACCAAGAAACAAACAAGGAAAAGTGTGATACAAATGCACACTGCAGGGGCTTCATGGATGATCATTTCACAATGTATCCATGTATCAAACCTCTCATTGTGCCTCTTAGATATGCTTCTAAATAACCAATAGGTGGAAACAAAAATATTTTTAGGTGTCGGAGGCATGGCTCAGGGGGTAGAGTACCAGCCAATGAGTGAAAGCATCAGATACCAAGTTCAAATCCCACTCTCAAAAAAAAACACATATTTTTATCTTAAAAGAAATTAAACAACAACCACAACAACCACCACCATGAATGGAGTAAAAAAAATGAAAGAACATAAAATGTGTGGCAGTCAGCCAAAACAGTGCCAAGAGGGAAATTTATAGCCTAAATGCTTCTACTAGAAAAAGATAAAGTCTTAAACCAGTAATCTAGATTTCATCCTCATGAAACTAGGGAAAGGGTCAGAAGAAACTCAAACCAAGAAGGAGGAAGAAAACAGTAAGGCTACACATAGAAAATAATGGAATTGGAAGTAAAGATAAAATAAAGGAAAAGCAACACAGCAAAAATCTTTAAAAAAAAAAAAAAAACACCATACAGAGGGGTTACCATTACAAGGGCAAGATAATGAGTACATTTCTTTTTTTTTTTTTTTTTTGGGGGGGGGGGTCTGGTTGTGGTGCCTGAACTCTGGGTCTGGGCGCTGTCCCTCAGCTCTTCAGCTCAAGGCTAGCGTTCTACCACTTGAGCCACAGCGCCACTTCCGGCTTTTTTCTTTTTGCTTATGTGGTGCTGAGGAATCGAACCCAGGGCCTCAGGCATGCAAGGCAAGCACTCTACCACTGAGCCACCTTCCCAGCCCAACAAGTACATTTCTTATCAAGCATTGTTGCCTCCTCCTTTGTTTCCCCTTCCCATCCCTTCCCATCTCCTCCCCACCCTCCCCCCAGCAAAAATCTTATTCTGAGTCATGTGTAGGAATGGGATAAAACTGGGCCTGAGACTTGAACTCAGGGCCTGGGCTCTGTTGGCAGAATGTTCAGTGTCCCTCCACTGCTCCTGCCCTAGCCTGAGCCCAATGTCTGATCCCCAGCAGCCAGAAGGACTGTATGCAGACAAGGGCACACACGATATGCTCTTTCCCCATCCACCACCCCCCTCACCACCCCCTTCAGCTCCCCCAGGGCACTTGGAGTAGAAGCCAAAATCCTTGTGACGCCCAATCAATCCCACAGGGTACCCCTCCCCCTCTCCACTGTGTCATGGACATGGCAGGCAGGTCTCTACCTCGGGGCCTTTGCACTGGTGGCGCTGCCAAATATTCTCCCAGCAAAGGATCACATTGTCACCACCTTCGAGACTTTGCTCAAATAGCCACCTTCTCTGACCACCCCGTGTGAAATCGCCGTGGGTTTCGCCCTGCATTTCTAGGGGCCCTCGTGCTGCTTTGCGTTTTCCTCCCAGTTTTGTACACCACTTAACAT
Source organism: Dipodomys merriami (assembly GCF_024711535.1). Lineage (NCBI taxonomy): Eukaryota > Metazoa > Chordata > Mammalia > Rodentia > Heteromyidae > Dipodomys > Dipodomys merriami. The sequence continues at coordinate 18,563,083 of NW_027204270.1, read as the reverse complement.
ACCCACTTAGAATTCACTCATGCTTACTGCTTGCTGCTGTCTCTTTCCAGCAAGAAAAAAAAAATTGCTCCTCCAAGACAGGTTTTTGTCTGTTTTCTTCATGGTATATTGCCAGTGCCTAGAAAAGTTCCAGGTAGTCAGTGGGGGAGCGCTGGCCCCGCACGCACAAGGCCCTGGGCCCAGCCCCAGCACAGAAGACAACAAACCAGCACACACATACTGTGGAAGTAATGAAGTGATGTCGGGCTTGTCTATGACTCATGTGTGGCAGGCTTAAAGCCTCAACTGCCAGCGTAAATAGAAAGAAGGGAACAGAAGGAGTTACCCCCAGGAGACCCAAAGTTTGGGGCTCCCCACTGACTTGCTGTGTGACCAGTCATGTCGCACCCCCTCTCTGGGCCTTTGTCTCCCCCTGGCTACAGGAGGAAGGCTGGGCCCTGGGCCTCTGAGGGCCCAGCTCTGACACTTGTTGGCTTTTTGATGTCACTTTCCATTAGAAACTCAAAGTAGCTCGGGGAGGTGGGGATAGAGGCATCCGAGGGTCCTGAGACCCGGAGACTGGCTGACTTCTCAGCCTCGGTGGTCATTCCTGGAACACAGGTATGCCATGCTGGGATCTGTGCCCTGGGGATGCTAGCACGAAGAAGGCGGTGTCCTCTACGCTGCCTGATCCCTCAGCCGGCTCTTAACCCACAAAGCAAAGGCTTTGCTTCAAAGCCAAAACAAATGAATGAAAACTTACGCAAACTCTCCCACCCCCAGTTAACGCCTGAGGCTCACCGCGTGTGCCTGACCCGGGCACCTCGTGTTCAGGCCTGCCCAGCCCCTCTCGGCTGGAATCATCCCATTAAGTAGGCAGAGCCCGGCACCCAGGGCCCAGGTGAGCATTTCCTGTGCAGGTAGGACCCACCCCTGTTCTTCTGATCAGCCACAGGTGGCCCGAGGTTCGAGGCCCGAAGGCCAAGGCTGGTGTGTAGAGGGAACACTGACTGTCGGGCTCAGGCCCCAGCAAGTCACTTTTCCTCTCTGGGCCTCCATTTTCCCTTTTGTAAAATGGGTTGAACTCAAACACCCATACATCCTCCTACAGGAAGCAGCTGTGTGGGCCTCTGGACCACACGTGTGGCGTGGGCAGGTAGCTAATAAACTTGGCGTCTGGAGCCTTGGGACCTTTGGATGAAATCCTCCTCACTCTGCCATTGAGTGGCTGTGTCATCCCCTGCCCCTCAGTTTCTCCTCCTTATAAAATGGGTGCTGACCTCAGACGGCAGCTGTGAGGATGAAAGGAGGGGTGGAAAGAAAAAAGCGCCTACTTCACAGGTGGGTGAGCTGGGGAGAGGGGGCAGGTATGGAGCGAAGGCCGGTGGGCAGCTCAGCAGGGGACTGTCCTGCTCCCTGGAGTGAATGTATGACCCAGGTTGCCATCCCCTGCTTAACATGGCCTCTGCTCCCCCCACCCCGCCCTGAGCGCCCCTGTCGGCTGGGGGTGGGCAGGATTCTGCTGTTTCTGGCCCCCAGCAGGGATGGACTAAAGGCATCAGCCTTGCCACCTACAGGCCTCATTCGCAGGCTGCAGACTTCGCAGTCCTGCCCGGGAAATGGATTACCCCCTACCAGCAACTGCTGCACGGATGCCCATCTGGGGGTCGCTGGGACAGCCCCAAGGCAGGAGAGCCCGGGCAGTCCACGCCCAGGACTTCAGCGGGGAGGGCTTGGCGGCCGGGCACAGGCCACAGGTGCTGACTCATGGCCCGGCTGGGTTGGTATAAAGGGAGCCACTCGGGGACTTCCTGCAGCTGGCCAGAGATGGCCCAGGGGACAGTGATCCATGTGGCACCAGAGCAGCCAACGCGTGCCGTGTGTGTGCTGGGCACCGCGGTACAGCTCGACGTCCACAGGTGAGGGGGGGCCTCCCGGGGTGTGCGGGGCCACAGCCAGCGCTGCCCACACACGGGCCGGAGCGGGAGGGGAGCCTCCATCTTCATGCCCTGGAGCTGGGGAGACAAGGGCGTGAGCATAGAATATCTGTGGGGCAAACACAGCTGTCTGAGACGGTCGGTGCTTCGCCCCCAGGGCCACACAGCCGGTGTGGGCTGGAAGGGCTGGAACCCAGCTCCCTGACTCATGGTGGGCTCACACGGCCGGCTCTGGCCCCCTCTCAGCCAGCCTTCCTGAGCGGGTTCATAAGAGTGTGGCAGGGCGGCATGTTAGCGAGGAGATGTGGCAAGATAGTATGGCAGGCCAGGTACCAGCGGCTCAGGAGGCTGAGATCGGAGGATCCAAATTCAAAGCCAGCCCAGGAAGGAAAGTCCAGGAGACTCTTATCTCCAATGAACCACCAAAAGTGGGGTGTGGCTCACGTAGTAGAACACCATCTTTTAAGGGAAAACCTAAGGGAGAGCTTGAGGCTTGAGGCTCTGAGTTCAGTTCCCAACACTGGTGCACGCATGCATGCACATGTGTGTGCACACACACAGTGTGTGTTGGTGTGGCAGGGCAGTGTGGCAGTGGCTTCTCCTTGGAGTGGGAAAGGCCAGAGGGAGATGGAGGAGGTGCCCCAGCTTCTGGGTCACCCCATCTGTGCAGGGGTTATAGGGATTCATGGGAAGCCTGGGAACATGTTTGTTCGTACCAGCCCTGGCTGGCAGAGTGCCGGTAGTTGTTCTGTTGTCATTCGATTGTTCGTTCATTCATTATTCATTCATCCATCCAATAAATACTGGTGCAGGAGCCACGTGGGTGCGGCCCCGTGCCAGGCTCTGGGTTGCACAAGCGGTAGAGGACGCGCTCCAGGAGCGTGCATGGCATCATCTTTGTTGGTGACAATCGTGGTGGCAGCCCAGGCTTCCTCCCTGAGCTGGGCCCCCCCAGCTGGCAGGGTGCCCATGGGCATGGCTGAGAATCTCCCTGCCAGGCCACTCGCTGCCTCACCCCGCAGCTGAGTCGTCTCAGAGGCCTGGGTGATCTCTCTGGGCCACGGGAGCTGCAGGAACCTGAGAGATCAGGAAATGAAGGGCAGCAGGCTAGGTATCACTCCGGGTTCGACTCTTCAGAAGGAGGCTGGCTACTTGATGGCGCGGGTAGAGGACAAGGAAGGGGCCAGAGCTAGCCCAGGCCCCTGCCTACATGCCCAGGCCGGCCCTCTCCTTAGTGCAAAGGAATGGCAGGTCAAACTCACAGATGCTTCTGGATGTGCGTGGGAGGGGGGAGACTGTGGGGCTGGGCCAAGAGGAAGGCACTGCCACACCCCTGAGAAAGAGGAGGTTCCCAGGTCCTGGTGTCTCCCCCAGCCAGTGAGCCTTGTTACGTGTCCCCTGAGTGTTTCCCAGAATCATGGCTTCTCTTCAAACCACACCCCTACCTATAGTGGTGGCAGGAGCCTTTCCCACCTCCCAGAAGGGGAAACTGAGGCTCTGAGCAGTGAAGCAGCCTGGGAGAGCTGCACAGCTGGCCAATGGGGTGGGAGGTGGAGGTTCAGGACCCCCTTCACCCCCATCTTCTCTGTCCCCTCTCACCTGCCTGCCCTAGCTGCCCCAGCCAGCGGCTTCCTCCCACCTCCTCCCTCACCCCTGCCTAGGCACCACGGCACCTCTGCTCTGCTCTGTCTGGTCCTGGGCTCAGAGGTCCAGGGCTGGGCAGCAGGAGGTGAAGCAGGCCATGGCCACACGTGTGAGCTGCTCCCAGTCTGCATCTCCTTTCCTTCTGAGTTTGGAAAGAACTTTCCCTGCAAGGGAAGATGCATGGATTCTATTCAAACCAACCCCTGGCTGAGTTGCATGGCAAACCCAACCCCCTCCAGGCCCTCTGTGCTCCCCAGGCAGGGAGAACTGCTCAAGGGCCCTTTCCAGCTAGCTTCTAATCTTTCTAAAAACCTGCAAAGTGTGTGTGTGTGGGGGGGGGGGAGCCGTGAGAATATGACGGCAGGGAGCAGAGAGAGGATATTCTGGAAGAGGCCATGAGCCAAGAACACAGGTGACTCCTGGAGGGCTCAAAAGGCAAGCGCTTGGGGTTGGAGTCGTGGCTCAGGTGGTAGAGTGCCAGCCAGTGAGTGAAAGCATCAGGTAATGAATTCCAGTCCCAGTGTCAGACGGAAAAAGAAACAAGGAAAAAGAAAAAGGGAAGAGCTAGTCTTCCTTGGAGAGGAGGGTGCGCTCAGTCCTGTGGAACCCCACATGGCTCTGTGGCCTGGGCACTGCGTGTGCCACGTGGTGCCACGTGAGTTCCCCGGGGCAGCGGTGCTTCGTCGCGGCCGTGAGGGACGCGGGAAAGCGGCGTCACTGGAGGTGAACGCGTCTCGAATGCGTGTTTGCTGCGCTCTGGGAGGGCAGTGGGGAAAACCTACATCATCCATGAAAAATAACAACGAAAAGGTACACAAAGCAAGAGGCGACACGTTCCAGATTAACATGCGGTGCTGGGGCAGTTTTGCCCCGGATGGTACCATCAGGGACACTTCTGGGCTCCTCAGGACACGGCTCCTAACTAGCCCTTGTGCTCTTCTCCCCAGCTCGGTGTGGGAAGGTGCATGGGAATTTGGGGACCCTCTCCTTGCCCAACTTGGCTTTCACAAGGGGTGAAGCCTGGGGCACGTGTCAGCCAGCCGGTCACATGGTCATCAGGGTCCTGGGTGTGCAGGGTGCTGTCTTTCCCGTGGGAAAACTGAGGCTCAGAGTGGCGAAGTGCCTTACTTGTCCAGGTCCTTGGGTGTGCAGGTCCGACCCTGCCTGGTGCCCCCACCCCCACCCCACGATTGATTGCTTCCCTCCCTCTGCGCCTGTCCCCACCCTGCCTGAATCTCCACGTGTGGTCCAGAGAACTTGGAAATGCAGGTTCCCGGCCTCCCCTGCGCTCTCTGGGGCTCCACGATGTGTGCTGACCTCTGCACACTCGCTGTGCACACTGGACGTGCATCACGGCTGCCGTTGTCCTCTGCGGTGGGTGGGACCGGTTCATTCAACAGACTGAGGAGCGGGGAGCGCGTTACTCAAGAGAAGGCAGAGGTGATGAAGCTGGAGGGAGGGGGCGGGCGGGGAGCAGGAGCAGGGAGAGAATGTTCTGGAAGGGGCCATGATCAGTCGATGGGATCCAGTACTTGGGTGGGCGGGGGGAGGGGGTAGGATAGGTTCTGGAGGGGAAGGAAGAATGGATGATCATGAGGCTGTCTGTGGAAGAGGAGGTCTAGAAGTGTCCACTGTGGGAGACACCTAGAAGTGGATGAGATGGGAGGTGAGAGGTGATCCTGGCAACCCCTTTGCCCGGCTCAGGGCTGGCTGCAGGGTCCCGGAGTAGAGGGAGAGATGTTGGGTCCCGATTAAGGAGCTGCTGAAGGCAGAGACGCAAGGACCAGGCAGATCTTGGTCAACCCAGTCCCCACCTCTTCACACAGAGGAGATGACCATGGCTGGCTTTCAGCTGGCTACCCGGGGGGCAGAAGGCCCGTGCATGCCACGTGTATAATTGGGGTCAGGGCTGAGTTGCTATTATTTATTTTACTTTTATCAATCAAGTGAATCTCCAACCCCATCTGGCATAAATTTGCATTTGCATTTTAATACTTATTAGTGAAGGGCTGAGCCTCTTTCTGAATTTATTGTCAGCTGCATATCAGTTTCTCTGAGTGTCTGCTTGTGTCTCCTGCTGATTTTCTCTGGTTCATTGGAAAGAAGGGTTTCACAAACTTTCCTACCCAGGCTGGCTTTGAAGGGTGATTCTCAGATCTCACCCTCTGGAGCACTAGGATTACAGTCATGAGCCACCAGAGCCTGGCCTTCTGCATCTTTTTAGCAAGGATGCAAAGTTCTTCCCCATGAGTTAGGATTTTTGTGCAGGGAGCTGAATTGTACGTGGTGCGAGGCTGGGGTTGGCTTCTTTCATTGCTATCTGACTTAATGATTTCTCCGATGGATGAGTGAGGAGCGTTCTGTGGGCATATATGACATAATCCCTCCGTGCTAGTTCTCTGTCATAGATCAAGTAGACTTGCATCTTCCTTTTGTCCTGGCCAGTTGTCATTACAACTCCTTCCAAATCTCCCCAGTGCTGTAGTAAATCTTCTACCTGGCAGGGAAGTCTCTCACCTTTTACCTCCTTTACTAAAGGTTTTCCATGTGAATTTTATTTTATTTTATTTATGCCAGTAGTAAGGCTTGTACTCAGGCCTGGGCACTCTCAGTTTGTTTGTTTTTTACTCAATGCTGGTGCTCTACCATTTGAGCTACAGCTGCAGTTCTAGCTATTTGGGGGGTTGATTGGAGATAAGAATATTTTGTATTTGTCTGCCTGGGCTGGTTTAGAACCACAGTCCTCAGATCTCAACCTACTGAGTAACAACAATTACAAGCATGAGCCTCTAGTATTTGACCTGCTGATTTTTTAAAATAGTGGGTTTTGTTTATGTGAAAATGTTTTGAGGGCTGGGAAGTGGCTCAGTGGTAGAGCGCTTGCCTTGCATTCATGAGGCCCTGGGTTGATTCCGCAGCACCACATAAGCAGAAAAAGCCAGAAGTGGCGCTGTGGCTTAAGTGGTAGAGCGCTAGCCTTGAGCTGAAGAGCTGAGGGACAGTGCCTAGGCCCAGGGTTCAGGCCCCACGACCGACAAAAAAAAAAAATGTCTTGGGAAGATTTTGGGGAGATTGACTAATTCCAGGATAATGGTTCTCTTCTCAAAATACTACGGAGATGCCATTCCCTTGTCTGCTAGCTTTCATCGGTGCTATGTCTGCTTACAACTCAATCGCTATTCATGTCTGGATAGTCTGACTTTTCTTTCTGGATACTGTCAAGGTCTTCTCTTTGCTATATTAGTTGAGAATATCTTCTGGAGGGCTGGGAAGGTAGCTCAGTGGTAGAGTGCTTGCCTTGCATGCATGAGGCCCTGGGTTCAATTCCTCAGCACCACATAAGCAGAAAAAGCCAGAAGTGGCTCTATGGCTTGAGTGGTAGAGCACTAGACTTGAGCTGAAGAGGTGAGGGACAGCACCCAGGCCCAGGGTTCAGGCCCCACAACCGGACCCAAAAAACAAACAACCAAAAACAAAAACAAAAAAAAAAAAAAGAAAAAAGAAAAAAGCCAGAAGTGGCACTGTGGCTCAAGTGGTAGGGTGCTAACCTTGAGCTAAAGAGCTGAGGGACAGCGCCCAGGCCCAGAGTTCAGGCCCCACAACTGGACCCCAAAAATAATAATAATAATGTGGTCTTGTCTAATAATTTATGTTTGTCTGATGTTAATATATCCAACTCGGCTTTCTTGGTTAATCTTTTGTGCTTTTCAGCTTAGCCATAGTGTGTGTGTGTGTGTGTGTGTGTGTGTGTGTGTGTGTGTGTGAGAGAGAGAGAGAGAGAGAGAGAGAGAGAGAGAGAGAGACAGACAGACAGACAGACAGACAGACAGACAGAGACAGAGAGGGGGGGAATAACTTGAAATTTCTAGTTCAAGTTCAAGGCCTTCAGGTGATGAACTCCCTTTTGTGTCTCTTATCACCCCCTGGCATAGTCTCTCCCCCTCCTTGCTCCAGGGCAGAGTACACAGGGCCCCCACCTGGTGTTCCCTGGGAAAAGGAGGAATCCCAGCAGAGCCAGGGTGGCCTCTTCCTCACGGGCGCTGGGCCCCGCTCTGCCCCCTCCACAGCTCTGCCCCCGAGGACTGCAAGTCCTTCAGCATCTCCGCCTCCCCAGGGGTGGTTGTGGAAGTTACCCACAGCCCTCCAGCCAAGAAGAGCTCCACAGATTGCAAGTGGCCCCTGGTCCCCGAGCTGGAGGTGACTCTGCAGGTGAACACTGCCAGCAACAGCACCGATGACCAGAAGGTGAGCGTCCCAGCCGGTGAAGTGGAGAGGGACGGCTGCCTGCTAGCAGCTTCTCACAGTGGGGCCTGTCCTGGACCCTCGATGCCCACCCCAGGAGGGCCTCCTCGCTGGAAGGGCCCACGCCGGCTTCTTCCACCTCAGTGTCCTTGTGGGCAGTGATCTGGGGCTGCCAGGGCCTGTGGAGGGTGGAGTCTTGATTAAACTCATCCAATCAGAGACTATAATAAACGCCTGTGCATGCCAGGACTGAGCGTGGCAGGGAGGTTCCACCCCCTTGGGGCATCAGGTGATAACACAGGAAGACAGGAAGCGTTTCCAACTACGGTGACTTCCAGTAAACAGAGACAAGGAGCCCCAAGGAGCTCTGCCCACGCCCCGCACTGCTGCTGGTCAGCTGTGTGTGCTCTCGCTTCTGGAAACAAGGTGTCAGGAAAAACCAGATTCCTTGAGGCTGTGCTAAGCGGGGATCAGCTCCGTGGCTCCTCTGGGCTCTTCCTGGGGACCCATGAGTGCCCCATGATGTGTGGTGACATCACTTTCTGCGGTCACATGACCTCCCCCACCTCTCTGTGTCATCGCCCTCTGCCTGGTCGCTGGATTTAGGGCCCACTTGGTCATCCCAGACGATCCTTAATTCCCATCTTAATTCCCAGGCGCTAGGAATGAGGACATGGACTCAACTCTTGGGGGCTTCCATCTAACCTACTAGGGCGCCTTTTGGCTGTAGATGGTCTCTCAACTAGACCTTCTGGGGTTCCCACTGAGACTGGAGCCACTTGTTCCTGAGGATCAAAACAGGAGTGCAAAGCTTGGGAACCCAGGCAGGTGTGGTCAAGGAAGGCTTCCTGGGAAACGTGGCAAATTGATGGCACCGGTGTGTGCCCTGTCTCGGCATGAGATGGTGAAATGCACATGGGAGAAACTGAGGAAGTCCTGTATGGTGAGGGAAGGGGGTGGAGAGGATGGTGAGGGAGAGGGATGGGGCAGCAGGGACCCGAGGGCAGCAGACAGACGGAGGAGGGTTCTTGGCTTGGAGTCACCAGCTGGCTGTGGACCAGACCTAGGAGCAGAGTTAAAGGCTGTCACCATGGGCCAAGTGACAGGTGATGTGGATTTGACTTGTGAAGCACCCAGGGTTATTTTGCCCTCCCTCAACTGGCAAGTTGGACCAATCGGATGTGCTCTCCCTGAAATTCCTCCCCCATCAGTCCAGATGCCCTGCCCTCAGCTGGCAGCTGGACCAATCAAATGTGTTCTCCCTGGAATTCCTCCCCTATCAGCCCAGATGCCCCGCCCTCATCTGGTAACCTGGTCAGTCAGACATGCTCTCCGCTGGATTTTTATTTTTTTATTTTTGTCAGTTGTGGGGCTTGAACTCAGGACCTAGGCTCTGTCCTTGAGCCTCTTTGCGCTCAAAGCTAGTGCTCTACCTCTTGAGCCACAACACCACTTCCCATTTTTGAGTAGTTAATTGGAGATAAAAGACTCATGGGGACTTTTGTTCCTGGGCTGGCTTCAAACTGCGATCCTCAGATCTCAGCTTCCTGAGTAGCCAGGATTACAGGTGTGAGCCCTCAGTGCCAGGCTTGGATTTTTATTTTTGAGGGAATTTTATTTGAGGGATTTTTACTTTACTGTGCCTGAGCCCAGGGACACACAAAAGCTAAGTCCAGTTTCTTCCACCGAGCTACGCCACTCGAGTCCTCCCTAGATTTTGAAGCTGAATCAGAGGAGCTGTCATTTCTTCTTCTGAACAGCTCCTGCTCTGGAGCCCAGTGTCCATCCAGAGTTCCTTCTGCCTCAGGGTCCCTGTCCGTGTCTCGTGGCCATCGCTCTCCGTCTAATGACTCTTCACCCTGTCTCCAGCCCCCGCTCACCTTCCAGGGCCCTATCAAGGTGTCCCTCTTTGTCAAGCCCCCAGCCTTAGGCAGAGCGAACCCCTGCATTTCTGGGTATACCCCTCCATTTGGGGGCTCCTGCAGGACCCTCTCCTGTAGGCTCCTGGTCATCTGAGCTGAATTGGGCTGAGCTGGCCCATAGAAAGGATGCATCCATGTTTGTTGAGTGACTAAAAGAAGTCATTAACAGTCTGCTTCTGGCTTACAGGTTCAGATTTCATACTATGGGCCCAAGACTTCAAGGGTCCAAGCCCTCCTCTACCTCACCGGAGTGGGTGAGTAATGACCTCCCGCCATATCTCACACGGACCAGGGGTCCTGTGGCATGCTGCAGGGAACACAGAGCCATGGGCTTGGGGTGACAGTGTGGTTATGTCCCTCACCAGGGTGACTCAGGGCTCTTCCTGACACCCCTGGGCATGGCCAGGCCTACGGGGTCACATCGGGTCCACAACCATGGCACCCTGAATTTGGGCAGATAGTCCAAAGCCCCAACCTTCCTCTCATAGCCAGTGGGGACCTGAGGTTGGAGGACCTAACCTGTAGACACAGTCTCCTGTCCACCCACACCTTACCTCTCCTGCTATTCATGGGGTTTCAGAAATCTCCCTGCACGCAGACGTCACCCGCACCGGCAAAGTGACCAGCACCAGAGCCATGAAAGACCAGGTACTCACTGCTCAACCCTGCCAGGTTCTCCTATGGCGCCTCCTAGTGGGCAATAGGTGAACAGCAACGTGTCTTCTGCTTTGGATGCCAAAGGCGTAATTCAGAAAGACAGAAAAAGAAAATGAGCCAGGCACGGTGGTGCCTACCTATAATCCCAACACATGGGAGGCTGAGGCAGGTGAATTGCAAGTTGGAGACCAGCCTTGGACACATCATGAGGCCTTCTCTCAGGGAAAAACAAGAACAAGAATCATTGGTGTTATTTTTTTTTTTTCTTGCCAGTCCTGGGGCTTGAACTCAAGGCCTGGGCTCTGTCCCTGAGCCTCTGTGTTCAAGGCTAGTGCTCTACCACTGGAGCCACGGTGCCACTTTTTTCTGTTTTCTGGCTTTTTCTATTTATGTGGTACTGAGGAATTGAACCCAGGGCTTTATGCATGCTAGGCAAGCACTGTTCCCAGCCCTCTATCTATCTTTTCAAAGATCATATTTTGCCAGCAGTGAGTACACCGGATGTGCACTCCTGCAAGCTAGGTTCTCTATAACTACCTAGTGAATGCACAGCACAGAAAAGTTTCCTAGACAGGTGTCAGCCTTGCCGTGGGCTGTAGTGACTGATGGGAAAGTGTCCCACAGTGCCAACTACAGAGGTGGAGGACAGAAGAAAGGCAGCCAAATGGCACGGGGAGAGATGTGCACAGGAAGCCGGGCACCAGTGGCTCACGCCTGTAATCCTAGCTTCTTAGGAGGCTGAGCTCTGAGGATCACGGTTCAAAGCCCGCCCGGGCAGGAAAGTCTGTGAGACTCTTATCTCCAATAAACCACTAGAAAACCAGAAGTGCTTCTGTGGCTCAAGTGGTAGAGCATTCGCCTTGAGCTGAAGAGCTGAGGGACAGCGCCCAGGCCCAGAGTTCAAGCCCCATGAATGACCAAAAAAAAGAGAGAGAGATGTGCACAGGGACCTCAAGGCTTAACCTGGGCCCTGGTGGGGGTGGGGATTGCTGTCCACCCACTTTTATGTGGGTAGGACGACAGAGTGGTCAGTGTAAAAAGACTGAGAATCCTTCGGAGGTCAGCCAAAAGGGTGGGGAAGTGCCGGGCACCAGTGGCTCACACCTGTAGTCCTAGCTGCTCAGGAGGCCGTTATCTGAGGATGGAGAGTCGGAGCCAGCCTGGGCAGATAAATCCGTGAGACTCTGATCCCCAATTAGCAGGCAAAAGGCTGGAACTGGAGGTGTGGCTCAAATGGTAGTGTCAACCCTTGAGTGGAAAAAGCCAAAGTAAGAGCTTGAGGCCCTGAGTTCAAGACTCAGTGTTAGCATACACACACACACACACACACACACACACACACACACACACATACACACATAGTGTGGGGTGGGGGCGTGGCTCCGTGGTAGAGCGCCTGCCTCAAGTGCACCATCCCCAGCACTGCAGAAACAGAAATAAAAACTAAAATGTCAGTGTGGGAAAGGCTGGGTGTTATGAACCCATCCCTTAGCCCCACCCAGCCGGATGCAACCACCTGCCACCCCTCCCCCCCTCAGGGTGCATATGCTGCTACAAAGCCCAGTCACCACCCAGGGCGGAGCCTTGCAGCCCGCCCCCGTCAGAGGCACATGGAGGAGGGACTAAGGATAGCACAGCGCCCACACAGCGGACAGGCTCGCACTCCTCAGGATAGTCACTGTGTAGACTGAGTCTGGAGGGCAGATTCGGCTCCACTCAGCTGCTGAGCCAACATGTGTGTGTGTGTGTGTGTGTGTGTGTGTGTGTGTGTGTGTGTGTGTGTGTGTGCACACACACGCTTGACCTGAGGGCCTGGGTGCTGTCCCTTAGCTCTTTCACTCAAAGCTAGCGCTTTGCCACTTGAACCATAGCTCCATGTCTGGCTTTGTGGTAGAGATAAGATACTCATGGGCTTTCCTGCCCATGCTGTTTTGAACTGCGATCCTCAGATCGCAGCTTCTTGAGGAGCTGGGATGACAGGCGTGAGCCACCAGTGCCTGGCTGTCTCTAGGGTTTCTTTTAGAAGGGTGGCTGCATTGCACTCTGGGTAACTTTCCAGCCTGGGACTTCCTTGGTCTAGAGCATGAAGGATTAAAGTGCATGAGGCCAAAGGGCAGGAGGGAGCCCTGGTTTCGCTTCTGGGCTGGGCTTGAGGTTCCTGAGTGCACCCCTCTTCTCCTGGTGCTCCAGAGGACCTGGACCTGGGGCCACAGTGGACAAGGTGCCATCCTGCTGGTGAACTGTGACAAAGATGACCCCAAGTCTTCTGCCCCAGACTGCGAGGATGATCAGGTGGTGGACCACAAAGGTAAGCCCCCCCCCCCCGGCTGGCCTCGGGGCCTTGACACAGCCCTGGACACCGGAGGGACTGCATGCACACTTCTACAGGTGAAGAAATAGACAAATGTCCAGAGAGGTCACATAACTCTCCCAAGTCACACAGCAGTCAGGGAAGAGCCAGGGCCAACCCCAGAGCATCCCAGAGACCCCAGCTTCCACGCTGGCCCCCTGCTCTTCCCAAATGCCTGCATGTGCCTCACACCTGAAGCCCAAAGAAATGTAAAGAAAAGATGCCCCTGATACCCTGCCATCTACCAGACCTTCTCTGAGCACTGTATAAGGAGCCATTCATTTGAGCCTTTGATGCAAGACTTAATGAATGGGAAAACAGAGGCATACAAAGGCTAGATCTTTTGTCCAGGGCCACACAGCTAACCATTAGCAGACTGAGGATCCAAACCCCAGGGGTGCTGCCCTAAGGGCAGGTGTGGGGTACAGGGATTGTGGTAAGAACAGGGTCCTTCTTGACAGAAATCCCCTGTAATGCTAGGGAATGGCTGAGGTAGAGGGCAGTGGTGTTCTGGGACTGTTGCTGGGACAGCATGGCTGGGTTGTTTGCAGCTATCTGGGCCTGGTGCCAGGGAGGACCCCTGTAGTCCCGGACACACAGTACCAACCCAATAGCCCCCTTTGGGGGCTGCCTGGGGCTTCAGGTACTATAATAGCACAGCATACCTAGTGTGGCATTGTCACAACAACCCCATGAGGACACACACCACTTCTCTGCTTAATGATGGGGAAACAGAGGCAGCAAGTGTGGAGGGAACAGGCCTGAGCTCACACAGACTCGGCTGACCCCAAAGTCCCCTCTCCCTGAGGTCCAGCCCACCAGCAATAACAGCGTTGCGTGTGTCCCTCCCACACCAGCTGCCCCTGGGCCAGCTAAGGACAGGCCCCCTGCTCCCACCCCTGGTTCCGAGCAGGGGCTCAGTGCTGCTCACTGTTTCTGGACGTTTCTCAGCATCTGAGGTTGCAGGGGTGCATGGTGAGGTGCGGGAAGGGGAGGGACAGAATTGGCCTGGTCCTCACCGCCCTGAGCCTCCACCTCTGCTCATCCCAGGGGGAAACGTGCACAGTTAAGCACTGGACACACGCAGCCTGGCCACGGGGCGGGCAAGCCCCCCCACCATGGTGCCGGGAGGAGGCCGGTGGGGTGCAGCCCCCCGTGGCCTGGATCTTCTTTGCAGATCTGCAGGACATGTCCCTGCTGACCCTGAGCACCAAGGCCCCCAAGGACTTCTTCAGCCAGCACCAGCTGCTGCTGCACGTGGCCAAGACCGAGATGGAGAAAGTGAGAGTGTTCCAGGCCACACGTGAGTCACCAGCCATGGCCCTGGCCCCGGGGGCGCCGCCCTGCACACCCCCAGAGAACCCCCAAAGCTGGGCACGGTCCATGCCTCACGCCTGGAATCCCAGCTACTCAGGAGGCTGAGATCTGAGGATCTCAAAGCCAGCCTGTGCAGGAAAGTCTGTGAGACTCTTATCTCCAATGAACCACCAGAAAACCAGACGTGGCGCTGTGGCTCAAAGTGGTAGAGTGCTGTCCTTGAGCAAAAGCGCTCAGGCCGTGCATTCAGGCCCCACTGCCGACCAGAACAACAACAGAAAGCTGTGACAGCCATCTTGACCACCTCCCTGGCATTCTGAGCTCGATTTCTCTCTCCTCTCCTCTCCTCTCCTCTCCTCTCCTCTCCTCTCCTCTCCTCTCCTCTCCTCTCCTCTCCTCTCCTCTCCTCTCCTCTCCTCTCCTCTCCTCTCCTCTCCTCTCTTCTCCTCTCCTCTCCTCTCCTCTCCTCTCCTCTCCTCTTCCCTCTTCCTCTCTCTCTCCCTCTCTCACATACAAACACACACATACTCACGCTCACACTTATACAGACCACAAACTGAGTGTGTCACCCCAGTGTTTGTTCTAAACCACCACCTAAAACATCGGCAGCTTCTTAGCAGCTCAGCGCCCCCCTCCTTGGGGGTGCCAGGCTCGGCTCCTGGCAAAGGGCACAGAGTAAAGTCCCTGTCTGCACATGGCTGGCTGGGCCAGGGAAAGTGGGAGGAGGGCACCCACTGTGTCAGATAGTTTCCGCAGAGGGGCACAGCTTGCAGAAACCCCGGGGAAGGGCGATGCAGGTAGAGGGAATGGTGGGTGCAAAGGCCCTGAGGTCGGATCTTGCCTCTGTGAGTTTGAGGAAGGCAGGGAGTCCAGCCTGGATTGTGGCTCAAGAGGAAGATGAGGGCCAGAAGTCAAGGCCAAAATGAGGTAGATCAGGGCAGAGAGCACCCGGGGGGTGAGCTCAGGGTCCCCAGGGAGGAAGAGGGAGGCCGGGCCTGAGCCTCCCCTGCCCCGTCTAGGGGGCGGCCGTCCGTCCAGGTACAAGGCGGTCCTGGGGCCGCAGAAGTCCTCGCACTGCCTGAAGCTCCAGGGCGGCCAGCACTGCGTGGACTTCTACGTGGAGGGCCGGGCCTTCCCCGACGCCGACTTCCCCGGCCTCATTTCCCTCGGCATCTCCCTGCTGGACACATCCAACCCGGTAGGCCGCGCTGGCCTGGCTGCCCAGCAGAGGGGACAGCGCGGAGGCCGGGGGGCAGCGGCCGGCGTGGGCCCTGCTGGCCTGATGTGCCCCCTCCTCTCCCCGCCCCTGCAGGAGCTCCCCGAGACCCTGCTTTTCCAAGACAGCGTGGTCTTCCGTGTGGCCCCCTGGATTATGACCCCCAACACCCAGCCCCCCCAGGAGGTGTATGTGTCCAGGTGAGACCCAGCAGGCCAGGGCCTGGATGCTCCTGAGTTCCGGGGACAGCACTGGCTTGTGTGAACCAGACAAGCATGCTCTCTCTGTGTGCCCACTGGGAGTTTTGAAAAAGCAGGGACAGATGGTCGCCAGCCTGCTGAGGGCCTGCCTTACTCCTGGGGGTGAGACCCCAGTAGACCCAGGCCCCCAAGCCAGGCTTTTAAGTCTCTTCAGAGTATTAGAAGCCTCTGGGAATGTGTCTAAATGCACCCTGATGGATGGGCACAGGGGCTCACATTTGTAATCCAGCTACACAGGAGGCAGAGATGGGGAGGATCGTGGTTTGAGGCCTTGGCCACACACGTTAGATTCCCATCTGAAAAATCACTACAGCACAAAAGGGCTCAGTGATAAATGCCTGTCTGGCCAGGGCAAGGCCCCAAGTTCAAACCCCAGGACCACCCAGAATGAACATGAATGCACCTGTTTTGGCTGACCACTGAGCCAGGCTAGGGTCTCTGGGGATGGGGGCTCCCAGACCCAGTCCCTGCTGAGCAAGCCGGGGGTCTTACAGTGTCCTCTCCCCCGACTGCTTCACGGGTAGAAGGGAGGAGGGGTCACCCGGGGTCAGGATGCAGGCGGGGGTCAGCACAGGCCGTCTACGGCAGGTGGGCATGACCCCCGCTCCGGGAAGCCAGCCCGTGTGTCCAACCATCGCTGAGCTGGTGCCCAACAAGGGCAGAGATGGGTCCGCACATAGGCTTCTTGTGTCCCCCGTCCCCAGGCTGGAGTTCCAGAAGTTTCTTTTTCTAGGATTTCTGATAACGAAGCCTTCCTGGAGTCGGTAGCTGCTCTGGCCAAGAAAGCCAAGTGCAAGCTGACGGTCAGCCCGCTGGAGGAGAACATGGACGACCAGTGGATGCAGGTGGGCAGCCTCTGCGTCCACCCTCCTGTCCTCCGGTGGCCAGGTAGGGGTCGGAGGGTCCTGAGCCGGGGGTGCAGCAGCCATGGTCTGTTCACTGCTGGAGATACCGACCTCAGCCCTGCTCCAGTACTTTCTCTGTGTGTGCATGGGGGGGTGGGGGGACAGGGGGCTTGCACTCTTGCTCGTTTTTTTCTACTCAAGGCTGGTGCTCTACCACTTGAGCCATGCCTCCACTTCTGACTCTCACTCGAGAGTCA
This sequence comes from Dipodomys merriami, assembly GCF_024711535.1. Taxonomy (NCBI): domain Eukaryota; kingdom Metazoa; phylum Chordata; class Mammalia; order Rodentia; family Heteromyidae; genus Dipodomys; species Dipodomys merriami. The sequence continues at coordinate 18,546,457 of NW_027204270.1, read as the reverse complement.
CAGACACACTGCACGCATGCGCTGTTGTACAGGGCCTGGCCTCTACCATGTAAGTTATTGTTTTTACTGAAGGCTGGTGCTCCATCCAGTGCTTGAGCCACAGCTCCACTTCCAGCTTTTTGGTGGTTCGTAGGAAACAAGTCTCACGGGCTCATCCTGCCTGGGCTGGCTTTGAGCCTCAATCCTCTGATCTCAGCCTCCTGAGTCACCAGGGTGACAGGCGTGAGACGGTGACTGGATTCAGCTGCTCTTGCTGACCCCGGCTCCACGCAGGCCGATTCTCTGCTGTCCCTGCTCCCCTGAGAGCCCTCTGCACCCCACATTCCTTGTCACCATGGTCCCCGTTGTCCCCCCCACCCCTGGTGCCCCCGCCCGCCTCCCTGGCTCTCCCTGGAAGCACCCCTGGGGGAGGGGCAGGTCCCAGTTCTCTGAGCTTCTTTTTGGGTTCAGGTGTCTGGCAGGGGGGGAGGGGGGAGGGGGAGGGCTCTGACTCCAGGTTGAGCAAGGTGATGGTCCCCCCAGCCCCACCCCAGTGTTCGATGCTAAGACCCAGCCACAGTCTCTCCCCCGGCCCCCACCAGGATGAAATGGAGATCGGCTACATCCAGGCCCCCCACAAAACGCTGCCGGTGGTGCTTGACTCCCCAAGGGACAGAGGCCTGAAGGACTTCCCCATCAAACGCGTCATGGTAGGATGGCTGGGGCCCCTGGCTCCCCAAAACCCCTCCCGGCCTGTCTTCCCCCCATCTTCCCCTCCCCCAGGTCAGGTGGGTGGGGCCTGTCCACCCTGGAGCCTGGCATGTTCCTGAGCCTGCCCAGCCCCGAGACCGTCCAGCGTGGTCGCCCTGGGCTGACCCAAGGGGCACGGTGGCGTCAAGCTGCCTTCCCTCGGGGAGGGGGCCTCTGTGGTCTCCGTGCCAGGGGAGGAAGCGTGGTGTCAGCACGGCCTGCTTGGCTACGAGGTAGACTGACGTGAACTCAGCACAGATAATAACAACAATAACAATAATAATAACTGCATTATTGCGTTTGCTTTCTGTCAGCCCTGGCGCTGACTCACTTAATGACTACCCTTGACAGTAAGGCTCTCCGGGGACCCATGTTACAGATGAGGAAACGGTGGGTCTGACGAGCAGTGAGGACTCAAACCCAGCCAGCCCCGCCAGGGCGCAGGCCCCTCCCCACCCTGCCTCCCTGCGGTCCCAGGAAGCCCCCTGCCCCTGACCTGCACCCTGAGCCCCAGAGAAAACACAGCAAGGAGTGGGGTGCGAGGTGTGCCAGGATGGGAGGTTTTCTGGGGAGCATCCTGCACCCCAGCCCACAGGGGATGGCACAGTCCGCATGGTCCACTTCCGGGAGCTGGGGGTGGGGGGCTGTGAACCCGGCTCAGGTTCCAGCAGGGGTCTCAGCCGGTGCCACCCTGAACCCCACCCCGCAGGGCCTGGCCCGCCTGCCAGGCTGCGTCTGCCCTGGACGGGCACTCCCAGCCGGGCCAGCTGTGTCCCCCTGCGGTGCTCACGTCTTCATCCTAGTTACTCAAGGAGGCTGAGATGGAGGTTCCCAGTTCCAAGCCAGCTGGGCCAGGAAAGTCTGTGAGACTCTTTGGTTGCCAATGAATTACCAAAAAGCCAGAAGCGGAGATTTGGCTCAAGTGGTAGAGTGTTTGGTAGAGTGTTAGCCTTGAGGGAAAAAGCCAAATGAGGCAGTCTTACTACCAGCAAGAAAGCAAAGAAGGGGGGCTGGGAAGGTGGCTCAGCGGTAGAGTGCTTGCCTTGCATGCATAAGGCCCTGGGTTCGATTCCTCAGCACCACATAAGCAAAAAGAAAAAAGCCGGAAGTGGCCTGTGGCTCAAGTGGTAGAGCGCTAGCCTTGAGCTGAAGAGCTGAGGGACAGCGCCCAGGCCCAGAGTTCAGGCCCCACCCCCCCAAAAAAAAAGAAAGCAAAGAAGGGAAGGAAGAAGGAAAGAAGGGAGGGAAGGAAGGAAGGAAGGAAGGAAGGAAGGAAGGAGGGAAGGAAGGGAGGAAGGAAGGAAGGAAGCAAGTCTTGCAGACTTGGCTATTTGGCCCAGGCCAAGCTTTGGGAGTGACCGCCGTGCCTTGGGCCCTGGCAGTGCCCGGGTGTCTCCTGGCAGGCGCTGGTCCATCCTTTAACACGCCCCCACCCCGTGTCCACCCAGTGTCCCTAATGCAAGCCCCTGCTCCTCCACCTCAGGGCCCAAACATGGGCTACGTGACCCGAGGGCTGGACGCGGAAGAGGTCACGGGGCTGGACTCCTTCGGGAACCTGGAGGTGAGCCCGCCAGTGGTGGTGGGGGAGAAGGAGTACCCGCTGGGCAGGATTCTCATCGGGAACAGCAGTTACCCCAGGTAAGGGGGGGCTGCAGGGAGAAGCGGGAGCCAGAGCGGGGGTCCCCCACCTGCCCCCCAACCCGAGAGGGCACAGCAAGCATTGGGGGGAGGGAGAGGGCTCCAAGAGCAGCTGGGGAGGGGTGGCGGGCAACAGGGCCAAGGTCAAGTTCCACGCTGGCACTCACGCTGTGGTCAGTGGATGCGGACTTACTGAGCAGCTACTGCACACCCAGAGCTGGGGACGTGGCCATGCATGCAACAGCCGCACCCCTGCCTCTCCGCTTACCAGGGGACCCTTCATGGTACAGTAACGAAGTCAGGGCATTGGAAAGGAGGGAAAGATAAGAAGGCAGAAGAGGAGGGGGACCTGTGTTGGGGTGACCAGGGTGGGCTTCTCTAGGGAAAGGACTCGAGCTGAGACCTGATAACAAGAAAGACAAGACCACGTGCAGATCATGGCAGAGTATTCTGGCATGTGCAAAGGTCCTGGGGCAGGACAGAGCTTGATGTATTCCACAACTGGAGACTTGCATTGATGATGGATCAGGCAGTACTTTCTGAGGCTAGGTGCTGATTTTGTGCCTCAGTTTCCCCCCTCCCCCACCAAGTGAAACTGGAATGACAATTCCTCTAGTCAGCTCGTGAGAGATATGAGGATGGCAATCGAGACTCCCTTCCCTGGTTGGAGGAGAGCTCGCCTCTGGCCCCTAGGCACCTCCTCAAGTGACGCTCCTTACCCTGTGGGGGCAGCCCGGACAGTCGGGACATGCACAAGGTGCTGCAGGACTTCCTGGAGGCCCAGCAGGTGCAGGCTCCCGTGAAGCTGTACTCTGACTGGCTGTCCGTGGGCCATGTGGATGAGTTCCTGAGCTTCGTGCCCGCATCTGACAGGAAGGTGGGCTCCAGAGCTGCTTGAAGTGGGGGTGGGGGTCCCCTCCACGTTCCTGGGAGCCACAGAGACAAAGCGGTGCTCACTCCAGTGCCTCTGCCCCAGGGCTTCCGGCTTCTCCTGGCCAGCCCCGGGGCCTGCTACAGACTGTTCCAGAAGCAGCAGGAAGAAGGTCATGGAGAGGCACTGCTCTTCCAAGGAATCAAGAGTAAGTCCATCCAGGCACCGGGTGCTCACACCTGTAATCCCAGCTACTCGGGAGGCTGAGCTCGGAGGATGGCAGTGTGAGGCCAGCCTGGGGCAGAAAAGTCTGTTGAGACTCTTGAGTGAATCAGCCAAGAGCCGGGAGTGGAGGCATGGCTCAAGAGCACCAGCCTTGAGTGGAAAAGGCTGAGCAAGAGTGCAAGGCCCTGAGTTCAAGCCCCAGTACTGGAGCACGTGCGCGTGCACACACACGCACACACACACGCACACACACACACACACGCACATACACACACGCACATACACACACACTCACACACGCACACACACACACTCACACACGCACACACTCACACACGCACACACACACACACGCACACACACTCACACACACATGCACATACACACTCACACACACGCACGCACACACACTCACACACACACGCACACTCACATACACACACGCACACACACGCACATACGCACACACACACGCACACGCACACACACACACACACACACACACTCACACAGCGTAAGCCCGTCCTGCCCTACTCTGTGCGGGCGCTGTCCTCCCTGGTCACCAAGCCTCCTACTCCTGGTGGGAGCATCCAGGAAGCAGAGGTCTTCTGAATGCTGTGTGCCAGACGCCATGCCAGGCACTGGGTGTCCCAGCCAGCCGTGAGAGCAACTTCAACAGGGGTTTAGGGACAGCCAGAAGGGCTTCCTGGAGGAGGCAGAGGCCATGAGGGATGAGCAGGAGCGGGGGTATAGAGGGAGCCATGAGGGGCAAGGAAGGAGGAGCTTGCAGACAGTGGGAGCAGCAAGTGCAAAGGCCTGGGGGCCGCAGAGAGCAGGTGTGAGCGGAGGACAGCCAGGACACAGGCTGGGGCGGAGGCTGAGCGGCCCGTGTGGCTGATCACTCTCACCCAATGTGCAGTGGGGTGCCGTGGGGTTCCCAGCCGACCCGCTTCCTTCCCCTCCCCCACCCTGCACGGCTGGGACCAACGTAGGGTTTCACAGGCGGGGCAGGCACTGAACCACCGCATGGCCCCAGCACACGGCTTCTCCCCTCTAAACCCTCTGTTTTTGGAAGAGATTCTCCGGGGAATGAGCCCGGGTGCCAGGCTGCATGGGATTACGGACTGCCCACAAGGTGCCTGCACCCTGGAACCCCCCCCTTACAGCCGGGGGGTGCGGAGTCTCCACCACGCCCACCCCAGGGCTGACCCACCTCCCCAGTCTTTGCTTGTATTTTCTTTTTCCCCCTGACAGGAAGAAAACAGCAGACCATAAAGGCCATCCTGTCCAACAAGGTTCTGAAAGAACAGAACTCCTATGCCCAGGTGGGGAGTCTGGGGGGGCTGGAGGGGGGGGAAGGTCCTGGCCACATCCCCACCCCTACCCTGTCCTTGGGATGGCCTAGGCCAGGCTGAAAGTGGGAGGGACCTGCTCTGGCCCCGCCCCAACCCCTCCCCCTCCCCCGCCCGGTTCCCCCCCCACACCGTCCCTTTCTCCGCCTTTGCCCCAGAGCTGCATCGACTGGAATCGAGGGGTGCTGAAGAGGGAGCTGGGCCTGGCCGAGGAAGACATCCTGGACATCCCACAGCTCTTCAAGCTCACAGGCAACTCCAAAGCCAGGCTCAAGGTGGTGGCCTTCTTCCCCAACATGGTGAGGAGGTGGCAGCCCCCCCCGCCCCCTCCCTCGCCCAGGGCCTTGACCTCCCAGGAGGAACGGGGGGCTGCTAGAGGAGTGCTTCTCCCTGCTCAGGTCTGAACAGCTTCCTCGCTCCCCTCCCCCGCCTTGTGACACTGGGGGATTCCAGATGAGGCACAGAGAGAGATGGCATCTGACACAAGAGCACACAGCACCAGGACGGGGCTGTCTGGCTTTGGAGCCCCCCCCCCTCTGCTGATACTTCAATGGCATCTGGCTAACAGGCTCTTACCAGCCAGGCTTCCTTGTGCTGAGCAGGAAGGGCCAGTCCTTGTGTGTGTGTGTCTGTGTGTGTGCCCATGCGTGTGCACTTGTCCTGGTGCTTGAACCCAGGAGCTCGTGTTCTTACTTGGCTTTTGCACTCCAAGCTGGTGCTCTACCACTTGAACCACAACTCCACTTCTGGCTTTTTGGTGGTTCATTGGAGATAAGAATCTATTGGATTTTGCTGCCCAGTCTGGCTTTGAACCATGATCCTCAGATCTCAGCCACCTAAGTAGCTGACAGGTGTGAGCCACACTGGGTACAACCAGGATTTTCAAGGCTGCCTGAAAGCCTTTCTCTCCGGTCTTTCTGGGTGGGTGGCGCAGTGGGGGAGTGAGGTGAGGGGCTCTCTCTGACCAGGGACCCCCATTTCCTGCAGGTGAACATGCTGGTACTGGGGAAGCACCTGGGCATCCCCAAGCCCTTCGGGCCGCTCATCAATGGCCGCTGCTGCCTGGAGGAGAAGGTGCGCTCGCTGCTGGAGCCGCTGGGCCTGCACTGCGTCTTCATCGACGACTTCGCCCCGTACCACATGCTGCATGGCGAGGTGCACTGCGGCACCAACGTGCGCCGCCGGCCCTTCAGCTTCAAGTGGTGGCACATGCTGCCCTGAGCGCCGCCCCCTCCTCCTCCCCCCTCTCTCCCCCCCCCGTGGTGCAGCCCGGCAGGGATTCTGGGAAAGGCTGGGCTCCCTGGGCGCAGCCAGCCCTCCCAGCAATGGCTCCTCTCCTCTCCTCTCCTGGGCCCAGCTCCCCACTCCTCCATGGTCCTCCTGTCGCAAACTCAGCTCTGCCCAGAGGAGCTAACATAAAGACGTTTTTACTCACTTTCTACATAAGGCTGTGAAGTTGTCCCTGTCGCTCGGGCATGTCCCCTGCTGTCCTGGCTGTGACCAGCTCAGGAAAGCTACCAAGACACACTGGAAGCCAGGTGGCTTTTGCTCCCAGGTCGTTAGTCGCTCTATGAAATCGTGCAGGACTCTGGTTCTGAGCTTCTTGTAGAACCCAAGGAAGGGAGCCAGGCATGGCAGCACACACCTGTAATCCCAGCTACTCCGGAAGCAGAAGCAGGAGGATCTGGAATTAGAGCTAATTTGGGCCAAGTTAGTAGGACCTTGTCTCAAGGACATATTGAAAAGGGGGTGACATTGTTTCACATAAATGGGCATGTTGTACAAAGGGGTTTCAACTATTTGAAGATAATAGTAATAAATATGAAGGGTTGATGGTGTAGCTCAAGCGGTTGGACACCTGGGTGAGACCCCGGGTTTAATCCCCAGTACTGGAAAAAAAAAAAAAAAAGGCTGGGTGCTGGTGGCTCACACCTATAACCCTAGCTACTCAGGAGGCTGAGATCTGAGGATCAAAGTTTGAAGCCAGTGCAGGCAGAGAAGTCCGTGAGACTCTTATCTACAACTAACCAGCAAAAAGCCAGAAGTGGAGCTGTGGCTTAAGTAGTATAATGCCAGCCTTGAGCAAAAAAGCTAAGAGACAGCATCTCCGCCCGGAGTTCAAGCCCTAGTAGTGGAACAACAACAAAAAAACTTCCAGCACTGTACTGCTAGCCTGTGTCTCATTATGCATTGTGAGTGTGTGTGTGTGTGTGTTGTGGGGCCTAAACTCTGGGCCTGGGCGCTGGCCCTCAGCTCTTCAGCTCAAGGCTAGCGCTCTACCACTGGAACCATAGTACCACTTCCAGCCTTTTCTGCTTATGTGGTGCTGAGGAATAGAATCCAGGGCTTCATAAAATCCAGGCAAGGCAAGCGCTCTACCACTGAGCCACCTTCCCAGCCCTCATTATGCACCTTTAAGGCATCTGATGCCAACAATAAATGCCATGAAGCAGAGGCTGCAAGTGAGGGGGAAAGAAAAGCCAGGACGGACGTGGGGACAGAGCCCGGCCCCAGCTTAACTTCCGGTGTGCTTCTTCCCATGTGTCCTGCCACCGGCTGAGCTGTGTCCCCTGAAATACAAACATTGAAGTTCTAATCCCCAGTCCTGCAGAATGTGACTGCTTTGGAAGACGCTCTTTCTAGAGCATCCACGAGTCCAAAATGAGGTGATCAGAGTCAAATGAGCTCAGAGTGAGCCAAAGATGCTTAGAGTCATTGAATTTTGAGTCCCACCTGGGGCTGCCTTGGCAGGGCTGGGTCAAATGACCCTGGGGTTCCATGCCCACGTGACAGCCAGCCCACAGAGCACGCACACCTGAGGCCAGGAATTCAAACACACACCCTCACACAGATGAGGCCCCTCATCTTACTGACCCCACGCTTGCTCGGTTGGCAAGCCCAGGGAAAACTTCCGACCAACGCCTGTTCCGAATCAAACTCAGGCCCCGGCTCACCCTGGACGCCGAGTACGGCTTTCAAATAAAGTACCTTGAAACATGACAGTGATTTTTGCCACCACAGACCCAAACCGACCATTTCTACCCTTTCATGTTGCATTTCCACGATAAACTCCTGCCTCTGACTCGTTCCTGGACGCCGAGCTTGTTGATTCACACAAACACCCTCCCAATACCCCCATGCCGTTCACGGCATCTCCAGCCCCTGGCCTTGCCCCCCCACCAGAGACACACAGTCACAGCCAGGTGGCTTCAAATACAAGATGTGGGCTGAGGCCAGAGATTCTGGACCCAGGGGGCCTCTGGGATGGGTCCCTGGGGTCAGGGGTAGGGACGAGGGTGGGGACCTGCTGCCGCTCTCTCCCAGCTCTTGTGTCATGGTGACTATAGTACTCCTGGATGCAGAGCCTCTCCCCTCCCCCCCACCTCTGCCTGTGCTTTACAGAGATCCTGTGTCCCAGGTCATCTCTGCCTCGAGATCCTCAATGTAACCCCCACCCCCACCCCGCACAGAGTATTTTCATATCCAGGGTGACATTCCGGACAGACGTGGCCCTCTGAGCAGTACGCCTGTGTGAACTGCGGGGTGGGGAGGAGTGGGAAGTTTAACTTCATAAACCGAGTGTCGACTTTCAGACTTCTACAGTCACGCACCTGTCTGAGATCTGGTTCCCAGACCAGATTCTGCACCAGAGACTCACTGCAGGAGGTTCATGTGCGACTCAGAACCCCATGGAGGGAGTGTGGGGCCCATGCAGGCTTCAACGAGGACCCCTCGGGTTGCAAGCAGCCTAGTGTTTGTACCCCCCTCACACACCACATTGGGTAGGCCACCCCGGGAGGGGGACCTAGGCCAGCTGAGCATCTCCTGTGCTTGGAAGACGCTTCCAGAAGGACTTGCTGTGAGCAGGCAGGTGCTACTCTCTTGTAGCTGGGGAAACACGCCCCCCCTCCAGAAGGGGGGCCTCACAGGCCCACCCACCAGGGTCCATCCATGCTGGCTTAAAGTGACCACAGGGCTTGGGTCAGCTGAAGAGTCCTGGGAGCCCACTGGGTTATTTGGGGGGAAGAAGCAGGCAAGGTCACCTAGTCATTTGTACCCCCCCTCCTCCAGGGATCTTCCCGGGACTGGGGATTCAGTGGTGAAGGGGACTCCCCTCCTCTCCCCCAGAATGCAGTGTCCTTCACCTCCTCCTGCCAGGTGCCATGGGCCCAATGGGACAGGCCAAGCACCTGATGCCACCCAGAGGGAATTTGAGGGTTTTCCTGGCCAGCTACCTCCAAGGAGCAACTAAAGCAGCCCATTCAGGGCCGAATCCTTCCCTCCATGCAGCGATTTTCACTTTGAGGCTTGAACAGGCCTGACCCCTTTCCCTCCCTCCCCTCCCCCCTCTCCCCCGCCATCCCAAGTCTTCCTCAGATCCCAGACTCCAGAACAGTGGGGGTTGGTACTAGTGACCAGCAGCTGCAGGGGTCAAAGCAGGCTTCGAACTCAGCTCCTGCCTAACATAGTCATGCCCGATGTAAAACGCAAAGCTTTTCTCCAAACTGGACCAGGAAGGAAGATCAGCAAGGGCTGGAATCCTATGTAGCACAGACTCTTTGTTAGGTTTAATAAATAAGAGGGCTGGCCAAGCGCTCAGGGCTCATGCCTGGCATCCTAGCTACTCAGCAGGCTGTGATCTGAGCGTTGTGGTTTGTGCAGAAAGGTCTGCCAGACTCCGATCTCCAATTAACAGGCAAAAAAGCCAGACGTGGGGTTGCAGCTTAAGTAGTTGAGCACGTGTAGTTATGAGTGAGAAAGCCAATCAAGAAGCATAAGTCCGTGAGTTCTAGCACCAAAAACATAAGAAGGGAGGGCTGGGGCATGGCCAGAGCACCTGTCTAGCAAACATAAGCCCTGATTTCAAACTCCCCCTCCCCCCAAATCCTAAGCCTGTGTTCCACTGAGATGGATGGCAGCTGCCTCCCACTCGTGCATTCTACCTACTTTGTGTTCCCCGCCCCCCCCATTGTTTGGTTGACAGCTGTGGGCAACCAGCTCACCTGAATCACCAGGAACTAGATACAGCCAACAGCCCATGTCGTTCCCCCCCCCAACCCACTACTCCAGGGAAATACAATGTTACCAAACTTCCCTTCCCTGATGGTTTTTGTCACCACCATGGCCTAGAGGTCCCTTGGTCCGGCCCTTTGCCCAGCTCTCCTCATTTACTTTGGGAATCATGCACTCTACAAATCCTAGATCTTGGGGGTGCTGCGTCCCAACCATGGCTCCAGCTTATCCCCCTGACCTGCAGGTATTTCTGCCTGATGGCTTCTAGAAGAGTCTTTGAGTAAGTCTGTTCACGCATCAACTTCCCACCCTCCTCCTCCTCCCGGCTGAAGGTGGCCAGCCTTGGAGAGCACAGACGCTGCTGATAAATCACCCCTTCTCATCTCCCCTACCCCTGCGCACCCCACCGAGGAGCAGCAGCCACACCTGGATGGGGGGGGTGAAGCCTCCCTCTGCTTAATAAGGGGGCGGGTTAGAGAGGCCCACGACCCATAGCAGGGGAGAGCGGGCACACACTCAGGCCTCCGTGCTGCAGTCAGCTTGGATAGTCCTACCATGTCTGTCCAGCATCTCATCCGTCTGTCCTTGGACAGCCCTGTCCACGCCGTCTGCATACTGGGCATGGAAGTCAGCGTGGACATCAATGGGTAAGGCTGGCACTGTGCTCACTGTCCCTGAGGATCAGGGGTTTCGGGGGACCCCAGGTTCGGGTCCCTAGAAGTCCTTCCCTTTTGTCACAGAAAGCTGGCTAAGTCCCTCGGCCCAGGGCTGGCTGGGCAGCGTGAGGGAATCAAGGGCCTTCGTACCTCTCTGCTCCCCTGGCGGGGCTGATCCTGAGGAGGAGACCAGGCAGCCTCTGCCTTCCCCGGCGTCCTGGCTTAGATCTCCCTCGTCCCTGGCCCTCTTCCTTTTCTCACCAGGATAGCTCTGGGGCTCAGACACGGCCGCTCCCTCCTTGGGAGCTGGGGATTTGTAAAGGAACCTGAGGAGACTGGATGAGGCTGACATTGTTAGGGCCTTTCACCCCCCCAGCAGCAGCAGGCCTCTGCTTCAACTTCCCAGGGGCCAGAGGGCTGGGGGTCACCCCCACTCTGCGGGAGCCTGCCAGCCCGCGGAGGGGGGACATCGTCTGCATCTGACTCTGCCTTCAGGTGCGCCCCCACGGAGTGCACGTCCTTCACCATCCACGGCTCCCCCGGGGTCCTCATCGGCAGCTCGAGCACCACCTTCACGAGGAAGGAGGACACTACTGTCTCGCGTCCGCTCCCCAGTCCCGCGCACGTGCTGCTGCAGATGCTCTCGCTCAGCTTCAGTGAGGACGAGGACAAGGTGAGGAAATGGGCAGGTGGCCCCCGGGGGTCTCACAGAACACCGGGCTGGTCTATGGGCTCTCTCTGGGGGGACAGGGGGTGGGGAAAGAGGTGCCTCAGTGGGGCTCAATCTGGGCCGTAGGGCTAAACTTGCCCTCCCAGTGCAGTCAGAACCTGGTGGGGGGTTTGGCGCCCCGCTTTTATAGGTGCAGGACCCTGGCCCAGAACTTGAGGAGTGGGGGAGGGAGGGCCTTGTTGGCAGCTGGCCGGAGGCTAATGTGGCTGATGGGCGTGTGATTCACTCCCTCTCCTTAAGCTGCGTCCCTGGATGAGCCCCTCTCTCCTGGGCTCAGTTGAGGGGACTCAGCTGGGCCTCACCCACCTGAAAGCCGGTCAGAGCTCAGCCTCTACTACCAGGAGGGGGCAGCAGAGGGGAGGCCCAGCCTTGGGGGAGCAAACAGGAGAACCTGCAGGCCAAGGCTCTGACTAATGGCTGGGTCCCTGGCTCAGGATGGAGTTGAAGTCGAAGCCAGGGTGGTCTCTGGAAGGAGCGGCTGGGACATGACTAGCCCAATCCCCAGGGGTGTCCCCTCCTCCAGGCAGCTGGAGCTGTCGGAGGGCCTGCCTGAGGGAATCAGGAGACAGGGTCCCAGGAGCATGACAGCGCTTGGGCGATGCCCTGGCAGCCGGGATCGCCTCTGGGCAAGGGAGGAAGTAGAGACCCCTGAACACACCTGCAGGGCCAGTTGTGCAATGAGACATCAAAGGGCCGGGGTGCCATGGCAGTTTGAGTGCCAGGTCCCCCAGGCCAGCTCCCCAGGAGATGTTGGGAACGCGACACTTGAACCATGAATTCAAGGTCACGTCCCTTGGCCTGTGGCTCTGCTCCCGGTGTGCCACAGATCCTGGTGCTGTCTCCACAGGTGGAGGTGTCCTACTTCTGCCCCAATGAGGACAGCCCTGCCGCCACAGCTGTGCTGTACCTCACCAGCATCTGTGAGTACGGCTTCCCCCAGGGACCCGGCCCGCCCTTCACAGGAGAGCGGAGGCTTTGCCCAGCCAGCGAAACCGAGGACCCGGCCTCCTGGGTTCCTGAGCTGATTGCAATCGGACCTCTACCGCTGCAATGTCTCTTAATACCTCCCTACTTCAGGGTCTGCGGCCTCCAACACCAGTCCCTTCTTGACAATTCTATCCACCTGCTCCTTCCCAGGATGCTTTGCAGGACTCTTCCCCCTGTGGGCCAGGGAAAGTCTTCCAGGCCCACCTGGCTTAGATGCCCCTCCCCCATCCCATCCTCACCCCCAGTCTTCAGCCAGGCAGTGCCGATTAGCTATCGCCTATCTCAACATAGTTTCTTAGGTGTCTAATGTAACAGACGCCAAATCAAAGTGGTTTTCCTTCTTTCAAACCTACCTTTCTAGTAGCTTCCCTGGTGCAGTCTATGGTCGCTTCGGCCTGCTTGCTGCTCAGGCTGGGAACCTTGGAAATGCCTTTAGTCTCTGCTCAGCCTGTCAATCTGTGGGTCTTGATGAACTCTCTTCCCATGCCCTCACCCTGGTCTAAGCCTCCATCCCTTGTCTCATAGGCACATCTCCCATTGACGCTGCTGCTTTTGCTCTTCTGTAGGGCTTGGCTTGGTCTAGCAGCCAAGCGTGTGTGTGCGTGTATGTGTGAGAGTACAAGATAGTTCTGGGGTTGAACTCAAGGCCTTCCACCCTTGCTTGGCTTTGTTTGCTCAAGGCTGGCACTCTACCACTTGAGTCACACTTCCATTTTGGGCGTCTTTTTTTGCTGGTTAGTTGGAGATTAGAGGCTCATGGACTTTTCTGCCCCCGGCTGGCTTTGAACCTTGATCTCCAGATCTCAGCCTCCTGAGTAGCTAGGATTACAGGCGTGAGCCACCAGTGCTCCGTTGGTGCCTCAGTTCCAAGTCTTCAACTGCTTTTGTATTAGGCAGATCAAAGCCAGTGGCTAGCCACGGCTTGTGGGTCATGCCCAGTCTGGATGGTTGAGATGCCCCACTTGCTTTTCAGACGTCTCCCTGGACGCGGACATCTACCGCGATGGGCAGCTGGAGATGGCAAGTGACAAGCTGGCAAAGGTGAGATGCTGCCCAAGAGCCGGTGGGGCCCACCCCTGCCCCCACCCGACCTCCAGAGCCTCGGTTACACTGCACGTCAGCACTGAAGTCGATTAGTGGCTTCGCCCCAAGCCAGGTTTCCAGCAACTCTAGACACTCCTCACCTGGTCAGCTGGATCAGGGTTCACTGCCAGCCTGGTGGGGCGCACCTCTTCAATTTGCCCCACTTGCCTGGCACTAAGCTAGGTAGAGCTGGGAGCCTGGATCAGATCTTCCCTCTCGGCTCCTGGCCTGAGGCGGACACCTCAACCTCTGTCCTGACATGTTCCTAGGGCAGAGGGGAAAGGCTGGCTCTGGCCTTGGTGGGTGCTGGCATGGGAGGAGCTGAAGGTATATGTGGTGTCTTCCTGAGTTGATATGCGTATCATTTGCAGAAAAAGTGGGTGTGGGGGCCCAATGGCTGGGGCGCCATCTTACTGGTGAACTGCAACTCTGTCGATCTGAGCAAAGTCACGGACAAGGCCATCTTCTCCAAAGGTGAGCCTGCTGGCCCTCCTCCGACCCCTCCTCAGCCAGGCCCCACCCCGGACACAGGGAGAGTTCCTTTGGGTGGATCAGGTCTCCAGTCTTGAGAGTTGGGCGGTGGTACAGTGCTTGCCTAGCATAGGTCTTGTTTTTGTGCCAGTACTGGGGCTTGAACTTGGGGTCTAGGCACTGTCCCTGAGCTGTTTAGCTGGTATTCTTACCACTTGAGCTACTGCTCCACTTGCAGCTTTCTGTTGGTTAGTTGGAGATAAAAGGCTCATAGACTTTTACCTGCCCAGACTGGCTTTGAACTGTGATCTCAGATCTCAACCTCCCAAGTAGCTAGGATTACAAATGTGAGCCACTGGTGCCACTTTGTCCTGTTCTTGAGAGCCCTAGCACCCCCCACAGGCATACCACATGTACTGATCTCCTCCACAGCTGTTTTGTGGTAACAGATCATGTGGCTTTGTGGGAAGAGCCTAGGCTATCCTGGGGTTTGAACTCTGGGCCTCACACTTGCTAGACAGGTGCACTTCCACTTGAGCCATACATCCAGTCCTTTTTTGGGGGGGGGCCCAGTCGTGGGGCCTGAACTCTGGGCCTGGGTGCCGTCCCTCAGCTCTTCAGCTCAAGGCTAGCGTTCTACCACTTGAACCACAGTGCCACTTCTGGCTTTTTTTTCTTTTTGCTTATGTGGTGCTGAGGAATCGAACCCAGGGCCTCATGCATGCAAGGCAAGTGTTCTACCACTGAGCCACCTTCCCGGCCCCACATCCAGTCCTTTTGCTCTGGTTATTTTTGAGATAATTCCTTTTGGACCAGTTAAAACATGCACTACCACCTGTTTATGCTTCTGATTGTAGCTGTGATGATGGGCATGTACCACCATGGCACAGATTTTTTTGTTTGTTGTTGAGATGGGAGTCTCACTTTCTTGCCCAGGCTGGCTTGGAACTGTGATCCTCCCAATCTCTCGGCTCCTGAGTAGCTGGATTATAGGTGTATAGCACTGAGCCCAGCCAAACACATAGGCTTTAATGTCAAGATGTCAGTGTTCCTTTGCACCAACCTCCACCTTGGTTTCTGCCACTTCCAGCCCTGGGACACCAGGGTCTGAAGTTGGTGTCTTTTCTTTTGCCCAGAAATAAAGACTCTGGCTGAAGTGACTCTGACTGTCCAAGGCCCCAGCAGCACCTTAAAGAACTATGGGCTGGTCCTCCACACCTCTGAGGAAGAGGCGAAGAAGATAAGAATCTACTGGCCCCAGGGTAAGGATCCCAACTCCAAGTCTTCCTAGGCCCCCTGGGGGCTGGGATGAGATGGGCCTTCACCACCTCTAGGTCTCAGAAGGGTCCTGCTGTGAGCCCAGAGCTTCAGACCAGGGGCTGCCATGGAAGGAATCGCGTCCTGGAATTCTCTGCTGCCACCCTCACCAATGTAAAATGGAGCTGTTGGCACCTATTCTGTAGGATTCTTGCAGCTAGGAGAGGAGCAATCTGTTCTAGCTGATAGGACAGCCATAGCCTTAGAGAACTCTCCTCCCAGTAGCCTCCACCAGAGGAGTTATCTGAGAGAGAGAGAGAGAGCGCACATGCACACCTGCGCCAGTACTAGCACTATAACTTGGGGCTGTAAGTTGTCCTTCAGCTTTTTCCCTCAAGGCTGGGATTCTACCCACTTGAGCCCACAACTCAACCTGGGGCTTTGTAGTGGTGAATTGGAGAGAAGAGTCTTTGTGGACTCCTGTCTCAGCCTCCCGAGCAGCTAGGCTTGCAGCTGAGCTGCTGGTGCTCAGCTTCCCATCTGTATTCTGGAGACCCTCGCTATACTGAACTTTCAAAATTCAGGCACCAAGAAACCCAAGTGGTGTGCCTGTCCTGGCGCCTACATCCCAGGCCGCCCTTCACCCCCTGCCTGCCTGCCTCCCCTGGAGGTAGGCACTCACCCTGCCCTGCAGCCTGCTGGTCGGGTGCTGGGTTAGCAGTAGACATGTCTGCAAGTCTCCCTTAAGTCTTGACTTGCTATGCCTGGTGGCTTGGTTGAATGCCTGAGTTTCTCAGGTTGAGATTTAACTGAGTCAGAGTCTATGCTTCCTTCCCTACTGATGTGTGGGCCTCAGTCTGTCATCCTCCATGCCAGGGTCTCTAAGTCTGAATGCATTGCTGAACTTGGAATCTGAGTGCATGCAGAACAGGCTACGTGGATTGGTTCTCATATGCTAGGGGTCAATCATGGAGAACTGGGTTGTCTAGGCCTAG
The DNA here is from genome assembly GCF_024711535.1 of Dipodomys merriami. NCBI lineage: Eukaryota > Metazoa > Chordata > Mammalia > Rodentia > Heteromyidae > Dipodomys > Dipodomys merriami. The sequence continues at coordinate 18,530,450 of NW_027204270.1, read as the reverse complement.
CTTAGGCTAGGAGGGCTACGCTAGCTGAGTCATCCAGTATAGAAAGCCCAGAGATGGCCTGGGCCAGACAACATGGTCCCCAGAAGCCTCCCAGAGGGACACACACTGTACTTAATCATGAGTACCCTGCATAGTGACCCTCCTGGTCCAAGACAGGAACTTGGACTTGGGATCTGATGCTTTTGCTCATTGGCTGGTGCTCTACCACCTGAGTCATGCCTCCAACTACAACCTGTTCTCTCATTGAAAACTCTTATTGGAACCAGGCGCTGGTGGCACACAGCTGTAATCATAGGAGGCTAAGATGGAAGGATCAAGATTCAAAGCCAGCTCAGGCAGGAGAGTTGATGAGACTACTGGCTTTTTTTCCAGCAAATTAGAGATAGATCTGAAGATGGAGCTCATGGGGGTAGAGTTACCAGCCTTGAGTGAAAAAGCTAAACAAGAGGGTAAAGCCCTGAACTCAAGCCCCAGTACCAGCACAAACAGAATGCTTGGGAAGAATGCAGGTTAGGGAGAAGTCAACATGGGCTTTCACAAAGACCTCCAAGTGATGCTAAAGTTGACATAGTCTAGAATCTGAAGTTTCCAGAGAAATAGACACAGCAGACAGCTGGAGAAACAAGAACCTTGAAAGCATGGTAGCACGTTCTACTGGAGTAAGATGGCCAAGAATATGGCAGATGGTGATTGGTGGGGGCTCGGCGGTAGACTCTGGCCTAGCCTGTGTGCAGGCCCTGGGCCATCCCCAGTAGAGCTAAGGTTGCCACATCCTAAAGTGAGACCTTAGGGTGTGGCAGCTTGTCTTGCTGTTGAGATGAGATTTAAAGACCTGGCTTCAGCAGAGCTGAGGTATTTTTCCAGAAGAGTAGAGGAGGAGGAGCTGGGGTTGATGGTGCGTGGAAGAGAGCAGAGATGACCGGGGCACCTATAATCCTAGCTACTTGGGAGGCTGAGATCTGAGGATTGTGGTCCACTGTCATCCTGGTAGGAAAGTCAGACTCAGCCATCAAAATACCAGAAGTAGGGCTGTGGTGCAAGTGGTGAGAGTGCTAGCTTTGAGCACCAAAGCTCAGGAACAGTGTCCAGCCCCTGAGTTGAAGCCCAGGGCCAGTGTGTGCACACACAGACACACCAGGGTCTGAGAAGGGGAGCAAGGAGGGAGCAAGTGATGAGGAAGATGTCAGAGCTGGCATGGGCATAGACTGAGTGAAAGGGTCAGGAATGGCCTGTCTGGAGATGGCATGTGGACCGAGACTATTGGTGTCGACACCTAAGGTGGTACAGAATGTTGAAATGAGGCTAGGGATGTTCTGTTCTGTGACGTCCAGGACCAGGACGGCCTATAGAATGAGGGCAAATGACATTATATGGTGGCATGTGCTCCCTAGGAGGTGATTCTTGGATGATCTATGCCACCTCGAAGCCCAGTGGTTCATGGCAGGTAGAAGAAAGCATGGCCAAATTGCCAGCATTTGCCCTATGCCCTGAGGATCCCTGGAAGCCCAGCCCAAGGGTGCTGAGCCCAGAGAGGACCAGGGCAGGAAGAGGCTCTGTTAAGGTGACTTCTGTCTGACCCATAGGGCAGATGGTTCCCCCTCCCTGTCTAATAGGACACTGCACTCCACAAATGAACTGCGGTGGGAGGATACATAAGAGCCTGTGAGCTAGAGCCAATTCGTCTTGATCTGTTCAGTCCAGATCAAGGCAGTGAAACAGTGGTTTTTGTTTAGTGGTGGTAGGGATGAAAGCCAGGGCCTTGCTCATGTTAGCTAAGTGCCTGTCACTAGCCATAACCCCCAGCCTGCTCAAAATGTAAACAGCGTAGGGAGCTGGTGGCTCACACCTGTAATCCTGGCTACTCGGAAGGCTGAGATTCAGAAGACTGAGGTTCAAAAGCCAGCCTAGGCAGAGAAGTCTAAATGGCAAAACAGCGAGGCTTAGGGATGGCTCAAGTGGTAGAGCACTGGCTATGAGCAAGAAAGCTTAAGTGTGAAGCCCAGAGTTCAAGTCCCCTTCCTGCTATAAAGAATAACGAGGACTGGGTACCTGTGGCTCACGCCTGTAATCCTAGCTACTCAGGAGGCTGAGATCTGAGGATCATGGTTCAAAGCCAGCCTGGGCAGGAAAGTCTCATGAGACTCTTATCCCTAATTAGCCAGCAAAAAGCTGGACGTGGAACTGTGACTCAAGTGGTAGAGCACCAGCCTTGAATAATAAAGGTAAGGGTTTGCCACAAAAACGTACAGATGGGTCCCTCTTGACTTGCCTGCCCTGTGGTGAATCCTCTTCAGAGGAATGGCCAAGAGGAGCCTGGTTCTTCAGGGCAGGTGGTGGTCTTGCGCTTGTAGTTGGGTTCTCACTGGACTGGTGACCAGCCATGGTCCAGCCCAGGTCTCTGGGAAGGCCTCATTATCAAGAGGGCAGGGTCTGTGCTGGGGAATCCCAATGGAAAACTCTGCCTTGTCCAGTCCTGTGTCTTTCCCCCAGGAGACCTGGTTTGATGGGGAGTGGGGGGTGGGGGTGGGGGAATTGAAGCTTCTAGTTGCCAGGAGTGTTGTCAGCCCAGCACCTGAAGCAAGAGGGGAGAGGCTGGGCCTGTGGCCAACATGGGGGGAGGGAGGAGGTCTGCCTGGAGGTCTGCCTGGAGGTCACTGACCATAGCCAAGCAAGAGGCCAGCGTCTGACCAGGAATGGCTGTGTATGTGGGAGGAAGTGGAGGCCTGAGGAGGTGGTGACCAGATCGTTCTGGGTCTTGGTTGGCCGGCATAGTCAGTTAGGAGTCCCTGGGGCAAGAATCCACCCGAAGGCTTCATACAGGGAGCAGGTGTCCGCACGGCAGCTGTCATGTCAAGAATGGGTGAGGAGGGCAGAGGTTACCATGCATCCAGGCAGGAGGTCGGAGTGGACAGGTGGGCAAAGTTGGGAGGCTGTGGGTCAGATGATCTCATGATAGATAAAGGCAAAGCTTAGGATCTAGCCATGGGAGGCCCCCATGGTGTGTGGGGTCACTTGCTTTTCATCTTAGGAACAGATTTCAAATGAGAGACCATAAGAACCTTGCATTTTGTTGGTTTCATTTTGGTGGTTTTGTGCTTGTCTTGGGGCATGAATTCAATGCCTGGACGCTGTCCTTTAGCTTTTTTGCTCTAGGCTAGTGCTCTACCATTTGAGCCACAGCTCCACTTCTGGCTTTTTAATGGTTAATTGGAGATGAGTCTCATGAATTTTCTGCCTATGCTGGCCTTGAAACTTGATCTTCAGATCTCAACCTCATAAGTAGCTAGGGTTACAGGGGTGAGCCACTGAGTACCTGGCTAAAATCCTGCTTCTTTTTTTTTTTTTTTTTTTTGGTCAGTCGTGGGGCCTGAACTCTGGGCCTGGGCGCTGTCCCTCAGCTCTTCAGCTCAAGGCTAGCGCTCCACCACTTGAGCCACAGCACTATTTCCTGCTTTTTCTACTTATGTGGTGCTGAGGAATCAAACCTTCATGCATGCAAGGCAAGCACTCTACCACTGAGCCACCTTCCCAGCCCCTGCCTTCCCTCTTTTTTTTTTTTTTTTTTTGCCAGTTCAAAGTTTGAACTTTAGGCCTCACATCTTGCTTGGCTTGCTCATTTGGCTGGTGCTCTACCACTTGAATTATGCCTCCAACCTAGCTTTTCTCTAATTGGAAATAGAGTCTGGTAGACTTTCCTGCCTAGGCTGGCTTGGGGCTGTGATCCTCAGATCTGTCTCCTGAGTAGGTACGATTATAGGCATGAATCACTGCTCAACAGACCCCATATTTTCCTAGTGCTAGTCCTGGGGCTTGAACTCAGGGCCTGGACACTGTCCCTGACCTTTTTGCTCAAGGCTAGTGCTTACCCTTTGAGTCACAGCTCTACTTCTGGCTTTTCTTTTTTTTTTTAGTAGTTTCCTGGAGATAACCTCATGGACTTTCCTGCCCAGGCTGGCTTTGAACTGTGGTCTTCAGATCTCAGCCTCCTGAGTAGCTGGGATGACAGGTGTGAGCCAGTGGCACCCAGCAGACCCTGCCTTTTCTTTGGAGCTCTTAACTTGGGAGTGGCATCTATCTTTTTTTTTTTTTTTTTTTGGTCGGTCGTGGGGCTTGAACTCTGGGCCTGGGCGCCGTCCCTCAGCTCTTCAGCTCAAGGCGAGCCCTCTACCACTTGAGCTACAGCGCCACTTCGGTTTTCTGGTGGTTTATTGGAGATAGGAGTCACAGTCTCTCCTGCCCGGGCTGGCTTTGAACCGCAATCCTCAGATCTCAGCCTCCTGAGTAATCAATCCTTTCTTCTACTGGAAGTTTGACTTTCCCAGCTGAGGCTGCCTTTGTACAAAAAAATCTTGCTTTGAGGACTTTACTAGATTCCCCCCTAAAGCTGGATTTGTGGATCAGATGTAGAACCACCTGCTGCGAGTCTTTGCCCCGACTGAGCCCTGCAAATGAAGGTATTTCCACGTCCCTGCCTCCTGACAGATCTTGGGCCTTCAGTGGGTATTGGTGCCTAACTGTCCGATCTTTAGAAACAAGCTGTTCAGCTCCTGCCTGCCTGGAGCTCAGCCTGGCTCCGGCTCCAGGCAGACGCCAATTCTCCACCTAGCCAATGGGAGAAGCAGCCCTGGGCTGCTTCAATGGCCATTGTCCTTCTGTCTCTAGAAGATGCCCAGTCTACGTTCAAGCTGGTGGTGGGCCCCAGCCAGCATTTCCACACCTTGTCACCGCTGGAGAGTATGGAGCAGACCTTGTATGCGGAGGCCATTGACTTTCCCAGCAGCAGCTTTTCCGGTCTGATTTTCTTCTCTCTCTCTCTGGTGGAGCAGCCTCAAGACTCGGTATGTCTGTTGCCAAGTAGGTAAGGAACCCTGGGATGGGGAACGAAGGGGAGGAAAAGCATCTTCCACACCTGGGCGGGCGGTAGGATGTTTCAGTTAAAGACAATGGGCTTCAGGCCCCAAAGAGGGGAGGGGAGAGAGCAGAGCCAGCTTACCACTGACCTTGTCTTCTGTCACAGGCAATCCCCGAGACCCCGATATACAAAGACACTGTAGTGTTCCGGGTAGCACCCTGCATCTTCATGCCCAGTACCCAGATGCCTCTGGAGGTCTACCTGTGCAGGTAGGACCCCCATCCCCAGCCCAGGACTGCCTACACTGCACCCTAAGTGTGCAGATGGAGTTGGTTAACTAGACAGCTCACTAGGAGACCGCATCTGTCCATCTAAGCTGCCTGGTCCTCCTTCAAGAGTCCGGGCAGGCCGGGCGCCTGTGGCTCACACCTGTATTCCTAGCTACTCGGGAGGCTGAGATCTGAGGATCATGGTTCAAAGCTAGCCCAGGCAAGGAAAGTCCGTGAGACTCTTATCTCCAATAAAACCACTAGAAAAGGCTGGGAAGGTGGCTCAGTGGTAGAGCGCTTGCCTTGCATGCCTGAGGCCCTGGGTTCGATTCCTCAGCACCACATAAACAAAAAGAAAAAAAGCAGGAAGTGGCACTGTGGCTGAAGCAATAGAATGCTCACCTTAGCTGAAGAGCTGAGGGATAGTGCCCAAGCCCAGAGTTCAAACCCCACAACCGACCAAAAAAAGTCTGGGCAGGCATGGAAGAGTTTGAGGGTCCTAGATACAGCAATGCATGGTGTGGTCTCATCCATGTTGTGGGCTGTGGGTTTTTTTTGCAGAAATTGGGGAACAGGCAAACAGCATGATTTCAGGCAATATAAAATACTTTGGGATTCAGTCTTCCTGGAATCCTAGTTACTCGGGAGGCTGAGATGTGAAGATTGAGGTTCAAAAATAGCCTGGGCAGGAAAGCCCATGAGACTATTTCCAATGGATGGGGACGCTTGAGTCTCCCAAAAGGGTGGTATTCAGGCATGGCTTGACCCAGTTCAGCCACCGATCATCTGCGAGATGGGGAAAGGGAAAGGATGGACAGCCCACCTTGAAGGACCTGGGTCTGTCCTTTGGCTCCCCTCCCCCTTACTCGATGCTGTCACTGTACCACTTAAATCACAGCTTCACTTTTGGCTTTTTGCCTGTTGATTGGAGATAAATATTTCTCATGGACTTTCCAGCTCATGCTGGCTTTAAACCTCAACCTTCAGCTTCCTGCATTAAGGAATACAGACATGAGCCACTGTCGCCTAGCTCTTTTCTTGTGTGTGTGTGTGGTGGTACTGGTGGTTTGAACTTGGGGCCTTAAGATTCCTAGACAGGCACTCTACTACTGAGTCATGCCCTCAGCCCTTAGCACCCCAATTTTTGACACTTTAACGAGTATGGCCTTGTTCACATTCAAAGCACAGGGATCCATTTTGCTCATAAAACTGGAAGATTGGGACTGGAAAGGTGGCTCAGTGGTAGAGTGCTTGCCTTGCATGCATGAGGCCCTGGGTTTGATTCCTCAGCACCACATAAACAGAAAAAACCGGAAGTAGTGCTGTGACTCAAGTGGTAGAGTGCTACTCTTGAGCTGAAGAGCTGAGGGACAGCGCCCAAGCCCAGAGTTCAGGCCCCACGATGGACAAATAAACACAAAAACTGGAAGTTCTTCATGCGCTTGGGGCTTTAGATTCCATATGGACCCGCAGTGGTGGCGCTGTGTGTGGCGGTACTGAGATGCCAGGGGCGTTCATGATCCTTCCGTGGTCCCCATGCATCTACAATAACCTTCCTGGTCACCTCTAGAGACCACTTAGCTTCTTGGGGAACAAGAGACTCCACCAGTCCTGGGATTGGAGTTGGAAGAGCCCCAGGGCAGGAAGACATGCAGGGGATGACTGCTGGACAGGGGATAGGGCGGGGCTTCCCTGGGCAGGCGGTGCGTGGCTACTGTGCTCACCAATGGGCTGGCAGAGGCCCTTGGCCCCACCCTCCGGGACAGGGTGGTTGGGAGCAGCAAGGTCAGAGGCGGCTTCCTTTTCCCATGGCAGAGAGCTGCAGCTGCAGGGTTTTGTGAGCTCAGTGACAGAGCTGAGTGAGAAGATGAATGTCCCGGTGGCAACTGTGTATGAGGATGCCAACCGCCTGGGCAGGTGGCTCCAGGTAACACCCTACTTGGGGACACACGGTGGGGGAAGGGGGGCCAGGCAGGGCCACCGCACGCGTGACCCACACAGGCTCCATAACCCCTCTTTCATGGAGGGCTTTGCTGAAATAAGTTGGCAAAGTCCTGTGGACATGAGGAATAAAGCTTAGAGCGCAGCCCCCTACCTACCCCCTTGCCCCTCACCCCCAAACCCTGGGTGCCATAGGCTCCAACGCCCTCACTGCAGGCTCTGCATAGCGCTAGGCCCAGAACCACCCCGGCTCTGACAACACCGGAGCAACTGCCACGGGCTGGTGTGCCACGCTAAGGCCACGCTAAGGCCAGAGAGAAGGCAGAATGGAGCCGGTGCATGGGTAGCTGGGCTCCAGCAAGGCCCTGGGCTCGGAGCACAGTGAGAAACCAAAAGAGATGGTCAGCTCTCAGACCCACCTAGGCTTGGAAATCCTTGAATGAAACCCAAGAAAGCAGGGAGCTACTTGTGTAAGGATCGCTGTCAAGGAGGGCTGGGCACCGTGTGAAGCACAGGCCAGAGGTGGGCAAGAAATCTAGAACAAGGTGCATGTTGCTGAAAGGGAGGACACATCAGTGAAAGGTTGATTTTTAGGTTTTAAAAGGACACCCTAGAGGGGCTGGGAACATAGCTTAGTGGTAGAGTGCTTGCCTAGCATGCATGAAGCCCTGGGTTCGATTTCTCAGTACCACATACACAGAAGAGGCCGGAAGTGGCGTTGTGGCTCAAGTGGTAGAGTGCTAGCCTTGAGCACAGAGAGGCTCAGGGACAGTGCCCAGGCCCTGAGTTCAAGCTCCTGGACTGGCAAAAAAAAAAAAATCACTGTAGAGGGGAGTGGCTTTGCGTTCTTATAATCCCAGCCTTTGTTTGGGAGGCTTAGGAGAATTCTATGTTTGAGGCCAGCCTCCTGCCCCTGAGAGGGAAGTAAAATTTACAGGAAGCAGTGAGGTCCTTTTGCGCCTCTCAGGGAGCTGGGCATGGGCAGGAAGGTATGACGACCTCACAGTCCCTCCCTGTATCCTCTAGGACGAGATGGCTTTCTGCTACAGCCAGGCACCCCACGGGACCATCTCCATGGTCATCGATAGCCCTCGGACTGCCAAGCTGGAAGATTTTCCCATGAAATACTCACTGGTATGTGTGGGGCTTGGTTTGGCTGGGCTGATAAGAGTCCAGCCTCTTGCTGCTGTCCAGTGCTGGGGGGGGGGTGTAGGGGTGATGTGACAATCGAAAGAAAGAGTGGGGCTTGCAGCCACCCCCTCCTAATAACCCTGTCCCGTCTCCATCCTCCAGAGCCCCGGTATTAGCTACATGACTCTCTCAACAGAGGACCATCAGGTGGCCAGCCTGGACTCCGTGGGGAACATGATGGTATCTCCGCCGGTCAAGGCCCAAGGGAAGGATTACCCCCTAGGCAGGATCCTTATTGGCAGCAGCTTTTACCCCAGGTGAAGTCAACAGACCGGAGGTTGCCCCAGATGCCTTCAACAATTGAGGGGAGCCAGGCACTGGGGGTTCACGCCTGTAATCCTAGCTATGCGGGAGGCTGAGATCTGAGGATCAAAGTTTTGAAGCCAGCCTGGGCAGAATGAGGCTCTTCAGCAAAAAGAGAGAAGTGGCGGTGTGGCTCAAGTGGCAGAGTGCCAGCCTTGAGCAGAAAAGACCAAATGAGGGCAGAGTTTAAGCCCTGGTACTGGCACAGGCATGCATGCGTGCGTGTGTGCCCACACACACACACACACACACACACAGGCAGGATGGGGAGTTCTGGTAGACATCAATTTAAGCTGAAGTAAGGGTCCTTGAGTCTTCTCACATGAACCAGACTAGTGGTAGAAAAAAACAAGCTGTTCTTTCCTGGGTCAAGGTGATTGAATAGAAGCAAGCACAATTCAGTGTGGACATTTATTTCCACCAAAGAATGTGGTTGGATTTCTGCATGGCCATTCATCTGAAGCCTGCTGACGGGTGAATCTGGGCTTGATGTGGGAGCATCTGGTCATGTCCTGAGCTAGGTCAGAAGTAAAGGGTTATGAGCATTGCGTGACTCAGCCTCCTCCAGCTGTGCCAGACCAGATGCTTAGCCAGCCGCCAGCTCAGACCCCATTCTTTCCATCTTCTAGTGCCATGAGCCGGACCATGGGCAAGAGCCTCCAAGCCTTCCTCTACGCCCAGCAGGTACAAGCCCCGCTGGAGCTCTTCTCAGACTGGCTGATGACTGGCCACGTGGATGAGTTCATGTGCTTCGTCCCTGTGGAAAACTGCAGAGACACAAAGGTGGGGAAGGGGGTGGAGAGGGTTTAGAGGACAGCCGCAGACGCAACAGCGGAGCCCCTTAGAACCTTCTAGGGGGCGGGAGGGGTGTAGCTTCTGATCCCTCTCGGTTTCCAGGACTTCCGGCTACTGCTGGCCAGCCCCAGTGCCTGCTATGAACTGTTTCAGAAGAAACAGAGAGAGGGCTATGGAAATGCGACTCTGTTTGAAGAGGTCAGAACTGACCAGCTCATTTCTAATGGTAAGGGAACCCCTTCTTCGCCATACCCTCCCAGATGGCCAGCCTCAGCAGAAGGGAGATGGGAGAACCTGACCGTGGATGGGGTGCCTTTGGGGGCACCCAGCACCAAGGGGGACTCTGCGGGAACTGTGGTCCACACAGCTCCAGAAGTGCCGGGCATTTGGGTGGCACATGAGAACTTCTTTACATAGCATGTGGTGCGTATGCATGTGTGCGCATATGCACACAGCCCTTTGCAATACTGATTTCCTTCAGGGAGGGCTGGGTTGGGTGTCTCAGTCCCTTAAAGTACCATGTAAGTGGACACATAGGAATTGTGTGGCTGGTGCCATGGCATAAATGTAGGAACACGAAGCCCAAGGCCAGTGGCTCATGCCTGTAATCCTACCTACTTAGGAGGCTGAGGAGGCTGAGATCTAAGGATTGTGGTTCAAAGTCAGCCCTAGTAGGAAAGTCCATGAGACTTCTCTCCAATTAACCACTCAAAAATCAGAAGTGGAACTGGGTGCCTGTGGCTCATACCTGTAATCCTAGCTACTTGGGAGGCTGAGATCTGAGGATTATGGTTCAAAGCCCACCTGAGCAGAAAAGTCCGTGAGACTCTTATCTCCAATAAATCGCTAGGAAACCAGAAGTGGCGCTGTGGCTCAAGTGGTAGAGCTCTTGCCTTGAGCTGAAAAGTGCAGGGACAGCACCCAAGCCCAGAGTTCAAGCCCCATGACTAAGTCAGAAGTGGTGCTGCGGCTCACAGTGGTAGTGTCAGCCTTGAGCAAAAGCTCAGGGATGGCGCCCGGGCCTTGGGTTCTAGACCTAATGATGTCACATGCACAAATACACAAGTAGGAATATGAAAGTGTACCTTCCCCAAACTAGGAGAAAGGATTTTCTCCAGAAAGGGTAGTTCTCTAGACCCTCAAGATGTGAAGTATAGTCTGAGAGTCAGTGGATTTGTGTCTTGGAGGTAAACAGAAGTATGGGATGGGCTGCAGAGCCGGTGGCTCAAACCTGTACCTCCAGCTACTCAGGAGGCTGAGACCTGAGAGGATCATGGTTTGAAGCCAGCTTGGACAGGAACATTCAGACATTTATCTCTAACCAGCACAAAGTGAAGTGTAGTACAAGAGCACCAGCCTTGAGCAGAAAAAAAATGAGGCCCTGTGTTCAAACCCTGGGACTGTGTGGGATGTGCACCCCTGTTCAGGCCTCCTGACCAGTTGGGATCCTCCTGGCCACAGGAACACAGTAGAAGATGGCCTTTAGTGTGGACCATGTGCACAGGCCCATGACAGTCACCCCAGAGCTGATGCGCAGGTTGGCATCCTTGCTCCAGAAATGGCAACTAAGGAAAGAAGTTAATGTGTCTCTCTGGGCTGCACAGGCCTAGTAACGGCCCAGGGGGCCAGCTGAGGGGCCCAAGGCACCCTGCAGCTGTGTTCTGGGCTACCTTGCTCAAGGCAGGGTCATCACCTGCTGGCAGTAAATCTGCCTGGGATTTCGGATGCAGCCCCCCTCCCCCCCCAGGACCAGCCAGGCCACTCAATCATGGTCACTGGTCCCAGGATGCAGCCCATTGGCTGCATCAGCTCTGGATGGTTCTACCCATTCCTGACCCTTCCAGGCCTTTTCCTACAGGGCGCAAGGCCAAAACCATCGATCAACTCCTGGCTGATGAAAAGTTGAGGAAAGAGAATGACTACGTGGAGGTAGGCCGGGTTGTGGGAACTTGTCCCAAGAAGGGGCTGGCATTGTGGGCTCCCTGGGAAGGGTCTGGCCTGCCCCTACTGGGGGTGGAGGTAGGCGGCAGCTGCCAGGCCATGGGTGGCCTCCAAGAGGGATCTAGACTTCAGGGATGGGGCGCGGGGGGGCGGTAAGGGAGGGAGACTGGACCTAGTTGGAAGGATTGGAGGTGGCCAATCAGGGACAATTTCAGTCCTGTGGGGCAGTTTGCCCCACCCATCTCCATTCATATAAGGCTGAGTGTCAAGACCACTTGTCTCTTTCCAAGTCAGAAAAGCCCTGACAGTCTGGACCAGCTCCAAATTGAGCACTGACAATGCTCTGGTCATTGTGTGTGATGTCTGAAGCCTGGGGTGACGACACTACAAAATAGAACCCAGCCTGCCTACAGGACAAAGAGGCTCAGACTAGGCAGCAGTCTGAGATGAGATTGAGCTGGGTCTGAACCCAAGTTCCCAAGTTCATGTTCTCCTCAGTGTGTGTGTGTGTGTGTGTGTGTGTGTGTGTATTCTGGGGCATGAACTTGTCCCTGAATAATTTTGCTCAAGGCTCTATAACTTGAGGCACAGCTCCACTTCTGGATTTTTGCTGGTAAATTGGAGGTGAGAGTCTCATGAACTTTCCTGCCTAGACTGGCTTTAAACCATGATCCTCAGCGCTCAGCCTCCTGAGTAGCTAGGATGACAGGCATGAACCACTGGCACCAGGCTGGCTGTGCTACTCTTAACTTACTGGTGTGCTTTCTTAAGGAAGATCAGCTGAGTTCAGATTTCCTGACAGGCCCGCGTTCCACCTCCCCTCCTTCCCCTCATCTTGCTGTTGCAGTTCTGAGGTGCCACGAAGGGGTCGCCAGGCCCCAGACCTCTTAGATGACTCACTGGCTTTGAGAAGTAGCGGCCCCTGGAGAGAGGGCCCCACTTCTGGGAGGAAAGATTGAGTTCTAAGGAGAGAAGGGCAATTTTTGCCCAAGGTGTCATGGCATCAAACTGGCTTTGCTCTGGATCCTCATGGCTCCCAGGCAATGTGCGCTCTGCCGCTCTGCCCTGTGCCCTGACCTCTGCAGAATCGGAAGAGGCCACCTGAACTGACGAGCTGGGTATTAGCTGGTCGTGGGGGCCAAGACAGTGTCTCTGAGCGGCTGGCTGAATGTTACCTTTGTGATACCCCATCTCCAGATCCACGGGGTGCCCAGGGACTGGGGTGAACGGGGAGGAGCTCAAGGCGGGGACTGGCTACTTAGGCTGTTTCCTGGGCTTGGGAGCCCCTGCTTTGTTCTCTGAATTACCCAAGTCCTCACTCTGGGGGTGGGTGGTGGGTGGGGAGGGAACCACAAAAGGGGCAGAGTCAGGGCTGGAAGCTGCCCAAAGCTAACTGGCCTCCTAAGCCCAGGCTTTTCCTCAGAGCCCTGGAAAAGAAGGCCACTGTGTTTATCAGGGCCTGTGGGACTCCTGCATGCACACACAACCTGTCTGTGTCTCTGTGTCTGTCTGTGTCTCTGTGTCTGTCTGTCTCTGTCTGTCTGTGTCTCTGCCTGTCTGTGTCTCTGTCTGTCTGTGTCTCTGTCTGTCTGTGTCTCTGTCTGTCTGTGTCTCTGTCTGTCTGTGTCTGTGTCTGTGTCTGTGTCTCTGTCTGTGTCTCTGTCTGTGTCTGTCTGTGTCTGTCTGTGTCTGTCTGTGTCTGTCTGTGTCTCTGTCTGTGTCTCTGTCTGTGTCTCTGTCTGTGTCTCTGTCTGTGTCTCTGTCTGTGTCTCTGTCTGTGTCTCTGTCTGTGTCTCTGTCTGTGTCTCTGTGTCTGTCTCTGTGTCTGTCTCTGTGTCTGTCTGTGTGTCTGTCTGTGTGTCTGTCTGTGTCTCTGTCTGTGTCTCTGTCTGTGTCTCTGTGTCTGTCTGTGTCTGTCTGTGTCTGTCTGTGTCGTCTCTGTGTCGTCTCTGTGTCGTCTCTGTGTCTCTGTGTCGTCTCTGTGTCGTCTCTGTGTCGTCTCTGTGTCTCTGTGCCGTCTGTGTGCCGTCTGTGTGCCGTCTGTGTGCCGTCTGTGTGCCGTCTGTGTGCCGTCTGTGTGCCGTCTGTGTGCCGTCTGTGTGCCGTCTGTGTGCCGTCTGTGTGCCGTCTGTGTGCCTGTCTGTGTGCCGTCTGTCTGTGTGCCGTCTGTCTGTGTGCCTGTCTGTCTGTGTGCCTGTCTGTCTGTGTGCCTGTCTGTCTGTGTGCCTGTCTGTCTGTGTGCCTGTCTGTCTGTGTGCCTGTCTGTCTGTGTGCCTGTCTGTCTGTGTGCCTGTCTGTCTGTGTGCCTGTCTGTCTGTGTGCCTGTCTGTCTGTGTGCCTGTCTGTCTGTGTGCCTGTCTGTCTGTGTGCCTGTCTGTCTGTGTGCCTGTCTGTCTGTGTGCCTGTCTGTCTGTGTGCCTGTCTGTCTGTGTGCCTGTCTGTCTGTGTGCCTGTCTGTCTGTGTGCCTGTCTGTCTGTGTGCCTGTCTGTCTGTGTGCCTGTCTGTCTGTGTGCCTGTCTGTCTGTGTGCCTGTCTGTCTGTGTGCCTGTCTGTCTGTGTGCCTGTCTGTCTGTGTGCCTGTCTGTCTGTGTGCCTGTCTGTCTGTGTGCCTGTCTGTCTGTCTGTGTGCCTGTCTGTCTGTCTGTGTGCCTGTCTGTCTGTCTGTGTGCCTGTCTGTCTGTCTGTGTGCCTGTCTGTCTGTGTGCCTGTCTGTCTGTGTGCCTGTCTGTCTGTGTGCCTGTCTGTCTGTGTGCCTGTCTGTCTGTGTGCCTGTCTGTCTGTGTGCCTGTCTGTCTGTCTGTGTGCCTGTCTGTCTGTCTGTGTGCCTGTCTGTCTGTCTGTGTGCCTGTCTGTCTGTCTGTGTGCCTGTCTGTCTGTCTGTGTGCCTGTCTGTCTGTCTGTGTGCCTGTCTGTCTGTCTGTGTGCCTGTCTGTCTGTCTGTGTGCCTGTCTGTCTGTCTGTGTGCCTGTCTGTCTGTCTGTGTGCCTGTCTGTCTGTCTGTGTGCCTGTCTGTCTGTCTGTGTGCCTGTCTGTCTGTCTGTGTGCCTGTCTGTCTGTCTGTGTGCCTGTCTGTCTGTCTGTGTGCCTGTCTGTCTGTCTGTGTGCCTGTCTGTCTGTCTGTGTGCCTGTCTGTCTGTCTGTGTGCCTGTCTGTCTGTCTGTGTGCCTGTCTGTCTGTCTGTGTGCCTGTCTGTCTGTGTGCCTGTGTGTGTGCCTGTGTGTGTGCCTGTGTGTCTGTCTGTCTGTGTGTGTGTGTGTGTGTGTCTGTCTGTGTGTGTGTGTGTGTGTCTGTCTGTCTGTGTGTGTGTGTGTGTCTGTCTGTCTGTGTGTGTGTGTGTGTGTCTGTCTGTCTGTGTGTGTGTCTGTCTGTCTGTGTGTGTGTGTGTGTGTCTGTCTGTGTGTGTGTGTGTGTCTGTCTGTGTGTGTGTGTGTGTCTGTCTGTGTGTGTGTGTGTGTCTGTCTCTGTCTCTGTCTGTCTGTCTCTGTCTGTCTGTCTCTCCCCCCTCCTTCCCTCTTTTCTCCCCCCCCTGCCCCCGCCATGGCTCCAGGCACAGAACAGAAGGAGGCTTCCCATTTCTGATACTTGGTGTGTTCCCCCAGAAATGCATCCATCTGAACCGTATTCTCCTGAAGAGGGAGCTGGGCCTGGTGGAGAAGGACATCATCGACATCCCCCAGCTCTTCTACCTGGAGAAGCTCACCAACATCCCCTCAGACCAGCAGACCACCAAACTCTTCGCCAAGCCCTACTTCCCTGACTTGGTGAGGGCCATGGGGCATCGCTGGCTGGGGAGGGCTGGACCGGGGGTCAGGGCACAGCAGAGGAAATGGGATGAGGGTCTTTTTGCTCTTAGTGACCCCAGGAATGGAGGGCTGGGCTTGCAGGCCTTGGGCCAGGCTCTATCCAGGCCAAGTACTTCTGGGCTCTTGCTTAGCCCAGCCTCGCTCATCAGCAGCCTGAGGGTTCATGGAGGATTCCTTCACCGATGAGAAGCAAGATGCTGGCGGTCCTCAAGGAAGTTTCTTAAGGACAGGGTCTTCTGTTCTGTCCCTAGAGTCCAGAACAGCAATGTCTGGTGCATGGAAATAACATTATTTAGTGAGGATGAATGGAGGGACTCCCTCTGCCAACAGTGGTTTGTATCTGTCCCTCTCCTGCACCTGTGACCTGTCACTTAGGTCTGAAATCTGAGACATCTGCATAGATGCTTTAAACACCTGAGCTCCTCTGGGCCCTGGATACCCAGGCTCCACCCTCACCAGCACCATGCAAGTGCCCCTGGGAGCCGTTGGGAACCATTGGTTGGCAAGCCATCTGTGAGGAAGAGTTATAGATAGGAATGGGGCCTAGTGGCTTCTGCCTGTAATCCCAGCTACTTGGGACATGAAGATTGTGTAGTCTGTAGTTCAACTCAGGCCAACCCTGGGCAGAAAGTTAGCAAGACTCCATCTCCACCAACAAGTTCAGTGGGGTAGGCTATGCCTGTCAGCCCTGCTACAGTGGAGACAGATAGGATCTTGGTACGGGTCAGCCCCAGGCCAAAAAATAATGCAAAACCCTGCCTAAAATGAAATAAGACTGAGGGTGTGGCTCATGGTAACACACTGTGAGTTCAAATCTCCTAATGACAAAAATAGGGTGAGGGAGGCACTGGAGGCTCACACCTGTAATCCTAGCTATTCAAGAGGCTGAGATATGAGGATCACTGTTTGAAGTCAGCCAGGCAAGAAAAGTCCCCTTGAGAATCTTCTCACCAATTAACCACTCAAAACCCAGAAGTGGCACTGTGGCTCAAAGTGGTAGAGTGCTAGCCTTGAGCAAAAGAGCTCAGGGATAATGCCCAGGCCCTGAGTTTAAGCCCACAACCAAAAGAAAAAAAGGTTGACATTATAAGGCTAGAGGAATGGAGGATGTTCAGTACATAGGAATATGGCAAAGCTAAAACTATGGGGTCAGAATAACAGATACAGAAGAAGGAATGAGTAAAACAGCAAGGCCAAATGCTGGCCACACAGAATTTGGGTTTTGCAATTGAGAAATATTGGAGGTACTGAAAATGTGGAAGTTTGTCTATGGCCATAGAACGCACCCAATCTCGTCTGAAAATGTGGAAGTTCACAGAGATGGATTAGTAATGTCTGCATTGGCACAGGCCTTGATAGTGGTGCCTCACTGAGATCCATTAGTGATGTCTGCATGGGGAGGGGGGGCCTAGTGACTAGTGTTCTGAGCTTGCTCTCCCTCACCTAGCCCATGGCACGATGTGCTTGGAGGAAAAGGCATCTTTTTGCCATCCTCAACTAGTCCTTGCTCCCTCTTTCTAACAGCTGCAGATGATCGTGATGGGCAACAATCTGGGGATCCCCAAGCCCTTTGGGCCCCAAATCAAGGGTATCTGCTGCCTGGAAGAAAAGGTCTGCCACTTGCTAGAGCCCCTGGGCCTCCAGTGCACCTTCATCGATGACTTTGACTGCTACCTAACTGACGTCGGAGACTTCTGCTCCTGTGCCAACATCCGCCGGGTGCCCTTTGCCTTCAAGTGGTGGAAGGTGATGCCTTAGCCCCAGGCCTTCCTTGGACCTGAGGCCCTGCTGCACAATGAAGGGCCTGACAATAGACCCCAGCTGCAGGCTTCCTGGTCCAGTGGGGACCCTGGAGAATCCAGGCCAATACACCCCCTTCCTGCCTGGTTTACCCCTGTCCTTGAGATCCAGTAGAGTGGCTATTACCACCAGCATGAACCCCCTGGAGGGCAAAGGAAGCTAAAGAGGAAATAAAGCTCCAGCCTTTCTGAAAGCATCTTGTGGCAACCTCCTTGCTCTGAAGGAGGGCTGAGTGACTGGGGGCAAAGTGCCCCTGCTCCTGATTGGTGGGGTGGCAGGGAGGGGGTGGTGGTGAAGAGCGAGGCTACATCCCTAGCTCTCCTCTTCTACAGTGGGAAGTAGCAGGATTGCTGCCTCCCAGTTTGAGCACTCAGCCATGCTGGGTCCAGGCTCCAGGCTGGTGTAGAGGTTCCCTGTGGGGCCTGGAGATGAGGGGCTACAGTTCCCATCCCATGTGAGCGGCTGGCCTCAGCAGGTAGAGAATGTAGTCTCCTTAGAGGGAGAAGGTAAAGCTAGTCAGGCCTGGGCTGGCCTTTGTTTGGCCCACAGTGTGGCGCTCCAGAAGTGACAGCCCGTGTCCAGTACCAGGACGGAAGGGGGGGAGATGAGATGTCAGCCCTGAGTTCCTGCTCTGCAACTCCAGGATGCCGTCGAGCCTGTGGCAGGCCTGTGCTGGCGTCAAGGGTGGCAGGCAGGGTTTGGCTGTCCTTTGCTGCTGCTATGAGAGGTAATGGTCCCCCGCCCCCCTTTCTGGGCTGTCGCCAATTACCCAGCAGGCAGTTCTGCAAGGACTCCCTGCCCCGAGTTCCCTTCAGTTTCAAGGCCCCGGAGTGCAGGCTGCCCCTGCCACATGGTCCAGGCCTGCAGAAGGGGACCTCACATTTGGCCAGAGGCTGTGGGGCATATAGGCCCAGGCACAGGCCAGCTGTCACTTCAATGTCTCTATCAAACTAGCGGGACTAAGATGGCTGGGCCTGGGGCCACTCCCTAAGATCCTTGACAGCCTGGCTCTGGTGGACTGGCCTTTGTTTGCTCAGGCATCTCAGGTTGACTCTGTCCTCCTCGCCATTCAGGAGTTCCACACAAGACCTGAACAGGGGCTGGGAAGGTGGCTCAGTGGTAGAGCCCTTGCCTTGCATGCATGGGGCCCTGGGTTCGATTCCTCAGCACCACATAGGCAGAAAAAAAGCCAGAAGTGGTGCTGTGGCTCAAGTGGTAGAAAAAGACCTGAACAGGCCTGGCCTTTCACAACTTTCAGGCCTGTGGTCCTGGCCTATTAGCAAACACGCAGGGCAGCTGGTTGGAGTCTTCATGGCCTGCACAGTTATGGGTGCTGTTAACTGGGCACCAACAACCATACACATGGATCTCCTGCTCCTGTTGACAACTCGGCCACCCCAGGCTCAGGCTGCGGGTGAGGGCTCCAGGAAGCCAGCCCTGCCCACTTGTGTACCCCCTACCTGCCAAGGCCAGGGAACACCTCTGCACCCTGCCCATCCTGAGTGAAGAGCTGTCCACTGTACCTGCCACATGAGGGCTCTGGATGTTTTTTTTTGGGGGGGGGGTGTCTGGTTGTGGGGCCTGAACTCTGGGCCTGGGCGTTACCCTCAGCTCTTCAGCTCAAGGCTAGCGCTCTACTGCTTGAGCCACAGCGCCACTTCCGGCTTTTATCTTTTTGCTTATGTGGTGCTGCGGAATCGAACCCAGGACTTCATGCATGCAAGGCAAGCGTGCTACCACTGAGCCACCTTCCCAGCCCCTCTGGATGTTTTTACTCCAGCCACTGACAAGGCCTGGGCAGGCCCGCCCAGCGGTTCTTATTCCAAAAGCTGGAGACAGCACCTCTGGGGCAGAAGAGCATTGCTGACTCCTGATGCACCCACCTGTCTCCCCGGCCCTCTGTGGGGACACCTGGGGATGGAGAAAGGGGGCATATGGGCGCAACTGGGACTCAGACCCCCGACCCCCCATACACACCCATGAAAATGTCAGCACGCATGCCACGCCCCCTTCCCAGTGCCTCCAGGAGCACAGGCCAGGCTGCAAAGGCCAAATTTGCACCCCAAGTGCCAAGTGCACACCGGCTGTCCTGTCTGCTGACAGCAGGCACATCCAAGTCCTCAAGGTCCCAAGGTGGGGGGTGGGGCGGGGTAGCTTCATGGGGCCTGGGACAGGGCAAGACTGCTGGCCTGCCAACCCCTCTTCTGGGGCCAGAGGAGCCGCTGACAGGCACTGGCCAACTCTGCTGGCCACACACAATGTACAGCAGGGCACTGCCAAGAACTGCCAGCATTGCCTGCTGGACTAGGCCCAGGCAGGCAGCTCTTGAAGGCAGAGGGAGAGGCTCTGGGTCTCCACAGACCCGCAGGCAGCTCCTGCAGGGAGGGGCCCAAGGCGGCACCCGCCCCGTCCCAGAAGGGGTGGGCTCCCTGCATGCTGACTGGGTGCTTCTGAGCCAGGGGGTGGCTGAGCTTTTCAGCAGGAGCTCCAAGCTCCAGGGTCACTGCAGCCAGGGCTGGTTCTGGTCTACATCCTCTCAGAACGGCACCGCAGTGGCCTGAGGGCCCAGCAGTCCCCATGACAGATCCCAGGACCTGGCTCCAAGCCGAGGACTGCTTCCTTTTCCAGGCTGGCTAGGTGTTAGCTCTCGGCACTGGCACCAGCACCAGCCTGGTCTCTTGGCGCCCCCTGGCGAGAAGCTGGTCACAGACGCTGCAGCCTGGGATAGATCCTCCTGCCTGAGTTTGGGGGTGTCTTTAACACTGCTGGCTCACGGCATTCATAACCACTCATGGGGCTCAGGGTGTGGCTGTCAATCCCCTACCATACATAAGACCCAGTACCATAAAAAACCAGTTTACACCACCACCATTACACGAAACACCCTCAGCAGCCCACCTCCAGGGGGCCTGGTACTGTCATGAGCCACACCCACTCTGCAGAAGCCCCAGAGGAGACCATGAGTATGCTTCTGTGCGTGGCTGTACCCGCCACACTCTAGGCCTCGGTGACCCAACGGGCAGGTGGCACCCACCCTCCAGAACGAGTTCAGACCCCCAACTCAAGGGGCCACCAAGGAACTGACCCCATCTCCTTACCCGTCTCAGGCCAAGGGTTTCAAGGGGTGGAGTTGGGGGCCAAAATTCCCTGAGGGCTTTCCCAACACTCCCTGCTGTGGGTGCTGCGTCTTATGGGGCAGGCTGAGAGAAACGGGGCTGCCATACAGGCTTGTGTTTTTCTGACTGAAAAGAAATACCAAAGCCCAAACAATGATGCAGTTTATTTAAAATGTTTACTCCAAGAAATATATATATAAAAAAAAATAAGACAATTAACAACACTAAACCAGGCACCTTCAGCCAAATCCCAGGGCCCTTTTCATTCCCCTTCACCCTCTGCTCTTCCCAAGACCCTCCTTTCCAGACCCAGAGAGCACATTCCCAGTGGGTCCTCTGGAGGTGTGGGAACCCCAACTCCTACTCTCAAGCATTTTCTCCACGTGGAAATCATGTTACATCTCTATGCCTAGGGGGTAGGGGTACAGAGGAGGGCGCAGGACCCGCCAGTGACTGCTGGACTGTTGGATTTAGTTGTGTCCCCCAGACCCGAGCCCCCTCAGCCCAGGGCAGCTCCTGGGCTGTGACCCGAGCTGGAGGTGACCTCCAGGGTGCAGGTGCTGCGTGGGGAGAGCCCGGGTCCTGCACACTTGAGGCTCAAGTGGGGTGGGAGCAGCCTGGACAGAGGTCAGTTTCACAGAAGCTGAGCTGCGGAAGCCCACGCCCCGTGCTGTCCACGCCCCGTGCTGTCCACGCCCCGTGCTGCTAGCAGTGCATGCAGGGCAGGGACGGGCGTGAATGCAAGCCTCACATCCCATCTAAGACAGGAGGCCATGGGACTGGCGGTACTGTCACACGCCCAGCAGGACAAAAGCCACTATGGAGTGATGGGCAAGAGAAAAGCAATCCACCAGACAGATCATTTTTGGCATTTTAACTTCGAGACAATGACAAGTGGAAACAACAGCAAAGCAAAAACAAATGCTGAAAACCAGTATGTCACGTTCCCATCCCCCAGTCTCACACTAGGCCCTGACTTCCCCCACCCCAGGCCCCAGAAGCACCACGGTACTAAAATCTACTTAAAGCACCCAAACCAGTCCAGAGCCCTGGGAACCCAGAGCCCAGCCGTGCAGCTGCCTTGCTCGGGTTCTGGGGAAGGCACCTCGTCACTCACGCCGCACTGTCTGGGGCCCGGCTTGGGCAGGACACGGGTCAGGGATGCGGGCGGCAGTCTCAGCCACAGAGCAGGGCACTTCTTCTGGAGCCCCAAACATGGAGAGCGCAGGGCGGGGGTCCCAGGCAGGCTGCACCGGAGGCAGTGGGGACAGAGGCAACAGGCTGGTCTGTGGCAGGCGGCCGGAGCACTGGCAGCTGGCTGGTCCATCTCTAAGGAGCTCCCGCTGGTGGCCAGGCAGGGACTTGACAGATAGCCATAAAGCCAGAACCCCCCTTCCCAGATACAAATGTTCCCCACGGCTGCCCCCACCTCCCCCGATCACCTGATTCTCATCTGGACTTATCTTACAGCTGAAGTTGATAAAAATGGCCACAAACGAACCTCAGCGCCCCCACCAGGGGGGACAGGACAGGGCTGGCTTTGAGACCAGAGGCGGTGGGGTGCACAAGCAGCCAGGGAAGGAGGCTGGGACAGCGCTGGCGGGTCCGGGCTGAGGGAGAGCAGGCAGGAGACCCAGGAGCTCCACAGCACGCAGGTGGCTGCGGAGGGGACCGGCCACCAGGGCCAGCCTCTCCTGTCCTGCGTGGCCCCCTCAGATCACAATGCTACTTACAGCTGGAATGGGAGGTGGGGGCGAGCAGATTTAGGTGAGGGAGAAAAGAAATGCCACTTAAAAACTTCAACTGCTCAAAGTCTCTGCCTCGTATGTAGGAATGGTAAGTCAACTATGAGCAAATATTTTAATTAAACATTGAGGGGGGAAAAAAACCACTTTGGAAAGCATACAGAAAAAGGTAGTTGACGTTGAATCACGTAGAAAACAGAACCTTGGGGAGTCTTAACAAAATGCACCTTCGGTCAACGTCTGCTTCCTAAACTCGGTTGGACTTCCGGTCCCAGTGCACTTGGAATGAGCTGCGGCGAGGGGGCGCCCTCAGAGGGTGCGCGGGTTGTACTCCGGCAGCCTCTTGAGCTTCTCCTTCTCTGTCTCACTCTCGTCCCGTGCGATCACCAAGGAGTGCGAGTAGCCCATGGCCACCTGTGAGGACATACCAGGTCAGAGTATGCAGGAAGCACTCGGGCACACGGGTCCCCCAGTATGGCAGAGGAACCCTGGGGATGCCTTGCTGGCGTCAACTGATCGGAACCCCTCCCAGCCAGAAATGGGGACCTGCGGCTGACCCACCCGGCCCAGGCCCACCCAGCAGTGCGCTTTCTGGGGTCAGTGCAAGACAAGGCCAGGGCAGGGACAGCTCTCCCGCCAACGGCTGAAGCCAGCGCCTGCTAGCATGGGGACAGGACAGCGGGTCAGGAGAGGGCACACAATAGGACGCTCACGACAAGTCACCTGCTCTGAGAAGATGCCGTCCAGAGTCTTCACCTCCTGGGCTGCCGTGGAAGACTTGGGCTTATGGTCCCCGTAGCCCTGGTAAGGCAAGCGGAGGGGTGCTCACAAAACTGCACAGTCCCAAAGGCCACTGTGCCGTTCCCAGGCATCCCACCAGGCGGAGCCCGAGAGCACACGGGTCCCCCAGCAGGAAACTGAGGGGCAGTCACGTGACGGCAGGGAGAGCCGACGGGTGGCCTCAGGACACCAGTGGTCGCCTCAGGACACCAGTGGTTACATCCAGAGGTCTCTACTTCCAGATGCTTTCCAGGAAGCCCAGCACTTCCCTCCAGCTTCAAAGTTCATATTTGTAACAGGGAAAATTGTATTTCAAGCCCATCCACCCTTCTGAGACGCCAAAGGAACTAGGCTAGGCTCCTAGTCTCTTTCTTTGCTTTCGGCGTTTCCAACTGAGCCGTCTCATAAGGGACAAGTGACAGACACAGGGCAGCTGGGAAGGACCACTCGGACCAGCAACCTCAGCGATGCATCAGGGGCCAGGCTAAGCCCTCTCCTTGCCTCCCTCAGAGCGGGAAGCAGTCAATCAACAGTCAAACTGCCAGGATGAGATGAAGCTAAGCCTCTGCCCGCAGCAGGCAGACATGGGGCTGGGGGGGTGAGGCACTCAACTCTCTACTGAGCACTAGGAGGGAAATGGAGATGTGGCTGGGGACAAGCAAGCAAGGGCCACCAGTTCTAACTGCATGAAATTGTGAGCTTACAACTAGAAAAACAGGCCGGGTGCAGTACCTCACACTCATAATCCCAGCTCTTCGTTATGGTTCTCCCCCCTCCCCCCATGGCACAGCCTCAGAGATCCCCAGTGGGAAGGCACCGGCACAGCACAGTGGACGGTGAAGACTGTCTTCGTCAGCACTGGCCCTGAGATCTAGGGGATCCCAGGTCCACAGAACGCAGCCCACCACCCTTTTTCTTCTTCCCTGCTTCAGAGGTCAGAGGCTGGCCTGGCCTCCAGCCAGTGGGCTCTGGCTCACCAGTTCCCCGAAGGTCGGTGATGGACCCCAGCTGATGGTGCTCTCGTCTGCTGCCACGATGATGCTGCTCTTCCTGCAAGGGGCAGAGCACGTCACCCCTCCCCCCCAGCCTGGGAGGACCTTCAGCATCAGAGGCTAGACTAAGGACATGTTCATCTGACAACACAACCCCCCACAGGGGCCGGGGCTCGGAGACCTCCTTGACCAAGCCCCCGGAGTGAGGTCTAACGGGAAGGGAGGAGGCCACAGAGGGACAAGTAGATGGCTCATGATTCCCAGGGGGTACAGAGCAGAGCCACCCCGGACCCCCCCCCCGCCCCATACTGTAATAACCACCACCAGATGACCACACTCCTGCCCCAGCCCCCAGTAGGTGCTGGCCAAGGAGCTGCTCTTCCCACCACACCCACTGTCCCACAACCTTAAGCTCAGACCTGGTGCAGGACAGAGCAGGAGGGAGGGAAGGAAGGAACGGAGGAGGGAGGGGCCTTGCCGCCTACCCGCAGGCCAGGCTCCGGATCCTCCAGCCGCAGAGGTCCTGGACTGCTTTCGGGTACATGGTGGACTCCCGGGAGGTGTTGGTGGCCCCCCAGAAAAACAGCCCGCCTGGAGAACACAAGCACAGCAAGCCAGGGGTCAGCCTCTGGATGGGCAGTGGCCTCACAACCCCCACATACGCAGTGGTCTGCGGAGGAGGAAGGCCAAACAGGGGCTCTGCATACGGGGCACTGACCCACTTCGCTGACGGCAAACGAGCAGGTGTAGCCGGCGTAGATCTGGCACGCCCCCCTCCCGGGGAAGTCGAACAACTTCACCAGGCGAGGCACCATCTCGTCCTTCTGCTCCGCGTGGCCCAGCCGGCCATAGCCACCGAAGCCCCAGGAGAAGACGCGCTTCTGCGAGTCCAGAACCAGCTGCGGGGAGAGACACAGGCTGGCGCCCACAGCTCCCACCGGGGAGAGGGACTGGGGGCAGAGGAACCCATGCCTGCGTGGAGTAGGGGTGGAGGGGCAAGGCGGGGCTAGTTTGCCCGCACGGCAGGAGAGTGAGCCAAGCAGCCCTGCCCGCGGTCCCGTCTCTCCCTTGGTGTCTTTAGTGTTTCGTGTGGAGCAGATGAGCAGACGGGAGGGCCAGGGTGTGGCTCAGTGTGGGGCACACATGGGTCCCACCTGTGCTACAGAGAAGATATCGAAAGGACATGGGACCCCAGCGGAGTTACTGGCCTTCCCGGCTCCGGACTGGCAGGAACTGAGCTCCTGGCCCCGGGCACTGGGGACATGGCCCCAGAGAGGAGAGGCTGAGCTAGTGGCCTGTGGGCTTGGTCTGCATGACATCGCTCCGGCAGAGGCAGGAAAGACTGACCACAGCTCTCCTAGGATGACCCTTCAGGAAAGCACCCCACAGAGTGCAAGACAGACACCGCTGTTGCCATGTTGCCAGCCAGAGGCAGGAAGCTGCCTGCCGTCCGGGCTGGGGCAGCGTGGACGTCACGGAGGAAGGTGCTGGCACGGGAGGGAGCCTCAGGGGCTCTGGCCAAGCCCAGCTGAGCGGTAGGAAGCTGAGGCACGTGGGGTGCCCACGCAGGAGCAGACCCCAGACGAGCCGCGGTGGGGTGCTGCAGCATCAACAGCAAGGAAGGGGAACCTCACCGTGTGGTTGGCGCCGCAGGCCACGTCCCGCACCACCACGTTGGGGACGGGCAGGATCTGCCCGTCCTTCGTCTTCTCGATGAAGATGGCCACCCGCCGGGGCACCAGCTCACAGTCATACTCTATCCGCTGCGCCCGGGCGATAAACTTCCCGTCCGAGTTGTGTCCTGCGGAGCGGATCTGGCGTCAGTGGCAACCCGGGCTCCCCACTGCGTCAGCCGCTCCAGCTCCCACCTGAGCCCAGCTGCCCAGTGGGCTCTGACATGAATGTATGGGGGAAACCCTGTCATTCTGTTAAAAAATGAACTCAACGGAGTAAAAGCATCCAAGAAAGGGCCGCCAGGTGTGGTGGTGCACACTTGCTGTCCAGCTGAGGGAGCACTGTCCCGGGGCAGCCTGGGACACACAGCAACGCTGTATCTCAAACCAACAACACCACATCTTCAAGGACCCCCACACACCAGAGTGTCCACTGGTGACACCCCCGTGCACAACTGCATCTAACTTAGGGAGGGACAGTGTGGACTCATGTCTCACTGTGACTACACTTGCACTAACCAAAGCACGGAACACAGGACACACCCAGGACACACAGGCTGTGCCCACCTGGGTGCTCACAGAGCCCGAGGGCCAAGGGGAGACACAACTACAACACACAATCCAGATGTTTCTATGAATGATCAGAAACCGGCAGGCACTGTGTCAAGGGCCACACAGAAGGACCCGGGCTGTCCAGTCCCGGAGGTGGACTGGTGCACTCACGCTCCGGCAGCTGCCGCCCCGTGTGCCGTACAGTGAGTGACCAGTGGTCTGACCCTGGGCTTGCGCGCTGCCCAGCATGCTGGCTGCAACTCTGCCAGGCCAAGTCGCCTGGACACTTGCCCACACGCCGAGCCTCCCCAAGTGTGGGCACACTACTTGTGCACACAAGCAGACCACAGTGGAGTTCCAGGCTGGGCTGGAGCTGCTGAGTCTCAGGAGCGGCTCACGTGGCGCCAGCTCAAGGCCGCCACACGTGCTTCCCTCCCACGTCCACCCACCTGCCACTTACAAGTCTGAGGGCTGCAAGTGCCCCGTCTTTTCAGGGCTACAAGGAAATGGTGCACACTTCAGAATATGGGAGCTGTTACTCATGAACTAAATGAATGGGTAAACAGAGGCATATTAAACTCTTCTCCTGCTGACAAGATTTCTGTGAGCGGAGGATACTGGGTCCCACCATCCCAGAACGGGACGTGGTGAGGGCGGTAGGCATGAACACGTTGGCGGTCATCTTTCCTCCCATCTCCTTTACAGCTTTTCCCGGAGTATGGGGCAACAACTGCTCTGGCTCCTCGGGAGAGCGAGAAACTCCGACAGCCTGTTCACATCACACTGGCCTGATAGAGCAAGTTCATGCGGCAGAGTGGCAGAGGGCAATGCTGGCCTTCTAAGCCATTGTGGTCCTTCTAGGGACCTGTTAGGAGTTCACAGGATTGGAAACCTGTTCTTTTTTTTTTTTTTTGCCAGTACTGGGGATTCATGATTACTCAGGTAGCCTGATAAGATGGTGGTCTATCACTTGAGCCACACCTCTAGCCTAGCCTTTTCTGGTTATTTTGGGGACCAAGTCTCTTGGACTTTTCTGCCCAGGCTGCTTCTAATTTCTCAACCATCTACAGGACCTTAAGCCCGCCCCTCCCCTTTCCCCTCTACACTCCCCCCCCCCCACCCATTGCCACCCCAGTAGCTAGGATTGTAAGCAAAAGCCACCAGCACCCAGCTGGAAGCCTGTTTTTAAGTAAGCTGTGAGTGAAGAGTAAGATTCCATTGATGAAACCAAGCCAGCTTCCCGAACAAGCCTCAAGATACAAATTGAGCAAAGCTGTGCACGGTGCTCCCCTGGTGACTGGCAGACCTGACCGGCTCTGCAAGCATCAGCGCCCTCCTCCTGCCCAGCACCCTCTTCTTGAAGCAGTGTGTGCCTGCTTGCTAAGTAAGCTGCTGGTGTGGCTCCCGGGGAGGCAGAAGGCAAGAGGGAGCTGTACCCGCAGCAAAAAGCAGACACGCACTTCCAGGGCCTGGGAAGGGGTCCTGAGTCCCACCCGAGGGCCACGGCCAAGGAAACCCATGTTACAGTCCGCACCGCTCCCGACATCCAGCATGGATGTGCGTAAGGCGTTGTTCTTTCTTATTCATTTCTGACTTGAGGTATATTTAGTTTCACAAAGTCACTGTTCTTGAAGTCTAAGGCCGGTGTGCTGCTCGGCCTTCTATTTATACTTTGCCATCTGCGCACTTCTAATGACGCAGGGACCCAGCAACCCAGATCCCGGGGGCCGAGCACGAGGCAGCAGCCGGCAGGGGGCGCCCACGCCTCAACCTCCTGCTCAGGAGGAGACTTGTCCCTTGTGTGAGGGGGGAGGAAAGAAAATGGAGGCCTTTGCAAGTTTGGATGGGAAGGCATTTCCCACTCTGTGAGTTCCTCTTTTCTGTTGTGAGACCACAGGCTGACACTCTGAGGAGTCCACAGCGGCAGGGGAAGAAGGGGACACCACACCTCTTCCCGGGACACCCTCAGCCCCAGTGGGCTCTCAACTACGGGTCCAGGCCAGGATTTCAGAGCCTTCATCCTGCGGTGTTTTCTTTCAACAAAGGCAAATTTGCACAACTGAATCTAGATACGGGTGGTGGTGCTATTTTTCTTTTTCCTCTCTGAAACGCTTACATAAATGCATTTCCAAACAAGAGAAAGGACTCTTTTGTCAGACTCCAGCCCTCTCTCAAGGAGAGAGCACTGTGCCCAGCTGGTGACGACATGCGGGTCTGCTAACTGTGAGACCCACTAATGGACAAAGGCCATTATCTGAGATCCATTACCCGCATTCCTAACACACGTGTGCAGCCCGACACTGCTAAACACACGGTTAAGGTTACAGAGCCGTTAAAGGCGTTTCCATACCCAGCTGGCCAAACTCAGGGCACCCGAAGGAATAGAGATTTCCTTTGCAGTCCATTATCATACTGAATTCAGCCCCACAGGCCATCTTGGTAATTGGCTGGCCGTTGTACATTATCTGAAAAGAAGAGACAGCAGAGTTTCAGACATTCTTTAAAAGACTGATAAAGAGTCTCCCTGTCCCCCTGTGATGGCACGCAGCAATTACGAGGTTACAGAGAATTGACGGACATGGACAACATAGAACTCAAAGAGACTCTTCCAGGCAGAGCAGAGGGTCTGAGAAAAGCAACACCTGCTCTGGGGTTCTGGACCCCAAGGAACCCACTAGCAGGCCCCACACATCCTGGTGTCCACAGCTGGAACATGAGCTGGGAAGGACATTCACTCCAGACCTGGTGCCCAGGTAGTGGGCCTGCCCAGCAGTTGGGACAGGCCACTTCTCTTGTACAATGACAGCCACTTGGCATAGGGCATTAACTGATAGTGTGAATGGGGAATAAAGCATGAAGGGGTTGAAAATAGAGAAACTGGAGAAAGAAGGCAGCAAAGGATGCACAAAACAGTAAGGACCTAGAAAAGCCCCCATGGGACTGGAGGATGGAGGGACAGAACTGCTGGGGCAGGTGAGCTAGACGATCCAAGTAGAGGAGCAAGCCCCCTGCCTGACAGCACATGGCCACCACGCAGGGGCACTGCCAATCTTCCAGCCCCAGGCCCTCTCCCTTGCCTAAGCCAGGAGTCGGCATTTGTCTTCCTGCCACCCAGCACCAGGAGTGCACTCATCAGGGACAACCCCCTCCCAACTATCACAAGTTCCTGAGACTGTTACCCGGAGATGGTTCTAACGTTCCAAGCATCTGACAGATGGCTGTGAACACTAGGTGTGTGCAAACTTTCACCCCCCCGACACACACTTTCTTTGGACTAGGACAGACTTCTGCATACTTTTGTTGGTCATGGGGTTGAACTCTGGTCCTGGGCGCTGTATCTACAATTTTATTTTTGCTCAAGGAGAGCACTCTCCCACTTGAGTCACAGCGCCACTTCTGATTTTCTGGTGCTTTACTGGAGATAAAGCATCTCACAGACTTTCCTGCCCTGGCTGGCTTTGAACCACGATCCTCAGATCTTAGCCTCCTGAGTAGCTAGGATTATAGGGGTGACCCACTAGCACCCAGCTTGCACACACTTTTCCTTTGAAGGGAACCACACGTCTGTCGGCCTGACCACAGTACGTGTGATGTTACCTGTGCAGGACTGGGGACGGCGTCTGTCTGGTTGCCGAGGCCCAGCTGCCCCATCTTGTTCTCCCCAAAAGCAAACACGGAGCCCGTTTCTGGAAGGAGAGGAAAATGTTACAGAAGGGAAAGGAATGTCGCGGCGCCCAAATCACAGGAAAGCACATTGCAGAACAGCGAGGTAGCGATGTGGTTTGAGCACTAGCGGCTATTCAAGGCCCTAGGGAGCCTTCTTGGGGCCCTCACCACCCTCAAGAGGCCACCAAGCTGCCCAGGGGCACCCTGACGGGAGCCACTCCGGGACTCTGCCCCCCCCAGCTGGGAGCTGCGCCTCCTTACCAGTCAGTGCCAGGGTGTGGTTGCGCCCGCACGCCGCCAGCACAATCACCTCCTGGCTGAGGGCCTCGATGAGCCGGGGAGCTTCCACCCTCTTGGTGTCGCCGTGGCCCAGCTGCCCCTTCTCATTGCGACCTGCAAGCCACAAGGGGCCGCTCACGAGTGTTCTCAGAGACACCCACCTGTGTTCCCAGTGTGCAGCCTCCAAACCCCAGAGGCCAGCTCCTGCCAGCCACTGCACCTCCCCGGCATCCTCAGCAGCGCTGGGAAACCAAGAGCACCCCAACCCGTGCTACAACCGGAACCCTAAGAAACATCCCTGTGTGGCCGGCACTGGCTCTGGCGCCTGCCAGCGTGGTCCCTGCAGCTCCTGCTCTCCAGGGGGTGACTGGCGGACACCCACCCCACATTTCACCCACCAGACCATTGAGTGCCCCCCCCCCGACCCCGCCATCCTGCCTTCTATCTGCCACTCCTAACTGCCAACACAACCAAGCCCCGTGACCCTGCCTGGATGTCCCCAGCCCTGAGCTGAGCTGTGGCGGCAGCCCGGCCCCACAGAGGCTCGAGGATGGACCCAGGGGACCAGGATGTGCCAAGACCTCGGCGATACCAGGGCCTCTGGGAAAACCAAATTCTGCTCAAGACAGGTTGGGCTACAAGGATCTGGACACTGCCTCCCCACGCCCTCCCAGAGAACACACATGCAAGCCACACTGGAGGACCCGTGGAACTTTCCAGAGCTCCTCTGTGCTGGGGGTGGGGGCACCAGGCTGAACACCAGTTGGAGGTGAGTGGGCAACTGACACAGGAAGCTCACTCAGGGGCGGTGTGTGGACTGGGAGCAGACCCCAGGGCCAGCACTCGCTGCCCATGTTCTGGGAAAGGCACAGCATGCAGAACACAGGGACCCGTCACCCTGCTGGCTCAGCAACGGGGTGGCAAGGCCCAAGAGGCATTCCCCCGTCTCCTGCTCGTGCTCAGGTTTTCCAGAGCCCCACCGGTGGACCATGACACGCGCCTGGACCCAGAACACCGCTGCATGCCGGGTTCCCCGGCGCAGGGACCCCTGCCGCAGAGCAGAGCCCTGTCTAGAACCTGGGCACCCATGCAGCTCAGCAGAGATCAGAGACAAGGCCATTTTCCTCACATATAAGGGCTGAGTCCAACTGCAAGCAGGAGGAGACGGGAGGGCCACACACGAAGACAGCCAGAAGGAAACAACTCGGGGGGAAGCGTGGCATGTCAACAGCCCGCGAAGGATATAAATTTGGGCCACACATAACTTGTTTGGGGGATTTTTTTTTTTTTTTTGGTTAAAAACAGAATCACAAAATTAGCAGAGTGCAGAAAAGACAACAGATGTTAATGTATTTGGACTTTGGTACAACAGCTCATGAAATCACAAAAAAAAAAAAAAAAAAGGCTCCAAGAAACAGAAATAAAAATGAAGTCATATGGACTCTAACAGTCAATGGCTGGGTGCCATGGTCAACACCTGTAATCCCAGCTACCCCAGGCAGAGATCTGAGGATCAGGTTTGAAGCCAGCCTAAGCAGGAAATCTGTGAAATTCTTTATCTCAAACTACTGAGATGCCAGGAGTGGAGCTGTGGCTCAAGTGGTAGAATGCTAGCCTTGAGCAAAAAAAAAAAAGAAAAAGAAAAGAAAGAACCTTTAGGGACAGCGCCCAGTCCCTGAGGGCAGAGTCCACACACCCAGCCGGAGGGGCCTCGGTCAACACCTGTGACCCACACAGAGCAGGAAGAGCAGAAGTCACAGGACAGGGGCCACCCCAAGGTGGCTTCTCTTCCCAAGGGAGAGAGAGAGCCCGAGAAACAGACCCTGGTCTCAGTGAGCCACAGAGCACCAGGGCTGTGGGAGGGAAGCCAGCCCGATGGGAGGGGCCTCCGTGTAGGAAGGAGAGGGGGCGGAGGCCGGGGAACGCTCTCAGCGCGCTCTATGAGGCAAGGCGCGGCAGGCGCGGGTACTTACCCCAGCTCCACAGCTTCCCTTCCGTGGTGATGAGGAGGCTGTGGGCTGCGCAGGAACCCGAGACCACGGTCCGCACGCGGACCCCCGACAGGCACCCATACCTGTGGGGACCCCACAGGTTCTGACCGAGATTGCGGTACGCAGCTGCGGGGACAAGAACGTGAATCACCTTGTGAACAGATGCCTGGAGGACCCACGGCCACGCCATGGGCTACCGGGGCACTTCTCTCGGGAAGGACACTGTCCCAGTCTGGTGGCCACGAGCGCACAGCACAGTCACCGCTCTGTGCTGAGGGCCACAGGCAGGTGCCGTAGGAGCGCTGGTAGCCCCAGGGTCACCGGTCACCTTTGCACTGGCACTGCCAACCCCAGCCCGAGCCCGCAGGGAGCATACCAAGCACAGGCCCAAGCCCAGGCCCTGCCAGCCCTGCTCTCCGTGCTCCTCACAGCACTCTTGCCTCCACCTTGGGCCTGCTCTGCACCCAGAGGTCCCCCCCCCCCGCTTCTCAGCCAACCTATCTTCAGACTCCTGGGGAAGCCTGCATTGGATTTCGGGATGTCCAATTCCCAATGTGTCCATCCCTGCCAGAAGCAGCAACGCGGTGGCCTGCTGTCCCTTGCCCAGGACTCACAGATGCCTGGCCCATGGTGAGCTCACATCTGCCAGCGGCTCTGAGTTCTCCCTCCACAGCCCCATTTCACCCTACTGCACACAGCCGTATCCCATGCTGGGCTCTGCAGAGCACTCGTACACGTTGGCGGCTGTTGTGAGAGGGCAGCCACCGTAGCTCACATAGGAACTGATGCAAGAGAGCTTGTGTTCTCCATCTGTCACCTGTGAGGTGCCGGTCATGCCCACTCTGCCCAGGTAGGGGGCGCCACCTGCTCTCCTTCTCAGGCTATAGGGCCCATCAGAGCTTCAGGGAAGTCTGTGCCACACCTCTCCTATAAGGTGGGAGGTGCAGCAAACTAAGAAAGAGCTGGGAGGCTGGGAAGGTGGCTCAGTGGTAGAGTGCTTGCCTTTAATGCATAAGACCCTGGGTTCGATTCCTTAGCACCACATAAGCAGAAAAAAAAGCCGGAAGTGGCGATGTGGCTCAAGTGGTAGAGTGCTAGCCTTGAGCTGAAGAGCTTAGCGCCCAGGCCCAGAGTTCAAGCCCCACAACCGGACCCCCCCCCCCAAAAAAAAGCTGTGGGCCAGCTACTCAAACTAGAAGCTAGGGCAATATCTGGGTCACGGAAAAAACAGGGGCCTGCCATCAGGAAAGGCACAACTGCTACAAAGCCCCATACAGGGGCAGCAGAACCTGAAGACGAAGCTCTGCTGTCCACGACCCAGCTGGGCAGGGCAGGAGCTGCGGCCTGCTCATGGGGACATGGGCTGCCTTGCCAAGGTGCCTCTTCCTGTGGAGGAGCTGGCACAGGACTCAACTCATGAGCACAGCCAGGTATCCCCTGGGGATCCAAGTCAGTTAACAGCCAACTGTGATCACACGCATGCACACTGGAAACTGGTGGCTCACACCTGCAATCCTAACTACTAAGGAGGCTGAGATCTGAGGATCATGGTCTTTTTGAAGCCAGCCTGGGCAGGAAAGTCCATCTGTCAGAGTCTCAGCTCCAAATAACCAGCAGAAAGTCAGAAATGGAGGTATGGTTCAAGTAGCAGAACTCTAGCCATGAGCAAAAAGCCAAGAGTAAGGACTTAAATCCCTGAGTTCAAGCTCCATTATTGGCACAAAATCCAAAACCAAGCCAAACAAAACCATGTCAGGAAAGCAAAACAGGCTATGTTAGGGAAGGGCACCAGGAGGAAGGAGGGGGGGGGGAGGGAGAGAGGGAGGCAAGTGGGGGAGGGTGGGTTTACCCAAGCTCTGTCTGACGACAGTGAAATCACACATGCCACCTGCACAGGAGGAAACTTCAGGAAGGGGAACTGGAGTGAGGGCCACTTCCAAGGTGAGCTCAGGAAGGGCAAAATTTGCTTGACAAAGGCCAAGTCTGCCCTGCACCCACTACACGGCTGCTGGACCGTGTAGACCCTCAGCGGCCCGAGGGGAGCAGAGGGACATCTGCTGAGCAGCAGGCAACAGGGCCCATGCTGCGGCTCTGCCCTGTGTGCCTCTAACTGTGGGCGGGCACTCCACACAGACAGGCCCCAGCGGCCCCAGCACCAGGGCTGTGCCGTCAGACAGGAGCAGTCCCTGAGAGCCAGCTGCCCCGCCAAGCAGGCATTTGGCTCCAGGGAAGCAGCCAGCGGTCAGGTCCTGAGCAGACTCACAACCCTCCAGTGGCTGTGTCTAGGCACAAGGGTGCGGCAGTGTGCAAATATTTGCTCCCAGTAAAGCAGTACTAGAAGGCACTTTGGGCATCTCTCCAAATGAAAACCAAAAAGCCATAAAACATGGCAACCTGCCAGCCTTCTGTTGGAGGGGCGTGGGCCTCGGGAAAGAGATCAGTTCTGCATGGGGCGGGGGGGTGCGCGGGGCGGCTGGCCCCCTTGGCCAGTGTCCTCTACCATTGGTTGGTTATTCTCTTGGCCCAGTTCCTGCAGCAACATGGACTTCAGTGACGCCCGGCCTGCAGCACATAGTCCCAGCCTCCTTGTAGAGGAAGTGGTGACAGGAGGAGGAGAGGTGCCTGGGCCCGTCTGAGGAAACTAGCTGCCTGGGTGGTGTCATCTTAATGGAACTGCACCCGGCACAAGTCACTCCAGCGGCCGCGTAGCCTCCGATGCACCTGTGCACACTGACAGCACCTATCTGGCGTGTGCCAGGGCTGCCTTGGGCACAGACACAAGAAAACATCCATACAAGCTGTTTCAGAGCCCGGCTGCATACCTTGCTGTTTAGGCACTTCCTTCCGACCGATCAAGTCCCAGTTGGTTGCCCCAAAAATCAGCAGCTGCCCTTTGCACTTAGACCCTTCGAGTTTCTATAGGGAGAGAGGGGAGGAATTAGTCCAAGGTGTTCCCAGCTTCCCAAGGCTGTCCTAGGAAGCAATGGAAAGGAACTTTCTGTTTGAGACAGGGTCTCCTGTGTCACCCCAGGCTGGCTTCCAGCTCCCAGCACGTCTCAGCCTCCTGAATGTCTGGACCAGCGCACGGCCTCCCTACTCCAAGCCCTGGGGTCAGGTGCTTCATGTTGTCTCTGGCCATCCCTGTACCAGCACCACGCCCTTGACCCATAGCCTTTCCCTGGGGAGTTGGGAGGGACAGAGATGATGACCAACTTCTCCAGGGGAAGGGCAGGGGACGCGGTCCATTTCCGACTAAGACACTAACACTCCACCCCTCAAGCTGTCACCAGAGGTGCCGACCCCCGAATGCCCACTTCAGTTGGTGGCATCTTGGAAGGCCACTGTCCAACTTGACTATACTCGCTTCTCAGCACTTCACTCTCAAATGCCACTTGCCTGGCATGTATATGGCCCTGGGTTCTGGGTGCTATGCGGTCATGCATGCAGTCAAAGTGGGTTGTGGTTAAAGACCCCCATAGTGCCTCCAGGTTCATGTCCACAACCATCCAATTCCATCTCTGCCATATGGCCCATCACACCTGGTCACAACCATGCACAGGGCCACCCATCCACAGGGCCCATCTGGAGCGGGCAGTGCTGGCACAGCACGGATATCACCTTGGCCCACTGAATTATTCAGAGCTGCCCTTCTGCAGAGCTGAGATCCTCCCCCCCTACCCCCGTGCCCAGCCTCAGGTTACCTGAATGGGAGCCTGCTTTCCTCTGCTATCTCCCCATTTCACTTAGAAGCAGGTGTGGCTTGGCCCATGTGTCCATCAGGGTCCCCATAGAAGGGGCTAAGCCCCAGGGATGAAGAGGGCACCAGAATGATCCTCAGGCCAGGCAGCTAGAGGTTCAAAGCATCATTACCATATAACCACATCGCTATAATGCTTGTCATTAACAGAGCAATGATGGTGCTGGGAAGGTGGCTCAGGGATGGTGCTTGCCTTGCATGCATGAGGCCCTGGGTTCGATTCCTCAGGATCACATAAGCAGAAAAAGCCAGAAGTGGCTCTGTAGCTCAAGTGGTAGAGTGCTGGCCTTAAGCTAAAGAGCTGAGGGACAGTGCCCAGGCCCAGAGTTCAGGCCCCTCCACCGACAAAAAAGGCAATGCTAAGGCCACCACCCAGGACCAGGGGCTGAGTCTGATCAGAGCAGGAGGCCAGCCAGCACCTGCAGCAGGAATGGGTTAAGACGTGAGAGGCCTTCAAGCCAGCTAAACATTTTCACACACCCCACCTTTCTTTCCCCAGTGGCTGGCTCCACAAAGGACCTGGGCTGTTCCAAGTTTCTCTAGTCTAGGCCCCGCATCCCCTCACGCTAGAGGGGAGTGGCTGTGCATCACATCACAGCTACCGATGCCAGCATCTGCCACACACCCTCACCTTCATCACTCCACAGCTTAGTGCTTCCTCCACCTCATGCGGAATGGAAAACTTAATTAAAGGTCAGAAGGTGGCTCGTTGTTGGAGCATGCCAGGCCTTGGACCCGATCTCAACATGAAAGTAAATAAGCAGGAAGCCAGAGGCTGTTCAAGGCTTCATTACCAGCCTCCACGGATGGGCCAGGAGATGGTTTAGGGGGTGAACTGGGTCTCTCTCTCTGACACCACTCCTGTCTGAAGGCCACAGACAGGCTTGAAAACAATCCCGACAGGATGTATGAACTGCATCTCAACCTCCTGCCTGCCAACAACTGGCTGTGAGTGTGACCTAGGCCCAGGTGAGCAGCCATGGGAGAAAAACACACTAAGCAACGTACGGACTACTACCTGTGAACAAGAGGCCTGAGAGCTGACCTGTCCCCGCACACGCACTCAGGAGCCTGAAAGACCACCAAAAGCCAAGTCCCTGATGCAAATCTGCTCCAATACTGCTTGTCTGGCTATCAACTCTATTGATCTGGTTCTTTCACATCAGACAGGTTTGTCTCAGGCTCCACAAAACCTTAGCAACCCCAGACTAGGAAACAGCCACAGACCTGGACACCCGCACTGCTCACCTGTTTCCAAGGACTCAGCCAAGACTGCACATGTGTGATCTGTTCGGCCAGGCTCTGAGGTCCCTGGCAGTCAGGGCTGAAGGAGCGCTCAGAGGCCACAATGCCCACCAGACACAGCCACACTCGAAGCTAGGCTGCACAACTGAAGGCACCATCTCTCCCTGACAGCTTTGCCCCTCAGCAATCTGGCCCCTGGTTCATCTTTCCCACCCCACCACCAGCAGACTCCAAGTGTGAGAAGGCAGAGGCCACAAGTTCTCTCAAGGCCCACCTCCAGCAACTGGACTGGAAGGGCTTGTAAATGCTCCTTCTGGAAGAGCTGGTACCAAGTCCTGGGTTCAGGGACATCCTTCAGGACAAGAAGTATACTACCCACCTAGGCCTGCTAGCAGGGAATGAATGAGCTGCAAGGTTCAGCCCCGACCCAGGCCCAAACATAACAGATCCTCTTGGAAATGTAGGGTATGCACTCTGCACGGGGCATGAAAGAGCATCACCTTTAAACCTACATGGTCACCTAGACTTGCAATCCTAGGATGGTGAACCAAAGGGTATAAGAACCAAAGGGTCTATGCAACAGCCCCTGAGATGAGAAAGTCTGGAATAGATGACTTTGAAATTCCTGCTTCTAAGCCAGGAATAATGGTTCACTCCTGTAACCCCAACACCGGGAAAGTAGTATGAGAATCATGAGTTTGAGGCCAGCCTGGACTACAAGAAAACCAAAATTCACTCACTAGGTTATTCTGCTTCCACACATGTACACAAACTGGGGGTTAGCTATACAGAGATGGGCTCTCTCCTAAGACCCACCATCTGCAGGGCTGGGGTACCCTGCCACCACCTTCTAGGGTGACTCTCAGCAGGGGAGACTTCATTTCCTGACATCAGAACTGGAGCCAAGCAGCAGACAGCTGGGCTATTCAGTGCGGTCCTGCCTTTGCAAAGGCAGGCAGAACACAGGAGGCTGGGCTGCTTTAGTTCTGTTCTAGCACACACTGGGGATGACGGAGAACAGGTCCTGGGCTCCGGTGCTCAAAACTCTGCTCTGGCCCACCGCCAGGTCAGACCTGGCAAGGCCTTCTGACAAGGGCTCTCCACATCTGGCTCAAACCCTCTCTCTGTGGGGAAGGCAGCTGTGAAGCACTTTCCCCTCATAAGTTTGCAATGCCCTTAAGGATCTACCATGCTTCTCAACCATCTAGGCAAGGCCCTCACTTGGGACCCCGTCCAGGCTCCTAACCCCTGGGGCACTGCCTGAGCAGCAGGGAGACCCTAAGGCCTGGCATCCCGTAACTGCTTCTGGAGCATGCACACCGGGAGAACACCACTCCCTCACCCCCGGTCTGGCTCTAAAGCCCATGAGGAAGTTCCATCTATCCTTTTCCTAGGATTATCATAGAACGTGCTAGAGGTCTGTCTTCCACCCCCCCACCCCAAAAAGATGTCCCACGCCAAATCTGCAAAAAGTTCTGCTGGGGATGCTCTCCGACCCTGCGGGCAGGCTCCTCAGGTTCTTAACTCAAGTGGGCCTCGACCATCGAGGCCACTCGAGCAACCCAAGCCCATCCGCGTTGTGAGGGGTACCCCCCCAGCCCTGCCCCGGCGGGCACCCCGCGCGCCGCGCCGCCACCGACGCCAGACAAAGCCCAGCACCCCTCCGCAGGGGCTGCCCTGACCGGGGGAGGGGGGCGCGTGCGAGCATGCGCCTTCGCACCCCGCCGGCGGCCCCCGCCTTCCCGGCGCGCGGACGGCGCACGGCGCCTGCGCGGGGGCCGGCAAGCCCCGCCCCCCCGGGGCGCCGGAGCCGCGGCGGCGGGAACCTCAAAGCCCCGGCGCGAGCCGCCGCTCCCCGCCGGGCGCCAGCCACCCCCTCCCCGGCGCTCCCGGGCCCCGCGGCGGGCGCAGAGAGCCGCGGGCCAGCCCGTGCGCGGGACTCCCCGCCGCCGCCGGGCCCTGGCGAGCCTCCCCGGCCCGAGCGAAGTTCCCCCAAGTCTCCGCTCCCGGGCGGGGGAGGGGCGAGGGAGCGGCGCCGGGGGCGGGGCGTGACCCCCGCGAGGCGGCGGCAGCGGCGGCGGCGGGCGGCCGCCCCTCCCCCGCGGGCCCGGGCCGCGCGCCCCAACGGCCGACGGCCCGCGCGCCCCGGGGTCCGCCGCCCGCGCCCGCCGCCTCCTTGTCTCCCTTCTCCCCGGCTCCGCGCGCGCGGAGGCGGCGGTGATTCAGCCGCGGCCTGCGCCCGCCCGCCCGCCCGGGCCCACTCACGACGCGCTCCTTGGTGTGCTCCGGCTCCGTGATGATCACCGCCGCGCCGCCCGCCTTGCCCGCCGCCGCCGGCCGGGCCGCGCGCTTGCCGCCGCCGGGGGCCCCGTCGAGCTCCAGGCCGTCCTCGTCGCCGCTGCTGCCGCCGCCGCTGCTACTGCTGCAGCGCTCGGGCCGCTCGCGCTTCCTGCCCGCCGGGCCGCCGCGCTTCCTGGGCCCCGCGCGGGCCGTGCCGTTGCCGGAGCTCGGCTCCTCCCAGGCCGCCGCCGCCGCCGCCTTCTTCCTGGGCATGGTCGCGGCTGGAGGAGACACGGGGCAGCGCGCACAATGGACGGGTTATAAACTGCGCGGGGGGGAGGGGAGGAGACGCGCCACCGGCCTCCACTTCCTCCCCTGCCCGCCCCGCAGCGCCGGCCGCGGGTGGGCGGAGGGGGCGAGCCCGGGAGGAAATCACGCCCCTCCCGGGCCCAGCCCGCGCCTCCGGGGAAACCCCGGGCGCCCGGCACGGTGGGGAGCGGCGAGGCCGGCGACCCCGGCCCATCCCCAACTTAGATCTGGCGCACAAAGCACCGCGGCGGCAGCCTGGCCCCGGAAAAGTGCAGAGGAGGGAGGAGGAGTCGGGATCTGAGTCCCGGAGGGCTCCGGGACACTTTCAAAGATGCCTACGGCACCGGGCGGCCGAGGGGCGCCCCCGC
Organism: Dipodomys merriami; assembly: GCF_024711535.1. NCBI lineage: Eukaryota > Metazoa > Chordata > Mammalia > Rodentia > Heteromyidae > Dipodomys > Dipodomys merriami. The sequence goes on along the minus strand of NW_027204270.1, from coordinate 18,490,801 downwards.
CCCGCGCACCTCCACCTGCTGCTTTTGTCTCCGCGCCCCCGCCCCGAGCCGCTCCGTGCAGGGCAAGGCGCCCCCACCCCGAGACCCCAAGTCCGCCCCCGGCCCGGCTGTCCCGATCTCCAGGCTCCAATCGGATGAGCCCCTCCCGGGCGGGGGGGTGTCCCCGAATAAAGTCGCCCCCGGCCCCCAAGCACCTGCTCGTCCAGGCACGGAAAATGGAACTTTAACGGGGGCCCCGGCCGCGCGCCCGCCGCGGCCCCGCGCGCCCGGCCCGGCCCGGCCCCGCGCACCCGCCCGCCCGCCCGGCCCCGCGCGCCCGCCGCGGCCGCTTCGCCTCTTTTTTTTTTTTTTTTATTGATTTTGAACAATGGGATCTCTGTCTGTCTCCGATTAAACCACGTGGATCCGCCTCCCTCCCCTCCTGATTCATTCAGCCCCCCGCCCCCCCTCCCTAGATTTTTCTTTTCTTTTCTTCCCTCCCTTACCTTTTCTCTCTAAAAAGGAAGAAAGAGAGAGAGAAACTTTCCCAGACCCCGCAAACTGCTCGCCGCGCCGTGCGGGTCCCCTACCTGGTGGGGGTGGAGCGAAGCGGGAGCGGAGGGAGGCGAGGAGGAACTACAGGACCGGCCGCAGGGCTCCTTTCTCTTTCCGGCCCAGACGAGGGCTCCAGCCCACTCACCAGAAACACTTAAAATGTAAATACGAGCTTCCAGAACAAATGCTACAACACAAAACAGAAACACATGTGCTGCCGGGCGGCAAGCGAGCGCGCGGCGGGGCGGGCGGCGCGGAGCCCGGGGCGCGCGCGCCCCCTGCCGGCCGGCGGACCCGCGCCCCCGCCCGCCCACCGCCAGCGCGCGTCCCGGGCGCCAGGCGCCACGCCGCCGCGCGCCCCGGGCCCCCCGCGCCTCGGCGCCTTCCGCCAGAGGCGCGCGAGCGTGCCCAGGGCCTGCCGCGCCGCGACCTGCGCGTCCGTCCGAGACGTCTCCGGGGCTCGGGAGAGCGCCGGCGTTGTTTTTTTTTTTCCTGGGCACGTCTAGACAGGTCACCCGAGGACACCCGCTGGAAAACAGTTCCTTCGCTCACGCAGCAGCCAGCGAGGGACGTGCCCTAATTGAGCGATCGGAAGCGAAGATGGATGCGGTGCCGAGAGCCTGCGCCCGGGCAGGGAGGCTGCTGTCGCCTGCGCGTGTGCATGCGTTCCCCCTCCCGCGGCCCTGGGCCTGCGGGGTCGCCAAGGTCGGGGCGACGGAGCCAACTAGTTAGCAGTGATGGGGAGGGCCATCGAAGTGGGCATCGCCCAGGGCCTGGACAGAGCTCCCGAGCCCGTGCTACGTGCCAGCCGAGAACACCTCCCCTCCCCCCCAGTGGAAAGCGAAGTCACGAGAGAGCCAGATTCAACAGTTGCAAGGATGGTTAGTGTTACAAAGTAATACTACGAAGGAACGTTCTAGGGCGGGCATGTGCCCTGTTCCAGCTGGGGAAGGCCTTGAGGGAAAGGTCAGCTCAGCCAGGCAAGGGTCAAGACCACCCCGACCGCGACTCCCAGCCAGGAGGCCAAAGTAATCCAGTTCCCGGGTTCTGGGAAGAAATAGCTTCTGTGGGGCTGAGGTGAGATTAAAGGGCTAGGCTATAGCTGCTGGGGAGAGCTGAGGATCCCCGTTTGAAGCCAGGCAGGAACGTCCGTGAGACGCTCATCTCCAATTAACCAACAAAAAGCTGGCAGGGGAACTGTGGCTCAAGACTGCTATCCTTCTGGGGGGGGGGGGGGAGCTAAGGGACAACACCCAGGCCCTGAGTTCAAGCCTTGGTACTGTCACAAGAAGGCAAGAGTCCAAGAGGTCCAAAACTAAAGTACTTGATCAACGTCAAAAGACTGTGTGTATCAGGAGCCAAGAGCACTTACGTAAAAGAACCTGAAAATGAATAATCAACAGGTACATTTCAGAGATTTTCTAAAAGGTCAAGACAGAATAGAAGCACCTTTTGAAAACCATTTCTTCACAGGCCTTGCATTAAAAAAAAAAAAAAGATTAAAGCAATTAATCCTGGGTGCTTTGAAATAAAACAGGAGAACCAACCAGGAGAGAATTCCAAGCTCCAAGCGTGCTTCAGGAAAGAACATGTTGGTGCTAGCCGGCCTGCAGGAGGCTGCCTGGAAGCTCAGCCTCCCTCCACCAATTACAAGCTCCTTACAACTTGCTGCCAGCCAGTCTGGTTCTTTCTTGGGCCCATTCTGTGCTCTTTGCCAGGCTGAAGACCGGCGTGTCAGAAACACTGACACAATAAAACGCTAATACCACATTGCATCATCTGACCCCCAGGTGTGGCGCTCCCAGAACTGGTTTTTCTCGAGGATGTTGCTGGAGAAGAAAGGCGCTTTAGGGGTACACCCATCACTAGCCCTACTTGCCAGATTTCTGCCCTTACATGTCTCAGTTTTCAGCACGACTGTCCCTAGGAAGTCCACGTGACAATCCCAGCTGAATGAGATGGGCTGCAGGCATCATCAGCAAGGTCTTTATGGGACCAAAGCCACAGAGCACCAAACACCCATCAGACTAGGTGGGGGTGGCTCCTCCCCTAAAATGTGCTTGCAGGGTGGGAATGGAAGGGGAAAAAATGAGAGAGCAAAGGAAGGGGTGACATTGCCCCAAAAGAAATGTACTTTTTACCTGGCTTATGTAACGGTAACCCCTCTGTATATCACCTTTATAATAACAATTTTTTTTTATGTGCTTGGAATTTCCCTGGGCTTTCCTCTAGCCACTGCTCTGGGGATGGGATGAATTGGTGCAAAACCTGGAGAGGAGGTGGGATTCCTCAAGCACTTCTGGTCTGGTGTTGGGCCACATCCATAGCATGTGTCCACACGTGGGCTCCCCGCGCCAGCTGGCCCTTGCTATTTGGCCTCCTTTGGACTGCAGTGAAAGCTTATGTCAAGCGAGGCTTGGCCTCAGCTGCATTCCGAGTGCCTCTCAGAAGTGGCCTCACCTCCAACTGGGAGGTTCATGGGCTCCTCCCTTGCTATGGCCACCAATCGTGGAAGTGATGGTAGTCACAAATGGAAATCCACCAATCGTGCAAGTGATGGTAGTCACAAATGAAAATGGAGTTACGATGCTCTATTAAAGGTGCAGCTGGATACAGTTTCCATCTCTGGGGCCTACCTGGTAGCAACTGGGCATTTGAAATGCATCCAGTGTGCAGTTAGGTGTGAAACACACATTGGAGATCTCTCCCTCCCTCCCTAGCTTTCTCCTTTTTCTTCCTCCTTCCTTTTTTCCTCCTTTCCTTCCTTCCTTCCTTTGTTTTGTTTTTGAAGCAAGTGCCAGGATTACAGGCATACTATCACACTTGGCTCACACTGGCTTTCAAAGACAGGCACTGGTGGCTCACACCTGTAATCCTAGCTACTCCGGAGGCATCTGAGATTTGAGCCCTTGAAGGAAGTCCGGGAGTCTCTTATCTCCAATTAACTTTCAAAAAGCCAGACACAGAGCTGTTATTCAAATGGCAGAGTACTAGCCTTGGGCAAAAAAGCTCAAGGGCAGTCCTCAGGCCCTGAGTTTAAGCTTCATTAGTGACATACACACACAATTAATTATGGTTTAGGCCAGCCCAGACAAAAACAAGAGACCTATCCCCAAAATAACTAAAAACAAAAAGGACTGGGGTGGTAGTTCTACGGTAGGGTATCCACCCAACAAACTTGAAACCCTGAATTTAAACCACAATACCACCCAAAAGAAATAACCAGTGGTGTACATCTGTCATCCTGGCACTCAAGAGGCTGAAGCAGGTGGACTGGGAGTTTGAGTCCAGTCTGAAACCCTATCTCAAATAAATACATAACTAAAGCAAGCTGGGGTGTAGCTCTGCGCTGGAGGCTGGAGTGCTTGCCTAGCATGCCCTGGGTTCCATCTCAAGCCCTGCTGCCCGGCCCCCCAATATAGATGATTGATAAATAGATACTGAAAAATAACTATTAGTTGATTCCATGTTGAAATGGTAATGTTTTGTATTGTTTTGGATTTAAATAGTACTAAATTCATTTCACCTATTTCTTTTTGCTGTTTTTTGTTTTGTTCATTTTTTTTTTTTTTTTTTGGCAGGTCTAGGGGCCTGAACTCAGTCTGGGCGCTGTCCCTGAGCTCTTCAGCTCAAGGCTAGCACTCTACTACTTGAGCCACTGTGCCACTTCTGGCTTTTTCTGCTTATGTGGTGCTGAGGAATCAAACCCAGGGCCTCATGCATGTAAGGCAAGCACTCTAGCACTGAGCCACCTTCCCAGCCCAAGCTGTTTTTTCTTAATGTGACTATTGTCTAAAAATTTTTAAATTACATCTTTCTAGTGTTGTGGCTGGTGTTTATTTGCAATGGACAACAAAATGGCAAAAACAGCCCCAGATCCTGGAGCCACAATGCTCTGCTTCTGAGGTCTGTCTTCCCCTGTCTGTAACATGGTCTAAATTCCTCCTGGAGCTCCTTCTGGACTTACTGATTCCTGGCTCTCTGATCGGTAGGCACTGAGGATTCCTGTCTGAGTATTTGGAGAGATGTTTTCTGGGAGATGAAAATTCCATTGTACTATTTTTGCCAGGGAACCACAAAATCTTAGGATCCAATTATAGTCAGACCTTTAAGCCCCAGCCTGGGAGCCCCTGTAGGCTCAGTGTGTAGTGTCTGTCTTTGATTGTACAGTTAGCGCCCATGGCAGCTGGTAAGCAACATCTGATGTTGCCTTAAATCATATTCAGAGGAAAACCAGCACTGGTGGCTCTTGTCTATAATCCTACCTACTCAGGAGGCTGAGCTTTGAGGATCATGGTTGGAAGCCAGCCAGGCTAGGAAAGTCCATGAGACTCTTATCCACCAAAAAACCAAAAAGAGAGCTGTGCCTCAAGAAAAAGAGCAGGAGGCCCTAAGTTTGAGCCCTAGTACCAACACACACACACACATACACACACAAATATCCAGAAGGGCTGGAAATGCGGCTCAGCGGTAGAGTGCTCATCTCGCATGCATGAAGGCCTGGGTTCAATCCCTCAGTACCACATACATAGAAAAAGCTGGAAGTGGTGCTGTGGCTCAAGTGGTAGGGCACTTGCCTTGAGCTGAAGAGCTGAGGGACAGTGCCCAGGCCCAGAGTTTAAGCCCCACGACACACACACACACACACACACACACACACACACACACACACACACACACACACACACACACACACACACACACACACACACACACACACACACACACACACACACACACACACACACTCCAGAAGGCCGGGCGCCAGTGTCTCACTCCAGTAATCATAGTATTCATGAGGCTGAGATCTGAGGATCTTGGTTTGGAGCCAGCCTGGGCAGAAAAGTCCTTGTGAGATGCTTAGCTCCAATTAACCACTCAAAAACTAGAAGTAGCACTGTGGCTCAAGTGGTAGAGAGCCAGCCTTGAGCACAAAGAGGTTCAGGGAGAGTTCAGACCCTGAGTTCAAGCCCTATAACCTGCAAAAAAAATAAAATAAAAACTAAAAAATAAATCCAGAAGAGGTTTCAGAGCTCGGAGATGCTATGAAGCTTCTTAGGGGCTGATGGACAGCCAGGAAGGATCCACGGCTCTCAAACCCAGTCAGGAAACCTGCTGTGACCGCAGAACCTGGTTTTTCTTTTTTTAATTTAAATTTCCTGTGCTGGAGATCCAGTCCAGGGACTCTAGCATGCTAAGCCCACACTTTACCACAGAGTTACATTCTCGGCCCAGAAACAGTTTCTTTATCAAGTTCTCCCGGGTGTTTGCCATGCATCTGAAAGCATAGGACATGGTGTGCAGGACATGGCTTTCCTCACGCCTCCACTGTGCACGGCTGCATCCATAGATGCTGATCACCATCCAGTTCACGGGTGAGGACGTGTGGGATGCTGGATGGGGGAGTGACCGAGCAGGCCCAGAAAAAAGGGAGACTTCAGCCCAGTGCCTGTGGCTCACACCTATCATCCTAGAGACTCAGGAGGCTGAGATCTGAGGATCAAGGGTTGAAGCCAGTCAGGGCAGGAAAGTCTGCGACTTTTTTTTTTTTTTTTTTTTGGTTGTGAGGCTTGAACTCTGGGCCTGGACTCTGTCCCTCAGCTCTTCAGCTCAAGGCTAGTGTTCGACCACTTGAGCCACAGTGCTACTTCTGGTTTTCTGGTGGTTAATTGGAGATAAGGGTCTCACAGACTTTCCTGCCCAACCTGGCTTTGAACTGTGATCCGCAGATCTCAACCTCCTTAGTAGCTAGGATTACAGATGTGAGCCACCAGCATCTGGTTTGTCTGAGGCTCTTAGCGTTACTTAACCTCCAAAAAGAAGTGGAAATGTGGCTCAAGTGATAGAATGCTAGCCTTGAGAGAAAAAGCTGAGGAAGAACACCAAGACCCTGAGTTCAAGCCCAGAATCAGCACCGGAAAAAAAAAAAAAAAAAAAAAAAAAGAAGGAAGATAAGAAAGTTGTAGGAATTCAGCAAGCATTTACTGCATCTCTCTCCTGCCAGGCTGCTGTGCCACTTTCTCTCCTGGGAATAAGGACCCACGTTTCCTGCAAAGGACACTCTTCGGTCCCTGTGCTGGTCCTAGCCACTCCTTTGTTTCAAAAGAAGCCAGAAGGAATTTGGAATCTCTCTCTCTCTCTCTCTCTCTCTCTCTCTCTCTCTCTCTCTCTCTCTCTCTTACACACACACACACACACTGCACACTCTTGGGAATTACATCTAATTTTTCAGACCCAGGAAAAACAGGATCGAAATCAATTTCATCAAGGTCTGTGGGTTACTTTGTAACTGCCTGTGCTCCTAAACCCACTGGAGGGTCTGCATTCCTGCGGAGTTGCTGGGCTCATGATAGAACCACAATTTGTAAAATTGGTCTGTAATCAATAGCTCACCAGGCCCTCTGGAGGGCGCTCCTTCATGCCAGTTTGCAGAGGGAAGACATTCTGCAGCGGGGCTGTAGCTTGGAGATTAGAGAAAGAGATCAAAGCACAAACAGATTTTTTACAAAAAGTTCACCCAGCATCGGTTGTGCATAATTCACACCAAAGTCTCACTTGCTGCTGAGACCGGACATCTATGGGAATCTGGTTGTTTTCTTCGTCGGTTGTGGGGCTTGAACTCAGGACCTGGGCGCTGTCCTGAGCCTCTTTGTGATCCAGGTTGGCACTCTACCAACTGAGAATCTGAGTGACAAAAAACACCAAGGCTGTGGACCTAGCAGGGAATGGGGCCGTTTGCCTGAAAGATGGGCGGTCAAGCTAGGAATGCAGCCTATTCAATGTATCAGGTGGCTGTGGCAGCTGGGAGCCATGCCATTTGCAGGCTGTGTTATGTCATGCTAACCTATAATCTTTTGAAAAATGAAGAAACCCATCCCCACTGGGAGTCCCCACTATGCCAGATACCTGGGCAGGCAGCCTGGCTCTCATCCACTAAGTGGACAGGGCCAGGCAGAGGAAGCCAAGGAGTTCTCCTCAACTAAACTTCACAAGCTGGCATGCATTGAGCTCTTGCTATATGCACACAGAGAAAATGCTTGTGTCTGGGAATGTGGCAGAGTGCTTGCCGAGCATGCACGAAGCCCCGGGTTCCATTCCTCAGTACCACATGAACAGAAAAAGCTGGAAGTGGCACTGTGGCTCAAGTGGTAGAGTGCTAGCCTTGAGCAAAAGAAACTCAGAGACAGTGCCTAGGCCCTGAGTTCAAGCCTCATGACTGAAAAAAAAAGAAAGAAAAGCTGGGTGAGCTGGGGTGTATCTAAGCAGTAGAGCTTTATCTAGCATGTGGGGTATCTTGGGTCCTGTTGCCAGCACTGCCAACACCACACCCCTAAAGAGAAAAAAGAAAAGCCAGTCTCAGTGGCTCACAGCCTTAATCCTGTTTACTAAGGATTGAGATCTGAGGATCACGGTTCAAAGCCAAATGACAAATCCAAGAGACATTCATCTCTAACCAGCAATAAGCCAGAAGTGGAGATGTGGCTCAAACAGTAGTAGAGCCTTAGCCTTGAGTGAAGGCTAAGGGAGCGTGTAAAGGTCCTGAGTTCAAGCCCAGTACTGGCACAAAGAAAAAATTAAAACTACCAATAATCGGGCTGGGAAGGTGGCTCAGTGGTAGAGAGCTTGCCTTGCATGCATGAGGCCCTGGGTTCGATTCCTCAGCACCACATAAGCAGAAAAAAAGCCGGAAGTGGCGCTGTGGTTCAAGTGGTAGAGCGCTAGCCTTGAGCTGAAGAGCTGAGGGACAGTACCCAGACCCAAAGTACAGGCCCCACGACTGGCAAAAAAAAAAAAAAAAAAAAAAAACTACCAATAATCGTCTATTGGGGCCTTACCAAGATCCAGGTCCTTTAACCAAACAGGTGTGATCTCAACGAACTCTTACAAACCACACAAGTTCCACCCTACATTGGGGGTGGGGGTGGGTGGGGAATGAAACTAATAGAAGTGGTGCAATCTGCCTCAGGTCACATGGCCAGTGAATGGGATTTGAACTCAATTCTGGATGCTAGGTGAACTGGGCTTTTAATTTCACTTTAACCTTTTAATTTGGAAGTCATCCTAGATTACAAAGAGAATACCAGGAGGTCTTGTGTGTCCTTTGCCCAGTTTCTCAGTGGTACAATGTTAGACAAGCACTAACTAATGTTGGGGTCACCTTAGCACTGTGCAATTGTACCCATCTGTTCTCCATTCCTACAATTTGGTCATCTCAACTGTTTGTTTGTTTGTTTGTTGTTTTGTTGGTTGTGGGGCCATGCCTGCTTGTTGATGGTGCTGGGGATGGAAGCCAGGCCTGGTGCAAGTGCTCAGCCACCAAATCACACTCCCAGCCCCTTAGTCTTTGAGACAAGGTGTCTAACGTAGTCCAGGCTGGCCTCCTACGCTAGGTCCTCCAGCCTCTGCTGCCTGAGTGCTGGGATGATGGGCTTTCCTTCTCCACGGCTAGAGGCTTCATTCAGTTTCACTGAAGGTGGGTGGTCTGGGTTAAGCTCAAGTTTATTGCCCCTTTTTCCTCAGTGCAGCTTAGACCAGCACAGGTGGCTACCTCTGGGCTTTAGGGATCTGAATCCAGCGGGAATCTGTGAAGAAAACAGCCCACTGCTAGCCCAGCTCTTGGAAGATTCTGGAGCTCTCCTAGCTGCAATGGAGTGAGTCCTAAGCCCTGGGATGCTGCTGAGGGCCCAGCACCTGCTGGCCTCCAAGCCCAGCTCTCTGAGCTCAGCATCTAAAGCAGAAGTCCCTGCCCAGAGAACCCCAGGCTCCAGCATCTGCCAGCCAGGCCCCTCCCAGCACCCAGCCCACCATCTGCTGGCTCCCCAATTGGGGCCTCTTTCCATGGGTTGAGGGAGGGGCGGTTACAGGAGAGGGTCCTCTGAAGGAGGCTCATTAGTGGGACAAACAACATCCCTGGGCCTGTGGGGGGTGGAGCAGCAGCCCCTGAATGGGAAGCAGTTACCAGCCTGCAACTTGGCCTTGGCCTTGGCCAAGTGGGCGGAGATCAAGGGCCCAAGCCCACCAAGGGAGAAAGCCTGGAGGGCTTGGAAGAGAAGCTTCCAAAGGAGAATTTAAACAGTTGCCTCCAGCCATCAGGCCCGGTGTGCTCTGTGAGGTCTGGGGGAGAATCCAGCCCCTGGAAGCTGGGGTTGACTGCTTGAAGGGCTGGCTGGTGATGGACGCAGCCACACGCTCCACCTTCAACACAGGTGCAGAATGTGTCCGGCGTCAATGCACTGGAAGCCCAGGTGCCAGCACCCACCTGATAGCCCCTCTCTACCCTCTCCTGTCCCCTCCCACTGCAGTGGATCCCAAAAGTCCCTTGTTTCAAAATTCTCAGGAGGTCAAGGAAGGAGGATCATCAGTTTGAAGCCAGCTGGGGCTATATGGTGAGTCTCTGACCTCAGAAAATTAAAGGAGGGCTAGGAAAGACATTGTAATAGGGTAAGGTTGTAAATTACTGTGGTGAAAAAAAAAAGTAATGGAGAAAAATAAGCTGGATGCTCGAAGTTTAAGCCTATAAGCCTAGCTGCTCCAGAGGCTGAAGTCTAAGGATCAAGGTTGGAAGCCAGCCGAGACAGACAAATTGGAAAGATTCTTATCTCCAATTATCTCCAGCCAAAAAGCTGGACTCAAGTGGTGGAGAGAAAGTGACAGGGAGGGAGGGAGGGACAGTGAAAGAACCTGAGTTCAAGCCCTGGTACAGGTACAAGAAAAGTACGTTCTCTTTTTCAAATGGGAGCCAAGGGCTGGGAAGGTGGTTTAGTGGTAGAGCACTTACCTAGCATGTTTGAAGCCCTGGATTCCATTCCTTAGTACCACACACAGTAAAAGCTGGAAGTGGTGCTGTGCCTCAAGTGGTAGAGTGCTAGCCTTGAGCCAAAGAAGCTCAGGGACAGTGCCCAGGCTCTGAGTTCAAGCCCCAGGACTGGCAAAAAAAAAAAGGGGGGGGAGGGGAGCTTGTGCTGGGCATGGTGGTGCATAACTGTAGTCCTGGAACTCGGGAAGCAGAAGCAGAAAGACTGAGGACAGAGAATTCAAGAATGGCCAGGGAGCCGGGCATTGGTGGCTCACGCCTGTAATCCTAGCTACTCAGGAGGCTGAGATCTGAGGATCGCGGTTCAAAGCCAGCCCGGGCAGGAGAGACCGTGAGACTCTCATCTCCAATAAACCACTAGAAAACCGGAAGTGTTGCTGTGGCTCAAGCGGTCAAGCGCTTGCCTTGAGCTGAAGAGCGCAGGGACAGTGCCCAAGCCCAGAGTTCAAGCCCCACAACTGACAAAAAAAGAAAAAAAGAATGGCCAGGGCTATGGAGGGAGACCTTCCTTATCTCACCAGCAACAGCCCCTTCTCAAAAAAAAAAAAAAAAGTGTGGTGGGGAGGGAAGAGCCAGGGGAGAGGTGAGAGGAAAGGGAGAGGGTATCCAGATGAAAGGAAGGAGAGAAGTGTCCGGTCCTACAACCAGGGCAGGGAAGGCAGAGAGTCAGGAGAGGGTGGGGTAGATACCAGGATGCTCTGTCCCCAGAACAAGACACTGTGATGGTATCTGCCACCATACAGGGCACTTCCTCTGTGTGTGTGTGTGTGTGTGTGTGTGTGTGTGTGTGCGTTCCATGCTTCTTCCCTGATGTGCATAGGGCCTGTGGTCAGTGTCCTGCTTTTTCCTGGGAAGCAGCTGACAGGTTTGTTGGTCAGTGAGACACACAGTCAGAAATCTGACCCAAGGAGCCTGCAGCCACACAGGCAAGACCAGCCCTCTCTTCTGACTGTCTCTAGAGGTATGGGTTTATCCCCCAGCACCTTGTGTCCTGTGGAACCTGCTCTTCCACAGTGCTAAAGCAGCAGCACAAATGCTGAGCACCGAGCCTGGGAGCTTGGGGTTTATCAGTGAACCAAAGCCACAGGCCCTGACCTGTCCTGTCCTGTTCAGGCTGCGGGGTAACCAGCCAGTGCAGAGGGCCGGCCTCACAGCACCTTTGTGCTTTTGGGCGTGCAGCTTTTGAGCCTTAAAAACAATCCTGTCCTTTACCCCAGATTCTGCTTCCAGGAACCTAGCCTGAAAAAAAAAAAAAAGGAAAATTTCCCTCAACCCAGAGCAGGGCTGTGATTTGGTTAGTCAGTGGTTTGGAAATTATGTACAGCAAACGCAAGAAGTAGTTTGGCAGGGATCCACTCTAATGCAGGGCGTGATGAGGAGAGGGCTGAGCCCGGCTAGGCTGGGCCAGGCCACAGCGGACAGGGCCAGGGTGGACAGGGCGGTCCCGGGCTGCAGGGGCGGGGCCAGGGGCGGGGCCAGAAAAGATGGGAGGGGCGGGATCACAACACGAAGGGCGTGGCTAGGCTAAGTGAGGGAGGGGCCAGACCAAGTGAGGGCGGGGCCGGGTTGCGGGAGGCTCAGCCGGTCTGGGTGAGGCCTGGGATTCAGGTTGAGCCTATTTCGGTAGGGCGAGCATTTAGGAGCCATCCCAGCGTCCCTGAGCCCTAATTGCTGGGAGATTCCCGCCCCTCTGGCCTCTTGCACGTGGGGCTTTTGCCTGCAGGGTCCTGCTGCCCCCTGCTACAGGCAGGCTGTCAGATCGAGGCCTGTGGACAGGGCAGGGTGGCCCTTGATGTCCCTTCAGAGACGCTTCCTGTACTTGCCATGCTGTCCCCTGAGCAATCCCGGGTGTGGGACCTGCATGTCCTGCACGGCGTGGCGCTTGTCAGGAGGAAAGAATCCACATTCTGCAGGCAGACAGCTTCAGCAGGCAACTGTGGTCCAGCTGCGTTGCCAGCCTCAGGAGGGTGCAGGCTCCAGGACCCCGCAGCCTGGGTTGATGCCGGTGCTGACCCTTACTGGCAGGCCTCTGGGAGCTGATCTCAGCCTCTCTGAGCAGTGGTAAATGGACATGGAGAGGGTCCCTGGGCCTTGAATTATGAAGGCTGCACAGCCTTCTACCCTTTGTATATATTAACTTCGTGTGTGTGCACATGTGTGTGCACCCGTGCACTGGAACAGAGGCTTTCACTCAGGGCCTGGGCACTGTCCCTGAGCTTTTTCCAGTCAAGGCTAGCACTCTACCACTTGAGCCATAGCTCCACTTATGGCTTTATGGAGTGTAATTGGAGATAAGAGTCTCACACAATTTTCCTGCCCAGACCAGCTTCCAAATGGATCTTGAGATCTCAGCCTCTGAGTAGATAGGATTATGCCTGGTTGTTTTTTGTTTGTTCATTTGTTTCCTTCTGTGTAGCTCTGGCTGGCCTTGAACTCATGAGCTTGATCCTAACAGCTTCCTCAATGATGGCATTAGGGGTACATACTATGGTCCATGGATTGAATGCAGGACCTCAGGCATGGTAGGCAAGTGCTCTACCTCTAAATTATATTCCCAGCCCTTTAAACTTGCCATTCTCCTGGTCTCAGCCTCTGAAATACTGGGATTACAATGAAGTAAGGATACTGGAGCTAAGTAATACAATCTTGACATCTTTTCTTTTTGTTGTTGTTGGCCGTAGGCCTGGAACTCTGGGCTTGGGCTCTGTTCCTGAGCTCTTCAGCTCAAGGCTAGTGCTCTACCACTTTAGCCACAGCACCTTTTTTGGTTTTCTGGTAGTTAATTGCAGATAAGAGTCTCAAGGACTTTCCTGCCCAGGTTGGCTTTGAACTGCAATCCTCAGGTCTTAGCCTCTTGAGTAGCTAGGATTATAGGTGTGAGCCACTGGTGCGTGGCTTGGCATCTTAATAAAAGTTAATAGAGGGCTGAGAATGTGGTTTAGTGGTAGAATGCTTGCCTAGAATGCATGAAGCCCTGGTTTCAATTCCTCAGTACCACATAAACAGAAAAAGCCTGAAGTGGTGCTGTGACTTTAGTGGTAGAGTGCTAGCCTTGAGCAAAAGAAGCTTAGGGACAGTGCCCAGGCCCTGAGTTCAAGCCCCAGTTAATAGAAGATGGGAACTTTCTGAAAACTCCAGAGGTGATAGAGGACATTCTTTGGATTTGCCAGTATGTCATGAGTTGTTGAGCTTCAGGAAAGTCATGCTTCCCCTAGATGACTGGGGTCCTGATGGCCTCTGACTGCTCCCCTGGATATTCATTGGCTTTGCCAATGAATAATACTTTTATTAGGGCTGGGAAGGTGGCTCAGTGGTAGAGCGCTTGCCTTGCATGCCTGAGGCCCTAGGTTTGATTCCTCAGCACCACATAAGCAAAGAGCAAAAAGCCAGAAGTGGTGCTGTGGCTCAAGTGGTAGAGTGCTAGCCTTGAGCTGAGGAGCTGAGGGACAGCGCCCAGGCCCAGAGTTCAGGCCCCATGACTGGACCCAAAAAAACAAAACAAAACAAAACAAAACAAAAAGAAAAAAGCCAGAAGTGGCGCTGTGGCTCAAGTGGTAGAGCGCTAGCCTTGAGCTGAAGAGCTGAGGGACAGAGCCCAGGCCCAGAGTTCAGGCCCCATGACTGGACCCCCCCCCCAAAAAATACTTTTATTAGGAATAAGTATCCCCATCCAGTCTTCTCTGTCTCTGTATGACACTTTTGCTAAAGCTATTGAGGCTTGGTCTCTACCCCAAGCATGTGATTTTTGTCTTTAAAAGTTATGTGCTGGGCTGGGAAGGTGGCTCAGTGGTAAAGTGCTTGTCTTGCATGCATGAGGCCCTGGGTTTGATTCCTCAGCACCACATAAGCAGAAAAAGCCAGAAGTGGCGTTGTGGCTCAAGTGGTAGAGCACTAGCCTTGAGCTGAAGAGCTGAGGGACAGCACCCAGGCCCAGAGTTCAGGCCACAAAACCAGCAAAAAAAAAAAAAAAAAAAAAGATTATGTGCTTGATCTGTTCTGGGCTGCTGGTCTTTGAGACAGGGGTCCACCATGCAGTCACCAGCCTTTTCATAAAGACTCTTGATTTGATCTCTCAAAATGTGGCTTCCCTGTTTTCTTGCTGTACCACAACAGGTGTATGCAGCTCTACGTGGCACCTTCTTTCTCAAAAGTATTATAATGGGGCTGGGAATGTGGCCTAGTAGTAGAGTGCTTGCCTAGCATGCATGAAGCCCTGGGTTCGATTCACAGTACCACATACACAGAAAAAGCCAGAAGTGGTGCTGTGGCTCAAGTGGTAGAGTGTTAACCTTGAGCAAAAGAAGCTCAAGGACAGTGCCCAGGCTCTGAGTTCAAGCCCCAGGACTGGCAAGAGAAAAAAAAAAAAGAGGGGCCGGGTAGGTGGCTCAGTGGTAGAGCGCTTGCCTTGTATGCATGAGGCCCTGGGTTTGATTCCTCAGCACCACATAAGCAAAAAGAAAAAAGCCAGAAGTGGCGCTGTGGCTCAAGTGGTAGAGTGCTAGCCTTGAGCTGAAGAGCTGAGGGACAGCGCCCAGGCCCAGAGTTCAGCCCCATGACCGGACCCCCCCCCAAAAAAAAAAAAAAGAGTCTTACAATGTACACGCAGTGAAAGGCACAGCTATTTTATTCATTTGTTGGTTTGAGGCAAGGTCTAGCTTTGGTGATCAGGCTGGTCTTGGATATCTGGATTCTGGTAATCCTCCTGCCTCAGTCTCCTGAGCAAAAGGAATCCTTCACATCCATCCTAGGGGACCACACAGAGGCAAGCAGGCACAGGAGAAAGATTTTTTTTTTGGGGTCCGGTCGTGGGGCCTGAACTCTGGGCCTGGGCGCTGTCCCTCAGCTCTTCAGCTCAAGGCTAGCGCTCTACCACTTGAGCCACAGCGCCACTTCTGGCTTTTTTCTTTTTGCTTATGTGGTGCTGAGGAATTGAACCCAGGGCCTTGAGCATGCAAGGCAAGTGCTCTACCACTGAGCCACCTTCCCAGCCCCAGAGAAAGATTATTATAAGGTTTATTAGAGGAGCCATATTTCCCAGGAGGATTGGGAGCACATGGCCTCCATCCCTATCCAGGTAGCAGGAGAATCTGAGGGCAGGAAGTGAGGCAGGTGTGTGCTCAGGTATGAGTGGAGCTGCAGACCAAAGGTGGGGATAATACTAACACTGAGTCGTGAGGACTTTGGTAACAGGTCACCACCTCTGGTTCAAATGACAGATCTTCAGGTAAAATTCCATTTGTCAACAACTGCATAAGCCACATCCTTCCCAAGACATCAGGCATTCCCACCATTCCAGAAAGTTCTCTCAGTCTCTTCTTTCTTTACTGCTCTGGAAGAAGACAGCATTTTCTGGATTCCAAGCTGAGTTCTCCCACAGCTCAGCTGCTGGGTGCCTGGCCCGGGACCCGGGGGGATCCTGCCCCAGAGCTCTAGGGTAGAAGACCCTCAGCTTTGCCCTCACCAAGCTTTCCAGCAAGGGAAGGGGCAGGCGAAGGGACAGGTGACTTGGGTAGGTGAGGACCTAGGGAGAGAGCTGTGTGAGGTACAGAAATAGCCCAGCAGAAGGCTCTGAATCTATAGCAGACTCAGGAAGCATGAAAGCCAAGCTAATTCAGAAGTGTGCGTGTGCACACACTTGTGTAAAACACAACCATGACCTGGCCTGCTATGAAAAGAAAAAATTGCCATGAACACTTGCTCAGAGCAGCCTGCAAGAAGCAGGGTCCTGGTGGCTCTTGTCTATAATCTTAGCTATTCTGAAGGCTGAGAGCGGAGAAACAGTTCAAAACCAGCCAGGGCAAGAAGTCCTTAAGATTCTTATCCCCAATTAACTACCCAAAAGCCAGAGATTAAGAGAGTCTCAGGGGCTTTCCTGTCCAGGCTGGCTTCGAACCACGATCCTAAGGTCTTAGATTCCTGAGTAGCCAGGATGATAGGCAGACTCCACCATGCCTGCCTTCTCTTTTTCATGGTACATTTCATTTGCTATTGAACTAAGGTTATTGGAGCTAAGTAAGGCCATCTTGGCATCTTGGTAGAAATTAATAGGAGATGGGGCAAATACGTCAAGAGTTGTAGGGCTCTAGGAAGCTCGGGCTTCCCCTAGATAACTGATGTCCTCATGTTCCCAGATGGGTCCCCTGGATAGTTTGCTCTGCCTATGCATAATACTTTTGTTAGAGTTAAGTATTCCCAACTAGTTCACTCTGCTTATGTATAACCTCTTTATAGAAATAAGTATCCTCCTGTAGCTTGCCTTGTTTTATGCATAACACTTTTGTTGTGGCTATTAGGGCTTGGTCTCCACCCCAAGCATGTGTTTTTTGTCTTTAGAAGCTATGGGCTAGCTCTGTTCTGGGCTGCTCTGGGTCTTTGAGCCAAGTTTACCAAGCAGTGTCCGGCCTTTTTAATAAAGACTCCTGATTCGACCTCTCAAAATGTGGCTTCTCTGGTTGTCTGGATGGATCCTCTGGGATAGGAAATTATAAATCTCATCAATTTTTTTTGGGGGGGTCCGGTCATGGGGCCTGAACTCTGGTCGCTGTCCCTCAGCTCTTCAGCTCAAGGCTAGCTCTCTACCACTTATAAATGTCATCAATTTTGACTTAAAAAAATGTGGCTTCTGCTTTCTCGCTATACAACACCACTATCTTGAGGGAGTAGTAGGGAGATGGGATCAGCTGGGTTTGATCTCAATCTTCCCAGGCCCAGGAGGTGGAGCTGCCCAGGCCCCGATGCTTATGAGGTTTTGTGACGGGGTCCTAAGCTAAGACAAGGTCAAGGTCACAGAGCCTGCTCCGGGCTGCCAAGATCCCGGCCTGTCCCTCTGCCAGCTCGTTGCTTCCCTCCCCTCCTCTCCCCTCCCCTCCTTCCCCATCCCCCTTTGGGTCCAGGTCCCGCCTCTGAGCCACAGCCCAGCCCTGAATTAGAATAACAAGGCTCAGGTGAGCTTGTGTGGTGAGTCCATCAGACTCTAGTTCCGACTCTCCGTCAGGTGCTTTTTGCTCCCCAGTTCCTGGTCTCTGCCATCTCCCCTGGAAGCCCGTTGGGTTCTCTGCCAGGATCTGCCGCCGACCCCCCACCCCCACCCCCGCCAGCCTCCACTGGCCCTCTGCCCGCCTCTCCCGACTCCAATCTGGGAAGCCAGCCTCTGCGCCTGCTCCGTGGAGCTCAGCATTCAATGAGTAATGAAACCAACTTTTCACCCCAAGCTGTGTTCTTTCCCCTTTGGAATTGTAGATCCAGTCACGATGGAGCAGCAGAGGAGACTTATTGGAGGCCAAGAACAGGAGAGGCGTGACATTCGTGGATCAGTTTCTCCCTGGAGGGGCCTTTGGAGGTTGTGGATCTCTGATAAAGGAAATGTAAAAGCGGGTGGGGATAGCTAATAAGGAGAAGGAATATTCATGTCTTTTCTGGGGAAGGGCGGAGATTCTTCAGGCAGCTCTGCATCAGCCTTTGTGCTCTGTTCCCTCCCCCTCTTACCCCCTGGTTGTCATGGTAACTGTCCACTGTCCCCAGCCGGAAGGGTGTCACTTACCACGCGGAATACCGTGAAGTTGGAGGTAGTTTGGTGGCCAAAGGCAATCAGCTTACGCCCAATGTTGGCCAGCCTCTCTGAAGGGGACTTCTGGCCCTCAGGCATCCTTGTCCCATTCCCCAAGGCCAAACAAGATCTGGACACCTAGGGCAGTGCTGGGAGAGGCTGGGAAGAGTGAGAGGGGAGGGGTGTGAGTGTTTGACTGGGGGAGGGGGGACGCAGCCCAGGGGGGAGGAAGAGTGAATGTGTACTGTGATGGCCGGTGACTCTGTCCCTACCCTGTTTCAGGCTAGGTGCCCCTGTCTTTGAGATGACCCAGCCGCAGCAGTGGGTGGAGGGACTGTGACTACCCTTCTCTATCCCAAAGGGTTTGAGTGTGAAGATGAGGCATTTTGCTAAATCTCCCAAATTCTATTCTGGAATGTTCTCTCTGTTAAAGAATGTTAGCCAGCCCTGGTGGCTCGTGCCTCCAATCCTAGCTACTCAGGAGTCTGAAATCAGAGCATCGGAATTCAAAGCCAGCCTACGCAGGAGAGTTTGTGAGACTTATCTCCAATTAACCAGCAAAAGCAGGTAGTGGAGGTGTGGCTCAAGTGGTAGAGCACCAAGCCTTGAGTGAAAAAAAAGCTAAAGGAATGGGGCACCAGTGGCTCACACCTGTAATCCTAGCTACTCAGGAGGTTGAGATCAGAGAATTTTGGTTTGAAGCCAGCCCATGAGACTCTTAGTCTCCAATTAACCATTCAAAAGCTGGCACTGTGGCTTAAGTGGTAGAGCTCTAGTCTTGAGCACAAAGAGGCTCAGGGACAGTGCCCAGGCCCTGAGTTCAAGCCCAACAATGGACAGAAGAGGAGGAGGAGAAGAAGAAGAAGAAGAGGAGGAGGAGGAGGAGGAGGAGGAGGAGGAGGAGGAGGAGGAGGAGGAGGAGGAGGAAGAAGAGCTAAAGCACAGTGCCCAAGCCCCCTGAGTTAAAGCCTTGGTGCCAGTAAAAATAAATAAATAATTTTAAAAAAGAGAGAGAGAGAGAGAGAAAGAGGGCTGGGAATGTGGCTTAGTGGTAGAGTGCTTACCTCATATGCATGGGGCCCTGGATTTGATTCCTCAGGACCACATACACAGAAAAAGCTGGAAGTGGCCCTGTGGCTCAAGTGGTAGAGTGCTAGCCTTGAGCCAAAGAAGCTCAGGGACAGTGCCCAGGCCCTAAGTTCAAGCCCCAGGACTTGGAAAAAAAAAAGTTTCTACATCCTTTTCCATGATAGAACAGGTCTTTCAAGAGGCTGTGGTCACTAACATGGAGCTGAGAACACATGTTCCTTTTTCCCAAAAGCCGAGTTGGATTTTTACAACCACGGTGGGGGGCGGGGTTGGCAGTGTCCTGGCCTCTACCCACCACACGCTAGCAGCACCCCTTTCTTCCAGCCACAAAACCAGAAATGTCTCTGACATTGACAGATGTCCCTCGGGGGCACAGCCTCCCCTTTCCCAGTGAAGAGCCTCGGAGTTACTGGAAAAATTGTTCTCAGCTGTGAGGCAGGAGCTGGGGAGCTGGCTCTGGCCTCCCCGGGGGGAGGGGGAGGTGGCCAGACCAGATGTCTCCCTTGATCCTCACAGTCTGGAAGGCTGCCACCATGTACTCTGCGTCTGCAGGGGTCTTAGACACCCTGGCTTTCTCCACCCATACAGACTACCTTCGGCTTGGGGATGGGGCCCAATTGCCAGGCTCTTGGAGAGGGGGGTCGACCTGGGGCTCTGACTAATGAAGAAAGATCTCATTAGGAGCTGGGCGCTGGTGGCTCATGATTGTAATTCTATCTATTTAGAGGGCAGAGATCTGACGATGGCAGTTCAAAGCCAGCCTGGGCAGAAAAGTCTGTAGGACTCTTATCTCCAATTAGTCAGCAAAAAGCCAAACGTGGAGGTATAGCTCAAGTGGTAGAACACCAAGTGAGAATGCAAGGCCCTGAGTTAAGCTCCTACTGGCAAGAAGAAGGAAGAAGAGAAGGAGGGGGAGGAGGAAGAGGGAGAAACGAGGAACAGGGTAGCTTGATATGGTCGCCATGCCTCTTACCCCAATGTTTGGGAGGCTGAGGCTGAAGGATCTGGAGTGGAGGCTGGACCTCCACTCCCTGACTCAAAAAAAGAAAGGAGGGGGGCTGGGAAGGTGGCTCAGTGGTAGAGTGCTTGCCTTGCATGCCTGAGGCCCTGGGTTTGATTCCTCAGCACCACATAAGAAAAAAGAAAAAAGCCGGAAGTGGCGCTGTGGCTCAAGTGGTAGAGCGCTAGTCTTGAGCTGGAGAGCTGAGGGACAGCGCCTAGGCCCAAAGTTCAGGCCCCATGACTGGACAAAAAAAAAAAAAGAAAGGAGGGGGTGTTAGGGAAGTGGGACCGGATCGTGGGTCAGAATCAGTGCAATGGCCAGGACTTCAGGGAAGTCATGTACTAGTCTGGGTTCTTTGCCTCACTATACCTGGTGGCGAAGATGCCCAGAAAATACAGGCCTGGCTGCAAATGCAAATTCTCCCATTTTTATTCCTTGCTATGATGGGGGAGGGTGGGTGGTGGGGACAACTCATGATGGGGAGCTTTCTGGAAAACAAAACATAACAATAACAACAAAACCCAAAACCAAACAAGAGCAAAAGTTGAAGATTTTTTTCCCTGCACGCACTAAGGGTCAGTCCCAGAAAGGACATAATGGAAAAGTTGGAAAAGGACCCAGGAGGTCAGTGAATGGCTTTTGCTTCGTGCTGAACGGGTTCAAACGGTCTTAGAAAGTATGATGCTTAAAAATATCTGGGGAGAGGATAGACCCTCTCCCCTCCCCCCTGCATGGGCAGGCTTTAAAGACAGGTGGCTTAACTGATGATAAATAAAACATCACAGGCGGTTCCAAGCCAGCTGGGACAGCAAAGTCCGTGAGACTCTTATCGCCAACTACCTGAAAGTTGGAAGTGGAGGAATGGCTCAAGGAGTAGAGTGCGAGTCTTGAGTAGAAAAAACTAAGGGACAGGACCCAGGTCTGAGTTCAAGCCCTACAGCCCTCTCCCCTACAATGATAGGAGACCATTGTTTTGAGTTCTGCTAAGAACAGAAATGAATTCCCTTTCCCATATCAAGCCCCAAATGAGCCAGTCGCCGGGCATGTGGAGAAATGAGAGGAGACGCAGCCACACTTCCCGCAGAGCACTATGGCAATAAGCCACACACATCACATCTCCTTGCTTAAACCATGAGGCAAGAGGCAACTGGATGTTAACACATTACTTTTCTTTCTGTTTTAGGGCTTGAACTCAGGACCTTATGTTCTCATTTGGCTTTTTTTTTTTTTTAACTCAAGGTGTGTGTTCTACTACTTGAGCCATGGCTCCACTTCTGGCTTTTTTGCTGTTTAGTTAGAGATACACATCTCACAGGCCTTTCTGCCGAGGCTGTCTTGGAGCTGCGATTCTCAGAATTCAGCCTCCTGAACAGTTAAGATTACAGGCATCAGCACCAAGCTCTCATTGTGGTGTTTACATGCATGCCGCTAATGGAGTATGGTCCCATTCACTTGATCTGTGTTACTTTTTCTTACCTCCTGGGTCAGTTGGGGCACAGGGCCAGAGTCTCCTCACAGGCCCTCTAGCTGTGAGGACTACACTGAGAGGATATGGCAGAACTGCCAGGCACAGCGACAGCACAGGTCACCGTGACTAGGAATCCATGACAGCCTGGCACAAGCCGTGCGGGCTGACAGTTGCGGGTTCAGCCTGGGGCTCACCTGAGTTGTACAGGGGATTGCAGCTGGCAGCAGGGCCTGGTTTTGAAGTCAGAATGAAAGGACCCTCAGCGAGGTCTTCTAGCCGCATGCCTGGGGGGAGGCCTTCAGTCCCTCCATTTCTACCGGGCTCCCAGGGGAGTGACGAGGATGCTGCCGGCTGCAATGGCACCAGGTTCAGCAGTGGTTTCATTTCCTCATGTCTGAGAACTCATAGTCCCACTGGGAACTCGTAGCTTCCATTAATTCCCCCTTCCAGACCCTCCTGGGTCTGACAGGGACATTCTTCTTCTGCCCAGGTGTTGTATCATCCTGGTCCTCATTCTGGTCAACAGCATCATCTAGAGACCAAGCCCAGGGCATTTACTAGACAAATGCTTTACCTTTTTTTCTGGGTACAGAGATTTGAACTCTAGGTCTCAGGCTCGCTCAGCTTGCTTACTCAGATTGCGCTCTGTTTCTTTAGCCGTGCTTTGCTGGCTATTATAGAGATGGAGTCTCAGCCTTTTCTGCCTGGGCGGGCTTTGACCTGTGATCCTCCAGATCTCATTTTCCCGAGTAGGGAGGATGATAGGTGTGAGGCACCCACCCCATCAGTCCTTTTTTTTTTGTCGGTCATGGGCCTTGAACACTAGGCCTGGGCGCTGTCCCTCAGCTCTTCAGCTCAAGGCAAACACTCTATCACGAGAGCCACAGCGTCATGGTTTTCTAGTGGTTAATTGGAGGTAAGAGTCTCATCGACTTTCCTGCTTTCCTGCCTGGGCTGGCTTTGAACCATGATCCTCAGATCTCAGCCTCCTGAGTAGCTAGGATGACAGGTGTGAGCCAAGGCACCCAGCTCTTTTTTTTTTTTTTTTGGTCAGTCATAAGGCTTGAACTCTGGGCTTGGGCGCTGTCTCTTAGCTCTTCAGCTCAAGGTGAGCATTCTACCACTTCTTGAGCCCCAGCGCCACTTCTGGTTTTCTGAGTGGTTTATTGGAGATAAGAGTCTTACAGACTTTCCTGCCTGGGCTGGCTTTGAACCTTGATCCTCAGATCTCAGCCTCCTGAGTAGCTGGGATGACAGGTCTTGGTTTTTTTTTTTTTAATCATCCATTTGTTATTCCAAACTTGTGGAACTTATTTATTTATTTTGGGTCCGGTCATGGGGCCCGAACTCTGGGCCTGGGCGCTGTCCTTCAGCTCCTCAGCTCAAGGCTAGCGCTCTACCACTTGAGCCACAGCGCCACTTCTGGCTTTTTTTTCTTTTTGCTTATGTGGTACTGAGGAATCGAACCCAGGGCCTCAGGCATGCAAGGCAAGCGCTCTACCACTGAGCCACCTTCCCAGCCCGACAGGTCTTGTTTTAAAGACAAGGTTTTATTTGGTAGCTCAGGCTGGCCTAGAACTCATACTCCTACAACCTCAGCCTCCAGTGCTGGGAGTTCAGGTTTGTAAAAACTTCATCCTTAAAATGTTTATTCTTTAAACATCCTGGAAGAGTGTCACGGGCTCAGTTGCCCCTGTCAAATAAACCTAAATGATTTCTGTCTCAGCGAAGTGAACTTGAGTCAGGAGGGAGTTACCAGTGAGGATGACCTCCTCCAGGAAGCCTGTCTGCAGTGCCCACATTGCTTAGCCTCAGTGCTGTGCTATTCTCCCTTCTGTAAACAACCCAGTTGCTGGAGCCTCTCAGGGCTCAATTTCAAGACTCCTGCTCCCCCCAGCCTGGCCAGGTGAAGCATGGAGGAGATTCCCACAATGCTCCGGGCCTAGCCAGTCCTCTTGGTGTTCTCACTGCACCAGCAGAGGGCGTCTCAGCACCATGCTTCTGCTCCGTGGTCCCGCCTCCAGGGGAGGGGCAGCCAACCCTCCCCTCCCCTGAGGCTCTGGACCAAGGTGGCCTCCTCTGTTTTTCCAGACCCAGTGAGCGTCTAGACGAGCCCAGAGCACTGGTTATGTGATCTTGCATGCTGTACCTTTCCTCTGACCTCGGAGTTGTCTTCTGGGGAGTTCATGAATCTTTACACAATGACAGAGGAAGCACTTTAATGTAGATATGGCCTGGTCAGGAGCAGTTCACTCTTTACATGCTAGCCAGGTGACTGCCTTTTGCCTCAATTTACTCCCCGATAAAGTAGTGATAATTTATATTACCTCTCAGGGCTGTGGTAAGAAGTTAAATAAGCAAAGTTAGCTGGGTGCTGGTGGCTCACACCTGTAATCCTAGCTACTCAGGAGGCTGAGATCTGAGGATCACAGTTCAAAGCCCACTCAGGCAGCAAAGTCCATGAGACCCTTATCTCTAGTTAAGTGCCAAAAAGCTGGAAGTGGAGCTGTGGCTTGAGTGAAAGAGTGCTAGATTTGAACACAAAAGCTCAGTGACAGTGCCTAGGCCCTAAGTTCAAGCCCCAGTACTGCTGCCCTCCTCCACCCCCACCCCCACCCCCCAAAAAGGAAAAAAGAATTCAAGATAGAGCATATGGCACCAGTGGTAGGCCCAAAACTGGGCGAGCCTGGGCTGGCTTTCATGTCCTTTACTATGTCACTCAGTGGTGACCAAGCTGTGGTTCCACTCTTTCCGCTGTCACATGGTGGGCTGGTGGTGGTTCCAGGTGAGTCTTTGGCTTGTTGGCATCCAGAACTACTGTTCCTGGTGGGTTGTGGTTAGTGGACAGCTTTCCCCACCCCATACACAGCCTGAGGGGGCCGTTGGCCTGAGCTGGGGTGCCAGCTGGTGGTTGGGGGCCTGGTTCCTGAGCACAGTGAATGTTCAAGGTGTCCCTACAGCCTCCCTACAGATGCTGGATGGTCACGTGAGCAGACCCTATGCCCAGGAGGCCTGGAGGGAAGGAGTTGGGCCAGCCTACTGCCAAACTGGGGAAGATGGAGGGAGACTGGGTGGGGCCGCAGACAGCTACTTCCTGCCTCCCAATCCACACCTGGGGCAGGTGATGGGTGTCTGCGGAGCTGTGGTCCCCCATCCAGTGGGGACTCAAAGCTTGGGGAGCAGCAGCCAGACCCCTGGACTTTGTGCTACACACCCCCCTTTCCTGCCGGCTGTGCCCCACCCGATGAATGACGCCAGTCTCTGAAGCCATTCTCCTCACTCGATGCCGGAGGATTGGAAATGTAAACGTGTTTCTGCGTGTGCCTGAGTATTTGGCTCTGTGCTCATTATTAATCTTAGCAACCAAATGGGTTTTGGTGCCATCATCACTTAATGCAAGATTATTTTGTCCAAGGCCACCCAAGCTTCAGATCTCTTGATGATCCTGCTCCCGTCTCTGTAGAGGAAGAGTCACGGTCCTACCCCTGACCCAGCGGGAAGCTACTCAGGGACACTCTGGGAGACTAGCCCTTAATTTAGTGTATGTATGTATGTATGTATGTATGTATGTATGTATGTATGTATGTATCTATTTTGGTGCTGGCACTGGAGCTAGAACTCTGGGCCTGGGCACTGTCCCTGAGCTCTATTTGCTCAGGGCTAGTGCTCTGCCACTTGAGCCACAGTGCCACTTCTGGCTTTTATGGTGGTTAATTAGAGATGAGAGTTTCATAGACTTTTCCTATCCAGGCTGGCTTCAAATTGTGACCCTCAAGATCTCAGCCTCCTGAGTGGCTAGGAT
Organism: Dipodomys merriami; assembly: GCF_024711535.1. Lineage (NCBI taxonomy): Eukaryota > Metazoa > Chordata > Mammalia > Rodentia > Heteromyidae > Dipodomys > Dipodomys merriami. The sequence goes on along the minus strand of NW_027204270.1, from coordinate 18,465,545 downwards.
TATAGGTGTGAGCCACCGGTGCCCAGCTGACACCAGCCCTTTACTTGTGAGATGTTACATATTCCTTCTAGCAGTGGCTGGACGCTAGGTCCTGCTCTCAATTCAGAGACAAGGAACTGACCAGGTGCCCTGCTCCTGGTGACCAACAGGGGGCGTCTGACACCCTCCAGCTGTAGCCAAGGGGAGCTGAATGCCTGGACACAGGTTGGCCCTGTACTGCCTTGAGGAGCTCCAGCTGTGCCTGTGCTGTGCCGACCCCCTCCCCACAAACACCACCACTGTGGATGGTTCTTCCTGTGTCTCCCCAGTGGCTCCCCACAGGGGACTGGAGCAGACAGGGAGGTGCCTGGGCTGGCTCTGCAGGTGGACAGGTTGTGAACTTTGGGTTTCCCACATGCAGAGTGAGGGGAGGGTGGTGTGGGCTTCCTGGGCTTCCGGTTTCCCCGCTAGCCCTGACACCCTTCCTGGGCCTGCAGCCGTCCCCTAGGCTTCCCTTGGGGGCAGACAAGTCTGAGGCTGGGCACAGTGTCTCCCCCTCGGGCCTGGGAAGTGGGTATGTGGGCAGCACCCCCTGAGAGATTTAGGAAAGCACCCCGCAGCCAGTAGGTGGCCAGCCACGGCTTCTCGATGCTCTGCTTCGCTAGCAGTGCTCCACAGCCCAAGGAGGCAGGTTCGTGGGTCTGAGCTCAGATCTTCGTTTGCAGTTCTGGGAAGTTAGAGACACCCCAGATTGCCCTGTCATCAGCACCCCCCTTCCTGGTTCTGAGGCTCATCATCACCCAGATGTGGCTGCTGAGACCTGCCCAGGCAGGGATAGAGTGTTGATGGGTAGATGCCTCTCCCCTTCCCACCCTCTCCCCCCCACCCCCCGCAACCTGCCCCCAACCCCATCCAAAATGAACAGAAGCTCCCAATATAATCTGTCTTTTTCCTCTCTCTGTGTGCTCACCAGCAACACGCGTGCATCTCTCTGAGCCTCATTTGCCTCACTGAAAAAAGGAGGCGAATTAAAAAAAAATCGGTCATAAATATGTGGGGTGAGTTCTGGAGGCGGGGGCCGGGGGTGGGGTGGGCACAGGGGAAGTGGAAGTTGTCCCATTCTCCTTCTCCATACTGCTGTCCTGGGAGGTTTGTTCCTGGCTTCTCTCCCCCACCGCCCCCACCTCTGTCCCACGACCCCTGACCCTCAGCCCAGCATGGTCCGGTAGACACGACACATGCAGAGAGTTTGATCTTGCCTGCACATGTATTTTTTATTTTGTGTTGTCGTTTTTGTTGATTTGCTTTTGTTTTTCCGGTGCTGAGCTCAAACCCAAGGCCTCACACATGCTAGGCAGGAGAGAGAGAGCACTGAGCCCTCCACCCTCGGGGGACTTCTCCTACACTTTTTATTTCTGCTTTTGGTGTTTGTGAGATGGGGGAGGGTGGATCTCACTATGTAGTGCAGGCTGGCCTGGAACTCACGATCCTCAGGGTTGGGATGGTAGATGTACACTGGCCACCTCTGCCACCACACCCAGTTTCTTCTGCACATGTTTGATCAATGGGCTTAGCTTAGCAGAAGGTTTAAATAACAGATAAGAAACGCTTGCCAATGAGGTGCTGGTGGCTCACACCTGTAATCCTGGCTATTCAGGAGGCTGAGATCTGAGGATCATGGTTCCAAGTCAGTCTGAGCAGAAAAGTCCCTGAGACTCTCATCACCAACTAACCAGCAACAATGTTGGGAATGGAGGTATGGCTCAAGTGATAGCTTTTTCACTTGAGGGGAAAAAGCTAAGCAAGAGCAGGAGGATTTTCTTCTTCTTGTTGGTTGTGGGGTTTGAACTCTGGGCCTCAGCTCTTCAGCTCAAGGCGAGTGCTCTACCATTTGAGCCACAGCACCAGTTCCAGTTTTCTAGTGGTTTATTGGAGATAAGAGTTTCACAGACTTTCCTGCCCAGGCTGGCTTTGAACCATGATCCTCAGATCTCAGCCTCCTGAGTAGCTAGGATTACAGGTGTGAGCTTCCAGCGCCCGGTAGCACGAGGATTTTAAGCCCAGTAATAGCCCCTAAACAAACAAACAATCAAGAAGAACCATTTGCTATTAGCCTTCCTTAGGAATGTACATGGGTTTCTCTGGCCTTGTATTTTGCAAAAAATTAGATCAGCTACTCACATTCATGTGTTCAGTGTTTATCAGCTGTCTGTGTGTGTACTGGGCTCTGGGTTTAGCAGTGGAGACTCGGGTGTCAGGCTAACAGGTGCTTTCATGGAGTTCAGGGTGCACAGATACAATCTAAGCAAATGCCCAGATAGGCTACATAATTACAAATTGCAACAAATGCTTTGTAGGGAACACACTAATTTGCTTATTAGAAGTTGTTAAATGATAAAAAGTGAGTCTTCAACCTGATGCCTGCAGGTTTTTCTGGGACAAGAGAAGAAAGAGACGAACCGGCTCCACCCCCGTGATCCTCCTAGAGTGAGTGGCGGGAGGAGGCTGCGTCCCCAGTGCTTTTATGTGAATGAGTCCATTGACAGAAGCTTTTATAAGAGTCTTCTCAGGTCAGAGTCTTCGGTCCCATTTTATAGATGGGTAGATGGAGGCCAAGGGGTCAAATGGCTTGTCCGGGGTTACACGGCAAGCAATGAAGCTGGATTCAAACTTGGGTTTGTTTGATGCATCTTGGGGTGGGGGTGGGGAGCATGGTAATTACAGACCTTGTTGTAGGCCCCTGACACATTGTCACACTGCATGGCTGGAGAGAGACAGAGAGCTGACATGGAGGCTGTCCCCAGGGGAGCGGGAGGAGGTGACTGGCCCAGCCCTGCTGTCTGTCCCGTGGCAAATGGGACCCGAGCATCTGTCACCGAGACATACTGGCAGGCTGCCCGGAAAAAGGCCTCTGGCCTCATCCTGTGTTTGCCAAAGCTGGCAGAGATGATGGGGTGGGGGTGGGGTCCCCACTATACCCATGTGGCACTCAACTTGCCCAGCATGCTCACAGCTGGGGCTCTGTGCATGAGCAAGGCTGAGAGCAGGTGGCTTAGGAGGTTGAGGGCCAGTTGGAAGACCCCTGGCTGAGAATGAATCGGGATTCCCTGCCCCATACCATGGCAACTGTGTGTGTGTGTGTGTGTGTGTGTGTGTGTGTGTGTGTGTGTGTGCGTGCCAGTACTGAGGCTTGAACCCAGAGTCTGGATGCTTTCCCTTAGTTTTTCCACTCAAGGTTGATGCTCTACCACTTGAGCCATAGCTCCACTTCTGGCTTTTGTTGGTTGACTGGAAATAAGGAGCTCCCAGACTTCCCTTCCTGTCTTTGAGCCACCATTCTCAGATCTCAGCCTCCTGAGTAGCTAGGATTACAGGCGTGAACCACGGGTGCCCGGTTGATTGGCAGCCTTAATCCTATTCTTTCCAAGAGACTCAGGGAGCTAGAGTCCAAAACCAGCTCTGTGACTTTTGGCAAGTTACTTAATCTCTCTGAGCCTCAGTTTTGCTGTCTTCCAAATGGCTGTCCAGTCTGACTCCCAGGCTGTTGGGGCGATGGTCATGTGTGGGGAGGGCTGGGGGCTGTGTCGGTGGCTGTGAAGGCAATCTTACTCTTTCAGGAACTTGGGGTGTCGGCTGGCTCTCCCCTGCTGACTTGGCCAGGCTTCAAGACTGAGCAGGTGGGGTCCATAAACCTCTCTCTGTTCCGTTCTTGCCACGTGAATGCTCACCCACGTGAGGGGTTCTCATCCCTCCCTGGGCGCCTTGCAGGGGCATTGTGTCCCCAGCGGCACACCTGACCCACGGGAACGTTGGGAAGCATCCTCAGAACCTGAGCTCATGCATGCTCTGGGGTGGGGGTAGGGTTTGGCATTAGTGAGGGATCTCCCGGCCCCAAGACTGCTGGGCCTGAACTGGGATAGACTGACAAGGAGAAATGAAAATAAAAGACAGAGATGAGGAACTGGAGGCATGGCTCAAGAGGTAGGGCACTAGCCCTGATTGAAAAAACTGAGTGAAGCTGGGCACTGGTGGCTCACGCCTGTCATCCTAACTACTCAGGAGGCTGAGATCTGAGGATCATGGTTCAAAGCCAGCCCAGGCAGGAAAGTCTGTGGGAGAGACACTTAGCTCCAGTCAACCGCTAGAAAACCAGAAATGACGCTGTGGCTCAAACTGGCAGAGCGCTAGCCTTGAGCAGAAGAGCTCAAGGACAGCACCCAGGCCAAGAGTTTAAACCCCTGGACTGACCAAAAAAAAAAAAAAAAAAAAGTTGAACTAAAACGCAAGTTCAAGTCTTGGTTAGCCAGCCCCCCCCCCCCCCCCAAACAGAAAAACATTTCCTGCCACCAAGGGCCAAGGATCTACCTTACACAGACTGAATATGATGTGCAGATGATTCTGATATTGAGAAGAGAGACTGAATTATCAAGATATGGGTCCAAGGGTCACAGCGGATTTTTCCCACTGTAAGGGACAGGGTGCTTGCTGACTCGGCAGAGCCAGGGAGATGCACTTTCAAAGGCTTCCATGTGTCCTGGGGGCCCAAGGGCAGACCCACCCTCAGGAGGAGCAGACCCAGGAGCTGGACAGGGCTGGCCCAGCCTGCCTGCCTATCCCCCTCTGTTCTAGAGTTATAGCAGAATATACATACAGTTTACTATTGTAGTCATCTTCTTGAGAAGCTTACTGCATAGCCCAAGCTGGCCTCCAACTTGTGATCCTCCCATCTCAGCCACCTGAATGCTGGGATTACAGGTGTACTCCATACCTAGGTATTATAGTAACCGTGTGTGTGTGTGTGTGTGTGTGTGTGTGTGTGTGTGTGTGTGTGTGTGTGTGTGTGTGTGTGTGTGTGTGTGTGTGTGTGTGTGTGTGTGTGTTGGTGCTGATGCTTAAACTCAGGGCCTGGGTACTATCCTTTAGCTTTTTCACTCAAGGCTGACCCTCTACAACTTAGCCATAGCTCTGCTTCCAGCTTTTTGGTGTTTCATTAGAGATAAAAGTCTCATAGACTTACTTTCCTGTCCAGGCTGGCTTTGAACCATGATCTTCAGATCTCAGCTTCCTGAGTATCTGGGATTACAGGCATGAGCCACTGGTGCCTGGCTGGTTGCTATACTCTTAATCATGTAGATGTTAGCTAAAATCTGGAGTGACAAACCCCAACCTGACAAGAATTCAGGCTGGGTTAGCTGCTGAGGCTACGGCCTTGCTATCCCTGAGAGAGGAGTCCTGTGATCCAAGCAAAGGCCCTGCCCGCCCTGGTAACTGAGGCTCAGAGACTCCAGATCACTTTCACAAAAGCACACAGCTACCCAGGGAAGGACAAGGATTTACATTTTACTTTTTGGGGGGTGTCTGTACTGGGGTTGAACTCAGGGTCTAACTCAGGCTAAGGGCTAAACTTCCTTCGCCTTTTTGCTCAAGGTTGGTGTTCTACCACCTGAGCCACAACTCCACTTCTGACTTTTTTGCTGGTTAATTGGAGATTAGGGTCTTGTGGACTTTCCTGCCTTGACTGGCTTCGAGCCACGATCATCAGTTCTCAGCTTTCTGATTAGCTAGGATTATAGGCGAGAGCTACCAGCAACCAACTAACATTTGGATCTTTGCAAGTGCAATGCAGGCCCAGACTCCTGGCCTTCTCCAGTTAAAAGCTTCTGGCATACGATGGACTCCCAGTCCCCTGTGCTTGTGTCCTGCACCCCAGCCTGGTCAGTGGGCAGAGTGGTGGGTATCTGCTGCTCAGCACCCCCTTTAGAATCCCACCTTCATTCATGCTTTTCCCTTCCACCCTGGCCAGCTTTCTGATGGATGGTCAAGCCCAGCCCGGCCCTCCTGGGCCTGACTCCGTCTGGGCCCTGGCATGGCAGCGAGGGCCCCTCCCATCCTTCAGCCTCCCGCCCTCTGCCTGCTAGGCAGGTCTGGCCAGTGAGTGACTCACAAACCAGAGTCTCTGTACACCTGGCCCAGTCCGGCAGGTAGCCAGAATATCCAGCCCTGGGCTCCTGCCCGTCTCTACCAGCTGCTCTGTTTCTGGGGACCCTTTCCTGCCACCAGTGGGGCCCGGCCCCCCACACCTGCGCCCCACCTCCCCTTCCCTGAGGACTGCCATCAGCCTGCAAACCAAATCCAGAATCCAGGTCAGGTGTTTTATGGTTGTTTTAAACTCTCTCTGTCCCACCTGGGTTGCAGGGTGGTCTTTTGGACATTAATGGTGGTGATGGCGGGGTCTCTGTGGTAGCCACACCCTTGGGGTCCAGGCTCAGGGGAAGGGGGCACCCTGCTCCCTCCCGTGCGTGGCTATAACCCTGACCCCCTGGCTAGGCTAGCGGGGCGGGTCAGGGCAGCGTGGGCAGAGGGAGGCCAAGGGGCCTGGAAGGGCACAGGAGTGGTAGGGAGCCACCTACTTCTGTCTTAGGGTCACAGAGTTTGGGGGTGGGGGGACACAGTTTGATATAGCCAGGAGCATTCTACAGCTGGGAAAAATGAGGCCCTGGAGATTGGGAATCTCTCAAGGTCACTGGGTGAATTGATGGCTGAATGGGTGGGCTGGAAACCAAGGGGCAGGGCACTGCTCCCTGCCCCACGCCCCTTCCTTGCTCTTCTGCTTCTGCAGTTTGGCTTTGCCTCAGGAAGGAAGAATGCAACCTTAGCAATGTCCCAGGCAGTGTCTTAGGGGCTCATAATTGGATGGCATGTGTGTTTGTGTGTGTGTGTGTGTGTGTGTGTGTGTGTGTGTGTGTGTGTGTGTGTGTGTGTGTGTGTGTGTGTATCAGACTTGAACTCAGGTCCTCATGCTCTTGCTTGGCTTTTTCCTCTCAAGCCTGGTGCTCTTCCACTTGAGCCATACTTCTGGCTTTTTGGCAGTTTATAAGAGTTTCACAGACTTCCCTGTCCGGACTAGCTTTGAACTGTGATTCTCATGTCTCAGCTTCCAGAGTAGCTAGGATTTCTAGCATTCAGCATTCAATGGCATTTTGAAGGTGGCTCAGGTCCTGGGTGTGAATCTTGACAGGCAGTTGTTTAGCCTTTGATCCTCTGTTGATGGCCAGCTAGTTGCCTTTGGAGGCAGTGATTTTCATTTTTGTGACCAATGCTTAGTGGATGATGATTTAGTACTTCCTGGGCTCTTATGTTAAGTGATTTTTTTTGCTAAGAGAGCACAGCACATGGATGAACTCATTTAATGCCTTCCCCCTTCCCCACACCTCTGTGAGGTAAATTAGTTTGATTATTCTTATTTTGTAGCAGAGAAAACAGGCACAGAGAGGTTAAGTAACACTCAAGATTTCACAGCTTAAAAAAGACAAAACAACAATTAGTTTGAGGAGTTGACCAATCTGAAAGTAGTAGGGTTTCACTGGGTTTGAGAGAAGGAAAAACAAAACAAAACAAGGATTTCACAGTTTGAGAAAGTGGACTGAGAACTGTGATTCAAAGCCAGCTGGGAAAGGAAAGTGTGTGAGATTTTTATCTCCAATTAACCAAAAAAAAAAAAAAAAAAAAAACAAAAAAAACAAAAAAAAACACACACACACAAAAAACCACTAGCCTTGAGCCAAAAAAAACCCCAAAAAGCACAGGGACAGCATTCAGGCCCTGAGTAAGGTGGAGCTGGTGGCTGGGAAGGTGGCTTAGCGGTAGAGTGCTTGCCCATTAACATGCATGAGCCCTGGGTTCAATTCCTCAGTGCCACATAAACAGAAAAACTGGCACCGTGGCTCAAGTGGTAGAGCACTAGCCTTGAGTAAAAGAAGCTCAGAGACAGTGCCCAGGCCCTGAGTTTAGTCCTCAGGACTGGCAAAAAAAGAAAAAAGGTGGAGAGTGGAGCTGGGATTTGGACCCAGGCAGACCTGCATGTAGGATCCTATCGGCCTCTGTCTCACAACGCCCTGCAGGTGGCCGGGGCTGGGCTGGAGGGCCCAGCTGAGGGTTGAGGCAGCGTGGCGGACAGGCAGCCTGGGGTCTCACACACACTGTGGGGGTTTCAAGAGTCCCCTGGGCAGAGGAGGCAGGGAAGTGTGAGGGGGGGGCATGCCCAGGGGGACATGGACAGGAGGGGCCTGGGCTGGTTATTGCCTTCAGAATGGCTTCTGATGTGTGGTGACCCCCACCTGGCCCAACCCATCTGTGGAGAGCACACCCTTGGTGGGGGGAGGGGGATGGGGGAATGGGGGGGGGCCCAGGCAGGGCCTACATCACGTCACAGTTTGACAAGTGGCCGGCCATGCGCATGGTAACATCTACGGCTGAGGCTCTGAGAGGTTGGGTGGCCTGCCTGAGGCCACGCAGCTAGGCTGGGGTGGGGTGGGGGCGTCACCAGTGGGTTGAGTTCCTCTGAGCAGGATTCGGCTAGTGGGTCTCCTCCGTGGGGGCTGGGGTGAGCCGCTGTCCCCTCTCCAGCCAAAGTGCAGTCACCGTAACTCACGACAGCAGCACTCTGAGATGGTCGGCCAGCCCTGCTACTAAGGCCCTGTTTCCATTTCCTAGTACCGCCATATGCCATGCGTGGGGCCTGGCACAGTCTTCCCGACAACCCCCTTTTCACCAGTGAGGAGGATGAGGACCAGAGAGGCTAAGGCTCTTACCCAGGGTCACACAGCTGGCTGGAAGCTTCCCCACCCAGGGTCACCCACTAAAGGTCATGTTCACAACTAAGACAAGGTCCCAGCTTTTTATATATTATTTATTTATTTATGCCAGCACTAGGCCTTGAACTCAGGGCCTGAGTGCTGTCCCTTAGTTTTGTTTTGTTTTGTTTTGCTCTACCCCTTGAGCCACAGTTCTACTTCTGTTCACCGTGGGCTGGCTTCGAACCGCAATACTCCCATCTCAGCCTCCTGTGTGGCTAGGATTACAGGCGTGAGCTATGATGTGTGCCTCAGTTTAATTTCTGACTGTCGTGGCACCTCTGGGCTCGTCCAGGCTGTGGTGACAGAGGGGCAGCAGAGTTCTGATCTTGTTTCTGCCTCTCCACCTAGCACTGGGCTGGCTGCTTGGGCCCCTGGGGCCTCTCCCTGTCCCCCGTGTGGGGCAGGAGCTGGGGGCCGCGGATGTGGTCGCGTGCCACTGTGTGCAGGGAGCTGGTTCCCCAGGCCTCTGATCCCGGATGTACCCGCCTGCCCAGCCACCGTGGGATGCGGGAACACAGGCCGTCCAGTGCAGGGGAGGCAGAGACTGAACTCAGCCAAGGTCACGGGGCCAGAATGTGGGAATGGGGGTGTTCGCACTGGTCCGTGTGCCCCCAGAAGCAAGCCCTCCAGTACCATGGAGTCTCCCCAGGGAGCCCACGGCCTGCAGCCTGGAATTCTGGGACTCCAGACTCGGGAACAGGTGGGTCTGAGGCAGGTGTCTTGGCACCGCCAACGGCCAACAGGCGTGAGTCCTGGGCTCCCTGCCCAGACTCCTCCCTGTGTCCTTCCACTGATTGGGGGATCCCCCTCCCCCATCCTTCCTTCTCTCAGGAACAGGCTAGCCCTTGTTCCCAGGGGACCAGAAACACAAGGAGCTCTGCTTGTGCTACACTGATCCCTGTCTCCCTGCTCCTGTCCTCACTCCCCGCCTAGACCAGTACAGCTGGGCCACGTGCTGGGGCATGCAGCTCCTCACCGGAGGGAGGGAGGGAGGCACAGAGAGCTCCCCGGGTTCCCTCTTTCCAGATCATGCCCTTCCTTGTCTGTCCCCCAAATGAGTCAAATCTGATAAGCATGTGATCCATCTGGTAAAAGGAATTTCCACTGTCACATTTGTGGGTAAAGCCGCAGTGGGGGAGGGACGGGGGCCTCCGGCCAGGAGTAGGTCTCTGCTCCCGGTCCCGCTCTTCTTGACCTTTGTGACCTTGTACAAATCGTTGTCCCTCTGGGAAAGGATGGGATGGGTCCTAGGGCTCCTTCCAGCTTTGAAAGCCTCTGAGATTTTTTTCTTTTGCTTTGTTTTGTGTTTGTTTTGACAGTCCTGAGGCTTGAACTCAGGGCCTAGGCACTGTCCCTAAGCCTCTTTTTGCTCAAAGCTAGCACTCTACCACTGAGCCACAGCACCACTTCCAGCTCTTTCTGTGTATGTGGTACTGAGGAATTGAACCCAGGGCTTCATGCATGCTAGAGTGCTACTCTGCCACTGAGCCACCTTCGCAGCCACGCCTCTGAGTTTTGCTCTGGTTGGCCTCTGGGTGCCCTCTGGCATCCCGCCAGCCCCACCCTGCATGGCCACAAAGCCCAGGAAGGAGGGAACTGGACTTCCAGATGGCCAGGGACTGGCCAGCATGGAGTCACCACCTCATAAGCGGCTCTAAGTCTGTGGCCAAATTTAGGAGCAGAGCCAGGATGCCAGTCTGCGGGGGAGGAGGCTCCCAGGCGCTTCCTGCCTTGTCTGGAAACGAGGATGGACTTTGTGGGTCAGGCGTGGGTTCAAATCCCGGCTCTGTGACTTCAGCTGCGGGGAGCTTTGGTGAGTCACTTTTCTTTGTTTAGGCACTGCAGGGGAAGGTCATGACCTGGGCCACTGGGCTGGATGGGGACGGGTTCTCCCAGGCAGGCCGCTGAGCCTGCTATGTGGGAAGTCTCTAGAAAGGCCTGGGCATGCTGCAGCTCCGGCACCCAACTCCGTGCCGTTTCTGGACAATGGTCCACGGCAGGACGGCAGGACGCGGCACTGCGCTGTCCTGAATCACTAGTGACGCGTTCTAATCGGACTGGTGGCTGTTGTTAAGGGGTAGGGACATCGGGGTACTTTCTCATCTTCTGTGTGTGTGTGTGGGGGGGGATTACAGTCCATTGGGGCTTCTCTTGTCTTTTAATGGTATTCAGTCACCCACCATCTTTCCTTCTAGCTACTCTCTTCCACCCATCTTCCACTCATCTATCTTCAATCCCTCTATCACCCATCCCTCTCTCCATCATTTGTCATCCACTTTTCATTTATCTACTCACTCATCTTCTAACTACCAATCCACCTTCCTTCCTCCCTCTTTTCCTCCCTCCCTCCTTTTCTCCTTCCCTCCCTCCCTCCCTTCTTCCCTCACTCTTCCCCTCCTTCCCTCCCTTCCTTCCTTTTTTCTTTCCTTCCTTCCTTTCTTCTTCCTTCCTCCTTCTTTTTGTTTTTTGGTCAGTCATGGTGCTTGAACTTTGAGCCTGGGCACTGTCCCTCAGCTCTTCAGCTAAAGGCGAGTGCTCTGTTGGAGATAAGAGTCCCACAGACTTTCCTGCCTGGGCTGGCTTGGAACCTCGATCCTCAGACCTCAGCCTCCTGAGTAGCTAGGATTACAGGCGTGAGCCACCAGTGCTTGGCTCTTTCTTCTTTCTTCCCTCTCTCTCTACCTCCTCCCATCTTCCAGCCATTCACACCCAACTCCTATCCATCTACCTAACCATCCATCCATCCACCCACCATGGTTTACTGTGGCTACTCTGTGCCAGTTTCTATATCCTGGAGACACAACTGTGCAAAACAGACAGGATCCTGCCCTCAGAGCACTGTGGAGTCTTTGCTAACTAAGCAGGCACTAAAGTCCGTCTCCTACCCTGTGGTCTCTTCACCTGAGGTACAGGATGACCATAGTCCCTACCTCTGGTGATTGCTGTGAGTGGATGCAATAATGGTGCAGGAAAGGGTTGGTGTGGTGCCTGGCTTGTAGCAAATGCTCAGTGTTTGTTAGCAAGAAGGGGGGGGGGAGAAGAGGAAGAGGAGGAGCAGCAGCTCACCCAACACTGGGCTTGACTCTCAGTCACTAGTGCATCATGAGTTGCCCTGCGTGGGCTTGTCCTTGGCAGTGACGGAGATGGGTAACAGGGGTGGTGACACAGGGCAGGCCCCAAGCCAGCTTCTCAGGGTGGAGCAGCCCACGAGCTGATCCTCACAGGGCGCTGCTCAGCCAGCTGGTGGCCGGGCACATGGATCTCAGGGCTGCAGGGACCTATGCCACTGCTAATGTCTGTTTGCCGATTCAGACAAGAGGTGTCTCAGGGCCTGAGGAATCGTGTGGTGGGGCCTGCTGATGGCCATTTTTCCTTCTTGTTTTTGGTATTTTGATCAGAGTCTTGCTGCCCTCAAACTCATCTTCCTGCCTCTGGTTCTCAATTGTTGGACTTACAGGCATGCACCACTACTCCTGGCTCCTTGCTATGTGTGCAGACCCAGGGCAGGACATCAGAAAGCCAAAAGGAGACAGTAGTGCAGGGCAAGGCTATGGGTGGAGCTCTGTGGGAGCAGACAGAGGGCCAGGAGGTCCCTCTAGGACAGATGTGGCTGGGACATGGCAGTCCAGTCTTGTGTGTGTGTGTGTATACTAGTACTGGGGCTTGAATTCAGGGCCTAGATGCTTTCTCTTACCTTCTTTGCTCAAGGCTGGTGCTCTCCCATTTGAGCCACATCTATGTTTCTGGATGTTTAAGCTGGCTTCAAACCGTGATCCTCAGATCTCAGCCTCTTGAGTAGCTAGGATTACAGGTATGAACCACTGGTGTCTGGAGAACATGGCAGGCTTGTGTACAGCTGTATTTCTAGCGTCTGGGAGGGTTCTGAGCACTCTACACACCTGGGCAGTGTTTCGGGCACACAGGACTGGACTGGAGGTTGTGTTCTCTCACTGGTGTAGGAGGAAGTAGGTTCAACCCAGGCACCCCACTCTCCAGCTCCACAATACTGATGCTGAGGCTGCTGGTAGAGTGGAGCTGTGAGGACTTCAGTTGTAGAAGTTTCCATTGAAGAATGACTGCCATAGGGAGCCAGCAGCGCATGCCTGTAATCCCAGCTACTTAGGAGGCTGAGACCTGAGGATCACGGTTCTAAGTCAGCCTGGAAAGGGAAGCCCATGAGACTCTTTTCTCCAATTGACCAGCAAAAAGCCAGAAGTGACCACAAGGCTCAAGTAGTAGAGCACTAGCTTTGAGTGAAAAAGCTGAGTCTAAGACCCCAAGTTCAAGCCCTACCACCAGCATGCACATAGAGAAAAAGAGTGACTGTAATCTTCAGTACCTGAACATCTGTGTGACACCTGGGGCTTCTGTTCAGGGCTGGGGTGAGGGGAGGCAGGGGCTGCTGATAGAGTGCTAGCGGAACCCCATATGGCGATCTAGCTGGATCTTGGGGACTTATTTGCTCTGTGGCTTGAGGCAGGCTCCCTCCTTCTCTGGGCTCTGTTTCCTTGTACGGGGGGGGGGTCTTGGAAATGAAGGTTCTGTAGGGTTTTTACAAGAAGAAGTGGGGTTGGGCATGGGGAGCACAGAGCAGAAGAGTTTGGCCGTGGGAGACCAGCATGTTTTGTTGTTGTTTCTGTTTGGTGATGCTGCAGATTGGCTTTGGGGCCTAGCACTTGGCAAGTGCTCTATCACTGGAGCCACACCCCTAGTCCAAGGGTGGCTGACCTCGGGGCTTGGTGGGTGAGGGGGTGAGGGGACTGTGTGAGGGCCAGTGTGAGGCCCAGTGTCGGGTGTTCTGTCTTTATCAAGGGAAGTGGGACCACCCATCTTCAGTGACCACCCCACGGTGATTCTGCTCATAGGTCGGGTCCCATCTGATTGCAGCCCTGAGGTCACAGAAGCTGCCATTTCCAGAAGCTTTGCCTCTCTATTCTACAGGGTCACTCTAGGGTCACCTTATCCAGAGGCCACAGGGACCGGAGACTGAAGTTTGGTTTTAGATTTCAACCCCTGCGTGTTTGCTGTGTCCTTGGCCTAGTCACCTAACCTCCCTGGGCCTCTGCTTCTTTATTCCCAGAGCAAGATGTAGGCAGGGCTGCACAGTGGGCCTCTGTCAATGGAGGGCTGCGGAGCAGAGCAAGGACGTTAATGAGGGCTGGGGATGGTCCAAATCGCCAGTGCATAGCCTTCCTGCCCCCAGCGCTGGCAGGGCCTGGAATGGAGTCTGTGTGAAGGACACAGCCACAGAAGGGCCCATTGTGCCTGGCAAGGATGGTTTCATGACTCTTAGAAAGCGTCTTTCATCTGGGAACGGGGAGCCCTGGGCGGTGAAACCCAGGGACCGTGGAGGTTTCTGGGGTTTGTGCCAGGACCTCCTGCCCCAGCCCCAGCAGGCAAGGAGGGGGAGGGGAAGGGAAGACCTCCCTTCCCAGCCTCATTGGGATGACGGCTGTGGGTTCATCTTCCTCAGCCCAGGCCTTTCCCTGCTAGAGACCTGTCCAGCCCCTGTCCTCTGCCTGGACACTCACTGTGACCCCAGGCTCCCACCCTCGCTTCTCTGTGTCAGCAGCCAGTGCCGCCTCCCCTCCATCACTGGGCAACTTTGAGAACAGGCCCTGGGCTGTGTCTGTGGTCAGCTGACCGGTGGCTCTCATGCTGGGGAGGGGAGCCTGGGCTCTGAGCTCTGGGTCTGGGCAGTAACCTGATGCCAGGAAGCAGAGACCTTGTCTCTCGTCCTTCCTGGCTCCAGGCCCAGGCCCAGGCAGGGCAATCCAACTTCTGGGCTCAGCAAACACATAAGCACTTCGCCTGCTCATCCCCCAGGAACCACAGATGCCTCTTTGGGGCTGTGTGTGTGTGTGTGTGTGCTGGTACTAGGGCTTGAACTCAAGGCCTTTGCAGATGTCTGTCTTCAGCTGTAGGCCAGGCTTGGTTTCTGCGCATTCCACCTGCATCTGGTCCCTGGGGGCTGGACTGGTGGGCAGAGGGTATGAGGGTTCTTGCAGCCACTGCTGATGTCCTGGCCCACTTTTATCCAAGCTATGACCTTTCCTCTTTGCTCTGTCACATTTGAGGAGACACAGGAAGGCTGAAGCTTCCACAGGAGGCTGGAGGCTAGAGTCTGGAACACCTTGTCTGGAATACCTGGAAACATCTTGTCTTTGTGGGTGTACCAGTGCTTGGGCTTGCATTCAGAGATTGGGTGTTGTCCTTGAACCTTTTCTCTCTAGTCTAGTGCTCTACCACTTGAACCACCCCTCCACTTCTGGCTTTTTGTTAGTTATTTGGAGATAAGAGTCTCTCAGATTTATCTGCCCCGGCTGGCTTTGAACCTTGATCCTCAGATCTCAGCCTCCTGAGTAGCTAGGCTTGCAGGCAGGAGCAGATTACAGGTGTACATCCTCAGCTTTGTCTTGACGTTTGTGGCCTTGATATGTGGAGGGATGCTCAGTGTCACGTGACCCGCTTTGGACTCAGTGAGTGAGACTGTGACGTCATTCCCAGTCCTCCTGACCAGGCCCCAGGCCCACCTTCTCCACTTCGGGCTGTACCATGGCGCCCCGCCACCACCCCCCCCCCCCGCCCCCCTGGTTTGTGGTGAATCTGCATCTCGTGGAGATGGCCTTTGAGATGATGTCAGCAGTGGTTCCTTACCTTTAATTTACTTACATCCCTGTAAACGCTCAGTGTCCTGTTGTAGCCTGTGGAACACAAACTGTGCAGCCGTGATGTCTTCTGATGCTCAAATTGCCCTTGGAGGCCAATTGCTAGTGGAGCCTTGTCTGAGTGGGCGGCTGTGTCCCCATGATTCTGAGCAGACTGAAATGTCTGGCAGGACAAGATGTTTTAGGCTCAAGTTGGTCTTCCCTGAGAGAAATCAGCCATTTCCCCAAGGAGCCCTGGTTCCATTCGGTGGAAAATGGTACTTAGAAACCTCCATGTGTTCGCCGGGGGTGCTCATTACTGTTGGGATGTCCCTGCTGTGACCCCCTCTTGGTGGACTGGAGCTAGGAGCTCCTGTGGATTTGTCCAGCTCCACCGGGCTCGGTCTGGTTTTCTGTTCCATCCCCGTCTATAATTCCTTTCCTCAGAGAACGATGGATCCCAGAACTTAATCACTGCTACAGGAAGTTGCTTCTTGTAAATAGTAGTTATGATTGTTTGACAATGCAGTAGCAAATCGTGTGCTTATTTAATTTGTCACTGAGATGTTGAACAACAGGTGAGGGTGAACAGCAGGAGCTCCAGGAAAGGCCAGTGTGTTTCCTGGTCTCCATCCCCAGGGCAGGTCCATCACTGACCACGCCTACCAAGACCATGCCCACAATAAACCATTTCCCTCCCTCCCCCCCATGCCATAGAGAGCAACTTGCTTCCCACAAAGCCTGTAAGTGCAGATGCTGGGCTGCAAAGAACCCGGGAGGCCAGGGGTGCTCAGTGCCTTTCAATTACCCTCAAAACCCCTAACCCTTGGCCCTCCTTGGACAGGGCAGAGGGATCCTGGGAAGAAGGGGGTTTCATTTTGCTCAGATAAATTCACTGTAGCTAGCAATCAAAATGAGACCCAGCCCCTTTAGCCTGTAGAAGGGTAGTCTCTAGGCTTGGGAAGTCTGCTCTACTATCTACCCATAATCCTTGATCAGGCTGGCCTCCAACTTCCCTCTAAATGTGCTGGGATTACAGGTGTGTACTGCCACATGTAGCTCACACATTTACTTTTTGCATATGGATGCCCAGTTTCCTTTTTTGGTCTACTATAGGGCTGGTCTGATGGACAGGGATCAGAGGAGGCAGAAGTAGGAGGAGCCTTGGGTTCAGGACAAGTTACTCAGCCATCTCTGGCCAGTGAAAAAGCCCAGCCTTGCTCTTGTTCCCACCCCTTTCCAGCTCAGTGATGGAGAGGCCTGGCTGATTTTGAACTGTAGTTTGAGAACACATTCCTGATTCCCATCCACAGGAGTTGCATCACTCCTGGTGATGCTTCGACAATAAATCCTGCTTTCTCCAGAGTGTTCAGCCAGCAGGCAATTCTGGTTCATCGAATATTCTGGAACATGGATATGTTCCCAGAAATTCCATCCCTTTCATTCCTTTTGTGGCTATTGAACCCCATGAACACATCTGCCTACTCAATTCAGCAGATACTTGTTTCTACAGAGGCAGGTGTGTGTGTGTGTGTGTGTGTGTGTGTGTGTGTGTGTGTGTGTGTGTGTGTGTGTGTGTGTGTGTGTGCCTGTGTGCCTGTGTGCCTGTGTGCTACTTCTGGGCTTGAACTCAGGACCTGGGTTCTGAGCTTTTGCTTTTTGATAGTTAAATGGGGATCAAAGCCTGCCCGGGCTGGCTTTGAACCTCAATCCTCAGACCTTAGCCTCCTGAGTAGCTAGGATTGCAGGCGTGAGCCACTGGTGCCTGGCATTCCACCACTTGAGACACAGTGCCACTTCTGGCTTTTTCTGTTTAAGTGGCACTGAGGAATTGAATCCAGGGCTTCATGCATGCTAGGCAAGCACTCTACCACTAAGCCACATTCCCAGCTCCGAGATGGGATTCTTTATTGCAAAAGCAGAGAGCAGAGGGGAGCAAGGAAAATCCAAGCCCGAATTCTCAACCATTGGAAGAGGGTGGAAGCACAAAGGCATCCCCAGGCCTGGGGAACGCAGGCCCAGCAGTACCAGAGAGCCAGCAATCAGGCTTTTTATGGGCAAGCTCACAACGATCAAACACTGGAGACTAATGAACAAGGACAAAACTACTATGGGCAAAAGAGAATGCTTTTGCAGGCTGTTTTATGAGCTGGTGGTTTCTTGCTCTAACCCAGAGAGTTCTACAGATGTGGGATTGAGGGAGTCTGCTCAGAATCCATTATGATTCTGTAATGTTGGTGCCTCTAACTCTGAGCTGGCCTCTAGAGGACACTGGGGAGCCTGGATATGACCCCCCTAACCTCAAGCTTGGATCACAGCTATAAAAACACGCAGAGCAGGTGGATGCCGGTGGCTCATGCCTATAATCTGGGAGGCTGAGATGGGAAAACTGAAGGCAACTCAGGCTGAAGAGACCTAGAGATTCCATTTCCAATTAAGCAGCAAAAAGTCAGACTGGAGGCATGGCACAAGTGGTAAAGAACCAGCTGAGCAAGTAAACTGAGCAAATGAGAGTTCCTGAATCCAAACCTTTGTACTAGCAAACAACAAACAAGCAAACACTACAAGTTATGGAGCCTATAAGAGCAGAGGCCACGTGGAGAGGCTTCCCCAGGTCTGTGGGCCACAAGATAGTTCTGGAAAGGGAGGCTAAGGCTTGGCACAACCCAGGGAGGGTGTGGGCAATCCCAGGCTGCAAGACTCCAGAGGGTTCAGGACCAAGAGGGGAATACGATGACCCAGGAGGAGGCTGGAGCAGACTCTGAAAGGCTGCAGTGCAGGGTGGAGACTCATCATCTGTCTCAGAACAGCACCCACAAACCCACTGTGTGGCTGAAATCTGGTGGAACTCTTTCCCGCTTTCTCAGCTTTCCTCTCTCCCTCTCATGGGCACAGGTTATTTGTCCTGGTGTGGAAGTTCTGTCTAGAAATGGATGGAGCCTAGTTGTTCCTTTGTGCCTGGCACCGTGTCTGGCACATAGGAAGCACTTGACAAGTATTTACTCCCTCCCTACTGCCAGCTCCTGTCCCCAAGGCCTGGGACTTGGCACAACTCTTAGGACAAGATCTCTGGTGCTTATATTCTTGTGTAGACAATAAACAAGGCAAGAAGTCAATGAATAAGATGATTTCAGAAAGTGGAGGCCCTGCATCGCTGCTCTCCTCGCACTGGAGAAGTCTATTTATTGGTGTCAACTTCTAGCCTGGGAGCCAGGCCAGCAGGGCTGGGGGCTTGTTGTTCCTTGTTTCTCTGGTAGCTTCAATAGCTGGGGCCTGACAAGGAGGGAGTAGGTATTGTGTGTGTGTGTGTGTGTGTGTGTGTGTGTGTGTGTGTGTGTGTGCGCGCGTGCACACCAGTCCTAGGACTTGAACTCAGAGCCTGGGCTCTGTCCCTGGGTGTCTTTTACTCAAGGCTAGGACTCTACCATTTGAGCCATAGCTCCACTTCAGGCTTTTTGGTGATTAATTAGAAGTAAGAGTCTCCTAGAATTCACTGCTGGCTTTGAACCACCATCCTCACATTTCAGCCTCCGGCATAGCTAGGATTGCAGGCATGAGCCAAGCCACTGGTGCCAGGCTGGGAGTAGTTTTAGAACAACTTTTTGCTGGTTGTATCCGAATGAACCGACTCAGACTGACTGATTTCAATTTAGATACACCTGAGCCTTTTGCCAGCTGCAAAGCTCTTTAGAATCCACCCAGGAGTAGAAGCGCCTAAGGCGGGTGTGAATTTCCCTGTGCGCCCAGAGGAACCCAGGGAATATTTAATAACAACAGGGATAATCTTAATTAGCGATCCGATAAGTGTAATTAATTGCATCATATCCAGAGGCCTCTTTGGAATTCCGGCAGGGGTGGGTGGAGAGAGCAGGGTTTTGCAGCTTTGAGGCTGGAAGAAAGGGGTGCCAGGAGCTGACTTAATTCCCTTCTTGGTTGGGGGGTAAGGGGGGGTGACACAATGATTCCCAGCCTTGGGCCTCAGTCTTCCCACTGGAAAAATGGGAACGGACCACAGGGCTGTGGCTAGTTGGCTGGCGATTTGGGCTGTAGAGTCACATCCCAAGTGTGTGTTCGCCCCGGGATGGAGGGGGCACAGGTGGGGACCCCCAAGGCGCAGCGGGAGGAGGGGGGCTGCGATCACGCGGGTGCAGGGTGTTGGGAAGATGCGGGGGGAGGCCGGCGTGCAGCCTGGACCCCCGGCCACCCCTCACCCCGAGCGCGCCTCAGTTTCCCCGCGGCGGGGGGGGGGGGAGGGCGGGGCCGCGGTGTGTGTGGTGGGGGGGAGCGGGGAGGGGGGCGCGGGGGCGCGGCGGCGCGGCCCGGCCACTAGGGGTTAAGCGGTGACCTCAGCCGCGGCGGCGCCCCGGGACCGGGCGGGTGGGGGCGGCGCCGAGCGCGCGGTGCGCGGCGGCTGCGGACGGGACCAGGCCGCTCCGGGCGCGGGGCGCGGCGGGGCGCGGGGCGCGGCGGACCGGCGCCTCCCGGGCCATGGGCGCCCGCGGCGGCCGGCGGAGCGGGAGGCGCGGCGGCGGCGGCGGCGGCCACCCTGCGCCTTTGTGAGCCGCGCGGAGGACGGAGCGGCCCGCGGCGGCGGCGGTCGGTGAGTCTCGGCCCGGCTCCGCCCGGCTTTGTGCGCCCGGGGCCTGGGGGGCCGGTGCCCCCCGCGCGCGGTCCGCGTCCGTGCGCCGCGCGCCCCTCCCCGGCGCGGTCCCCTCCGCGGGGCTCCCGGAGGGGTGGCACTAGTGAGGGCCCCCCTCCTCCCCCGCCCCGGGTCCCTGCATGTCCCCGGGGTCCCCCGGCCCCAGCGGCCTTTGTGCCCGGGCCTCCCTCGCTCCCTCCCTCCTCGGGCGCGCGCGCGACCTCCAGCTCCGCGCGCCGGGACAGCTTGGCTACCTCCGTCCCAACCGGTGCCTCAGTTTCCCCCGCCCTTGGGTGGGAGGGCTCCTGGATTGCCCGGAGTCCAGGCAGGCGCCCGTGGCCTCCCCGGCCCGGCCTTACCCAGAAGGGACAAGAGCTGAGCGTGGATGGGGAGCAGCTCCGGGTCGGCGCCCTCCATCCGCCCTGGGCGGGTATGTGTGGGGACGACGAGGACAGAGGCCGGCCTCCGGGCTGGCTCCTCCAGGGAGGCCCCGTTCCCTCTCTCCCTCCCTCCTTCACCAAGGGTGGGGTCCTAAGTAAGACACCACAGGTCTGGAATCGCGCTAGAGCCCGGGGCGGGAAACACTGCCTGACCCAAAGCCGGAGGCAGCGCTGGGTGGTCCTCCTGCAGTCCCCGGCTCCCAGGGCTCCCAGTGCGGGAGCAGAGCCCGGCCCACTGGCCGGCCCCATCTGCCGTCCCTGCGCTGCGGGGAGGGCAGGTTGCTGGGCCTGTTAATATGCAGGCTTGCTCTCCTGGCTGTCAGCCGCCGTGTCCATCTGCCCATCTGCTCACCGCTTACGTGGGTCCACACTAGTGGAGGCCCCGTGGTGTCCAGGCCTCTGGCACACAGAGGAGATGGAAGGGGGGGGCGGTGTCCACACAGTCCGAGGGTCCCCAGGCTCCCGGGCACCATGGGCACACCGCCCTCCTGGTAGCCAAGTCCTGAGGGCTCCTGCTCCCTTCCCACCATCTGAAACCCTTGGCCCTGCACTGCAGTTCCCTTTGTCCTAAAGCGGGCTCCATCCTTCACCC
The DNA here is from genome assembly GCF_024711535.1 of Dipodomys merriami. NCBI lineage: Eukaryota > Metazoa > Chordata > Mammalia > Rodentia > Heteromyidae > Dipodomys > Dipodomys merriami. Next base: position 18,444,612 of record NW_027204270.1, on the reverse strand, counting down.
CTTTCTGCTCTCCTGTTCTCCCTTGGTGTGTGTGTGTGTGGGGGGGGGCGTTGGTGGCTCATGCCTGTAATCTTAGCTACTCAGGAGGCTGAGATCTGAGAATCTCCATTTGAAGCCAGCCTAGGGAGGCAAGTCTATGGCAATCTTAACTCTGTTTAACCAGGAAAAAGCCAGAAAAGGAGCTGTGGCTCAAGTGGAAAAAGTTAAGGGTTAATACCCTGCGGTATTATCTGAAACTCTGAATTGGAGCCCCTGAACTGGCACAGAACATTGTTAATTGTAGAAATCCAAGTGTGTTCATTAACCAACACTTACACTGATCTGCTGGTGCTAGGACCTGGCTAGGGCTTCTCGACCTAACATTAAGGTGCAGAGTAGAAAAGAATGTAATCTCCTTAGATAGCTTTATCCTTAGATAAAGAGGTGATGTGTGATGTTTATACAAGTACTTGATGATAATAGCACTTTCTCTGCTGCTATCTCTGTTTGAACAACCTTGATGATTGAGAATGGGCTCAGGGCCTTAAAAAACATGTGTGTGTGTGTGTGTGTGTGTGTGTGTGTGTGTGTGTGTGTGTGTGTGTGTGTGTGTGTGTGTGTGTGTGTATGTGTGTGCCCCTCCTGGGGCTTGAACTAAGGGCCTTGGTGCTGTCCCTTAGCTTTTACTGCTCAAGGCTAGAGCTCTACCACTTGAGCCACAGCTCCACTTCTGGCCTTTTGCTGGTTAATTGGAGATAAGAGTCTCTGGGATTTAGCTGCCTTGGCAGGCTTCAAAGTGAGATGCTCAGATCTCAGCCTCGGGAGTAGCTAGGATGATAGGCTTTCGCCACAGTGTCCAGCTCAGGCCTATTTTATTTTATTTATTTATTTTGTCGGTCTTGGGGCTTGAACTCTGGGCTTGGGCGCTGTCCCTGCGCTCTTCAGCTCAAGGTGAGCGCTCTACTGCTTGAGCCACAGCGCCTTCTAGTTTTTGAGTGGTTTATTGGAGATAAGAGTCTCACGGACTTTCCTGCCCCGGCTGGCTTTGAATGGTGATCCTCAGATCTCAGCCTCCTGAGTAGCTAGGATTACAGGTGTGAGCCACCCGCACCGGTTCAGGCCTATTTTAAAAAGGAAGAAAAGCCCAGAGTGAGAGACTGACTGACGCCCAGCTGGCCTCAGCCTTGAGGTCAGGACTCAGCCTGGGTCTCCCCAGAGGCTCAGTCCTCCCTGGTTTCTGCACCTCTCTCCCAGTCCCTCTGGGCCAACAAATGTGCTGGAGCCACTAGCTGAGGGTCTGAGGTCCACGCAGAGCCAAACTCACAGACGGGCCAAACTTTAGGATTCTTTATTATTATTATTGTGAAAATACCATACAGAGGGGTTACAATTACATGGGCAAGATAATGAGTACATTTCTTATCAAGCATTGTTGCCTTCTCCTTTGTTTCCCCTTCCCATCCCTTCCCATCTCCCCCCCCCCCACCTCCCCAAGCTGGGTTTTTTTTGGGGAGGGGTCCAGTGGTGGGCCTGAACTCTGGGCCTGGGCGCTGTCCCTCAGCTCTTCAGCTCAAGGCTAGCACTCTACCACTTGAGCCACAGCGCCACTTCCGGTTTTTTTCTTTTTGCTTATGTGGTGCTGAGGAATCGAACCCAGGGCCTCATGCATGCAAGGCAAGTGCTCTACCACTGAGCCATCTTCCCAGTCCCCCAAGCTGGTTTTTAAACACAGTCATTAAGAAAAATTAGTGAGATACAAATTTATAATTACATGAATTATACTGAAAACAAAAGTAATAAACACAACTATTTCCTAATTATATTTTACTTTATTATGTTTTCCTATTAGGTATGCATTTCTTACAGGTGCCTTTGTGTGTACATGCGTGTGTTGTGTGTTTGACATATGTAATAGAGTCTTAGCACATCTTTCTTTTTTTGTTGGTTCTGGGGCTTGAACTCAGGGCTTGGGCTTCTTTTGCTCAAGGCTAGTGCTCTACTACTTGAGCCACAGTGCCACTTCTGGCATTTTCTGTTTATGTGGTACTGAAGAATTGAACCCAGGGCTTCATGCATGCTAGGCAAGTACTCTACCACTGAGCCATCTTCCCAGCTCTTAGTGTGAATTTCTTTCCAGTGCAATTCTGTGACGTTGTGTTGGTGGCTTAGAACTGGCTGAGTGTGTTTACACCACAGGAATGGCAAGGCACTATCCTTTAGCTTTTTTTAAACTCAAGGCTGGTGCTCCACCACTTGAACCACAGCTCCACTTCTGGCCTTTTGCTGGTTAATGGGAGATAAGAGTTTTTTTGGATTTATCTGCCACAGGAGTCGGCTAGCAGGCTTAGTCTGGAGCTGGTTGATAAGCAGTTTCCAGCACATTACTAGAGGCTAGGCAGTGATCAGCTGAGCCACAGCCCCTTCCCCTCCTCTGGAACTTGTATTCTGTCCGATTTGGGGGTATGGGGGTGTCCTCACAGGTGCAGAGAGAGAGGCAGGTGCTGGATGGGCCCTGCTGAGTTGGAGGTGGGGATGTGTTACATCATTCCCAGAGCAAATGAGCTTTCAGTGCAGCAAGGGGAAGGGAAAGGGGTGGGGAAGAGACTCGGTATGTAGCTAGCGCAGTGGTTCTGCACTCAAGGTCTTGTGCTTGTTCTGCTGGTGCTCTACTACTTGAGGCATGCTTCCAGTCCTGCTTTTTTGGTGGTTGTTTTGGAGATGGTGACTTGTGGACTTTTCTGCCCTGGTTAGACTCAAGATACAATCCTCTGGATCTCAGCCTCCTGAGTAGCTAGGATTACAGGGATGGCACCTGGCAACACTTTTTTTTTTTTTTTTTTTTTTTTTTGGTTGGTTGTGGGGCCTGAACTCTGGGCCTGGGGGCTGTCCCTCAGCTCTTCAGCTCAAGGCTAGCGCTCTACCACTTGAGCCTCAGCCCCACTTCCGGCTTTTTTCTTTTTGCTTATGTGGTGCTGAGGAATCGAACCCAGGGCCTCATGCATGCAAGGCAAGCACTCTACCACTGAGCCACCTTCCCAGCTCCAACACTTGGTTTATTGAGAGTAGCTTTGCCACCTATCAAAGCACCATACACCCATACACCGTAGGCCCCTGGAGGCTGGGGTGGTGGTGGTATCTGAGGACACACTGTGAAAAGTGAGGTACCTGGGGAACTTGTGGAGGCAGATGTTCAGGCTGTGTGTGTGTGTGTGTGTGTGTGTGTGTGTGTGTGTGTGTGTGTGTGTGTGTGTGTGTGTGTCTGGAGCTGTCTGGGGTGGCCCATCTGGATGGGATGGATTCAGGACTGTGTGACAGGAGAGGGAGAGGAAGAGAGGTTGTTCATGCAAAGTCTGTGATCACTGATGGAACGTAAGAGTGAGGGGCCTGACAAGAGTCTTCCCTGGGTGCTGGGCTGTGGCCATTGGGGTCAGCCGGTACTGACACACAAAAGCAGATTGCTGAGTCTTAGGAACTTTACAAGCTGTCTGTGAAACACAGCCATCATGGAAATGTGGATGTGGCACAATTAGGCATGGTGGAGGCAGGTGCAGGGCCTGGCAGGAGCGTAGGGTGGGGTGGGGGCTGGGATAAAGGGAAGGGGCCTGGCAGGAGGAATGGCCCATGCAAAGGCTGAGAGGCATGAGCGTAGGCAGGGCACTCACCTGGCTCAGGCACCAGGTGAACCAGAGGCTGTCAGGCTGTGGCAGAGCAGGGAAGTGCTTGCTGGCTCTTCCTTGGGTCAGTGGGTCCCAGCAATGGAAACCCCCAGAGCTCTGTCCATCAGGGTTTTGTGCTGTGCGGGTCACCTGTTTTCCTACCTGTGGTTGACGTTTCTTGCTGCTTGAGTAGCTAGGGTTGCAGGCGTGAGCCATCAGTGCCTAGCTGAAACCGAGTCTCTACTTGGCACAGTGATTCACTCAGTGCTATGGTTTTCCTTATTTGCAATACCTAGTACATGTCTAGGACAAGCAGAAAAGGTCAAAAGCTATGGTACATATGACCATACAAGATGATGTTGAGTGAAATGAACCCCAAGACAGGGACACAAGTTGTTTTTTCTTTCTTGTTATTGTTTTTAATGTACTTATAATGTACTATGTGATGTTTTTGTTTCTTTGACAATACAACTATTTCAGAAGAGATGTTTTTTCTTTTCATACTGTCCAGGAAGATTTTTAGCTGGAAACCATGATTGCCAGCTTGAGACCTCTAAAATTCTACTTATGCAAATTCTCCTCATGCAAATAATGACATATATATGCATCTCTACCATGTGATTATTTGAGCACCATAACAGCATGCTAGTTGACAAGAGAGCATACTATTTATATGCTGGTAGAATCTATATCACATTAATTTGACCTTACCTTAAAATTAGTGTTTTGAGCCAGGTGCTAGTGGCTCACACATGTAATCCTAGCAACTCAGGAGGCTGAGATCTGAGGATTATGGTTTGAAACCAGCCTGGGCAGAACAAGACCCTCAATTGACTGTACCTATTATATCTACCTTCAGCTTGGTTTACTCATCATAGCCTAGTCTCTGATCTTCCTGCCATCCTCTGTCCCCCTCCCTTATTTTGGGGGTCTTTCTGCTTTGAGGAGGGAAGGGAAGAGAAGAATCATCAAATGTTTGCCAGAACAGCAGTGGGCTTTTCCGTCACAGCTCACTGAAGTGGATGAGTGCCTGTCCATCCAGTGTTCACAAAGTCCTGGGTGGTCATAGCTGGCTGGCTGGTCAGACCATAGCTCAAGGTCAAGGCTGGGAATGGAATCCCAGGGCCCACCAAGGCCCTCTAGGCTGGGCACCAGGAAGGAGCAATGCAGTGGGTCACAGGAAGGGACAAACAGTGCCACTGGCTCCTGTTTGTGTAGTGGGGAGCATGTGGCAAGGGGGTGTCTAAATCCTCACCTCCCCTGCCTGGAGGTGGGTACATTGCTATCTCTAACTTTACTCCATGGCTGAGGCCACAGTCCTGGGGCTCTGCGTTACCCACAGCCCTGCCCCCCCCCCTTTTTTGTGCCCAGTACTAGAGCTTGAATTTGGGGTTTGGGTCCTGTCTCTTAGCTTTTTCTCTCTAGGCGGGTGCTCTAGCACTTGAGCCACGGTTCTGCTTCTGGCTTTTTGGAGGTCAGCCTGGGCTGGCTTTGAACCATGAACCTCAGATCTCAGTCTCCTATTAGCTATGATTACAGCATGCATCACCGGTGCCTGGTTCCAGCACACTGCTTCTTGACCTATGTCCCAGAGCATTGCCTGCCCTCCCAGGCTTGTCCTGCTCTGCTTCTGACAGCCCTCACAGTGCCCGGATGTGGCTAATGTGATGCATGGCAGACCAGGGGGTCACAGTGGGGGGTAGGGCCCACCCCAGGGTCAAAGCTGGACCCCGAGCCCCCTTGCCCCAGGTTCATCTGCCCCACCACCTTCTTCTAGCTACACTCCCAGCTCAGTGCATGCCTGTGATGGGCTGGGCCCAGCGAGGTGGGATTGCTGGGTTCTTGATCCCAGTCTCTGGCCTGCTTGCCACGAGAGCCCCGTTCCAGTGCATGCCTCATTGGTATTCAACCCTGCGTTCCTGCCATTAGCACACAAGGCCAGCCTCCCTGCCACCCTCCTCTTCATTGTCTGAAGTGGGCAGACTGGCCGAGCCTTAGCTAGAAATGTGGCTTTTCATTCAATTTCCCTAGGAAAACAATGATTAATTTAAGTAGGAAAATAACAGTCTCTGGAAATGGAAGAAAAAAAAATATTCCTGTACTTAGATGCTATCCAGGACATTGGAACTTCCCCCTTACAGGGTTTATTTTTGCCTTAAATTACACACATATCGCATGGCCAGTGGAGAAAACTTGGCAAGTTTAGAGATGAGGCTTGGCCGTGCCTCCATTCTCCTTCCCACTGACAACCCCTCTGAGCAGTGTGCAGTGTGGCATTCCTTTAGTCTGGGAACCTTTTGCTTATTTGGCAAGAGCCCTGCAGGACCCCAAAAAGTGTGAGCCTGCCGGGCTCTGGGAAAAGACAGGCCCATGACTCCCTGCAAGATCTCTTTCTGCACTGGACACCTTTGTGCCTTGGTTTCCTCTTCTGTAAAAGTAAGGCAAAGACTGGTGACCCGGTCTTACTCTGTGAGGACTGAATGCGAAAGCACCAAAAAGGCACACAGGTCAGTGCCTGGCCTGTATTGGGGAGCTATGTACGAGAGGAAAATCTATTCCTTTTACCTCTTAGGTTCTGTCTTGGGGCCTCTGCAGTAACTGACAAAAAGATTATCAAGAGGAAAAGGAGTCGGTCCACCACCCCCTTCCCCTCTCTCCTCCCTTCTGCCTCTCCCCCCTCCCCCCTCCCCGGTGTGGGGCTTGAACTCAGGGCCTGGGTGCTGTTCTTGAGTTTTATCACTCAAGGCTTGTCCTCCACCTGTTCGAGTCACTGCACCATTTCTGGTTTTCTGGGTGTTAATCCAGTAAGAGTCTCATGGACTTTCCTGCCTGGGCTGGCTTTGAACTGTGATCCTCAGATCTCAGCCTCCTGAGTAGCTAGGATTACAGGTGTGAGCCACTGGTATGTGTGGCTCTATGGATGCTCTTTTCCCTTCTTTGAGTAGCTAGGATTATAGATGTGGGCCACCGGTGCCTGGCTTTCTTTTCCTTTCTTTGTAATGCACACTGGAGATTCAAAAAGAAGATATGCGATCCCAGAGAAGTGGTTGAGGCCAGGGGTTTCCATATGGCTTTAACAATGGATGATGAATTATGAAGAAACTAGACAGAGAAAGAGGGTTTAGGGGCCTAGGACAGTGCATTCTGGGAAAGTGAGGATGAAATGTGTGCTATACAACTAGAGTGGCTAGGGAAGGTGTGAATGAGCACTGTGCCACTGCTCAGGGGGTGCGATCTGTCCCTAGGGCAATTATTTCTCAATTCTAGGCAGAAAGGAGGGAGTTCTTTCTGCCTCTGCCACTCTCAAGTGCCCTTAGCTCCAAATAATCCAGGGTGGCATAGTTCAGAATGATAGACTCGGCTGCCTTTCATTGAGGAGGGAGAGCAGGCAAATTGCATCCTCGCCCGTGCATCTTCTAATATGACTTCCTGGGCTGCCTTTGGACCAAGATCCTCAGATCTCAGTAGCTACAGCGTGGGTCACTGGTGCCTGCCACTCAGTGAAGGAGACAAACAGGGGTCACAGGAATGCCAAGCAGGTTAGGGAATCAGGTGTCCACAAAATGGTTGAGGCACACTGAACGTGCGGGCAAAGCGGAGTCCTGGGTAGCTCAGCTCTAGTAAATTCCAGATTGAAGTGGACCCCTGGGCACACTGCCTCTGGGCTTCTGCCATTTATGTATCTTCCCATCTTTTTGCTTATCTTGGCTTCCAGGCATCCATTTCTATCCATTCATCCTTCCATTCATCCCCTCCTCCCATTAACTGATCCATCAGTTGATCAACTGATCCAACCACACCTCCATCTAGTCAAACATTCTCTCATAATCCATCCACCTACCCACCCATCACCCCATTCATTCATGCGTCAGTCGATCAATGGGTGATCCATGCATCCATCAGTCCACCCAGGCCTCCTCCACCCATCTATCCTCCCACTAATTGATCAATCAATTGATGACCCATCTATCCATCTATCTACCTATCTTCCCACCCATCCATCCATCCATCCATCCATCCATCCATCCATCTGTCCATCTGTCCATCCGTCCCTCCATCCACCCATCATGTCTGGACTCTGGCTGTGTTGAGGATTGCTCTGGAGCAAGCAAGCATAGATAGCATGGATGAGGGGAGGCTGAAATGGGAGATCTGGAGGCCTCTGTGCTATGGTGGTGGAGAGGGCTGGGTCTGAGGTCCACCTCTGCCTGGGTTGAACTTTGAAGACTCGGCTGAGCTTGGCTGTCTTGTCTGTCCCAGGGGCCCACCCACACCTCAGCACACTGCTGGCAGGAGTCACCACATCCACACTCTAATCTGGTCTAAGTGGGTAGAGGGAGGGGTGCAGGGATGAACCCTGTGCTCCAACGTCCCGGGGCTGGGCTGGGTCTGTAGGGCCTTCTCTCTCTCAGGCCTCCCTGGCTGAGACATCTCAGATCCTATGCAAATGGCCTGGAGAATGGAGAAGGGGTTCAGTGGGGTGGGGTGGGGTGGGCTTAGGATCCCCAGGGCTCTCTGCTGCTGGGGTGCAGGGCTGGCCACGGGCTGTTTGGTCTCCCTGGAGTTTCTGTGGTGAACCTGGGCTCAGTACCCTGCCCCTCCCCGCTCGGTTCCAGTTCTCAGGGCTGGGTGACTCGAGAATGCCCCATGCCCTACAAGATCTGGGCACAGCAGGCAAGTATCAATTCACTCATCTAGCTCTCATCACAAACCTGTCCGGACTGGCTGCCTGGGACTGGGGGTTCTGTCCCCATGGCTGATCTCAGGCCCTTTGCGGGGAGGGGGGGGGCTGAAGGCAGCCGTTCCTGTCCTGTCTGGTGGGCCCGGGTTGCTGTGTCTGTGGCAGAGGGGAAACTAAGGCACGAGGAGGGTAGGAGCCAGCCTGGCCACGCCCCACAGGTCTTCCTGGTCCCCTTGCTGTTTGGGTCCTGCAGGATGCTGCGTCTGAGATGTGCTTTCTGGTTCCTCTTTGTAAAGTGGGGGGCTAGGCTGGGCGGGCTGGGGTCCCTAGCAGCAGACACTGGCTCAGGCCCCCTGAATGCTGTGTGCCGTGGGCTCTCCTGGGGCCTGGCCAGGGGGCTGGGGTAGTAATCATGGGGCCCACACCAACAGGCACCTCTGGGGACCCCAGGGCTGAGCCTCCTTCCTGTCCTGTGGGATCGGTATATGAGCAAGAGCATACCACTGGACCCGAGTTTAAATCCTGGGTCTTGTGAGCTGCATGAACTTGGCCATGTACCTTTGCCTGGCTCAGTGCCAGGGGCTCTGAAGGGCGGGGACTGAGTCACTGCTGTATGAGATCAGGCCACCTACAGCTGACGGCGGCCTGTCTGCGGGTCTGGAGTCAGTGAGCCGCTTCTTGTGATATGGCTGCTGGAGGTGGGGTGTTGGTCCCCCTTGGGGGATGGGAGGGGACAAGCTTGGCTGGCCAGCTTGGCCCCTCAGCCTGTAGCCAGGAGTGGTCTCTCTGGTGTGTGCAGTCCTCGGAGTGCCCTCCCTGCTGCCATCTCGGAGCCAGGCTCAGAGCCTGGAGCTGTGGGAGAAGAGCCCAGTGCTGGTGAGAGCGGGTGGAGAGCCTGGGGCAGGCCAGGACCCCCCGCCTCCTGGCTGCCAGGCTGGACATATTCTGGGGTACATGACTCAAGGCCGGCCCCTCCCCACCAAGGGCCCTCTGTTTTTTTCTTCCCCCTCCTCTTCCTCCTCCTCCTTTTTTTGTCAGTCATGGGGCTTGAACCCTGGGTGTTGTCCCTGAGTTCTTCAGCTCAAGGCGAGCGCTCTATCACTTGAGCCACAGCATCACTTCCGGTTTTCTGGCAATTAGTTGGAGATGAGAGTCTTATGGACTTTCCTGTCCAGGCTGGCTTTGGATGGTGATCCTCATATCTCAGCCTCCTGAGTAGCTAGGATGACAGGCGTGAGCCTCCAGCGCCTGGCTGTTTTCTTTTTCCCTATTTCGGGTCTTGCTGCAGCTGTCTCCTCACTTTCTTGGGGATGGAGGGTGGTGAGCTGTGTTCGGGGAAGCCGCTGGGACATGGCTGTGGACTCCAGGGGCTGGATGGGAGAAGGTAGTGGTGGCTGCACCGGCTATGCCGGTCTGTTTCCTAGCTGTGTGACCCTGTTCAATTCACGTTGCTTCTCTGAGCTTTGCTTTTCTTATTCAGCTCAACCCAGCGCACATTTATCCTGGGAGGTGCCAGATGTGATAGTGGCTGTGGTGGGCGGAGACTAGGGCTGTCCTGGGGTGGGGCGGCACTGGGGATTGAGGGAGAATCTGGGCCTCCCTCCTGCAGTTTTGTCACAAAGGTGAAGCCCCTCAACAAGGTTTTATTCCTGGCTCCGGAGTGAGTGTGTTGCATTCCACATCCGATTCACATCCTGAGAGGGGCTGGCAGAGGCTGCTTCTGAGGGCCAGGGTGGATGCACTGAAGTGGACTTAGCCCGGTTGTCATTTAGGCCTGCGTTCCATCTTCCTCAGGAGGAAGTACAGCCCAGCCTGGAGTCCTGGCCCTCAGCGCAGCCGGAGCCTGGGAGGGACAGGGCAGCTGGGCACAGCCTCCCAGGGACAGGACTTACAGGGGGTGGGGGAGCCACAGCATGGTGGTCAGCAGGAGAGGGCACTGAGACTTGGCCACAGAAGGGGGAGGGTGGGGTCTCAGGTGGAGGGAGCTGTGCAGGAGGGAGGAGTCAGGTCCTGAGAGGCCCCCCTCCCTTGGGACACAGAGCTGCCAGAGGAAGGAGCAGCTCCAGTGTGAGCGGGAGGGCCAGCAGCTCAGTCCCATGCTGGGTCTGAGAATTCTGTATTCTCATTGAAGGCCCTGGCCGCCTTGCCTGAGCGGTTGGCCCGAGGGGTCGGTCCTCAGCAGACAGTGGTTTTTCATGGTTCAAGTTCAAGAGTAATACGGGGGCTCTTCCTTGTAGAGGGCGCCTGCTTGCCATGTCCTTCTTTGGTGGAAAGTGCCAGGCAGCTCACTGGACCTCTAATCTCATTCACAAGGGCCTTGCCCTCATGCTTGTCACCCCCAAAGCTCCCTGGCACTCTACCACTTCAGCCATGTCTCCAGCTTGGTTTCATTTTTATTTTTTTGTTAGTCTTGGGGCTTGAACTCAGGGCCTGGGTATTATCCCTGAGGTTTTTTTGGCTTAAGGCTAGTGCTCTACCACTTCGAGCCACAGCTCTACTTCTAGTTTTCTGATGGCTAATCAGGGATAAGAGTTTCACAGACTTTTCTGCCCATGCGGGCTCTGAACCACAGTCCTCAGATCTCAGTTTCCTGAGTAGCTAGGATTACAGGCATGAGTCACCAGCACCTGACCCGTCTAGTATTTTGTTGGTTATTTTAGAGATGGATTCTCACAGACTTTTCTGCCTGGCTTGGCTTGATCCTCTGGATCTCAACCTCCTAAGTAGCTAAGATTACAGGTGTGAGCCACCACACCTGGCAATAGCTTACTTCTGATGTGCCAGGGTATAGATGCATGGGCCTGGTGCATCTTTTTGGCTAGGAACTTGGGACTCAGGCCTTGGTTCTTGTCATGGATTTGCCCCTGGTAGATTTTTCTTTTCTTTGTCGGTTATGGGGCCTGAACTCTGGGCCTGGGCGCTGTCCCTCAGCTCTTCAGTTCACGGCTAGCGCTCTACCACTTGAGCCACAGTGACACTTCCGGCTTTTTCTGCTTATGTGGTGCTGAGAGATTGAACCCATGGCCTCATGCATGCAAGGCAAGCACTCTGCCACTGATCCACCTTCCCAGCCCATGGTAGACTTCTTGACTTTGAATGGCTTGTGACCTGTTTGAGTCTCAGTTTCCTCCTCTGTACTCTGGGGCTGATTTTCTAGGGATAGAGGGAGGACCTGAGGCGGTCTGGGTGGAGCCTGGTCTGCCAAAGGGTGAGAGGGCGCGGGTGTCGCACCTCTCCTGGGGGATGCTGAGACCGGTTGGGAGGACAGACTTTGGGAAGGGCAGCATATCATGGGGACAGAGGCCCCGGTCACGACTCTGCTGATGGCTCAGCCAGGGCTCTTCTGGGGCCAGTGGCTGAGGATCCCTGGGCTCCCTGCCCCGGGTTTCTTTGCTGGGCTCTTGTTTGTGGGAGGCAGCTGGCCAGCTCGCTCCACCTGGGTTGAGTGGGCTGAGCTGATTTTAGCCCTGAGTTTTACAAAGGCTAAATGCTCCTGTGGGGCAGAGTCAATGTCGCTGGCCCTGACATGTGCAGAAACTGCAGCTAGATGGGCCCTGTGGCTTTCAAAGCACCCCCTCGTTTCCCCTTGGCCTGGAACCCGGGCTGAGCCTGACTCCTTCCCTGGAGAGCTCTGATTATACCAGGGACCCCCATCTATCTGCCTGTGTGCCTATCTGCCTGCCCACTGCCCTGCCATGGCCGCTTCCAGTGCTCGGGCCCCTGGTGGACCACATGCTTCTGACTCACCACCAGAGGAAGAATGTGGTCTTTTGGGAGTGAGTTTTTAAAAATAGCCCAAATCCTCCCTCCGCCCTGCCCCACCCCGCTCCTCTGTGCTCTCCCTGGCGCTGGCCCCATACCTCCACCCACATGGGTTTTGGGAGCTGCCTCTGGTGCAGCCAGGCAGGCGGGGAGGGAGGAGGCGCTGCCCTGGTGGTTGGGGTGATGGGTGGAGGAATGGAGTGCCCAGGCCACCTTCTCCCTAGGGGCCTGACATGGGCCCATTTGGCAGGCAGGCTTTGGGGTCCGTTGGGTGCCAGGCTGTGTAAAGGCCTGTGGACAGAACCCTTGTGGGAGAAAAGTAGCAGGTGCAGCTGTGTGTGATGGATATTGGGGAGGGGACTAAGGTACTGGGAAGATGGGGAAAGGAGGGTCAGGATGGAGGCCCTGAGGTTGGAGTGTGCTTGCCAGTGTTTGAGGAACTGCAAGGTGGCTGTGCCTGGAGTGGTCAGCTGTGGGAGACAGGGAGGAATGGAGTCAGGGAGGTGACTGATCAGAGACCAGGTAAGAGGTGCTGTGTGTGTGTGTGTGTGTGTGTGTGTGTGTGTGTGTGTGTGTGTGTGTGTGTGTGTGTGTGTGTGTGTGTGTGTGTGTGTGTGTGTGTGTGTGTGTGTGTGTGTGTGTGTGTGTGTGTGTTCTGATCCTGTGTGTGTATGTGTGTGTGTGTTCTGATCCTGGGGCTTGAACTCAGGGCCTAGGTGCTTTTCCTTGGTTTTTCTCTCAAGGCTAGCATTCTGCCACTTGAGCCACAGCCCTACTTCTGGCTTTTTGCTGGTCAGTTGGAGACAAGAGTCTCATAGACTATCCTGCTTGGCCTGGCTTCAAACTGTGATCCTCAGATCTCAGCCTCCTGAGTAGCTAGGATCACAGGTGTGAGCAGCTGGCAGCAGCTGCTGCTGGTGGTGTTTTTGATCAGGGGCTGCTGTGGTTGGATTCTGGGTGGGTTTCGAAGGCACAGGTAGCAGGGTTTGGGAGGGGTGGGGCAGGGTAGGACATGGGTGTGTAGGACAGGTGTTGGGGAGCCTTCCAGGTGAGAGCAGCTGGCGGGGTGAAGCTGCAGTCAGGTGAATTGGGAAGCTGGGAGTGGGCAGGGGGCAGGGTGTAGACAGCTGGGCTAGTGTGCAGGCGTTGGGTGTGCATTTGATGGGATCCAAGGTGGAGTGTGGGGAGGTTAGGAGCCCAGGAGAAGGTCAGGCAGAACATCAATGCACAGTGGATGGCGTCACGTGAGCCAGGCCACCAGGAAGGACCAGCTGGAGGAGCTCAGAGCTGGGAGGGGGCTGCAGGCAGGTGTGCAAGATGAGAACAGGAGCATCTGTTAGATCCCATGTTGTGTGTCTACTGGGGGCTGCAGATGGCTAGTCCAGGGATGGAGTCCGTTGACACTGCCAAGGAGTCTTTTGTGAAGGAGAGTGGAGGCGTGGGGTAGCAGGGCGGGGCTGTGGGGTCCCCTAGGTTTCTGTGGTTTTCTTTTTTGTTTGTTTATTGTTGGTCATGGTGCTTGAACTCTGGGCGTGAGCTCTGTCCCTGAGTTCTCCAGCTCAAGGTGAGCCCTCTACCACTTGAGCCAAAGTGCCCCTTCTAGTTTTCTGGTGGGTAATTGGAGATAAGAGTCTCAAGGACTTTCCTGCCTGGGCTGGCTTTGCATCTCGATCCTCAAGTCTTAGCCTCCTGAATAGCTAGGATTATAGGTATGAGCCACTGGCGCCCAGCAAGGTTTCTGTGTTTTTGTTTTTGTTTTTGTTATTTCTGTATTTTTTTGGGGGGGGGGTCTGGTCATGGGGCCTGAACTCTGGGCCTGGGCTCTGTCCCTCAGCTCTTCAGCTCAAGGCTCTACCACTTGAGCCACAGTGCCACTTCCAGCTTTTTTTTTTCTTTTTGCTTATGTGGTGCTGGGGAATCGAACCCAGGGCCTCAGTCATGCAAGGCAAGCACTCTACCACTGAGCCACCTTCCCAGCCCCTATTTCTGTATTTTTAAGATGAACAGTGATGTATTTGTGGGGGATGGTCCAGTAGAGATGAACTGGGGTGTCCACTGATGGGCTTAGCCTCTGCTCAGCAGCCATGTTTATCCCATAACAAATGCCCTCATTCCTCCCTCTGCCCCTGCTGGCATATCCACACAGAGGCCAGGAAAGGAGCTGTGCCTCAAATGGTCCCATCAACAGTGGAACCAGACCAGGCACCATTGCTCATGCCTGTAATCCTAGCTACCCAGGAGGCTGAGATAATGAGGATCTCAGTTCAAAATCACTCCAGGCAGAAATATCTGTGAGATTCTTATTTCCAATTAACTAGCAATAAGCCAGAAGTGGAGCTGTGGCTCAAGTTGTAGAGTGCTAACCTTGAGCACAAAAGCTTAGGGATGGGGCTGGGAAGGTGGCTCAGTGGTAGAGCGCTTGCCTTGCATGCATGAGGCCCTGGGTTCATTCCTCAGCACCACATAAGCAAAAAGAAAAAAGCCGGAAGTGGCGCTGTGGCTCAAGTGGTAGAGTGCTAGCCTTGAGCTGAAGAGCTGAGGGACAGTGCCCAGGCCCAGAGTTCAGGCCCCACGACCGGACCCAAAAAAATAATTAAAAAAAAAAAAAGCTTAGGGACCAGTGCCCAGGCCCTGAGTTCAAGCCTGAGTGCTGGTATACAAAGAAAAAAAAGAAAGAAAAAAAGAGAAAGAAAGAGAAGGGAACTCTGAGCAAGTGTGCTATCATAGGCCAGAACATATACAGCTCCAGATTCCTTGCTGTCTGTGGGGTTGTGGGGGACACATGGGGTCCCCGGTGTGTGGGCATCGCTGAAGTCCACCTGTGCACAGCTATCTCCTGGACCAAACCTGACTTCTGTGGTTGCAGAGATCAGCCCTTGGAATCTGAAGGTCGAGCAGGAGCCAGGGACTTCGGGAAGGTCGCCCTGAGGAGGGGACACATTGGAGGCTCCCCCTGCTCCACAGGGCCTGAGAGGGCCAGGCGTGGAGGAAGGAGTTGAGCCCACCCGAGCATGTGCTGTGTCAGAAGGGTCAATTCCATTACCATCTTCATTCCTCCCCACCTTGGGAGTCTGACTCCCTGTGCCCCCTTTCCCCCCATGCACACGTGCATGTGTGCACACATGCACACACACACATACATACACCCCTATTTTTCCTCACACAGACGGTGTACATCCAAATGTGCATGTGTGGAGCAATGCACGCATTTGCTTTGCGTGCACGCCCAACCCATAGAAGCCTGACCACGATCCTCACTGTGGAGCCTGTACCTGCTGGCCTCTGGTGTTTGTCACCTGGGAACAGGAACTTGGGCCCTCTTGCTTCTTAGTCTCTGGCCCCTGTCCCTGTCTCTGTCAGTATGTAGAGTGGAACTGTCCAGCGGAGGACTTCAGACAGCTAGAGACTTTTCCTACACATTCAGCTTTTCTCACTGCTTGCTGGGTCCCAGGAACAAAGGGGTTAACGTGTCTGGGGCTGGAGGGGGCGGGGCCCGAGACCCTGGCCTGGTAGCTATGGGCTCTCCACACTAGCTGGGTCCAGAGGCTTCTTGGAGCTGGCTCTGGTTTCCTAGGCAACAGCCCCCAGGGTCCCCTCTGCCAGGCAGAGGGGCGGCCCCTTCCCATAGAGGCCTCCTGAGGGAGCTGCCCTTCACTTCCCCTGAGGACTATTGACCAGGCACTGTCCCGGGGTGGGGGTAGAGGGGGTCACCTACTCTGAGCTGAGGACAAGAGCCCTCATTGTCTGAGATTCTAGCCATTGACTAAGCTTGCCCACTCTCTGGGGAGGGCTCTCCCCCACTTCCCTGCAGGGAGGAAAGGAGGTTAGAGTTGTCTCCACCATTTCCAACTCAGGAAGCCCTCCTGTGGCCCTGTGATTGGGGCCCAGGGAAGGGGTGAGGCCCTGTGGTCCCTTGGGCTGGTGCCCCCTGCAGGAAACTCTCTCCTCCCAGAAGCCAGCCCCGCATCCAGGCTGGGATGAAGTCTGACGGGCCTCATGCCTGGTGGTACCCAGGCCATGCAAGCGGGCTGTTACTTTGCATTCTGTAGGTGCTGGAGCTTCTGCTCTACTGAAAGAAGCTGGCCTGCGCTTGGACTAGCAGGGCAAAAAACAGTGCTGGCCCTACTCAAGGGGCAGCAGGGACTCTAGGTAGAGACATTCATTAAAAAACCTAGCATTGCTGGGCACTGGTGGCTCATGATACCAGCTACTCAGGAGGCTGAGATCTGAGGATCTCTGTTCAAAAGCAGCCGAGGCACAGAGAAATCAGAGAGATTCTTATCTTCAGTTAACTAGCAATAAGTCAGAAGTGGAGATGTGGCTCAAGTGGTAGAGCTGTAGCCTGAAGTGGAAAAAGCTAAGTAAGATTTCGAGGCCCTGAGTTCAAGCCTGACCACCATCAGACACAAAAGAACCCAGCATGGGTTGGGAATGTGGCTTAGTGGTAGAGTGCTTGCCTAGCCTGCATGAAGCCCTGGGTTGGACTACTCAGTACCACATAAACAGAAAAAGCCAGAGGTAGCTCTGTGGCTCAAGTGGTAGAGTGCTAGCCTTGAGCACAGAGAGGCTCAGGGACAGAGTTCAGGCTCTGAGTTCAAGCCCCAGGTCCAGAAAAAAAAAAGAAGAAAAGAACTCAGCATTATCCTGTACCACCCAACTGGCCTCTGTCACTTCCCACGCATTGCTCACCTACGCACCTCTTGCTACACCTTTATCTGAACTCCACCCACTGGGACACCTGTAGCACAGAACCTGGCTCCTCCCTTGCTCTCCTCTGTCTGGCTGTGTCTGAGGGCCTCCTCCTCCTCCTCACCTTTGGAACACTCATCCGTCATCCACAGGGACCACTGAGGGCTCGCTGATGGTCCTGAACCTTAAGCAGATGCTACTATAACCATGCCGATGATCAAGTTAATAGAGTAGACACAGTAGGAGATTGTTAATCCTGAGCCCTGATAAGACAGAACAATGAATATAATACACTGTAATAAAATATGATTGTAGCTGGTCCCCGCCATCTAAAATACCTCACTGTGCTGTGTGTCCCTTCTTGGGGTGCCCCTGTGATGTGGAAAAGGGTGGTGGATGTCCAGGGTGTTGCAGGAAGGTCCGCGGGACTGGGAATGATGGCGGTTGGCTGCGGGCAACAGACACTTGGTGCACAAGGAGGGGGAGGGGTCAACGGTACCAGCTATGCATGCTGGTAAACACTGGATGGGTTCTGACGGGATTCTTAAGAAACCAGTAACAAGGATCATTTCTGGGGTAGAAGGAAGGACTTTGGTTTTTTTCAGTGTGTATTATTTGAGTTTTGAGAGGCCCTGGACAACAGGGATAATAAGTCAGTGGGCACAGCTGTAGGCTTGTGGGTTCCAGTACCGCCTCTTCTTAGCTGTGAGCTCTTGGACAAGTGACTTAACCAGCCTGGGCCTTGTTCCCTCATTGACCATTTAGATTCACACTTGTTAACGTCTGTGAAGTGCTTTAGATATTGTAGAAGGTGATATATGGATGTGTACCCTTATTAAAATTCTGTCTAAGCCGGGCACTGGTGGCTCAGGCCTGTAATTCTAGCTAGCTACTCAGGAAGCTGAGATCTGAGGACTGTGGCCTGAAGCCAGAAGAGCAGGAAATGCCATGTGACCCTTATCTTCAATTAGCCATCCAAATGCCAGAAGTGGGGCTGTGGCTCAAATGGTAGAGCACTAGCCTTGAGCAAAAAAGCCCAGGGATAGAGCCCAGCCCCTGAGTCTAAGCCCTAGCACTGGCGCACACGCGCGCGCACACACACACACACACACACACACACACACACTGCCACTTGCATTCCTTCTGGTTAGCACAAAGAAAGGCTTTAGGAGTGGAAAGAGTGGCACAGGCAGTTGGTGGCAGGGGCAGGCTGGATCCCAGGGTATGCTGCCCCGTCTGCATGGGAAGATCCTGCAGGTGGAGGTGGCAGTAGGGTCTTCTGGGGAGGCCACTTCTGGACCCAGGAAGCCCCCAAGAGTCTGGCCTGCTGCTCCTGGGCCCCACATGAGGTGGGGCGTATCACCTGGGCCACCTGGGGCCAGGGCAGCCAATCCGGCTCAGGACAACACTGCATTCTGCCCTGACTCCTCTGCGCCTGTGACCCTTTCCTTCTATTCATGAGTGCCAAGGCCAAGGGCCCCTCACCAGCTGGTGCCAGTCTTGTGGGAGCAGGGTGAGAGACAAAGAGAGGATGGCCTTCCAGCAGGGACACAAGGACCTGCTGAAATCTGGGGTGACCAGGACCCCGGGAGGAAGAAGTGAACAGCCTTGTCCACCATCCAGCTTCTGGAATGTAGGCCGTGGGAACCTGACCATGAATCCCAGGCTGGAGGGGACTGGAGCTTCCTCTGGAAAGAACTGGCTGGACCCAGGCTCCGGTCAGCCTTTTGGGCACTAGGCAAAGGCGGGGTCTGGCAGCAGTGCATTCTGGGAAGATGAGGGTTTGGGCCACACAGCTGCAAGTTCCTTTACGGGTTAATGATTGATGCTGGGTGAAGGCTGGATCCGTTCAGGCTGCCCAGGACTTCTGGGAAGAGTGTAAGAGCACCCAGTCCCGGCGCCCAGGCCCCTCTGTGGCTTGCACTTTGGCCGGAAGCCCTGTTAACTGCTTTTCTGGCCTTGTTTCCACAGGTCTGCTGCAGGGACGCCCCGGTCTGAGCTGGACTTTGTTGTCTGATGGCTTCCTTCAAGCCTCCTCCACAGCCTGCCATAGGTACTGTACCGCAGCTCTCCAACTCTCCTCCCTGCTGGCCCTTCTCAAGGAGGGGTGGAGGTGGGGAGGGGGAAGCTTGTTCCTTGTGAACAAACTGGAATAACTTCCTCCTTGGCAGGCACCTGGGTCCTCTACCTGTCCCCTGCACCTGTTGCCTGCATGGATGACAGTTTGGGGTGTGAAGCTTATAAATTAAGGGAGGGAGGGAGGTTGAGGGGGAAAGGGTTGGCTCATCAGGCAGTCCAAGGGGTGAGAAAAGGAAAAAAAAAATCCCTAAAAACAAAAAACCACCCAGATTAAAAAAAAGAAAAAAAAACATACTAACAAAATTATTCATTGTTTATCTGAAATCCAATCCAGCTCCCTGTATTTTGTTTGGAAACCATAGCCCCAGATTTTGCAGGTGACATCCGGGCTCTGCCTGGGGGGTGGGGGGTAAAGGGCTGGGCAGAGCTGTCCCTGGGGGAAGGGGCGACCCCACCCCTTCTGGAGAGAAGTCAGGCCCTCTGAGCCAGGGCTTTGTCACCGCCCAACCTGACATGGATCCCTGCCACTTACCCTGTGCGCTTATGTAAGAGACAGCCTGGCCTCATCACCAATAATGTGAGTGTAATAATAACAACCTGTCCCTGCTGTCACGGGACTATGTCAACCAGTGAACGAGATGGTGAGGTGTGGGCCCTGAGCCCCAGTAGAGATACCCCTTCTTACCAGGGTGCTCCCTGTGGGGGGTGCTTAGCAGGGCCTCTTTGCCCTGACCAGGGGCAGCCTCCCAGGGCCCCTCTCCCCAGGACAGGGCGTGTCCAGGAACTTCAAAGGTGGGCGTGTCTTTCTCCAGTCCTGCCACCTGTCCAGGGGGTTAGGAAGGGCCCAGCTCCCAATTACCCTGGGCTGGGCCACCTGATCGTTCCTTCCGATAGGAATCTGGGTTTGATTGCTTGGTGGGAGGGTGGCCAGCTGATTGCAGGAGGAAAGGACATCTCCTGTCCTGTCATGCTCAGGTCCGGAATAGTCCTTTCTAGCCCCTGTTGTTGGGGGTGGGTGGGTGGGTGGGGAACATGGTAGGGGTGCCCTGCCCCCCTTTCTCTTCTCCTCCAAGAGGGCCAATGTGGGAAGGCAGGAAACAAACTGCAGATGGATGCTTTCTAGCTTTGCTGGCTGGGGTCACCTGATTAGACCAGGCCCTCTGGCTATCTCCTGATCCCGTGAGACTTCCTGTTGTCTTGCCAAATCCCTGAGGAACAGAGCCTTCCCCAGACCCTGACTCAGTTGTCTCAGTGTTAACGTGGTTTGCTCCCTGGCCCACTGGGAGCTCCTGGATACCCCTGGGCCACGCCTGCATCACTTTCCCCTGGGCCCCCTGGTCCAGGGGCTGCAGCTGCTGGTGGGCAGGGTGTGGGTGATGTGGATGACGCAGCTTCAGCTATGTGTGTAGTCTCACCCAGCACTGTTTGGGGAGAGGCAGGGTGGGCTGGAGAGGGGTGGGGCAGAGCTCCAGCTCTGGCCAGGCTGTGGTAACAATAATTATAACCCAGTGAGAACTCTGAGAGATGATGGATGACAGTGGCAATAGTAATTGGGGTGGTGTTGTCCATCAGCAGGCGGGCACTACCTGCTCCAGGGGATTGAGGACACTGGCTGCCCTTCCTCCCCACGGCCCTGGGAGGTGGTCACGGCTGTTATTACGGCCTCAAAGACCCCCTGGGTGACCATGCAGCTAGCTAATGTGCAGGACAGCGGGGGAGGGGTGGGATTAAGCAGAGCCAGGTGCCCTGACCTCAGTCACTAGCATCCAGGTGCTCTCTGTCTTTCCTTCCCCCGCCCAGTGGAGTCATTCACCACAGGGGCCAGGATGGAGGGCACCCAGGGGTGAGGTCAGCCCTGATGGCCCGTGTCTCATATCCCTAAAGTAGCGTCACTGATGCCAGTATTTAAAAGAACAAGTGTCAGCTGGGTGTAGTGGCTCACGCCTGTCAGCCCAGCTGCCCGGGAGGCACCAGTAGGGGCTCCTGGTCCAGGTTGGCCTAGGTAAAAAAGCAAAAAGACCTAACCAAAACAACAACAACAACAAAAGCAACCCCACAAAACCTTCTATAAAATGTAACTCGATTTAAACAAAAAACTAAATCCATAAAAGGGCCTGGAGGGTGGTTAATGTGGTAGAATGCTTCTCTGAGGCTGTGAGTTCAAACCCTAGTTCTGAAGCAAGCAAGCAAGCGCCAGACCCTAGTGGTTCATCTTGTGATCCTAGTTACTGAGGGGACTAAAATCTTAGGGTCTCAGTTCAACGTCAGCACAGGCAGGAAAATCTGTGAGACTCTTTATCTCCAAATAAATACTAAAAAGCTGGAAGTAGCGGGTGAGGCTCAAGCGATAGAGACTGGCTTTGCATGAAAAAGCTAAGGGGCAGTGCTTAGGCCCTGAGTTCAAGCTCAGTATTGGTCTGCATGCGTCCACGCACGAACACACACACACACACACACACACACACACGAAGGAAGGAGGGAGGGAAGAAAGGAAGGAAAAAGAAGGTAGAGCTGGGCCCTGGTGCCTCACACCTGTAGTCCTAATTACTCAGGAGGCTGAGATATGAGGATCATGGTTCAAAGCCAGCCCAGGAAGGAAACTAGTGATTGAGTAGAGGGACAAAGGAGAGATCAGGAGTTCTGTGTACTCACACGCATGGATGTGAGTCCACATATCGCGTGCATGTCATTGACACAAGAGTGTCAAATACAATAGCAAAGTTGTAATAGGATAAATATCATTGCACAATATATATCCTGTGATTATATATTACATATATTAGATATAATCTACACATGCAGGCTAGTACAGCAGCTTGAACTCAGGATCTTGCATTCCCATTCATCTTGTTTGTTCAGCTGGTGTTCTTCTACTTGTGCCATGACTTCAGCCTAGAGTTTTGCTGGTAACTTTGGAGCTGAAATCTTATGAAATTTTCTGCCCAGACTGGCTTCAAACTTTGATCCTCAGATCTCTGCCTCTTGAGTAACTAGGATTATAGTTGTAAGCCGCAGACACTTGGTTTATTCCACAGTATTTTTAAATATTTGAAGCAAGTGATTTTTTTTCTGACTTCTTTTTGAGACAGGGTCTCACTGTGTGGCCCAAGCTGGCCTTGAACTCATCATCTTCTTGCCTCACCCTCTTGAGTGCTGGGATTGCAGGTGGGTGCCACCATACCCAGCCAGCCTGAAGCAAGCAATTCAAACCAACTCCCAAATGTTGTGGGAACCTCTGGTTGATTTTGTGAGCCTCCAGTGGGTTGGTAATTTGAACACGGTACATCCAACTTCCCTCTCCCTCTATTTCCTTTGTCAATTTGTTGCCACGGGCCAGACTGTCAAAGCTTAAGCCACCTCGGAAGCTCATAGCATTCGTGCCCAAGGAGTGAATGAAGAAAAGGAGGGGCTGGTTGGGAGGAGAGGTGTACATGGTTCCTGTGCTGGGGGTTAGTCCTATAAAGGACAAGGAGGAGGAGGACACACCATGGAGGGGATCCCCAGGAGGGAAGCAGAGAGATCAAGGACATGGGGAAGACATTTTGGAGCTGGGAGCCCAGCTCAGCCAGTCCTATCCTGGTACCTGCTTGATGTTTGTCTTCAAGCCCCAAGCATTTCCAGGCAGCTGGATTTCAAGCCATAGTATCTGCCCAAGTGCACGTGTAGGACATGCCAGTCTGTGTTCATTCACATCTACACAAAGCACACCAACACATTAGCACCACGCACTTATGAAGGTGTATGCCCACACTCACATATATAACTAGTTGTATTTTAAAAGGCTTCTTGTGGCCAGGTGCTGGTGGCTCATGCCTGTAATCTAGCTACTCTGGAGGATGAGATAGGAAGATTGAGGTTTGAAGTCAGCCTGAGCAGAAAAGTCTGTGAGACTCTTTATCTCCAATTAACCAGCAAAAAGCCAGATCTGAAGGTGTGGCTGAAGTGCCAGCCAAGCAAGATCACAAGGGGAACAGAACAGAGCAGAATAGAATAGAATAGAAAGAAAAAACACACTCACAAAACCAGAATTGGAAAATAAGAGGGGGAAAGGCATCAGTTCAAATCCTGCGCTCGCTCACCCTTAGAGCTTGCTCCCTCTTCATCCTTCCCTGTCACCTGCTCAGAGACTAACCCAACCCCCTGGGTAGTAGCACAGCAGAGCTGCCTGGCTTGAGCAGATTTAACCTCATCCCCGAGAAGGGCCCCATGCCCCCTGTCCTCAGACCCACAGGCTCACCACCTCTGGCTGCTGCCAGCCATGACTGCTCCTCTCCCTTGCCCACTCCTTGACCCTCACTTTGCTCTCCTCCAGGAGATCTTCTGGGACCTGGAAACACAGGTCCCTCCCCTGAGCCCGAGGATTCTGGAGAGGCCTTTGAATTCGATGACAGTGATGAGGAGGACACCAGCCTTGCCCCCACGGGGGACACGGACCTCCCGCTGATCAGCTTTGACCCCGTCTCTGGCACAGGTAAGGGTGTTTTATTTTATTTTTTCAATTTCAGCCAGAGAGCTGGGGGAAGAGCAGGCTTTTCACCGGGGGTGGGGGTGGGGGGTTGGGGGATGGGGGAGGGCTGGTGGCCCCAACGCTGTCCCCAGGAAGTGGGACTGGACTGCATTCCAGGCTTCCCCTGGGAATGGGATGTCTAACATTCCTGCAACATCTGGCGCCCTGCGTGTTATAGATGGAAGAATGTGGCCTGGCTTTGCTGTGGAGACACTTTCTACCCAGAGCTGTGTCTTGGCTACCCTCCTGGCCACTGCCCAGAACCTCTCTTACCCTGCCCCCCCCCCGCCCCCCCCCCGTCCCGCCAGCCCCCAGCCAGAGAGGCAAGTTTTCCAGCCCCCTCTCCCTCCTAGCTCTGGGCTCTGGAAGGGCCCTGATGAATCTGGTGTTTGGTCCATGGCAGCCGCTGGACTTTTCTATTCTGTCATGTGGGAGAGACTCTGGGGACCAGACTGGCCGGAACTTCCTGCAGGCTGGGGACAGAGCCTCCTCCACAAGGAGCTGGGAATGGGGGAGTCCCGGCGCGCAGGCAGGCAGGCTGGAGTTTGGGATGTAGGCCCTGGGGGCAGGGTGGCACAGGCCTGACAGGTAGGATGGCTTCGTCAGGAGCAGAGGTTGGCCAAGGAAAGGAGCCCAGCCGCCCTCAGGAGGCGGGGAAGGGGGCGGGAAAAGGCTGAATTGAGGGGCCCAGCCCCCTTGTCTGACAAGCTCTTCCCCTCTGCCCTTCTCCACAGACTTGGATCAGGCCGCTGCACCACCCCAGACAGAGTAAGTGACCTCGCTCCTTTGCTTTGACAGCTGGAGAAAAGGGAAGACCAGCACGGGAGGGGGAGGGGAGAACCCCCACAGGCCTTCCACGAGGAGGATGGCATTTCCCTAAGACCCTTTGCTCTAGATGAGACGGCCTGGTAAACTTCTGTGGTCTCTTGCTGTCTTCTGCCCAGGAGCCTGTGACATAGCCCAGGGCCCCAACCCTGCCACGCCCCCTCGTAGCTGTGTGGCTCTGGAGAAGTCACAGACCTCTACCTGGTGTCGCTCTGTCCCTGAGGAAGATAGAGTCACGACAGACCACTCCTAGGCACCGCCACGGGGAGCCGATGGAGCTGCCTGGCACGGTTCTGCCAATACCCTCCCATTCCGTTCTTGGCACTGCTGGCGGTGAGGGGAGGCACTTCTAATGGCTAAGGGTCCCAGTGCTGGCTGTCTGAGTCTTAACCCTGGCTGCACCCCCTAACGATGGGCCTTGCATGAGTCAAAGGCTCTCTGGATCTCAATTTTCTCGTCTATAAAATGGAGCACTTAAGGAAGGAGGGGGGATACTTTGATCCCAGTGCCCTTGAGCTCTGGGCTGGAAGCCGAGGCCTGCCATGCTGGTGCCTTCTGCTTCTTCTAAACCAGGGAGTAAGGGTGGGATCCAGCTAGTGGCCAGGGGCATTTGCTGGTGTATGATGTGTGGGAATTCTCGGCAGGTATCACTGAGGGAGATCACAGGAGGCAGTCTCTGCAGGGGTGAGCCGGGAGGGTTTCAGCCGGGCCAGTGCTGGGTAATCAGGTTCAGCGTGTGGGACCAGTGGCTCCATGTCTCCTCCTTGATTAGGCAGTGGGCTGAATCAGCCGCCTCCGGCCAGGCTGGTTACCACATCTGGGGTCTCCCAAAAGCTTGGAGCCTTCCTGGGTTGCTAGGACCACGGCTACAGAGAAACTGAGGCTGAAGGGGTGCAGACATGATCAAGTAGCCCAGGCCAATAGCCAGAGGGGCTGCATGGGGGAGTCTGGCTTAGCCACTGGCAGGGTGGGCAAAGGTCCAGGCAGGAGTGGTCCCTACCACAGAGGTGAGGGCAGAGGAGCTGTGGGCAGAATGAAGGACACCCTCCCTGGGGCTTTGCATCCTGTCCAGCCACCCTCCCGGAGACCCAGCTGCCCCAGAGCTCAGAGCTGGGAATGTGGCAGCCACGCCCTCCCTGCCCACCTTCTTTCTCTGCTTGTGGTCCTGCAGGGGCCTGGGGACACTGATTTTGAGCCAGGCCTCACGGTGGCAGCTGGGACAGGCTGTGTCATGCCAGGCCACCACGGGGTTCCACACCGAGGCTGGGTGACCCAGGGACCCCGGAGCTGGGGACACTGTGAGGGTTGGAATCCTCTGATGGCCAGGCCTCAGTGGGGCTGTCTGCTCCAAGCTTGCCTGGAGCTGCCCTGGCTCCCTTCACCCATCTCCTGGGGGACACCTGCCTAGCTTGCTAGCGTAGCCTCTCTCTTGCTGTGTGGCTTGGGACTGCGTGGGAACCTCTCTGACCTGCAGTTTCCCTGCCTGGAAGCCTGGGGCATCACAGACCAGGCCTCCCTTCCCTTGGACTCGGGGGAGGCACCCATGCTAGTCAACCGCAGCAGCAAGGGTCCCTTGTATTGTCACTGAATGCCCATCCATAGGACACGCTCCCTGTGTAAGGAGAGGTTAGGAGAGGCACCTGAGAGGCCCAGCAGCCTGACTTGGTACCCTAAGATGCTGGTGCCTGGACTCTGGGTCCAGTGCTCTCTGTAGCTCTCAGCTTCATCCCTTCCCAGATCCTGCCACTTTTCTGAGTAGTAATTTTCTACCGTAGAGTCCACTGGGAGGGGGAATCAACACTGGCCACTCTCCTCCGTTATCCAGGAGAAAAGGAAATAAAATCCTGATTTTCTTAAACAAAACAAAACAAAACAAAATCCCAACATCCCCAAAGGTGGCCACTAAGTGAACGCTGTTTTGAAAAACAAAACCTGATTTCAGGTTTCAGCGTGAGGACATTTCAGCTGTCCTCCGGGTCCCCCACTGGGAGGTTTGGACATGGCCTTAGCCTGGCCTGGCTGCCGACCTGGCCTTTGGCTTTGGGTCTCGAAGCTTCTGATCCGTGCAGAAAGGCTGTGGGCTCCAGAGAGCTTTCCTTGCAAACTGAGACACAAGGCCGGACACAAACAACTTAAAAAAGGAAGGATTTATTTTGGCTTCTGGGTCTGGATGGTTCAGAAGTTCAGGTTGGCTGGGCCCATTGCCTGGTGCTGGAGTAGGGGCAGACCACATGGCCTCAGAAGCCTGGGGTGGCCGCTGCTCCCCCGTGGTGCCCAGGAGGCAGAGGCAGACACCTGCAGAGGATCAGATCTGTCTTTCCAGGGCCTGCCCCAGTGACCTACTTCCTCTAACTAGGCCCCGCCTCCTGCTTGCATCCACCTCCCTTGAATTATGACTCCAGCATAGGATGGAGCCATTGAATCCATTGATTAAATCAAGGCCCTTAGGATCCACCTCTCTCTCCATTGTCCCCCATAATGATCCTTTGGGGGACACCACAGAGTCAAATTGCAGCAGTGACCTTGTCCCCTCTGATCATCACCCCAAAAATACGAGCAGGGGCCCCAGGGCAGTGACCCCGCCAGCAGAAGGAGGGTGCTCTGCGGTGGAGCTGCCTTGAAGTCTTGGCCCTACGACTTACTTCAAGTTGCTTGCTTTTTTTTCAAACCTTTTCTTTTGAGATAGAGTCTTACTGCTTTTGTCTGGGCTAGCCTCCACCTGTGATCCTCCTCCCTCTGCCTCCTGAGCAGCTGGGATTACAGGCATGTACCACCACACGGACTCACTTTTCTGCAGTAAAATGAGAGCAGCAAGCCTCTTTCACAGGGCTGTGAGGAGTGTGTATCTGGCTGGTTATGTGGTGGCTGCTCCAGATGCCTTCTCTGCTGTGATTGGGACTTTGGGTTAAGCCTTTATGCACTAGCTATGGGACCTGCCAATCTCCCCGCCTCTCTGTCCCCCATCTTTATAGTGCCTGGAGGGTGATAGGAGGTCATCGTACAGATGAAGGCCTCCACTGGGGCCTGTGGATTGGAGGCAGCCAGGCTGCATGGGGTGGGGGGGTGAACAGAGCAGGTGGTGTCACTCATGGTGGAGGCCTGTGATGACTGGGGGGTTCAACTGCCATGATCAGCAGCCTCAAGGCATGAGGGTGTCTGGAAGCATGCCCATCTGGCTGCTGTGACAAGCCTGCTTTCCGGCGCTCCACACTGTGGTGAGTTCCCTGTCCTCGGTGGGGCTGACCCCTGGTCACATAACAGCAATGATTGCATCAGAACTGATGGTGGTGGTGGCAGCTGGGTTTCCCAGGGGAGCACGGTGGGACCGGAGAGCCCAGGTCTCTAGGAAGGAGACCCTGCCACTCCCCAGGGAAGGGCGGTGCTGGGTCCAGGGTCACACACAGATGGCTGTGGGCATTTGGGAATAGAGGCTGGGGACCACCAGGGTCTCTTGCCTGCCCCCCCTCCCCAAACCCAGCTTCATTCTCAGCACACTCCTGGGCAGGTGGGGTGAGGGGAAATGACATTGACATCTCAAATGAAGGTCTAATGAAGGATGGTGAGATGATAGGTCCCCAGAGCTGAAAGGCGACTTCCAGGGTCTCCATGGAAACGAGACGCAAACAAACAAACCAGCAAAAGAATGTCTCAGGCTAGATTCTGATTCTGGCAGCTGATAGGAGCCAAGCCAGAGGCCAGAGGCCAGAGGCCGGGGAAAGCTCAGAGTAGTTGAGTGACCCGTTGCTAGCCTGAGCCTTTGGGGGCATATTAACCGATCACTCCATCTCTGGGAGCCTCGGGAGATGGGCAACATTGGTCACACCCATTTTGCAGGTGAGAAAACAGAGGCTTCACTTCAGGCCTCGTCCAGCTAGTAAGTACCAAGTCTGGAATTCAGTCCTTTTGACCGCCCGCCCATCGGCCAAAGGCTGTGGAGTTCACCTGTCCTGGTGGACTTTGAGACCCTTGCACTTAATAAGCCCCTGGCTCTCACTGAGGAAATCTGGGCCAAAGGACTGGTTCTGAGCCAGGGAGGGGAACGTGAGCCGGTGGGTGTATCATTGGCTTCCTGTGTTTCACCTGGACGCCTGCCTGCCTCCCCCCTCAGAGCACAGAGCCTCTGGACTCTGGCCCCTTCTGGAGTTCTTTGCTTTTCCTGCCTGGATTTGCCACTGCCCCACAGCCCCGCTGTGGCCTCTGCCTGTCCTAGTGGAGCAGAGTTGTGGCTCCAGGCCCAGCGGTGGGAGCTGTAATTGGCTGTCTGTCAGTACACATCCTCCCCCTCCTTGATTCACCTGGATCAGGTGCATTGTGCTGAGCAGGGGCTAGAAGCTTTCCTGGGCCTGCAGCCTGAGAGAGGAATGGGTGGGTGTGTGGGTGGGGGACGGAGCTCCCCTGACATCCCGGGAATGAGGGTCAGGCTGTGAGAAGAGGCTGCCGTTGAGGTCTAGAGTTGTTCAGAGTCCCAGGCTGCTGCTTCTACCAAAGTTTCCTGACATCTGGGCATTTCAGCCTCCTAGCTCTGTCCTACAGGGACCATCTGGGACTTGCGGCCTGGCAGCCGCCAGCGTCCCCAGTGGAGTCCTTCATGGAGGCTTTGGGGTCCACACCTGTCTTTCCATGTAGCCCCTACAGGGGGAGAAGAACATTTCTCTCTTGCTCCTTCTCAGTCTCTGACTGCAATGCTTTTTGTTTTTCTACCTGGGACTCAGGACCTTTGCATTCCAGGACCTCCAGGGTCCAAGTACAAAAGCCCACAGCCTGTCTCTTGCAAACACACACCCCAAGAACCTGGCACACTTGGGTCCCCTGGACCCAGTGTGAAGAGGCTGTTGGTGCTAAACTGGTCACTGGTGGCTCATACCCGTGATCCTAGCTACACATCCAGCCTCACAACAGCTAATGTAGGCAGAGCAACAGCTTGCCCCAAAGATGGCCCTATCTGAGCTCCAGAACCCTCAAATACACTGCCTTGCAAGGCCACATGACCGCAGAGGGGAGAATGTCCTGGATTCTTTGGCTGGCCTTATAAGGGGGAGGCAGGAGGTCAGACTCAGAGAGGGTTGGAACGATGCCTTGCTGCTGGCTCAGAAGATGGAGGGACAGTGAAGCACACAGTGCAGACAGCTTCTAGAGGCTGGGAAAGGGAACGGTGGGCTCCCTCCCAGCTTCTAGAAGGAGCCATCATGGTCTTTTGTTTTTTTGTGCTGGTACTGGGGCTTGAACTCAGGCCTCACACTCTCCCTTAGCTCTTTCACTCAAGGCTGGTGCTCTGCCACTTAAGCCTGGTCTTTTGCTGGTTAGTTAGTTGGAGATAAGAATCTCTGAGTTTGTCTGCCTGGGCTGGCTTCGAACTGTGATTCTCAGATCTCAGCCCCTGAGTAGCTAGGATTACAAGGCATGAGCCATTGGTGCCAGCCAATATGGTCTTTTGATCTCTACAACTCTAACAGAGTGTGTGTGTATGTGTGTGTGTGTGTGTGTGTGTGTGTGTGTGTGTGTGTTGAGAGGGGGGAGGGAGAGAGGAGAGAGAGAGGGAGAGAGGAGAGAGAGAAAGACGGAGGGAGGGAGGGAGGGAGGGAGGGAGAGAGAGAGAGAGAGAGAGAGAGAGAGAGAGAGAGAGAGAGAGAGAGAGAGAGAGAGAGAGAGAGAGAGAGAGAGAGAGCTTTATCTTGCTATGTACCTGAGGAGGCTGGTCTCAAACGCAAGATTCTCCTGAGTCTGGAATTAGAGGCACATGCCACCATTCCAGCCTAAATTTGTGTCTTCAGTTTCTACATTTGTTGCAGCAGCAATACGAGATTGTTCTGCAAAGGGAGAAACTACCACAAGGCCCATTTGCAGCTCCAGCTCGTTGGGGGAGGGGTGTCCTTGCCCAAGGGGCTGGGCAGGTTCTGTGCCAGCCCTCTGTGTGTCTGGGACCTGCTCAGCACCCCAGGTCCAGAACTCTGATGAGCGTTGGGACCGCCCCTCCCCTTCCCCATGGTCATCTTGTTCTTCCCTCAGCTCATGGGGCACCCAGGCCTGGGGCTGGCATTCTGGGCCCCGTGCTTTGGTTTTGATGTGCTTGAGTATGTGTCTGGGCTCTGTCCAACGTTGCTCATCAGGCCGGTGCTCAGGGCACTACTAACGGCACTGATGCATCCTCAGGACACTCAGAGGGTGTGTCACAACCCCATTGTAAAGGTGCAGCCTCAGGCTTGGTTTCCCTTCTACAGAGTGGAGTCAGAAGAGCTTCGGGAGGATGAACTGACATATTAAAGGCCCAGAGCCTGGTTAAGGAGCTGCTTGCTGCCACTGTCCCCAAAGCATGTGGGTCAGTCCAGGGCACAAGGGACGCCATGCTAGTAAACTTTTTTTTTTTAATAACTGTACTGAGGTTTGAACTCAGGTTTGGCTTGCTTGCTTGGCTGTTGCTTTATCACTGAGCCACATCTCTGGCTCAGCTTTTTGCTGTTTAATTGGTGATGGAATGTCACACACATTTCTGTCTGGGCTGGCTTTGAACTATGATCCTGTGGGTCTCAGCTCTGAGTAGCTAGGATCATAGACAACTAGCGCCTGGTTAATTTTGTGAACACGAGTGCCGCGGTGTATGTGTGTGTATGTGTGTGCGCACTCACCAATACTGGGGTTTGAACTCAGGGCCTTGTACTCTGCTTTGGCTTTTTTGTTCAAGGCTGACACTATATCACTTGAGCCATGCCTCCATTTCTGGTGCTTTTTTTTGTGGTTAATTGGATGCAAGAGTCTCTCGGACTTTCCTGCCTGGGCTGGCTTCAAACCCCGATCCTCATATCTCAGCCTCCTGAGTAGCTACTGTTTTATGGGAACTTGATCTGCGAGATACAGAGAAGCATACTTTGAGAGGTCGAATTGGAAGTCTTTATTAGAAAGCCAGCGACTGCAAGTGGACGAGTGTCTCCCCCAAACTTGCAGCCCTGAATGTTGTTAGCACGAGGCTAATAAAGCCAAAATCAACCTCAAGGCAGACGCCACATGGCATGGGGATTTGTGAAGCTTTTACAGAAGTAACACCAGCCAGTTATGAGTTAACTAGGGAGGGTGGATAACATATTTGTTAGAGGCAACTTGGGGGAACAATCAAGGGTAGAGATTTACCAGAATACAACAATCTTAATGATCAGGGGTGAGGGACAGCTGCAGCTCTGGGAATGACCTTCGCCCCATCTATAGTTCTCAGACTTGAGTGAAATGTCCCTGTTACCTACTAAGGCGTTAAGATGGCAGTGGGGACAAGTTGGCATTGCTTAGGCCCAGTATCTATTATTTCGCTAGGATTACAGGTACCAGCCACCAGTACCTGGCTAATTTTTTTTTTTTAAATGATGCTGGAGATCAAACCCAGAACCTCTCACACATACGAAGCACTGATTTTTACCATTGCGTTCCACGCAGTCCTTGCCAAGAGAACTTCGAGCATTATCCCAGATAGGTTACCTTCTTCCCTCCCTCTGTGTCCCCCTCTTTGTAAAAGTCACATTTATTGTAGAGAGACTGGAAAGCACAGGAAATGGGGGGGCTGAGAGCAGTCTTGACCGTGGTGTGTGTATGTGTCCGCTTTTCCGCTGTGTGCACATACCACTCTGTGTGTGTGTGTGTGTGTGTGTGTGTGTGTGTGTGTGCGCGCGTGCGTGCAGTGGCTTTTATAGAGCCGTGGTTTTATTACACATGCTGTTTTCCAGTGCACTAATTTTCCCTCTTAATTACATGGGGGACCATTTTCCCACGGGAATCTGTATCCTCAGCACCGCTGTACTTTTCTTTCAGTTACAGCTGAGTCTTCTATGCCTGTCTTGAGGCTGATCACCAAGCTTGGGGCCCCTGGAGCTAGGAGGCTGGCCGGTGCACACACATGGAGCAGAAGCCCAGGGGGGCCTGTGGGTGTGGGGGTGCCAGGTGGGGCTCCCACGGACTTCCCCAAGGGGCTTTTCCCCCTCCACTTCCTCAGAAAGTGGATCTGTGGTGGTGAGTGGGCTGGCCTGTAGGAGGCCTGGGGGGAAGAATGGGGAAGGTGTGTGCTGGCCAGAGTTTGTGCTGAAGACATTTCCTACCTTCTTCCTTAGCTTTTCCCAACACTCCAAGAGATTGCTATCATTGCCCATTTTACAGACATGGAAACTGAGACCCAGACGAATGCCATATGCATTATCTCATTCAATCCTCACAAGAGAACTAGCAGCCATTATTATTATTATTATTACCAATTCTGGGGCTTGAACTCAAGGCCTGAGTGTTGTCCCTTAGCTTTTTGGCTCAAGGCTGATGCTCTACCATTTGAGCCATACCTCCACTTCTGGCTTTATTTTGCCAGTCCTGGGGCTTGAACTCATGGTCTGGGTACTGTCCCTGAGCTTCTTTTGCTCAAGGCTAGCACTCTACCACTTGAGCCACAGCACCATTTCTAGCTTTTTCTGTTTATATGGACTCAAACCCAGGGCTTCATGCATGCTAGGCAAGCACTCTACCACTAAGCCACATTCAATAAAGAGTCTCACAGACTTGCCTGCCTGGACTAGCTTTGAACCTCCATCCTCAGATCTCAGCCTCGTGAGTAGCTAGGATTACAGGTGTGAGCCAATGATGCTTTGCTAAAAGCAATGATTCACCACTAAATGGTCCTACATTTTGTGATTGGTCCTGGTGCACCATAGTCTTAGCTGAGCCAAGGTTTATCCAGATGTGTTGGCTGCAGTGTGTGTGTGTGTGTGTGTGTGTGAGTGTGTGTGTGTGTGTGTGTGTGTGTGTTCATGTCTATCTGTACCCACTTCTACTTGTATGCCCTGGTTCTCAGTACATGGTGAAGCTGGTGTGTGCCCCTGCCCAAACCAGCTGAAGCCCCTCCCTAAACAGTACAGGCTCCTCCCCCAACCAGCACAAGCCCCTCCCCCAGCCAGTGTAGGCCCCTCCCCAACCAGCGCAAGCTCCTCCCTGAACCAGCACAGATCTCACCCTAACCAGCACAGGCCCCTCTCTTAGCTCACATAGGCCCTCCTCTAGCCAGCAAGGCCCCTCCCCCAGCCAGCACAGGCC